>NC_081312.1:167787468-169037468 GCF_026419965.1 Kogia breviceps
AAAAAACGCAGCCTCTGCTTCTTCATTAGGCAGTTTGGAGGTTCATAACCCTTACTGTTTTCTCACCGGTGCTCACAGCTCCGAGTCCCATGAGTTGAGCCCCCTCGCCCTTGGCCTTGGCAAGAAGCCAGTAACCCAGTTGACTAACCATGAACTTCTCTTACCCTTTGGGAGGGAGAGGAAAACAATGCTAAGGGGGTTTCAGTCCTTGAGACAATCTGGTCACACCTCCTGAGAGGTGCCTGGATGAGGAAGGTCAAGGAGAAGTTCTCCGTATTGATTTTAAGGACACATCCTTGTTATTTCTTCATCATTTGCATCACAGGTGAAAGCCACCTGTGATGAACACTGCATACAAGTCAGGGCTCCAGTAGGACGCAGGTCTTTCAAAGGCGACTGTGCCAGGTGCCCAGCTCCCAGAATAGCATCCCAGGGTCGCGTATGAACGGTGACCTTCAGTCTCTTTGGCAGCATTTGGTGGGACAGATGTTACCGTTTGGATTCTTGGGGCGTATTCGTCAGCATTTTATCTTGACTCTCTCCTCTGAACGTGATAGGCTCTTTGAGTGTTACGGAAATGCAGATATTCAACATTTCCAGTTAGGTAACTTTTAAAAGCTTTATTGGGAACGGGGAAATTTAGCTGCAACTTTAACAAAACTCTAAATAGTGAAAGAAAAAAAAAAATACACCAGCTGGCTAGGCCCAATACTGATTTACGAAAGGAGAGGCGATTTTACAAGATGAAAGCGTTCTGGAGACAGATGACGGCACAACATTATGAATTATTTAATAATACTTAACTGTAGACTTAAAAATAGTCAATATGGAAAATTTATGTTCTTTGTATTTTACCACAATAAAAAAAATTGGGGGGGGGGGAAACAAAGGAGAGGCTGCATCTGGCTTAAAGCTTGGAACATTGAAGAAACTAGATCAGAGCAGAGCTGAGTGTAAACGAGAATGGAAAGGCATCTCAAGCCGCGTGCCTTCCCAGTTCCTCATCACACAACGAAGAGAAATTATCAACAACACACTTATGAAAACATACGTTCTTCCTAACGATGGCAAGCAAAGGACCACGTCTTAGACGTCACCGCACCCTAGGGTCGTTTTCTCCCACTGTCGCACGTTCTCATGGCTTCCCTCTACCTCCCGTAGGCGGCTGGATCCCAAATCCTGACCTTGACATAAGACTTTTCTGCCGAGCCCCAGACCTGGACATTCGATGCCTGTAATTGGAAAGTTCCATCCAAATGACCCACAGGAAATTCCCAAACTGAAATCCTCTCCCCTCCACAAGCCAGGCCCTCCTCGTGTGTCACCTACCTGGATGGGCGGTCCAACCAAGACAAGTAGCTGAAATCATTCTCAGGTTCTCTTCTTCCTGTCCCTCCCCTTTCCTGGACCCCATTTCTTTTTTTTTTTGCGGTATGCGGGCCTCTCACTGTTGTGGCCTCTCCCGTTGCGGAGCACAGGCTCCGGACGCACAGGCTCAGCGGCCATGGCTCACGGGCCCAGCCGCTCCGCGGCACGTGGGATCTTCCCGGACCGGGGCACGAACCCGTGTCTCCTGCATCGGCAGGCGGATTCTCAACCACTGCGCCACCAGGGAAGCCCCAAGACCCCATTTCTAATTCGTGAGGAAATCTGTGTTCTACCTGAGAAGCAGCTCTGGAGTTTTGCCCTCTTCATCAACTGGGCCTTACCCGTTGTCATCAGAGCTAATAAAAGCACAGAAGAGCTTAGGGGAATTTTTGAAGTTATCCCTCTAAGAACTACCCTCATTAGTCTTCCAAGTGCCTTCCTGAAGGCGAGCGGACGGGTGGAATTACCTTCAGGACGCTGGGGGCTACACGTTTCCTTCCCTCAGCTGCTCTGGGAGCGTGTGCACATTGTTGTGTTGTGTCTTCTGGCAGGAAAATAATGGACACACATAACTGCTGAGTGTTGAGGGTGAGATGGGAGCTCCGAACCGTGTCCCTTCCTCTGTCTTTGGCTTCTGCTTACACACTGTGTTCCCACTGTAAGAACACAGTCTCAGGCTTCCCGGAAGGTAGAAGTAAACACTCCCGCCTTGTGATGCACTGTGCTCTGGGCTGGAATTCACCCTCCCACCTGCCGTATTCTGTTCCCCTGACAGCTTGCTTATCAGTCTCTCCTACACAGAGCTCAGGTTCCTGGAGAAGGGATGTTCTCAGAGGCTGCTGTGATGCCACGGGCGCCAGCTCCACAAATGTTTGTTGGATAAATGAATTCCCAAAGAGGTAGCTTTTATTCATAGACGCTCACAATATCAAACAGTCTCAAGAGTTCTTTACGGACTAGTGGGGTGCAAGCAGGAGGGGGGGTATGTAGTCTCAGCTCTTTGGTTGTCTGTCGCAATCCTGTGGGTCACTTAGACCCCTTCCCTACAAACTAGAAGCACAGGGTGAGACATGGACTCAACCAGGCAATGAGTTTTCTGATACGATCCTTGCTTCGAATATGAGTTTCCTCGGGCTTAAGGAGACCAAGTGGTTTGACTGTAGGTACTTAGCATTGGCAAAGCCAAGGTTCAAACCCAGACCTTATGATTCTGAGGTGTTCCTTCCACTACAAAACAAACATAAAGCAGCCTGGGTTTCCCAGACCCTCATTCAGTACAGCACGTCCAGAGAAGTAAGAAACCATTAAAGTAGATTTGCCATTTCAGATCGAGTGTCAGTGAAGGGTTCTTACTTTATTTCCTTAGGATAAATTTCTCCCATATTCTTGTCTCATGGATCCCCTTTCTAAGTTTACCTTTGCCATTTAAACTTTGGTCACATGCCGTATGTTGAAAGGCCCAAGCCTTGAATTTTATCTCTAGAAGACTGAGCTTCAGGATAAGGTATTTATAGAACAATCGAACTGTCATAATTTCCCTAAGCTCTGCCAACAAGTAATTTCCAAAGTTGGTAAATGACCTCGCACACTAGAATAGAAGGTGGAAATCAAAACGAGACAGTGATATTAAGCTCAAACTCATAAAGAATTAGCAGCACTGGAGGATAGATCTTCATTTGGCAAAATATCAACCAAAGTTTAGTACCACGGCAGAAGATGAGATGAATAAATATAGCTGCTAAAAACAATATCAAATGTCTTGCTCAGATGTTTAATGGATTTGCATTTTAAACATGGGTAATATGAAGTAGCCCTTAAGGCATTTTTTTTTTTTCAAACTCGCCATCTATTTTTAGTAGGGAATTTTTTTTTTAGCCAGTTCTCGTTTGTTTAAAAAAGAGAGAGATTTCATCATTTTTGCTTAAACATCATTAAGAAAGGAAAATTATACTAGTTATCTCCTTTCCTTCACTTAGTACAAATCCCAAAGGCCATGGAGGTAGTTAAATAAATAAATGGGAAGAGGCTGCTGAGTGAGGTATGGTATTTATTTGTCTGTTGTAAATGAAGTTGTCATTCCTAAGCCAACCAAATCATGCATTTTTTATGAGAGGTTGCAACTTGCAGGAGATGGCAGTGTTAGACACTAATTAATAAACGTGGCTGGTAAAGCAACTCAGACAACTCAGGACTCGGAAACTAGGCTGCAGCAGCAGCATTAGAATACAGAGTTCATAGGGAGGGTGGGAGGGAGGGTGACGCAAGAGGGAAGAGATATGGTAACGTATGTATATGTATAACTGATTCACTTTGTTGTAAAGGAGAAACTAACACACTATTGTAAAACAGTTATACTCCAATAAAGATGTTAAAAAAAAAAAGAAATCCCAAGAATATGGAATAGAAACTGACACATAGTAAGAAATTCAATAAAATATTTGATAAATGAAAAAAAAAAATTACAGAGTTCAGTGGTGCTTTTCTGTTGATTGGATGAAACGCCTCTACCCTGTCAGAAGGTTCAAGATAAAATACAGTTGGCTTAAATATTCCGAGTTAATTTTGAACCAGAGATTTTAAAGATTTGCTTGTTAGAGAGGCGTTGTGGTGGTGGCTTTGGTTTGCCTTAGAGTTGAAACTGGAGATTACTGGATAAAGCATCGCTGATCTTAACAAGCTACTAAGAGTAGATAAAAAGTGTCTTGTGTTGCACACGAACTGCCCATCAACCCCACGCTTGGTTTAGAGGGTAGTGTTATTTTACATCATCAAGTTGATGTTTAATTGAGCTCATACAGTTTGTAAATATTGCAGGTGAATTACTGGAAAGCTCTCCAAGCCTGACAGAGGAGGTAGCCCACATAGACTGAATGTTCAGGGCCTCTTATGAGTCATCTGAAATGAAGATAACACAGTTCCTTGCTATGCAATATAGGAGGTTGCACCGTATGAAACTGTCACCATTCCACCATTGTCAATCTACAAAAATGGCAGTTTCACATGATCAACCTACTAACTTGACATATCGGTGTTTCTGTGTAACAGGTATAAAGCAGTTATGTTGTCAAGGAAAATACTCTGTGTAGATGCACGGGAAGGGTCATGAGGCCTTTTTGTGGGTGAGCCTATGGCAGAAGTACCAGGAAGAGGGAGTTCTCCAGTTTGATTGGAAGAGAAGGGAAATGTAGAGCAATGATGAGAAGTAAGCCAGAAAAGGTAATTTGGGGGCAAAGCATGGAGTTCCTTGAAAGACAGGCCAAGGAGCTGGAATTTAGTTTGGCAGAGAATTGGAAGTTTTTGAACAGGACGGAGACATGATTACACCTGTATCTTCGAGGGATTAAATAAATAAGGCAGCGGTGTGTATGATGGTCTGGGAGACAAGGACCAGAGTGCATAGAGACCACTGCAGGAATCTGAGTGAGCCGGAGTGGAAAAGAAATTTGGTGAAGACAGATCTAAAGTGAGAATTCCAAGAGGCAGAAAAGTAAGCCAGCTTAGCCAGGGTATTGGTTCCATGAGGGGTCTGGAAACGCAGACCCGGCGGCTGCTCCCATCCCTGAGATGATGCTTCTTTAGCACCAAGTTCAGCCCAGCACCGATGTTTCCAGTGGATGACCGAAATCCAAGTGCAGTGTGGGCAGTTTTCACTGTCCAAAGGATATTTCCTATGGGGCCGAGGCAGGGGTGTGGCTGGAATTGAGTAGAGATAATCCCAGGAAGCAGTACCAGGAATTGTCCGGAACTGAATTGAGTCCTGGGAAGGGGGTGGAGAGATCGGGGGAGGAAACAGCCTCCCAGCCTGGCTAAGATTCCGAACTGGGTGCCAGGAGTCTGCAGGCCCTGTGGGCCCAGGCAGAGGGGCCGGTTAAACAAAACAGGCATCTGCACCCAGAGTGCAGGTCAGCGAGGGAGGGACGGTGCCATCCGCTCTCCAGTCTTCAGGCCTTGCTGCCCCCCAGTTCACAGGGTGTTGAGAACTGGGCAATGGTGACCACCTGGAAACAGCCAGGGTTGGGGAGGGAGGCACCACAAGCCCAGAGGGCCGGGCTCTGGTTTAGGCCCAGGCCGTGTGCAAGCTGAGCCCACAGGTGGTCATGATGGGTCGAGGCTAATGTCAAAAGGACCGTTGATGTTTAAACCAGACTCATTTGTCTTAAAATACGAGATTATACTAAGTTTGTGGCCTGAAGAACCATCGTACGGGAAGTGTAAGGGAAATACCAGATCATTAAATCACTCCTCCGTGGCCAGGTCAGGCACTGTTATTTCAGTGTGTATTTTCCTGACTCAATTAGGGAGCGTGTCTAATGTAACATCTGGGTAACATCTGGAAGAATAACTCTTGGAGCATCCATCGTTGATTTTGGAAGACAGTTCCACAATCAGAATGAAGTCATGGTTAGAAAGGATATCTGTGTATTGTAAATGTTGGCTTATTAATCGGGAGTGGTTATACTCTTAAGCATCACCCAAAATCCTTGTGTGGTCTTCCGCTGCGCTTGTGATTGTCATAGTATTGGCCGAGCAGCACCGTAATCCTACACGCCTCTTCTTACATTAAGTCTTTCTACTTACCTCCATTTTCAGGATAGTTTTTGACCCTCCAGTCTTCTGTCATTAAAACAGGTAGATCTAAACAGACGATTCCAGAAGAGCTAAATACTGTCATTCAGTTTTAACTAGTTTTGCTTTGCTTTTCACCATATTTATTTGGGAGCTCAACTAATTGGATCATTTGTTTATTCTATCCCAAAGATGCAGTGACAGAGGGAAGAACGAAAATCTTAACAAAGAAATTGCTTTCTGTTTATAATAATACTGCTAAACACGGTAATAATACCTTCTACTGAAATCACAGCTAATTAGGCACCAGATCTGACTAGAGGTTTAAAAAGTGTCATAGATTTACCTCTCTAAGTAATATAATAGTTCCAAGAAAAATTAAACTAATAAAGGATTAACATCCTTCTTAAATAGCAATGCTTCGAAAAGCCTTACGCTTGCTTTTTGTTATGACTACTATTTTTCATTCACGTTCCATGCCTCCTGTTTTGAGCCTATTCGTTTTTCTTCTCATTTTAAGAATAAATAAAGCAAAATGGAAGCTCGTGTTATTACTTAGTATGAAAACACAGAACCTAATTATAGCTAATGAGTGTAGTAAATGCCGGGCCGTACCTCCTCTCGTTTGTATGTGTTTTATATACAGAAGGTAACGTAGGCTGAGTAGCGAGGACGCCAAGTTACAGATGGGGTTGGGGAATGCTGTTTGACAGCCGATTAGAGTAATCTGTCAGAAATGATGACTTAATCACCGTAACAGACTCCAACTCCCCTCATAGAATTCCACCCAGAGTAAACTAATTTTCCTGCAATATTTTATTTTATTTATTTTATTTTTTTTTGCCAGGAGTAAATGGTTTCACTGCTTGACTTCTCCCCTCTAGTGTACCACACGATTGCAACAGAAATGTAAATAGCTAGTGTCATTAGAGCAAAAAAAAAAAAAAAAAAAAAAAAAAAAAAGGCTACCTTTGGAGCCTGAGAAGCCAAAAGCAGACATATAGTTCTGGGTTCTATAGGTTGTTTTCCCTCACTGGGTTATTAGTATCTATGGAAAAAGCTGGGAGCAGTATTATCTGTATACTTCCCATGTGACCAAAAAAGGCTGTTCCCTCTAGTATGTTGTCTCAGCTTTTGAATGGGACCTTTTCCTTTTTCCCTCAGGGAAATCCTTTTGCTTTGTAAAATAATAATGACAGTGATAATGATAGCTTTACTGGGCACATATTATGCAGGCAGTGCTTTAAGCATGTCACATGTATCAATGGCTATTAGGAAGAAATAGTAATTTATTTCCACTCTAGGCTTTTTCCCCCTGGTTGTGATTTGCCATGGGAAGATAAAGGATCACTTAACGTTTCTTTGTTATTGTCATATTCAAATCCCGCCCCCCTTTTCCTTTTTTTCTCTGTGCTACGCGGGCCTCTCACTGTTGTGGCCTCTCCCGTCGCGGAGCACAGGCTCCGGACGCGCAGACCCAGCGGCCATGGCTCACGGGCCCAGCCGCTCCACAGCACGTGGGATCCTGCCGGACCGGGGCACGAACCCACGTCCCCTGCATCGGCAGGTGGACTCTCAACCACTGCGCCACCAGGGAAGCCCCAAATCCCCTTTTATTCTTTGGTCACTTTTATAAAAATATACATCAGCAAATATTGGTTGAAAGTTTCCTGTGCGTGTACTCTGTTAACTTAGTTAATAGAGATGCACAAAGGAGCAATTTGGAATAGTACTGTGACTCAAGGCGTAGGTGAATCCCGTACACTGCTTCCACCAAGAAATCTACATCTTCAGAAGGCAACTATCTACTCAGTGTCATCCAGAATTTCCAAAGCAGTATTCAAATAAACAGGCATTGTACTATCCCAGTCAGTTAGCATAAAGCCAAATACCGAGCCTATTGTTGTAAAGGCTGCCTTATCCAATAAGTGGTCTACACTTTCATTCATTTTATAGATTCCAATGTACTTTTTTGCACTAACAGTTTGTGAAGAAACCACAAAATGTAGGGTCAATTAATGTCAGTGATTCAAAACTCTTATTCTCCTCTCGTAGAATAAACTGACAGCTAATTTTGCTTGTTATCAATTTGTTTCTCATCAGCATAGGTATAGAACATTTTGGATAACTTGGCCCATGAAACAAACCTCAGAGTCTAATTCCATTTTGCATGTCTATTTTTAATGGCCTGAAGGGATTGTAGAAGCACTAGCATTTAATCTCTCTGGATTAGCACCTATAGTTCCCTTGTGGTCAAATGGCACATAGATTGGAGCTATACTTTCCTAATACAGCTATAGGCTGTTTTTTCTTTGAATCGTGGCAGGCTTCTAAGATTTCTTTCCTTCCTTTTTCATAGAGAAAATCTAGACAATCTTTTTTGTTCTGAGGCTAATTTAAAATATTTTACTTCCTCTTTTCCAATCTGGATGTCATTTATTTCTTTTTCTTGCCTCATTTCTCTTGCCATGACTTCCAGTACTATGTTGAATGAAAGTGGCAAGAGTGAGCATCCTTGTCTTGTTTCTGACCTTAGAGGAAAGGCTTTCCATTTTTCACTGTTTAGTATGATGTTACCTGTGGGCTTGTCACATATGGCCTTTATTATATTGAGGTGCATTCCCTCTGTACCCACTTTATTGAGAGTTTTTTTTTTAATCATAAATGGATGTTGAATTTTGTCAAATACTTTTTCTGCATCTACTGAGGTGATCATATGATTTTTACACTTCATTTTGTTAATACGGTATATCACATTGACTGATTTGCAGATGTTGAACCGTCCTTGCATCCCTGGAATAAATCCCATTTGATTGGTGTATGACCTTTTTAATGTATTGTTGAATTCGGTTGGTTTCTGCTTGTCTGGAAAATTCTTTATCTCTGTTTCAATTCTGAATGATAACTTTGCTGGGTTGAGTAGTCTTGGTTGGAAGTTTTTTTGTTTTTGTTTTTCCTCTCATCACTTTGAATATATTGTGCCACTCACTCATGGCCTGCAATGTTTCTGCTGAAAAATCTGCTGATAGTCTTATGGGGGCTCCCTTGTACATAACAAGTTGTTTTTCTCTTGCTGCTTTTAATAGCCTCTCCTTGTCTTTAACTTTTGACATTTTAATTATAATGTGCCTTTGTGTGGCTCTCTTTGAGTTAATCTTATTTGAAACTCTCTGGGCTTCCTGGATCTGGATGTCTGTTTCCATCACCAGGTTCGGGAAGCTTTTAGCCATTATTTCTTTAAATGATAATTCTTCCCCTTTGTCTCTCTGTTCTCCTTCTGGGATCACCTAGAATGTGAATGTTAGTCCTTTTGTTATCCTGTAAGTCCCTTAAGTTATCTTCATTTTTTTCATAAAAACTCTTACTAATGCAGATGATATGATATTATATAGAGAAAACCCTGGACTCCCATCAAAAAACTGTTAGGTCTAACGAGCAAAATCAGTAAAGTTGCAAGATTCAAAATGAATACACAATAATCTATGGTGTTTCTCTTCACTAGTAATGAAATATCAGAAAGAGAAATTAAGAAAACAGTCCCATTTACAGTTGCATCAAAAATAATAAAATATACCTAGTAATAAATATAACCAAGGAGATGAAAGACCTGTTTATAGAAAACTACAGGACATTAATGAAAGAAATGGAAGAAGACACAAATAATTGGAAAGGTATTCTGTGCTCATGGATTGGAAGATTTAATATTGTTAAAATGTCCATACTACCCAAGGCAATCTACAGATTCAGTACAATCCCTATCAAAATTCCAATGATAATTTTCACAGAAACAGAACAAACAGTCTTAAAATTTGTATGGAACCACAGAAGACCCCAAATAGGCAAAGCAATCTTGAGAAAGAACAAAGCTGGAGGCAACATGCCCCTTATTTCAAAGTATATTACAAAGCTGTAGTAATCAAAAGAGTATGGGATTGGCATAAAAACTGACACATAGATCAATGGAACAGAGTAGAGACTCCAGAAATAAACCCACACATATATGGTCAATTAATTTACAACAGAGGAGCCAAGAATATACAATGGGGAAAGGACAGTCTCTTCAATAAATGTTGTTGGGAAAACTGGACAGCCACATGCCAAAACTGAAACTAGACCACCGTCTTACACCATACACAGAAATTAACAAAATGGATTAAAGTTTTTAACATAAGGCCTGAAACTATAAAACTTCTAGAAGAAAACATAGGTAGCAAGCTCCTTGACATAGCTCTTGATGATGATTTTTTGGATACTGACACCAAAGGCAAAGGCAAGAAAAGCAAAAATAAATGAGTGAGCCTACATCACACTGAAAAGCTTCTGCACAGCAAAGGAAACTAGCAACAAAACAAAAAAGGCAACCTACTGAATGGGAGAAAATATTTGCAAATCATATGTCCAGGGAGTTAATATCCAGAATATACAGAGAACTCATAAACTCAGTAGCAAAAAAAAAAAAATCTGATTAAAAAATGGGCAGAAAATCTGAATAGACATTTTTCCTAAGAAGACATACAGATGGCCAACAGGCACATGAAAAGATACTCAGCATCACTATTCTTCAGGGAATTGCAAATCAAAACCACAGTGAGCTATCACCTCACCTGTTAGAATAGCTCTTACCAAAAAAACAAGAAATAACAAGTGTTGGTGAGGATGTAGAAAAAAGGGAACCTTTGTCCACTGTTGGTGAGAATGTGAATTGATGCAGCCATGTGTGCAGCCACTGTGAAAAATAGTGTGGAGGTTCCTCAAAAAATTAAATAGAACTACCATGTGATACATCAATTCTACTTCTAGATATTTATCTGAAAGAAACAAAAACATTAACTCGAAAAAGATACCTACACCCCCATGTTCACTGCAGCATTAGTTACAGTAGCCAAGATATGGAAGCAACCTAAGGGTTGGGTGGATGAATGGATAAAGAAGTTATTTCATATATAAATATGTATGTATGTATATGTATATATGTATGTGTGTGCGCATATATATATATATGCACACACACACACACACATATACCATATAATGAAATATTATTCAGCCATTTAAAAAATGAAATCTTGCCTTTGGGCAACATGATGGACCCTGAAGCTGTTATGCTAAGTGAAGTAAGTCAGACGAAGACAAATACTGTATGATCTCCCTTATATGTGAAATCTAAAAATTAAAAAAAAAAAAAACCTCATAGATACAGAGAATAGATAGGTGGCTTCCAGAGGCAGGGGGTGAGGGGTGGGAAGAATAGGTGAACTGGGTTTTTTTTTTTATTGTTTTTTTCATTTAAATAAGCTTTAAAAATATGTATTTCATATGTGCAAGTGAAATACATAAAAACATATATATACACGTACACATGTATGCTACACACATTCATAGATAAGTTTCTAATTGGAAAGTACCCTATAGATTGAGATGGTCATTATGTCTAGTATGGAAAAGGAATTTTGGTAATGCTCTCGGTTCTTAGAAACCACCATTTCACAGCACAGCTGTCTGGATATGCTAGGGGCAAGGTCGGTATGGAGGAGTGGCTGGGGGTTTACGCTGCAGCTCGAGACAGTCCCACGACCCCCAACTCCACTGCTGACTTCCTGTATGCCTTAGCCAAGTTCTTTAATCTCTCTCTGTCTCCCTCGTTTACCTCTCCCCCTACCTCCCCCCACCCCTTAAGTTCCTCATTCACATCTATCTCAGGGCTGTTGTGAGAATTAAATTAGTTAGCACATATAAAGAGCCTACAGCAGTGCTTATTTATTAGCACAGGAAAATTGAGAGCACAGGGAAGATTTCCTCCGTTTTCACCAAAATTGCCTAAAATTCTCCACTTCACTTAACAAGTATGGCAGTGAGCTCCAAAACCAGCTTCGTCCTGATGATAAAAGCTGGTTTAGGCCCATCCAACACATGACCTTTGTCATCTCTATTCGTGCAGAGGCGTCACTCTATTAAAGATGCTTTTGCAAGTTTAGCAATGTCACCATTTTCAAAACTCAGAGAAATTCAGAAGTCCTTATTCATTACTGGTAAGTCAACATTCCTAAAACTCCCTTTGTTTCTTCCCAATCTCCTTTACGCAGAGCATAAAAGACAGTGACGGAAATGGCAGAATTTCCTACCTAGAGAGGTAGAGGGGAGCCTCTGTAGCTCTGGGAGTACCTTGTAGTCATAGAAGATTCCTTGACAAGACACACACTTTCCTTTTGGGGGATGGCGTGCATCCAGTTGGTGGCAGTTCTTGTGAAACTTATTTTTGCCCATTTACAAAACTTTTTTGAGAAAAATTCAGGAAGCGTTGGTGCCTTTGGTATCTCACAGTCCACTCTCCAACAAGATACCAAGTATCTTCTGCATGAGTCACACCTGCATTGTCAGGGAGCAAAAGGGAACTCCCAGTTCGTCTCTCCTGGCTGGAGTCCGTTCATTTTCTCATTTGGTTGGCGGGTGGCTCTTTCGTGCATCCACTTCTTCCCCCCTCTGTTTCTCCCTTTAAATATTTTATGGGCAGTAAGCTTATAGCACGTGCCATCACGGCTGCTCTTTCTAGGTGTCAGGATGGGTTTAATAATGATATGCGTAACAGTGACGCTGTAAAAGCCATTTCAGGTTTAAAATGGCATGTTTTATTGCGTCTCATGTTAAAGGTGGTTAACTCATCCGTCTGTGATGGCTGGAGTTAAACAAGTTTCAGCATGCGTTCTCCTGTGTGGGAGAAACCAGCCAACTCACCTTCACCCGGGTCTTCTATCTTCCGGCCTCCACCTGGCTTAACACTGGCTATTTCAACTCACAATCGCCCCCGTAGCCATCACAGGATTAAGGCAGAGAGATCTGGAGAAATCACGCTGACTTGGTAGACTGTGCGACTCCAGAGAACCTGATTCGTGGATGCTGGTGCTTGTGGCCCAGCAGCGTTTCCGTTGCTGGGACGTGGTGGGACTCGTAACGGGGCCTCTGCAGCTCCCTCCGCGTGCTGTCGCCCCCACGGGCTTTGGGGGATGCCTTTGCCCCACCGCTGTGACCTCAACTTCATTTCCTTGAGCCACAGCTGGGCCCCCGGGTCACGCATCCAAGGTAAACGCGTTCAGGAGGGAGAAGCAGCAGGTCCTATCAGCAATAGGGGAACTCAGTTCTGGGACCCCATGCGTATGTGGCGGAAAGAGGGCCAGAGGCCGCTCCCTCATCATTAGGAGGCGGGGTAAAGGGTGAGGCTTGGTACTGGAGGCTGACGCCCTCCAGCACTCACAGCTTCCCACGAGAGAAGAGCAGGTGTGGGATGAAAACCAGCCCAAGCCAGAGAGGAGTGGCCTGCATATGGTGAGACCCTAATCAGACCCCCGAGAAACGGCAGCTCAGCGGGCTGTAGTCACAGTGCCCCAAGCATGTGATCGAAACTGAATACACAGATGTAAGTGGAAGTAAACCACCGATTTCTCCGGAAGCTGCTTGACTCCAGTAGCCGCCCCAGAGGGAGGGAGGGAGGGAGGGAGCTCTTGCAATTCCCCCTTTCATTAGGTTTCCTTTGCTTTTTGTTTGTTTAATTGAAATGTAGTTGATTTACAATATTACATTAGTTTCAGGTGTATAGCAAAGTGATTTGGTTATACATATATATGTATGTATTTATATTCCTTTTTTATTCTTTTCCATTATAATTTACTGCAAAATATTGAATATAGTTCCCTGTGCTATACAGTAAATCCTTGTCGTTTATCTGTTTTATAGGTTTCACTTGCCTTTAAATAAGCAGGGCTAAATGGAAACCAACAAGTTACCCAGTACCTTACTGTTGAACATGAGGCAAGATATCATTGTTCTGTAATAAAATGCAAAAGAAATGCACGTACAAAGAAATCTTCAAGGAAATGGGTTTGGAAGGCTTTCTTCATTGAAATGTAAACTTGATGAACTCTGTTAAGTCAGATGTACTGCCAGGAACCAGGATCTGTTTCCAAAACACTTGATTTTGCCTCCCTGGGACAGGCCCTCTGCCATAGGGGAGCCTGGTGTAGGCAACCAGAGCCCTGTTGTGGTTGAAGTTCACTCCAAGGGCAGCTGAGTTGAAGTCAAGTCTTAGACTCACTGCTGCTGTTTCTCCAGCCCTCAGGGAAGCTACCCTGTCAGTGTCACAGGCCAGAGGTTATAAAATGCCTGGACTCCTCTGACCAAGTAGACAAATCATGACAGTACAGACCAGTGAAGGTTTTTTTCAGACCCAGCTGATCCAGTGTGATGATGGCATCTCACGTTAAAGGTGGTTAACTCATCCGTCGGTGATGGCTGGAGTTAAACAGTGTCAGTATAATTAACTGCATTAATAATTCAGCCTCCGTATAATTAACATGCCTCTTAACATATATACGACGGAATATTACTCAGCCATAAAAAATAATGAAATACTGCCATTTGCAGTGACATGGATGGACCTAGAGATTGTCATACTGAGTGAAGTCAGTCAGAGAAAGACAAATATCATGTGATATCACTTATATGTGGAATCTTAAAAAAAGAGGTACAAATTAACTTACCTACAAAACAATTATAGATGTAGAAAGCAAACTTATGGTTACCAAGGGGGAAAGCAAGGGGAGGGATAAATTGGGAGATTGGGATTGACATATATACACTACTATATATAAAATAGATCACTAATAAGGACCTACTGTATAGCACAAGGAACGCTACTCAGTACTCTGTAATGACCTATATGGGAAAAGAATCTGAAAAAGAGTGGATCTATGTACATGTAGAAGTGATTTACTTTGCTGTACACCTGAAACTAACACAACATTGTAAATCAACTACACTCCAATGAAAATTAATTTAAAAAATAACATGCCTCTTAGGAGACTCCTTGGGAGAATTCTTGAAGAGGATGTGCTCACTCGCCATAGACAGAAGGAGGGGGGATCCAGCCCCAGCCCTCAACTCTGAGGGTCCCTTGCATCTGGTGGGATGTTAGGAGATTGGAAGGGTGATGGCCAGGTTCTCGGGCCCTTCCTCCTGTTGCTGCCATCGCCTGGGACCCCACCCCCACCCCCACCCAGTGCAGGGCACGGTGCAGACCTGTGACCTCCGGCCCCTCCAGCTCTGGTATTGGAGGCGCCAGTTCCCCGTCATGACAGAAGCACTGTTGACAGGCCTCAGTTCTCGACACCACGGGGGTCACCTTCGGTCCTTGAGGAAGGCGATGAGCCTCTGGCTGCCAATCCAGGGTAGTTTTGATTCAGGGCTGAGATGTGCATTGTTTTCCCTGTACTTGAACTTCTCTGATCCAGGAATGTATCCCTCACTGTTGGTCTTGTCATGCTTCAGTTACGTTGTGTTTGGTGAATGATCTCTGGTGACACCGATTGCTGCCTCTGCTGCTTAGAATGTCCCATCATCATTCTTCAGGAACCACATGACTTAGTTTCTCTTACTCTGTTCCTTCAGATTTGTTGTTCCTTCCCTGAAATGCCCTTCACTCAAGTCCTGGTTAGCATTAGGGTCCCTTCAAGATCTAACTTGACCATGGTTTCAGCTGAGATGCCTTCTTGCCGTTCCTTTGACTGTGTGGGGTGTGTCTCTTCTGAGCCCCCACACTGCATGTGGGAAACGGCTGGTCTGTCTGTCCCATCCTTACGTTACATACTCCACCATGACCAGAACTCTTTTTCACCCATTATTCCCACTGTGTAACAGATCATCTGGTCAGAGCAGAAATAAGCGAATGCGTGAGTGGTCTTAGCATCCTACTGGCTCAAATCTTTGACATCATTTCCTGTTACAGGGAAATAATCCCTGTATTATAATTTGAAAGTTTACACTAGAATACCCCTTCCTTTACAATAACTTCCCTACTCCGCTCAGCAAATCTCCCAAAGTTCTTGGAACCATGAGACTTTGAGGAAGTGTGATACAACATTATGAGAACGACCCCTCCAAACCATGTGGGGTTTTTTTGTCTTCCTTGACATTTACATCCTGTATCTGATCAGGAATTTGTAACTCAAATGAACTGTTCGTGGTAATGAGCCATTCTTAATACAGTCCTGATTGAATACCTCTCTCCAAGAAGGTCACGACGCTTTACATACATTATCTAAATTGTGTTCAGAACATCGCTGGAGTAGGGTGGCCACCCATTCAGAATTCACCTTGGTCTGACAATGCAGATCTCTGTGAGGTTGACTTTTTTCCCCTTCAGAGCTCCAGAAAGACCGAAACCAAGTTCAAGTCCGCAGTGGCCGTAGCTACCACTGCTACATTCCTGAGCCTGCTGAATAGTCTTAGGTCAGAATCAGAGCTAATTCTCTCAGCAGCAGCAGGAACACCCAGAGTCAAGTCTTCGTGTAATACCCGTCTTAAAGCTCCATAGATAAAGCATGATGCGAGGGCAGAGGAAGATTACTTTCACCCAAGGGGATATTGCTGGCGCCTTCAACTGAGTGTGTGTCTGGTGCCTGCAGTGAGTGAAGCCTGCAGTTCATCATCATAGGCTCATAAGTCCAAATCCCGTGTTGGGCATTTTGCGGGGAAGCAATGTGGTTTGGGGGAACCGGCGCTGGATTAAGAGTAGGGAGCTTGGATTTCTGATCCCCACTCCGTCATTAACCATCTGTGTGTCCTTAGTGAAGTCACTTGTTCCCTTCAGACCTATACATTGAGAGCATTGGATGAAATGATTCCCAGGGCCCTTTGCAGCTTTAGAGTCGAATGATTCTGTCCTTACTGCTCTCAGATTTCCTCCTCCAGACCTCCGTGCATGTCATAGATGGATCTGAATGCTCACGGCACTCTCTCTGTGCTGCTTTTCTGATGCTGGTCACCATCTTTTCTCCTTTATATACGTGCCTATCAACCACCATGTCGGGTCGGCATCTTCCCAAGGGCAAGAGGCCTTCGTTTCATTTTTGTGTCCTATACATAACGTTGGTACACTTATCTCTTGTCTCCTATCCCTTGAACCTGTGAATCTCATTTGAGTCTTTTCAGCTCGTTGACCTGTTACAAGTCTTTCCTATCTGGAAAGGAGAGACCCCAGCCCCATCCTCCTCCCCCATCCTCCACCGAGCCGCCTGTCTTCTCCACTTAGAGCTAATCTTCTTGAAATAGTTGTCTGTATTTCTCATATCAACTGTTACCTTTCCTCTTACTCTCCCGCTGCCTACAAGCTGGCATTCTGGCCCCCACCACCCAACAGAAACTGTTTTGATAAATTCCCTTAAAAAAAAAAAATTTGTATTGCCAAACCCAGAAGGATACTGGGGTGTTTTCATCGTAGCATCTAAGAGCACTTGCTCTGACCATCGCCTTGTTCTTGAAACTCCCTGCGTGGCTCCAGTGGGGCCAGCTGTTCTGCTCCTGCTTCTCTGGATGGCCCTTTGCTCTGTCCCTCTTAGACTCTTCTTGCTGGCTGTTCTCCACAGTTCTGCCCCCGGCTCTTGTCTCTCGTCACTCTTCATTTCCCTCTCTGGACAGTTTCAGCCACGCCTGGGGCTTCCGCCACCTCCCAGAGCTGTCCCAACAGCTTGAAACCCACATTTCCAACTTCACCCCAAACGCAACGTATCCGGACCTGTGCCCATCAGTCTCTCCACCCCCTCCCCAAACTGCTTTCTCGTGTTTTCCCTATTTAGGCAGTTACATACAGGACACAACGTTACATATTGGACACAGAAGTGAAATGAATAGGCAGTGATCACACTACACATTTAGTTGTCCAGGCCTGGGGTTCCGCTGCCCCCTTATCCCTACAACCAGCCAGTTACCTCTGAGGTTTAGACCTTCCCCGCTTTACGTGGGCTGTTGCAGTAGCCTCTTAACTGTTCTCCCTGCCTCCTGTGTCTCTCTTCTACCATCCATCCTCCACACTGCAGCCGAAAATGACTTTTCAGGGATGCAAATGGGATCTCATTGCCTTGCTCCTTAAATATTCTATGCCTGATCGTTGACTTTTAGAGGAAATTTCAGCTCCTTAGCACGTGGGATCCTCTAAGGCCTGGATGCTGGCTGCCCTGGCAACCCCTTCTCGTGCCTTCCGCCCTCACACTGTGGACTCCCTCCAGGAGGACCGAGGGCTTTCTCACCACGGTGTCCTTGTGTGGGGTTGTCCATTCGTTTCAAGAGCCACCCCCTTCCTCTGCTAGCGAGTCCGACCAGCCTTGAGGACTCGAAGCAGATGGGCCCTTTGCCAAACCCCGCCCCCCGCCTCCCTCACCAAGCAGAATGAAGTATCTGGGCTCCCGCAGCACCTTTTCTTAAAAGGCAGGTCTACTTACTGACTCCTAAGCATTCCATTCTCATGCTAGTCTCTTCTCTACAAATTGAGCCTGTTAATGAGTGGAGTGGGAATACAAGCAGACTCCACAACTCCAGGCCTGTGTTCTGTGCATGAGAGCATCTTGCCTTTGAGAATGAACGAAGCAGCTCTGAATTATTTAGCCTCTTGTCCCCCGATACAGCTCCCTCTTACCTCTTCCTCTTGTGTTTTGAAGACCCTGGCAGGCATTAGGTGCACGTGGTCTCGACCGCCTGATAATCATTTCCCATCATTTCAGTGCCAGAGCCAAGTACCATTCCCCTTTCATTTCAATTAGATAAAGCCCAGAGCTGTGGCTAGCAAGTAAGGGAAGTCCACTGGGGAAATTAAAGGTTCAGAGAGAATAGGGCCCATTATAATAAAAGCATTTGCACAGCCACTGATTCCATCTACCCTGTGGCTGCGACGTTCCTTGGGGTAGGATGAAATATGAAGCAAGAGAACCCATGAAAGTCATTTGAGGAATTTATTTTAATTGGAAATGGTGGCAGCTTTCTGTGCTCTGCAGATCTGCAGATCATGCACAATGATGTGATTGGCATCGTTTAAAGAACCGTAGAGCGTCTTGTTCTGCTGCGATGCAGGATCTTGGTTCCCCTTTGTCTCAGGCACTTTCTCCTCCTACGAATGTCCTGAATGTGATCATAAGCCCCTCCCTCCCGCTTTTCCTCCTCCCTCCCTCCCTCCCTCTCTCCTTCCTTCCATTCTTTCAGTGCCTCTGCGTTCCTATTTCACACTTCGTGTTTAATAAAAATGGGGTAATGGCGCCTCAATCAGTCAACTGGTCGACCTTCAAATTAGTCAGAACTCTACGAAGCAGCCATGCAGCAGACATAGAATGGCCAGAAGAAAAACAGATCATCTGTGTTTAAATTTGTAAAAATACAAAATAACAATAACTTTTTTGTTTTCTATGCCCCGTACATTAAGCACGTCACATGCATTTTCTCAGGTAAATTCTCATGGCCCTGCTACGCAGGTGTCACCTCCACCTCGCAGATGAGGAGACTGAAGCGCAGAGAAGTTAAGACGCTTGCCCGAGGTCACGTAGTTGTAATGAATGGCAGGACCAGAATTACCTGTAAGATCCAGGCAGAAACCACATTGAATGGCAGGACCAGGTTTTGAACTTGAGCCTGACTGCAAAGCCCACGTGTTAAGACACCGTGTCACAGCGCCCCGGGACTTAAAAGTATCCTGTTGCTGAACATCAGACAACAGGCTTGCATTTTAAGGTAGTTCACTTTTAACTGTGAGAGGTCTCGTTATTATTTACGTGCCCTTATAACAGTATCAGTAGTCGTGTTGAATAGCATGAGATTTCTGAGACTGTTGAACAGTTGTTCAATCTGCCTTTACTTTCTCACTTTTCTATTTTTAGATGCATCATCCCATCCAGATGAAACCTGCAGATAGTGAAAAATCAAACGGTAGGTGGTGACCGACTGTCTTCCTTTAATGTCTGTTGCTTTAAGTGAAGACGTGAGGTGGGGGGCGGGAGGAGCTGGCCCCCGTTGCTGTTTCTCCGGGGAAGGCAGAGAGATGTGCTCCAGGAAACCTCCATCGCGGTGGGTACCTCGCTCTCCTGCCTCCCGTATCTCTGGGGTAAAGACCTGTGAAGATGCTACAGGAAACGGCTCTCTGTGTCCCTGTTTGGGGCTTGCTCTGTGTGGCCACCCTGTGGCTGTTGTCTACCTCCTCTGACGGCAGCTTGGGCACCTGAGGGGAGGGGAGGGGTGACCTTATACTATGCAGAGAAGGTGAATGAGAAGGGCATAGCCCACCAAGAATGAGGCAATCTTTTTCCCCACCTCCCTTTGGTCCTCTAGCTTTGCAGCTGGCTCACTGCACTTTTCTCTAGGTTGTATCCACGCATTTGCATCCACATTCATTCAGAATTCTGTCAGCTGATTATATAAACATACAGTCAGTGCCAAAAAGTAAAAAATAAAAAAAATTTGCATTTGATGAGGTCGGTGAAATAATTGAGACTTGCCTCTCCAGGACACCGGAGGGTTGCTAACCCCATTTCTCTCTGAAGTTTTTGCTTCCACTTCTGCAAACCTTCTGTCCCTGTTTTGTTCTTTGGACTGGCTGCATCGTATGTTAGAGGAATCGTCTACCTTCCTAGACCTCAGCCCTCTCCTGCCCCACAAGACTGACATGTTCAGCGTGGCCGCCTTCCTCCGGGCAGCCCTGCACCTCATTAATGAGTCATGGAGCAGAAGCCGTACACTTAGAGACCTGCATTCTCTGCCAGTGTAAATTATGGCGGGGCTCCGCGTCTCTCCACGACGTCTTTTCTTTTGCTAATTGCAGTGCATCCCATTTTCCGGCCCCAAACGCCAGACAGTTTCGAAGGAAACTCCACATCATACGGTGGTGTCTGTTGGAGAATAGATGTTGGTGCCGCCATATCGTCACCAGCCACACACTTCCCTGCAAGTCTAACTCCCTTTTTCCTACGGGACTTTATCACAGATGCGGCGTTGAATGTCAGAGGGTCTAAAATCCACCCCTGCTTTGTTGTAGGATCTTGGTCCAGTCACCTCATTCCTTGACTTGACAGTTATTCATCGATTACTTATTATGTGCCAGGCACGTTGCCAGAGGCTGGGACTGCAGCAGTGAATTTTTTAAAAGAAGAAGAAAAGGACACGAAAGACACTGTCCCTTACCTGCTGGAACTCACATTCATTGTCACTGGTTTCAGTATCTAATAATCACTTAAAGACCAGACTTTAATCTCCTCATTCATAAAATGGGAGTGATGCTAATTGCCTCTTATAGATGAGCTTTTTTTTTAAGACTCATAGAAGATGTTTGTGGCGGTGCTTTGTAAATGACCGAGCCCTTCTGTAGGATGTCGGTCAGTGTTCCCTGGCCTGTAGGGGCCTTCGCCGAGTGTGTCCGCCCAGGCGGAAGGCCGTCTCCCCGTGCCGATTTGCTCCAGGAGTGCGTGTTACAATCTGTTCTCTTCCTCCTGGGAGAGAGGCGGGATGGATCTAGTGTCTGTGGGATGGATTCCATCGGTGAAGGTCATCCTGGCACATCTGGCCACCAGGAGATGCTCTCTGTCCTTTGGCCCCATGATTCTCCAAACCATGTCAGGACACAGGCCACGGGATCAAAGTCTGCAGGAGGTGGTTCGTCTGAACCTTAGGCCTTAGTGATAAAAATGTGACAAAAGAGAGAACCGAGTTGGAAATGTCTGACTTAAAATACCCAAAGAGTTGAACTGAGAAAGGGATTCTTCTTCTGCATTTTCTCCTGTGCAGGTGCGAACCCCGACTGTCCACAAGGTAGCTGCCGGGAGGGCTCAGAATGGTCAGCTGCCCTTGCCGTCCTCTGTCTCCTGTGGACACTGAGGGTAGTGTTTGCTTTGGATCTAAAACCACAGCAACAGAATCAAACTGCCGTGGGCACACCCCATGTTGCACAATCTCAGAAGCCAAGCAGGATTGGGCTCTGTTTTACTAAGATGAGCAAATACCTAAAAATGCCATTTTTCAGGAAGCGCCCCAGGGTAACGGGTGAAATCTATTTTGAGGAGCCTGGACTTGACCCGGACCCTGCACTTATTGGCTGTGACCTTGAGCAAGTTCTTGACTAACCTCACCCAGCCTCCGTCTCTCCCGCTGTAAGAGGGGCGCTCCGGAAGCCTAGTCTGTGCTCTTCCTGGAAGACCCGCCTTAAGAGTCATCATGCAGTTAACACCCAAAGAGCTTAGCATAGCTCCGGACAGTTGAGGTCGCTGTTCTGGTGCATCCTGAGAGCAGAGGCTGGCCCTTCCTGCCAAAGCTTAGATCTGTACACCTGAAGGAAAACCCCCAAACCTTCTTGCTGGGCCAGTTGTCCCTTTGCTTGCAAATCTACCTTCATTTCCTGAATTTCCAGTAAAAAGAAAAAGTCAAATAGTGTAAATGGACCAAAAGCTGCTTTGAAAGAGCTCTTCCTCATGGAAGCTCAGAGGGACCCCCACCTTGCATAGCCATGAGCAGACTTCAGGTTTGTCCTTGGACCTGATTGGAAGAATCGGGAGAAAGGTATCATTTCCCAAAGCCAGGGATAAAAGCTGCAGTCCTTTTCTGATTTCACATGACATTTTTCACAGGTAAGCATAGTTTCTGCAGCTCTGAGACCACCAAGATTTCTTTGGCTCAGATGCTCGAAATAGCTCCTGTGGTTGTGAAAGAAGTATAACGAGCTCTAATTGCACTTTTTTTTTTAGTTTGCTGACATTTTTGGATGACACAAAGGACTCATCACAGTGAAACAGTTACTCTCTTCATTATCATTGTGTTCAGATTTCCCGAACTTCGTATTTGCTGAGCAAGACTCATCACAGATTCATTAGTGATGGACAAACGAATTCCGGAAAAGCAATCACTCTTTTAAGCTTTTGTCCATGCAGGGATTCTGACAAAGCCCAGAAATGTTAGTCTGCTATATCTGCCCTGCACTGTACTCTTTCACTGAACGGGCTTCTGAAATCTCCACGGCTTCCTAGAACCTGCCCTTCCAGTGGCTCTGATTTCAGCTGCAGCCTCTAGCACATTTATGTCAACTCCTAGCATCTTACATTTCGTATGCTTCTGCTGCACCAGGTATCCAAAAAACGGATCCTCCTCTGGATGGGCGATGCAATGTCAGGGACTTTGAGAAGAACACACTGAGCATATACCCAGATTTCAACAGCACCCACCTTTTTTGGTGATTTTTCCCTTACACCTAGTTGAGTGGATGGTACAGGAAGGGCATTGGCGGAGGCGTGGATTATTTCAGGGACCAGCCACACTCACACACACGTAGTCACTCTTTATCATTCTCTCTCCCGTTGGAGGGCCCGTTTTCCAGCTTTTAATCTTCCGTCACTATGCAGAAAAAGCAACCAGCCGTGCGAGATGGAAATCGAAAGGCAGTTGCTGGATCTGAAGTCGGTCCAGCAGTGGGTGACAAGGAAGTCATGGCGGTTGCCTTTGGTTCTGTTTTTGGGGTCTCGGGGGCTGGAGGCAGTGTTCACTGTGAGGTCACACTTCTGACCTGAAGGATTATTTTTGACTCTGTAGGCAGAGTATCAGGTCCATCCTGCTTTAACCTCCAACCTCACAGCTTGTCAGGGTCCTTAGAGCCTCCAATCCAGAAATGCCATTTAAGCCTCCCCCCCCCCCACAATCTCTTTCCTCAAGGCCTCTGAAACCCCCAGTGGCTGTGCATCAAGTTCTGAGCTCACAGGAGTCAGGATGACCAGACGTTGTCATCCTGGGGAGGGCGAGGCCTGTGGAGATAGGAATCCGGGGTGTTCCCGTGCAGTCACTTGCTGATGTACTCGAAGATGAAGAAATCATTTTGAAATTCAAAGTAGAGAGACCAGTGCATGCGGAGGCCGTAATTAAATGCCATGCGTTAGCACCAACACATTGAAACGTTGTTAATTAATTCAGGCTGCCCCGAATCCAGGTGTGACTTTGACAGATTGTACCGGGGTGTTAGCACAGACTTATAATTAGGGGGGTTTTAAAAAATGAAGTTTCTAGTCCCTGAACTTAAAAAAGTCCCCACTTATCTTTAATGTTAACCCCTTCTCATTTATACCACGGAAGGGGAGCTGGCGGTGGTCACGGGTATGAATGCACTTTCAGTTCCGCTACGGTTATTGACGGCAGCCACCCCGCCTGTGCAGCACGTGGTATATGAAGTATTGCCCCTCATTCACTCATTGCTTATCCTAAAGGAAGACAGACTTTTTCTTTAGAGGGCAAACACCTCTTCTTTTTTAATTTTTAGTTCCCCTACAGCACTTAGCAGAGTACTGTGAATATGGTAGGTTTGTCTAAGCAATTGGCATTCTTGTGGATTGAAAAAACTGGTGAGATACTTAACTGCCCATGGATACTTAGGAAAAGCCCACCAGGAAATTCATCAGACGTTGATGAAAAAGTTAAGTGATTTCAAGATAATTACGTTTATTTAAAATGTTGACAAAGCTGTTTAGCCGTCCTTAGAATGGGGATCCTAGGAATAAACATTTTCACTGGAAGATCGGGAAAACTCACTGGGAGGAAAGCTGGATATTTGTACTTATTCCCATTTTGCCATTAAAGTAAACAAGGCCCAACTGTTAAACCACAGAGCTGCTTCGGCTTGCAGAAGGTTGCCAACATCCAGGTTCCTTTACACATGCACACACGTGCCAACACACACACACACAGGAAAGGAAGGCAGCACTTTCAATAGCATATGGACGGTGCAGATTCTCTTTTCTTTTTCGCGAATACTTGGTACTGAAAAAAGTGACAGTTATCTTTCTTCTCCCTGCCTGAGTTTACCCCTTCGTTGTGCCTAGGAAGTCAGGATTTCTTCATAAACGGTTTCCATTTTTTTGTAAATCCATCTTAGGAAAAAAGTCAGACTTGAGCTTCTCAGGGGCTGCGCATTTAGTTGACTATAGCATCCCGCGCCCTGGAGCTCAAACCCTGAAAATTGTCTTCGCTAAATACCATCATTATAGGTTTATCAGGGAAACCAAGGACCAACTGGGACTTCATCCTTTGCTTTTGTTTGAAAGAACGAAAACCTGATTCTTGAGGATAAGAAGAAATACAACAGAAATTTTTTTTCTACCCATCAAGGTATCAGCCACAGCTTCCTCGGGGTAGGAGTCCCAGAGATGAGGGCAGGAAGGGATCAGGGCGGGGGGGGGGGGGGGGCAAGAACTACAGCTGCAAGTTTTCCCTCCCTCCCCAGCCCCGTTTCCGCCAGTCCCATCCGTTCCCCTTCTGCTTCAAGGGAATGCCACGTGCCCTCAGGGCCACTGGAGTCCTCGCATGCTGAGGAGTCTGGCTTCACACTGGAGGTCAAAGGCTCCCGTTGGAAAGAAAGCACCTCTTCTGGGGCATCTGATGCTTCTCATTCTTAGACCCCAGTGCCAACACAGCCCTCAGCTTACTGTGCTTTCACCAGTTCCTAGCAGATCATTGGTAGTCCCCTTACTCTGACAGGAGAAAGGACTTCTTAAATTTAAAAATCTTCATCTACATAAAGCAAGTGGAGTCCTCAGCAGCCTCTGCTGAGGAATCAGAGCCAGTGACACCCCCTTTCTCCTTGAGGAAGCTCAACACAGGCAGTGGCCCTGGACCACCCGTGACCTTCCTTGTGCATCAAGCCCCTCTCTGCAGATGAAGCAGAAAATGGTACATAATATTGTGCTTCAATCAGGCTGCCTTCCTCCGTCCGCCACAAAGACAATCCTTATTCATTCCTGACTCTGCGCCTTGTCCGGTTAGTATGTGATGCCCCCAGCACACCACCAGTCCATCCAGACCCTGCCCGTGCTTCTTAAAGTCAGGTTTCAATTCCACATCTAACATCAAGCCTTTCTCAAACTCTGGTACCCGATTCATAGTTCACGAGGACTGTGGAAGTGTGGTTTTCAACCTGTATTCTTTGGAGCCCTCGTTTCTCTGCGTTGTCTTGGGAGCCGCCACCAGTGTGGAGAGAGAGGCTGGGTAGGAAGGGATGCTGAAGTCCGTGTTGAGGTGCTTCATTCAGCCAAAGCGTGTAACCAGGCTGCCTTCCCTCCACCACTTGAGAGAGAGAGAGAAAGGAAAGAGAAGAGGAAAAAGAATCAAGTTGAAACCTTCATCCTATGGATGACAAGACTGAGGTCCACAGAGGTCAGCTCGTCCTCCAAGGTCACCCATCACCTTCGTGGCAGCACTGGAACAAGGACCAGGGTCTCCCAGTCACAGCACTGCCCTCCCCTCCCAGCCTCACGTGCCTCCTCTGGACTCGCCAGAAACACAGCAGAGCACGCGGAACCCTGGGCTGAAGAAGGTACCAGATCCTGGTGCAGGTTAGGCCGCCTCCTTGTAGAATGATCCTTGGCCAGATCCTTCCCCCACTGCCGGGCCTTGGCATCTCTTTAGAGTCAGACAGAACGTCCTTCAAGTCTGTTACTTCCGGCCTGGGACTCTACAACTGGGAGCTCTTAGCCCCTCAGCGCCACCCTTGTCCAATATAATAGTCACGTGCAGCTTTTAAATTTTAAATTAGTTAAGATTACATCGCGAGAAAAATTCACTTTCTCGACCACGCTAGCCACCTTTCAAGTGCTCGTTGGCCACACCTGACTTTCGCTACTGGGGTGGACGGCACAGACCAAACTTTTCCCTTCTCACCGAGTTCTAGTGGACGGAGCTGCTTCAGAGTCAACGAGTCTCTGTTCCATTATAGATCTTCCGTCCCGGCTCCTGGAAGACACAGACCAGGGATTCTGACTTAGGTACCCGAAGCAACTGGCCCTGGCAAGTCTAGAACACACTCTTGCCGGTTAAATGATAACGAGACACTTACTGTCCAGAAAAAGAGTAAGAGAAACAGAAATAAAAGCCAATTAAATAGCAATGACAAGATTATAATACAGATATAAAATGATCCTGTAAGCTAGGACTTTCTGAAGTGCTGGTGTAGCCGGCTATCTTTCTTTTTTTTTCTTTTTTTTTTTTTTTAATTCTAAGAAATGGATTGAAAGGAAACTTCGGAAATAAGCAAGACTTCTCCCTGAGGGCTTCTAGGACGATCTTTTGCTCTCTCTCCTACAAACGGCTCCAAACACTGTCCTGAAATCCATAATAATCGTGCCTTTGAGGCCGAGTGTAGGCCTGTTATCCTGAGCTCAAGCATGTCAGTTTAGGGAAACAAATCTCCCAGGTCATCAGCGGTAAACCTTCCCTAGTCTTTACCCGCTGACAGCTTCCAAGGTTAGAATTTGCACGTTGTCGCCTTGACGCCCAAAATGCATTTCTGTTCATCAAGAATCCTACCTCCAAGTGGGCAGAATAGCATTGTTCCTGTCTTGTTCTTTTTTCGGTGACCCCCGAGATTGGGGGCCACCCTGACACGATTCTCAAATAACCACAGCCCCACTCACTTGACTACAGTTGCCTTGAGCTTTAGTTGTAAGGTGCAGACCACATGTGCTGACCTGGGTAGGGCTGCGTAGCCAGTGCTGCGGACAGAAGGCCCCTTAACCAGCTCTCTGGTGAATTTCACATCTCTCCTGTCTCCTGTTCTCACCTGGACCAGTGGGGACAAAGCTATTTGAAATCAGGGAAGGAGAAAGTTTTCTTCCATTGAATCCTTTGTTTAAAGTTTTGTTTATCAGTTTTCCACTGTATCTGTTTCTGTTATTTTTCCTCTCCCGATCTTTCTCTTTCGCTGTCACTCAAGTTAAAAGAACGTCTACCCCCCCCCCAAAAAAAGCAAAACAAAACAAATTAAAATCTGTATCCCCAAGTATCTCTATGGGACAGTAGCATTCAGCAGTTACTTAGAACTTTAACATTTTAGTAAACATATTACTGTTTCCAAATGGGGGTAAAGGACTTAAAAACAGTGTTTCGTGTCCTCTGAAGATGTTTTATCAATAAACAGCTGCCAGTGTTGGAATCGGAGCCGAGATGCCGAGCAAGGGTGGGGAAATCAGAGACACGGCACGTGTGGAGGAGGAAGGTGGCCTGGGTGTCTGCAGAGTTAGCCTCGGGACCCTGTCAGAGGTGGTGATGACGCATTGATTACGAGGAAGAAGGTGAAGTGTGGCCCTGGCTCATTCATTATTTCTCTCTCCTAGCCGTGGAAGACAGAAAATTGTTCATAGGAATGGTTTCGAAGAAATGTAATGAGAACGATATCCGGGTGATGTTCTCTCCATTTGGCCAGATAGAAGAATGCCGGATCCTCCGGGGACCCGACGGGCTGAGTCGAGGTGAGTGTGCTCTCTGCAGTCTCTGCCCTTACGTGCTAATTGGAGCTCTGTGTCCGAGTCAAGGTAGACGTAGCTCCCACACGCAGCGAGAGGTCACCCTGAGATACGTCCTGTGGGACGAAGTTACCCAACCCAAACTTTTCACCGTAGCTTTTATTTCTCAAGTCAAGAAGGTCCTAGTGGCAGCATATTAGCCCAGGTTATCACTGTCAGACGGGAGGCACACAGGCTACCCTGCCGTTACACATCCCTTTTCAATCTCAGATTGAAGGAGCTTTGGGAGGTAGGAGGGAGAGACGCGGAGGGCGAGAGAGAATGTTTGCTACTCGCATCTCAGTCTTCTGGCTTTCTGCCTGTGCCTGGGAGAATGTTGTTAGCGTGTGGTCCTCCTGACAGAGAAGTAAACCAAGAAAAAAGGCTCCTGTCCCCGCATAGTGCAGAGCAGATACAGACTCAGAGTAACCAGGCCCGTCTCAGGGCGTTAGGGTTTTATGGCAAAGAGCAAAGCTCCCGGAGTCCTAAACACAGGGGTCCATTAAGTGACAGAGAAGTGACTTCGTCCAGGAGAAGATTGTAGGAAGTGACTTCGTCCAGGAGAAGATTGTAGGTTCTTCTTTGTCACCATGATAGAGCCAAAGGCTGGGGCTTCGAGCGCGGATGAAAACCAGTGTTTCTGCGAGCAGCCACACAAGGTAGCTGGAGATGACTCTCTTCTGTCCACCTTTACCTGCCCCTTTGACCAGACCCACACGCCTCCCTCCTCAAACCGCTTATAAGGCTTGTCACCATGTTCCCAGCCATCTGACTAGTTTCCTGAGTCAGCCCAGGAGGCCCAGGGGAAGACGCACATGGAAAACACATTTCTCCATTCTCGTAAGAAATCTGTCTTTTTGCAACACAGAGAGGATTTCATTCAATTAATGGGGTTTCCAGGGCAAGTTCCACAGGGCTAATTAGAAGTGTCTTTACATTCCCCATCTCTGGTTCTGGGACTGCACTGCCCGCACCCCATGTTGAAAGAAAAGGTTAAGCCTTAAGTATCAAGGCACCAGTTTTCATTCATCTCCCTGGTCTTACGTAAACTCAGCGCCCTGGGAGGAAGAACATTTGTTGTTTTGACTTTTAGACATAAAGCTTCATGATGTCAACTGCTAGAATCGAAGGCACAGGGAACAAAAGTATTCCACCTACCTCCACCTCCAAAGCCCTGAAACGGAGGTAATCTCAAGGCAAACTAGGAGGAGGAATAACTCCGAGCTCGTGATCCCTATATTTTCTTCTGAGGGTGGTTTTTCAAAAAAAAGAGGAGGAGGAGGCCTGGAGATGACACTTAACACTCACTGAAAGATGGGAGTCTAAAAGCTGAGCAAGACATGATGTTGAGTGGGGTCCCTAAACAGCAGACCCAGTGCCTCAAGGTAATCTGTCAGTTAACCGCGTGTGCCTTTACCAGTGTCACTCAAAATAGCTCCTTGTCCTGGGCACCCCCATCGCCTCTGGTTCCCATCCAGCCTCGCAGGCAGACGGATACCAGGATGTCTATCCTGGGTCCCTCTGTGCCGTCCTGGAGATATGCACCAGGAGAGGTAGATAGGTAGACAGACCAGGAGAGCGAATACCACAGGAAAAAGCAGCAGCGCTGAGGAAGAATTAAATAGGCAAGAATATTTTTGCGATCCCTTTTCTGCTGCCAGTTTAGCAATAAGAACCACTCTTCTCTCCCTGTGACTGACTGTCAGTCACACTTCCGTGTTATCATTGCACTTTTGCAATCGCCAAGGTGTACAGCATGGAGAAAGAACCGATAGGCATAGTGAAATGTATAGTGCCTTGGAGGTCAGTGACCCTGGGGCCGAGTCCCAGAACTTCTCCTGACATGAATCATGGGCGTGGTCCATTCATTTTCCTATCTCTGTCCTCAGTTTCCACGCTCGAAAATGGCAGCAGTCTAAATAGCTGCCCGGCTTCTCTGATAGGGTGTGATTAGCTACTGCCATGGTAGGTTTTTTGTAGAAGCAGGCCGTCCACAGTGTGTCATAGAGGCCTTGACTGTGAAGTAGGAATGCTGGACTTCTGTTTTGCCTCTGCTGACTTACAAACGGATTCTCTGCCTCAAGTTCTCCATCTGTCCAGTGGGCGACAGTGATGAAGAGCATTGGTGCCTAGAGATCCTTGAGTGTATGTTAGCTATTTTTGCAGATGAGATTTTTTTAAATGGTCAAAACTTTCATAGGAAAGGGTGTCAAGACACTGTACTTGATGGGAGAGCCTGACCAATTCCATCTGCCATTTGGTTGATGAACCAGCACTTGACACCAGAAGCGGCCTATTTCTGAAACAAGTGATAGAAGCGCTTTCATCAATATTTTATGCAACTGCTGGTTCAATGTAAAGAGTAGAATCCTCCTCCCTGCCCACCCCCCTTTTTTTAACAGAAAAATAATTTCTGATTTTCTGGCAAACGGATGAGAATTCCCTTTGGCAAAAAAGAAAATACTCATTTATTCTCATTTGTTCTGAAATATAAAGACAGACAGTGTTGCATTTTTCAATTAGCAGGACCCAGGGACTCCTGGGTACTGGGGACTGCTAAATCAGTGATTTGTTGAGAGAACAGTTCTCTTTCATGCTACTCTTTTGCTTTCATTAAAGAGTTGCAGTTTTCAATCAAATATTAATAAGTGTGGCGCTGCAGATCAGGGGCGCTCAGCATTTCTGGTCTCCATGCCTGTTGCTGGCTCAGCTGTTTACAAAATAAATAAAAATGAAGTGAAATGAAAGGTTGGCTGCTCTGGAAAGTACCTTGTAATACTAAACCAGGGTATAAATTAGTCAGTAGGAAAGGATTTAAATCGAACCATTTGATTATGATGAGGGAGAGGTGCCCTTGAGTGGTTCACTTTTCTTGTTTTTGCTTTCTCCCAGTTCAGCTACAAGAAGGAAGACAGAGGAGGCAGTTAGTAGCCCTGGGTGCCCAACAGGCGTCTCGTGTCATTCATTCTCTGCCACATCAGTAGTTGACATTCCTACCTGGTAGGTGTTAAGCTGAGGTTCCTCCAGGCTGTTGATTCAGTACCCTTGCCCCAAATCAGAGTAGTGGGCTGCCAGGACCCACATCTTTGTACCTATTTAGCCCTGCTATACTTTCAGTTAGAATCACTGTCTTTAAAAAAAAAAAAAAAGTCATGATCTACACATTGGCAAGAAAGACTATTTTTAAAGTCCCATAGTTATTCACCAGCACCCAGATCTGTGCCATGTTTTAAGATGGGACCTCTCTGCCCCATCCCGCTGGGAAATTTTCATGCCTGTACGTGGACAGCACCTGCCAAGCCTGTTGAAACCACTCAACAAACATTAGGACACTGCCTCGCTTTAGGCTGTACGCCCACATCTAAACGTGCATTTTTTTCCCCTTTGGGGATAGTAACCCATTCTGCCGTTTTTTTCTGATTTGGAAAACCTGGTTTGAGATGCTCTCAAGCCCCCCATGATACTCAGATCCTTCTGCAGTGGCAGATCCACCTCTCAGGCTCGCTGTGTGAGCCTTCATTGAGAAAGCAAGCAGGGTAGCACAAGCCCACACAATGGCAAGTGAAATGAGGTGTTTGCTCTCAGAATCAAAGCTTGAGGCTTCTGAGCCAACATATTTACTGCACCAGTGTCACCTTAGCATGTTGATTTCCTAAAATACACATGTTCTCACTTACCCACAGTCCCTCAGTCAGATTGGACTATTTGGGTACATCTGCCAGGTTTGCTGCACCATAGCAACTGAATATCTATAACTCAGAGACAATGAAGGGGTTGATTTCATTTTTCTTTCCCATGAGCTGCAGTCAAATCTTCACTGCCATTTAAGGTAACTTTCTGCTGGTTTAAGAATATTCCAGCTGTGTTTATGGTGTTCCAGCATTCTCCTGCCAAAACCTCTGACAAATGAATTGGCGGTATCTTCAGGGATGTTAGCGACCACAGATTCGATTTAGCCATTAAATCCTCATTTGTTTTCGTTATATCTGGTCGGGATATTGGGAGAGGGCTTTTGACTTTTAAAACATACATGGAGAGGATCGTGACATACATGGAGAGGATCGTTTTGATCGTGTGACATTTTAGTCATGCCCACTTGGTACCCAAATGTTCAGATATGTGGAAACCTTTATATCAGATGCCCCCTGGGTTATTAAATGCATCTTGTCATGCTGCTCTGGATACAATCTTCCAACCTCATCTCAGGGATGAGATTTTTGCCAACTATTAAGTCCTAGTCTGCACGCAGCCTCAGGTGCCATGAATGAAAGATCTCTCCATGCCAATTTTAAATAAACTAACCCAGCGTTGGGGATTGCATATTAGAGTATTATTTTTGATGCTCCAATGTTATAGCATATGTTTAAACCCTGCCATTGCTCAAAAGATACTGAGAGGAAAAATTGGCTGCATTAAGATCTTTCTACAGCTGAAGAGGAATTTATAAACAAGTTTTCCATAGGCTGAAATCTTCTCAGCCACACAAGTTATTTTAAATTATGCTTCATTCAGTTGAAATATAGCAGCTGTTGTTCCTCTTTCAAAGAAGCAGCAGAAAAGCAAGAGACCCTGGCATCATTGTATGTGCTTTTAAAAGTACCTCTGCTTTTTTCATTACTTTCTCTCTCTCTCTCTCTCTCTCTCACTCTCTCTCTCTCTCTCTCTCTCTCTCCGCCCCCCTCTCTCCACCCCCCCTTCTTTTTGATGCAGAGCAAGAATTCATCTAGTTCTCTCAAAATTCTCATGTAGCCTAGAGAAAAGGTAGAACACCTGAGTTGAGATATCCTTTCAACTGAAATGACAAGTGTAATAGCTGGGTTCCAAAATCTGCTCTGTGACAGGGCTCTGCGCTTTCCTTAGATTCTGTCTGTAGGAGGAAATGACTTTGAGAAACCTTTCCCCAGTCAATCATTTATCTATTTTAGCAGCAAGAAGACAACCTCACCGAAATAGGAATTCAGCTCCTTTCATTTCTATGAGCAATCTCTGACATTCTGAAAATGGAGACAATAAATAGTGCAAACTAAATTACAGGTTGGACACATTTACAGAGGGAATTTTTGCCTTTTTTTTTTTTTTTTTTTTTTTTTTTTTGCTATTTTGTATTTGGAAGCTTTGAGACAGTAATATATGGGCTATCTTACCCCACCCCCCCAAAAATAGCTTTATTGTCTTGGTACCTATATTTTTTTCTCCCAATCTAAGTTCTCCAGCATTTTGGTCGGTCACCAGCATGCGCAACAGTCTAGAACAGTTGAGGGCTGACCCTATAAGATTGGAGCAGTTGTCCGTCAATACCCAGTAGACTCTGCTGTACCCAGAAGCTCATCTTTAGAGAGAGAAGAGGACAGCTGACCTAAGTAATTTCTGTCCAGCAGGAAGTCATCTGGTTGGTTTGTAGAAGAAGCCAGCAGCCCATTTTGACTGTAGGAGCTTGTGTGACCCTACATTCGTGAAAAGCGCAGATTTGAGGGCCCACCCCAAAGCCAGTGTTTTCAGTGGTGCTGAAAAGAAAATGAAAATCTAGCCAGAACCTCCTGTTTTAGAGATGTTAACAAAGGTTAACTGGCTACCAACCCATGGAACATTTGGTTCTGAAGTTGCTTAGCTTCATCCAGAGCGGCACAGAGAGTGAATCTTTCAGTACATGCTCCCACTTAATAAATGACAGTAATTGTCTCCCTTAAGTAATTGAACACAGCACCCAGTAGGGAACTTGACACAGCCCCTAGGAGGCAAGTTCTCTCTTACTGCACCACTGCCGGTAGGATAAAAAAGTTAAAGGAGTCATCAGATTAGTCAGATCATTTTTTGGATGGGATGAGGGTTGTATAATTAGAAGCATCAGTCAACCTTTTAATTGCAGGTTTCATAGAGGAAGGGGCAATGGTTCGAGTTTATAGAGAGATCATTTCATTGTTCTCTTGCTAAGACTTTTCTTTTGAGACCTGTTAATTGCTCGATCTTTCTCCCGAAGTTACTTACAAAAGCTCTGCCTGCTCTGAAATTCTGGTAAATGCATAAACTCTGCCTTATTGATTTTTGTTGACATTTTACATTTTTTATGCATTCTTAACCTCCGTTTAGAAGCTGTTGGTTTGGCACATGCTCCCAGATAATGAGAGCAAGCAAAGTGAATGAAACAGGCTTCTTAACTCTTAAAAGCAGAGCTAGTCTGTGCTTCCTATGGCCTCAAATATGCCTCCATTAGATGATTTGCTTGTGCCTCTGCTGTAGCCTCCAGACAGGAAATGAAGGAACTTCCCCGGCCGTCCAGTGGTTAGGAGTCTGCACTTTCACTGCCAAGGGCACAGGTTTGATCCCTGGTCTGGGAACCAAGATCCCGCAAGCCACGCAGCACCAAAATTTTTTTTTCTTAATTTTTAAAATAAAAAAATGAAAAAGAAAAATCTCTTAGCGTTATTTCCTCTGTTAATAGTACCAGTGATCATCACAATCTTCAAGAGATACTACTTTGAAACAGATGGTAAATTTGGGACTCTGTCATTTTAGAACTGAGTCTATTTCAGTATGGAGCCAGCAGAGGTCCTGTTGTAGATCTCACACTGTCTCACACACATCATCTAGATGCCTTAGAGAAGGCTGCCCAGCTGCTTCTGTTGATGACAAAAGCCACAGCCACTGTAGGTACAGGCAGCATGTTGAAACAGTCAGCTTCACCAGCTGCTGTAACGTCAGAAAAACCATAGGAAATAGCTTGGCATTCTTAGCGAGCTAGACGTCGGGCTTCAGCGAGGACAACTTAACAGAGGTGAATGAGATGAACCTCCCATGTACAGAGAGTTTTTGTGTACTAAAAATTACAGCATGATGCAAAAAAAAAAAAAAATGCATTGACTTATTTTCACGACTGGTTGTTGTTGTGCTTTGGGGGTAGTGGGCAGGCATTGCTTTCTCTTACTGCTGTTTGATTGAAAGGTGCTAATACAGTATTGACTTGATAATCTCACCAGGTACCCATGCAGAGCAAACAAAGAAAATGTGTTTCATGGCTCCCACAGTGACTCCCATACACCAAGCCACCCGCTGGTTGTTTGGATGTAGAATGTTCTGTTTGGCTTCCCGGCCACAGAGGCAACCATCTCACGTGACTGGTGCCAGAATTCCACTTTCGTGCACTCGCTCTGAGATGACAAGCTTCAGCCCCTCAGTGTTTAGATCTGCTTCATTGGGAAATCTTTTAAGTAGCAATAATAATAATGTTTTCAGGCAATTGAGTGGAACACTAAATTATTCTCTGATACCTAAGTTCAAACTGTGCAAGGCTAAAGAAGCTGAAAATCAATGCACTTTTAAAGTCATTAGAGATCATAAGTGAAATAGTCAGCGTTGCTTTAGCGAAGCTTTTAGTGTGCCGTGGTTTATTATAAAATCAGCCTGAATCTACATTAATTTCACAGTCTTTTTCTCTGAGAAGCCCAAGGGTGCATGATGAATAAAATGTAAATTTCAGAAGGCAGTGCTTTTCTTAGTGCAAGGGGCAGTGAGCCCTGTAGCTGGAGCAGTGACCTGCATGGTAGCCAGCACTGCTACAGGAAGCAGGAACAAGCACTAGAGATTCTAGTTATTTTACAGCTGGGGACAAAAATAGCCATGGAGAGTTCTGTGGGTATCAGGGGAGACATTCAGAGAAATATACATTGTCTTGTGTATGTTAAACTTGAGGTGTGGAATCTCTGATAAGAATCCACAAGTCAAAAGTTAAAGTCTTGAAGGTTTGATACAAATAAGAAATCCAATGCAAATGTTTAAATTTTACTTCATACACACAGTTGAATATTCCCAGAGTAACAGAGCATTTGTTTTAGTTCATCATTAACAGTTACTAAGTAGTTTTGTACAGGATTGGGGTATATTTGTTTGCATTTGAATAGCATGAGTGTATATTTATACATACATCTATTTTTTAACTACCCAGAAGAGATGAGGTATATTAATTTACTGCCATTTCGAGCTGTTGGAATCTAGTTGCTAATTTGCCCTGGGTGTGAGGATTTTACTATTTGCTGCTTAAAAATCAAGGCTCATGTTGGAAATACAGAGCCGGAATGGGTAGGTGCCCTAAGTCAAGACAGTCAGACAAGGAGAAAATGTAAAATCGCAACTTTTTATTTTAGAAAATGCAAACTAGGTCTTGCGCATTTCAAACCCCGTGGCTTAAAAAAAAGAAAGTACCCAGCCTCCTTCCCCTGGACTCCATTTAAAAAATAAATAATCCATCAGTAAATCTTTCTGCTGTGGTCAGATTAGCAGGTCAGCACTGTAAGTAAAAAGCAACACGAGATAAAAACCAAAGAGAGAAGTTGTTGATTTCATGTACTACTGAGAACAGTGTCGTCCTGTGGCAGTTCTCGTAGACTGTGTTGGTTTAACAAGCGTCCAAACCTTTTGTCTTGTTGTTTTTTGTCTTTCCTGCTCCCTGTCCCCTTGTTTCCCACAGGCTGTGCGTTTGTCACATTTTCTACAAGGGCAATGGCACAGAATGCAATCAAAGCCATGCATCAGTCTCAGACCATGGAGGTACTGTATCATCTGCCCTTTCTTTGTTTTCTTTGTGCAAATGGTGGGGAATGGAAAGCAATTCTCTCCTGTGTGGATTGTTCACATGACAATCACAGATGTAAACTTTCACCATCTCTCTCTCTTCATTCATTCATATTCCTTCTTCCTTAATCTCTCTCCTTCTCCCTCTCTCTCTCTCCCTCTCTCTCTGAATTTTTCCCCTGATGACTGGAAATGCACTTAGTAAAACCTTCCACTTGCTCTACGTTCCTTTTTGAGCCTTTTATTGCAGTGGCCCAGGTCCTGCTGTGTAATGTTCACGATGCAATTTAAACTGAGCAACCTTCTATACCTCAAGGATCAAGTACGTTCCCCAGCCCCAGGGGTGGGATGGGTAGAACATTAACAGACCCCATTCCGAATTGCAGCTGGCCCTGTGCTAAATCACAGGGTTCTTTCATTTCTTTTTAATTTTAATGCGGGGTCAAGTTATCTTTAATCGAGACAAACAGAATGGTTTTTGTGTCAGGAATGTTGGAGAAAGTTAAGACTTCTCCCACCTCATTGAACGGGTGCAAATGTTCATGTATGAGAGTCCCCCCGAAAAATTAGATTTTCCCCCTTACTAAAATATGAACCATAACCAAGAAACTCAAAGGCTCAAATGTGATCTCCTAATGAGAGATAGTGGCTTTCGGGGAAGAGAAATAGGCTGGCGTGGGTCCACAAATTTAGACAATGGCTCTGTACTTTGAGTCTGTGATTCGGGTCATGGCCTTTCAGAATTTTGCACAAAAACATTCCAAGAGTGATATGCTGTTACTTATTCTGTATTGTCTGATAGAATCCTTTGGGAGTGCATGTTCTGCTGTATTATGTAAACTGTATCTTTGTGTGTGGGTGATCTTTTCTGGAGGTGGCTTTGTAGTGTTACCTGAAGTTACGTTTTTCATCTTTTGAAAAAAAAAAAATTGTTTTCAGTTTTATTTAATGTGCCAAAAAGTTCTTTATTGATCGTTTGAGCTTCTTTTTTGCCTCCACTTTTGGGGGGTTTTAATTTTTTTTTTGTTCATTTGTTTGTTTGTTTTTTGTTTTTTTTTTGCAATGCTGCATCTCCCGAAGCATGCCGGGAGCTTAGTGATCTTTATGGGTCTTGTTTTGTGGGCAACCTTTTTCTAGGGAGCCAAAGGGTGGGTGGAAGCGGGGGGTAAAGAGTGTGCATGGCATTGTCATTAAGTGTTTACTGTACTTTTCTGAGTTTTGATATCAGCATTGCAAAGCCTATTGTCTTTTTCGAACTTCCTTTTGACTTTAATATTCCTAACATATCTTATATAATCACTGTGTTTTCCTTTCAGTGCAATGCATTTTTAAGACACTCACACCCCCCTACGTGAAGGCAAGCTCAGGTGAAAATCGGCCACAATAAGAGAGAATTAGCAGGATTTGAAATGTCTAGGAATCCAATCTTGAACAACATGCAGTTACACACGTGATCATGTTTTTGTCCCCTCCCCCTACCCTTTCCCTTACCTTGGGGGGCTCCATTATCGGGGATCAGCCTGGTTTCCAGCTACGTATCAGTCTGGAGATGAAACGAAAGTGCTGTTAAGAAAAAGGAAGTCTTGACCTGTATTTATTATCTTCCATATATATGTGTTTCATTCTTAAAGATTTTTACTTCCTGTAATTGAGTGATTTGTACCTAAATTGGTCTCACCTTAGATGATTTTGTAACCTCAATTCTTTCAGCTCTGTTGGAAACATTGCCACCCCAGTTCCTTCACCCAGGGCCCCCCGCCCGAGTGGGAGGTCTGTGTTCTCCTGGGTCCCTACGGAAGGAGAGCACGAGAAAATACAGCAGAACTGGGTATGAACCCGAACCAAGAAATTAACAGGCTCTCAGAGTGAAAAGAATTTGCTGTAGAGAATGGGGCATATTTATTCTTCAGAAATCCTTGATCCTTTGTTAATACTGCTATTATCAGAAATCAGATTTGATGCACTTGTTTTTCAATCTGGACATCCATGCTTAATCAGAGGAGCCCTCAGACACTTAAATTTCTTGTTTAATTCAAAACTATTGACATTTAAACAGAAGATTATATATTGTGCAGTCTCATTATCCTTGTACCACCGCAGTTTGTTTCCTTTTTTTGAATTAATTACATTATTTTCAGGACTCTGGCTCACATCTTCCACCGAGATGTGTGATCTAAGAGATGTGAATTCAAAACGATGTCACTGTTAAAGTTTAAAAGAACGTGTTATTTTAAAAATCTTTAAGCTTTATATGGTACCTTGATTTTCCCACTCTCCTCTAACCTCTCCCCACCCTGTTTTCCCCTTTCATGGTTTATACAAGTCATTTTTGAACTATAGTCATTGGCCTGATTTTCTGCTTTTATATCATTTTTTGGTATTTAAGGAAGAAAAAAGCCAACCGTAAATGGACTGTTAGGAAGAGATGCTATAATGTGTTACGGGACAAATTTGATGCAATAACAACCCTTTCCATGCAAAACCCTTGCTCTCTGTAATTTCCATCTTCAGAGTGGTTTTGCTGTCTTGAAAGTGATGAAACGCTGAAGTACGGAGCAGATGAAGAACAATGAAGTATAGATTTTTTAAATGGTGGAAATATTACTTTTATGCAGTTTACTGACTCTTAACATCTGTGCCGTGACTGTGACTCCCAGAGCTGAAGACCAGTCTGCTGGAGGTGCAACACCCAGTCACGTCACTTTTCTCACATGTTGGGGGGTAACAGCAGGCATGATAGCTTCACGTATGCATAGTTCCATCCCCAGTAGCTACCCAACGTGATAAGAAAAAAATGCAGCTCTGTTTTCTAGGAGAAAGAAAAATAACCCAAAGGGAAGGGAAGAGCTCATTTAAATAGGAATATTAAATTTCTGGGAGGAGAAGAGAGAGGTCTGTTATCATGCTGAGTTTCCATAAAAAGTGGGGGGTTTTTTTAATCACTTGGGTAGAATTAACTTCTTTTTATCTCAGCAAAATTTCACAGCTTTAATTGTGATGGAATGTTTAGCAAGCTAAACAAGAGAGGGAAGAGAGTTGGTTTCTGCTGAGTATTTGCCAAGTGGCGAATGTTGAAAAGGTGCTTTCGAAAGGAAGTCCTCCTGCCTGAGGTGTCAGGCCCTTACTTTCCCTAATGCTTTTCTCCGTATCAGGCATGAATTGGTCCTCTTATATAACCCTTGGCCATTTCTCACTCACTACCTCTGCTCCTGCCTTTTAAAGGAAGTGAACACAGAAGCTCCTAGAACAGCGAGATTGATTAGGAAAAGAAGCTAAGTAGACATCTCCTCCTGCCATTTGAGATGTATCTCCTTGGACTAGAATGCTCCTGATATTTTCTTTTTGATTTGTTGTAGCCCCTGGGATTACAGCTAGAGTGGATGTGATACAGAAGGAGGAGAACCCCTTCTGAAAACATGGGGACAGTGACATTGGTCCATGCCTGTGTCCCCTGAAAAAATCTCCTTCCTTCATCCCTGTTCCTAAAATGAAACCCACTTCTCCCGATTATATCACTGGGTCGGTATGATTCCTACAGTTCCAAAGTTCAAAAATACTGAACTGAACGTTGGAAAGAGTGAGGGGAAAAAAAGACATGCACGGCAGGCATTTTCATTCCCATTACGACATTTCGTTCCCCTCCTTTGTCCCCCGCTCACACGTGGAAACAGGCAGACACACCAGGACAAGTCCATCTTTCAGACAAGCGAACCGTGAAGCTTAATTAAAGAACAATAAGGTCTCTTGTCTCTGAGGAGGTCCTGGGATGGTGGACGGAAGACCCATGAAGAGAGAAGGCGAGGAAGGCAGTGTAATAACCAGAGCACGAGCTCAAATGGCTTCATCGACCACCAGAGCCCCAAAGACACCAGTGACAGGATCTGGAATTTTCTGTTGATGGTACCGTTCAGAGAAGAAGGACCATCAAACCATTTAAAAACGAGGCCAGACCATCCCCTGTGCTCCAGACTAGTTCAGAAAGCTAGGCCCCGAGCCGACTTGAGTGTCCTGAGCGGAGTGGACCAGGCTGTAACCCCCCTCTCCACTTTCCGCTGTGTCTGACCACAGGGCTGCTCTTCACCGATTGTGGTGAAGTTCGCTGACACTCAGAAGGACAAAGAGCAAAGACGTCTCCAGCAGCAGCTGGCACAGCAGATGCAGCAGCTCAACACTGCCACCTGGGGGAACCTGACGGGTCTGGGCGGCCTCACCCCGCAGTACCTGGCGGTAAGTTCTTGGGCGGGGGGGGGGGGGGGGGGGGGAGCACGTGGTCCCCCAGGAGAGAGCGGCACGCCCAGTGGAGCTCTTACAGGCTCCTTGGCCCCTAACTGCCCCCAAAAGCTCATCTTCAGGACATTGTGAATGCCAGGAAGTTCCTGAAATCAGCGTCGACGGAGAATATTTTTGCAGGTGAAGCTGGTCAGCGTAGGAACAGGACTCTGCACTCCAGCCACGCGGAGGCTTAGCAGGGTCCCACGGGGCTGAGCGTCTAACCGGCGTTTCAGCACAAACGCCAGCGCTGGCAGGGCTGCAGCATGTGTGATAGACGATGAGTTAACGGCACTGAGGCAGCCGTGGTTGGCACTCTTACCACCTCCCCAGTCGGTCCATTCCACGTCAGGACCTCAGAGGGAACTTCCCTTCACTGGGTCCTCCCAGTGGAGCGATGTCAACTAAATGCAAATGCTTCTCTATCTACTTGGAACCCAAAACTCAGATCCTGTTTCAGGCCAACCAATTCTTTAACTGTCCCTTAACGTTTCATTGTTTCTAAACTTTCACCTCCTTGTTTTTTTCCGTTCTGCCTGTTTTACTTTGCCAGTGTCTTTATTAAAATGCCATAGTCAGAATGTGAGACAATTCCTCCCAGGAAGATCCAAACAGCATGAGCAGTGACCCCTATTGTGGACTTTAAAATATCTTAATGTAGCTTGAGAGCAATGGAAGGCAGATCGTATTCCTCTAAGGTTTTCTTTATTTTTACTTGAACTACTGCTGAAGCATGCTACTCTACCCCACTTTTCTGCTTTGGAACCTAAATGCTGGACTACACATTATTAATATAATTTCATAGTGTGCCTTTGGACCTTTTATTCTAGCCTGTGTGTGTGTGTGTATGTCCGTCCGTCCTAATTCTGTCCTGACATTTGAACTGTACCTCTCGGGACTGTATGACCCATTCCATACTTTGTAGCAGAACCAATACTGTTCTGTAAAACAGTCCTTCCTGTGACCTTGAAAGGTAAGATCACCGTGCTTCTACAAGTGAGGAAAGGGAGAGGCTTAAGGGAGAAAGGGGGTGGGGGGATAAACTAGGAGATTGGGATTGACATATACACACTACTATATATAAAACATAACTAATAAGGACCTACTGTACAGCACAGGGAACTCTACTCGATACTCTATAATGGCCTATATGGGGAAAATATCTAAAAAAGTGGATATATGTATATGTATAACTGACTCACTTTGCTGTACACCTGAAACCAACACAACATTGTAAATCAACTATACTCCAATAAAAATTAAAAAAAAAAAAAAAAAGAGGTTATGTAACTTTACCCAAGGTCATGGCACTGGTGGTCAAGCAGGATTTCAACCCTCCATGGATTCTCTCCATCCGGCGGGGCTGCTTCTCCAAGGACAGATGTAACTCACATTCCTTTTCTATCCACCCCACCCCACTGCCAATTGGTGTCTGCCATGTAATTGCTACTCAAGACATGTCTGGATGTCTTGCTGGAGAAGCGTGCCTCTCCTGTGTTCCCCTGAGTTATTTATACAAGCAGTGACCAAGTTTGCTGTCACCTTCTAGCCATTTCTCCATCTTATCCACAAAAAGATGAGATGAGAGATTTCATCACATGTCTTGCTGAAATCTCTATGTGCTCTGCCATATCTTTTTCTTGGTCTATCAGTCTAGAAACTTTATGAGAAAAAAAAAATGAGTCTAGCTGAACAATCATTTGTTTTTCACAAACGTGTGTTTTTCAGTTGTTCACAGATCATCGGTTTAAGTACAAGAATTTCTCTCAAGACACATGTGCCTAGCCCTGGTCTTCTGGACCATCTCCCATGCCCCAAGGCTCACAGAAATCTCTGGCACATGTTTCTTTGATCACATCTGAAAATTATTTCTGAATCCTGAAAGAGAATTCATCTCCACCTCATTTATAAGAACGTGTTCTTACACGCTCTGAACTATGTTTTCCCCTACCGAGGGCTTCCATCCTTTCTCTGCCAAGTTTGCTCGACCCCTTTTGATCGGAAGCCCATTTCTCTGAAAAGACCCTTGGCCTTCAAGGCATCCCCCGCCTCTGTGTCGAGGGTAGATTCTGACTGTGGCTCACCAAAGAGCGGTTGTCAGTGGAAAGAATCCACGGAAGTAGTTTAATGACACTGCAGGTATTGCCTCCTACTAATCAGTAAAGATTATTAATTCCTCCAAGTATTTTCAGAGCTAATTTAACTTGACTAAACTTTAATTTTTTAAATATCTAATATAGGAGAGAGTAAGGGCTTGCAACCACAAGGGAATGGGAAACCCAAGAAATCAAACCAAGATAAGGGATTTCTCTCTGTCAAAACGGCTAATTCCTAGCTTCTTCCTCTTCCTCATTCCGTGTGTCTGTGTGTCTGTGTGCAATGTCTAGGTAGTATACTACCCTGAGTCTAGAAGGATGAATGAAAGTTGCAGACATATGTCTGGGGACTGTTCATGTTCGGTTTTGTCTTTTTTTAAAATTTGATTTATTTTTTGTTGCATTGGGTCCTCGTTTCTACGTGCGGGTTTCCTCTAGTTGCAGCAAGCGGGGGCTCCTGTTTGTTGCACTGCACGGGCTTCTCATTTGCGGTGGCTTCTCGTATGGAGCACAGGCTCTAGGCGCGCGTGTTTCAGTAGTTGCAGCACATGGGCTTCAGCAGCTGTGGCACACGGGCTCAGTAGTTGTGGCCACAGGCTTAGTTGCTCCGCAGCATGGGGGACCTTCCTGGACCAGGGATCAAACCTGTGCCCCCTGCATTGGCAGGCGGATTCTTAACTATTGGGCCACCAGGGAAGGCCCACGGCTGTTCATGTTAATCCCCATAGGGATTACATTAATCATTGTAACGAAGACTTAAGTTGAATCAGCCACCGATATTCCACTCTACTTGGTGCTTTTGAGTCAATTGCTAGATGCCCATTTCTGAGTCACATCCAGTTGTAGAGTTTCCTTCTTCTTAAGCTGAGGAGACCTACCATTACCTGGAGGAGTGGGAGTGCTCTCCGTTAGGTTTTGTAGCGCTCCAGACAAATTCTGAGAGCTTATCTTTTAAATAGTGAATTCATCTGGCTCCTCCTAAGCTCATAGTACCATAGCCATTTTTTAATAATAAATTTGGTGAATCTATGCTTTTAGTATCCATGGACTTTTGAGTGTAGGAGACAACTCCACACTTGCCCCCAGGTACAAACTGCAGCTGTACTGATCAACCAAAAGGAGAATATCAATAAGCCTAGTCAAACACTTAGTATAGCGCCTAAGTTATTAACCTTTAATTCAACTGATGTGGACGAATAAAGGAGTGCTTTCAAACAGTAACCACATGCCTTTACCTTGTGGTACCCACCGTTTCTATGTGGGGGATTAAATGTATTTTTGGAAGCTCTAGGGACAGAAGACAGAGACCTTTTCACAGCTGTCTTCATTTCTTTTTTAAAAGACGCTGATATATTTATAATGCATGGATAGCATCAACATACGTAGCACCAGATACTTCTGAGTTTTGACAAGTAGTATGTTGCTCTCTGCCAACGAAGACCATCTTAAAACGGGTGACCGTTGTCTTGGTCATGAAGTCGTGACAGTGACTCTGCAGCTGCAGATACGTACACTGACGTCTTTAGGTGTTCACAGTGATTTCTCCGTTAGCCCAAGAGTCAGTGAATGTCTACCTCTCTCATGAAGGTTGTAGGACACTGAGCTGTGAAGGAAAGCGGAGGAGACCTAGAGATGGACCGCGATTGACAGAGATGAGTTACGGGAACGGCTAGGCTCCAGAGAGATAGCATTAGTCACGCCATGTTGGTTCCCATAGATTTAACACCTGGCTGTTCAAAAGAGTAAATTGATGAATTGTTTTAAGGCAGCTACGTTATTGAGTTTCCCCGGTGTCTGTGTTTCTTAATAGAGATGAGACATGAATATGGATTGATAGCCCCAACTCTCGGAACCTTCAGCCCATTAACAGGCAGCAGCAACCAACTATGTAAATGTAAAGGGAACTGGACGTGCCCTCAGTGGACTTGGGAAGTTCCTTTGACAGTACATTTCCAAGCTCCACTTCATTTTTTTTTTTTTTTTTTTTTAATAAATTTTATTTATTTATTTATTCTTGGCTGTGTTGTGTCTTCGTTGCTGTGTGCGGGCTTTCTCTAGTTGCGGCGAGCGGAGGCTACTCTTCATTGCCGTGCGCGGACTCCTCACTACCGTGGCTTCTCTTGTTGCAGAGCACGAGCTCTAGGTGCACGGGCCTCAGTAGTTTTGGCACACTAGCTCAGTAGTTGTGGCCCAAGGGATCTAGAGCACAGGCTCAGTAGTTGTGGCGCACGGGTTTAGTTGCTCCGCGGCACGTGGGATCTTCCCGGACCAGGGCTGGAACCCGTGTCCCCTGCATTGGCAGGGGGATTCTTAACCCCTGCGCCACCAGGGAAGCCCTCCACTTCATGTTGACAGTACCTTTCTCGTTCCTTTTGCAGCTTCTGCAGCAGGCCACCTCCTCCAGCAACCTGGGTGCATTCGGTGGCATTCAGCAAATGGCTGGTAAGTCACGACGCGAGCCTTGCCTTTCGGCCGTGCTGTTGTCTGAATTGGGGATGGGTTCAGAAGCTGGGGAAAAGAAGAACAAAGAGTAACTACCCGTCCTAGTTGCTTTCCGGCTTAGGGGTTAAAATTAGAGTCAGCTGCTCGGAAGTTGATCTTCTAACTCTGGCATCTCCAACAGTTATGAGAAAATTTGGGGGGCTGAGAATTCCTGCACAGTACCCTCCAGAGTTGTGGTTTTTTGTTTTTTTAATGGGGTTGCTTGCTGGGGGATTTCCAACGAGATTCCTATATCCAGGGCAGCTGCCATGATTGACATCCCTCTGAAATTTTAATAATAGGCAGTCAATAAAAATGTTTTGACCTTCGTAATGAAAGCCTGGCTTGCAGGCCTATTTCTGATACCGTTTGCAGTCCCTTGATAACCACAGACAATTAACAGGGTGCCTTTTTTTTTTTTTTTTTAAACTTCAGAACCCCCGTTGACAGAATTGTGCATCAGAATCTTTTATGGGAAAGTAGAATCTTTGTTCTTGAGCAAAATCAAAGTGGGACTGGATTTGAAAGCTGGCTCATGAAGGATTTCTTTTCATTATGAGCTGTGTCAGTAGTAACTGAGGGGCAGTGATTAGCGAAAGGTCAGTCCTGCTGTGTCACCTTCCAGGCTCACATCCTAACCCACGCCGTGGGGCCAGGGAAGGCAGCCCACACAGTGACTCAGGACACGGGTGCCAGGAACCTGCCACAAGGAGCAGTGAGGAAGCTTCTTCCTTGCTTGATTCCGAAAAGATAGGGGAGCGCAGGTAAGGAGAACAGATTTTTGGTGTATTAGAATCGAGCACAGCTTGTTTTCCTCAAGGACACCCTGAGTCAATGAGATGAACCCAGGATGTACAGAATAAAAGCCTGATTTCCTTATCTGTCACTATGAAAACCACTTTTTTCTCTATTTTTTTCTCCCACTCCCACACGTGTATCCTTGTGGGTTTTTTTTTTCCTTGTTTCACTCTGAATGGATCTGGAGACGCTTGAAATGATGAGCACACGTAGATTTCTGCCCCTGTGTATCCAGTCGTGGTCAGCCCAGCCTTTCGTGGTGGCCTCCAGGGTTAATGGTAACTTGTCTGATGGAGCATCCGCGCCTACAGTAAAAACAATGCCCGGTTACCCGTGGGGCTTTAAATCTGCCGTTACCCCCAGCTTGTCCTGTTGTAATAACACTTTTGGATTATTACGGGAAGAAAATACATGTTAAAATAATAAGTAGTGAAATCATTCAGCAGAATGTTGATGAAGACATTTGGGGAAGCTGGCCTTGGAGCTGAGCATCACCTTGAACGGTTGATTTATTTTTAGCTCTGTGAAGGGGATTGGAGACACAGAACTAGAATATTCAGAGAGTTTTCTACGTTTTAAAGAGAGAAAAACCTTGCAGATTGCAAGCTCTGAAAGAAATGCTGAGATTTGTTGGCATTTTCCACCAATGCAGGATTTTTCTTCTAATCGAAGGGACCCACCCAGATCCAGAATTAGAGTCTTTCCTTAGAGGAAGCCTCAGGCTCTCCCGTTCCCACAGTTGAATCATGCAAAGAAGGTCACTGGGTCCTGAGGCTGTTGCCAGGCACGTGTCTTCTCGGGTGGACGGAGCGCCTTGTCACACTCTTCATTAAGCCACAGGCGCCCGTGGCTCGCCAGGTCAGGTCAGGATGGTAGCATCTGCACGCCGTGTGCTCATTTAAAAACGGAGGGTATCTGGGAATCACCTTAGAAGGTTCATGGGGCAGGTGGCTAATTTAAAGGTGGTCTGTGAATGCGCTCGGCTCTCCAAAATACCCCCTTTCTCGAACCTTCGGCATGAAATTCAGCACCGCGGCGGCCCAGGCTGTGCTTTCGAAGGCCGAGTGGCCCATTTTCCACTGTCACCTCGAGTAGTGAGGACCAGGGACATGGATGTCAGGGTTCTGTCTGCTGGGCCATTTCTATAACAAGCACCCTTCATTCCTGTGGAAAATCAGGTCTCATCATCCCAAGTGTTGGAAGCATCGTGGTTTGGGGTATTTCTTTTTCAACCCAGTGCTCTTGGCCCCCTGCTCGTTCATATTCTCCCAAGAGTAGGGCTTAACTTTTGTCACCGCCAGTCACCTAAACCAGTCTCAGAAAGTGGGTGGATCATAGAGGCCCAATCTTGGAGGACGTTTCCCCAGCGCACTGACTTGTGGGAGGGGGGGGCCCTCTTCTGCGTTCCCCTAAAAACCCTCTCTTCCTTCCCCTCCTCCCTCACCTCTGAAGAAGGCGTGGCCTCAGCCCTCACTCCTCTAAGTGGCACCTGTGGCTGTTTTTGCGTGGACAAGTAAATTTAGAATTTGGCAGGTGCAAATGTATGTGTTGGGTAGAGTCCCAACGAAGCTTAAGTGAAATACCTGGTTTTTTTAATTAAGAAATTTGACTTTAGCCCGGTGTCTAAGCCACAGACCATTACATAACCTAACGACTGCATCTTCATGAATGAGTTGTCAGAGATTTGGGATCAGCGAGTCGGTACAACGTCATACATGTTACACAGCCCGTGGTACTGACATACACGGCGGAAGCAACATGAAGGAGAGGTGGTTCGTCCCAAAGCACCCCTGGGCTTACGACGCTTGTAAGTTGAGTGAGATTGTGGCGGGGTGAGGGCGGGCACCTCCACAGTTCAGATGCCACGTTCATGTCCTCCAGGGCCAGAGAATCAACTCCACGTGGAAAATTCAAGTGCTGCAGCTGGGAGCAGCATCACCAAAGAGTGAAATATCATTTCGGAAAACAATAGTACTGTGTTGTGAACAGCTCTCAGAATAGAATGGTCTGTCCTTCAGGAAATTGAGGTGTCTCACTAGACTCGAAAATGTCTCATTTGAATGAGTAAACATTTTCTGTTTGAGGAGAAAATACAAGAAAGCTGGAAAAAAAAAACAGAAAAACGAAAAAAAAAAAATTAGGAGGAGACAAGTTCCTAAGTACTTACATCAATGAAATTGAATGAGACATCAACTATACTTCTTTTAAAAACAAAAAAAACAGAGAAAAACCTTACCATTTTCCTTTCAAATTGAAAATAACTTCAGAAGTGTTTTATGATTTTGTAAAAGGGAACCTTTACTAAATCTGAAATTTAAAAAGCAGAAAATAGACTAGTAAGGATAAAATTTTTATCAGCATCCTTCAAGTCGATTGATTTTACTTTCCCTCTCATAACTTCGGATAAAAATGTGTCCATTTCTCACTCAGCGGTGGTATTTTTTTGTTCCATGAGTTTCTGAAATGTCAAAAAACGTGGGGTCTGTGTTCAGGCCAAGAGTCTGGATTTTTCCTGAAGAAGAAGGAATTAAGGGGAAAGTGGCTTTCCGGTTTTTCACTTCTTTATAACAACTATCATCTCAAAAAGGCATCGTGTTAGGAAAACAAGGGGAGTATTGCACATGTTTTGCACATGTTAGTTTTTCACAGAGCTTCTTGAGATAATCATGGGGTTTATCCTCACAGCACAGCCAAGGACAAAACCACTACTTGTTACTACGTGACAGTTGGGAAAACTGAAGTACAAGAAGTTCAAATAAGTTCTGTGAGCCCAAGGACCAGGAAATGGTATTATATGGATTAGGATACAGAATTCCCAAATATCCTAACGCTTTATGAGATAGGGACCGTTAGCATCCCGTTTTACAGGTGGGGCAACTGAGGCAGAGAGAGGTTAATTAACAAACTTGCCCAGAGTCACTAAGCTAATAAATGGCAGATCCACATTACACACTGGCCTGATCCAAACCCCGAGCTCCCGTTGGCCCCCGAGATGGTCACACAGCACTCCGCGTCTCCACAAATCCAGGTATGTTCTGTCAGCGTGAGCCTCGGTGACAGGTCTGCACAAACGGTTGAAGAGGCCAAATAACAAACAACTCTGAGCCATCGATTAACAATGCAGGAGAACCCCCACACTGCTCAAAAAGCAGCAATTCAGAGTCAGCCACAGGAAAACCTCCTCCTTTCACTCTGGACAACATTCCAAATGTATTAAGAGGGAGTTGTTTTTTATTAGGGGAAGTATTTTTCAAGGGTGAGGGGTTGTTAGTAAGAGATTACAGAGATTAAGAAGCGATGGCCAAAGAAGAGGATCTTGTGATAAACAAGGGAAAACTGCTTCCCTTGACTTCTGATATTCAGGAAAACTGGTAGTAATTCGCTTCCAGAGTATCTGGCCTCAGTTTCCAAAGTCACAGTGAAATCGTAGAGGGCAGTTATTTTCCCGAAACAACAACATCGCAGCTACTTTACCTGTTGGAGATCCCCTCTTGGCAAAGGCGGGCTTGGAATGTCTGTGACCAGCGGAGAAGAGGGTAGACTTTGGCAAAAACTGTGCATTGGAGGCTGAGAACCTCACGTCAGGGACACGCTTGGGAGATGTGCAAACTGGACCCACGAAGACCCCAAGTTCTTCCCACAGCCAGGCAGCCTCCGCAACCCACACTTCCTGCGAAAGCGCTAACAGGCCTTCTGAGAATGTTCCATTACCACCCCCATCTGTCACTTTTTAACAGACCTGATTGGCAAGCGCTTGTAACAACAGACATCTGTTCTCGCTTATTGAAATGCAGATTTATGGTAATTGCTCCGAACAATAAGACACAGAATTACCTAAGGTGAACATTAAATTAAATTTTCATGCTCTTCTCCTTATAAATAATTTTTTTTTAATCTTAAGTTTCAAGTAGGCATAATGTGCATCTGTTTGGTACATAATTTCTTCATTTGGAGAAGGATTTTCTTTTCCCGAGTAATGAGTGAAAAGTTGAAGCCCTGTATGCTCCCCACTTTTTTTTTTTTTTTTTTTTTTTAGCCCTCTCGACCTCGGCACACTGTCGGATTTCCTAAAACTCATTTAAATGTTTTGCATTTCTCGTCACCCAGATTGTTGCCCGTGGTTTGACGGGTGCCCATCCGAGCAGCGTGCTTTGTGAGGTTAAATGGGGGTGGTTTTCTTCTCAGAGAAGAGCTATTCGCCAGACCAGAATCAGCATCACACACCCACACACACCCCCACGCGCCCACCCCCATCCCCCCCCCATCCCGTGCCCTTTCAGGATCCTCGTGTGGGAGGAGCCGCGATGAGAGGGGCTGGTGGGTGGAAAAGCAGAGGCGCTGTGGAAGGAGCCGAGGAGGAGGACAGGACAGGGTGCGCTCACAACAGAAACAGACGGAGAAACAACCAGAAATGTGAATTCAAAGTCAGCAGAGGCAGGCACCCCCTTTTAGACGGCCTGGGGGGCCCAGGACTGGCCAGGCCCTGGTGGGTAACTCTGCCCGTCCAGGGGCTGAGTCTGCAGCAGCTGGAGGTCTGGAGAGACGGTGTTGTGGGTACCCGGCAAGCCTGGTACAGTTGAGGAGGTAGAGGATGAAGCTCGGGGTGTGTCCCCACGAAGCTTCCGAGCTGCTTTGCCAGCATGGGACAAACGCCTTTCCCAGCAGCAGCGTGGCCCCCAAGCCCCTTCCCTAAAAGGGAGGGTGGGGGGGAGATGTCCACACTACAGGTGAGGAGCCTCTGGCTCTGGGGACATCTGGGGCAGGAAGAGCCAGACCATCCTTCACCGAGGACGCGTGCTGCTGTCCGTGAAGAGTCCAGGGATTCTGCCCCACGAAAGTTGCCCGAGCTCTCACGGAACCCCAGACGTACCCCTGTGATGTGCCGACGTTGGCAATGCTCAGAAGGCCCGGGAGTGGTGCAGGGGTGTCCTCCCTGGGAGGGTTTCTTTCTGGGGGGATGGACTAGAGAATGGACCTCGGGCCTCCACCTGGCCGGACAGAAGGACGCCGTGCAGGGAACAGGTGCCTCTGTGGCCCCCTGGCCCACATGCAGGTGCAGCGAGACCCACGGGAGGTGCACAGGAGCACCCGAGTCCCCACGCGCGTGCTGCCCCCAGTTTCCTAGCTCCAGCCTTGGCATGGGACCTGCCCTGGTGTCAGCCAGCAGCTCACATGTTCTTGGAGAATCTCTGGTTGGTTTTGTTTTCTTTCGTTGGCTTGACTGCGTATACATCTTGGTTCTGAGAGGGAGAAAGAGCCATCTTCTTTCATCCTTTTCCTGCATTCTCTGCACCCTCACTTCTGAGCTCTGATCTCTTCTCGATTCCTCTCGTCGCCACCACCGACCCCAGGCCTCTCGTTCGATGGTTTTCTACCAGGACTCACATCCATCACTTTTAGGCTATCTAGAGGCATGGGAAGCCCTCCAGCTTCTTAGGAGCTGCTACCAAAAAAGTGCATGCATCATACACATGCTTTTTCATAAAACTTCAGGGAGCTCAGAGACCGCCCCCCCCCCCATATCTCATCAGGGGAGCTCCAGTGAAGAGCCCCCGAGTTAAGTGACAAGCAGGAGGGAAGCCGCCACGTGACCCGCTCAGTGTTCAGAAGAGGGTGTGCACCGTTCCCCGAGGATGTGTGGGCCGGGGTCTGTAGTGTCTGGATTCTGAGCGTGGAGGGGAGAGGAGATGAGGGTAAGAAACTGAGGGGTTGACTGAGTTCGAGACAAGATCTAGTGCCTGGTTAGCTGGGTTCTTAGCTGCTGACGCAGATCACAGGTTCAGTTCCGGGCCCTCTGGGGCTCAGGTGCCCGGAAGCCAGGCAGGGGCACCATTGTAAACCCATCCTTGGACCCTGGGCTCCTGCTGAGCGGGACCCACGCATGCTCACATGGCGGGCAGCGTCCCTCACCCACAGCCGTTCTCTGCTGAGATTCCATCAGAAGGAGCAGGGCCACGATGGGCGAGCGTTCGGAGCCGGTGGACCTTTACATCTGATGTCCCGGCCCCTTTCCTGTGAAGCCTTGTGTTCGTCACCCCTTCCCTCCTCTCAGTGCCCCCCCGTGTCCCCCCCCACTTCCCAGGTGGGAACCAAGAGTGACAGAGGCACAGGCGTGGGGAGGCTCGGGGGGCGGGGAGGGCCCGAGAACCAGCCTCCTGTCCCCAGGGCTCTGCCCTCCCACGTTCTCTGTGGCACGTAGGACAGCAGGAGTGCCAACCTCACGTGGGTTTGTTACAAATACTAACTAAGCGTGATTAGTGTGTCCGGCACATGCTTTGTCTTTGGGACCATTATCCTCATTATTGGGGGGTCATACTGCTGCGATTATTATCCAGCTGATGGAGTCTGCTCTGCCCTGGGAGTTAGTTGTTCTTCAGCTTCAAGTGTATGAAGCATTTACTCTCTTTACCCTCAAGGTCCGTTCAGTTTTACACCTACTTCACAGCCAAGAAATCCAAGAGGCAGACGGTTAACGTGCTCAAGGCCGGGGAGGCCGGCAGAGGGGAGGCCGAGCCCGATCGGAGCCCAGATGGCCTGGAGGTGGAGCCCGTGCTGCCCCCCCCCCCCCCGTAAACGGGGTCCTTGTCACTCTGTTGTCACCAGCAGGGAGAGCTGTGCCTTCCAGGCCCGAGGAACACAGGACAGGTTGAAGGGAGGAGTGTCGGGGTCAGGGCTGGGAACAGGACTGCCCCCAGAAAAGCGAGGAGGGAGAGGAGGGGGGCCTCCCGGAGCCGGCACGGAGGACCACGGAGGGGCAGGCTAGGAGGACGGCCCGGCCTCTTCAGCTCCGCAGCTGCCCACCAGAGACGTCAGGGGAGGGGATATGGGGATGTGTGTGTAGGTAGAGCTGATTCACTCGGTTACACAGCAGAAACTCACACACCATTGTCAAGCAGTGATACTCCAGTAAAGACGTTAAAAATAAACAAACACCAAAGACGCGAGAGAATGAGCTTCTGGATCCAGGCCTGTTTCCAGAAACGGACCGGGTTGCCCCCAGCCCCTGGCTCCCCTCCGTTCTGCCCTCCAGCAGCCTCCTCGGGGCGGGGAGTGTCTTGTTCTCCCCACTTAGTTCTGGGCGCGGCCCGGGTCTGGCCTGTCGCGGCCCCGTGGTAGCGGTTGGCTGGCCGGGCGGCACCTGTGGGGCCTCCTGCCGCTGCTTTTCTCCATCGAACCGTCCCCCTCCTCCTCCCTGCCGAGCCCCCGCATTCCTTCAGATGCTGGGGTCACCACGGCCTCTCCTTCCCGGCTTCATCTCTGCTCCCTGTGGTCTGTATTCTCCCCCTGAGCGCAGCGCGCTGGTTGGCCCTGCCCGCTGCGGCGCCCCGGAGCCCGGCCGTGGCGGTGGAGGCGGGGAGGGGCTGAGCGGGGCAGCCGCTCGGGGGTGAGGGGTGGAAGGGGACACACAGGGAGAGGACGGCGGGACAGAGAGCCCGAGTGTGGCCGGCGGGACTCGGGGACAGCGCTGAGCGTCGGTGGGTGAGACGAGGAAAACGCGTAGCCCTGATAAATATTTGTAGAAGGGATTAATTAACGGTGGAGGGGAACAGTCAATACCGGAAGCTGTCGTAGATACTGAAGAACTAAGAACAGAGAAACACCTCGTTTGGGTCTGTAGACAGCGCTCTTTATAGCAGCGTGGGAACATGTCATGCTGTTTGTTGCCCTGTTCGTTCATCTTCCATGGATCCACGCATCACCTACTATGAGTGAACGTAGCCGTGTGTGTGTGTGTGTGTGTGTGTGTGTGTGTGTGTGTGTGTGTGTCAGTCAGTGTGTGGACTTGAAAGCGAATAAGGCATCTTTGTCCTCAGGGAACTTAGTATCTGGTTGTGAAGGTCAGCAATCTGTACAAACGAGGTGAAAGCAGGAGGTGGTGAGCGCAGCAAGAGTTCGGAACAGCGGTGGGGGAGTTTGCAGATAACATGCATAAAGTGCGCGTTAGACACAGACTGTCAGTCACCCTCCGAGGGCACGTGCCTCAGCCTCGGGAGGGTCTGTGAGGCTCTGACCCAGATGAACGGGCTGAGCTCCTTCCAGCCCCAGAATCGGGCCATGGCTCCGCCAGGCAAGTCAGAGCAGGTGCCCTGGGGGACCCTCTGGCCCAGGCCAAGGAGGGTGCTCGGCCGATCATTGACCGTTGCCAGATGTGCAGACTTTAACGTCGGTGCTAAACCCTCCTCTCGTCTGCACAGCCGTCTGTTGGTGACGGTGTCCGGTCGACTGTGTTACGTCCTTAGCATGTTAGAGGGGCCGTGGCAGCAGCCAGACAGGTCCGTGCTGGTGCACTGCGCATGCGCGCACACACCCGCCGCCGCCGCCGCCGCCGCCCAGCAGCACCCTAAGCACAGCCTCTGGTCATGCCAGCATGAGTGCGTTCAGCTGCTTTCAGGAGCCGCCCCCTGAGTAGGGCTGGGAGGGGGAGTGTCCGATGGGGTCTACACTCAAGCCCTGCTCCCCCAGCTACATTTTCCTCAAGCAAACCTGAAAAATAGGCCCTGGGCGTTTTCCACTCCCAGGGTCTCATCAGAACCACCGTGTCTGACCCCTGATCTGAGGGCGAGGAGAGAGCGTTGTTCCCAGTGTCCCCTGCTCGATGGAGCGGGGTCACGTTCCCAGGACGCCCCCAGTGCTTTGTCCTGCTCCTCAGCATCCCCAGGAACTGCGTGGGTTTGAGAAACAGGTGCTGCCTTTTACCGTAAGCCACAGGACCGGGTGCCTCCTGGAAGAAGGTAGAGTGTCATGTTGAGTGACATGAGAACCCATTTCGCCGCACGGACTTGGGGAGCTCTTTTCTGAGTAGAAATAAGTCCTGACTGAAGCCGCCGGGACGGAGGAGCAGGGCAAGTGAGCCTGGCAGCCGGGCTCTGAGCCAAGCTGAGACAGGGCTCCACGTGGTGGGCGGCGGCTTCGCGGGTGTGTTGCTAGAACATTCTCTTGCCCCTCCGTCCACCCCCCCCCCCCCCGTCCCCACCCAGCACTGTTGTCAGACCACTGTCTCCGGTTATAAAGCAGGTTATATTTGCTCAGCAGCCATGTATTGAGTACCGGGATTTGAGACATAAGAAGGTGAAATTAAGCAGATGACTTAACTCCAGTATCTTTCTATATAAAATTCCTCTGTATGAGGAGAGGACCATTGTTTCCTGCTTCTTGAATGTACGTGGGGGTAAAGTGAATCATGGAAAACTACTTTGTGCAGAGAACCTGTGTATTGAGAAACAGAAGGAGGGGGAGAAAAGATACTAAAAGTATACGCAGCACAGGCTCCAGGCCCAAGCCCCACAGGGCCCGGCCAGCACCCCCGTGACAGATCAGCCCCAGACATCTCAGCGGAGTTTCCTTTCTCTCTGCTATTCATTTCTTAATTTTCGTTAGCCCTCGATTCATTCTAGCTAAAAAGTAGTTCCTCTTTCAGATACAAATACGTTTAAAATGAAAACACAAATATTTTACAAATAAAAATATTACGGCACTGCCACTTTTTTTCATTCTTTTATTCAGCAAGTATTATTTGAGTTCCTGCCATGGACGCGATTTCAAGTTCACATTCAAAATAAACCTGGAGAGAGAAATTCAGGGTCGATAATAATAGTAATACCAACAGTAGTTGCTAGTATTTATTGGGGGCTTACATCGTGCCAGTTATTATGCTGGGTAATTTTCATTCATCGAGTTATTTAATCTGCACGACCACCATGTGAGAGAAGGTCCAGTAACTGTTACCACTGACTCGGGAAGCAGGAAACAGAGAGGTTAAGAAATTTGTGCGGAGTCACACAGCTGATAGAGCCAGGAAGCTGAATCAGTGCAGCTTCAGAACAATAAAACATCATTTCTTCTGTAATACCTCGTACGTGTACCTGTCGAGTTTAGGGATGGAGAGTTTCCCCTGAAACTCCAGCTGTCCAAGCCCGGATCTCACAGTTTCTTGACAGCCACGAGGTGGAAGGCCTTGGTCTTCCATAGTCCACGGAGGAACCTGTTGCTTATCTTTTAGGATGACCTGTGCAGTCTGGGAGGAGGCGTTTGGGAAGAGGGTGCTGGGTTGGCACAGGCTGCGTGGTGACACACGAGTCCCCAGGGCAGCTGGGGCGAGTGTGCCATCCCGGAGCTCTCTGCCCATGTCCCCTGCCCTCTCTTTTTGGAAATGGGTGAAGTGGGCCTATTGCTGACGTTGCCTCTCTCTTTCCCCCCTCCCCGCAGGCATGAATGCTTTACAGTTACAGAACCTGGCAACGCTGGCAGCGGCTGCAGCCGCAGCCCAGACCTCAGCCACTACCACCAATGCAAATCCTCTCTCCACCACGAGCAGCGCCCTAGGAGCCCTCACCAGTCCCGGTAAGGGGTCATCCTGCCTCTGGGAGACAGGACCCAGGGGTCAGTGCCAAGTGCAGGGTGGACGCGTCCAGACTGAGCCGGGCACCAGGCTTGATTACCTATTTAATTTCCTTTTTTGTTTGCCTGTTTTTAACTTATTTTTTTGTTGTTGAAGTACAGTTAATTTCTGCTGTACAGCAGAGTGATTCAGTTATACATGCATATATATTGTTTTCCATATTCTTTTTCATTGTGGTTTGTCACAGGATATTGAATCTAGTTCCCTGTGCTAGACAGTAAGACCTTGTTGTTTATCCATTCTCTATATAATAGTTTGCACCTGCTAATCCCAAACTCCCAATCCTTCCCTCTCTCACCCCCCTCCCCCTTGGCAACCACGAGTCTGTTCTCTGTGTCTGTGAGTCTGTTTCATAGGTAGGTTCATTTGTGTCATATTTTAGATCCTACATATAGGTGATATCATGTGGTATCTGTCTTTCTCTTTCTGACTTCACTTAGTATGATAGATAATCTCTAGGTCCACCCATGTCGCTGCAAATGGCATTGTTTTTTTCTTTTTTATGGCTGAGTAATGTTCACCACATTTTCTTTATCCATTCCTCTGTCGATGGACATTTAGGTCGTCTCCACGTCTTGGCTATTGTAAATAGTGCTGCTGTGAACATAGGGGTGCATATATCTTTTAAAGAAACAAAGTTTGACCGTGTGTGTTTTTATCCTCCAAGGATAAAATGAGAAAAAAAGTTTTGCGAGGGAGTCCACCCTGGTATTGATTCTCGCGCATTGATTTTGTTTGAAAAATGTGCTGTCGCTTCAGTCCTCGTGAGGTTTCCCCATGATGAGAAGCCTCAGTCTCTCAGGAATGCTCTTTTCTCATGTTATTTTTTGTTGTGTTTTTGGTTTTGGTTTAGCAATTTAAGAATTCTCTGTTAAATCTCAAAATCCTGAATCATCTTAGTCACGATATTTCACACCAGCTCCATCCTTTACATTTGATTTTCAACACCATGGCCTAGAGGGGACCATCTTTGTTGTTCCTTTGTGGTCCAATTCTGGGCCATGTCATTTAAAGTGGTTTTTCTTCTTTTTCCCCCACCTTAGAAATTCTGTTGCCTTATTCAAAGGCAGATGCCGTTTTCTTTTTCATAGGAGCCAGACCTAATGTGGTTGCTTAGACACCTGGATTTGTTTTTTAAGAAGCGTTTTGCTGGCTTGCCTTCCTCTCTGTGTTTTCTGGGCCTTGGTGGATGATCTCAGCTTCTCCTCTGGTACGTGGAGGAGTTGCCTGAACAACGTACAAGCCCCCTTCTAACTGGAATCCCCAAGGCCCTCTTATCAGCTGCCCCCAAAAGATGAGCTAACTGTCCAACACTCTTTTATGTCGTAGTGTGGAGATTTCTTTCAGAAAAAATGGAGAAGGGAAGCTATAGCACCTGGCAGACCAGCTTTGTTAAGGCTTCCAACTTCAGAGAGCAGTGAAGCTGCCACAGCCCTTGATCTGTTTACATAACATTGTGTTTCTAACACATTTCCTTCTGAGTACAGTTTTGAGGGAGAAACCTAAGAGATGCTTAGGAGAGGCCGGAACTTGTATCCTCCACCTCATCTCAAAGCAACAGCACATGGGATGTTGCCTTCATTCTTGAAATGTCTTCAAAAATGTACCATGACTACATGTGGGCCTCATTTCATGCAACAGATAATATTCCTGAGACATCAGCTTTGTCGTTTTTTTTCAAGAGATTAAGTTATAACTCTAATGCAAAACATAAACTGGTTATTTAAATCCTTTTTAAGACATACACATTTTTGACATGGTATATTCCCGCTTATGAAAATAATAGTGATTTTTTTTTCTTAAAAACAAATTAAATATTTGACCTCGCTAATGTATCTGTTTTAGAAATCAGCTTGAAAAGTGTTTTTAAATGAGAATTATTGTCTCCCTGTGAGGACTGTGAAAAGATTACATTAAACCAGCACAGACTCTGTACACCTGAAACTAACACAACATTGTAAATCAACTCTACTCCAATAAAAATTAAAAAACAGCACAGAGCATTGTACATGCATTTTATACGTTTATACATGGATCTTTAGCAGCTGATATTTTAAACTGTATTTTGTTTGGAGTGAAACAACTAAACATCCCTCAATCTGAATGCTTTTTTAATTGTTCATATGAAAAGGAAGAAGATTGGCTTTTTTTTTTTTTTTTTTTGTGGTATGTGGGCCTCTCACTGTTGTGGCCTTTCCCGTTGCGGAGCACAGGCTCCGGACGTGCAGGCTCAGTGGCCATGGCTCACGGGCCCAGCCGCTCCGCGGCATGTGGGATCCTCCCGGACCAGGGCACGAACCCGTGTCCCCTGCATCAGCAGGCGGATTCTCAACCACTGCGCCACCAGGGAAGCCCCAAAGATTGGCTTTTTTTAAACAAAAAAGAGAAAGCAATATTGACTTTACTTTGGCAAAAGTAAATGATTGTAATGTTTCCAAACTTGGCTTTCAGCCTTGACTCCCTTGTATTTAGAGTAATCAGCAGAAACTCACCACATGGTTGGTTAACAAGGTGGAGAAAAAAGAAAACTCTTTTTGCTATGAAGACTTTTCCTTAAATGGCAAGGAGCCAGAGTCCACCGTTTGGCCCATCAGCCCTTAAAGAGTTTTCTGTTGTAGTTACACTGAAATTATTCTGCTGTTCCAGAAGTGACCATTCTCGTGATGGACATTTTGGTTAAGGGTATGTGGCCTGTTGTTTGCTTGGCAAGGTTCATTCGACTTTACGAAAATATATTCTTCCGTTGTGATATCTGTGCAGGACTGTGCCCAGGACATTCCAGAGAATCAGAATTGATACTCGCACGTTTTGTTCTCCTTTAAGAAGGCTCGTTGGTTTAAGAAGCCAAGTGCAAAAGTGTCTGTTAGGGCTTCCCTGGTGGCGCAGTGGTTGCGAGCCCACCTGCCGATGCAGGGGACACGGGTTCGTGCCCCGGTCCGGGAGGATCCCACGTGACGCGGAGCGGCTGGGCCCGTGAGCCATGGCCGCTGAGCTTGCGCGTCCGGAGCCTGTGCTCCGCAGCGGGAGAGGCCACAGCAGTGAGAGGCCCGCGTACCACACACACAAAAAAAGTGTCTATCAGCTGATCAGTGTCGATATTGTAATTGACAGCTAGTGCTTTGAGCGTCTGTATAGCCTTGGGCGCTGGCCTGGGTGCTGGGGACCCAGCAGTGAATGGATATATACACTCCCCGCCTCCGGGAGTCTCCCCTTCTATTAGGGGAACTCGGACAATGTGCCGTGTGTGTGCCAGGCAAGCGCTGTGAGCAGAGAGACGGGGCAGAATAAGATGGAGAGAGTGGAAGGGGTTGAAGAAGGCTTTCCCCCTCTGGAAAGGTGGCCTTTGAGCAGAAACCTGAAGAGAGTGAAGGAAGCACGTAGATCATCCGGAGAAAGGGTGTCCAGGCAGAGGACAGAGCAAGTACAGGCTGTGAGGCAGGAGGAGGCCTGGCAGCATCACAGTCTCCCGTGGAAGGCGTGGTGCTGAGCAGGGGCGGAGGGAGAGGTGAGAGGTGAAGGGTGAGGGGTAAGAGAGAAGGTCCATGTACATGGGTCCATTCCATCCAGTATGGTCAGAAGCACAAATACATAGTGACCTTCTTAAAATGCAGGGCACCCAAAACAGCCTAAGAAGATAGCCAGAATATTTAAGGAACTTGAAACATATTTGACCATTTTCAGCTCTTTCCTGAGACCTGAATGAAAGGGAAAGTGTGTCCTGAGCTGCATTTTCTTTCTTCCCACCTCAGCCAAGCGCCCTTCCCTCTGCTTTTAACGTGGTGTCTGGCCCTTCTGGACATTCTGCCAGCGGACGCGTCAGGGCGAGTGGTTTTTTCTCTTCTCTGTTGAGGAAGGGTTTGCATAAGAGCTGAAAGTATTTGATTAGAATCCTGAAGTGTAGCAGCAGAAACTATTTAAATCTACGTTTCAGTGATTTTTCTTAAGTGTAACTAAAAAAAATCCGGCATTTAAGTGCAAGTAAATTATTTGTCTAATTTCCATCAGGGACTCTTTCAAAGTCACAAGAAAGGTGGTTAGTAAGAATTCATGACTCTCCACTTCATCAGAGCAATTTCCCAGGAGATAAAAGAGATAGAAAGCTGGTCCCAAGGCCAATGTGATTTTTTTATTTTCTAAATAATGAAAAACAGGGCTTCCAGTTGAACCGTGAACCAGTCCATTCAAAGTGTTAAGTGAATCAAAGCTTCAGCCCACCCTCCTGCACAGGCCTTGTTTTTACCCTGTTTTTAAAGGTAGATGTCTCTTATGCTTCAGACAAATCCATCTAGAAAGTAAAGGGACAACTCAGTCCTCAAAACTATTAATTTTTTTAATAATTGTAAATTTATCATTTCTATTTTGCACACCCAGGAACAAGCTCCCTATAACATTATTATAAATGATTTTAAACAGTCTATGCTTTAAGACATAAAAGATTAAGCATTAATTTTTTAAAAATATCCCCTTCAGCAATAAATAGGTTTCTTTGTCTCCGGGCCTTGAAATAAACATTAAAATCATCTCAGTTATCTTGGTGATGAAATGATTCAACCTTTGAGAACATTTCTCAAAGAAAGCAGAGTTAAAATTAAAACATTTTTTTAAAAAAATCATCTCAGTTGCCCATGGTTAGAATAAGTGTTTCTTGCAATTATCAGATGATAGGGAATAAAGTTAGAAATTCAATCATGAAAAAATAAAAACCAAGTAAACGCATATTATGCCTTAAGTGAGTTCCTCTGAGGTCTTTTGAAGCCTAATTTAATCGTGTTTCTTGTCTTTTATTTTGATATGATAATTTTTTCTTTGTTTACTTCAATCTCCTATTTAGTTAATTAACTTTTGGATCATTTCTTCTTACCCGATTTTCAACCTGTTTTTGAGGCATGAGTCTCGATATTGGTATAAAGAAGCAAATTGTCTGTAAGGCATGTGGCTAGGTCTTAAAGAAAGATAATAATATCTGTCTTCTACCCAGCTTGTAGATTTGTTGCCTTTGCCTGGTAATTTTGAGAACTTGTGCAAAAGGGTTATCATTACCACACGCGAACATTGCTCTGGCATTTTCTGTCTGAAACATAATGTCGCATTCATGTACCACATTATTCCACTGACCTTCTTCTATTTTCTTTTTTCTTTTTTATAAAAGGATGTTTTAAAATTCTCCAAATGCTTCTGTTAAGTGCACTCAGTCAAGTGAACACTTCAGGATAATAGATAATTTCTGTCGACAGTGGAAGGCATTTTAAAATGCTAGGGAGCATTTTTCCATTCCTACCATTGGCTTTTCACATAGTTTACCCTCTGAAGTCTAGGAAGTATTTTTTCCCATCTTCAAGACACGGCCCGCCTCCTTGCAGGCGGTGAAGCTTCCTTGTGGACTCTTTGAGGGGAACAGAGACCGGGGGTGTTTCCATGGGATTCAGACCTTTCCCGGGCTCCTCACATAAGGAGGGCCAGCAAGTGGGCCCCTCCAGTGTCACCCACCGCTGTCACCAAGCTGTCTGAGCGGTGGGGACCTGGAACTATCCTCCGAGTCTTCCCAGGGCCCTTCAGTGTTACGAGAGGCTTTTGTCCCTTCACTAAGTGTCTCTGCACGTGTGTCACGTGAGAACTCGCATCGTGGGAAGAGATGGATTCACAGGCAGACGTAGCCCACATTCTGGAGCCTTCTGCTCGGCAGGGCAAGTCCATGAAAATGAGTTGAGCCTGCACTGCCCCGTCCAGGCCGTCACATGCGGGGGCAGTAGTGTCAGGGTGGAGTCTGATGGGGCCAGGAGAGAGGCACAGGCAGACAGAGGGTGCTGGGAGACGCCATCTCCCCGGGCTGCCGAGTGATGCCGTGACCTCGGGGAGCCTGAAGCCAACCTTCTTCCGGAAACCTGTTGTTCCTGCCGCCTCCCATCCCCGTTGAGACGCCCTCCCCCTCTCGCTGACCCAGGCTCAGCAGGTGAAGAGACCTTTGCAGCCAGCCTCTGGTTCACTGTCATCTCATCAGTCACCGTGCCCAGTCGGTTCTCTCTCTGAAACGTCTTGTTTCCCCTCCCACTGACACCCCCTTGGGTGAAGCTCCCTTTGTCCCGTCAGTGCCGCCACCAGCTCCATCTTGCACACTGTTAACAAAGCCAGCAGCTCGGTTCAGACACTTTGCACGCGGTTCACTGTGGTCTCACCTAGAGCAGAGCAAACTCCTTAGCATGGCCTTGGGAGCTCCCTGACCTGCCTGCGTCCTTTCTCCCCAGAACCGCCGCGGCCCCCCAGCCCCCAGCCGCCTACCCTCCAGCAAAACCGGGCTGCTTCCTCCCCCCAAACACACTGTCCGCCTTCTTGCCTTTGCTAAACCTACCGGCTGCTCTGCCTTGAATATCTTCCCTCCAGTTTCCTCCTGTGAAAACCTCCTACATCGCTCCTTTATTACAGCCTCAATGGTTGGGAAGATTCATGAGTGGGTCTAAAATTGGTGCTTTTAATGCACATTATAAAAAGTATAGGTTATACTGCTTTCCATAGATTAAGCAGCAGTTAAAAAAAATGTTTTCTAGTAATTAATAAAAATTGCTTTTAGTAGTCTCATACTTATCTCTTAAGAATCAGTGCAAATGTCGTCTCCACCATGAAGCCTTCTGGAAAGAATTAATTGCTTCCACAATGTATTTCTAATATAAATACGTACCTCGTTCTAAACCTGGGCCACACGCAGGCTCCTTGGTAAGGAGCTGTACTAGAATCTCCCTGAGGGCGGATTGGAGGGAAAGAGGAGCCGTTGAGCAGGGAAGCAATGGTCCATCAATGCCTCAAGTCTGCCCTCCTGTACGGTCATAGTACGTTCTTCTTACTTCTTCTAAAACACTTATCTCGTTCGCGGGCTGGTGGTTTGGGCGCTTGTCTTTCACCTTCTAGATAGTAAGTCCTGTAAAGTAGGAACAGTTTCTTTACTCGTAACCCCTCTTGCATGTGGAACAGTGTGTCATGCACACTTCAAGTGTTACTTCAGTTGAACAGCAAGTAGAAATACTCGAAGAGAAAGGTTTGAAAGCCGCGTTTTCCGTCTAGCTCAGCGCACGTGTCCCTAAGAAGGACCCCGGGCCTGTCGTGGGGACGTGTGGCAGGGTCCGCGCCCCTGCCTTACCGCCAGCACTTGGCTCTTGAGTAAATCCCAGCATAGCCGCACCTGCCAGGTGGATGTTCAGGTCTGACGGGTTTCTGAAGAATGAATCGATACTAATGCACATTAAAGTCATAGAAAGCAGGGGTTTTATTCCAATAATTTTACGAAGATTGGCTTTCAAAACATTCTGATGTCGTGATATAGAGTAAGTAAGAGTCTCAGGTCAGGTAAAGGGATTTCATTTGAAAAGAACCATCTGCGCTGCTGTGGGCTTTTGAAAGACCATCTTCAAACGTGCTCTTAATTCCGTGTGCTTTGCCAGCCGCCCTCAGGTGGGCCTCCACGGGGTCCGTGAAGCAGGGCCCCATTTAACTTCGGGGGTATTTTTTTCCTATGCTGCTCTTCAGCATGTTATTAATTCAGGGATCCATTATTCACTTGAAAATTACCTGGGTCTCTTACCTGCCCACGTTTCCCCTTAGGCCTATCTTTTCTCATTGCTTATTATCAAGCAAGTGACTCTCAAGCAGTCAAGTTCTCCCCTTCGTTAGCTACACTTTCAAGTGTCCTAATCAAGCAGAAACAAGTTGGTTTTTAAAATCAGCTATTTTACTTGTGGGGTTGAATCCGTCAAACAGCCTTACATCCTCATTGCTACAGAAAGAGAATGGACATTCCATTTTTTGCTTGTTTTTTTCTAGGTTTCACCCTTTTGTACTTTTTTTTTTTTCTAGAAGGTTTCCACATGTTAACTTGTTCTCGACATTATGGGGCTCGCTTTATTTTCAGCATTGCTAATGGGATTGAACATTATGTAAAATGTTCCATACGTAAAATGTCACTAGAGTGACTATAATTTCCTGATATATTTTTTTCATTCAGTCAAGAAATATGTATTGAGCATCTACTGTGTACCTGGAACGATTCCAGGCATTTGAAACACATCAGTGGACAAAGCTGACCAAACCCCTGCCCTCATGTCGTTTATATTTTCACATTAGCTTTTTAAAACACATATTGACTAAATTCCCACTGTGGTAGAAGGATTTGGTTATTAGTCTTTAAATATAAACTATAGCTTCTACACCCTTTAAAAAAAAAAAAAAACTTTTCATGACCAACTTTTTGGTATACCTTATGCTAAAATTTTGTGAATTAGACCAAGGTGGGGAAAGGAGAGATCTTTCTCTACTTTCTCCCTCTTCTGTAGACTGTACCATTTTTCTATACACTTAATGCAACAAAGAGCTCTGAGAATAGTATTCACCATTAGATTAGATTTGGTAAGTGGCAAAACCAGAAAAAAGAGGAAAGTGTCCTTGACACTTCTGCTCCGTGGCTTCTCAACAGAGGCATTTCATGAAAAGCAAATATTTCAAAAGTCCTTAGGCATTTAAAACATAATCATTGGGAGTGGTCCATCTCTCCAGTAAATGCTTCTTTATTTGGCATTGATCATTCTGCTTCTAGGGTTTAAAAAAGAAAAAGCATGCAAAACCTCCCAACTGGAGTTTTGACGGCCCCTGCATGTGCTGGGCAATTTGATGTGGAATTACCTTTAAATTTCCCTTAACCATCAAGGAAATGAGAAGTCCGTTGGTCCAAATAGCAGAACCGCAGCTCATTGTCTCATTCATTCGTTTCCTGAGCTGCCAGAGTCATCTCAGCGCCTGCCATCAGAACAGCTTCGCACGGTGGCCGGGCTGCCCTGCGCAGTCGATGAGACGCCCCTGCCCTGGAATAGTCTCTTAATAGTCCTGAGCGAATTTAAAGCTTACTAAAGCTGTCCCGCCGAGTGGGTGACGGTAACCTATGGTCCTCCCCTTTGCCGCAGAGCTTGGATTTCTGCAAGCTTGGCCCCGGGGGTGGACACATCCCATCCTTCATTCGTGGGGCTGTCACTCACTCAGGACTCTGGTCCTGCGTTGTTCGGGGTGCACTTTTTCAGTATTTTTAGATAGACGCTCTCGTTCTCCGCATGTTTGCTTCAGTGGCTCTGGAGGCTGTGCTGTGTCCGTGATTCAGTGTAAACGTTGCCCTGCACAGCCTCCTGCACCGTGTGCAGGTCCACGTCATGGCCCCTTGTGAGGTGTGTGTGAGCTCAGAGGCGTGTCTTCTCTACAACGCAGCCACTCGGTGAGACTCCCCCGCCCCCCAAATTATCTATGTTGCTGTCTGATATAACCATGTTATCATTGCTGGCACTAGTAAAAGCATGTATGGAGTGCTTAATTGGGTTTTATATTAGATGGAAAGAGCAACAAAACTCGACTCTAGTCACAACTTCCCAGAGGCTTATGATCTAAGGTCTATGCTTTACGACTTAAAAGCAGCAAAATATAAATGCTTCATTTGTGTGTGGCTTAATCCCTTAAACTGGATGCAGTGGCCACATGCAAAACAAATAAGCAAAATGCCCCAACCTGGACTCTTCTGGTTGAAGAGCAGGAATCAGATAAGGCACAAGGTGTCAGTGACAGCAGAGATTCTGTCTTGAGGAAATGAGGGTAACCTTTAACAGGACAGTTGGCGTTGGAGCCAAAATTATAAGACGAATAGGATTGTGGGAGGTAGAAATGGGAGATTTATCAGATGTGTCAAGCATGAGAAAACACAGAAAAAGCATTCAGTCAGCAAATGGAAATGCATCTCACTTTTCACCAGCAGGAGATGGATGGGAAATAGGAACCAGGGAGGGAGGGCCCTGAAAGCAGTGGCGGAGAAGGTAGAACTTCCTCTTGCAGGCAGTGAAGAGCCATGTAAGGACTCTGAGCGCAAGAGGGTCAGTGATGGCCCTTGGGTACCAATTGGATGTGAGCGAGACAAAGGGAAGGAGTTGAAGATGGAAGTGTATTGAGCCTGGGGACAGTAGGACAGCGCTTTCATTAGTTAGAGGGCAGTCGGGAGCAGGAAGAGTTCATAGTGGAAGATGGTTTGGTTTTATACACGTTGAGCTGAGGCACATGTGAACTGGCCTTTCATTTAAATACATCCCCAAAGCAGATGGGTTACCTGATCCTCGACCTTGCCCTGGGTCAGCTGCAGATGGGGGGAGGTGGGCAGATGTCAGCCAGGTGAGGCCTGGGTGGGATCATTGAGCTAGAATCACCAAACACAGCAGAGCAGGGGCCTGGGGGGTGAAGCCTTGGCTGAGGACTGTGTTTGGGGACAGTCGGGAGGAGCCAGGTGGTGGGAAGGGAGCTCCGGGGAAGCCTTGTATCCGGGGAACCAAGCAGGAAGGAGATGAAGGTGAGCGCAGAGAAGAGGCATTTGATGGGCAGGCAGTTCACCCCCAGGTGGCCAATCACTGCAGCGGAGGCGGGGATGTCATGGTTCCGGAGGGCGGATGTGAGCCTGGAGGCGGGAAGTATGTATTGATATATGACACTTTCATGAAATGTAGTGGTTTCTTTTACAAAGTCTAGCAGGGTCAATAGAAGGAAAAATTTAAAGATGGAGAAACGTAAACATACTTCTAGATTCAGGAGGAGGCAGAACAGGGTAGGAAAGGAAGAGGCCAGCGAGAGGTGAAAACTGATGGACTGAAGGGGATGGAGGTTGGACGGATGGAATCAGACCCTCTTCTAAGCCTCTTATCTGGCGCCTGGAGCAGCGTGTGTGAGGATCTGTCCTGCGTGTCCCCAGCCCCAGGGCAGCAGCCCCCATGCCTGCCTTCCCAGCTGTCCCAGGATTAGGTTATACACTAATGTACGGGACAGGGCACAAAGCCATAAAAATGTTCAGTAAGTGGATGGTGTAGCCTTAAAAGAGGGAATGCTTTGCTGCTGAGACATGAACAGGAGGAGGTCAGGATTGGGGAGGCTGCACAGGATTTGAGACAGAAAGGTATTCGCATCCTGCATAAGTCAAGAATTGAAGTGTCTAGGGCTAGAAACCGAAAAAAGTTCATGCCCGGGACAGAGGTTTAAAAACCAGTTAATCTAAAGAAAGTGATAGAGGAATTACAGTTTCACTTTCTTTCTAGAGTGTGTGGACATCTTGACCAAGAGCTGAAGGACTGTGGTTTAGATCAAGTCATTACATCTTTCTTTGTTTAGTTTTCTCCGTGGTGAAATGATATTGTCCACTTTTACCTTTATTGAACTATTGAGGGAATATGTATATATAATGCGTGCTATTGCTTTTTTGTTTTTATATAAATTTATTTTATTTTTGGCTGTTTGGGTCTTCGTTGCTGTATGCGGGCTTTTCTCTAGTCGCAGCGCGCAGGGGGCTACTCTTTGTTGCGGTGCGCGGGCTTCTCATTGCGGTGGCTTCTCTTGTTGCGGAGCATGGGCTCTAGGCGCGAGGGCTCCGGTAGTTGTGGCACGTGGCCTCAGTAGTTGTGGCTCACGGGCCCTAGAGCGCAGGCTCAGTAGTTGTGCCGCACGGGCTTAGTTGCTCCACGGCATGTGGGATCTTCCCGGACCAGGGCTTGAACCCGTGTCCCCTGCATTGGCAGGCGGATTCTTAACCACTGTGCCACCAGGGAAGCCCTATTGCTTTCTTTTTTTTTTTTTTTTTTTTTAAGACATTAAAGTATCATCTGGGAAAGATGATTATTTAGGAGTGACACTAAATTCTGCTCGTCTGGACAATAAGAAACTAGGTTAAAACTGGAATAAGATCCAGTGATATTTTTTCTCTGAATCTTTGCCTTCAGAAAACAAATATCTCCCCACCCTTCCTAAAAATATTAGAATATAAATGCAGGGAGTAGACCCTTTCCTTCTTTCTGCTTTGGGGCTTAGCTAAAGAAGATGGCAGTGAACTTCAAATTTGACTTGATGTTATAGAACCAACACACCTGCTTATCAAAGACAAAATGCTCTATGGGATTAAATAAAGCACGATAACCATGGTCGGACCCGTTTCCTTGTAGCCGTCACTACTGAGAGTGAAGCCCTCGGAGAGTGGTTTGTTTTTATTTCAGGCAGTATACTGAGTGTGTGCTCCTCTGTGGTCAGTCGGTCATTTGCAAAGGAAACCACCCAAGTAGCTGAAGTGCAGCTCATTAGCATCTCGGACCTTGAACTCTGCCAGGTGACCTCTTGCCAACCTTGGGGTCCTGTTATCAAAAGGAAGATCCTGCCCCCTTTCCGGGACAGACCAGGATCCAGCAGGTCTTCATTCACCTCCCAGTGACACGCACTTGCTTTCCACAGAAATCCGTGTTCCTCACTTTTTCTCTCCAGAGTCCAGAGCTTGGGCAAATCATCCCATTTCATAATCACAAGGAATCTTCACGCTCATCTATCCAGGTGCCTCACTCATGATCCAGAAGAGGAAACAGAAGCCTGCGAGGTTAAATGACGTACCCAAGGGACCACAGGTTGTTACCCGCAGCTGAGGGGGCCACCACTTCTGCCACCCCAGGGGATATTCAAAAGCAGGAGCTCCTGGCGACCTGGAATTGTATTTCTGAGTTTCTTCATCCTTATAAGGAAATCACCACGATTTTTCAATTTGTGTCCATGACCATCTATTTTGAAAAAAAGCAAATATCAGGGCCCAGCTGTGGGGAGGCATGTACTTTTATTTTGGTAATTCATAAGCAAAATATCATTAGAAGGGGAAACAGGTCCAATTTTCCCTTTCCTTTGCTTCATTCCTGTTTGACCCATATAGGCTGAGTTGATATCAATATAAACCGACTGTTTCGAGCTCATGGCCCCAAATTACTCCTTCATTCTTGTGTCCCTCTTCATGGGACTGGGGAGGGTACTGAAAATAGGCAAGGTGAGGAGGTACCTAGGTTGTTGACAACTAATGAAGTAGATTCTTTCTTAGAAACATCACCCAGGGACGGCTCCAACGAGCTCTTGTTAAGTGACAGTTAAAGTGAAGAAAACAGTGGGACCGCAGTCGATGTGAAGAGGTTGATGCTGCCCACATCCATTTCCATACCACTTTCTCACCTCCAGCAACATGTACTGCCACAGAATAATGCTCAGAAAGGACTCAGAGTCCCAACAAGAGACTTTCTTCCTCTGATCCTTCAGACTCAGTGTCCCTCTGGCCCATCTAGAGAACCAATAATGGCTTGTCTGGCCCAGCGTCACACACACCAAGTTGCTGACCGGTCTCCTGGTGAGTTGGAAGTAGGTTAGTGAAGGAAGAAAGTGATGCAGGTGTTTATGGGGGTCACGGACATGCCCGTTACAGATCGTCGGGTAGTGAGATCAGAACACCTTGGAAGCTTTCAACACTGTTTTCTAACCCAAACGGCCACCTCCCGCCCTGTCATCTCTCCTCTCCTCACCCCCCTCCGTCCCCCCAAAAAAACCTTTTAGGGAATAAATTTTAAAATAAGAGGTGTGGTTATTGTGGGATAATTAGACCCCTTAGAAGAGGAGACACTGTTGCTTGGCAAGTCCCCACGGGTGCCTGTGTCACCGCTTCGTGACTGCCCCCTTCCGAGCATCCAAGCTTGTGTGTCTGGTCAATGCAGGCGGTTTTCTCTGTTTGCAGTTATTTTTATTTATTTCCTAAATTACAGAGCCACTGTGCTTACGCCTTCTCAGGGGTCTGTGGAAAGTGTTTCGTGGATGCACTAAAGGCAGATTCTTGGCGTCCTCTATTAATGTTGTCTCGTTGTAGCTTTTGAAAAATCTTGCAGTCCGGGAAAAGTGGGGAGGGGGTTAATGGATGAGAGGCGTGGGCCGTGTCAGAGGCTGATGGCCCCCAAGGACCACTTTTCTACTTTTCTCGGTGGATCTGGAATCTGGAAAAGGAGGAAGAGCCGGGGCTTCCCTGGCGGTCCAGCAGTTAGGACTCCGCGCCTCCACTGCAGGGGGCGCGGCTTCAATCCCTGGTCGGGGAGCTAAGATCCCGCGAGGCGCGCGCGCGGCCCGCACAGCAAAGGGGGAGGAGCCACGTTCCCTACGTTCAGCAGTCAGCCTCCCCGCCAACTGCCGGCCACCCCACCTCGTGCAAAGAATGAGAAGGAAGCCGGTATTTCCTCCATGTCCCTGATCACAGTGCGAGGAGAGGGAGGACGAGGTCTCTGCCTCTCCAGGGGCCAGGCCAGCGTGGAGCCTCGGGGACCTCAGCGGGGCCTCTGGTTCCTTTTGTGGCAGCCACGCCAGAGGAACAAAGGGCATCTCTGCTCCTGGGCCGGCGGCGAGGCAGCAGCGGGCTTGGCCAGTTCTGTCTGTAATGGCATCCCCACCCTTCCTCCAGTGTTAAAGGAACAGTTAACGAGAGCCTTTCCACCCCGCCCCGGGCTCACCTGGCCGTGGGGGGCCCTCTGGGCGGCCGCAGCATCGGCGGGTGGACGCCCTCCCTCCAGCTCACGGAGGCCCGTGCGGGGCCTCTTCCTGGGAGCAGCCGCACACGGAGCCCGGTGCACCTGCCGCGGCCACAGTGGACTTTCCACCCTTTCCTTCACTCAGCATGTGCCTGTGTGGCGCCTGTGATGTGTCAGTCCCTCTCGTAGGTTCTAGGAAATAAGACCAGTGAACGCCTGCTCTGTAGATATGCTCACCCCCAGGGGGGACTTCTTTATATGCAAGCTAGAACCAGAACTTTTTACTCTTCCATAGTTTTTTACCCCTCGTTCCTACCTCCCAGCATCTGTTCCCCTGTCTTATCACAAATGCAACCTCACCTCCTCTTAGCCTCTCACCTTCTCACACCCCAAACTGAGTTCTGCACCCAGCCTGGATGGAATCTGGCGATGCTACGCGCAGACACCCCTGAGATCAGTGGGTCCCAGTCTTTATAACGAGCGGAAGACGCACCAAGAGGGTGTTAATTCACAGTCGGCAGGTCTCAGGGAACGTCCGGGTGAGTGCGAGGCAGGAGACCCTCGGCTGTACCTTCTTCCCATCCAGCGTGTGTGGTTCCTGCGCCGTCTAAGGGCATTGTGGTCCCTGCCTCCGGAGACGGGATGGTTCTGACGCAGTGGCCCGTGGCGCAGCCCAGCAGCCCTGGGCCGCAGGTCAGAGCGCGCGTCCGCCACGCGAGGCCGGCCTCTCCCTTGGTGATCATTTCCCCCACGGTCCGGCCATCTGGGATTTGAGTTGCATGCCTCCGCTGTTCAGAAGAGAAGGTAGAAGCCTGTGATGTCTTCAGCTCGATGGGGCTTGTGTTTGTGTGGGTCCCTTTGGTCTGCAGCCCCCAAACAGACCTGGGGTCTCAGGCCCTTCAGTGATGCTGTGGGCAAAGGGGCCCCTTCACTGAGGGTCGAGTCCTGCCTTTTCGGAGTCCTCGCTTGCCCTGCCGGGAGACGCTGCCAGTGTGTGTTCAGTCCTAGGGGAAAAAGAAAGAGCTTTTCAGACCTTGGTTTATCGGACTCGGAGGCCACCAAGCCTAGCCGCGGGGTCTGCCGAAACCCCCGATGCGTGACCACGCGGCAGCCTCTGCCTTCCTGTTCCCACAAACGGGGAAGCTGGGCCCGCTGTGCAGGCCAGTCCTCCCTCACCCTGACTGCCCCTCTCGGCCGCCACCGACTGGCCCCCGCTTGGGTCTCTGGAGCTACAGCAACCCTCTCTCTGTGTCAAGACCTCAGACTGTTTCCTCCCTTTGCCCTCTCCTCTCTAGGCTAAGTTTTCCCTTTCTGTCACCCGTCTGTCTCTCCGCTTGGCTTTCAGGCCAGCTCACCTCTTCCGGACCCTCTCAAAGCTGTACCCCCAGCTGGAGTCTCCTGAGGGCCAGCCTGATGATAAAGGCTGGAGAACCGGTCAGTAGCTGTACAGTCGCCTCCCCAGGGGAGAAGCTGTCGAATCTTCAGGTATTGCAAACTGATGTGAAAAGAATGGAATCCCTCCTTGTGGGAACAAAATCCTCCTAGAGGCCACTGACTCCCCTTGGCTTCCGGCCCCTTCTTCCATCTTCAGAGCTGCTGTGTCTTCGTGCTGCTGTCTCTCTGGTTGTCTTTCTAGCCCCCGATAAGAACCCTTGTGTTTACGTGGGGCCCACGCAGATAATCCAGGAACATCTCCCCATCTCAAGGTCAGCCGAATCACAACTTTTAATTCCTCTGGGTCATGTAACCTGACACGTTCACAGGTTCCTGAAATTAGGACATGGACCTCTTTAGGGGGGACAGTAAATTCTGCCTACCTTAGTGATTCTTACCTCCCTCTCTAAACATTGCCCTGGAGACCTAAATAAACTTAATTTACCTATCCAGTCATGCAGAAGTTAGAACGAAAAGAGAACAGAGAGCGGGAAGGCCTTTCTCAGGCACCCATGGGTGTGTCATATTTCAATTCAGGAGCCCCGACTCTGGCCCGGAGGACATCAGGGCCTCCCGAGTCTGTGCAGTCACATGAGTCACCCTTGTCCCCAGAAGGGAAATCAAGGCCGCTGGGGGCTGGGAGAAGCAGAGACCAGGGCACTCTTTCCTGGGAAGTGAAGCAAAGGTCCTTTCTCTCTGGAAGGCTGAGAAAAAGAGAATAAGCTTTTATCTCTGGCACAAATAAACGTAAAAAGAAAACAAATGGAACATCTTTTTAAAATTCAGGTAAGATTAGGCTTGCTTGTTATACTGGTTTAAGAAAGTTTTCCAAACAGCCCTTCTCGCACAGCTGCGTGTGTCTTGCTGTTTGGCCCCCCGATTGGCCACACAGCTGGAGAGGGTCCCGTCCCGTACCTCCGCAGCGTGTGCACCCCGCACACCCCTCTGCTCCCTCCCCCTCTTCCCCAGCCAGTGCATTCATTTCCTGGGAGGACCAGCCAGAAATGAGAGAGTATGTGGGAAGGACTTACTGATGTAAGAGAAACAGATCCTTGGACCTAGGATATGAGTGAGTCCAGTTCTCAGCTCTGTGCCGAGCAGAAATTCTTCTGGGGGCTCTTCTAGCACTGTTTCCTCCTTCCCTTCCTTCCTTTTCCTTCCTGCCTTCTCTCCCCCTCCCCCCTCCCCCTCCCCCTCTCCCCTCTCCTCCCCCTCCCCTCCTTCCTCCCCCACCCCCTCCTTCCTCCCCTCACCCTCCCCCCCTCTGCCCCCTCTGCCTCCCAGCATAGCAAGGGATCAGATGGCCTGGGCCCTCCATCTGTGACCTGCAGTTTTGACCTGAGTCAAGAAGCTCTTCTAGACACATCATTCAGCAAGGCATCCCCTGGCTCTGAGAAAAAAACACCCATCTTATCACTTAGATTAGGGATGGGTGTTTGGGGATACCTGAGCTTGGAGTCTTTCTGTCAACGAACTGACCTGGTCGCACGAACAAAGTGATTCCATAACAGGCGGAGACGTACTTCCTCACCATCAGTCTCCCCCTCCCCCGGCCCCCCTCCCTCTCCAGCACCCCACTCTCCCCCTCCCGTAGTTTTTTGTTTTTGGATTTTTTTTATGGCTGCGTTGGGTCTTCGTTGCTGCGTGCAGGCTTTCTCTAGTTGCGGCGAGCAGGGGCTACTCTTCGTTGCGGTGCATGGGCTTCTCATTGCAGTGGCTTCTCTTGCTGCAGAGCACGGGCTCTAGGCGCCCAGGCTCAGTAGTTGTGGCGCACGGGCTTAGTTGCCCTGCGGCATGTGGGATCTTCCCAGACCAGGGCTCGAACCCGTGTCCCCTGCACTGGCAGGCGGATTCTTAACCACTGCGCCACCAGGGAAGCCCTTCCTCCTGCAGTTTTTTCATCCAGAGGCACAGAGCTGCATTTCCACGTGAGGTCATAGACACATGGCTCTGGTGTGTTGCTTGGCCATTTCACTTCCTGGCTGGCTAGCTGCTCAGAACCTGTTTGGGCTGCTTGGTGGTCTTGAACTGGTGGTACAGCAGGCGTGAAACATGGTGTGTGACAGGGTCTGTCCTCGCTGCCCGGGAGCTGAGGTGGCTCTGCTCCGCATCTGGCTTCCTCTCGGCTTTGTCGTGCGGCCTCTCTTTGCGTGGAGCAGCCTTGCACTGAAGGAAGTGCTGTGGGTAAAGCCGAGCCAACATTTATTTACCAGTGTTCCGTTGGTGTCTTGTAAACAGTTCAACTGAGAAAGCGAAGCATGCAGTTCTCAGTGGAGACGGAAGGGAGTTTTAGGTGGGCGGAATGCAGCTACCCAAGGCGGCATCCTGCCAGTCTGCCAGCACAGAAATAGGAAGAGATGCGTGTTGGTGGCATTTAATGTGTCTCTGTCTTTTGTGTCCAGGGGTATTTCTCTGTCGTGTGTCTCTTGAATATTTGGTTTTGAAGTAGTTGATCGAGATTGGCTGTATGACAAATCTGAGTTTTCCTTTTGCTTTAAACAGATTGTTTGCTAGAACTGAGAAGGTTCTTAAAGGCAGCTAGATACACAGTCGAAATATCTTTTCCAATTTAGACTCAAACCGGGCTGAATTTTCATTATACTGTCCAAAGCACTGGAGCACATGGAGTCTTTTCATTTTAAGGCAAGTTACTTAGTTCCGTTAATCTCATGTTTGATTCCTCTCCCTCCTGTTTTTCACCTTCTCCCCGTCAGTCTACTGGGACCATCCAAGAACAGCACAACCCCTACAATGCACTGTAGCCACTCTTCCTGGGTTTTAAATAAATAGAAAAGCAAGACATAGAGAGACCTCTCACTTGCATATTGTTTCTTTTTTTCTTTCTTTATCGGAGTAGAGTTGCTTTACAATGTTGTGTTAGTTTCAGGTGTACAGCAAAGTGATTCCGTTATACATACACATATATCCATTCTTTTTCAGATTCTTTTCCCGTATCGGTTACTACAGAATATCGAGTAGAGTTGCCTGTGCTATGTAGTAGGTCCTTATCGATTATCTATTTTCTGTATAGTCGTGTGTATATGTTAATCCCAAACTCCTAATTTATCTCCCCTGCCCCACTATCCCCTTTGGTAACCATACGTTTGTTTTCTATGTCTGTGAGTCTGTTTCTGTTTTGTAAATAAGTTCATCTGTATCATTTATTTAGATTCCACATATAAGTGATATCATATATTTGTCTTTCTCTGTGTAACTTACTTCACTTAGTAGGATAATCTCCGGGTCCACCCATGTTGCTGCAAATGGCATCATTTTGTTCTTTTTTATGGCTGAGTAATATCCGTTATGTCTATGTACTGCCTCTTCTTTATCCATTCATCTGTCGATGGACATTTAGGTTGCTTTCATGCCTTGGCTGTTGTAAGTAGTGCTGCAAAGCACTCAGTCTTAACTGTAGCCCCACTTTGCCCCCAGTTTTCTGTTTTTAAAAGAGACAATGAAACTGTGACAGCGTGTTGTTTACAGCCATAGCCTCATTTTTCAGCACCTGCCGGGCCAAGCTAATACACTTCATCTGTTCCTCCTCAGGATGCCCTTGCTAACCTTCGTTGGTCCCTCTCCTGCCACCACCATTTAGATACAGGGCGACCCCCACCAAGGGGTGGTGCAGAGGATTAGAGACTCATGAGGTCTGTGCGGTAAACGAACCTGAAAAGTTCCCGTTACAGAGAGCGAGGTGACGAGGCCCTGTCGTAGGTGTCAGGTCTCCAGCAGCTATGAGGAACACCCCACATCAGCGTGGTGACAGGTCACGTGAGGCTTCTAGGAACGTGGTGGCGTCCCTACCGTTAAGCGACCTTCTCCAGATTGGCGACCTGAGGGTGCGGGTACCCACCCTTCTCCATCATTGCTGCAAATGGCACCCGGGTCTGGGGGCCTTTCTGATGCTGACAGTAGCCTATACATGTTTCTCAGATGAGTGCCAGGGAGCAGCCGGACTCCGTTTACTCCCCTCCGGGCCTCCTCCCAGGTTGCTTCACGTTCCTCTCCTGTGCTGTTGGAGGGATATGTCATCTCCTCACCCTCGTCCTTCCCATTCCTTTCCCTTTTCTTAGATCTGAATGAAGAGTCCGAGGGAGGTAAAGAGAAACAGAGCCCTGAATGAAATAAGGGTTGTCGCCCGTCACTGCACACTGGCCCTGGAATCCTTTCATGAGCTACCAAAGACACAGGTTTTCATGAAAGTGTATTCAGGTCCTTTGCAATGCAAGCAGTTGACCCAGTTTTCTCTCCCTCTAAAATGATTGTCAAGTCTATGCTGTCTCATTCTAGTCTAGCCAGTCCAGCTCTACGGTCGCTGTTTGCCTGCTATATACTCTCCCACCCTTTTACTTTCAACCTGTTTGTGGCTTTGAATCTAAAACGTGTCTCCTATAGACAGTGTAGACAGATCTGGTTTCCTTTCATTCTTTGAACCTATTTCTAATGGCTGCTTTGATGTCTTTGTCTGCTAAGAACAGTGTCTGGGCCGTCTCAAGCTGTTTCTGTTGCCTGCTTTCTTTCCTGTGTGTGGATCACACTTTCTCACTTCTTTGCACATCTCAGAATTTGTGAGCAACTGGGCATTTTATTCTGGACACTGATCCTCCCTAACCTCCCCCACCAAACCCAGCTGCTTCTTGTTTGCTCATTTGCTTGGGGACTTAGCAAGTAAAGTTTGTTCCCCTGCAGTATGCTTCTGATGTCACTCCTTAGAGAACACAGCCTCAGGCTGTGAGTGGCATTCTTATATTTCCTTTCTTAAATGGCATAATTCTTCCAAATGGCTCTCTTTGAATGCCTTTCTGCCGGATTGCCTGTTCAGTTTCTGGCTGGCCTGTTTCTGTGGCTATCCCACCCAGCCTTCATTAATGTCTAGTTGTTTAATCTCTTATTTTTGACCCTGGGCATAAATGGCCACCACAGTCTGATTCTGTTAAAGTCAGGCCCCTCCATAGGGAAAGTCTTCAAGGCCATTCCTTGAAGCTTTTGCTGTGACCCCAAGAACACTCTTCTTATCTCTCTGTTTCTCTGGTTTTCTCTGCTAAACTTCTGGGTGGTCTACCATTTTGTTCCTCTTAATGGCCCACCACCAAAATATCTCTTGTTTTCCATGGTGCCTTACGCTTGAACTTCCCCGCACTGTGTTCCAAATAAATTCATTCCTCTTAGGGAAAGTTGTGGAGCTCTCTGTTCTTGTGACCTCTCTCTCTGTGGGCAGACCCTCTTTGCCACTGCCCTGGAGCTGAGGGCAGGGACAGCAACCCGCTTTGCGTCAAGCAACCCCTGGCCTACAAGAGGGGTGATGCAGCAGGGCAGTAGCACCTGCTCTTCTCAGCTTGCTTCTCTGGTCATAGAACCTCCCCCCAGAAGCAAGATGGGATGAGGGTAATTGGGCCCAGTATTCTCCGAGTGCTGTGCCTGGGGTTGAGCTTCCACCCTCTGAGTACAGGCTGGTTTGAGGAAAGGACTCAATACTTCTTGACGTGCAGTAGAGTTTCTGCAAAACAGGGCCAGGGAAGAAGGATGGTTCGAAAGGCCAGTGGTCTACCCCTCCCTAGGAAAAACCATCGCTATAGTTTGGGACCTGAAAAGAGCCCCTGTCTTCTTGACCGCAATCTCCTGGGGTAGAACTTCCATTACGCTGAGCTTGGGGGAGAGGAGGGAGAGGAGGAGAGGGGATAGCACAACCTGCTGGTTATGGCTCAAATGTCACACACTCCTGCTCTTCCTACTGAGATTTAGTCAGTTTTCTTGAGAAAGAAATTTCTTGGGACTTCCCTGGTGGTCCAGTGGTTAAGAACCCACCTTCCAATGCAGGGTACGCGGGTTCGAGCCCTGGTCTGGGAACTAAGGTCCCACAGGCGCGGGGCAGCTAAGCCCATACGTGGCAACTACAGAGCCCGTGCACCACAACGAGAGAGAAGCCCACGCTGCAGCAAAAGATCCCGTGTGCCACAACTAAGACCTGACGCAACCCCCCCCCAAAAAAAAAAGCAAGCAAGAAATTTCTTTTTCTTTCAAGGATCTTACGATACTTTAACTCAAAAAAGCACCCCCCACCCGCCACAACCCGTGGGAGGTGTATTCATGTTGTCGTGTATTTTAGCTCTAACTTGGTTTGGTTTGGTTTGTTTTGGTTTGAATTTCAGTCCGTTGCTATTTTATATAGCATTTATTTAGGTATGCCCATATATTTACTCCTTTCTTATTATTCCTCCTCCTTTCATCTGGGATCATTTCTCCTTTAGTTGGAAGTATATCCAGTAGAACTTCAGTTAGTGAGGGTCTAATGGTGAAAAAGTCTCTTAGCTTTTGTGTGAAAAGTACTTCTTTATTTTGTCCTAGTTTATGAAATACATTTTTGCTGGATATTCTAGCTTGATGGTTAATTTATCTCAGCACCTTTTACTAACTTGCTTACATTATTAACTCTTTAGATGTCAGGTACTGAGATGTATAATTGTGGTCTTTTGAGGGTTTTTTTCTCTCTGGTTGTTTTTTAAATCTTCTTTTCTTTGGTGTTCTGCATTTTTTGCTGTGGTGCATCTAATTATGTATTTTCATTTTTTCCTGATTGAAATTCACTGGGACCTTTGAACACGTGGATGTGGGAGAGAGAATCTTGTATCAGATCTGGAAAATTCTCAGTCATTAACTCTTTACATATTGCCTTTTCCCTGTTCTCCCTTTTCCTTCAGGAACTTCAGCTAGACATATGTTAGACTAGCCCATGTCCCTTAATCTGTTATCTTTTCTTTCTCAGTTATGTATAATCTCCTCAGGTCTGTCTTCCAGCTCACCAAATTCTCTCTGTGACTGTATCTAATATCCTGTTAAACCTGTGTATCCATTGAGTTTTATATTTTGATTATGTTTTTTCACTTCTAAGACTTTTATTTAATAATTTTATCAGTATACTTGGTCATTTATTATAATCTTTTTTTTTCATTTTCCACCCTTTTTAAATTGTGCAAACATGTTAAATGTACCTCCATTCTACTGTGTGCTAATAATTCCAATATCTGAAGTTTTGGTGGATCTAAATATGGTGTCTATCTAACTCTGTCTCTGCTGCTTCTTACTCTTGGTACTTGTAATTTTTTTTTCTTGTGAGCTTAACTATCTTGGAACCTTATTTCTGAGAATTCTTTGCTGAAAGTGGGCCTTTTCAAGGTTGACTTATAGTTGATTCTGCAGGGTGCTGGAAGACAGTACAAGCTAGGGACCACTTTAAATTGCTGGCTTGAGCAGTTTTGACCAGTCAGATAAAGTTGGTTTGCAAACTGATGTCAGGGCTGGTTGGTTATATATTATCAGAGGGAAATTCCCCTTGCCATACTCCACACTAAGTTTTGAGACAGGCAGTTTTCCTTACAGTTTCTGAAGTGAGAGTATATCTTGTTCACTGACTGTTTAGCCTTTTAGTGTTCCAGACTTACTGGTGGGGAAGTCTCTTCTTAGATGCTTTAACCTCAGGTGGGCCCTAGGCTTTCTTGTATTTCTTACGTACTGGGAAGCTTTGAGAACTGAAGCTCAAATTTATCTGGTTCACCAAATGCCCTTAAGGGGAAAGCTACCTTCAATGCTCCACTTACTTCTCTGGGTGCCATCTTTCACTTACATCATTGATTTCTGAGTATTTCTTACTAAATGGTCAGTTATTGATGCAATTTTAAAATGTTTTAAAATATCTTATTAAGCATTTTAGTTTTTTTCAGTGGGAGAGTCTCTCTGGTAACCTAGACCACCTAACTGCCAGAAATTTGAAGTCCCCCCACCCTGCTTTCCCATAGAAAAATACACTTCTGTTTGACGTCATTGTACATGTGATAGCTCTTAACAGACTGTTGTGCCGGTGAGTAAGGGGTAAAAACTATCCCTAAGGCATGTTCTGATTCTAAGCCAGTATAAAGTCCTGAAGAGTTTTCACACAATTTTAGGTGACACCAGGGAAGAACTTCTAGAATGGCAGTATGAGGATATCTGTGGACTTTTTCCCAGTGAAAGACCCATAACTGGTGAAAATTATTTTAAAAAATCAACCACTTAAAGTCTCTAGAAATTGTCCTAAGCATATACACGAATGGAGAAACATTCTAGAAAATGTTCTGGCAAAGAATAAAGATAATGTTAACTTTGATTCTTGTAAGTTATGTGTGCCTTAAAATTTTTATGGTAATACATAAAAGAATAGAAATATTAAATATTACCTCCAAAAAAATATTACCTCCAAATATTAAATATTACCTCCAGTAGTAGAGGGGGGAAATGGAATGTGGAAAAAACCAACAAGTAATCCTAAAGGTAGGCAAGAAAGAAGAGAAAAAAATGTAATATAGGCAGGATGTATACCACAAAATTTAAATAGTTCTGCTAAAAGACTATCAAATTATTAGGCTGTATTCTGTTTTTGAAAACCTGTTTATATATTGATTGTAAGAGATAGAGCCAAAATATAAACAGACATATAAAATAAAAAGATGGCAGAAGATATACCATGCAAATAACAAAAGAAGGTCTGGTGCTTTTTTTTTTAACATTATATAAAACAGACGTCAAGGTAAAACTAGAAATAAAGAGATCACCACAAAAAGTTTATTTCAACAGAAGATACAGTGATCTACAGACATCTGTGGAAGTTGTAAAGTAGCTTCAAGAGGTATTCCCCCAAATTTACATATTTACATGGAGTAATTGGCGTCACCATAGTGGAGGGTTTTCACGTGCTTCCCTCAGTAACTGACAGATCAAGCAGACAAAGAAATGGGACTTAAATGTAAATGCTCCTGATTTTTAAAATTTATTAAGAAGAAATTATGAGTAATTTTATGCCAATATAAATTCGAAAACTTCAGTGAAATATACAAATTCCTAGAAAGCTATAACCTTAATAAAACTGATGCAAGAGGGAAGAGAAAAGTGGTTTGGGGTTTTAAAAGAAAATGTCCTCAATTTTTAGTGTTGCATACTGAAGTATGTAGGGATAAGATGGAAGTAGGAAGTAGGGTGGTTCTCAGATATTCTAGAATCTGGAGATGAGTTTGAAGGAATTTGTCACTATCGTCTCTTCTTTTGTGTGTACTTGAGAAGTTTCATAACACAAAAGGACTATAGAAACATTGACCTGATTATGTATAATTTTATTTTAAAAAGAGAAAGAAAATACATACACATTATGAGGAGTCAGAAGCTAATGCCATACATGGGCAGAAATGTGTCTAAGGTGGGAAATTCATTTTTCAGGCATCTGATCTAGCCTCACCCAGAAGGAATCCCAAGCAAGGTGCATTGCAAGCAATACTGTGTGGTTTCTGAAGGCACAGCAGGAATGAGCTCCATCTGGGCAGGAACATTCCAGCAGGATGGACTGAAGTTCCTGGCCATCCTAGAAGGAAGGACGTTCACATGCTCACAGTGATTCCACAGCTAGAAGTGGATCAAGTGGCACTTTTATCAGTGGTCAGAGTTTCGCTTAGCTTTTATGTCTATCACCGGGATAAAGTGAGATAATATATGTGAAAAAAGTCAGCAGGCTATCAAGCTATACAAATGTAAGATACCTGAAATGTTATTTACATTGTAAGTGTAAAAGGGATTAGGGAGGGGCTTCCCTGGTGGCGCAGTGGTTGAGAGTCTGCCTGCTGATGCAGGGGACACGGGTACGTGCCCAGGTCCGGGAGGATCCCACATGCCGCGGAGCGGCTGGCTGGGCCCGTGAGCCGTGGCCGCTGAGCCTGCGCGTCCGGAGCCTGTGCTCTGCAACGGGAGAGTCCACAGCAGTGAGAGGCCTGCGTACTGCAAAAAAAAAAAAAAAAACCGGGGGGCGGGGATTAGGGAGGACAGCAACTTTGGAGAACATTTTAGTATTTCTTCAAAATGGTAAGCATAGATTTATCATATGACCCAGCAGTCCCACTCCTAAGTATGTACTCAAGAGAACTGAAGACATATGTCTGCCCAGAAACTTGTGTACAGATGTTCACAGCAGCATTATCCATCATAGCCCCAAAGTGGAAACAATCAAAATGTCCACAACTGATGAATGAATAAACAAGGTGGAGTGTTTCCACACAATGGAATATTATTCAGCAATAAAAAAAGGATAAAGTACTGCCATGTGCTAGAACGTGGATGAACCTTGAAAACATTTTGCTAAGTGAAAGAAGCCAGGTGCAAAAGATCACATATTTTATGATTCCATTTATATGAAATATCCAGACTAAGCAAATCCACAGAGACGGAAAGTAGGTCGCTGGTTGGGTTGGCAGTGTCGAGGGAGAGGGGAGAATGTAGAATGAGTGCTAATGAGTATGGGTTTCTTTAGAGGGTCATAAAAATGTTATAAGCTTAGTGGTGCTGGTTGTACAACTCTGTGACTATACTGAAATCAGTAGATCGTATACTTTCAAGGAGTCGATTTTATAACATGAGTTATATTCCAATAAAGCGGTTATTTAAAGGGGGAGGGGGAGAGGGAGAGGGGGAAGGAGAGTTCGGACCAAAATGGTTTTATCGCGTATCACTCCCTGCTTCTGTAAGCACCACTACCTGGGTCCTGAAGTCGTCTGTCAAACCCAGGAATTTTTTTTTTTTTAAGCTTCGCTGAGAAAATGCCAAGTCTGAAGCATAAGCAACATGAAAGACAAGAAACGCCATTTTACTCCCCCTTCCCCCCCCCCCTTTTTTGTGCGGGTCATTTGTTCAGAGGCTTCTAAGGTGGGGCTGGTGAAGGACCCGCCAGCCAGGAGGACGGGCTTCCTATCCTGGACTGTCCCCTACTAACCAGCAATGCACGTGTTCGCTGACTGGCACAGCAGAGCTGTGATGCTTTTTTTCCACCAGATCTCATTGTCACAGTTGCCACAAGGACAGTCCCATGTCTTTCACACCAAAACCCTAAGCGCAGCCCCCAGACTGCCCGTGGTTGAAGGCTCCCCGGCTCGGTCTGCTGTGAGGGGGACAGACTACTTCCTGGGCCAGCTGGCTGTCACTCATCCTGTGCTTTCTCTCCCGGGTTCCCTGTCTGTCTTTTGTTTTGCAGTGGCTGCTTCAACCCCCAACTCCACTGCTGGTGCAGCCATGAATTCTCTGACCTCTCTCGGGACTCTGCAAGGCTTGGCAGGAGCCACTGTCGGACTGAATAACATTAATGCACTAGCAGGTACCATCAACAGTGAGCGTCTGCTGCTCTGGTGGACAGCCTCCCCCCAAATTCGCCACAGACAGTGGCCAGCCAGAGACCACCTAAAAAGGCTACGTCACGGGGAGAGCTGAAGCTTGGGATGGAGGAGCGGGGGCGCGTGTTTTGACAAGCGTAGGCTGCCTACCTTTGTTTTGTCTCCGGGAATACCCCACCCTCACCACCCCAAGTCTTTTGTAACGTGTAGACTGTGTACGTAGCCGTAGGTCTCTGTGGCTGACAGGTATCAGCAGGTTTCGAGGGCTTTGGTTTGGTTCTAGTTTGGTTCCCTTCTTCTGAGAGGAGGAAGTGTGTTATAGAAGAAAAATCAATGGGCTAGAAATCAGGATGCATGGGGCCAGCCCCCAGTCACCTGCAGGAATCTGAGGCCAATCACTGCCCCCAGCTGGACTTCAGGGTCCCATCTGAAAATTGAAAGTTCTGGATCAGATGATCTTAAGGCTCCCCTCCAGCTCTAAAACCCAAAGGTTCATGGCGATTATACAGGAGGAGAAATGAGGCCTTGGAAAGCAGGAAACAAGGCTGAGTGGAGAGGAGCCGCCCCCGCAGGTAGCATCTGGAGTCTTTATCAAGTCCCCGGAGTGAGGGGTCACCCTACAGCAGTGCATCTGCTAAGGGCCCCGTTCCACTAACACAGGTTGAAACAGAGCGAGGCAAATTGCTTATGGAATTACTTAGCTCTGAAACATACAGACTCACCAAAGCACTCCAAGTTCTGTCTACACAGCCTACCCATTTCCGGCATTCTAGATCTGTGGGGAGAATAGTGCCCGGCCAGAGGATGAGTCATATTCGAGGCTCGAGCTTATTAGCCTTGGCGCCTCCAATTGGGGAAGGTCCTCGGTCCACGGAAGGGACACCTCAGTTGCCTTTCCCTCAGCTTGGGCCCGCACCCCTACCCCGTGCCTGAGAATAGCCACATCCGGAAGGACCATGACAGCCTGACTCAGGGACCTAATTACCTACCGGGCAACCCAGCCTCTGCCCATTTGAAGCATTAAGAAAAGGGTCCTTGGCAAGTTGCCTTATTTTAAACCATGATTGACTAAGCATACAGTTTTTAAAGGGTGATTGAGCAGTACAGTTTGTTTAAAAGCAAAAAAAAAAAAAAAAAAAAAAAACCCACCCCAATAATTCTTTATCTTCACATCCCAAAAGAATACCTTGCAACTTGTTTGGTAAAGAAGCACCTAGAACTCATCCAAGTGAAGACTTAACTTTTATAATCCAGATAAGAGGATAAGTCATACATTTAGAGGTAGGAAATGTGTTCAGGTTTTATTAAATCCTTTTATTCCGATGCTTTGGGGAAAGCAGTCATAACCTTGGACTGAGTTTTATCTGACCAAAGGCCAAAAAGAGCAGACAAGAAAAAGATTTCTTTCCTTCCCGACCAGATAGCTGTCGATTAGCAAGCACGTGTTGAATGAAGTGGTGGCCGCGTGACAGCAGAATGTTTTACTGCAGTGAAGCTGCCTCCAGCTGCCCTCCTGCCAGCAGCCCTCATGGCCTTGCCTCCTGTTTCTGACCTTGTTCTGCAGACGCTCCAACTCACTTGTCCTTCCCCTCGGTCGCAGACGTGTGTTTGCACACATCCCTTCCTGCTGCTTCTCTTGCCCCAGGACCTAGTTCCCCTAAAACAAGGAATTTGATTTGATCGCCTGCCTGTCCTTGGTCTGCACAGTAACAGGCCAGTGGGAATGGCTGTCCTCCTCAGCACGTGCTCATGACCGCTGTGTGTTGTCTGTGTGGTCCTGCCTCGCTCCGTCCTGTTCTGTTGTCCTTTGCGGGGATTTTCCCACCGTTGTCGTGAGCGACTGGAGAGGGACTGTGTTGAATGGCGGAGAGACCGTGGGTAGTTCCTGTGTGCGACCTGTGTTATTGCAGTTTTTCTCCTGGCAAGAAAAACAACCTTAAACTGTTTTGTTTTTTAAATGCTTTGCCACGGGGTTAATGTAAGTACATACAGGTCATGGGAAATTAAGACTGTTTCTAGTTTCAAATAACCCCTACTAGACAGTATGAACCTGAAAAATGTTTAATCAAACCAAAAGTCACGCACAAAGAAAAATACATTCCTGCTGATTGGGTAAATTACTATCAGAGCTTGTATTTAACAATCCCGGCACCGGCCTGGAGCTAAGATTTGCTTTCTCAAATACCGAGAGAAAACCTTCTAATGTCGAGTGTCCTCTTCCTTAACAGACATGCTGACGCTACCTACCTGTCCTACTGGATAAGAAGGTAGTCAACAAACGGTCACCTGGACAGAGGCAGCTTGACAAATAGTTGCCCACAGCTTCCATAGCTTCACCGTTTCCTCCCCCACTCCACCCAGGAGCCATTACTTGCTACCGTAAGGAGAGTTTCCTGGTTTTCTGAGTAAAGCCACCTCTTTGCCATGGACGAAGGAGCCATGGAGAAAGTAGGTAGATGGAATCCAGTTAATTCCCAAACTCATCCTGGGAGAACTGGACTGCCTTCCCTGCCAGGGGGCCTCTCAGCTCCCCACAAGATAGAGCTTCGGATGGTAGACCAGTAGCTGAACCAGGCTGTTTGAGCTTCATACCCTTGTGCTTCCTTATACACTCATAGAAGGAGGGACTAAAAAAAGGACAGCGCTCTAAAGCTTAAAAGCGGAAATCCGCAAGATCAGGAGGAAGGAATGTGGGCAGTTCACTAACAGCTTTCCCTTCCGGATTAGTTGCCGGTTCTCCAGGCAGGTTTCATACACTAATAGCTGAACGAAGGCGAAGAAAATATTTTTTGCAGTCATACCCACCCAGGAATCCGTATCTGATTTTGTGCTTAAATGTATGTCAAGTGACATCCTTATTTTTCCTTTTTTAAATGAGCTAATTCTTCCACATGGCTTACCATGTAGTGTTTAAAGTTATGATTATCTGCATATCACCAGCCACAAATGCCTGGTGAATAGTGTTTACGGAAAAATTTTATGTACAGGAGAGTCAAGATGCGATGCTTTGGGCATAGTGTTGCGGTGGCTTGTCACCCTTGGTATGCCTTGTGAAATGGCTGTTTTAATCTGTATTATTGGAATATATAAAGATACATGTAGTTAGGTACATACACAAGCACGTACAACGTCACATACACTTGTGACCGTATTAGTAACACAGGCATGAGTACAAGTGCCACTAATTGTACATATTCATCTACCCTGATTTTAGACATTTCTTAGACCTAAGCCCTCATTATCAGCTTGCAGCTTAGAAGGATATATCCCATCTTTACCAAAGAAAATTGATCCCAGCAAATAGATACAAATCTATGAGAATATATTAATACATTCCTCACTTTTGCCCTTTCTTTGGTATAAAGCCTGGCCGAGGGGTGTGCAGATAACTGTAGTTGGCGTGTGGCCCTCCGCCTCCGCCTCCGCCTCTCAGCACCGTCTTCGTGCCGGCCACGCCAGACGTTCTTGCTCCTCTTTATGGGTGGGTCCTTCTAGGTCATTTTCACAGGTTTCCTCGATAGTCTCCCAGCTCCCCGGGACTCCGCCTCAGGGAGGACCTGGGAGAGCGGGTCAGTTAAAGCACGCGGTGGTCTGGACGCGCACTAATTTCATTGCTAGGCTATTTGCAAAGACCTTCCCTCCCTCGGTGAGGTTTGCCAGTCCATTTGGCCTTTTCCAAGAAAGCCCTGTTCTTTTAAGGGGAAGCATTTTATTCAACTAACCTTCTTCAAACCTCTGTTTCGATTGTCCAAAGTGTTCAGATGGAATCAAGTCCCAGCAGCTGAACTGACAAATGTCATCTTCAGTATAATGGCTATTTAATACAGAATGACGTTAGATCACTGATAGGAATAACTTTCAAAAGTTGAAATCTTCCTTTGATGGTTTTTAAGATTCTACCTGGTAATCAGTCACCCGTTCTGCCTTGGCCGTGGTAAACACACACCTCAGAAAAAATGAGAATAGACTCCTTCATAGTAAGAAACTGCAAGCCACGTCAGCAGGACCTCTGCTGGCCACCACCTTTTGAGCTTAGTTGGTCTCGGCTAGAACTGCTTGAAATCTCTTTCTTTTTCAGGAAGCTGGCTTTCCACGTTCATGGCCCCCAGGCTTTCCTTGACACTCCAGGCCCACCCCAAACGTCACCCAAGGCCCATTTCTGTCCCCTTAAGCCCCCCAGGGAGAACACCAGACCTGAGGCTCCATGAGATTCCTCCATCCTATCTTGTGTGTAGTCCTTGTAATCTAAGAGATGAAGGGGTCAGGGGGACAGAAGCAGGATGGAGTGAGTAGCGCACACGCTGCCCTCCCCCGGGTTCTGAAGCCGAAGCACGATGGGGCTGTTGAGGAGATTCTGGTATTTGATTCCGCTGTATAATTTCTAAGCGCCCTCATCTCAGTTGTCCTCTGTTCTCATTAGACTTACAATTTTTTTCAGTTAACCACCTTTGCTATTTTAACGTCCTTAATCAATAGCCCGAATTCCTTCAAGATTTTCATTAATGTTTTCACTAAGTTCTTCCAATAACAGATCTTTCAAAAAAAAAAAAAAAGGCCGCATCATAACGGGAACTCAAGGCAATTATGATGTCACCTCTTCCATTTCCTGAGTTTATAGAGAAGTTCACACTCTAAAAAGTATTACTTGTTTTGACTCATATTCAGGGAAAAAGTGACACAGTCAACAACCATAATAGAGCACAAGAGCAGCCAGGAGACAAGGAAAAAAGTCAAAAAACTGTGCTGGCCGTCACCCAGTTCACATGGGTTAATAGCCAAGATCCAGCTTTTCAGACACGGGGTCACCTCAGTTGACTGAAAAATATGGCACGGGGTGCTCTCATTGGCGGAAACCCCAGTTCCCCGGGCACTGATTAATATTCAGGCGTGTGTGCGTCTGTCTGTGTGTCTGTGTGTGAGTCTGTTTGCTGCTGAGAACAGCCCCATCCCGTTTCTAGCCTTTCGTACTGAACAAGCAGCTTCAGTTAGCTACGCGGAGGGGAGGGAGGGAGGGAGGGAGCCGCGTTTTTCCTGCACCTTAATTCTTCGTCGTCAGCGAGGCTCTCCCTGAGGTCCTGGTCCCTGACAGCATCCTTCAGCTGTTGGGGAGGCCGGTCAATGCAACTGGTGATTCACTGGTTTATTGAGTACAGAGCTCGTGCTCTCTGCCATTTCCTCATCCCATAGCTTTAGGGAGAGCAGCTTCAATCCTGGCCTTCCCCCTCGAACCCCGGGGCCATCCCGTGGCTCCTCAAAGAGCCCAGGAAGTGGCTTAAGGGTACAGATGTCACAGGCCTCTGCCACTAGTGTTTTTTTTACATGCTCTCAAGCTCTAAGCGGCAGAAGGCGGCTGCTTCAGAAAGAGAGCCCCAGTCCTTGCCAGCAGCGCGCGGCTGGAGCTCCGACGCCCCGGCCCCCGGTATTCCTCGGTGAATTCCGTCACTGGCCTGGGGAGTGAGGCTTACCGTTGCTCGGGGGCTTGCGGTGGTCGTCTGTGTGTCTGCCATGGTTACGATTTGTCACGTCATGATTTTGTCTGTACGTTCCCGTCGGTGTAATTGGTGTGCTCGCTGCATGCACTTGCTGTCGTACTTGTGTCAAATGATTCTCTAACTTCCTTTGGAAAGCACTAATGAAAAGTGCTGTTTCTCTTCTCTATTGTTGGGTTTTTTGTAAAGTTGCTCAAATGCTCTCAGGTATGGCGGCTCTGAATGGAGGACTTGGCGCCACGGGCTTGACGAATGGCACGGCGGGCACCATGGACGCCCTCACCCAGGCCTACTCAGGGATCCAGCAGTACGCGGCCGCGGCGCTGCCCACGCTGTACAGCCAGAGCCTGCTGCAGCAGCAGAGCGCGGCCGGCAGCCAGAAGGAAGGTACGTGCCGGGCCCGGGCCGGAGGGCGGGGTTCGCCGGTCGCCCCCAGGGCAGCGCTCCGAGGACCCTGCGGCGAGCCACTGTCCTGAGAGAAAGCAGTTGTTTGATTTCTCCTACTCAACGTTTGTTTGGTTTTTCGCAAAGAAATCTGACAGGCCTTTTCAGTCTCCTCTCCTGCCGTATTTAGCTTTACTGCTCCTCGCCCTGTCCAGGTGGAGTCCTCACCCTCTGTGCGCCGTACGCAGTTACCTAGTGATCGCTGCCATCAAAAAATTGCCGGGGGGCACCCTCTCTCGAGTCAGCAGGGCCACCTCTCCTTCTTCCCCTTGCACACAGACTCCTCGGTAGAGGAAGGGGTGGGTCGATGCAGCCCCCGGTGGGCTCGGCCCAGCTTTCCTGCGGTCCGCGCCCCCCGTGATGGTGGAGCTCACCTCTTAGTCCGCGATGGCTTCCAGGTTAATGAAAAAATCCACTCTTAGGTTTGACTCAGTCTCGGATTAATCAGGGGTCTCTTCTGGGGAAGCAAATAAGTGATTGATTGCCTTGCTTCTCTGCGGTGAGGCAAAGTAAACATCAGGAAGTGAATGCTAAGAATAGATGAAAGCTCATTATAAAGCAGTTAATGAGCTGGCCCGAATGGGGAGGGCCTGTCTCTCTTTCCTCCTTTTGGCTCCTTCCTCCTTGATTGAAGTTGCTTTTAAAGCAGAATCTGCACTGTGATATTTATTCTCTTTCGGACTTGTTTTGAACACAAGAAGTTAGAATAGGGAAGTACTGGCTGAAGATGTTTTTAAATTTTCTTTCCCTTCTCCCATATCCTCACCGCATAGTCCCAGACTGGTTTCTGTCTGAATATTTTGACTTTAAACATGGTGTCCTATAAGAAATAGAAGGGTTTTTTTCTTTTTAAGCTGAAAATCGTAAAAGCGACACAGCTTTAAAGATACTCGTGTTTGTGTTTTTGTTTTTTTAAAGAAAGGTATTTTTCTGTTTATATGTGACAGCATTAAAAATGGAGGATAGTTGAAAATCTGAGTTTCATTCTTTGAACTTTCTCTTTTCTCTCAGCTGTGACTGTTAGTGTTGATTTTTTTTTAAACTTGCACAACTGTTGCGACAACTGCGTTTTCCCCGGGAGTGTGGAGACCCCGTGTCATAAATACCTCGGCTTCCCAAAGGAAAGCCTGTACGGAGGTCCGTGTGTCTGAGCTCTGAGGACCACGGTGACAGATGAGGGTGGTAGGAAGTATCCTGTCAGATAACCGTGTCCTCAGGAGAGACGGTAAAAGCCAGCTTCCCCATGTGCATCTTAGAGAGTGTTGGTCACTTCCCACTCACCCAGCAGGGCCTCACAGCAAACCCTATAACCTGGGTCACTGAGAAAACATCTGTCACCAGCAGACTCGAAAGTCGGTAGCTTAAGGAGGAAGTCCGGGCCCGGAAATTGCTTCACACCAGCTCACTGCCCTAAATTTCTATGCCTTGAGTTTTAGGCACTGCTTGTGCAATAATTAATCCTCTGGGATTAATGTAAAACAGTTCAAGATAAATACTGCCCGCTCCAGATTCTTTAGGTATGTGGGCTACCAGCAGCATGGGTTAGTGCTTGATGGTGTTTCAGGTTTGTTCAGGTCTCTTTAAATCACCTTCCCGTCTTCTCATATGTCTCTTCTGATCACCTTCTTCTCATCCTGTTAACCTGTGCTCAGGAAATTTAAACCAACTTAACATTAGCTTAACTAAAACATAATTTAAAAGGCAGGTCATACTGAGAAGCAAAGGAAAGACCCCATGATGAATTCCACTACTAAATAGAGTTTTAGATTTTCTACTCCTTAGTTCTGTTCTTTAATCAAGAGAGTTGAGTCAATTTGATGTATTTAGTCGTGTACCCTGGTATATATTTTCCGACTGGAAAGTGAACCCGTCTGGCCTTGTAAAGAAATGGTTTTAATATTTTCCCCAGCTAAATCTTCTGAAAGGTTATGGCATCCCTACAGATCTAAATTCAGGTAAGCTGACCACGTTTCCTGCCATTCTGAAATATCCTCTGAGCTCTTTCACACCCTTCCCATCTCCCTCTGTTTGCAGGAGGCATGTCACACACACAGAATTAGGTAGAGCCTCCAGATCCCAACTGGCGGTCTGATACAGACACCCCCAGTGCTTCCTGCTACATCAGGTGCCCTATGAGAAATATGAACATGAAGACCCAGCCAACTGGGACCAATGATACAACTGAACGAGCTCTAGCGAGTTAGTCACGTAGACCAGAGCTCTGAGGAAATGTGTCGTTTGGTCAGCAGGTCTTTTCTGAAGGGAGACGTTAGGAAGACACCTAGGTTGAACCCTCAAAACATTGTTCCTTTACCCTTGGTGTCTATGGCAGTAGCCTCCTTCACTGAATATTAAGAGGTTTTCCACACCAAGTCACACTTTTCTCATTTTAGTGTTAATGACTTTGGCAGTTTGCAAAATCCCAAGTATTTCTTGGTGATGAGGAGGAAGAAGACAGCCTCCTTGGGTTTACCTTCTTCCCGTTTTCTTAGTCCCCTGTCTGGCCTGGATACGTTCAGAAGGCACTGCATTCGAGAAGGCCAGGACTATCCAGGCATAGCCAGTGATCTGTCACAGTGCATTGAAATTGCATTTTCTCCCCAGGCTTCAGGAGGTGGGATGACTTCACAATTCCGACTGGGCCCCGTTAATCCTCATTGGTGCATTTGGACCTTCTATTTAAAAGACATATCCAGTCTGGGCAGTATCAGATCTGCCTGACGGACAGGCTGCAGGGGACGCACACGCGTGGTGGCCCTCAGAACACCCACCTCCAGCGTTTTGGTTTTGCATCTATTCATATTAAGTTTTGACTCTTTAAGAGTTGTTCTTGTTGTCTTTTAAACAAAGAGACATCTGGGGACCTAACCCTGTAATTGTGCCCCTTTAAATACAAGCTGTGTCTCTTGCACTGGAACGTGGCTATGCCCCTGGAAACTGTGAGCAATACAGAAAATTGAAGTGGCCATGTTAACACTTAAGAAAGAAATGCTTCATCTCTGTGGCTTCAGAAATTTGCCTCAAGGTTTCCTTGTGAAAAGTCCCATTCGTTAGAATACTTTTTTCTTTTATGATTGTGGGGGGAGGGGGAGAAACTTGGTTTGACTTTTCTTTGCAAAGATGTTGATCCTTTTTATTTTCACAAAGTTCTTTCTACCCCAGTTCTCCTCCTCTTCGGCCCATACAGACAGACACTCTCCCCCCAGCCCCTGGGGCTTCCCAGTGGAGCAGGCAGTCCTGGCTCCTCTCCTGCGAGAGTCAGTCAAGGCCCTGGGAACCAGCTGCTTGGCTACTTCACCAGTTGTATGAGCTCCCTTCTCTCCCAGACACCATGCCCAGAGCATCCTAGAGGCATCCAGCCCTGGGGCCTCCCCAGAACCATCTGGGGAAGGACCTGCAACTCCCTCAAGCACCCTCTGACCTGGAAAGCATTCTCGCCTGTGACACAGTAGAAGGTGATGACCTGCTGTAATGGTTGGGATTCCCTTCTCTCTGCTTCCTTTAAGCTGCAGCTCGTTCTTCTGCAGGTGGCTAGAGAGATGGGAGAATGAAATGGAAAGGAACGTAAGAGCGCTCTCCTGTCCGGTGTAGCTAAGATCGCCCCTACTCTGGCCTCGTTCCTTGTATCTCTGGAAGTGATGGTGAAGAGCAAAGAACCAGGCTTCGCTTGGTCTCTGGCCAGCTTGTGCACCTCATGCGCTCAATGTGCAAGGCTGATTCCCAGTGGTGTCACTCTGATCACAGGTGTGAGACTCTAGCACCTACTTTTTCCTGCCTTGACTCATTGCCAGTCATTTCTAAGAAAGATGATTATTAGCCTGCGTGTGAAGAGATCTGCCAAATCAGAACTGGATGGATAATTAGGTAAATGATTGAGAAATCCAAGCAGCATTACTGCCTATATTCATTACTTCTAAATTGCTGCAATTTGCTTAGAATACACAGGACACTGTATCCAAGAGAGAATAGATACTACGTACTACAAGACATGGCCACGTGGGAAAAACCCACGCCTGCATTCTCCTCCCCGACTCTACCCCTCGTCTGCCGCCTTCACGCCCAGGAAGACCAAAGATATGTGCTCACGCGCAGTAAGCAAATGTGACCCACAGGTTATAGAGGAAAAGGAAGCCATTCTTAACTGGTGTCTCTTTGGAAGTCAGGAAAGTGTGAAGGACGACTCCTGTCCTAAAAGACATACCAGCACTGGACTTGTATCCATCTCTGTACGAGGGAAAGCCATGTGCTCGGCCCGTCTGTTGTTAAAGCATTCCTAAGAAGAGGCTTTGGGAACTAAGAAGTGCAGAATACCTTACTCTGATTTTTTTTTTTTTTTTTCCCCCCTCTTTAGGTCCAGAGGGTGCAAACCTCTTTATTTACCACCTTCCACAGGAGTTTGGAGACCAGGACATCCTGCAGATGTTCATGCCTTTTGGAAATGTTATCTCTGCTAAAGTCTTCATTGACAAACAGACCAATCTGAGCAAGTGCTTTGGTATGCAAAAGAAACCCGGCTAGAATTTACAGTGCACTGCCAGTAAGGAGTCATGGGAAGGAAAGTATAATGGCCAGTATTTTAGATGCCAGGACAGGGCCTTCAGTGTGTGTGGTGGTTCCAGGTTGTCTGGATCCGTGCAAGCAGACTGGGCCAAGTCATCTCATCAGAAAGAGAGAAAGGACAGATCTGGGGAGTTAAATGCCCATCTAGTAGGTAATGCTCTATACTGTGCTCAAGGGTCTTAACTACCTATAACCAATCACCTTTCACAGTTGACCAGCAGCAGTCTCTTCGGGGCCCCCAGTTTGAACCCCAGGCTTCACCGGATGGAAGTAGTTTACAGACTGTAGCGTAGTGGAGACTCCTGATACAGAATGGCACTGCAGACACTTTGCCACAAACTCCATACCCGTCCAGGTCCACTAGGACTCAGAGCGCGTGGGTGTAGGCAGCACAGTGTGTTGGGGGCTTATTGTTCAGCATCTGGATGTACCTAAAAACACACTCATCTGTGTGTCACACGCCTTCAGAGTAGGGGTGTGCTCAGGCCACGCCCAACATTGCAGCTCCCAGAGCTCAGGGACAGTGGCTGCTTTAGCTCGTGGTGACCTGAAGTGCTGCGGTGTGCTGGGATGCTGGGATCTGCAGTGGCTGCCTGAGTGGGTGGAGAGCGCAGGAGATGCAGGTGTTCTCAGAACACTGGACATGCCAGCTCCTCGGTGGACCGAGCTGTCACGGTCTCCTTCCTCAAGCAGCCTGGACTCCGGCTCCGTGGGGCGTTTTCGCTCCCTGAGAGAGTGTGGCAGGCTCACTGCATGCCCTTATGTTTTACAGAGGAGGAGAACATTCATTAAATCAAGTTCTTGTTTTATTTTTTGAAGCCTTGTGTTCCCCGAAGTAGTTTAGAGGCTAGAATGTTCAGAGTATATATTTCTCGCTTGGCAAGTTCTGGCCCAGTTGGAGATGTAACACTTGCTTTAATCACTCCTCCAATTTAATGACTCACATTGGTCATAGGTGCGCTAAGAGTGGCACAAAACAAAAAGTAGCACAGATGTGGGCGGAGGAGGACAAATAGAAGTGTGCCACGGTGAAAAGGAAAGCGTCCGAGGGAAGGTGGGGGCGGCTCCTGCAGAGGCACAAACTCAGACACGGCGCTCGGCTGACCGGTGATGGGCGGCCAGCGCTCTGGCCTCTGAAACTCCGCTCGCGCAACGTCCTTCTGATTTCCGTGCTGTCACCCAGGAAGGTCTGAAGCCTCTGTTGTTGGGGGAATTAGCGTGTCAGCCATTTCAAGTCACTGTTTTTATCCAAGTGGAAAGGCTGTTAGCCTGAACCCATTACAGGTATATAAACGCCCTTGTAGTGGTTCACGAGAGAGTGGAATGGAAAGTAAGTTGTTACGTGGGGTGTGTGCACGGCTCAGTAAGCGCTCCCGGTTGGCAGCTTCCCTGAACAAGGCTTCCAGACATTTACAGTCCTCGTTGCTAAACAATGTCCTGAGCTTATTTGGAGATTAGAAAAAGGATTGTAGTTCATGGTTTGATTTTGGGAAAATATTTACTGTCTTGAAACGAGATTATATCAGCCCCCAAACTACTTAACCACTGTGTTCATAATAATGCATCAGACAACTGTATTTAGTGTTATGCACTATGTTTTCAGTTTCTATTAAAAAGCTGTAACATCCCATACGTAGGTGTCTCGGTGAGACAGCCTAACTTCTTGGGGTCCCAGGTTTGCTAGTCATAACGTGGTACCCCATTCTTCATCCTGAGCTCTTGACCAGGTTCTGTTATCCACTTTGCCCTTGACCCATTTCCGTTCTTCAATCAATCATCTTGCTACCTCTGGATAAGACCTAGGAGGAAAGGAGGAAATCAGCAAAAATCTTAGATTCAAGATCACATTTATTGGGAATTTAAATTTAATAAAAATTTAAACCACCATTTTGCATACAGGCAGCCTAGGAGAAGCTATTCTGCTTATACTCTATGCCTATTTTTATCAGCTGAGAACTCTGCTAAAGGTATATTTATGTCCCTTTCCTCCTCCTCTAATTTGTAAAGGAATGTTCTCCTTAGCTTTATACTTTAAGAGTAGATAGATGGAGAACTTGGTATTAAACCTTCTGAACAGTGGATGGTCAGAGCTGAAATCCAATCAGTATACCTTCCTTTCAACAACAAAAGTAAGTAGGGACAACAGTTTTGCACTAGCATTAACTAAAGAAACTTTTGCATGTAACCCCTGCTCCCAGTGCCGAAACAAAACTGTGTGGTCAGAATTCTGTTTCTGGGTTTTGGCAGAGCCTGGGTGGTCGTCAGAAGCGTCCAGAGCGTTGGTACAGAGCAAGGTGGTGGGAAGTATGTCAGGGTGGCTGTGAAGCCCTGAGCTGTTTAGACTGTTTATTCTGCAGGACAGCTGGGGATACAAGGTAGCAACTTCCATTCCGCCGAATCCACTGGAGCTTTGAAAATGGAAGTTGAGATAAGGAGAACTGGCACAGCATTTCCCCTGGGCCCCTAGCTTCCTCTCGGTAACAGCTCCGAGCGGTAAAAATCAAGTGCAAATTATGCTAGCGTTCATTCACCGACTGACCCCGTCCTGTATACGCGGAGAATTGGAATGGAAACAGGGTCTTGGGCAGCCTACCGGTTATGCAGCCCTTCCCTCAGTCATCCTGCTTTTTAAACCTCACCTGGTCTGGGCGTGTGAGCTTCTTGGGGCCCCTGGAGACCTAGAATATTTGTACCACTGCTTCTAGGAGCAGCACTTACTGATTTACTGGAGGCTCGTTCAGGATTCTAAGGGACTTTAAACACACACAGGTTTGACTGAAATCAGTAAACAGACTAAACTGACTCAATGTTTGAGATTTTAGCCCTCTGCGGAGGGGTTTTGTTCTCATGATAGCGAGTTACTGGTCCAGCCAGCTTCTCCGCTGCTTCTCAGTGGATGTTTCCAATGTTGCCCCTAAAACATGACCTGTAGGCTGGTCACGTGTCACTTAGCATCTGCAGCCACCCTCCTTTGCTCCCCCCGCCTCTCCATCTTGAGTCCCGCCCTCCTTCCGCTTGTGTCTTCCAGGTTTTGTTAGCTACGACAATCCCGTGTCTGCGCAAGCTGCTATCCAGGCTATGAACGGCTTTCAGATTGGCATGAAACGCTTGAAGGTCCAGCTGAAGCGCTCCAAAAACGACAGCAAACCTTACTGATCCTAACCCCAGAGGCTCCCTGCTCTTATTTTAGCTTTCTTAGGGTAAGTCCCACGAGCCAGCCTGGGCTCAACAGGAAAGGCAGAGGAGGACCACATTGCCAACTTTTACCAAGAGAGACGGTTATTTTTACAATAAGGCCTCCATTACCCCCTCCCGGCCCCCTACCCAGTTCGCCATAAACTCGGCTACCTTGTTTCTATCGAGTAAACTCCTCCTCCACTTGTGCCACTGTATTCTCCTTTGTTTTTGCAATTTGAATCTCCTTTTACCTTTTTTGTTTTCTGTTTTTTGCTTTTTTAAAGAAAAACACATACACAGTAAATGACATCTTAACAACTTAAAAGGCAAACAAAGGCTAACGTGCAATTCTAACTCTGAGACCCCTCCCCCTCCCCACCCCCACCCCGTGCCCCAGAGCACTGCCTGGAGAATTCGCCCCTCCTGCCCGCGCCCACCCTGCAGAGGGGCGCCAGCTGTTCATAGAGGGTAAGGCGGTGGCCTAGCGCGAGAGAAAAGCCAGGAGAAGCACTTAAAAACAATACAAAATGTCTTTCCACTACATTTGGTTTGTTTTAATACGTAGGATTTTATTTTTAGGGTTCAAAGAAACATGACATTTATTGGTCAGATTATTACACTGGTTGTCTATTTTGTTATTGTTTTATTTTAGTTTTTAGAAAGGATTAATGTAAAAAAAGATTTAGAGATCTGTTTCTTAAAGCTACAGGGTTTAAAAATTAAAAATGAGTGAAAATACTTGATGTTTCTTGAAAGATAAATTTAATAATAAATAAGTAATACATAAATACTACATAAAAAGAAAGCCACAGGCCTGTAAATTTTATTTGTAAAAAAAGCATTTCTATTTTTGTACAAAATTTTTACTGCCTCAGAAATAATGGAAGTTATTTATTGCCTATTGTTAACTTATTGGGTATCTAAAGAGCAGCTCTCTGTGCTAGCCAGATCCTTCTGAAGTAGTCTCTAGAGGAATCGTTCTAGGAATGGGCTTTTTTTCACCGTTGAACCCTAGGCCTCAAGTCCATGCTTTATCCTCTCGGTGTCTGTATCTGTCTGATGATTTTGTTCGTAACTGCCATTATCTAGTTTACAGTTCAGTCGTCTGACTTTCCCCATCTGTTACATTCGTTGAAACTGGACCCTCTCCCCATCCTTTGCCAGCCCCTCACCCCAAAACACCCAGAATCCATCCCCTCTCCCTCTCCGGATGGATTCTCTTGGGTTCCTTTGTGCTGTGGATAAAGAGTGTAAGAAATGCAAATTACGTGGATGGCTCGTAGACTCCCTAATGACCTAAGATTTGCATTAGTTTTTCTCCTGCACCCTGAAGAGTGATTTTGTTGCTGCTGCGTAGATTCTGTGTAACTTTTTACTCTCCCTGTTTTCTCCCTAGACATCTTCATGCCCGTTAGTTCACCGTTTGCCTAGCATGTCCCTGTGGCGTCTCAAAAAAAAGTTTCATCGTCCCGTCATTGTTTCTGATGTCTTTCTGACCTCACATCATATTTGGTTCTCCTACTGACCTTTGATCTAGTTTGACCTTTGAAATTTGCATGTGACCTCATCTAGCTATGAATTCTGGGAAGTCAATGTGAAAAACATTGCTGCATTCATGCAAGACTGAAATTTATTATTACACAAATTAATAATAGGAAAAAACCTGTGGCAAAAATGTTTCTTTTTTTTTCTTTTCTTTTCATAAAACAGACTTGAAAGTATTATACAGGGATTGGCATTCTTCCCGGTCACTGGTAACAATAGCAATATGTGTCCAGGGACACAGAATGTTGGTTTCTAACAGACTACTTCCAAAAACAGTTTGAGAAAAAAACTGTCTGATTTTAAGTCTCTAGAGGTCTGTAATAGTTTTTACATTTTTCAGGCAGTGTAAAGTTTTTTGATAAGGCCATTTTAGGTGGCTCACTTTCTCATTAAGATATATATATAGAACCACTTTTTGTAGATTAGTATAAGAAAAATATTTACCCTGTTTTGGGGCAAATGCTACCTATTTGTGTCACCTTTTGCTGAACTGACTCACAGTTAGACAATCCATGGTTTAATGCACATGAAATTACCTATATTTTATACTGTTTCAATGTACAGGAGAAAGGTTACTGTAAACTGTGTTACGTTGGTGCTTCTGTGAATTAAGTTGTGGTTTCATCATGAGTCTTATGGTCTTAATGTTCTTTGTTGATAAGACAAGTTTAGAATTGGTTTACTTAAAACAAAAAAGAATTTCAAAAAAAAGTTGTTTGCTTACAAAAAATTTCATGTGAGGGAAAAAAGAAAACCTATTCCAGAGTAAGTTTTGTGTTGGCTTGTAAAGCATTGATGTCATTTTTTTTTTTTTTTTTGTGGACTATTTAGATGTGTTTGTGTTCAGCAAAATGTGATTTTTTTTTTTCTTTTAAAGAAAAAAAGTGAAAATATATAGTGCCAAATTCCAAAGGTACTTCCTTCCTAGAGCTTCAGTGTGTTTCTTGTGAGAAGTAATTTGATAACATGGGTATTTTATTATGTGTTTTGTATAAATCCCTAATATTTAAAAAACAAAAAACAAAAAAAAGAGGTTAAAAAGTTTGTTAACTTGCTATCCTGTGGTCTTGTTGCCTGAAATTGTTATTGTTTGTTATTTCTCTATGATGTTTTTTGTAAGACATTGTATAAGTGCCCATGTCTCACTTTTTTAACCACTCTGAACATCAATGCTGTGACGGCAACCTCACAATGTATTTTCTTCATGATATATGGAAACCTCTAAGGTGAGAAAGTTTTGAACTTTTAACCCTTTCTACCCAGCGCTATCTGGAATGTTAACTTTTTATGCTATCATCATTTTCGTTTGTTTTGGGGTGTTTCTAATTTGGATTATTTTTTCTGCATATATCTTTGAGTTGTTTCTGTCTTTACTACTACTTTATCCTTTGGTTGAGAGCCAAAAGAAAGGAAAAAAAATACACTTTAAAAATAGTTTACTGGATAAACCTTCTGAGGGGAACAGTAGATAGCCAAGCACCTAAATAAACCTTAAATTCAATATGCTTTTGAGATCAGGTTAGCGGTATGTTCCAGTTTAGAATAATTTCATATACATCTTCCAGATAAACGGCTTTGTGATGATGGGGTAGTCTTTTGAGGGATTTTTGGTTTTGTTTCTTACATATTCCCAAATTAATGTTTCTTATCAGCCATTGTGCAGTGGATACCTCTGAATAAGCCAGGTGTCTGGAGTTAGAAGTTGACAGTCCTTTTCCCTGCCTTTTTGTTTCTTTTGAATCGAATGCATCGACTAACCATCAAAGGCAGACTCAGTTCTTCATCACAGTTACTGACCAAATACCTAGCACCCGTTCCTGCTGCCACTTTCTAAAAGCGCCATATTTCTTTGACTTTCACTTCATGTGAGCAGGTCTCTTGCTGTCCTGACAAACCCCAAAGTCATCCCCACAGTCCCAAAACACACTCCTTTCTGGAAGCTTCTTTGTCTCTCTAATGGAGCTCAGAAGCTGCTGGCTCCATTTCCTTCCTCCTTTTCCCGCTCACCACCCTGTTTGGTTTAATATGTGTGTGGATGTGACAGCCCTGGGATGGAAAGGACTAGCCTCTAATGATGCAAAAAAAAAAAAAGTTTCCTTCTTACAGCACATGCACTTACAATGAAATGATCTGTATTATCCTCACACGTGTTTACTACTGCTGGGGCCTTCCTTCATCCTTCGAGGGCTATTTTGTACTTCCTGCAGCAAGCAGCTGAATAATAGAGGTTATCGCACTTGTCTCTCTCTTTTGTAGATGATAATATGGTGGTACAGAGATACATCCATAAGAACACAAGACAACACCATTTGAATTTCCTAGACTGTCTCATTTAGAACCTCTTATCAAGTACACATAAATCTTAGACCATTTTCTCCCATTTCTTCACTGAAGCCAGAAGTGCTCCAGTGCCCTCCTCCTGCCGCCTGCATCTCCCCCACAGGAGCTGAGTGCACTTGACAAGAGGCTCAGGGTGGGCACTTAGAGCTGAGTGTTTATTCTGCAGGCAACCAAGACAGACTGTACTGTTACAGGGAAAGTCCTTTTTTTGGGGGGGGGGGGGGGGGGCATGTTTCATTGCTAAAAAGATAACCCTCCTCAAAGACAAGTTGTCCTTTTCTTCACTTTCTCTTTTAATATCAAAAGGAAAAAGCTGCAAGGGTGCGAAGGGCCTGTGCCAGAAGAAAAAAACAAACACACAGGGAAACTGCTTTTTTTAAAATCAAGTGTAGACAATAGTCATTTTTAAACTAAATTAGAGACTTGCGATCAAATGGCAGTCCTCAAAGGCGTAACAAGTTCATCTTTCTTTCACCATAGGGGTTACAGTTCTTTGGCTTGTGCTACTCTGGACTCATTTTACTGTTTCTGTTTTTATTATCTTAAGTGCTAATTAACAAGAAGAAATAAAATTTTAAAAAAACCTGTAGTTTCATTACCTTTTTGAATAATGTCATACAAAAAAATGTATTTGTGTTTTTTTGTGCTGTGAGAATTGTTTGTAGATGAATAATATCATTTTGTTTAGAATTACAAAATAGTTTTTAAATATTGTCTGAGAAAAGCCAAAGTTAATGCAACCTAGTGGAAAACTGTAAGACCATTTGAGTATTGTTTCTGTTTTATTGATGCATTTGGATTTTGTTGTTTGATGGAATTTGAGCCAAAAAAAAATACGCAGGCTTTCCTATTTCTACAACTGATTGTACTTATGCATTTTGTACCAGTGGAACTTTTTATACTGGAGATTAAAAAAAAATGGAAATTTTTGTGGCTTACTCTAGTGGGCCCCCTGACAATGACTGATTTCAAGTTTGATTTCTGGTTGACAGAAAGAAAGTTGCTTTTCTTTTGAGAATTAAAAACTTTGGCTTGATTTCTTTTTTCCCTTTGCTTATATCTAGCATTAGAATTTTGTCTTAAAATACAGCGGTAAGTTTCACTTTTTATTCTGTATTGTGCAGTTACACAATAAGGTAATTAGATTTAGAAGTACTCAGTCACTTTAAGTGGATAAATGTATTAGTTAAAACTTTAGGGGTTTGCTTTTTTGCTGTTTAGATCAAAGTTTTTTCTGATTCTTCTGTCCTCATTGTGAACATAACCGTGTAGTTGAGACAGTCAAACTTATTTTTGTAACGTATGTTATTGTGTGATGCAGTTTTTTGCTTCTGTCTCCAATATTAAACCATTTTCCTAATACTTGTTTCTCTCTCTGAGTGTTGTATTGTTGGTAGTCATTCTATGTTGGTGATACATCTGCACACCTCACTGTTTCACGTATGTTTTTTTCTATATGTTGTGTAATAAGATACAGTCGATTCCACCTAAGTGAATATCTGATTTGGGGAAGGGGGAAACTACACACCAGCCACCTCTAATTTACGTACAACAGCCTATTTTAACCACTGCTTCCAAGATTTATACTTCTTTCTGTGGTCCACCTACAGAGTTGGATTTGCCAAGACCTTATCCGGTCTTCTCACCACACTGGTATATTTGACTTTCTCTCTGCCCCTCTCTCCCCCTCCCTTGGGTATACGTATGCAGTTCTTCACACTCATTAAAAATGGCTCTGCCCTGCTGCATAAGCTTCAGAAGAGAAGCAGCAGAGCTGGGGTTTCTTCTGCCTACCCATGAGTCCAAAGGCATATCACTACCATCAAACTCTTCTCAGAAACCAGTTTACATTTTTTAAAAGAGGTGAGTTCTCAAGGGAAGAAAAAATAAACTTACTAACCTGGTGAATAGATGATGTGAAAGGTGTTAAATTTAAATCTATGCGTTGCCATCAATCAATAGATATGTATAGAAAAGTAACTTAAATTATTTATTTTTAGCGCTAACTGAATCCAGGAGCAGCTTTAATTATTAAAACTAGTGGAAGAGAAAAGAAAAACTTGCAAGGGCTCAAATGGAAGCTCTACTCAGTCTGGTGGGATGGGAGGGGGAAGAGGTAAAGTTTCTCATGCCCAAGACTTCATGCTATATCATCCATTTCCAAATGAAAGCCAAGAAGGCCACATACATCCACACACTCCTTCCGGAAAGAGTGTGTATTTTGTACAAAGCCTTGTCCCCCACAACCGCCCCAAGCCCAGCTAGCAAAAAGAGAACTAGAGAAGACAGCCACTCCCTGTGTGCCCTGCAAGCTGAGGCCACAGGCCCTCCTCCCTCCTGCCCATCTCTCCTGCTCAGGAATCTGACTGCTCTCCAAGTGCTCTTACAAGATTCCACTGACGTCTGCTCCCTGCCTGACCTCTCCCTCCAACTCTCCAGACGCACAAGCTCTGTCCAACTCAGGCCGCCCAGCACGGGCAGCCTTCCTCTGGCCGCCAATGAGATTTTCCCTGCAGGTGCTCAGGCCCCTCACCCTCCGGTTTCGGCAGCCCCTCTGACCCCTAGACTGTCTTTTCCAGTCGGCTCAACAACAGAGGGGCCGCTGAGGCGGAGGGAAGGAGGCTCTTTCCCCATTGGCCGAACACCTCAGTGAAGTAACTTCCACCAGCTCTAAACCTGCACAGATGAGAGCTGACTTCCTGCCAATACTTCTGCTTTAAATCGCATCAGAGCCTTCATCAGTTTGCCTCTGAAAACCCACTGCTTACATTAGTGGGAAAAGATGGCTATGGGTATGATATTTCTTTCTTGTATGTTATTTTTTTTGGGGGGTGAGGGAGGGGAGAAGGGGGTAAAGAGGGTGATCGATTCTTTCCAAGATGCAAGTGTTTACTTTTTAAATATTTAAGTCGTGTAAGTATACAGGTCCACCATTTGGCACAAGGCAAAATACTCATGCTAAGTAAAAGAAGGGAAAGACAAAGCCAGATTTTTTTGTTGTTGTTTTGCAAAAACGACACAATAATTCTCCAAAAAAGGGGACAAAAATGCTAGTTCCCTTAAGCACTTAAGACTGTAAAGATTGTCCCTGCCTAAATTCACACTTACCCTTTCGATTCTGTAAAACGCCACTGCAGTGTCAGCAAGGTGTACCTGCTTGCCATACATGGACCGCCTTGGCAAACGACAGGCCTGTCAGCGTTTGCCTTGCTGATGGAAGCCACATATCTGCACAGCCCACAGCAGTTACGAGCAATCTCGGGCTGGCACTCTTAGCTGGCAGGCTAGGAAACACAGTGAACATTAATGTACTGTGAATCGTTCCTGATAAGTGAATAAAAACATTGTGACCAAACAATCAGCTTATTCACTTATCAGGAATCGACTGTTCTGCTAATTCGCTGTTTTTGTTTTTCATCTCTGTTGTAGTTCACTATTTCTGCTGTGTTCTGTTTTCTCCTCTCATGCTTGGGCAAAATCACTGGGAATATTATCTTCATGTGACCATGAAACGTTTATATCGAGTGAAAATGATATCTTAACAAAATCTATGCACTTGCTATCAGGAACACAATACTGGATGTGTCTTATATATATTGAACTATATAGTACTCGATTTCTTAAATAAAGCTTAAGAAAGGATTCTTGTGTGTAAAGTTAATGTGATTATTTTTCAAAGCAGTGTTTCTAAGGGGCATTTTTGTTCTTTTCTGTCTTGAGTGATACAGGTTATTTTTCATTAAAATTATAATCACTGGCTTTATGACTTAATATTCAATAAATTGACTTTGGAAACAAAATGGAGTGGGGGGAAGTTCTTCCTGGTGCATTTTAGCGAGAGTCATTTGGAAAATCATGCCCTTACTGGTGGCCCTGGCAAATCTCTACCCAGGCGCTGCGCGCAGCAGAAGAGAGCAGTCCCTTTGCCACCAAAAGACAGCTGGAAAGCGTCCAGAATCCGCCGTAACCTAGAAGACCCAACTGCCTTTCTAAATGCGATCGATCTCTTTAGGCTCAGAAGAAAGGGGACGAAAAAGAAAGGCAGATCCAAGAATAATGCTGGTCTGCATCAAAGATTTTCCAAAATGAGATGACACTAGAACCATACCCTGCTGGAGAGCAATGGCGGGTCTATTCAGGACTGCAAAATGAGAGAGAGCAGAAGGGGTTTGATCGCTCAGGATGAGAAGGGTAAAATTTCAAAAGCTATATGTGACAGACATCCTGTAACAGTTGCAAAGCTTGCTTATATGGGTGGCCTGCTGCTTGGTCCTTTGAAGGAATATTTTTGAAATTTTTCCTACAGGCCATAAGTCTGAACAGAATGGCATTTCCTGTTGGATTTTTTTGCTTTGAGGTTTTGTGTTAGATTTGTTTTTCTTGCTTGATGTTTGACTTGAAGAAAAAGTCGTAAACTTCTACTTGTAAAATGGCACAGGCATCCTAATCCTTTATAAAACAAACCTTAGTCATCCCTGATAGCGAGGGACAGAGAGAGACAGTTAATGAAAATCCCCAGATAATCCAAAATTCTTCATCCAGTCTCTGCCTCCTCCCACCCCAAACCTCCTACTCATATATTTGTCACCAAACCAAAAACTTCTAGTGAAAGTGAGAGATCAGAGAAATAGCCAAGGGGAGCAAAATGAAAGGGTCGAGATAGACGTGCTTACTGGAGCCCATGCATTTTGAGGTTGGGGTAGAGGTTCTGTTTTAAAAAAGGTTAAAACCACTGGTCTACATGAACTGGGCTCGGGTGTTGAAGAGTTGGTGGCCTTACGCTGAGCATCAGTCACACTGCTAGAAAGAATCCTCTTTGTGAAAAGGGACACATCTGAGGCAATAATGGGAAGAAGAGCTCTGAGCCTCAGGGAAGAAAGCATGAACACCAACATACTCGCTCTCAGGTCTGCAGCCCCGATTCCGCGGTCCCCCACGCCGGAACTCACCAGCCAGGGGCTGCGTGCTGGGAGACCAGCTCAGAGCCACAGCTTGAGGGTCTGAGGGTCTGTCAGGCAGGAGCTGCTTTAGGGGGAATGCACCGTTTCTTTGAACCTTTCCCTACTGGCAGTGAAGCTGCCTGGCACCAACTTCTGCCTGCCCACATCTGAAGGATGTTTTTAAAAATAAAAAATATATATAAATATGTATATTACATACAAAACTATAAAAGACATAGTATGTGTTCTGCAACTGATCAAAGCCCCAAATAAAAATGCCCAGCTTCGAGACGCTAGATGACCCCTCAGTCACGAAGCTGGTGTTAAAGGTAGGCAAGGTATTCAACACTTAGGGGCCCGCGCTCTGGAGCCACTCTGCCTCAGGTGGAATGCCGGCTCTAGCACTCACCACCCGCGTAACCTCTCGGTGCCTCCATTTCCTCGTCGGCAAGACGGGCGTAAGAACAATACCTGCTGCAAGGGGTTGTTATGAGGATGAACTAAGCCAATCCTTACAAAACGCTGAGATGAGGACCCATCACACTGTAAGTATTCAGTAAGGTCCACCACTCAGTAGCAGTGGTCGTATCTACCAACACGATGGGCTAAGCTCCCCTCCACTGGCCTGGGCTATTACTTTCTCCTGCTAGGTATGCACTCAGCCATCCCCAGAGAGCCCCACAGCTCTCCCTGGGTTCCCTGGACAACTGTGGACAAGGTCTGACCAGAAACCGCAGCTCCTGCAGCAGACACCTCTGCACCAACAAGCTCCAGGACAGGCTTCTCCCCTCGTGAGAAACTGTACACTAGACGCGTACCCACCCTCAGGCTGCCCTAAGCCTTGGGGAACAACAACTAACTCCATTCTCAGAAAAGGAAACTGATTGCTCACTCGAATCCACCCCTCCCTACCTTTAAGTATTATATTTAGGTATCTCTTACCCAAAAGAAAAGCCCAGCCATCCAGTTTAGGTCCTATGTGGGAATGACAAAATCCCCTGGACGTTCGCCTGAAACAAGCCTGTAGGTTATATGCCCTTCCAAGGCAAAGCTGTGTCCTCAGTCGCAACCAGAATCTACAGGTCTTTGACCACCTTGGGAAGAGCAGGGGTCGGAGCTCAGAAGCCTGGATGGAGCCAAGCAGAGAGCTCTCTAGGACATGTCACCCCACCCCCAGTTTAACCAAAGGTGCTCTGCTTTTGCTTGTTTTATTTATTGGTGGTCCAGGCAGAATTTTATTTAGAAACGCAATTTTGTTACTAAAAGCACAAAAGATTAAAAACCACCGCTTCAGAAGAGGGAAACTCTGAGACAGGACCACCATTACCGAAGCCCTGTGACATACATCTACTGTTCCTGGCATCATTCTCTCCTTCCTTCTCCTCATCTCTCGACCACTTCTATGTTCCCCTAGTTCACCGTCTGCGATGCATCTCGACATTCACTATTTGCTGTGTGTTTACACGTTGCTTACCGTCTGTCTCCCAAGCTAGACTGTGAGCTCTTTGAAGGAAGTGACTGTGTCTCATTCATTGCTGTATCCCCAGAGCCTCAACACAGTGCCTGCCATACAGGCAGTGTTCAGAACTGTTGGATGGACAGATGGGTGGGTGGGTGGATGTAGCAGGTGACCTTGCTAGGGATGGGAAAAGCATTCCTTATTAAATGCACAACTCAGGAAATATTGGTGGAGAGAAGTCTGACTGTGGGGTGGGATGAGGACGGTGGAAACTGGTGGCAGAAGTCAGGAGCCACGGTGGGAGGCCTGGGGCACAGACGGGATGAGAAAGAACACTCAACTGCTCGTGCGTCCCAAATATGCAGGTTCTGCTTTGTTGCCACAGAGATAATCAGCTACTGGGTCCTGAGCGGAAAGACATTCCTGCAATTAGGTCAAACTACCTTGAGTACTACTGTCACCTTTTCCTAAGCTAAATTTTGTACCCTCTCAGGAATATTTTATATCTAGGGACTGTCCCTAGATATATTCTTCATATCTAAGAAACCAGACCACTGAACTCAGTACAAATCAATAGAAAACTATGACTAGAGGCACTGGATGCTAAGGCACTCCTGAGAAGCAGGTCAACGCCTTTTCACGTTCTCTCAGCTTCAGCTACCGTTCAGCCTGCCAAGCTAGTGCCTGGAGCAGGATGGGGCCCGGGCCAGCCCACAAGGTATACAGTACAACTAAGTCATTAGAACAGCCTTGAAGGCAAACAGTCCATGCTGCCGCCAGGATGCCATGTAGCTCCAGGCACCCAGGAAATGCACTTGAATACAAGTAACGTGTCCTAACTTGTCAACAGCTACCACAAGGATAATGCATAATCCACTAATCATTCATTTGTTCAAAAGACACGTATTAAGCAGCCACTCCATGCGAGGCACTCGCGTAGGGGCTGGCAGTGCAAAGAAAAGTAATACGTGGCCCTGCCTCCAGGACTTTGCCTTGATTAGCATATCTGCCAAGTAAGGAGAAACCCTTCAAACCAGCGAGTAGATGGTCCAAACAAAACTCTCTCCCCACAGTGGACACTATATCACCACAGCACCCACACAGGATTATGTACTGAAGAGCCACAAACAGATGGCAGCTGTTTCAGACTTTCTAGTCCTTCACTGAGCTCAGTGCGACTCGGACACAATGTCTCCCTGGCTAAAGCTTAAAGGTCTGTCCTAGAGAAGAATGAAATACACTGGGTGATGGGGGTGGAAGAGCTGGGCAAGTCTTCTCAACACCAACGTCTCTACCCAGGGCAGAGCTAACCAAAGTGGCCCTGTGTGCTCAAGAGTCGTGTTTCCCAGCTGGCCATCTATGGCACATTCTTAGCAGTCTACAGAATGTGTTCCATCCAATAACTCCACCTCTTTAAAAACTATGACCTGAAACAAATGGGAGGCTTCCCATCAGGGAGTACAGTGCGGCAGGGGGGGACAGAGCCTCGGCGGGAATGAAGGATGGGGCTGGGGCATGAGAAGACGTCCTGCAGAGCTGACGGTGCAGTAACCATCCACCTGAAGCTCCAGGGTCCCAAGCCCACAAGCTTGCTCTCCACCCAGCTCCCACCTTCCCATCCCACTGTGAGTGTGTATTCCACATTCCAGGTTCATCTTCCCCTACAGGGCTAGACATACCCCTATTCCTAGTATCCCCTTCAGCCCAGTCACATATTGGCTAGAACAAACCAAAAAGGAAACACTGAACACCCTGTCACTAAAGAATATGATAGGAGTGACATGACCAAGAAGGTGACATAGGTCACTCCCGACTTCACTCCCCTTTACAAGAAGAAGAGCTAACAACGATCATGGGCAAGACACCACTGAGAGAGTCCTGGGAACAGAGTGAGGCTGCAGCACCCCACGCCCCACCACCACAGAGATAAGACTAACTGCAACAGGGGGTGGGAGCAGCAGCCACATGCTGACCGCATGCCCCTCCCCCAGACCAGAGCAGCACAGCACCACGCCAAGAGCTCTTCCCAGAGCCTCCGGTTCCTCCAGTGAGAAAAGAGAGCCCAGGGGTGACATCCAGCCTCCCTAGCACAACAGGTCACTTTGTGGGAGCCCCAACTCTAGCTTCACCCCATAGGAATCATGGGAATCTGTGAGGCTCAATCACGGAGAATCTGATCATGATGAAGAAGTGGGGAGGGGGTTCCAGCAACCAGTCCTTGGACCTTGGCAGACCAAGTTCCTACCTGCAGAACCTAAGCAGTAGTCCCTACCTGTGGCTTTGCTCACCTGCAAAACCAAGGTGGTGGTGCAGCGTGACCAGAGAACTCAGCAAGGTGTAGGTGTGCCTGATTCAGGTCCTCATATGAGCTTTGCTGGCCCTGCAGGCTGGTCTGCTCACACCCAGGCAGAAGAGCTGAGTCAGCCTCACCTGCTGTGGAGGATGGCTCCTGCCCCCCACATCCCCTCACCAGAAAGCTTGTTTGGGAAAATTTGGGAATTGCCTGAAGTGGGCCCACCCAGTCCCAACCAGGCAGGAGAGCTGAGTCATAGCTCACATGCTGCAGAGTACGGCCCCCAGCCCCATGTGACACAAAGAGCTGCAAGAACACCTGGAACCCTCTGCATAACCCAGCAATGCTTGAGCCAAGAGGCAGGTAGGCAGAGCTGATCACCCCCCCAAAGCAAAGCCAGTGGCCCGGGACTTCCCTAGTGGCACAGTGGTTAAGAATCCACTTGCCATTACAGGGAACACGAGTTCAAGCCCTGGTGAGGGAAGATCCCACATGCCAAGGCGCAACTAAGCCCGTGCACCACAACTACTGAGCCCGCATGCTGCAACTACTGAAGCCCGCATGCCTAGAGCCCTTGCTCCACAACAAGAGAAGCCATCATAATGAGAAGCACGCACACCTCAACGAAGAGTAGACCCTGCTTGCCACTAGAGAAAGCCAGCGTGCGGCAATGAAGACCCAATGCAGCCAAAAATAAATTTTAAAAACAAAACAAAAAAAACAAAGCCAGTGGCCCTGTTCAGCCAGGGGACCACCTGGGCCATGGGTTAGCTTGCACCAAGACCACAAAGAACCTTAGCAGTCTTGGAGCTGCTTCTGTTGTGCCCAGACAGAGAAACTAATTCATAGCCCCACTCATTACTGAATACAGCCTTCAGCCTGCCAGACCAGAAAGTCTTACCAGAGCACGCAGCAAGCTGCATAGCCCACCCAACAGCCCTTCTTACAGTGACACCTGAACAAAGAGCACAGCCCATGGCTTTCCCTCTATGCAGAGCAAAGCCTTGGCATCTCCTGACCAGAAATATTCAGTTTACACTCTTGCCTGATTCAGGTCCTCAAACTGCAGGGAAGCTAATTCTTAGCCCCACCTACTGCTGAACATAGTACCCATTCCTGACCATCTAGTAAGCCTGACCGGAGAATCCAGGCAACCACAAAGCCCATCCTACAGCCTCACTTGGACAGGGAAGCTAGCAGTTCTATCCAGCTGTTCTCAGCCAGTGGCACACACCCCTCACCCCAACCTCACAGTTCAAACAGTTGCCTCACCAAAACCAGACCTTATAGCAGGCCCCACCTGTCGAAGGACATTACCAGCAGACATGTGTAAAAACCCAAACTGAGCTAATGATAAAAACTATCTCTACCAAAGCAAACCTGCAAAGTCTGGAAGAGGAGACCACTTACTCAAATGTGCAGACACCAACGTAAGGAATCAAGGATTATTTAAAAATCAGGAAAATATGACACCACCAAAAGAAATTAATAAAGCTCAAATAACTGACCTTAAAGAAATAAAGACCTATGAATTGTCAAAGAATTCAGAATAATCCCCCTAAAGAAGTTTAGTGAAATACAAGAAAATAAAAACAACTGAATGAAATTAGGAAAACAATGTATTAACAAAACAAGAAGTTAACAAAATGAGAAGTTCAACGAAGAAAGAGAAACCATCAAAAAAGAACAAATAGAAATTCTAGAGCTGAAAAATACAAAAAGTGTCTGAGGAATTCAACAGAGAGCTTCAAAAGCAGACTCAACCATGCAGAAGAATCAATGACCTGGAAGATAAGACATATGAAATTCTCCAGTCAGAGCAAAAATAAAAAAGAATGAAAAGTAGTGAAGAAAGCCTACGGACTTATGGGACACAATGAAAAGAAACAATATTCACATCATGGGAATTCCAGAAAAGAAAGAGACAGAAAGTATATTTAAAGCAATAATGGCTATAAACTTCCAAACTAAACATCCAGATACAAGAGGCCCAAATGATCCCAAACAGGGTGAACCCAAAGAGAGCTACACCAATACACATTATGATTAAATTGTCAAAAGTCAAAGACAAAAAAGATTTTTTAAAGCAGCAAGAAAAAAGAAAGAAGTTACATACAAGAGAACCCCATAGGACTACCAACAGATTTTCTTAGCAGAAACCTTTCAGGCCAGAAGAGAATGGGATGACATATTCAAAATTTTGGAAGAAAAAAACTGTCAACCAAGAATACTGTCCTTCATAAATGAAGGATAAAGACTTTCCCAAACAAACAAAAGCTGAGGGAATTCATCACCACTAAACCTGCGTTACAAGAAATGCTAACGGAATTATTTGAGTGGAAATAAAAGAACACTAGTTAACATCATAAAGACATAAGGCAGTGTAAAACTCACTGGTAATAGTAAATATATAGTCAAAGTTAGATTTTGTAATAAGGAAATAGTGGTACATAATTCACTTACAACTCTAAAAGTTTAAAAAAATAGTAAAAATAACCAAAACTACAATGAACTGTTCTTAGTTACACAATATAAAATATATGTAAACTGTAACATCAATAACCTAAAATGTGAGGGGGAGAAATAAAAGTGTAAAGCATAGGAATTCTATTGAAGCTATGTTACTAGTTTAAATTTGGGTGTTATAATTTTAAGATATTTTATGTAAGCATCATGGTAACCATAAGCGAAAAAACCTGTAATACTTACACAAAATAACGTGACAAAGAAGTCAAAGCACAGTGATACCACAAGACATCAAAACGCAAGAAAAGACAGCAGGATAAGAAACAAGGAACAATGGACTTACAAAACAACCAGAAAACAATTAATAAAATGGCAATAGTGAGTCCTTACTTATCAATAATTACTTTAAATGTAAATGGATTAAATTCTCCACTCAAAAGACACAGAATGGCTGAATGGATTTAAAAAAAAAAACAAAAAAAGATCCAATGATATGCTTCCACAAGAGACTAACTTTAGCCTTAAAGACACACAGAGACTGAGAGTGATTAGATAGAAAAAGATATTTCAAGCAAAGCATAACCAAACCAAACCAAACAAGGTTAACTACAGTTATATCAGACAAAACAGACTTTAAACTGAAAATGGTAAAAAAGAGACAAAGAAGGCCATTATATAATGATAAAGGGGTCAATACATCAAGAAGATATAACACCTAAATATTTATGCACCCAACACCAGAGCACTTAAATATATAAAGCAAAAACTGTAGAAGAGCTAAAAGAAAATGTATGGCAATACAGTAATAGTTGGGGACTTTAAAATACCCTACTCTTTAAAATGAATAGATTATCCAGACAGAGAATCAATAAGGAACCAGTGAATTAGAACACTATAGACCAAATGGACCTAACAGACATATATAGAACATTCCATCCTACAAAGCAGAATACACATTCTTCTCAAGTGCACATGGAACATATTCTAGGATAAACTACATGTTAGGCCACAAAACAAGCCTTAGCAAATTCAAGAACACTGAGATCATACCAAGTATCTTCTCTGACACAATGGTATGAAACTAGAAATCAATAACAAGAGGAAAACTGAAAATTTCATAAAAACATGGAAATTAAATAACACTCTTCTAAACAACCAATAGATCAAAGAAGAAATTAAAGGTGAAATTTAAAAGTATCTTGAGGTAAACAAAAACAGAGACACAACGTATCAAAACTTATGGGATGCAGCAAAAGCAGTTCTAAAATGGAATTTCACAGCAATAAATGCCTATATTAAGCAGCAAGAAGGATCCCAAATAACCAACCTAACTCTACGCCTTAAGGAACTAGAAGAAGAACAAACTGAGCCAAAAGTTAGCAAAAGGAAGGAAATAATCAAGACTAGAGCAGAAATAAGTAACAGGAAAATAATCGAAAAGATTAACCAAACTAAGAACTGGTTCTTCGAAAATATAAACAAAGTTGACAAACTTTTAACTAAACTAATCAAGGAAAAAAGAGAGGACCCATGCAAGAAAATTAGAAATGAGAAAGGACAAGACTTCCCTGGTGGTCCAGCAGTTAAGAACCCGCCTTCCAATGCAAGGGATGCGGGTTCGATCCCTGGTTGGGTAACTAAAATCCCACATGCTGTGGGGCAACTAAGCCCACGTGCCACAACTACAGAACCCATGCACTCTGGAGCCCACCTGCCACAACTAGAGAGCCCACACGCTGCAACTAGAGAGAAGCCCGCATGCCGCAACAAACAGCCCGTGCGCCACAACGAAAGATCCCACATGCCGCAACTAAGACCTGACACAGCCAAAAATAAATATTTTTTTAAAAAACAGGAAATGAAAAAGGAGACATTACAACAGATACCACAAAAATACATTTGGATCATAAGAGGTTACTATGAACAACTATATGCTAGCAAACTGGCCAACCTAGAAGAAACAGAAAAATTCTTAGAAACATACAAACTATGAGTTTGATTCAGGAAGAAATAGGAAGTCTGAATAGACCAATTACTAATAAGGAGATTGAATCAGTAATCAAAAATACCCCAGTGAAGAAAGTCCAGAACCAGATGGCTTCACTGATGAATTTTACCAGACATTTAAAGAAGGCTTCAGCCAATCCTTCTCAAATTCTTCCAAAAAACCAAAGAGGAGGGAACACTCCCAAACTCATTTGACAAGGGCAGCATTACCCTCAAACCAAAGCTAGAAAGGACACTACCAGAAAACAACACACCAATATCCTTCATTAATATAGATGCAAAAATTCTCAATAAAATAATATCAAATCAAAAAACACATAAAAAGGATTGTTCATGATCAAGAGGGTTTTATACCTGAGATGAAAGGATGGCTCAAGACACAAAAATCAATGTGATACCACATTTCTAGAATGAAAGAAAAAATCATATGATCATCTCAATAAATATAGAAAAAGCATTTGACAAAATTCAACATCCATTAATGATAAAAATTCTTAACAAATTAGGAATAGAAGGAATGTATCTCAACATAATAAAGGCCATATATGATAATCCCACAGCTAACATCATATTCAATGGTGAAAGACTGAAAGTTTTACCTCTAAGAACAGAAACAAGACAAGGATTCCCACTCTCACCACTCCTACTCAACATAGTACTAGAAGTTCTTGCCAGAGTAATCAGGCAAGAAAAAGAAATATGAGGCATCAAAATTGGAAAGGAAGAAGTAAAACTGTGTCTATTTGCAGACAACATGATTTTATATCTAGAAAATCCTAAAGACTCCACCAAAAAAAACTGTTATATCTAATTGACAAATGTGGTAAAGTTGCAGGAGACAAAATTACCATGCAAAAGTCATGTAGCATTTCTATAACATCAAATTATCTAAAAAATAAATAAAACAGTTCCATTTACAATAGTATTTGAGACAATAAAATACTTACGAATAAACTTAACCAAGGAGGTGAAAGATCTAAAATCCAAAAACTATGAGACACTGATGAAAGACATCAAAGATAACACAAATAAATGGATATAGATTCCATGTTCACAGATTGGAAAAATTAATATTGTTGAAGTGTCAATACCACCAAAAGTCATCAACAGAGTCAATGCAATCTATCAAAACTCCAATGGCATTTTTTAGAGAAGTAGAAAAAACAATCCTAAAATTTATATGGAACGAAAAAGACCCTGAATAGCCAAAACCAACCTAAGAAAGAAAAACAAAACAGGGGGCATCACACTTTCTGATTCCAAGCTATCCTATAAAGCTATAGTAAACAAAGCAGTATGGTACTGGCATATAAACAGACAAATAGATAAATGGAACAGAATCAAGAGCCCAGAAATAAACCCAAGCATATACAGTCAACTAATGTTTGACAAGGGAGCCAATACTCAATGGAGAAAACACAGTCTCATCAATAAATGGTGATGGGAAAATTGGATAGTCACATGTAAAAGTGTGAAACTAGACCCCTATCTTATACCATACATCAAAATTAACTCAAAATGGATTAAAGGCTTAAATGTAAGACCTGAAACCACGAAATGCCTAGAAGAAAACATAGAGAAAAAGCTCCTTGACATGGATCATGGACCCAAGGATCATAATTTTTTAGATATGACACCTAAAGCAAAAGGAACAAAATCAAAAATAAGTAAGTGGGATTACATCAAACTGAAAAGCTTCTGCACAGTGAAAGAAACCATCCACAAAATTAAAAGACAATCTACAGAATGGGGAAAAACATTTGTGAACGATACATCTGATAAGGGGTTAATATCCAAAATATATAACCAACTTATACAACTCAACAGCACAAAAACCAATAATCAAATTTTTTAAATGGGCAAGAGGCCTGAACAGACATTTTTCCAAATACAATATATGAATGGCCAACAGGTACATGAAAAAACATCATTAGTCATTAGGGAAACACAAATAAAAACCACAATATCAACTCCTGCCTGTTCCAATGGCAATTATAAAAAGACAAGAAATAATAAATGCTTGATGAGGATGTGGAGAAAAGGGAACCCTTGTGCACTATAAACTGGTACATGTGGAAAACAGTATGGAGGATCCTCAAAAACTTAAAAATAGAACTACCATATGATGCAGCAATTTCACTTCAAGGAATATACCCAAAAGAAATGAAAACACTGACTCAAAATGATATCTGGGGACTTCCCTGGTGGTGCAGTGGTTAAGAATCCGCCTGCCAATGCAGGGGACACAGGTTTGAGACCTGGTCTGGAGAGATCCCACATGCCGTGGAGCAACTAAGCCCGTGCGCCACAGCTGCTGAGCCTGTGCTCTAGAGCCCACAAGCCCAAACTGCTGGGCCCGTGTGCCTCAACTACTGAAGCCTGTGCACCTGGGGCCTGTGCTCTGCAACGAGAAGCCAACGCAGTGAGAAGCCCGTGCACCGCAACAAAGAGTAGCCCCTGCTCGCCGCAACTAGAGAAAGCCTGCACACAGCAACGAAGACCCAACGCAGCCAAAAATAAATAAATAAATAAATAAATTTCTTTATTTTAAAAATGGTATCTGGAGAAAGGGCGCAAGCCGTGGCTGTTGGCGTGGACACCAGAGACGAGCGTGGGATGCTAAGGCTGCTGCTGCTGCCACCAAGAGGCCTGTGTGCGAGCACAGGTCACTCTCCACACCTCCCCTCCCGGGAGCCTGTGCAGCCCGCCACTGCTGGGGTCCCAGGATCCGGGGACAGCTTCTACGGGAGAACACGCGGCGCGCCTCGGGCTGGTGCAACGTCATGCCGGCCTCTGCCGCCACAGGCTTGCCCTGCATCCGTGCCCCTCCCTCCCCCTGGCCTGAGTGAGCCAGAGCCCCCGAATCAGCTGCTCCTTTAACCCCATCCTGTCTGAGCGAAGAGTAGACACCCTTGGACGACCTATGCGCAGAGGCGGGGCCAAGTCCAAAGCTGAATCCCAGGAGCTGTGCGAACAAAGAGGAGAGGGAGAGGTCTCTCCCAGCAGCCTCAGAAGCTGCGGATTAAAGCTCCACAATCAACCTGAAGTGCCCTGCATCTGTGGAATACCTGAATAGACAGCGAATCATCCCAAGTTGAGGAGGTGGACTTTGGGAGCAAGATATATTATTTTCCCCTTTTTCTCTTTTTGCGAGTGTGTATGTGTGTGCTGCTGTGTGAGATTTTGTCTGTATAGCTTTGCTTTCACCATTTGTCCTAGGGTTCTGACCAACCGGTTTTTTTTTTCTTTATAAAATTTTTCTTCTTAATAATTATTTTTTATTTTAGTAACTTTATTTTATCCTACTTTATTTTATCTTCTTCCTTTCTTTCTTCCTTTCTTCCTTTCTTCCTTCCTTTCTTCCCTCCTTCCTCCCTTCCTTCCTTTTTTCCTCCCTTCTGTCCTTTCTTCCTCCCTTCCTTCCTTCCTTTTTTCCTCCCTTCTGTCCTTTCTTCCTCCCTTCCTTCCTTCCTTTTTTCCTCCCTTCCTTCTTTTCTTGCTTTTTTCCTTCCTTCCTTCCTTCCTTCCTTTCTTTCCTTTCTATTTTTTCTCCCTTTTATTTTGAGCCGTGTGGATTAAAGGCTGTTGGCGCTCCAGCCAGGAGTCAGGGCTGTGTCTCTAAGATGAGAGAACCAACTTCAGGACACTGGTCCACAACAGACCTCCCAACTCTACACAATATCAAATGGCAAAAATCTCCCAGAGATCTCCATCTCGACACCAAGACCCAGCTTCACTCAACGACCAGCAACGTACACAGCTGGACACCCTATACCCAACAAATAGCAAGACAGGACTACAACCCCTTCCATTAGCAGAGAGGCTGCCTAAAATCATAATAAGGCTACCGACATCCCAAAACACACCACCAGACATGGACCTGCCCACCAGAAAGACAAGATCCAGCCTCATCCACCAGAACATAGGCACTAGTCCCCCCAGCCAGGAAACCTACTCAACCCACTGAACCAACCTTAGCCACTGGGGACAGTCACCAGAAACAACAGGAACTACGAACCTGCAGCCTGCAAAAAGGAGACCCAAAACACAGTAAGCAAAATGAAAAGACAGAAGAACACACGGCAGATGAAGGAGCAAGGTAAAAACCCACCAGACCTAACAAATCAAGAGGAAATAGGCAGTCTACCTGAAAAAAGAATTCAGAAAAATGATAGTAAAGATGATCCAAAATCTTGGAAATAGAATAGACAAAATGCAAGAAACATTTAACAAGGACCTAGAAGAACTAAAGAGTAAGCAAGCGACGATGAGCAACACAATAAATGAAATTAAAAATACTCTAGATGGGATCAATAGCAGAATAACTGAGGCAGAAGAATGGATAAGTGACCTGGAAGATAAAATAGTGGAAATAACGACTGCAGAGCAGGATAAAGAAAAAAGAATGAAAAGAAATGAGGACAGTCTCAGAGACCTCTGGGACAACATTAAACGCACCAACATTCGAATTATAGGGGTCCCAGAAGAAGAAGAGAAAAAGAAAGGGACTGAGAAAATATTTGAAGAGATTATAGTTGAAAACTTCCCTAATATAGGAAAGGAAATAGTCAATCAACTCCAGGAAGCACAGAGAGTCCCATACAGGATAAATCCAAGGAGAAACACGTCAAGACACATATTAATCAAACTATCAAAAATTAATACAAAGAAAACATATTAAAAGCAGCAAGGGAAAAACAACAAATAACACACAAGGGAATCCCCATAAGGTTAACATCTGATCTTTCAGCAGAAACTCTGCAAGCCAGAAGGGAGTGGCAGGACATATTTAAAGTGATGAAGGAGAAAAACCTACAACCAAGATTACTCTACCCAGCAAGGATCTCATTCAGATTTGATGGAGAAATTAAAACCTTTACAGACAAGCAAAAGCTGAGAGAGTTCAGCACCACCAAATCAGCTTTACAACAAATGCTAAAGGAACTTCTCTAGGCGGGAAACACAAGAGAAGGAAAAGATCTACAAGAACAAACCCGAAACAATTAAGTAAATGGTAACAGGAACATACATATCCATAATTACCTTAAATGTAAATGGATTAAATGCTCCCACCAAAAGACACAGACTGGCTGAATGGATACAAAAACAAGACCCATATATATGCTGTCTACAAGAGACCCACTTCAGACCTAAAGACACATACAGACTGAAAGTGAGGGGATGGAAAAAGATATTCCATGCAAATGGAAATCAGAAGAAAGCTGGAGTAGCAATTCTCATATCAGACAAAATAGACTTTAAAATAAAAACTATTACAAGAGACAAAGAAGGACACTATATAATGATCAAGGGATCGATCCATGAAGAAGATATAACAATTGTAAATATGTATGCACCCAACATAGGAGCACCTCAATACATAAGGCAAACACTAACAGCCATAAAAGGGGAAATCGACAGTAACACAATCATAGTAGGGGACTTTAACACCCCACTTTCACCAGATCATCCAAAATGCAAATAAATAAGGAAACACAAGCTTTAAATGATACATTACACAAGATGGACTTACTTGATATTTATAGGACATTCCATCCAGAAACAACAGAATACACATTTTTCTCAAGTGCCCATGGAACATTCTCCAGGATTGATCATATCTTGGGTCACAAATCTAGCCTTGGTAAATTTTTAAAAATTGAAGTTGTATCAAGTATCTTTTCCGACCACAACGCTATGAGACTAGATATCAATTACAGGAAAAGATCTGTAAAAAATACAAACATATGGAGGCTAAACAATACACTACTTAATAATGAAGTGATCACTGAAGAAATCAAAGAGGAAATCAAAAACTACTTAGAAACAAATGACAATGGAGACACAACGACCCAAAACCTATGGAATGCAGCAAAGCAGTTCTAAGAGGGAAGTTTATAGCAATACAATCCTACCTTAAGAAACAGGAAACATCCTGAATAAACAACCTAACTTTGCACCTAAAGCAATTAGGGAAAGAAGAACAAAAAAACCCCAAATTTAGCAGAAGGAAAGAAATCATAAAGATCAGATCAGAAATAAATGAAAAAGAATTGAAGGAAACGATAGTAAAGATCAATAAAACTAAAAGCTGGTTCTTTGAGAACTAGACTCATCAAGAAAAAAAGGGAAAAGACTCAAATCAATAGAATTAGAAATGAAAAAGGAGACGTAACAACTGACACTGCAGAAATACAAAAGATTATTAGAGATTACTACAAGCAACTGTATGCCAATAAAATGGACATCCTGGAAGAAATGGACAAATTCTTAGAAATGCACAACCTGCCGAGACTGAACCAGAACTACAAGCAACTGTATGCCAATAAAATGGACATCCTGGAAGAAATGGACAAATTCTTAGAAATGCACAACCTGTCGAGACTGAACCAGGAAGAAATAGAAAATATGAACAGACCAATCACAAGCACTGAAATTGAAACTGTGATTAAAAATCTTCCAGCAAACAAAAGCCCAAAACCAGATGGCTTCACAGGCAAATTCTATCAAACATTTAGAGAAGAGCTAACACCTATCCTTCTCAAACTCTTCCAAAAGATAGCAGAGGGAGGAACATTCCCAAACTCATTCTATGAGGCCACCATAAGCTTGATACCAAAACCAGACAAAGACGTCACAAAGAAAAAAAAACTACAGGCCAATATCACTGATGAACATAGATGCAAAAATCCTCAACAAAATACTAGCAAACAGAATCCAACAGCACATTAAAAGGATCATACACCATGATCAAGTGGGGTTTATTCCAGGAATGCAAGGATTCTTCAATATATGCAAATCAATCAACATGATACACCATATCAACAAACTGAAGAAAAACCATATGATCATCTCAATAGATGCAGAGAAAGCTTTTCACAAAATTCAACACCCATTTATGATAAAAACCCTGCAGAAAGTAGGCATAGAGGGAACTTTCCTCAATATAATAAAGGCAATATATGACAAACCCACAGCCAGCATTGTTCTCAATGGTGAAAAACTGAAACCATTTCCACTAAGATCAGGAACAAGACAAGGTTGCCCACTCTCACCACTCTTATTCAACATAGTTTTGGAAGTTTTACCCACAGCGATCAGAGAATAAAAAGAAACAAAAGGAATCCAGATAGGAAAAGAAGAAGTAAATCTGCCACTGTTTGCAGATGACATTATACTATACATAGAGAATCCTAAGGATGCTACCAGAAAACTACTAGAGCTAATCAATGAATTTGGTAAAGTTGCAGGATACAAAATTAATGCACAGAAACCTCTGGCATTCTTATACACTAATGATGAAAAATCTGAGAGTGAAATTAAGAAAACACTCCCATTTACCATGCAACAAAAAGAATAAAATATCTAGGAATAAACCTACCTAAGGAGACAAAAGACCTGTATGCAGAAAATTATAAGACACTGATGAAAGAAATTAAAGATGATACAAATAGATGGAGAGATATACCATGTTCCTGGATTGGAAGAATCAACATTGTGAAAATGACTCTACTACCCAAAGCAATCTACAGATTCAATGTGATCCCTATCAAACTACCACTGGCATTTTTTACAGAACTAGAACAAAAAATTTCACAATTTGTATGGAAACACAAAAGACCCCGAATAGCCAAAGCAATCTTGAGAACGAAGAATGGAGCTGGAGAAATCAGGCTCCCTGACTTCAGACTATACTACAAAGCTACAGTAATCAAGACAGTATGGTACTGGCACAAAAACAGAAATATAGATCAATGGAACAGGATAGAAAGCCCAGAGATAAACCCAAACACATATGGTCACCTTATCTTTGATAAAGGAGGCAAGAATATACAGTGGAGAAAAGACAGCCTCTTCAATAACTGGTGCTGGGAAAACTGGACAGGTACATGTAGAAGTATGATATTAGAACACTCCCTAACACCATACACAAAAATAAATTCAAAATGGGTTAAAGACCTACATGTAAGGCCAGACACTATCAAACTCTTAGAGGAAAACATAGACAAACACTCTATGACACTAATCATAGCAAGATCCTTTTTGACCCATCTCCTAGAGAAATGGAAATAAAAACAAAAATAAACAAATGGGACCTAATGAAACTTCAAAGCTTTTGCACAGCAAAGGATACCATAAACAAGACCAAAAGACAACCCTCAGAATGGGAGAAAATAGTTGCAAATGAAGCAACTGACAAAGGTTTAATATCCAAAATTTATAAGCAACTCATACAGCTCAATAACAAAAAACCCAATCCAAAAATGGGCAGAAGAACTAAATAGACATTTCTCCAAAGAAGATATACAGATTGGCAACAAACACATGAAAGAATGCTCAACATCATTAATCAAAATGCAAATCAAAACTACAATGAGATATCATCTCACACCGGTCAGAATAGCCATCATCAAAAACTCTAGAAACAATAAATGCTGGAGAGGGTGTGGAGAAAAGGGAACACTCTTGCACTGCTGGTGGGAATGTAAATTGGTACAGCCACTATAGAGAACAGTATGGAGGTTCCTTAAAAAACTACAAATAGAACTACCATACAACCCCGCAATCCCACTACTGGGCATATACCCCGAGAAAACCATAATTCAAAAAGAGTCATGTACCAAAATGTTCATTGCAGCTCTATTTACAATAGCCAGGACATGGAAACAACCTAAGTGTCCATCAACAGATGAATGGATAAAGAAGATGTGGCACACATGTACAATGGAATATTACTCAGCCATAAAAAGAAATGAAACTGAGTTATTTGTAATGAGGTGGATAGACCTGGAGTCTGTCATACAAAGTGAAGTAAGTCAGAAGGAGAAATACAAATACCGTATGCTAACACGTATATATGGAATCTAAGAAAAAAAATGGTATCTACACCCCTATGTTCATAGCAGCATTATTTACAATAACAAGACATGGAAACATCAATGGCTAAATGGATAAAGAAGTTGTGATATACACACACACACACACACACACACACACACACATATACATACCATGGAATATTATTCAGCTATAAAAAAATGAAAAAATCCTGCCATTTGCAATAACATGGATGGACCTTGAGGGCATTACACTAAGTGAAATAAGTCAGACAGAGAAAGACAAATACTGTATGATCTCACTTTTGGAATAAAAAAACCCACCACTCATAAAAGAGATCAGATTTGTGGTTACCAGAGGTGGGAGCAGGGGGGCGGAGAGGACAGTCAAAAGGTGTAAACTTCCAGTTATAAGAAAAATAAGTATGAGGGATGTAATGTACACATGATGACCATCACAGTTAACACAGGTGTATGGAATAAATGAAAGCTGTTGAGAACAAATCCTAACAGTTCCCATAATAACGAGAAAAAAAAGGGGTTTTTTGTTGCCTCTTTTTATTGTACCTACATGACATGATGGATGCTAACTTATCTTACTATAGTAATTATTTCACAGTGTATAGAAGTTGAACAATTATGCTATACACCTTAAACTTATACAGTGATGTATGTCAATTATATCTCAGTAAAACTGAGGGTAAGAAAAGACTGATAAATATAAATATATAATATTCACATATATTATTACAATAGTCCAGTTTAAAATTTCGATAATTTATTAAGTTACAATGTGGTATGAATTTGGAAAAACTGATCTAAAGCAATGTTTTCCAAATTACACTACATAGACATTAACCTGCAAGATAAGTAATCTATGGGAAACAATAGGGTTTGGTAGCTGAGATGGTGTGAGAAATGCTGTTAACTACAGCCTCCTCTTGGAAATTCACAATGTGTATTAACATATGAAAAACTCCAAGAAGCAAAGATCCACCTATTTAAACTTGCTTAACCCAGTGTTTATTAAATAGGGCGTTCGTTCTTAAAACTCTGTATCATATAATACCTATTAAACTGAGGGACAATATAGTGTGATGTCATAGGTTCAAATCATGTCAGGTTAAGCGCATGGCCTTTGGAACAATACTGCCTGCATTTGAATCCTAGCTAGCGCTCCCACTTACTAGCTATTAGTTTCTTCATTTATATAATGGATAATAATAATACCTACCTACATGCAAAGTATTTATAGCAGCACTGACAACACTATAAGCACTATATAATGCTGACTAACATCCAGTTGAATGAGTGTTCTAAGACACACTTTGAGAAACACTGGTAGAGAATCGAGCCCGTTAGAATTCTGGGGCTCGTGTCTCTCCATGGGAAGATTACCAACTCGCTGGAGACAGGGGTATATAATTATGACACAGTATGTTAAGTACTGAACAAGGAGCAAGTGAGGATTCTGGAACCGAGAGTAGGGAAGGAATAATATTTCTAATGGTGAGGGACGTTTCAGGAGAGAATCCACAGCCAAACTGACAGAAATCCTAAAATGTGTGTAGGATTTCACCAAGCAGAGAAGTGGAGAATGATAGCAGCCAAGACCAGTAAGTAGCCTGATCTGGGAAACAGTAAGTAGCCTGATTTGACTAGAGTGCAGTCTAAGTTGGAAGACAGGGAATGCACTGGAAATGAGGTTGACATTAGATTGTTAACAGTCCTGTATTCCAAACGAAGAACCTTGAGGTTTCTTCCACAGGAATTAAGGAGCACAAATGTTAAAAACAACCAATCGACCAGGGAAGGATCAGAGGATCAGTGTGGAAAGTGAGCTGAAGAGGAAAAGACTAGGTGCAAGGATAGATAATAGTTCAGGTAAGCAGAGAAGAAAAGAGCAGTCAGACTAGAGGACAGGAAAACCGGTTTAAAGGTACTTCAAACATAGCAAAATACCGGGTGTGACATTTAGAGGAAGTTTAGACATGGCAAAAAAAGAAGAAGAAAGAAAGAAAATAATGAGGTGTGAGGGATGAAAAGGCCAAAGGTGGTGGCAAGATCCCTGAGATGGATACAGGAGGAGTAGAAGCACACCCTGGGAGGGGTTGTGGGTTACCAAGCAGGTTCACATCGTGCTCAAATCTCTCCTGGTCTTGAGCTCAGGAGGCAGGGCCAGAGACAGATGTGGGAGACATGAATCTGGGTGGTCATCAGTTAAGGGGATGGTTGGGTTCACCCTACAAGAGCATCAAAAGGAGGGAAAGGGGCCTGTCCTGTGTCAACTGAAAAATAATACACAACCTAAAAGTTGAGAGTTATGTTTTATTCGGCAGACAGAACTGAGGACTTAAGCCCGGGACACAACCTCTCAGATAGCTCTGAGGGACGGCTCCAAAGAGGGGTAAAGGAGGAGCCAGGGTATATAGGAGTTTTCACAACAAAGACCAGGTGTCGGAACATCAAAAGATTCCTGTTAATTAAAGAAAACCAGATATCTCAAGTTAAGGAAGTTAGCGCTTTTCCGTGTATGGGAAGACGCAAGAGTCTGGGTTCACTGAAATCATTCCTTTGATAGGGACCTCAGCTATATCCGGGGCCAGTATCCTGTGTTTTCTCATCCTGAGTCTCCTCAGGGTGCATAGCTGCGGGTCGCTGCAGTGTGATGGCTTGATGGCTGTAGCATTCTTTGTTTACTAATATAGCAGGCAACCTTTTTTCATTGACACCTGAATAAGATGCAGGGGTTTTATTTCTCCTGTCCCCAAGAGGAGATCACCGTGGGGTCTCCGGGAAAGCTGGGATGTAACGTCTTGAGGCTATGTTCCATTCAAAGCCCATTTGCCTCGGCCGCCTTCCTCCTCTCCCCAGCTGACGACAGAAGCCTGGGATTTCTAACAAGTGGAGACAGTTCCCTCCTCCCTCTTCGACGCGGGCCAGGGGACTGTCTAGCTCCACACTCAGCCATGAAGCTCTATGCTTGAAATGGCTACTTGACACAGGAAAATAGTGACATAGCTAAATGTATAAGTCTAGACATTTTCAACATTTATTTCATTACCAGCTATCATGCTCAAAACCCTCACCTTACCCCTGACACCCTTCAACACCCTTATCCCATCCTTGGCTTAAGTGTACACCCGAGCTTCACTTGGGGGGTAAGGAAGAAGTTCAGGAGGGGTTAAGGGTCAGCAGTGTCTGATAGGCACATTACCTGGTAATAAAAAAAAAAGAAAAAACTTCATTTTTTCCTTTTTGCCATGCCTATGTCAGAATGGCTGCCTCAAAACCAGCACAAGAAAATGTACTACCTGGAGCTATGATTCTACCCACACCTGGACCAGCCGAGATCTCTAGTAGGAAGAGCTCATCTGACTAGCTGCCTTCCGTCTCTGGCAGCTGAAAACTGTACCAAATGCACATCAGTCACGTCCCTCACTGTGTGAAGGACCCATTCTCTTCCTGCTGACTTTCCACTTTGAGGCGACTCACCCCAGACAAGAACAGACTTCTGCGGCAGTGTGACCCTGAAAGTCCACAGGGTCACGGCTTGTCGTTTTGCCTGCAGGGTCCTAGCACCCAGACATCTCCCTGCCAACTGCTGGAGACACGAGAGCATCACCCTGTACCAGGAGCAGTGCCCAGCCCAGCGCGGAGCACCGCGCCTCCACACTCCTCTCAGGCTGCACCTGCCACCTGCTCTGATCCCCCCAGAGGGGAAGGGCTCCCTGCTCCAAAAACCTGCTCCCTAACAAGCTCCACTTAGAACCTGAAGCCTTGCATTCCACAATTCGATAAAAGGTGAAAAGGCAACGATCCCGGAAGCGGTTACACAACAACGCATGGTTCCACCTGGAAGCGTGAATGGCCCTCCTCTGTGAGGTGATGTAATCGAATAGGATGGAGAGCCCGCGAGCAGGAGGAGCGAGGAGGGGGGCGCCGAAGACAAATCGCTTCTGCCCAAAATGGGACCTTGGGCGCCTCGGCTATGTGCCAAGCATTGCACTATATTGGTTCTATACACATTATCTAATCTCATCCTCAGAGGGACCCAACGAAGGGGGCATTATTGTTTCCATTTTAGAGGGAAGCAAACAGTTTCAGGTGTTATGTGTTCATTTAAGGCCAAACAGCCAGCAAACGGCGCGAAAGTTCCGTTCCCTGGTTTCCCTGATGACCGTCTTGGCGCACAGGTGATAGAAGCCCGGATCAGGAGGGCGAGTACGCTTCATCCCCTGGTGGCTACAGGGGCACAGTCCACTGTCAAGTGCAATGGGAAGAGTACTCTACTACACGCAGGGGGCGGGAGGAGATACTCCCGCCCGGTCGTGTATCAGCCAGCCCAGGCCTAAGAGTCACTAGACCGCAGCCTTGAACACCGCACGCGACAGCGTGGAGACGGAGACACCCTCCCGGCGTCCCGGCCTCCACAGGCCAGCATGTTCCCACAGCAAGCCCAAACAGGCAGGGCAAACGTCCCGGACCATGAATTCGGGTGCGCAAGACCCTTTATTGTTCTTCCCGCTCCCAACCTCTCATTTAGCCCTTGTTTTCACCTTGAATCTCATCAGTTTCAGGTTTTCTAGGTAAACGCGGATATTAGGTTGTGTTTGCCCCGCTTTGCTCAGGCTCTACAGGCCGGGTCGGCTTACCTGGTGGCAGGCCAGGAGTGAACTCCGCTCAGGCAGCCTCCTCCCGCGTCCGTGGGAGCCGGTCCTTGACCTCGCCCTTCAACCTTGACCCAGGCTCGGGTAGTGTAGGTCCCACCGCGCCTGGGGCCAACCCTGGAGACAGCACTCACCTCCTACCAGGTCGGATGACCTGCAGGGCCGCGAGGAACCCTGGGACATCGGGTCTCTGGCGCATGGCACTCTGGGAGAGGACGGGGGTGGGGAGGGGAGTGGGCGGGGCCGCCACAGGCCACGCCTTTGTCCCGGTTTCCAAGCCCTGGCTGCTCCTGGGTACCCCCAGGGTATCTGAAGGCGCTGTAACTCTGTGTGGAACGCAGGGAGGCGAGGGAAACAGCTACAGGCACTTTTGTCTCTTTTCTCCCTGGCTCCAGCCCTCTGTCCTTTCCCCAGGACAGAGTTTTCATCTTCCTGGTGTTTCTGTTTTATACTAAAGCACAGTTTTTAAACTTAAAAGCCAAGCATGTTACTTTCATTCTTTGATTTCACTCTCCTTTGAGATAGGGTTGCCAGAGAAAATACAAAACACCTATTACATCTGAATTTCAGATAAATGTCAAATAAATTTTTAGTGCAAGTATATCCCAAATATTGCATAGAATATACTTATACTAAAAAGTATTTGTCATTTACCTGATTCAGATTGAACTGGGTATCCTGTATATTTACTTGCTAAGTCTGGCAACCCTATTTTGGGAAAGGCCTGTTTTCTGTTACCCTCCATCAGGGTAGTGCCATGGGGTACCAGGTGCATGTGTGTCTTTGTGAGGAGCAAGATTATGTTAATATTTCACAATATCATCTTCCCACACAAATAGAAATGCACACAATAGGGACATTTTATCTGCAGGATACTGTGAAGAGTTTATTTGGAACAAACAAAACCGTCACGTCCTATATAAGTTAGGAAGTTCAAGTACAGTTACTGCAACCTGCTCTCCTGTAACTGTGTTTCAGTCACTGACATTCAGACCATGCAGACACAAGGGAATTCAACCAAAAAAAAGTCAGCAATGCTCCCTGGTCACACACAAACACACTGTGCTTGTTGAAGCAAGCAGAATCGCAGAGTGCTCTGAAGTCAGGTGTTTCCTCTTTGTGTGAACCTGGACAAGCTACTTCTCCCTACACCTGAGTCAAGGGCGTGGCATGAAAATAAACACACTACAATATTAACCCTTAGGGTCAGAATTGCTGACTGAACTGCAGTAGTGGATGTGACACTTTACAAGCAATTTAAATCCACTGAGACAAAAGAATTTACTGTGCTTACTCACCCCTCTCAGAAATGTCTGAGTGAGAGAAGGTGACTAAGTTGGGATATTTCCGACAGGTCATTCATAAACACAAAGAGCTGGTGCCTGAGGACGACTGAGCTCAGCCTCCTGTCTTTTGCCCACCACACGCCTAGTTCTAGGGGAGCCTCTGCCCCAGGACTTGGGACGGGCATCCAGGAAGAAAAGAGGGGCTCTGAAGGAGCCCCCAAAGACGCACCCAGAGCCAACCTTCCCCAACCATCTCAGACCCTCCTGTCACTCCTGCATCTTCCCTCCACCAGCGTGATTAATATTCCTTCCATTTCGCACTCCTCCCTCGGGATCCAAGTTGCCATAGTCACAAGCAGCTGCCTCCTGTGTGATAACACTGTGACGGCTCACAGGCTAACCTGGACTCCAAAGCCATCTTCACCCTCTTTCTCCTTTTTTTTTAAAAAGTGTGTGTGTGTATGTGTGTGTGTGTACTCACACGTACGCCCATGTGCAAGAATTTTATTTTTTAAAAAATAAATTTATTTATTTATTTTTGGCTGTGTTGGGTCTTCGTTGCTGCACGCGGGCTTTCTCTAGTTGCGTCGAGCGGGGGCTACTCTGTTGTGGTGTGCGAGTTTCTCATTACAGTGGCTTCTCTTGTTGTGGAGCGCGGGCTCTAGGCACGTGGGCTTCAGTGGTTGTGGCACGTGGGCTCAGTAGTTATGGCTCATGGGCTTAGTTGCTCCATGGCATGTGGGATCTTCCGGACCAGGGATCAAACCTGTGTCCCCTGCATTCTCAGGTGGATTCTTAACCACTGTGCCACCAGGGAAGTCCCTGTGCAAGAATTTGAGGAAGAAAAAAACTTTGGCCTTGAGACAAAGGTTGATTTTTCTTGGGCTTTCTTTGCCTGTATTGCTGACGTAACCAGGGACCATCCTAGGTTTGAGTCTATCGTGCTCCAGAAGAGACTCGCACAAGAAATAGCCTTCACATCCCACCCTGGGCTTTAGACCTGACTTAAGGTCCCCTGGTCAGTAAAGGACAACAGCATGATATTTTAAAAATCTGTCATCACCTAGGGCCCCTTTGGCTCTTTCGGCAAACAGGGTCACCGGGTGAAGGTGCCCCATGTCCCCCGTCTGCCCCGTTCTTCTCCACAGAAGAAGAAAATGAAGAAGAAAATAGACACAGGTCACCTGGGGGACTCTTCGGGGTCAGAAATATCCCTTTTCATTCCATTGTCTCTGGAGCAACAGACGCTCTAAAATGGGCATAACTAATAAACATCTTTACACATCTTCCCTCATTACCAGAATATTCTTGAGTGGTGTTACCACGATGACCCAAACAATCTGTGAATGAAGCTCTTCTTGAGTTTCTCGTGTGTGCCCAGCCTTATTCTAGGAATTGTAGGCTGATACATGGAGAAGGAATAGCTCCTGCCTTCACGGACCTTACAACACTGGACGGTCCCACGCAGGTATCCACATGCAGATACTGATCTAGTTAGTGGGGGGAGGGGCTTCCACGACCCCAGCTCCACCATTGCAGCCACCGTGTGTCCCAGCAGATTGCAGCTTGTGATGGCTGGGGCAGTAAGGTCTCAGTCAAAGAGGGCTCTGGGCAGTGGAGCACTTGACCTTGGGAATAGAGTGGAATGGAGGGAGGTCTTAGAGGACCCGCACCCTGAGCCTCCATGTGCCATATTGATTTCCACTGCACTTCCTCTGAGGCATAAATTGCTCTAATTCTCCTTTCTTCCACCCCTGAGCTTCTCTTCATTTCTCCCAAAGGATGCTGAACTTCCAATTCAGGTTTAGAAGGCAGGAATGGGGTAAACAAAGGAGGAAAACTTATTTCAAGTCCCGTTTTGTTTCTAACAAGACTCTTGACTTGAAAGAGCTCCAAGTATTGGGGTGGGGGGCGGTGAAGGGGAGGGATAAATATAAGGAGTCACAAGGTGGTGAAGCAACCTTCTTGCTCAGAACTATAGGAAACGTCAAGGTCAAAAGCAAAGCCAGGTTGGAAGGATGAGCAGAAAAAAACCACAAGACAAAAAGCAGTAGCAGTCAACCTTCCTTAAGCAAATGTTAAATACACTTATTATAGCAATAAATAATAATGCAGTATGGAGTGTACATGGTGTAAACACCTTTAAGACAATTCTAATTTTCCTCTTTGCTTCAAGAGCCACAGATTGTTATGGCAACAAAACGGAAAAACAGATCACAGTATTCATTTGATATCTCGGCTTCATTTGTTCCACATTTGCAATACAGCACATGCATGATAAACAACCCGGGGCTGAGCCAAAGCGGAGGAAACACTAAAACCACAGAAGGGCACCGTGGAGCACCCTCTCAGCCTTGACTTTTGTTAAATAAAAAATAAATAATAATTTTCTACAAAGAATAGCAGTTCGGTTGCCCACATAATTTGCTATTTGACTGAGAAGCAGATAGTTCCGTTCTTGCCAGCCTGATGATAAAAGGGAAAATGGGAACAGACAGCAGAGGGTCATTCAGGAAGTTCTCCACCACCAGTCTGGAGCTGAGGAAGCTTGGCTGGCCTGGCTCCCAGCTCTCCACTTGCCGGGACCCCCCTTGCACACCTCCCCAGCCCCAAGCAGCTCACTTTTTACTCTGCAGCCAGAGTGATCTTTACAGAACAAAAATCTGATTCTTTGATGTGGAGAAAAAGGAAGTCTCATAAATTGCTGGTGGGAGTACAAAATTGGTAGCATCTTCCTTGGATAGAACCTTGGCAATATCTAGTAAAGTTCAATATTCTCATGACCTATGACCCTTCTTGAGTATAGAACTTTCGATATTAGATGCTTTTGCCCATGTCTCCAAGGACACATGGCCAAGACTGGTCATTCCAATATTGTCTATAGCAGAAAATATTAGAAACAACTTCAATGTCCATCAACAGGAGAGTAGGTAAATTATGGATATGTAGTCATAAAATGGATTACTCTTCAGTTATTTCAAACAAATGACCTAGAACCATATCTTCAATGTGTATGTAAGATATCATTTACACAAAGCTTAAAAACTTGTAAAAAAATACCATATAAAGTATATGGATCTACGAATATGTGATGTAAAAAAATAAATACGGCAACATGAGAGGTCATGCTGGTTTAGATTTGACAGTTGGAGAAGGTTTTCTGAGGAAATATGCTTGAGTGACAGGAAAGGGTCCAGTGCTGAGATAGGGGTGGGAGCCCAGGGTTCTACACAGCCTGGGGTATAAGAGGCTTCCTGGAATCAAATCCTGCTTTGTCTGCCAGTTAATCACTGTGTGACCCTGGGAAAGTCATATAACCTCTCTGTGCCTCAGTTTCCTCATATGTAAAACTGTAATAATAATAGCACTTACCCCATAGGGCTGAGGTGAGAATTAACTATGTTGACGTGTAAAGTCAAAACAATGCCTGGCGCATGCTAACAGCTATATGACGGGGTGCAACTACTTCTTTTCCAGGTAGAAGAAACAGTAAATTCAAAGGCAGGGGGGAGGGGGAGAAAGGATTGGCAGAAAAGCGTTGAGTATTCATATAAGAGCAAGAAAGTCATGTGAACAGAGCAAAGTGAGCAAGGCAAGGTGGATGGTGGACGGCTCTGAGGTTGGAGATCAAGCCCCAACAGGCCTTAGAGGATACGACAGGAAGCCTGGATGTTGCTGCATATGCTACTACAGAGATGTAAACCATGGAACATTGTGATGCAGTGCATATACTTCAAAAATATGACTCCCACTCAGCAATAAAAACAAACTGTCAATACTCACAATCACTGGATGAATCTCCAGGGAATTCTTCAAAGTGAAAAAGCCAATCCCCAAATGCTATACACTGTATGATTGCATTTCTACAACACTGTTGAAATGATAACAGATTAGGGGTTGCCAGTGGTTAAGGAGGGGGTAGGGGAGGGAGGTGGGTGTGGCTGTAAAAGGGCAACACAGGAAGAGTTATCTGTACACACATGTTCACAGCAGCATTACTCACAACAGGCAAAAAACGGAAGCAACCCGAGTCCATCGATAGAGGAATGGAGAAATAAAATGTGTATATGCATACAATGGAATATTATTTCGCTTTGAAAAGGGAGGAAATTCTGCAACATGCTACTACAAGTAGCATGAAGACATCACACTAAGTAAAATAAGCCAGACACAAAAGAAGACAAATACTGTAGATGCCACTTATATGGGGCTATCTAGAGCACTCAAATTCATAGAGACAGAAAGTACAATGGTGGTTACCATGAGAGTGGGGAATGAAGAGTTATTGTTTAATAGGTACAGAGTTTCGGTTGTGCAAAATGCAACGAATTCTATGGATGGAGGGTTGTGATGATATCACAACAATTTGAAGGTACCTGATGTTGACTAAATCAATTTATCTAGACCACACTTGCCTCATCTATAAAAGGAAAAGATTAAATTAGACCAATAGTAAGAAATGACCAAATCTGTGACTAAAGAGGGCATACACCAAACAATACAAATTGTGAATATTTAGGCATTCATTAATTTCTATTATCAATTTTCTACTTACTTATTTCAATAACTCTTTGGTACAAAAAAGATTTAAAGCTATTGGCAACCAACATATAAAATAGAGCAACACGACAAGAATTAGGAGTGGGTGAGAGGGAAGAAAGAAAGGCAATGGTAAACAAGAGGAGGAGATAAAATGCTAACAAAAATGAGACTGGAACACAAAACTAAGTTCTATATCCTTGCTAAAAGCAAGCCCAAAATTGTGCTCTGAGCTGCCTAGAAGCAATGGGAAAAGGGAAACATACACAGACCAAAGAGTAAAAGCAAACCAACTTATACAGACCAAAGAGTAAAAGCAAACCAATCACTCAATTTAAAAAAAATAAATAATACTAATAAACTGGACAGTATAAAAAGATAAGACAAGTAAATTCTCTTGAGGATCCTTTTGAGAGAACAATGTTTATTGCAATGATCAATGTCCTCCAAAGCTTCCTTACTGGACACACAGCAATGAGTTCCTTGGGACTTACAGGCTGGTGGCATCACATGAATGTGAAACTCAGTAACTCAGGAAGCCAATGCAATAGCCTTCAGGTATACAGTTCTCTGTGGCTCAGGCTAAATTCAAAGAATTCTTTTAGATGATCTAGATGTATGGAAGGTCTACATGTCTTTCAGTGACCTTCACTTACTATTGTTTCCAACTAGTTTCTAGATATCAGATAAAGACATTCCTGTCAATTTTTCTTCTTAAATTCATCCCAAACAGTAAAAGGAAAAAAGTCAGAAATATGGACTGCATTTTTGATGAAACTAAAGAATCTTTGTAACTTAGAACAAAATGAAGGCAAAAAGCAGATGGAAATGACCAAGCTGGCAGCAGGAATGTCATACCTAAGAGCCTACAGTGGCGAGTTGGGTCCAGAGAAAGCAGATTTGCCGTGAAGCCCAGGAAGCCTCTGGATCCAGAGGCACATGGGGTGGAGGGGGCGTGGTTGCAGGGAAAGGGAAGAAGTGGAAGCAGGAAGGTCATTTGAAAGGCAGGAGGAGGAGAGCTCAGATTCCCAGCTCCTGACCCCACCCAGTCCCATAACCAATTCACCCCACCCCCCAGCAGTGCTAAGAGCTTGAACCAATTCACAGGTGCCAGGCATGAGGAGGGTGGCGATGGGTGGTCCCGCGACCAGACTTAGGGGAATTCGTTTAAGGTTTGCACACAGACCGCTGAGACAATTAGCTCCCTGCTCCTTCCCAGTCCCAGAACGCCAGCAAACAGGCTTACACTCCCAGTCAGGAAACTGGAGGAGTCTTCACTAAAGAAATGGAAACATCCCCAAGAACAGTAAGACCCAAAGACAGGAAAAAGTCTGCGGACCACCCCTTCCTCTTCCAGTACAGCTCCCCAAACAATTAACAAGCCCCACCTGTGCACACAGGGCTCCAATCAGTTTCTTGTATCCACCTCTTAAGATGAAGGAATTTTCAAGGACCACCAGACCTGGGAGGAATGTCTTCCATGTGAAGGGGAGACACCAAAACAAACAGTAAAACGAAAGTTGGAGGAAACACAAGTTTCAAGCAATAGAAAGGGAAAATAAGCTGCCTATAAATAATATTCTCAGCTGGATAAGGAAAAATCTAAACAGATGACAAAATAATGCAGTTTTTTTTGTTTGTTTGTTTTGTTTTGTTTGCCTTACATGGGCCTCTCAGTGTTGTGGCCTCTCCCGTTGCGGAGCACAGGCTCCGGACGCGCAGGCTCAGCGGCCATGGCTCACGGGCCCAGCCGCTCCGCGGCACGTGGGATCTTCCCGGACCGGGGCACGAACCCGCGTCCCCTGCATCGGCAGGCGGACTCTCAACCACTGCGCCACCAGGGAAGCCCCAATAATGCAGTTTTTAACTTCAGGAAAAATAAAAGTTGAGCAAGAAATGAAATACTCTCCTGGTACGTTAGTTCACACGGCACTGAACAACACTCACGGAGTCACAATACAAGATATGGAAGAACAAGGACAACAAAAAATGTAATTTAACCACAGAGAGGAAAGGAGAAGACAGGTGTCAGAAAGTAAAAATCCTCATCTTCCACAAAACTGACGAATCACGATAGAGGATGCTTATATGATTTAGGAATGGGGCATTAAAGGCTAAGAAAAAACAGTGAAAAGAATGAAAAGTATGCTTTTAGGAAGAGGACAGGATGAGAACGGACCAGAGGATTCTGTTTTTTTCTGATTTGACTCTTTAGCACCATTAGCTTGTTTGACTATGTGCATCAGAGGAAATAAAAGCTGATTTTAAAATTTAATAGCTCTCAGCCACAGGTGAAATGTGTTAAGCAATGGTCCGATCACATTACATTTCTGAGGATTCACCTATTTGATGCACCCAGTGAAGCAGGAGTCTTGTGTTATCACAATCAGCGGTGGTCATAAGCTGAGCACTGCCTTGTAGCACTAGGCTACGAGCTCCATGAAGACAGGCCAATTATGTCCACTTAGCACTGACCACCACACCTGCCAGGCTCAGTAATAATAGCTACTTTGTTGTTGTTTACCTCTTACTATGTGTCAGTCACCAATTCTAAGCCCTTCGAACCTGTAGGAAGCCACTTAATCCTGCCAACGCCGAACAAGATAGACACGACTGTTACCTCCCACTTAATAGGTGAGCCAACCAAGGACGGCAAAGGCAAGTAATTCATCCAACGTTGCTGCCTAGTAAATGGTGAAGCCAGGATTTCATTCCAGTCTGAGACCCTCCCTCTCAATGACTGTGAGCTCAATAAATACCTGTGGAGAGAAGACAGCTCAGCCGAAGGCAGGCAGGAAGAAAATGAACAGGAAGAAAAGTTAAGAAGAAAGGCCCCTTCTTCTGAGAAGATAATTCGGAATCTGATACAACACGGAAACATTAAACTTCCACTGGAGAGAGGAGGAATACAGCAATGTTAGCCTGCAGAAACTTGGAGGCACCTCTACTCAAAAGTTGCTTCTAGACTATGAAAACCCAGCACCCACAGACTGGCTGGCTTTGTGCGATGCTGCTTCCTGGCGTCCTCTCCAAAATCGCCTCGCAGCAAGATGCAGCTGCAGGAAAGAAGGCAACTCACTGCATGAGCAGGCGGCTGGTATGAACAGGAGGAGGACAGAGAGAGCCTGACCTGGTGGGACTTGCCGTCCAGACCTGAAGACAGCCTCTGCGAGCGTCATCCAAGGCTTCCCGCTTGACGGGAGGCAGCGACCCACCAGTTATAAAGCGCCATGCCTCTGCCCCGCCCCACCGCTTACCCTAAGGCCTTCACAAGCCCAGTCCCCCCCACCTCACCCCCCGCCCGGGACCCCTCTCGGGCGTTCATACGCACCATCCTGCAGCCACCGTGTTTCCAGCGGCCGTTTTCCACCTCTCCTGCTCCAGCGCCAGCTGCTGCCAAAGGTTGCGACGTTTGTGTCAAGGTCACTGCTGCTCACAAACTCCCACTTGTCCCTCCACGGGTGCCGGGCGCTGAGGGACTGTGGCAGGCGATATTCGGTGCTGCTTCTCCGCCCGCAGCTCCCAGGTCCTCCAGCAGAGACTCCTCCTGGAACCCATCTCTCGCCAGCCGCAGAGCCCACCTTGTCCCCAGCGGCCCTCCAGACTCGGCGAAATCACTTCCTCACTTTCTACTGGCAGTCGGCATTCTCGGGATTTCGGCCCAAATCCATGCGGCCTTATTTGAATATAGATTTTGCCTGTGTCCCCGTGGCAGGCCTCGTCTCTGCATCTAGCCGGGGATCCTGGCCCTCTCTTTGCTGATTTTTTTCCTCCTTAGTTCCTGGGGCAGAAGACCCCTGGGAATACTTCTAGGAAAGATCGGGAGGAAAGGGGAAGTGAGAACAAAAACAGACTCTCCATTTGGGGGGGAAAAGGGGCTTTTGCCCAGCTGAACCTGCCAGAGAACAAACACTTCAGGGAAAACGTCAGACATAACAACCTCAGAGGAGGATGGGATCTGGAAGGTAGCAGCCCAGGGCCTTCCAGCAAGGCGGGGGCGCGACAGAGCATGTGGTACCCCAGTGCTCAGAAGTGGGGAAACAGCCAGAGGGACGTGTGGGAAGGAATGAGACAAGGCTCCAGATCTTAGATCTTGAGTGGCAGGTCAAACAGCTTGAAGTTAAACAAAACACCAATCCTAGGAGCCTCTCCTCCAGCTCTGTTCACACATACCCTGTGGCACAGGGATTCCAAGGACGTTCACATGCCTTTCCAACCACCTTCTCCCTGCCTTCCTCTACAATTGAGCCTATAAAATAAATCCATTTCCAGCCTCCTTTAAGGCTCAGATTTGTTGCGTGACACAGTCTGGCCATTTACATGGAGGTGGGTTCCTGTAGAAGGGTCGCCTTCCATAACTCCCCCGACACACACACACACACACACACACACACACACACAAATTCACAAGAGCAGAAAACCCTTGGCTTTCGCCCTTTACCTTCACTCCTTCACTCTTCCTCCTTCCTTGCTGAAATACAGAAGATCCTGGAGCTGCAGGAGCCATCTTTTCACCAGGAGGACCAAAGCCATACACTAGGATGGCAGAACAGGAAGAGACAAGAACATCCTTGAGCAGCCCTGAAATGCCTACCTCCAGACTTCCTGTTACATTTAAGTGGAGGAAGGAAGGGGACTTCCCTGGTGCTGTAGTGGATAACAGTCTGCTCGCCCCATGCAGGGGGCCCAGGTTCAACTTCTGGTCAGGGAACTAAATCCCACATGCATGCCACAACTAAGGAGCCCATGTGTTGCAACTAAGGAGCCCTCCTGCCGCAACTAAGACCCAGTGCAACCAAATAAATAAATATTAATAAAAAATAAAGAAGAGGAAGGAAGGAAGAAGCAAGATAGGAGAGAAGAATCTTGTTTAAGCTATTATAATTATATTTTTATTTAATTCATATTTATAATCCATAACTTACAGGAAAATGCATTCCCAGACACTGGAGGATCATTTGTAATGTCATAAAATGGGAACAGTTGCTATGGGAGTGGTAACATAAATGATGAGCCATCTCACTATGGAAAACTACACAGTGCTTAACAAGCATGACGCGAACACACACATAGAGAGAGACATGGAAAGATCTCTACCATATATTGCCAAGTAAAACAAACAAATCAACAGAACAAAATGCAGTTTTGACCCATGTATGTGATTTTTAAAATTATATGTGTGCACGTACCTATATATCTGTAAGTGTATAGATAAAAGAAGAACATACACCACCTGTTAACAATGACTATTCCTGGGCTTGTGGGAAAGCAGGGTTGGGCCGCGGGTGAAAACGGGCTTTTGCGGCTTCCCTGGTGGCGCAGTGGTTGAGAATCCGCCTGCCGATGCGGGGGACACGGGTTCGTGCCCCGGTCCGGGAGGATCCCACGTGCCGCGGAGCGGCTGGGCCCGTGAGCCATGGCCACTGAGCCTGCGCGTCCGGAGCCTGTGCTCCGCAACGGGAGAGGCCACAGCAGTGAGAGGCCCGCGTACCGCAAAAAAACAAAAAAAAACAAAAAAAAACGGGCTTTTGCTCTTCACTCTATGCTCCTGTGGGGAAAGTAGTTGAAAAGAAGTGTTAGTTTGTGCCTTTCCCTTTGGGTAATTAAGTTCTAGACTCGCTAAACATGAACAGATGAGTGAAACATCTTGGAAGACCATCTTCTGGATGCCTTTGACTCTCGAATTCCAAATATCCCATGTGACCTCCCATCACAGAGAGAGATAGATGGTTGTGTGGAAGGGGGCCCACCGGGACCGCCATGTTGGTGGCATTACTGCTGGGCTCCTGCCCCCTGGAGACCTAGAAATGGAATTCTTGCACCCCAATCAAATAAGCAACTGGGCCACTCAAGGAGCAGATCGTGTGACGTCCAAATCTGCCGAGATGCCCTTGCCCACTTCAGGTGGGGGACTCTCCACGGCCCGAGCGAGTCTGGCCCACACAGCTGGCCGCCCATGCTCCCCGGGGACGCCAGCCCTACCCCCCTCCATAGACCTGGGGTCTGAAGCAAGAGCACCCCATCACTTCCCCACAGCACCAAGGGGTCCCGGTTCAAGGGCCCCGGCCTACTTCCGGCCTTCTGGGCTCTGCTAAGTGTGGGTCTCTGCCGAACGCCACAAGCAGGGTGAACGGATGCCACCTGTGAATTACACAGCTGCTGGTAGGGGCAACTCTGCTCTGTAATCTAAACCACGATGGGTGTGAGGGAGAGAGCGTTTTCAACAGTGGCTGCGCTGCATGTGTGAGGACGCTCACAAGACCAGCGCCCTGTGGACAGAGCACCAGCTGGGCACGGGGCGCCCCACACTGGCACAAGCACCGCGGGGTCCGGTGGGGGAGAAAGGATCCGCGCGCACACACACGTGCAGGGAGCTGACCAAACCCTTCCGAGGCATTAGGTCAGGTGAGTGCAAATTAATAACAGCGCACACAGGGGATGAGAGGCGGGGTGGGGCAGACGATGTCATCTCAAAGATGGCACAAGGGTGTGCTGGACAAGCCCAGGACTCACAGGATGGGTCCCTGCACAGCATCTCGGAGGCGGGCCTGCCTCCAGGTAGCCGCCGGCAGCCTCGCACTCACTGGAGAACAAGGGGGACCACAGAGTCCTCTCCTCCCGGGGTTCCGCCTCTAGAGCCAAGTCCCACTTCAGTCCAACCCTCCTGCTGCCCCACACTCGCCAGCCACCCCCTGCGGGCCCAGCCCCAAGCCGGGCAGATGCAGATGGCAGCTTGGGGCTGAGCCCGGCGGGGGCCAAGGTGGGGCTGTCACTGGCTGAGCAGCTGCCGGGGCCGGGGAGCAGGGGAGGGACCACGGACATCTGGGCACCCGTGGACGGTGATGTGGGTGGGGAAGGCTGCACACAGAAGCTTCCCTCCCCATCTTCCAGCCCAGCGGGGGTGGGGGTTGGAGCCGGGACTGCAATCCTCCCATCTGCTGCTGAGGCTTGGTGCCAAGACCAAGGTCCCCCTCTGACGGCATCCTGTGGCTTTTGCAGAGGCTGAAGGGTCCACGGGAAGCATGTGATGGGGTGAGACAGAGGCACTGGGGGCGCTAGTTGAGGACATAAGCATAGGGGACCATTGCACCTCTTCGTGGTGGTTCCAGAGCCCCCCCAGGAATAACCATCCACCCCCTCCTCCTCCCCAACTCCTACGCCATCTCACTGACCCGTCTACCCCTGGCACCACCAGCTCCTCTCGGCTCTCCCCTCTCCTCCTCCAGGAGGGTGGGGTGATGCCGTTGGTGAGGGGGTCTTGGGGGAGCAGCGGGTAGAACTCCCTCACCGTTCTCTCATCCTCTGGCCCATCTGCCACCTGCTTTCCCACCCACCAAAAGGGTGCTTTTAAAAGGAATCAGCTTAAAAAGGGGGAGAAAACCCCAAACCCTCCCAGTAACAAAGAATCATATAATTACTTTGCAGCTACTTGTCCTTGGTAATTTGACGCTTGTGTTGCTATAATTACACATTCCGTAGAGTTAGAGAGTCACAGTTCTGGGTTGGCCCATCGGTGACATCTGCAGTATTTTCAACTGGAAAAAAAAAAAAAAGTCGGAGAGGGAGGAGCCTGGCTGATGGAGCCGTAGACCCAGGCATGGAGCGGGAGGGGTGGGAAATGTAGGATGTGGTGCAGGTGAGGCCCTGGGTGGGCGCTAGGCGGAAGGGCCGAGCAAGTTTTTCTTTCATGCCTGCTGTGTGCTTGGTCTGATTTATCCAGGAGTGCCCAGGGTCTGTGTGTGAAAACTCACCCCCTCGCCGCACCTCCAGTCCGCTCAGACTCAGGTCCGAGTTCACCTCTGAACCGGCTCTCACCTTCCTCTTCATGGAGGCTGCTCTCTGCTTCGCCCTCACCTGCACCCCTGCCTCCACTCTCCCCCATGTTTATCTGTTCTCTCAAACCCTCAGACGTTCTTTTTTTTTTTTTTTTTTTTTGGCCATGCCACTCGGCTTACAGGATCTTAGTTCCCCGACCAGGGATGGAACCCGGGCCCCCTCCAATGGAAGCACGGAGTCCTAACCACTGCAGCACCAGGGAAGTCCCAAGATGATCTTTTTAAAAAGTTGAGGGCTTCCCTGGTGGCGCAGTGGTTGGGAGTCCGCCTGCCGATGCAGGGGGCGCGGGTTCATGCCCCGGTCCGGGAGGATCCCACGTGCCGCGGAGCGGCTGGGCCCGCGAGCCGTGGCCGCTGAGCCTGCGCGTCCGGGGCCTGCGCTCCGCAGCGGGAGAGGCCACGGCGGTGAGAGGCCTGCGTACCGCAAAAAAAAAAAAAAAAAAAAAGTTGAATCTGATAGCATTCCTTCCTGCCTGGCATTCCCTGCCTTACCGTTGCCTTCGAGAGAGCTCCTGCATGGACCACCGGGAGGTCTGGCTGCCCCTGGGCTCCAGCCCCATGTGAGGCTGTGCTGGGGGTGAGATCCCCGGGGAGCAAGGCTGAGGTCAGAGCAGGCCGCCCCCGACAGGGAAGGCCCGGGTCCAGCCTCTCATGGCTGCACCCTAGTCTCTCTCCCCGGTGGGCACGGGAGCTGTGGCAGGTATGGAGACTTAGTCCTTCCAGCCTCGTCTCTTCAAAGTTGGTCCAGTGTTTGAGAACCAAACGCTTGAAGATGGAGAGAGTAACGAGGATGAGGGAGAGAACGGGCTGCCCTTGGCTTCTGAGAGCCGTAAAAGCGACACAAGTGAGCTGCATGGAACTGACCCCGTGGTATGGGAAGCGGGGGTCACACCTCCCCTCCTGCTGGAACCAAGTCAGGCTTGGGAGCCCAGGCATCTCAGGCTACACCGTGTGAAATGATCTGGAGGCAGCAGGCTTTGTTTCCCAGGCACCGCAGAGACGTGCCGGGTAAGCGCTGCTGCGTGTTCCTTGCCAGAAGCTTGCAAAGGTTAAACACACCCCAAATACCAGGGGTCCCCGCAGTTTGGCCCCTTGTAACTGAACAAACTGCACTGGGACCTCCGTCAACTTCTGCTATGTTGGCACCTGTGCCCCAGGGCAGCTGAGTGGGTCACGGCCAGGTGGGCACCCCCTCTGACAGTCCTCCATCCCGACCCAGCTGCTCAGCCTTCACCCGGGGAGACCGCAGGTCCAGGCTTAGCGAAGCCACCTCTGAACATCGTCCAGTCTTGGCTCAGGAGGCCAGGGGCTCTGGGGTGTCCACTGACTTTCTGAACCTAGGGAATGCACTCCGTGTCCCCACCCCTACTCCCCGGGGAGTGTGTCGTGTGGGTGGGAGCAGGAAAGATGGGAAGGGGCAGGTCAACTCCTCAAAGCGTTAATTCCCAGCACCTCCGCCCTTGCACCCCCTGCCTTGCCCTGCAAAGCCTTCCCCCTCGGGCCCCTCTGTCCCCAGCTGGACTCTCCCTCCAACTGCCCTCCCCTCCTCCTTTCCCAGCAAGTCTCTCAACAGTCCAGTCTTCTCCTTAAAAGAAAGAAGGTAATAGCTGTCCCTGAAGAACATCCTGTATTAGTCTCCTGTTGCTGCTGTAACACGTCACCACGAACTTGGTGGCTTAAAAACAACAGAAATGTCTCTCTCACAGTCTGGGGGCCAGAGGCCCAAAGCCAAGGTGTCAGCAGGGCCACCCTCCCTAGGGAAGAACCCTTTCTGGCCTCTCCCAGCTTCTGGCAGCTCCTGGCTTTCCGTGGCTTGGGGCTGCAACACCCCCATTTCCACCTCTAGTCCCTCAAACGGCCGCCTCTCTGTGTCCCTGTGTCCTCTTCTGTCTCTTATACAGACACTCTCATTGGACTCAGGACCCACCCTAATCCAGCCTGATCTCATCTCCAGCCTTACCTTAACTGCATCTGCAGAGACCCTATTTCCAAATGAGGTCACATTCTGAGGTTCCAGATGGACATGAATTGGGGGGGCTCACTATTCAACCCATTCCACCTACCATGTATGCACACCATGCTGGATGTTTACCTCATTACCCGGTCGACTTCATGGGCCATGCTTCTCGACCTCACATTCAATAAGGAAACTGAGGCTTGAAGAAATGGATTGAATGGTGGCCACCAGTGTCTTTGCTTGTCCCCCTCTGCTGCGTTGTAGCTAAAACGGGGGCCTTCCCTGGGATGGTGTCCACAGCTGGGGAAACGGCTGGGCCCTGACCACCTCTCTCGCCCACAATCCCAGGTCTGCGACTGAAGGAGGACAGCTAGCTAACAGCCCAAACTCTGAATATTATATAAACCAGGACAGCCGAGAGGCAGAGACCGTGGAGAAGCTGACTCAGAGTCAGCCGTCCTCGGCTAGCTAAGTAGGGCAACCTCCGCGGAGAGGCTGTGGTCAGAAAGGTCTGTTTCTTCGTAGAGGCCGGTGGCGAGGAGAGGGCATCTTCAAAGGTTCTCCTTGGTTCCAACAACCATTGAGCTCGACTATGTGCAGGGCGCTGTTTTTCAGAGAAAGCTTTAAGCAACGGCCCTTTGAGCTTTAAAGAGGGGTCAGTCACCTGGATGCCATGCAGAGAGCACAGAATTAGAGAAATAGAAGCCACGGACCTGCCCTCCAAGCACTGATGACGGGGGAAAGGGGGACAGGGTTGCTGATGAGGAAATGGATGGGGAACAGCCTACAGCGACCGCGCAGAGGGAAAATAAAATTGGGCCCAAACCTTCCCCATGAACGAGCTCGCAAGGATAAAAGGGATGGGCAGAGTTGGTGAATAAAAAACATCCTGGTATCTGGCGGTAGGCATCAGGCCACATGTTAAGCATTTCTGCTCTTCATCTGTGTTCCTGGGGTTCACTTCAGGAACTCAGGCAGGCTGAGTCTGATGTTCTTGGGGGGGAAGAATTAAAAGTGCTGCAGCCTGGAGAACACCTCTGTGGATGGCCGAGCTCCATTATGGGTGAGGATGGGTGTGGCCGCGGTGCCTGCAACGGTGTGAAGGCAGCCCGGGCAACACAGAGAACAGCTAGCAGGAGGCCCAACCCCCACCCCCGGAAGCCAGGTCCGCTTGCCAAGAAGCATCTTTCTTTGAGTAATGGTTCTAAAGGGCTGAGCATCTCTTGAGGGAGCCAGACAGCACTTCTTGCATTTTCCGAGGGAGGGAAAGGGGTTTCTAGAGTTCCGTGATTTTATCCTCTCACAGAACCCGTGGAAATTCCACCATTTCATTTTATTCCTATTTTAGAGAGAGTAAATGGAGATTTTGAAAGTTTAAGTACTGTCCTCAAAGTCACATGGCTGAGAAGCGGCAGAGTCTGTGAGACCCCAAAGCCCTGGTCCCAACGTGTGAAATACTGGCCTCACCGGGGGCATGTGACCAAGGGCCCAGCCTTCTTGGATGGAAACAAAGGGACCGGCTTAGTGACAGTCCAGAGGGACTTCAGTTTCTTCACGGGGTGTCATGAATTGATTTTTTTTTTTTAATTAATTTATTTTATTTTATTTATTTTTGGCTGCGTTGGGTCTTCATTGCTGCATGCGGGCTTTCTCTAGTTGCGGTGAGCGGGGGCTACTCTTCGTTGCAGTGCCTGGGCTTCTCATTGAAGTGGCTTCTCTTGTTGCAGAGCATGGGCTCTAGGCGCGTGGGCTTCAGTAGTTGTGGCACGTGGGCTCAGTAGTTGTGGCTCACGGGCTCTAGAGCGCAGGCTCAGTAGTTGTGGCGCACGGGCTTAGTTGCTCCATGGCATGTGGGATCTTCCCGGACCAGGGCTTGAACCCATGTCCCCTGCATTGGCAGGTGGATTCTTAACCACTGCGCCACCATGGAAGTCCCCCATGAATTGATTTTTAAAAAAATCTCATGCAGCATTTAAATTCATTTCAACCCCAAATAACAGCACCATGAGGGGCTAAAGAAACTGAGAGTGCAGGAAACTTCTGTGGAGGGAGACAGCTCCCAACCTGCCGGCTGAATAAATCAGAGGCTGATGCACGGCTGGACGTTCTACCCGGGTTTTGCGTTCGTGAAAATTTTGCTGAGGTGGCAACACACTATCTGACAGATGAGGAAACGGATTGAGAAAGGGAAACTGATGGCTCTGTTTTCACAGAGAGTGACAGGCCCCGGGCCAGGATGAAAACTAGGAACCCCTGGTCCCAAGCCCCAGCCTCCACGAGCCGAGTCCTCCACGCCCGTGGTCCCCCTCTCGGGGTTGGTTTTAATTCAGTTCAAGGGCAGATCATATATCAAATTAACTTGACCCTGGAATGATAGTAGACACTCAATACATTATAAAAACATAGACGTTTGGAGCTGGATGGGACCCTAGGGGGTCACGGGGCCGGTGGTTCTCAGCCATCGCGCACATCTGAATCGGCCACAGGAATGTGAAAACGGGGCAAGTGGATTGGCCTGGGCTGGGCCTGGGCATCTGTCTACTCTAAAGGCTCCTGATTTTATAGATGAGGAATCCGACGGCCACCCAGTGCCCCCACCAGCCCCTAAAGGATTTGAGGACAAGAACATCACATCCCCGGGGCTTCCCTGGTGGCGCAGTGGTTGAGAGTCCGCCTGCCGATGCAGGGGACACGGGTTCGTGCCCCGGTCCGGGAAGATCCCACGTGCCGCGGACCGGCTGGGCCCGTGGCCCCTGAGCCCACGGCTCAGCCGTGGCCGCTGAGCCTGCACGTCCGGAGCCTGTGCTCCGCAACGGGAGAGGCCACATCAGTGAGAGGCCCGCGTACCGCAAAAAAAGAACATCATATCCCCTTTGGAAATGTCTGTCCCTTTGGAAGCTGGACTTATTTTGTCCTGCAAGAGTGAAAAACCACCATGGAGGACTTTGGATGCCAGGGCTGGGGCATCTGGAGTCTACCCTAAGGGCAACTCAGGGCTCTTTGGGATTTTTAAGAGCAGTGAGACCATGCAGCCTGTGTTGAAGGCTGACTGTGTCAGGGAGTCCAGGGGACAGAGGTCTGGGCTCAGCGCTTTCCGAAGGCAAGGGACGGGGCTGGGAGCTTCCTGGAGCTCTTTGTTCAGCCCCGTGCATTCCTATCCAATTTGAAAATTGGGGCCTACCCAAGGGCTTATTATTATTCTTTTCAGTCTTTTTCAGATTTAAAGGCATGAAAAGCAAGGGAGAGAGCACAAAAATGTGCATCCGGCCAGAGGGAGCCCCGTTTGCCAACCTGAAATCTCTGTTTCTCGTTAATTAGAGAAGCTGAGAAATCACCCTTCAAAAGCTGGCTTTTCAACCAGAAATGCCAACTGTTCAACCTTTTGTTGGAACCGTGCCACTGGCCCCCTGGATCGCCCAGTGCCCTGGCCACACGACTGAAGCGTCCACTCTCGCCACCCCAGCCTGTTAATTGCCATGGAGAGCCCCCCACCCCCCTCGCCCTCTTTATCTGTCACCTCCAGGAACAGGGCTGTTCTCGCGCTTCTCCCGGAGCCATGCTGGCGGAGTTGCTGTCCCCCGTGCCAGGCGCTGGCCGCCTCTCCTCTCCTGCTTCCAGGTTCTGGATCCCCGTCCGGCTCAGGGCTCACACCCTGGCTGGCTCGGCTCCGGCCGCACTGCCGAGCACAGGAACAGCTGGGGAAGTGGCACTGGCAGGGGGTGGCGGCTCCCGGAGCTGGACCCGCAAGCACGGTGGCCTCCTCTCCTGCTCAGCGGCGCGGGGGTGGTCGGAAAGTACAGGGCAGCCGCACGGACGGGGAAGGGGACCCCTGGACGCCAGGTTTCCCACAATGAAGGACTGTGATGCTGTGATTTATATAACAGGGAATATAAATTTGGTCTTAGTCCCTGCTCCTGGCACAGAGCTCCCCAAACCCTTGGGATTACCTACGGGAGGAGAGCCACAAAGGTGTCTTTGTTATGTGAATAGGGTGCCTGGAGGGTTGGAAATTCCAGTCCCTCCCCCAGCCTCTGTGGATGGAGCTGGAGTTTGAGTCAATCACCAATGGCCAACGATTTAATCAGTCACAATGAAGCCTCCAGAAAAACCCAGAAGGACATGGTTTGGGGAGCTTCTGGGTTGGTGAGCACGCACAGATTTGGGGGGAGCGGCCCTCGGAGAGAGCATGGAAGCTCTGTGCCCCTTTCCCCATGCCTTGCCCTATGCATCCCTTCCATCTGACTCCTGAGTTAATCCTTTTATAATAAACCAGTGATCTAGTAAGTAAAATGCTCGTCTGACTTCTGAGCTGCTCTAGCAAATTAATCGAACCCAACCAAGGAGGTGGTCGTGAGAATGCCCACTAGACAGCTGGTGAGTCACCGGTGACAACCTGGACTTGCAACTGGCATCTGAAGGTTGGGGGGCGGGCAGTCGTGTGGGGCTGAGCCCTTCATCTGTGGGATCTGACGCTGTCTCCGAGTAGTGTCAGAAGTGAGTTAATTGCTTGGTGGTGTAGGGAGAAAAAAACCACACCCACGGGAATTGGTGTCAGAATCACAGGCAGGAAGCGGGGTTACTTCACCTGGAGAAGAGACAACAGAAGGACAGACCTCCGGGTTCCCATGAGGACTGTCATCACCATAGGAGGACCAGAATGACGGTAACTGACCCCCAGAGGTGGAACCAGGCCCTCCGGGTGGAAGCAACAGAAAGACATATCTCCTGGGACAAGGGTGTGTGGCTGCCTCCGGACAAGGCAGGTTCCCAGAGGAAGGGGAGGGGAGGAGGCCAGGTACGAAGACAGGGGTGTCGGACGGCTGGGCTCCACCCGCCCCAGAGGTCTCGGGGGTTGGGGGGGCTGCCCCAGCCGAGGGAGTGCACCTGTTTACTCCATGGAGGGGAGGGGAGGCGTCAGAAGGGACGGATCCCACTCCCAATTCTGCAGCGAATTTGTTGACAGTGGGATCTGGCAAATCACTTACCGTCTCCGAGTCTCAGGCTTCCGGTCTGTAAAATGACAGGTCTCAGAGAAGACCCCCTCCGAGTCATTTCCAATCTTCAGTGCAGCAGTGCCGCCCTGCCCCCACCCTCCCCCCTGTCCTGTGGCCGGAGAGGGGTTTTTGCAAGGTAACCCCAAGTCAGGAAGTGTGTGTGCATTGCAGGGCTGGGGGGAGGGCATGGAGAACTGTTTATATCATAATAAGGTCAGTGTTATGCTAGCACAGAGGCTCTGAATCTCAAATGTGATACTGATGAAGACTTTGGGGAGAAATCACCCCCCTGTAACTTGCAATGGTTCCGATTGGATTTAGGAACTTAAAGAAAATAAGAGGAAAAGACAAGTCTCCCTGAGAGCAGAGCATCACCACCGCCCCCCCTTCATTCCACCAAGCAGCAGAGTGGATGGTGTGGCTGGCTGACTCACGACTATATCCAGAGGCAGCGAAAGCTCACAAGATGGCGGAAGAAACTTCTCAACTCCTGGTGGAGGCTGGGGGTGGGGGTGGAGAAGCAGGGGAGGGGTCTTGAGGGAAGAAGGAGTTAAAAGGGCAGAAAAATTGTGTGGGAAGGCAAGAAATAGCTACTGAGGCAAGAGAGGGTGCCGCACTCTGGCCTAGGGGGTGTCCACTTGGCACCATCCCAAAGGTCTGAGCCAAGATGGCCAACTCCGGGAAGATGCAGGACGCACAGTTGTTAGCCCAGGACTGGGGGTCGGAGGGAGCATCTAATGCCTGAGTTTCCTTCTAGTCCCACCTCCGAAGTTTAGATTTCTCACAAACACCTTAAGATGAATCTGAACATCCTTGGTATCTCCTATGCTCACGTGTGTTCGCTTTAAGGGGATGGTGGCCAAGCTGGCCACAGCTAAGGGTGTAGAGTAAGTCCCAACCCCCAGCTGCAGTCAACCCAGACAAGAGAGTCCTCTTTACTACGGGCCATGAGTCACTTTCAATGGCTGAAAAAAATAACAAGGTGGGTCCTTTGGGCTCTCTCCTACCCACTCTGCTTCATATCCTAGCTGAAAAGATAAGGAGGAAAGTGGGAGAGGCTACCATCTTGGATCTCCAAACTTGGCTGCAAGGTCCCTCGGTGCCTCAATCCCATTTAGGGTCCCACAGAGCCAGAGGTGGAAGCTGCCAAGCTGCAGAGCTGTTCTGGTGTCCAGGGGTGTGGTAATGGGGTCATGGCAATGGGAATAGCCTCTCGGAGTGAGAGGGACTTGGAATGGGCAGCTGGAACCTTGGTTCTGGAATCAGCTTGGGAGGTGGATGTGAGCACTCTTCTCTTGGCCCCAAATTTTCAAGCAAAGATGTCTTCCAGAAAGGGGAGGCAGGTCTGTTGGAGGAAAGAGTTCTGGGAAGATCCAAGCTAAATTTCTTACCTCCTGGCAGAAAGGGGGTGAAAAGACCCCTAAGTCGGAGGTGAGTCTTCAGAGCTCCATGGACAAGGCAGTGGAAGGGGCAGAGAAGCTGGGAAGGTTTATCCAGAGCCTCCGTGTGACGCAGCCAAGCGTTTGCTAGAGACGTTCATGGTGTCAGCAAAAACCTCAGGCTTCATGAAGTGCCCCAGGGCCTTCCAGAACCTTCATGATTAGTCTGGGTGGGGGAAGAGGAAGGAGAGGCCACAGGAATTTTGAAGAAAGAGGATAACACTGCAAGCTCAAGGCTTAGAGACTAAAAGAGAAAACGTCACAGGGAGAGAGGTTAGCAGCTGCCCCCAACAGGGTGGGAACAGGACGCTCCAAACCCACCCCCAGGACCTGCGGCCAGGCCCAGCTCATGGCTCCACCCTCCCACCTCTGGTTCCCGTATGAATAGGGTGGTATTAAAGGTGAGCTGTTTAGAGCCTCTGAAATATCTTTGGTGTTGGAGGAGATGTTAGTGACAGGTCAGAACAAGCTGGACCAAGCCTCGGGGAGGCTAGAGCTGCCCACAGCTCCCATTCCCAGCTCCCTGGCTGGGCAGGGCTGGAGGTGAGACAGGTGCATATCAAAGAGGGGGGGACATACCTGGCAGTGCCACAGTTTAGGTCCCAAGACGATACTCCTCTGGTCCTTCCCCAGAAGCATCTACCCCAGGCTTCACCGCAGGACGCAACACAGTTCAGCCTCTGATGCAGGTCCAGGACAGACACCCCTGCGAGGTACGTGGTAACAGGCCAGGAATTCGTATGGCCTGAGGGTAAGAGAACTCATGCTGCACTTCAAAGGCCTGGCAACGTGGCCCAGGTTACTGGGACAAATTCTCATCCAGTCCAGTGTTTGTGTGTGTGTGTGTGTTTTTTTTTTCTTTTTTTTGCGGTACGTGGGCCTCTCACTGTTGTGGTCTCTCCCCTCGCGGAGCAGAGGCTCCAGATGCGCAGGCTCAGCGGCCATGGCTCACGGGCCCAGCCGCTCCGCGGCATGTGGGATCTTCCCGGACCGGGGCACGAACCCGCGTCCCCCGCATCGGCTGGCGGACTCTCAACCGCTGCGCCACCAGGGAAGCCCTCAGTCCAGTGTTAACCCATTATTTCCACAACCTGGTTGAATCAATATGCAACGACACTATGGCTTCTCACCCCTGCTACTCACGCCCACCTCCAAGGGTCTGGGGGGCAGGGTTGCGCAGTTTCCAAGGCGACCAACCATGATGGTGCGGAAGCCTCAGGGATCCATCCGGGCCCAGGAGACTAGGCTGCCGCAGCTTAAAGGGTTTGCCCTCCATGGATGGGATGGGGCTGCAGGAGCAGGGCATGCCCTCAGTTGTTACAAGACCCCAGAGCGCTCAGTAGTGTAAGGGACCACATTAAGAACACCCAATGAATGGCCTTACGCAGGAATACCCAGCTTGGTTAAAGTGCAGAGAAATGGTAGGAGGTGAGGTTTGAAATTCCAGTTGATGCTCAGCTGTGGGCGGGGGGGCCTTGCACACCCAGCTAAGAGGTGTGGGCTTTTCCTTGGAAGCCACGGGAAGGCCCGGAAGGCCCTGAAGGGAGGCAGGAGGGAAGTGGAGTTGGTGTCCAGATGTGTGCTGGTAGCAGCTCTCACTCCCTCCAAAGGGCCCCTCTTCCACGCTTCCTCTACATACCAGTTCCTGCCCCAGCCAGCTTTCCAGGTCAGTGCTTGGCATCGAGAGGGTATTAAACAGGATTTCCTGAGCACATTAGCGGACAGTGTGTTTACTGGACTCCAAAGGGAGGGAGTCTAATGAGCGTTACATGTGACATGATGTTTACAACCTCCAATTAAAACCTCCGTAGTTGGGGCTTCCCTGGTGGCGCAGTGGTTGGGAGTCCGCCTGCCGTTGCAGGGGACGCGGGTTCGTGCCCCGGTCCGGGAGGATCCCACATGCCCCGGAGAGGCTGGGCCCGTGAGCCATGGCCGCTGAGCCTGCGCGTCCGGAGCCTGTGCTCCGCAAAAAAAAAAAAAAAAAAAAAACTCCGTAGTGAAATACAAATTATTTTTCTTAGGCAGAGCCATCTCTTTGACATAAACATTTTGAGAAGTCGCTTACGGTGAATGATATGATTATCGGAAATGATCATAAAGCAGAGTTTTAAAATGAAAGTGGTCTAGCTGAACCCCGTCACTCTTCGTTTCACTGCGGTCTGTACAGAGTTTTCTGCACGTTTGGGAGTGGAGGCTGGGCAGCGCCGCTCCGCTTGTCATGAAAGAGGAGAGGACCGCCACCCAGGTCGGGCACTTCCTGGGGACAGGGAGGCAGAAAAAGATTTTCGAGAAGCGAAACACCTGAAATGGATCTTTAAGCAGTTTGCTGTGATGTAAACAGCCACGCCGCCTCCCTTGGGAGAGCTTCTGCAAATCCTACTAAACAGATTTCTGCTCCTGCGTGAGGGGATGCTTTCTTTCTTTCTTTTTTTTTTTCTTTTTTGCGGTTACGCGGGCCTCTCACTGCCGTGGTCTCTCCTGTTGCGGAGCACAGGCTCCGGACGCGCAGGCTCAGCGGCCACGGCTCACGGGCCCAGCTGCTCCGCGGCACGTGGGATCTTCCCGGACCGGGGCACGAACCCGCGCCCCCTGCATCGGCAGGCGGACTCTCAACCACTGCGCCACCAGCGAAGCCCCGAGGGGATGCTTTCTGAGTTCTGCTCCCAAGTTCATGCAGGATAGAAATAGAGGCCGCTCCCACAAATGAGGGACAGCTGACATCGGGCACCAGTGGATGGACCGTGAGTCACCTGTGCTCGTCGCACCCTGCAGACAGTCTTTAGGAGGAGACAGGGCTGCGGAGAGGCAGGCGGTGGATGTGAGGATAGGATGAGTCCGTAGGGGATGGAGGATAGAATCCACTGGCCCTGGGACCGGTCAACCACCAACACCAGCACCTGCTCGCATCGCTGTTTTCTCCGTCTGTGTGATGATCTTTGATTCTCACAACTCAGCAGGCAAGCAGGAGCACGGGGAGGGCAGGAAGCCAAGACGACAAAGACTCCAAGGAAGTTCTGTCAGGGGAAAAAAATAAATAATAATAGGCTTTCACACCAAGCACTGCTCTGGGAATCCAACTGTTCGCCCTGTATTCGAAGTGTACATTTGCTAAGGAAGCACAAATAAGCCAGATAAAAGCAATTGAAACCGTCCCAGAAGAAGGCTTCCCCGGCTCGTGCCCCGCCATCACGCAGCCCCATGACCCTCCTGAGCGGGGCGGCTAGCCACAGAGGTGGGGACTTTGATTAAAGGGGGGCTGGCTGGGGCTGGCGTTCAGACGGAGCTCCTTTAAACAACAACGCCATTTTTAATAACGAGAGGCCAAACTCGGCACGCTTTACTCATTGCTGCAGCACTTTTCTTCCAGGAGGGTTAGCAAATAAGAAGTCTAGGGCCTTGAAATTTTGATCATGCAAAGTGTTTTAAAGGGTTTTATTTTCCTCCCTGTTCATTAAAATTGCACTACTGTGATTCTATTCTGTATATAAACTAGATACACACAGGCCTGCTGTGTCACTTCCACCAAATGAGGACAATAGGACCCTCCGTAGGAGCTAATATGTCTTTGAGGATCTGTTGGGGAAAAGCCATACATGTAAAAATATAAATGAAAATGGCCCCATATAGATTTATATATATAAAGATACAAAAAAGTACTTATTTCCATCGCTAGGGTATGGTTTCAACTTGAGAACACATGAGAAAAATACGTTTATTGGGTCAGAGAAACAGATCTAGACTTGGGAATGTGACTAAAAGGAGACTGGAGGCCTCTCACCTGATGGCTGAACCTGGGAGGAACTGAACCCCACAGCCTCAGACAAGAGAAGGACCCTGATTGCTGCAGCTTGGAGTGTTCTGCTCCCAGCACTAGGCCCAAGGACTAGAAAGGAGGGGAGAAAAAAAGAGAGAAGCAAGAGGAGAGGAAGAGAGAAGCAGGCAGGAGAGAGAAAATAAGGATGAAGAGACAGAGGGAATGATTTCAAGGTGCCTTTGGTCACAGTAAGATAAACCATCTCAAGCCACTTAAGAGAAAAAGAGGGATGTACTAGAAAGACAGAGAGGTGATTCATGGGAATCCACTCAAGTGGGCCTTGGGAAAGTTCTAGAACAAGGACCTAGAAAATCTTCAAGCACCCATGTCACCCCCAGGCTCTTCCAGATCCCCACCCTGCTCCTTCCTCTGGCTCATTCTGTCTCTCCAGTCCAGCACCCTCCACTTCTCAGCCCTCAAAGCTGCACACGAAGACCCGCCAGTTCTTAGGATCATACACATATGTCCCCCACACCCAGCGGCGTGCGGAAGCCAGCTGGCCATCTCCGAATCCCAAGTCCAACCTCCGTGGGGTGAGAATTTGATTGGCCCCCACATGCCCACCTCAGTTCAGTACTGCAGGGAGGGGTCACATGATGCAAATGTGGGCCAGAGCCCAGCCCTGGGGCAGAAGCAGGGGGGTTCCTAGGATAGAGGGATCACCCTAAAGGTTAGGCGAGGGAAGGCTCCAGAAAGTGGCAAAGGAGGGACAGAGAAACCTGTTTATCCTCCTGTTCTCAGGAAGTGTGACGCCTCCCTCCTCAGTTGTCAAGGCAAGAAGAAACCAGGTCTAAACACAGGCACACTGAGTTATGTGTCATGGAACCTTCTGGAATCCTTCCCCCTACATCTTTGCCTCACTCAATGGCTACCAAACAGGAGCGGCCTGTTGCATCCCTTCTTATTCCAGGAAGACCCTGTGGAAAATGAGTCAAAGGTGAAGACTGTCTTCCTTGCCTCCCTTCCTGGAATTATCTCCCCTGTTCCCATCTTACCCTAATGCCCTCTCATTACTTCCCCAAATGCTACACCATTTCTTGTAATAATATTTTTAAACTAAAATTTAATAATATTTTAAAATTCTGCTTTCATTTCACTTTACACCTAAACAAGAAGCCATGCAAAGGATGTAGACATCACCTTCCTCACACCCAACAGGTACACTCCAAATCTGTGGTCAGTGTAGCTTCCGTGAAGTGGGCAGTCTTCCAGCTCAGAAGATCATCCTATTAATACTTTAAAATCTGTTCACTTGTCACTATTCAGTTGATCATGCAACCAATACTTACTGGTACGTCTTCTAGACACCAGATAATGTGCTAAACACTGCATACAGCCATACAGGACAAACACAAATTTCTACTCTCAAAGAAGCTTAATGACTTGCCAGGAACACACTCACTGAAGAGTAATTCCACACATTAGAAGTGTTGCAAAAGGGAAATCGAGGGTATGGGAAGAATTTATGAGGGTGAGTCAAGGAACGCCTCCTTGACTAAGTGAAATTATATAGACTTGCAGCTTATGTATTAGTTTACTAGGGCTGCCATAACAAAGTGCCACAGGATGGGTGGCTTAAACAATAAAACTTATTTTCTCACAGTTCCGGAGACCAGAAGTTCAAGATTATAGTGCTGGTGGTGTTGACCTCTCTCTCTGGCTCATAGGCATCCATCCTCTCCCTGTGTCTTCTACATGGTCTTCCCTCTGTGCCTGTGTCCTAACCTCCTCTTTAAAGGCCACAGTCATACTGGATTAGGGCCCATCCTAACCACCTCATTTTAACTTAACTACCTCTTTAAAGATCCTATGGCCAGGACTTCCCTGGTGGTCCAGTGGTAAAAAAAATCTGCCTTACAATGCAGGGGACGCAGGTACGATCCCTGGTCAGGGAGCTAAGATCCCACAAGCTGGGGAGGGCGGGGTCAACTAAGCCCGTGCGCCACAACTACTGAGCATGCGTGCCTCAACTAGAGAGCCTGTATGCCACAAAGTACAGAGCCCACGCGCTCTGGAGCCCATGCGCCACAACTAGAGAGAGAGAAAAAAAAAAAAAAACCCACACGCCACAATTAGAGAGAAGCCCGTGCGTTGCAATGAAGAGCCCGCCCATGCATGGCAAGGAAAGATCCCACATGCCACAGTGAAGATCCCGTGAGCCGCAACTAAGACCCGATGCAGCCCAAAATAAAATAAATAAATAAATAAATAAATAATATATTTTTAAAAAGATCCTATGGCCAAATACAGTCTCATTCTGAGGTACTGGGGTTTGGCGGGCGGAGGGGGGGGGACGACACACAATTCAGTCCATAACTGCCTGTTCATTGCTAGCCAGGTGCCCAATCTTGGAAAGTCTTCTAGAAAGAAAACACAGCTGGAGAAGAGCAAGGATGATCATGAAACGTCTAGTAAATCAGGTTAAATACTTTCGACTTTAGATCTTAAAGGTGAACTTGAGATCCTTGAAGGAAGAGGGACGTGACAAACCGCAGGTTAGAAAGATCATTCTGGTTTCACTGTGGAACAGGAATTGGAGGAACAAGATGGGTACGTGGAGACCAGGCACTGCTGACCGTCCAGGTGGCAGGTGAAGGAGACTCGGACTGGAGGAGACCCCTAGGTCTGGGCAGTAGTTGGGATGTGACTATAAGCCGGGATGGAGGCAAATGCTGAACAGAGCCCCGGGAAGCACCGATATTTGAGGAGGAAGAGAAGGAAGTAAGGAGCAACCAGAAAGGTGCCAGGAAACCACAGGAACATATGGTCACCAGAGCCGGGGACCGGAGTGCCCTTAGCAGGGAGGGGTCAGAGGGCAGAACTGTCCAACAAGGGAGGATGGGGAGTGGCCACTGGATGTATTTATCTGGAGGCCAGCGGTGCCCCGGGTGAGGGCAGTTTCAGGGGTGCGGAGGGCTGAAAGATAAAGGTCCACGGGAAGGGGAGTTTGGGGGACAACCCTGGAATATTTGGGCTGGGGATGCGAGGAGAGGGAAGGAATCACAGCTGGGAGCTTAGGGATCCCAAAGAGCATCTGCAGAGGGAAGAGGTTGAAACACACTTGAACGATGTTGGAAAAGAGCCAGCAGAGGAAGAACATCAGATCCCGAGGAGGCAGGTGGGAACGCTGGCCTCGGGAAAGAAAAGGGGCGATTCTTCCATCTCAGTGCAAATGAAGCAGGAAAAAAAGAGCAATCAGAGCCTGTAATCAAGGCGATGGCATCTCAGCCAAGAGGTGTGTGCAGGGGAAACGCGCAGTAGAGGGACACTCTGCGCAGACTTTGGATGTAGACAGAATGGATGAATTAATAAAGAATGAACTGAAGAGTGAATACCCAACGCATTTGGCGACAGATGTACGAATCAGGCCTGCTTTTTTTTTTTTTTTTTTTAAATAAGATTTGTCCTCAAATTGCCACCTGTGCCCCTTGGCGGTTTGGTATCTAGACTAGCAGACAGGAACCATCCCATTACCCCCTGGAAGTAGGCCATCGAGCTACCCACAGACAAGCCAGATTTTTTCTCCAGAATATTTTGAATTAACTATAAAAGCTGGAGGAGTGTGATTAAGCCCCTAAAGCTGCAAACCACAGAGTGTGCAAGAACGGTTGTCTGGGCCCGGGTAATTTTAAGGGCCATTGTTATGAGCAAAAACAACGGGCAGGCATCCACTGAGCTGGGTCTTTCCTCCTCCATCCTTGCCTGGGGCCCCCTCAACAACCCTGCAGGTCCTAGCTGTGCCTGTGACCGGACACCCCACTCTGTGGGCCCCGAGGTCAGGGATAAAGCCCCTTGGAATAACAGGGCCATTGAATTTCCAACTGAATCACCCCCCAGAGGCCCATCTTCTCCAGTTACGGGGCTCATTAGAGCTCAGGTAATGTAACAGCTCCTCCCGCTAATGGCCCATGAGCAAGTGGAGGAGAAAGACCAGCCCCTCTACTACTGCACTGAAGAGAAACGGGGAGGAAACGGTCATTGACTATAGCCCCAAAGTTCTTAGTGCTTTGGAAGAACTTCCTACCATGAGTGATCTGGAGCATGAAGAATGGATTCACCAGGAGGCTGTGGTGGTTATAAGCAGAACAGACATTCATCCGTGCATCCCAGCGACCGATGTCCAGCGTTCTGGAATTTGTCATTCTAGAAGTTTCCATGGCTAGTCTCACTAGTTGGAAGGAGGCATGAGAGATCCCTGGAGCCAGAAGAGGTCTTCAGAAGCTGCAGGGGCCGCATGCCAGGAAAAGTGACACCTCTAGGAGCTGCCTGCTTTGGGCTGACTTGTCCCTCTTGAACTTCAGGGTCTGGACAAGGACGTGCTCTCCAGGGACAGTGAAGAATTTGACAGTGACTGGACAACTGGAAATACAGTGGAAATCGACCAAGATGTTCCTAGCATTCAGCATGTGCTCAGAGCATTTCCTGGGCCAGGAATCCACTGGTACCCGTGCCGGGCGCCACAAGAAAAGGGAGAGCCCCTTACCGCCCTGCGGTCTGACCCTGAGCCCCAGCCGGCCTCCAATCACGTTCACTTGCTTAGAAATCAGCTGACCTTCAGAAAGTGATACCTAATAAGGAAAAGGACTTGAAGTTGGGGGTTCCAGGCACAAGAAAGCTGAGAATAGCCCCCTAATTCTGTGGGGACCAGAGTTCCTTTAAGGCTGACAGCAGATTGGTTATCACCACAGATGAAATGTGTCGTCAAGAGCATGGTGCATGGAAGGTGAACGGTTTCTACCTGGTCCTGTTAAAATCACTCCCACTGGGCTTCCCTGGTGGCGCAGTGGTTACGAGTCCGCCTGCTGGTGCAGGGGACACGGGTTCGTGCCCCGGTCCAGGAGGATCCCACATGCCGCGGAGCGGCTGGGCCCGTGAGCCATGGCCGCTGGGCGTACGCATCTGGAGCCTGTGCTCCGCAGCAGGAGAGGCCACGGCAGTGAGAGGCCTGCATACCGAGAAAAAAAAAAAAAAAATCACTCCCACTAAATTGAACAGAAACAAAGGGAGCATGGCTCCAGGATCTTCCTAGCCCACCAGGCTGGGAATCATTTCCCACAGGCGAATGACATCAGGAAAGAAAACTGGGGTTCCTCAGCCAGATTCCACTGTAGTCCCAGATCTGTGCTTCTTGCTGTCAATCTTAGCTGGGAGGAAGCTTTGGGGCCAGTTGAAGAGCCCAAGCAATGCAGTGGCCCACCTGAGTCCCCTCTCAGCTTCCCATCCGTCATGAAACCTGCAAAGGGATTGCCAAGAATCCCAAGAACCTGCCATTGTGAGTGTCCCAGACAACTGCAGAAGAGGATAGGGATAGGGGACACCAAAGTTTCGCAACCCAATGGCCTTGGCCAGCCCAGGCACTTCACACGACGGGGGAGCAAGAACGAGCCATCACCATGGCAACCAGAAGGACCACAGCTGGGGTCCAGGAGGGCCCTGTGACTCAGCCATCTCTCCTCCAGGGCCAACCCCAGCAGATTCTTACAGGTTTGCCAGGCAGGGGGAAAAGGGGGTGTGGTCCTCCTCCTGATCCCCGGTCCCGCCCCACTCCCACACTTTCTGCGTCCTTGCCCGCCAGGGAGCGAGGGGGCAGTCTGTTTCATAACCAGTACGCAGGTTTTGAATGCCTCCCATGGGGAGGGCTCTGGGCTGTGCCCCAGTGCGAACAGCAGACTGAACACAACCTATGGAATGCAAGGCAGAAGCCCAGCAGGGTGGGGGAGCCGGGGAACCGGAGGAGGGCAGGACGGGACGCTGCCCCGGGAGATCCCAGAGGCTTCACAGAGGAGGTGACCTCAGAGCTGGGAACAATGATCAGCTCATTAAGAACTGGCAGATGATACAAATGAACTCATTTACAAAACAGAAACAGACTCAGAGACTTAGAGAAGGAACTAATGGTTACCAGCGGGGAAGGGCAGGGGGGAGGGATAGTTAGGGAGTTTGGGATTGACATGTACACGCTGCTCTATTTAAAACAGAGAACCAGCAAGGACCCACTGTATAGCACGGCGAACTCTGCTCAGTATTATGTAACAAACTAAATGGAAAAAGAACTTGAAAGAGAATAGATACATGTTTATGTATAACTGAAACACTCTGCTGTACACCTGAAACTAACACAACATTGTTAATCAACTGTACTCCAATATAAAATTAAAAGTTAAAAAAAAAAAAGAACTGGCAGATAGTCCTCCTAGCTGGGCTGGGAACAGTTCTCAGCTCCCCAAGGCAGAGGAGCTTGTCTGCGGTCGGGGCCTGGGTCACGCCAGGCCACGTTCCCGGCTGCACGCTGATGGGGTGTCAGGGGCTTAGCTTCCCCATGTGCCTCCCGCTCCTTCCTGCCCCGATCCAGCTCCAATTCACCCACCTTTCCCTTCTAAAAATGCTTTGTTCCTGCACCACTTTTACACCCTACTTGAAGCACATTTTTCAACATATACAAAAGTAGAGAAGGTAAATTAATGCACCTCTGTCACCTAAATTCAACAACTTTCACCTTACGGCCAGTCGCATTTCATCCATAATCCTGCTCCATTTCCCCAACCTCCAACCCAGACAACATACCGTTTCATCTGTAATTATTACAGAAATTATCCCCAAAAGATCAGAGTTTTCTCAGCACATCCGCAAGACCATTCTCATTCCTTTAAAAAATATCAATTTCCAAATATTATCCAATATCCAGTCAGTGATCCCACAGTCAGGATTTTTCAGACTGCATCCCCAAGGTTTCATTTGCTATGTTCCTCTGTCCCTTGACTTTTCTATAAATGGATATTTAGACCTAGAGACTCAGTGATTATTTCTGGCAAAAACTTCAAAGGCAGTGGTGTTCCTTCCATCAGCAGGTACACAGAGTCTGGTCAGTTATTTCTGTGATGTTAACAGACACTGATGCCAGATCCATTCATCCCTTAGATGTGGTCACGTGGTGATGCTCTAATTCTGTAACTCCTGCATTTATTGGCTAGAATGCCTCTAAAAAAGAGAAACTTCATGGAAAAACAGAATGAATGCTTGATTCTTCCCTTCTTATACCAGTTTCCCAAAGATTGAATTGCTTCCCTAACCTTCTCCAAAAGTGACCAAGGAGCGCTTGATTTTTAGCATTGCTATAAAGGCTTGGATTTCAACATATCTTTAATCCATTGCAATCAATCCCTTGCAGTTATCACTGTAACTGATGTCTGAATTGCCTCATCTTTGGCTAGTAGGACTTTCGCTCCCGCGTGCACTTTGATAGTTTCCATGCTTTCTGGGCTGGCAGGATAGTCCAGGCTCATCTTGTACATTCATCTCACTCTTGTTTATTTCCATAGCAGGTCCCCTGACCCCCACCTCCAACCTGTGTCTTCACTGCAGCCAGATTAATCTTTCCTCAAATTAATTTTAGCCCTGTTTTCTCTTCTTGGGAGACAGTGTGATGCAGGCAACAAACAGGACTGTTGGAACTCGGGAGAACTGGGTCTGAAAGTTGACCACATGAATTACAAGATGTGCAGCCCTGGTTGGTTACGTCATCTTCTGAGCCTCAACTGCCTCAATTGTAAAAATAGGAATAATAATACCTTACCTTACAGGATTGTGGTAAAGACTAGATAAACGTAAAGCACCTGGTTTAGAATTCTGCGAATAGTAAGTACGTGTCAACATACCTTCCTTTTCTTCTTGTTCTTTCTGAGAAATGTTGGTGGTTCCTAGTGGCCCTCCCGTCATGCAGACTTCCAAGCCCCCTTTCCTCTGACTCTCAATGCCTGTTCTCTCCATCCACCTCCACTCCAGTCCCACCAGCCTGCTCTCACCCAAGCTACTAGCCCCCACACCAATCTTTTTTTTTTTTTTTTTTGTGGTACGCGGGCCTCTCACTGCCATGGCCTCTCCCGTTGCGGAGCACAGGCTCGGGACGGGCAGGCTCAGCGGCCATGGCTCACGGGCCCAGCCGCTCCGCGGCACGTGGGATCTTCCCGGACCGGGGCACGAACCCGCGTCCCCTGCATCGGCAGGCGGACTCTCAACCACTGCGCCACCAGGGAAGCCCCCCACACCAATCTTTATTTACACCGACTCCCCAGTCTTATATGCCCCACGCGCTTCTGCTTATTCAAACCCTACCTGTCTGTGAAGACCCAGCTCAGGTCCTTCTGTTTCCCCAAACCCTTCAGACATCATACTCTTCTCATCCCACAAAAGCTTGTCTGCCTGCCCACAAAAGCAAGTTGGGAGGCTACAGTCTTCCGTAGCCATTTTCACCTGCCACCTACAAGTTAGGACAGAATACACTTCAAGAACAGCTGTTTCTGGGCTTCCCTGGTGGCGCAGTGGTTGAGAGTCTGCCTGCTGATGCAGGGGACGCGGGTTCGTGCCCCGGTCTGGGAAGATCCCACGTGCTGCAGAGCGGGAGAGGCCACAGTGGTGAGAGGCCCGCGTACCACAAAAACAAACAAACAAAAAAAAAGAACAGCTGTTGAAGCTGGACGGGTGTGTACACAGATCCCTGGGCACCCCAACTAGATGTGGGACCGTAAGTGTGCAGGACCAGCTAAGGATGTGCTTGTGCGTGAGTACATGGGTGTGTACGTGTGTGTGCTTGCATGCATTTGTTAGCACATTCATGTGTGTGCACATATGTAAGTGCATGTGTGCATGTGTGCACACACGTGTATGTATGTGTATACGTGTGCGTGTGATCAACACGCTGCAGGAAGCCAGGCTCCCTGTTGTCCTCTCTGACTCAGAATCACTGGGAGTCCCTGAGGCTCTGCCCTGCCCTCAGATTTCAGCTGGAACATGCGAGGGCCCTGATTTTAACAGAGACCCAGTAATGGTCTCCTTGGGGGTCTCACTTTTCCAAACCAGATATGACGCCATCCGGAGCAAGGAGAAGAGCCATAAATGACTAGAGAAAGCTGCCCTGTCCAAATCTGGCAGCCAGATCTGAAACCGAAGATGAACTCAGCATAGAATTTTTCAGTGGAAGAACCAGCCTCCGGAGAAGCAGCGAGTAAGAACACTAAGTAAAATGGCCTCTCATCCCCAAGACAGGATGACCCCACTCATCAACTTGCCCGACTGTGCCAAGGTATCACAAAACCCGGAGAGGCAGCTGTGGCGCGCGGTATCCACCTACAGGCCCTTCCTGGACCCCCAAGTCTGTCCCAGGACGGAGTCGCTGCTGTGAAGAATGAAAGAAGAAAGTGTGTCCCAGGTGAGAGACAAAATGGAGCTCCAGGGTGGGTGCAGAAGCCCTAAGTGGGCTTTCCTGGGTCTTTCGGGTTTAAAAGAAACGCCTGCCCCTTCCCTCAACAGCTGTTGCCCAGATAAAAGGGGTTTAGCCAAAGCAGGGTTCAAAGCTCAGCATAGAAAAGCAACAGTGATTTAAGCAATAAAACCAGCATTTCCCTGGAGGGCTGCAGGGGCACGGGGAGCCCCGGGATGAAGGGAGCGCTGGCCAGCACCCCAAGAAGAAAATGGCCAGTGAGGAGGTTCCTGGAGGGCCTGGCTGGGGGGGTCCCTTGGGACAGATAGGGCCACATGTTCAGCGGTCACCTGGCAGCTCTGTCATGAACCCACCCCTGCTGTCCCGAACTGTCTGGAAGACGCCTGTGCTGATGCTCCCCAGGGCATGAAGCAGTGGGCAGAATCCCCAGGCTGGCAGCTCTGTGTCCAGGGGTGTCAGAAAACAGGCTGGCATGTGGCCATCTCTGGAGCAGAAGTGAGGCGATCCCCAATGATTCCAGAGGAAAGTGGCCTTTGGACTGAGCGGGGAGAGGCTGGGCTCTTTCCCCAGGGGGGTGAAAATGGAATCTCAGGTTGTTTAATGGGGTGTTAAAGGTGCGGTGTCACTTCCCCCGAAAGGGGTGGGGCGCTTGGGGACATCCCAGCAGAGGCAGGCTTCTGGGTCTGCAGATGCTCACTGGTTAAAGGCAGCCGCGCTGGGGGAAAGGCTCTTCGGGACCAGAGGATGTGTGGCCCTGCCCCGCCCTCAACCCACTTCCAGTGCTCGTGGCGTGGAGAGCAGGAAGGCGGGCTTCCAGAGAGTGAAGCAGCTTGGTAACCACCAAGGGCCATCACATAGTAACATTTCATAGCGCTGAACAAAGCTCCAGGCTGTGTTCCAGCAGAGGCTTGAAAATTCCAGGCCCGCTTCCTCCGCAGCCCTGCCACAGGAGCGGAATCTGGGCGTGTGACAACGTGGGCTCTGCCCCAGGCCTGCAGGACATTCATTCCAGGGAGGTCTGCCCTGGCCCACCCTCTGCGCCCCCTCCACGGGTCAGCCTGATTGAGACGGACACTGGTGCGTGAGCCTTTACAAAAAACCCTATGAGCCACTCTCTGTTCCTAACATATGAATAGACTGTGCTCTTGTGCGTCTTTCTGGAGCAGGTCATGTGTGCAGGCTCTCCTTCCATGGCTTGCCTTACATGGGTTTCTCTACCCAGGCACCTGACCTACCTACAAGAGGCAGGTGCCCCTAGGCCAGGCCTCCTGGAGGCTCTGACCACAGAATTCTTAGAGTGCCTCTCTCCACTGGGAGCTGGAAATCCAAGCTCGGAATGGTCAGCATAGGTCACTCCCGCTGGGGTCCCAGGAAACTTTATTGTCAGCTTGCTTTTCTATTTCAATTGTTTTTTTTTTTTTAAGATTTTTTTTTTTTGATGAGGACCATTTTTGGTCCAAAGACCATTTTTAAAGTTTTTACTGAATCTGTTACAACATTGCTTCTGTTTTATGTTTTCAGTTTTTTTGGCCGCGAGGCATGTGGGATCTTAGCTCCACGACCAGGGATCGAACCGGCACCCCCTGCACTGGAAGGGAAAGTCTTAACCACTGGACCCCAGGGAAGTCCCTCAATTGTTTTTAGATGAGCCAAAGGCCAGGTCCCTTATCTGTTTGCTCGAGAAAGCCGCCCTTGTCCTGGGGGATGGACCTCACAAATGATCACACCCGTTCCCTGCTTCCAGCCCGGGGTGGGCTCAGAGAGCCCCAGAAAGCGCCACCTGCCTCCTCAAACATCCCCCGACGAGGACAGGCCACATGACCCCTGGCAGAAGGGCTGGGACTGGGATGAGGCAGTGAGGCATCCCGGGGGCCCAGCACACGGGGCAAGACCCCCAGGTGGGCAGCGGGGGCGACTCCCTCGCCTGACTCACCCTGGTCGCTGCTCTGCTTGCAAATAATCCTGTCTTGTGTAGGATAATTTGCAGGTTCTAGAAGTCTCCCCAGACATCCACCTCAAATTCTTCTGCTTCAAACTGAGTAAGGCTTGTAGCTCTTGTGGAGAAAGAGAGGGACAGAGACTGAGGGACAGAGACAGACAGAGACTTACAGACACAGGGAGACAGAGAGACGCCCCTGGTCCTGCCAGATGCCCTTTGCATTATCCTCAGGCGGTTTTCTCCTCCATCTCACCTTCCTTATTTTTTTCCAGCCTGATCTCTCCACATCTTTCAAGCTCGGCCGGTGGGATGAGTTCCATGGAATGTCCCACGAGCATCCACCCCCCTGGTAATGCATTTCATTCTCCGTGTAGCTGTTGAATCCTCTGAGTCTCCTCCCCCATTCACTCAGCGCCCACTGGGTTCAGAGCTCCGGACAGGGCCCTGGGGCTGCCAAGGGCAAAGCGGACACTGGAGCAACACCATCATTCCGTGGGCTCTTCCTCAACAACAACAACATCTTAAAAATTCCATTTTATGGCTCTGTTGGTACAAAGGTGAATATATTAATAATATATATGACAACATTTTCTTCAACCTAAAAGTTCATTTTTTTGCTTCTGATTTTAAAAGAAATGAAGACTAAAAGTCGCGGGCCCCTGAGAGTATCACGGGTCCCAGGCACAGTGCTTCTGGGGGGCTTTGGCCACGGCAGACGGTCGCCAGACTCAGAGCTGCCAGTCTGGCTCACAGTCAAGGATGTAAAGTGGAGCATCCTGGGAGCTTCCAGAAGGCCTGCAGCCCAAAGGCACTCAAACAACGACATCAGAACCTCAGGATGGGACCCAGACACCAGTATTTTTTTTAAAGCTCCCGGTTCATTAAATGTGCACTCAAGGCTGTGAATTAGTGAGTCTCAGCCCCAGCTGCCCAAGGGAATTACCTGAGGAGCTTTTTGTTTGTTTGTTTTTTGCGGTACGCGGGCCTCTGACTGCTGTGGCCTCCCCCGTTGCGGAGCACAGGCTCCGGACGCGCAGGCTCAGCGGCCGTGGCTCACGGGCCCAGCCGCTCCGCGGCATGTGGGATCTTCCCGGACCGGGGCACGAACCCGCGTCCCCTGCATCGGCAGGCGGACTCTCAACCACTGCGCCACCAGGGAAGCCCCTGAGGAGGTTTTTTTAAAAGCCCAGGGAAGTGGGGTTGTGCATCCACGTTCTTAAAGCCCCAGGCGAGCCCCCCATAAAAGGGTTCTCCTTCCCTTGCCGGGCGGGCACCTGTATGTGCTCACCATTGGCGCAGACTCCGAATTGCAGTTCTCTGCTGATTCTGAATAAACCCTCTTTGCTGGAGAAATAGCTGGCTGTCTGTCTGTTTCAGGTCAACACCGTTAAACAACAACTCTCCATTCTCCCCCTCCCACCAGCCCCTAGCCGCCGCCAGTCTGCTTCCTATCCCCATGCACTTGACAACTCCAGGTACCTCATGTAAGTAGAATCCTGCAGTATTTGTCCTTTTGTATCTGGCTTATTTCCTTCACAACGTCCTCAAGGTTCATCTATGTTGTAGCACGTGGCCGAATTCCCTTCCTCTAAGGCCGCATACTGTCCCATCGTGTGTACAGACCACATGCTGTGCATCCGTGGGATTTTCTCTCTGTCATCCACTGCTGCATTGCAGTGCCTAGAACCTTGCCGGCACACAGGACACGCATTGAAAGACTGCTAAAAATGAAAGAATCCATCACAAGCACTTCTTTCCGGCACAAGGTAAGCCTTCCCAAAGCATTAGCCACCGTTGTGATTAGCAATCTTTCTCCTAGATTCATCCATGTAAACAGAGGGCAGCTCTCAGTACTGCCAGGAAGCAGTGGCGTTTCCTCAGGCCACCCCCATGGGCACACACAGAGAGGGGCAGGAGAAGTCACAGGTTAGAGCTACATGTCGCCGGTGCCATTGAACTTGGGAGTCAGAACCCAAAGTTCCACCAGCTTCTGCCTGAGGAGGTGCTTCCTGGACCCAGGCTGGCCCCTGCCATCCTGTGACCTTCTTCTGGGAGACACAGAGGTGGGAGGCCCTGGTGGCTGCCCTCCATCACCCTTCATCATTCTCAGGGACCCCTACTTTCCTCCCAGATGAATGACCCCTTCCAGGAAGGCCCAGAGCAGCCTGCAGCCTGGGTTGGCACTTTGTAAACAAGAGCCAGTGAGAGATGATGGAGGCTGTGAACATGGGCCTTGCTCCCTCCTGCGTTACACCTGCAGAAAACCTGGGGATTGAAGTGGGTCGTTATTACAGGGAGAGAGAAGCCCTCTCCACTTTCTCTTGGAACAAATTCCAGGAGACTCAGATCATCCATCCTGAAGATGGTCAGCCAGCAGCCCAGGGCCATCTTTCTTGTCACTTTCTCACAGCACAGACCTCGGCCCCATGATGGTGCCACCGCCTAAGGTCTCTGCTCTAGCTCGGAGGGAAGCTGAAGGCTGGTGAGGGGTTACTAGGGAGGGCAGGGGTGGTGGGGCACAGGAGCGGGGCCGAGGTGTCTTTCCACAGAAGACTCCAGAACCTTCCACCCTCTGCCTGAGCCTCGCAGCCCAGAGTTTGATGGGGGCAGCTCCGTCTCTCCTGGCAAATCCAGACAGCTCGCCCGGCAGTCTTTTGACGTGAAGTAATAATTGTCAGAGAGGGTCAGGCTCCAGCAGCTGAGAAAACACCAGAGTGACCCTTGAAAGGCAAGCAAGCCCTGCAGAATCGGACGCAGCCCATTAGCGGGTCAGAGGACCTGCCCCCACTGACATCTGCAACGTCACTGTCGCATCAGGAAATGTGATGGGAGAGACACCCTCTGTGTAGTCACCTTGATGGGGTGTGTGCCAAGCTCTCCTTCCGAGTGGCTGTAACACCAGAGTAAAAACACAATAGAAGGCTGTTCAAGGGTGTTTCTGCCTTAATACAAGAGGAACAACTAACCACAGGAATTTTGAAGATGACAGAAAAGCACACTGATGAAATAAATTGCCCGTAATTTCATCCTTAAGAGATGAGAGCTGCTGCCTCTATGTCATTGAGTCCTTGGATCTCTGTCAATGTGTATGTGTGTGTGTGTGTGTGCGTGTGTATGCATGTATATTACGTGTATGTATATGCACATACATTATGTGTATGTATGCATGTATATTATGTATGTGTATGCATATTGTATGCGTGTATATATATTGTGTGTAGTGTATATGTGTAGGTGTATGCATGTACATGTGTATATGTCTATAAATGTGTATTATGTGCATGTATATGTGTGTAAACTGTGTGTATTATGTGCATATATGTGTATGCATATGCATGTGTCTACATGTATGTGTGGGTATGTGTGTATATGTGCGTACACACTATGCATGTATATCTATATGTGTCTACATGTATATGCATATGTATAAGTGTATGTATGTATATTATGTGCATGTGTGTGTAATGTATGTGTGTATATTATTGTATGTATGTGCATATTATGTGTAAGTGCACGTGTATGTGTGTATATTGTGTGCATGTATGTGTACATATACACATGTGTGTTATGTGTATGCATATTATGTGCATTTATGTGTGTATATTATGTGCATGTATATGTAGGCAGTTATATTTTTAGGAGGACACACTTATATTTGTAACAAAAGTCAATCACCAGGATAAGAAAAGATGCCGTGAGATCAGGGGCATTTTGGTATTTAAAGTTTTAAAAATGTTTGTAGACATCTTTAATATATTTCTACAGCAGCATTTTCCAAACTGTGTTCCACAAAACACACACATGAATTAAAATAAAAGCTGGGACCTGCTGCTGACCAGCTAGAGATTCCAGGGCACACAGAGACCCTGAGAAACCCTGTAGCAAAATCCATTAAGCACGGTTTACCCAGCACCAGCAGCCACGGACCACCTTTCTTCATGAGACCACTGATCCTTGCTGGTCTGCGGGATAAAGGGAACCATCTTTTCTCACACCCTTTCCTGAAGCCGGGGTCCAATCCTTTCCAGTTCTCCTGGGCCTGAGGAGGGGCCAGTCCAATATCACTGGGGGAATTCTGAAAGCAGAAAGGAGAGGGAAAGTGGCTGAGATTCTATGTAACATAATACTTTCCCTGCACATTTCCCCAGCTCCTCCTGGGCAAGGGGTGAGGCAGATGACCGGAAGGGAATTAAAATCATTGGTTCTCTAATACACTGCCTGACCTTTGACTCACTTTCTCACTCTCACCAAAACATGGGGAAGGATGGGAGGGGGGTCAACAGGCAGTGGGAAAAGGAGAAGACATTCAGGAACCTTTTTTTAAAATTTTTTTTTATTTTTTATTTATTTATTTATTTTTTAAGTGGGATCCTCCCGGACCGGGGCACGAACCCGTGTCCCCTGCATCGGCAGGCGGACTCTCAACCACTGCGCCACCAGGGAAGCCCCAGGAACCTTTTTTTAAACAAAGATCTTCACTCTTTTTCTTGCTCTTTTTTTTAAAAAAATTAGGATTACACTGTATTGATTGCTTTTGTAATCTGCTTTTTCACTTAGTATATCATGAGAATTTTCTCAGGGCATTAAATAATCTTCTAAAACATAATTTTTAATTACTTCATATAATTCTATCTTGCAGATAAATACCATGATTTTTACCCACTGTGCCAGATATCAATTGTTTGCCTATTGGATCCAAATTCACCCTTCAGGACCTGCTCTGTGATAAGGGGCTGTGTGTGCTCTCGGCATTTCTCCTTTACTGTGAGAGCAATGCTAAACTTTGTCAGAAGACAGCGTGAGAGGGACATTGCAGGAAAAGGCCAGGTTCTCCTCCCACATTTCAGGGTGAGGGGTTTGCTCTTTTTCACGTCTATAGCACTGTCGGTTGTGTGTACGCACGCGCGCGTGCCTGAGTGCCCGGTGGCGCGCCGCCCCAGCACACGGGCGGCCTTAGCCCAGGCTGGTGGCCACCCAGCTGCAGTGGGGACACTGCTGTGCTCCCCCAGCCTCACGTGAGCAGCAGTGCGCTGACCCCTCTGTGCACCCACCTATTAGCCCCCTCGCCTGTGCTCTAGACACAGGTTCCTGCTGCCCAGGGACATGGGCCAGCTCTGGCCAAGGCCACCAGTGGACTTCTGTCCCAGCCAGTGACCCCCAACCACACCTGCTTCGACCATGGTGAACCCCCTTCCAAGTCTGCCCTTTCTGGGCTGCCTCCCTGCCCTAGGGCACCCCTTAGAGTCTCTTTCCATCTTGATAGCCACTTTCCTATCACTGCTTAATAATTCCTTATAGTTAACGTCCCTTGTTCAAATTATTGTGTGGTTTCTACCTCCTAACCAGACCCAGATGGAAACATCGAGCGAGGATAGTGCTTCAGACCTTGTTTTTGAAGTGTTTTCATTAGAAGTTGGGCAGCAGGAAAGGCTGGAGTGTAGGATGTATTTACTCAAATGGCAAACGTTTACCCAGGAGCCCTAAGAGGGCTACCAGGTCCCAGGACAGGCAGCCAGAGAACAGTGACGGTGGCATTACTAAAAGCCCGTCATGAGAACCAAGTCATTAATCCTCATGACAGCCCCGTGGGTGGCACTGCAATGAGCCCAGCAAAGGAGCCTGCTGGTGCTTTCATCAGGAGAATCGGGGGCCAGACACATGGGGCTCACTGGCTAGTCTACAAAGGCAGCATGAGGCCAGGGCTGGAACTTCCAGGAGATGGACCGAAGGATCGAGAAGGATTCTGGGGAGGCACATTTTGCACACAGGAGAGGAGGCCCCAGGAGGGCCCGGAGAAATGGTTTCCGTCTTCTGTGAGCTCTGCGTGGCTTCATCATTGGCTGTGAGACAGCCTGGCCACGTGGGAGAGTCAAGCGGCACGGCCGCCCCGCTACAGCCGGCTGTCAGGCAGACTCTCGCCCTGCTCCTGTGAACAAAGTGCTGTTTCCACTGAACGGCCACGTCCCTCGAGTCCTCCCTCTGCTGCGGGTGTAGGGGGCTGTGAGGGCTGTGGGAGCAGCAGGGGTGCCCAAGCCTTGCACCTCATCGTGTTCCAGTGTCTCATAAGCGCTTCACGTTGCGTAGTTATTTATCAATTAAATATGTTTACTACTGTTCCAATTACAGTGTGCATGTCATAAAGCATACACCCAGTAGAAATGTTTAGAGAATAAGACAAAAGTAAGTACGGAGCAAAGTTCTAAAATCGTCCTCCTGCATTCCAGTGACTCATCCTGACCCCACACCCCACCCGAGGTGCACGGTCCCCACTTTGGAGATCTCTAGTTTCCAAGACATGCTGATCCCACGGCAAAGTCCAAGTTAATTAAAGTTACTTAAGGGCTCCCCTGGTGGCGCAGTGGTTGAGAATCCGCCTGCCGATGCAGGGGACGCGGGTTCGTGCCCCGGTCCGGGAGGATCCCGCATGCCGCGGAGCGGCTGGGCCCGTGAGCCATGGCCGCTGAGCCTGCGCGTCCAGAGCCTGTGCTCCGCAACGGGAGAGGCCACAACAGTGAGAGGCCCGCATACCACAAAAAAAAAAAAAAAAAAAAGTTACTTAAGCCTCTGTGATCTCTGCTTTCTGCTTCTTCTCCTCCCCCTGGAGGCCCTCCCATCCCAATAGTCCACATTAACAGCCCAATTTTCCCATGTTTAAAAATGAGATTACATTATCTCTTACGTATTTCTTACCTGTTGCTTTTGCTACTCTTTTCACAAAAATACTGATTTATTTGTTTGTTTCTTTATTTATTTATTTTGGCTGTGCCGGGTCTTAGTCGCAGCATGTGGGATCTTTAGTTGTGGCATGCGAACTCTTAGTTGCGGCATGCACGTGGGATCTAGTTCCCCGACCAGGGATTGAACCCGGTCCCCCTTCATTGGGAGCACAGAATCTTACCCACTGGACTACTAGGGAAGTCCCTTTGCTACTTTGGAAGAGTCCTCCAAATTGATAATGCTCTATGAGTTCTATATATTTAATGGCTATATCACATTTAGTAGTGTGTGTATGGGGGTAATCTATTCAACCATTCATGAACGTTCACTTTGCTTCTCATTTTTTGTCACTATGAACAATGCCATAATAAACATCCTTGTATGAATACAAAAAGAAAAAAAAAAAGAGTTACTCAGCTGCTCCTGGGTATCCTTGCTGCATCGTGACCAGCGAGCTCTTCCTTTCCTTCGAGGAGACCAGGCTGCACACCTAGCAGGGGTGAGAAGGTTGGTGAGAAGTTCTCCCAATTACAGTCCTGGGTGCTGTCTCCTAACACAGGACACAGGCATTTTAATACCTGTCTCATCGGGTTTGGTGAAGATGAAATGAGATAATGCATGTGAATCACTTAAAAGAATAACCATTGCAGGGACTTCCCTGGTGGCGCAGTGCTTAAGAATCCGCCTGCCAATGCAGGGGACACGAGTTCGAGCCCTGGTCCAGGAAGATCCCAATGCCGCAGAGCAACTGAGCCCCTGCGCCACAACTACTGAAGCCCGTGAGCCTAGAGCCCGTGCTCCGCAACAAGAGAAGCCACCGCAATGAGAAGCCCGCGCACCACAAGGTAGTTCCTGCTCGCCGCAACTAGAGAACGCCCGCTCGCAGCAACGAAGACCCAACGCAGCCAATAACGCAGTAAATAAATAAATAAATAAATAAATAAATAAATAAATAAGAATAACCATTGCAGAATGGCTATTCAGTAAGTAGTAGTTGTCTGTTATTATCTCACGTCAGGGCAGTTGGGGGTCTGCATTAGATCAGCCACCCAGAAGAAGGGTCATCACTCCAACTAACACCTCACGAATGGTCCAACCTAAATCATGAGCTGCGTGTTGGGATTCTGAGGGACAGAAAATGGCTATTTCCTAGACAGCAGAGATTTAAGGAAAAGTACCCTGGGGTGAGCTCTGCTCCCAAGGACAGGCTGGGTGTGGCAGAGATGGTTAATTGTACCCCAGTATCTATTTCCCCCTTCTTCCTTGTAGTCATAGAACCCCTTGAATTCCAGCCGGGCATGTGGCCTCCTAGGTAGAAATTACACTTCCCAGGCTCTTTTGCACTCAGGGGGGACTATATGGCTACATTTTGGCCAATGAACTGTGGGCAGGAGTGATTTGTGCAAGTTACAGGTTGCTTTTATACGGAAATTCTTTGCCCTCCATTTCCTCTTATTCTGCCTTGAATGGACTAAAATGCAGATACGATGGAATGATTCAAAGTCAACACCACAGTCAGAGGAAACAACCTCAGGGATGGGATAAGCAGAAACAGGTGAGGACCTGGCATCCCTGGTGACCTTGAAGAGCAGAGCTGCAGTATCCCTGGACCACTTCCCGGCTTCTCCCGAGAAGGAGATATGACTTCAGCTTCTTTGAGCACCTGCCTTCTGGGATCTTTTGTTACAGCGGCTGTCCTGTATCCTAATTAGTCCTGAAACTGGTGTTGGAAGGGAGGTGCTGCCATAATGAAAACTAAATTATACAGTATTGTCTTAGCAGTGGGGTGGCAGACAGTGAGAAAGTCACACAGCAGGCTGGAAAGCAGGTGATCCGTGTTATGTGGCAAGATATTTGGCAAATCAGTTGCCTTCAGTAACTTGGAAGCAGATCAGGTACGTGAAGAGCCCGTGTCTCTAGCAAAAGTAATTTTAGAACATTCACAACATGGATCGTCTGGCTGTTCCTTGATACCCTTAACAAGGGACCACAAGAGAGACATAAAGTCAGGTGTGTTTGCAAGCAAAGATGGAGGGATGCAGCTCTGTGACAGAAAGGCCACTCTGCCTGTGGCCTGCAATCGAAATTGACCAAGTGGCTGGAAAAGCCAGCTGCTTCTGTCACCAACAGCGGAGTCTCCTGGCGCAAGCTCAGAGTCTTTCTCAAAGGCCTCCTGTGGAGACTTTTCAGCCAGACAACAGGATCCAGGCCAGAAGCAACAGTCAGATTACGGATGTTGCTTTCCACTCAAACGTTTCAGGTGGCTTCAAGAAAGCCACTGTTAAAATGAGGAAGAGGAGGTTGACAGTGTAACACTTAAATAGAGAAAGACCTGGGGGCAGGCTTAAGGTCTGCATCCCAAACAGATTTTTGAGTAGATTATTTTGTCCATGGAATGAACCAGAAGCAAATAGACTGAAAGCTTACTAAGTCTGGGGCCATTTATTATGGTTCATCCCCTAAAATAGCCCTCATATCCCCAACCTGCAGCAGTGGGGGCCTTCCGCTCCTTTGGCATGATGTCAGCATCTTTGATATAACCTCCTTACTTTCTGGTAAATTAGATAGTTTGAGCTCATCTTGGAATAAGGCTCCCAAACTTGGAATCAGCTCTGGTTCCTCTGGGCAGGAAATGGTTTTAGATATTCAGATACTCTGATTTGCGTTCTGGGGGTGTTCATTGCTTTCAAACCTCTTTATTGGACAAAACCATGAAATACTTTGAATTTCATGTTCACCATATATGAGTTCATACTAAAATTTTCAATTCAGATTCAGGACTATGGGATTTTTACTTAACTCATTAATGGTACATCTGTACTTCTTCCTTTATGCCGCATATTCCGGTCCTCAAAGACGCCAACCAAGGAACTGCTGTGCTCTCTTCCACAATGTGCACAGAACCGCTCCAGGATAAAAATGCCTAACACCACCACAAACAGGAGTCACTGAGTACAGTTTTTTTAAAAAAATAAATTTATTTATTTAATTTATTTATTTTTGGCTGCGTTGGGTCTTTGTTGCTGCACACGGGCTTTCTCTAGCTGCGGTGAGCAGGGACTACTATTTGCTGTGGAACATGGCCTTCTCATTGCGGTGGCTTCTCTCGTTGCAGAGCACAGGCTCTAGGCACGTGGGCTACAGTAGTTGTGGCACACGGGCTCCGTAGTTGTGGCGCACGGGCTTAGTTGCTCCGCGGCATGTGGGATCTTCCTGGACCAGGGCTCAAACCCATGTCCCTTGAATTGGCAGGTGGATTCTCAACCACTGCGCCACCAGGGTAGCCTTAGTTTTAAAAAATGTTTTACAGTTCTTTCTGTCCTCAGAATACGGCCCGACCAGGGACATAGAGTCAAAGAATTGCATTTTATAGTCACCTGAAATAGTTCCTTTCTGGATAGTTACGCCAGTGGTTCAAGACCCAGTTCTGCTCAGTTGTTTCATTTTGCTCTCAACATTTAGGAAGCACACCTTGAAATTTAATTTTATGCCATCGGTATGTAAAATATTTTCATGAGTCCCAAGGCAAATATACAAAACAAGGTGAATTTATTAGTAGACTGACCTGAACATGTGTGGGTCCTGCAAGAAGGTCACAGACAGAGGCCCACATTCTATGTGGACGTGTATTTTAAAGTAATAAATCAAGCCAACAAATTCTTAAATAGAATATGACCCATCCTCTTCTCAGAGAAGCACTTCCTCAAAGACGTGGAGGCCAATTTCCAAGGTAGAATTCCTGGCTACTCAGAGCTCCCCACTGGAACGTGGTGGCACAGGACAGCCTGCTGCTCACTGCCCCTCCTGGTCCTGTTCCCCCCCCCCACCCGCTTCCCCATAGCTCAGGGGGCCTTGCACACACACACACACACACACACGTGGACACACCAGCCGTAGTCAGCCTTCAGGAGGACGGACCCTGAGACGGGGCCCTCGAAGTGGGCTTGGAGCCGCGTGGGTAGGGAGTTCCAGATTCCTGTGATCTAGAAAGGAGGGTGTTGGCTCCCCGTAACTCAGCCCATGGGGTCCTCACCCCCAGGCCCGGGCAGGGACTCCTCTCACCCAGGCCCACAGGCAGCCCTGACGGACAAGCCAAGCATCTCTCCCTGTCCTGCAGCCCTGCAGTCTTCGGTTTACCGTTCCAGTTTATAAATAGAAGCACATTTTATATGTGAATAGACTATATCTTCACACACACATATTTACACACAGACGTCCTACCCCGTGGCTGGGGATGGCAGGGCGAGGACAGGAACCCGTGATCACAGAGCTCCTCCCCGCAGATAAGCGCCCTGCTGAGCCCAAGCAGCAGTGAGGCCACCAGCGGGCAGCGGGCACGGGGAGACTGCTTCCCATTCACTTTGGGATGATTCCGTCAAAGGAAGCAAATACAACCTTAATTCACATTAGCCAGTAGGAAAATACAGTCTTCTCTGTGTATCAACATAAGGAAAATTCGACCTAAGAGACACAGATGCAGTTCAGCTCCACTGCCTGAAGCGATCATTGGCCTGACCAGCCTCTCTTTCCTTTGCAAACACCTCACGTGATTCCACCCCCCCCACCCCACCCCCACCCCCACCCCCACCCCCGGCCTCTCCAGGGAGCAGGACCACAAGAAGGAAGCCGGGTCGTTTGCCCCGCGGCCGTCTCGCGAGCTGCCGGCTCGGCACCGCCCTTTCCGTGTTGATCCATAAGCCCCATGTTGGGAGAGCGCTTTACCTTCTTCAGCTCCATTGCCCCCCAGCTCTCATCCGAGGTGAAGAAGGTGCTTCACGGGCGACAAGCTGCCAGCTTTCCACTGAAGCCCCGGGTCCTCAGCCGTCGGCAAGAGAGGCTTAAACTCTCCCTGCTGAAAGATGATGAGGGAGGAAATCAGAGAGAGTGGTAGCTTAGTGGGTATACAGTTTCAGTTCTACAAGGTGAAAAGTTTTGCAGATCTGTTTCGCAGTAATGGGAATACACTCAAAATTACTATAAATGGTACTCTTGAAAATGGTAAAGATGGTAAATTTTATATTATGTTTTTTACCATAATAAAAGTCATAATAGTATAAGACACACACACACACGCACGTGCACACACACACACACACGCACAAAGACAGGAGGATGCAATCCGAAAAAACAAAAATCAGCATCCGAGACGCGAATCAGTCCATGTGTCTTCTCTATCACTAAAAAGGAACTGGATTTGGCATGGACACCCCTAGGGGACAAACGAGTCCCCTCTGGACACTGCGGTACCCGTCGTGGCCGCCAGGTTGGCCTGGGGGGGTCGGAGGGAACGCTCCTCTCCAGCCAGGAAAGCTGAGAGAATTAGGAAACCTATGAGCCAGTTCAGAGTTCTTTTTGTAAATATAAATAAATAAACATATTATTTTTTACAACAGTGTAAATTTTGGGCTTCCCTGGTGGCGCAGCGGTTAAGAATCCGCCTGCCAAGGCAGGGGACATGGGTTCAAGCCCTGATTCAGGAAGATCCCACATGCCGCAGAGCAACTAAGCCCGTGTGCCACAACTACTGAGCCTGTGCTCTAGAGCTTGCGAGCCACAACTACTGAGCTCACGTGCCACAACTACTGAAGCCCACACACCTAGAGCCCGTGCTCCGCAACAAGAGAAGCCACCCCAGTGAGAAGCCCGCGTGCAGCAACGAAGAGAAGCCCCCGCTTGCCACAGCTAGAGAAAGCCCACGTGCAGCAACAAAGACCCAATGCAGCTAAAAATAGACAAAATAAATAAACTTATTTTAAAAAAACAGTGTACGTTTCATTTATAAGAACAACGTGGTGTCAACTCACTAAGAACTCAACCTCTCATAAACTACTTAACCTTGCCTTGGGTTGAAAAACTCTCTGAATTTTTTGTAGAATTAGGAATATCAGGAGCAGCACTCACTTTATTTATTTATTATTTAAAAAATTTTTTTTCGGTACGCGGGCCTCTCACTGCTGTGGCCTCTCCCGCTGCGGAGCACAGGCTCCAGACGCGCAGGCTCAGCGGCCATGGCTCACGGGCCCAGCCACTCCACGGCACGTTGGATCTTCCCGGACCGGGGCACGAGCCCACGTCCCCTGCACTGGCAGGCGGACTCTCAACCACTGCGCCACCAGGGAAGCCCAGCACCCACTTTGTATCAGATCTCTTATTAGCATTACGGGAAAGAGGCCTCCCTGTGGCTCCCTAAGTAGTAATTAGCAAAGATTCGCTGGAGGTTCTTGAAGTCTCTTTCCTGAGAGAAAACCAACAGTCCCTCTGTTATGGGCTCTTATCCTCTATCCTTTGTTTTCTCTCCATTTACGTCATTAAAAAAAAGAATCTCCATGAAATCATGGCAACTAGAACAACAAGGTCCTACTGTATAGCACAGGGAACTATATTCAATATCTTGTAATAAGCCATAATGGTAAAAAATATGGGAAAAAAATATATGTATAGCTGAATCACTTTGCTGTATGCCAGAAACTAACACAACACTGTAAATCAACTATATTTCAATAAAAAATGAATTAAAAAAAAAAAAAGCATGGCAGTGCCATAGCCCTCCTTCATGACCAGCTACCCAATCAGGAAGAAAGTTCCCTTGGTTTCCATGGGCAACTGCCACTTGGCCTTGGCTCTCTAAAGTCTTCTCACAAACCACCGCTTCAGTAGGATTGAAGAGATCTTCTTTGTTCAAGAAGGACGACCCTCCTTCGTACCTTCAACTTCATCCTGAAACCTCGGACCAATCTGCTTCATTTCCTTTCCAAATATGCAACCGTTTTCAACAGAACAGCTGGTAAATATGCAGGACTCAGCAGTCTCCTCTCAACCGGCAAGTGAAGGTCAACCCACAGGGCTGCTTGGCTGGGATGTTAATAATATCACTTGTAGAAACAGCTTTTCTACATAAGATTGCTGGTAAAAAGACCCTGTTTGCTCAAGATGGCATCGTAAATGAATCTCAATTGGAGGTCCTCTGCATGGAGATGTGACTGCAAAATAAGTCAGACAAAGCAACTGTTGTAGCCTCCACACCCTCCATCCTCCCTTCTTCCTCTTTTCCGTGGTGGCCACATACCCAGCACCAGATAATCATGACAATCCTGTTCCCCAACTTCTCTTGCAACTAGGGGTGGCCCTATGATCCACTCTGGCCAGTGGATCCAAATGGAAGTAGGTTAAGAACATTTCCGGGAAAACTTTACTTTTCCTATTAAAGGGATAGACAGGGCTGGTTTGACTCCTCGCCTCCATTCTTTCTGCCTTGAATTCAGAATGATGTCTGGAGCTATAGCATCTGTCTTGCAACCAGGAGGCAGAGGAAAAGCTTGGAAGAGCATCACGGATTAGGGAAATGAGGGGAAGCAAGCCCTACCTCTGAACATCTGCTTACATGAGAAAAGTATACCCGTATGTGATCAAGCCGCTTAAGCTGGCTTTCTGTTCCTTGCAACTTCACACAATTCTGAGTGAGACACACCATGCCTGGCATACTTTCCACTAACTCTGCTGTCTCTGAAGGAATCTAGAGCTGAAGGAGCAGCATTTCTGCTCACCTCCTCTCTCTACCTTCTCTCCTTTGTAGGGCAAACTCATAAAAACCCAAGCTGGGTAGATGAGGCTGTGAAATTCTCCAATTTGACCCAGGGATCTTTTTTTTTTTTTTTTTTTAGAGGTACGCTGGCCTCTCACTGCTGTGGCCTCTCCCGTTGCGGAGCACAGGCTCCAGACGCGCAGGCTCAGCGGCCATGGCTCACGGGCCCAGCCGCTCCATGACATGTGGGATCCTCCCGGACCGGGGCACGAATCCACGTCCCCTGCATCGGCAGGCGGACTCTCAACCACTGTGCCACCAGGGAAGGCCCCTGACCCAGGGATTTTTGTCACTGCCAGGTTAAATGGGTGACGACTGATATCCAAAGAAAGTCATGGGACTTTATGTCAAAGATGTTAAAGGACCTGCCCATTCCAAAGCCAGAACATCTGCCCCCTGGGTGGGAGGGACCCTCCCCGGAGCCAGAAAGTCAACCCCGACCAGGTGTCCTCGTCAGAGGGACAGGAGGGTCCGTCCAGCCACCCCTGATGCATCCACTTGGCAGTGCCACAGGCCAGGGGAGCTCTGTGTACGCAGAACACATCTGAACGGGGCCTGAGCGGATTATTTTGAAGAAATCCTCAATACTGCCTGGTTCTGGCAGCCTATTCAGCACCGATTCCTGAGCTTTAAGAAAAAAGGTGGGAAAAGGACCTGGAGTGTATGTGGCGTAATCGTAGACACGAACGATGGTTTTGATAATAAGAACCTCCGAAGGGGTCAGGCCAGCGTTATCCTTAATCCCATTTAACTGACTTTTGACACTGAAGCTGACGGGGTCTCTTGCCTGGGAGTCCTCGCCTCCACGCCGCTCTTCTGTATCACAGGACATGCCCCCGGACTCCCTTCCGCCTCCGCAGCAGGGCGCCCGCCAGGCAGCCAGGCGGGCTCCAGGGCGCCGACGGGGCAGGCTTACCAGCAGCAGGATGGCCGTTCTGAGCGGGGCGGCGTCCTCTCCCTTCACGCTGCCCAGTGGGCGAGCTGGGCCAGGATGCCCGAGCCGGCTGGTTCCCTCTGTCTTCCTCTCGCCTGCGGCCATGGGCACCCCATCACTGCCACTTCCCCTGGCGGCCATGTCTCGACGTGGGGCAGTGGGTCTGTGCTGGAGACGCTCCGGCAGGCAGAGGAGGGGGTACCACGGCACGAGCATTTGGGATGAACGTCGTATGGACGGTGTGGGCTGCGGCCGGGCCCTGGGTTCAGACCTCCAGCTGCCAGCACGACCACCAAGGGGTGTAGCAGAAGAGCAGACCCACCTTAGTGAGGTCCAGCTGAGCTGGGAGGCCTCTGTCCTTGGTGGGAAGAGAGATCTCTTCTGGGACCAGCAAAGGTGCTTTTGATTCTGGTGGGAGATGCACATGAGGAGAAGACCTGACTCGGGAAGTTCCAATCTGTGGGCCTTGGCAATGTAGACTCTAGTCCTTTGTTTCTTTTCATCTTTAAAATTGAAAACAAAATCTAAAAGGGAACCACAGGTGTATTAGACTGCTAGGGCTGCTACACCAAAGTCCCAGTTTAGGCCTGGGGGGCTTAAACAACAGACACTTATTGTCTCCCCGTCCTGGAGGCTGGAAGTCCCAGATCAAGGTGTGGGCAAGGCTGTTTCTCCTGAGGCTTCTCTCCGGGGCTTGTGGATGGCCGCCTTCTCCTGTGGCCTCACATGGTTGTCCTGTGTCTGTCTTCTTCTCATACGGACCCCAGTCATATGTAATAGGACCCACCGTGCTGACCTAATTTAACCTCAGCTGCCTCTGTAAAGACCCTCTTTCCCGGGCTTCCCTGGTGGCGCAGTGGTTGAGAATCCGCCTGCCAATGCAGGGGACGCGGGTTCGTGCCCTGGTCCGGGAGGATCCCACATGCTGCGGAGCGGCTAAGCCCGTGAGCCATGGCCGCTGAGCCTGCGCGTCCGGAGCCTGTGCTCCGCAACGGGAGAGGCCACAGCAGTGAGAGGCCCGCATGCCGAAAAAAAAAAAAAAAAAAAAAAAAAAAAAAAAAAAAAAAGACCCTCTTTCCAAAAACAATCACATTCTGGGGACTTCAACCTATGAATTTGGGGGGTGGGGGACACAATTCAGCCCATAAGACGACTCATGTGATTACACTGGCCCCACCCAGATAATGCAGGATAATCTTCCGATCTTAAGGTCTATAAGCTTAATTATACCTGCAAAGCCTCTTTTGCCATAGAACACAATTAGGACGTGGACATCTTTGCGGGGAGGCCCTTCTGCCTTCACCATTGTGCCAAGTACTTTACATATATGACCTCACTTGTATATGGCCAGATTATCCTACTCTCCCCCATTCCTAGCTGCGAAAACTGAGACACAGAGAAGCTAGGAAGGACCCCAAGTCCCACAGTTGATAAATGGTGGAGAATGTGGTTCAGCCACAGGCTGACTATAAGGCCTGCCCGTTCTAACTGCCGCCCGGTAAGGAGTCTTCAGCCGTAAGGGTAGCTGCAGTTCTGGAATCTGAGGGCTACCCTCCCCCGGCACAGAAATGGGGTAAAGGGACATGGCCCTCCTCACTCGCCCACCAGCCTCCCCGAGTCTGCATGGTCTGAACCCCTCCCCTCAACACCAGTCTCCCTGAGTCTGCGCTTCTTCCCTCGAATCCGCCCACCACAGTGTAGCCAGAGCCATGGTTTAAATCACACATCTGATTTTGTCACCTCTCTGTTTAAAAACCTTCCATAGCCCCCCAGTGCTCCCAGACTGCTATGGTCTGAGTGTGTCTCCCCGAGATCCACAGGTTGAAATCCTAACCCCCAAGCTGATGCTATTAGGAGGTGGGGCCTCTAGGGTGATGAGGCCATGAGGGTGGAGCCTGCATGGATGGGATTAGTGCCCTTATAAAAGGGAGCCCACAGAGCTCCCTCGCTCCTTACACCAAGTGAGGACGCAGGGAGAAAATGCCGTCTATGACCCAGGAGAGGACCCTCACCCGACCATGCTGGCACTTGATCTTGGACTTCCAGCCTCCAGACTATGAGAAATAAATTTCTGCTGTTTACAAGCCACCCTGTCTGGGGTATAGACTTGTTTGCTATGACAGTTTGAATAGACTAAGACAAGATAAAGACCAAAAGCCACAGTATGTTTTTTTTGCTGGGACTCTTGATTTAAAGCTATGAAAACCCAGTGCCACTTCAGAAAACAGTTTGGTAATTCCTCAAAAAGTTAAACACAGAGTTTCCATATGACCCAAGAATTCCATTCCCAGGCATATACCCAAGAGAATTAAAAACACGTTCAAACAAATACATGTACACACATGTTCACAGCAGCATTAGTCACGCTAGCTAAAGGGTGGACACAACCCAAGTGTCCATCAACGGATGAATGAATGAGCAAAATGTGATATATACATACAGGGGATGTTATTTAGCCATAAAAAGAATCAAGTACTGATACATGCTACGACATAGATGAACCTTCAAAACACTGAGTTCTCAAGCGATGAGAATATAGACACCAAAGGTCACATACTGTATGATTCCATTCACATGAAGTATCCAGAATAGGCAAATCCAGAGAGACAGAAAGTTGATTAATTGTCAGCGGCTGGGTGGGGAGGGAAAGAGAATAACTGCTTCATGGGTATGAGTTTTCCTTCTGGGGTGATGAAAATGTTTTGGAACTAGACAGAGGTGGTGGTTGTACAACATGGTGAATGTACTAAATGCCCCTGGATGGCTCACTTTAAAATGGTTAATTTAATCTTATGTGAATGTCACCTCAGTTAAAAAAAAACCATGGAAGGAAGGAAGGAGGAGAGGGAGGGAGGGAGGGAAGGGGGGAGGGAGGGAGGGAAGGAGGGAGGGAGGAATTCATTGGTCACGTAAATGTGAGGTTGAAGAAGGAGCCTCAGCTAAATGATGGACTGAAATGGTACGATGGGGTATTTCCATCATTGTGTCACCTTGTCTCTGATGTGCGTCAGCCTCCACTAGACAGGCTGGGTGACAAACCTGCAGCCTCAGACACCAGGGCTCCCAGCCCAGAACCCCAGCAGAAAGACACAGCCCAGTTCTGTCTTCGTATCCCTGTGGTCTAAATAATCAGCTAACTCCACACACACCCAATACGCAATAAGGGAGAAGAAGTTTGGGGGCTGTGATTTCTTTGAGGGTTCAATTTCTTTAAAGGAGGGGAGTTTATTTTGGACTTTCATTTCTCAGCAAAAAAGGGAGGGGTAATATTGGTCAAGATCTAGTTGGAAGAAATGACCACCATGATTATCGGAATGGGGAAGTTTAATGTTAAGAACTGTTAACTACAACTATTAAGAGGGGTATGAGAGGACTGAAGGGGGTCCAGCAGTAGCAGGTGCAAAAGGGCCTGACATTGTCTGCTGGAGGGAGAGTGGACATATAGGGAACAAGGGCTGGGAGGGGGTCACCCCCAACCAGGGCTAGGACTCCCACCTCTTCAGGAGACCCTGCCCGACAGGGAGCATGCAGCCAGCTGGAGAAGCAGCTCGCTGTGGGTTGGGGGGCAGCTGTTTAGGCTCTTCACCGAGGAACAACAGCAATGCAGGGCCGGGACCTGGAAAGGAACGGTCTTCCTGGCCCCGTGGGTCCATCTGTTGCCCTCTGTTGAGGAACCCTAACATTCCCCCAGCCAGCTGGGGTCCAGCTCCAGTGTCACAGGCAGAGCAAAGGAGGATGGATTTGGGGCTGAGAGATGATAATCTAATAACCGAAACAGGGGATTTCACTGGTTGGCGCTTCCGTTTCTCTGGTGAAACGCAAGTGGGAGCGGGTCCCTGTTCTGGGCGTTGGGTCTGGACAATTGATCACAGGGTCTCTCCCTGGTTAGGGAGGTGGGCATGGAACTGGGCGTGGGCACTTGGGGTCTGATGTGCAGTGTGCTCTTGGCTGTAACTGATGTCCATTCTGACCTACTGGGGGGACAAGAGCTGAACTTCCCACTGCACCGATGCCGCAGGAATATGAGGGGTTCGCAGAGTAACACAGAGGAGGGAGCTGTCGCTCTCCACCTCCCTCTAGAGGGTGGGGGAGAGGGGTTCTCGCCTGGCTTTGTGCAGCTCAGGCTGGGCTGTGGCTGCTGGAGGAGGGGGTCACTGCTCATCTGGACACCCCGGGGCCCTTCTCTTCAGGCTCCGGTGGGACAGGGTCGATGGCCGAGCCCGGCCATTGTGCTTGTCTCTCTTCTCTGCTGCTGTCCCTGGTGTGCTTTGCTTTGCTCTCCTGCATGAGGCACCAGGGTAGAAGGGGATAAAATCCCATCTCAAGGTGGTGGCTGCAGGGGAGAGAGGCTCCTGCTGAGTCCACCCCTGCTTTGTGGGACAGGGCGGCACGGCGAGACCTGCCCTCGCCCAATGCTATTACAGCGGGACCTGCTTCCGCTCCCTTGACACGTGGCAGGCAGAACAGGCTAAGACAGGTCTGCGCGGTCCTGCCCTCTCTTCTTCACCTGATAACGCTGATGATGGTCACCACAGCTGTTCAGTGGACCCGCCGTCAAGAGACCCAGTCTTGAGTCCAACACGCCTTGCAGAGGCCAGGCTAGAGAGTGCTTGCACTGCACTTGGAGGATGCACGCTTTGCACCCAAATCCCACCAGTGAGGTAGCAGATCTCAGAGGGACCTGTGATCCACTGGATTCAGTATGACAGATCACACACACTTAGCACACGCCTAGCACAGAATCTGGCACAGAGTAGATCCCACGGACGTGTGCATGAATTAATGGACATCGGGGAAAACGCGCGGCGCTGGACAGCATATGCTCAGGTTGTGTTCAAGCGCTAAATAAAAGAGGAAAATCTAATCCTTCATCCATCATCCAGTCGGAAGGCAAACCGATCATTTCCCCAAACAGCACTTCCCTTCAACAAACAGTGGCCATAAAAGCAAAGGCTCTGAAACTTTAAGAGGCCATAAAGCCTTTGACAGAGGTGCAGGGCTCTAAGAACACACACATGAATAAATTAAAACCCAGAGCTGCCGCGGAGACACAGCCACGTCCAGAAGGACACTGATGAACAGGCTCTTAGAGGAAAGAAACACGGGCCACAGCATTTAACGTGAGCCAGGCACCCCGGGGCCCCCCAGCCCTGGGCCAAGTTGGCAGCTCCCGTCCAGCTGAACAAGGGGCTTACACAGCAACACAAAATCGATGCCACTGGTTGGTCAACCAAATAGCGACCTCACCGAACGACTCTCAGGCCACAGATGCGCTCCTCTGAGAGGGGAGAGGACAGCGATCAGTCTGGGGGTGCAGACCCACACTCCCTGAGTTACCAAGTTTACAGTCAGCCACCAAACAGTGCTCCAGGGCGGAGAGAGCCACTAGTGCAGGCTCCTCGTTCAGTGACGGATGTGGGGAGGGCCCTTCACGTGGAGCGCCTGACTCTGGACGCTGGATTTCTCTGTTGAGAGCCGGCCACCAAGACCAGGAAGGCTGCCTGCACCAAGGTTTCGTCCAAGATTTAAAAACATTCTTCTCCCTGCAGACCTCTGAGCGGGGACTGAAAAGAATTGCAACGAGGCCCTTGGTGTCAGACAGAATTAATACGACTCATCCCTCCTGCTGGGTCTCGGCAGGACACTCGACACCCAGACCACACCCACTCGACTCCTCTCCCGGGGACTGGGTGTCAAGGCTGCGAGCTTGGTTAAGCTCCGAGGAGGATTGGCAATAGAATTCGAGTTGAGGAGGTTTTTGGGGGGAGGGGGGCAGTTCTTTTTCTACCTTCTTTTCACCTGTAAGTAGAGTCCAATCGACTGCTCAAACACTCATTTTTTCCAGGGCTGAAAAAGTACATACAAACCAGGACTCGGGGGAGACTGGACACACAGAGCCTCCATTAAAGCCACTGAAGGTTAAAAAGTAAAAAAAAATTTTTTAAAGTAAAATAAAATAAAAATAAAAATAAATAAATAAATAAAGCCACTGAAGGAGACAGAGCTTGGCAAACAGGAATTTCTACTTCAGTTCCAGCAGCCTCGGGTGGTGGAGGCATGTAACAAAGATCAGGCAGAGTGAGAAATGGTCTTATCGGACAGTCATCCTAGGTTTCCTGAGCATTTATTATGTGCCGACGCCATGCTGGGCAATGAAAAACAATTCGGGGCAAAGAAAAGAGTGAGAGGCCGTGTGAAGGCAGTCAGGGCCTTGGAATGACAGACCGTTATCCTCCGAGCCTGTCTGAGGGCTGGTCAAATCCTTCACCTTCCAAAGAAAGAAAACGAGGTACAGAGACAATGAATTAAATGTAGCCTTTCCAAAAAATAATAAGTCTGTGCCTGTTTCTACATCACAGGAGTACTGTGTCTGGAAACCCCTGATTTCATCTGGGTTCTAATCAGCCATGGGACTGTCTTAGTCAGCTCGGGCTGCTGTAACAAATATATCAGAGGCTGGGTGTCCTAAACAACAAACACTCATTTCTCACGGTTGTGGAGGCTATAGATTCTGTGTCTGGTGAGGGCTGCTTCCTGGTTTGCAGACGGTGCCTTCCTGCTGTGTCCTCACGTTACAGAAGGGGCTAGAAAGTGCTCTGGGGTCTCCTTATAAGGACACTAATTCCCTCATGAGGGCTCCACCCTCATGACCTCATCACCTCCCAAAGGCCCCACCTCCTGCTACCATCACACTGCGGGGTTAGGATCTCAACAGATGGATTTGGGGAGGACACAAACATTCAGTCTATAACATGGACCAAGCAACATGGCCTGAGGACCCCTGATGGTACGACAGAAGGGGCTCTCCTCATTCTTTGTGGGTGTAGCATAGAAGTCTGGGGTCCTGCAATATCTTTTTCTACATCAAGCTAATAGAGACCTGCTATCTAATTTTTTTCACACTTACACACTTTTCCCCAAATGAAAACCTCTTTCCTTACTACTAAATAATAAAACTTACATTTTAAAATATCTCCCCTTTGTCCAGCACTGTACCAAATGTTTTATATTTAACTCTCACAACACCTCTAAGAGGTTGGCATCCCATCTTGGGGATGAGGACAGGGAGGCTCAGAGAGATTAAATCACCTGCCAAAAGCCACATAGCTGGCCACGATCCAGTCAACTCCCAAGCCCATGTATGCCCCTCCCAGCATTAGCAAAACTCTTAAAGATTTACTGCACACAAGTGGGCTGTCATGACCTCTTCCACGGCGGTGGGAGCGGATGGAAGAGATAAACAAACTCTACTCCGCCAACATTTCTCTGGCCAAGGCTGCTCTCAGAGACAGGGCCGGGGAGCAAGGGCTGCTCCCTCCTACGGAGAGGAGGGCGGGCAGCTGTTTCCAGCAGGGACTGTGATGGGGTGGCGCCAGGCCCCTCTGGCTGCCATGCACAAAGGTGGCTCAGGTCATGAGGCTCTAAGGGACCCCGAGATGGAGGGATGATTGCTGTGGCAGCAGCAGCCACTGCCCCTGGAATGTCACAGGCTCCTTGCAAATGCCTGGATTCAGGGTCAGAGGGGAACAGAAATGAGACACCTGAGTTGATCCCTGCATGCCTCCAGCAGGGCCCACCTGGTCAATCAGTGAGCCTACTTCATCAGGTTCTGAAGGAATGAAATGGAGCAGCACCTAGAATGACACAAGCCTCTAAATGACAGTGTGACATGTTCATTGGTGTGAATACAACTGCACTCCCACTAGTCAGGGTCCCCACCTCCTCTTCCCCATCAGACACAGACCTCCAGGGGCTTCAATTCTTGGCCCAAAGTTTAAGAGCTGTGATCTTTGTGTAAGACATGACTAAAGTTTATCCAACAAACTAATCACACACCATCCTTACTGAGAGAGAGAGAGGATAAAAAGAATAGAGTTGGAGGCGTGGGGGAATTCCTGGGAAAGAGTGAGAGGGGGTTTTCTGAGGATGGGCCCCTGTCTCTTGGTGTGGGAATTCCCAGATAAGTTTAGGGATATTAGAGGAACGTTTCCTCGTGGCTTTGGAACCTCATAGTGGTAAAAGCTGGAAGGACTTTGAGGGAAGTGTCCATGAAAACTTGAAGAGCCTTGAAAAATTGTTTATAGAAGCATGACTGTCTTTGAGGTGGCCTCAGGTAAGGGATTAAAGAAAAGGGAAAAATCTTACTGGAAATTGTTATGTAGTAGAGACAGAAACTTTACCAGCACTGTTGCCTTATAAGGAAGATAGAAAACGTACCTTATGCGTGGGGTGGTCTAGCAAAGGAGATGGTCCAAGCAGAGTACTGAAGAGTGATTTCTTCTTGCTGCTTCTGGTAAAAAGTGAGACAAGAGAAATGAGCTAAAGGCAGGACTGTTCCACAAAAGAGAGGCAGCACTTCCTGGGTTTGAAAATTCTCACCTTCTCCAGATGGCAAATGATGTTAAATTTAAAGGGCTCTTAGGTAAAAATCAAGTACAGGGCACCATCAGGAAAATCTGGTGCAAAGATGAACCCAAGAGTGTGACTGTGTCTTAGTCGGCTTGGGCTGCCATACAAATAACAAATGCCATAGACTGAGCACTTCAACGACCCTGTCCTTTCAGGGCACATATTGGAGCTATTTGCAGGTGAAACTTTTTTTTTTCTCTCTGATGGAGTGAGCCCCCCCCACCCCACAGTGAGATTCACAGGTCATCCACAAGGTTTTTAAGAGAATTATATTGGAAGAAGCATTGACAGCTTGAGCTGAAAGAGACAGACAGCACAAACTGAAAAGATGTCTGTGGACCCTGAAACTTGTACAAGGCAGAAGCAGGCTAAGAAAACTACACAAATACAGGAAAAGGAAGGATGACTCAGAGGGTAAAACCAAAAGCCCACAGAGTAAATCCAAGAGCTGTGGCAAATTATTCCCAGGAAATGTCAATTGGCACCCTACTGGCTTGCAGAATTGCTCTGAACCAGTGACTTCGGTGCATCTCCAGGAGGGTCTTCAGTAACTATGCTATGCTTGTCCTATTACTGTAGATAACTTGTCTCTCTAGCCCACAAATTTCAGACCTGGCTTTGAGGATTCAAGGAACTACACCTAAGGAGCCTCAAGAACATCTGGACCTAATTTGGATAATGAAATTCTGGACTTCAAACTGATACTCTACTGTATTGGGGGCCTTGGGAGAGGCTAAGCACATTTTGTGTGTGGGTAGGACGTGAATCACTGGGGCACAGAGGGAGGATGTTGGTAGCCAGCCTCCAAGACTGCCCCCAATGATCCCCACCCTCCAGTACTCTTGCCCTTGTGCCACCTCCTCCCACAATGAATAGGACTGACTAATGTGACCAACAGGATGTAACTTCTAGGTCTTAGCAGACGTTGTGACTTTCCCCTGTTCTCTCCTGGATCACTTGCTCTGGGGGAAGCCAGTTGCCATGCCATGAGGAAACTCACGCAGGTGTGTGGCGAGGTCCCCATGGTGAGGACTGAGGCCTCCTGCCAATAGTGACCTTTGGCTTGTCACCCACATAAGTGAGTCATCTTGGGGAGCAGAGCCACCCAGGCTCCTACAGTTGGCTGCAGTCCTGGCTGATTGCAATCTCATGAAAGAACCCAAGCTAGATCATTCTACTAAAATGCTCTTGAATTCCCAACCCACAGAAACTGTGTTATGTAACGAATGTTTATTATTTGCTTAAGCCACTAAGATTTGGGATAATTTGTTATCCAGCAATAGATAACTATTACAGGATTGAAATGAGCATGTCAAATACTTCATTCAATTCATTAATGAATGATGGAAATAGTAATATAGTTCCAGGAACACTTGGGGAACTTGATATTTATAGCAATTTCATAAAGGACTGTTCGAATTTGAGTGCTAGGTTAATACAAAAGAGTACAAAACTGGTTAATGCCTTAGGGAATAATAAACTGAAACCTTTGGGGTTATCTTTTTTGAGTTAACACTGAAATGACATGCCATCACCTATTGCCTCATTTTCAAGTTTTAAATACTTTTTCTTAAGAAGCAGATGTGATCCAGGAACTGAGAAAGGGAACTCCCACTTGACTGACTGCTTCTAAGGAAAGGGGGTCCCGGTAGCTGCTGCCACCCCAGCTGAGACTGCATGTGCCATGTGGCCTCCCTCACCTCTGCTCAGAGGGGACAGAAATGAATGGGTAAAGAGGGCAGATATGGCCGGAGTGGAGCATGGGCTCAGAGAGCTCCCAAGGGTAAACAGCATGGGACTATATATAGACTTGTCTCAGAGCAGCTTTGGCAGGGTAGGTAGGAAGGACAGGTAGAGGGAGAAGGGGAGAAACAGGATGCCCCAATAGAATCCCCGTCCCTAACTAAGGTTTGGGGGGTTTTGTTTTTGTTACCTTTTAAAAATCATCTTAAATATGTAAGCAGTATTTATCTAGTAAAAAGAAGAAATTTGAATTCACCTTTGGGACAGACGGATTCTTTGTTTTGGAAAGAACTATTAAGTGAACACTTGATTATGAAATATAAAGCAAATATCATGCTTCTTGTTGAGTCTGTTGGCCTGAATGTGCGTGTTTGAGGCTGAGAAGCCCCATATTCTGTGCGGAGTAACAGGCAGAAACAGAATTGTTCCTGAAGAAAAAGTAATTGGTGGGCTAGGGGCTAAGGAATGGGTTTGCAGTGGCTGTACCTGCAGCCTACAGATGGCACATCTGCAGGAGGCCAGGCTGGGTTGGAGAATTCTATCATAAAGGAGAGAAGAAAGTCCAGAGCAGGGACCTGGGTAGCTTGCTGTCTCTGTCAGCCTTTGGGCACGCTGTTGGCCATGCTTGGTTTGTTTTGTTTTTTGGTTTTTTTTTTTGCGGTACGCGGGCCTCTCACTGTTGTGGCCTCTCCCGTTGTGGAGCACAGGCTCCGGACGCGCAGGCCTAGCGGCCATGGCTCACGGGCTTAGTTGCTCCGCGGCATGTGGGATCTTCCCGGACCAGGGCACAAACCCGTGTCTCCTGCATCGGCAGGCGGATTCTCAACCACTGCGCCACCAGGGAAGCCCTGGCCATGCTTGTTTTTTAAGGCTAACGTTGGAAAATCATGTTCTAATGGACCTTCTTGTCAGGTACCAGAAGGCAAGGGAGCATTCCTGAGGCTAAGGGTGGGGGTGGGTTTCTCTCTCAAACACAGGGGTCATTTCTGTTGTCAGTCATCCTGGGGAGAGGCTGCTCTTGAGACAGGAAGTGAGGATTAGGGAAGCTGTCCTCTGAATGCAGAGACGGGACATGCACAAAGCCCTCTTGGGGGGAAGTGGCCCCTCCTCCCCATGAGGGTCACCTGGCAGCAGGTGTGGGGGGAGCTCTGTAAAGGACCCTCAGGACAGACCCACCTAGAGGCTCTAAGGGAAGTCCCATCCAGTAGGGTTATCTGTTACCTGTGCTGTACCCTCCTTCCCCTTCTCTCACTCACGCTTGTCAACACAGTCTGGTTCCTGTTGTGGTGTCAGGATTTAAGGGAAAAGCCTGTTCTGTACCTGAAACGCAGGGCTGAGTGCCAAAGCTAGCGTGTTGGTGAGGGCGGCAGCCTGCCAGGGAGGGACGGTGGCCCAGCTCAGTGACAGAGCATGAATAAGACACCACAATGCCACATGTGGACGCTGGAGAGATCTCAGGATCGAGGGGCTGGACAGGGAAGGGCCCCAGATTAACAATCCACAAATTCACAAGTAGCTGTGAAATTCACAGCAAGATGATGTGTGGCTTAATTGGTGATCACAGACCAGTGAGACCTGGCCATGTGGGCTATTGATGAATGAGACAGAGGATGGATGATGGTAGATAGGCAGGCAGATAGCAAGACAGGTATAGGATGGATGGATGGATGGATGGATGGATGGATGGATGGATGGATGGATGGATGGACGGACGGATGGACGGATGGATGGATGGACGGACGGATGGATGGATGGACGGACGGATGGATGGATGGAAGGATGGATGGACAGACTGATGGATGGGCGGATGGATGGACAGATGGACGGATGGATGGACAGATGGATAGGCAGGCAGCTGGAAGACAGACAGCTGATGTATAGATAGATGGAGATATAGGTATAAAATGGATGGTGACGGAGTTCAGAGGATGTCATCCCAAAATATGCCCTCAGGCATACTGATTCCTTTGAATTAAAGGCACTTGAGAAGTAGCAGGTATAACAAGGGCTCTCTAACCCCCCTTTTTCTTCCTGAAAGCTGGAGGTAAACTCCCCTGTGAAAGGTGTCCTCCCTGTACCAGGAGAAAGGAAGATATTCTTATCCCCAGAGACAGGGAATCTGAGGCCGAGAGATCTGTACAAGCAAACCCTGCTCAGCCAGCCCTTGTCTCACTTCACCATTTACCACCTCTGGCCCAAACCCGTGTCTTGTCCGTTCTTCACAAATGTACTGTCTCTTTGTCTAAAAGGTATAAAAGCTTCCTGCTCTGGTTGCTTCTTCGGGTCTTCATCCTCTTATGAAGGCTCCTACGTACACGTAACAGTTTGCTAAAATGCGTATGCCTCTCTCCTGTTCATCTGTCTTTGCCCACTTAATTCTTAGACCCAACTGGAGACCTAAAGAGAGTAGAGGAGAATTTGTCCTCCCTTACAGTGGATAGACAGATAATAATGGATAGATAAACAGATAGACAGATATAGGTACAGGGTGGATGGACAGATGGATAGATGACAGATAGAAAGAAAACTGCAGAGGAAACATTTATTTTTACTATCTTCCTAAAATGTGGACAAGCACCAAGAAAAGGACATGCAAGTGTAAGTGAACAGGAACTCCAGAACACAAACTACTTACTTTTGCTTGTCACACTCCCAGGGGAGTTTTAGAAGCAAAATTCAATGGTTCCCAATTTCCCCTTCTCTAGATTATCTGTGATGGATACTTTCTCAGCAATTTCACCCAACACCAACCAGGAGATTGAAACTCAACAGAAAATAGAACTCTACGAGGCAGAGCTGGCCCGTTTCTGTCCCCTCCGACATACGGAAGAACATAAGGAACGGAGGAGGTTGTCCAGATGGGCGGAGGGGGAGGCTGGTCCCTGCAAGCTTCGCCTGAGCCCCCCACCCAGCCGTGTGGGGCCTTCTGGGTGGCTTCTTTGTCCCCACGTTTCTCATACCCAAAGGGAAGGGCATGATATTCTGCCTGCTTCCCTAGTGTGTGTCAAGCAGCTCAAACAGCTATTTGAAAGAATGTGGCTATTCGGGGATAAAAAAAAAACTCTATGCAGGGCCAACTACTGTTGCTCCAAACAGGACTGGGTCCCAGGAAACACGAGAGGCAAATCGGTTCTGCTGGGGAGCAGGAGAAGGCTTTTGTGATCCAAATGGAACCCAGTGGGCCGTTAAGAGTTCTAATCCTCTGTGAAAGTCCCCAGTGGAAAGTGCAGTCATAAGCAATGTGCATATTTTTCTCTACAGAAAGCTGATTATCTACCATTTCCTGGAAACAAAGAAAAATTACTTGTAACTATTCTAGACTGAAAAAACAGTGACTTCTGGAAGTTTTCCACCTCCCCTCCTACAATGCCCGTTAATAGATATGAGAAGGAAATAATACTGCGTGGATTCAGGGTAATGCGATAGATCAGAGCATGAGTCACGTCTTAAGAGGAGGTGGGCGAGAAGGATCTACCTTTAAAGAACTCCAATTAAAGCAATTACCACTGTTACCAAAATTACTGTTTTTAAGAGACTGAAGTCCTCCACTGGAGAACGAACACTTCAGAAAGCTGTGGGGAAGAAAAACCCACATGACCAGCACTATTAGGGAGAACAAAAGGCAAGCATTGTTTAAACCCAGTTACTTAAATCCTCCCATGCCTCCATTCCTTGGTGGGAAGTCACCATTCCTGAAAGCCTGTCATACTTCTTAAGTTTGCAAAGAGCTGTCAGCAATATTCCAAGGGTGGGAGGTGAGCGCTGCTGCATGTGGTGGGCGGGTCAGGCAGCCATGGGCTGTTGCCTTCTTTCCCCTCCTGACAAGGTAGCATCCTGGGACTTCTCGTTCTGGAGCAAGGAGTGGATGGACCACTGCGGGGGTAGGAGATTCCACATCAGACTATAAAATTACAGGTGCACGAAGAAATGATAACAGGCAGGGCTGGCTGCCCTACAAGGGTAGGGGATGCTGGTAGTCTGAAGTCCAACTGGGCAACCTTTGTGCTCGTGGCCTGATGCTAGAAAAATCTGATCGGGGGCTTGATGTTTGTGCGGACACTCTCAAATGATGAGGAGAAGGACTGTGATTTTTTTTTTTTTTTTAATTTTCAGTGTGCTGCAGATGGGTATTTTTTGTAAAGTACCCTAAAAATTAATGACTCGAACATGAAATACCAAACAAAGAAATACAAGATATAAGCCCCACTACTTTGGTATTAGGTTCAACAGACATAAAAATTAATCTGTCCAAGTGCCAGAAAACTTTCTAAAAGCTTACTCTCAATTTCCGTACTTACCCCACTGGAGACCATCAGGCGAAAGGCTGCACTCCAAGTAGCTCTGATCTAGGACGGTGTATCCCAAAGTTGTTGCTGGAGAACTAAGTCACCCAAGGTGATCATGGGAACATGGTTCCCACGGTCACATAAGAGGTGAAAACGCTACCCGTCATTCTGGACGTTCGCAAGGCGTGGAGGCATATTAAAGGCTCCGAGAAATCCTGTTTCCAAAAAAGGAAAAAACTACTTTTACTGACGCTAGTTTTCCAAATTTATTTGCTCACTTTCTCTCTGTCTCCTTTTTAAGTTTGTTTACTTATGAATTTACTTTTGCATCATACGTGCAACATTTGCCAAATTACATTCCACCATCACACACTAAGTGGTGTGGCTCTGGGGTCTGCCCCCGTGGGAGTCTGCCCAGCCCCAGACACAAGAAATTAGTCATAATGCTGGACCCCAAAGTGGAAAGTACCCCAGCCTCAGCGAGCCTTTGCCAGCCAGTCGGCCCCGCGCTAGTAATGCCTGGACCCAGTTGTAGATGGCGCCAAATGGTCCAATGAATTGCTTCCGGTGAAACTCAGGTTCCTCTTTAATTGTTTAGCTGCAGCAACAGATAAGAACTCCAGCTATTGGCACTACTCCACGTTGGCAATTGCCTCACACGTTGGGACACGGTGGCCTTTAGCGAACGTCTGTGCGTAGAATAAACTCAATCAAGTGTAAGGAGACTACAGGTTATCCTGGGAACTCCGGGGTACCAGCTATAGTGACACTGTTTATCCTTCCCTGGGCTCACTCAAGCTAGGCCCAGAATGGGTTTTCCTAATTGGCTGGCATCAGGCAACCATCCCATAGTGCAATAAACGTCTTTGCAGGAGGCTTTCAAACACCTCTTGGAAGTACGTTTGAACTCACTAAGACTCCCAATTCCCCTCTAACAAAACAATTATCTACAGTCCGACTTCTGCACAGAGAACCCCAGGGACCTTCACACTGGGGTCAGTAGCATGAGAGGTCTGGTTTTGCCAGGACTGGTGTCACTACTGGCTTTAATAGTCGTGGAGGCAGCTGGCCGATCTAGTTGGTCCAGAGTGTTGCTATCTCTCAAAAGACGTGGAATTTTCTGCTGTTGCATCAAATCAAAAGCACAGCAAAGTCACAGCAAAGTTACCTACTACTCAACCTCCTTACTGTTTTCTGCCTTACCGTTTCCTTTCCTTACTGTCTCCTAGCTCTATTCTGTATCCCTGTAGCATGAACTACTTTACAATCTACTCGAATATATACCATCCTGAGTCACAGAAAAAAAGTATTTCCAGGCCTGGGGGTTTTCCTGGTAATGACATCGACAGAGTATTTAGTCTCAGAAAACGTAGCCACTTGCCTGCACGTCCCACCATCCCAAACACGTCCGACACTAATCGCCAACCACTGCAGGCGCCGAGAAACTTGCCACTGAACGCCTCTTGTATAATTAGGAGGGTGTAATTATGAGGTGCCCAGAACATGTCACAGGCTTCTGTGCGGTTACAAATCATGCCTGCAAATCCTTGGATTGACCTCTTACAAAAAGGTGGAGTCTACTTCATGTCCCACGAACAAGGGCCAACTGTGGGCCTTCTGACAATCAGGCCGCAGCCAAGAGGAGGGTGTCTGTGCCCCGAGCTTCCTCCTGGTTGTTTCTCTCTCTGCGGACACGCGGCTTTGGAACCCTGAGGTGTCCCATAGGAAGTATCACTGTCGTGAAGACACCACGCTGGGAAGATCCTGAGTGGAGACCCCAGAGAGAGAACTGCCGGAGGACAGGGCACCCCACCTACTCCAGCTCGGGCGCCACACGTGGGAGGGAAGAGCCTCTGAGACGTCGCTGGCTGCTCCTCAATTGTGACAGATCATAAATCATCATGGCTGTCATGAGCCCTTCAGTTTGGGGTGATTTGTTACTCCGCAAGGAGAGAACTGACATACTCCTTAAATGGGTTACAATTGGAGCTCTTCCCACTTCTCTTTTTTTCAGCACGCACTGCTGACCTCTTTAGGACTCTCCCAGCTGGTAAGACTCTCCCAGCTGGTAAGAAACAGCAAAGCACACCTGGTCTCACAGATAGGCTTGAGCTGCAACCCGCCCCCTCCCCCCTCCCCCCTCCCCCCTCCCCCCTCCCCCCTCCCCCCTCCCCCCTTGCTTTGCTCTATGCTGCTCACCTCAGATGCTGACTCATGTTTTCACGTTTATATTTTTGTTTGTTTGTTTGTTTTTCGGTACGCGGGCCTCTCACTACTGTGGCCTCTCTCACTGCAGAGCACAGGCTCCGGACGCGCAGGCTCAGCGGCCATGGCCCACGGGCCCAGCCGCTCGGCGGCACGTGGGATCCTCCCGGACCGGGGCACGAACCCGCGTCCCCTGCATCGGCAGGCGGACTCCCAACCACCGCGCCACCAGGGAAGCCCTCACGTTTCTATTTTTGACGCTTCTAGTTATGAAGTTGCCACCTTGAACACCCCGTGCCCCTGGTTTTCAAGCTCACTCTCCCACGCACCCATCACGCGCCCGGTAGGTGGATGTACCCCATCCCTGGGTCCCGTCCCCTGGCTTCTCCCCTCACAGGCGAGGAGCATGGCCAGTCCGGCCTGTGGCCCGCGCCTACAGGTTCCGCAAGCTCGCTCACTCACTCGCTCTGTTTACACGGCATCCACGAGGCTCCAGGAGCAGAACAAAGCTGATAATCTCTCGCCGTGCAGTGGGACCGAGGAGAAGACTCACGTCTTCATTAACAGCGTGGCGAGCCAGTACCAACCATGGCTGTGCAGTTAAGACAGAACCATCGGACAGGAAAGATCTATGCTGCTGCTGCTGCTGCTGCTGCTGCTGCTGCTGCTGCGGGAGGTCTTGTCAGGCTGTGAATGGCACAGCTACCCACTGTCTTATCTCTAAAATGGAGACGGTAAGAGGATGTAAGGATGAAATGGGACAATGTCTGTAAGATGCTTTGCCCAGTGCCTGACATGTAGGAAGAGCTCAGCAAATGTAGGCTCTTCTTAGTCTCATTCCATATTATCTCAAGTTTAATATGCCCAATGCAGAGGGCCTCACATTCCCCCTGGTCTTCTCACATGTTCCCCATCCCAGTTCATGGTACATTATCCTTTGAGCTACTCAGCCCAAAAGAAACCCCAAACACCTGCCGTCATTCCGTCTCCTTTCCTTCACTCACATCCCACATCCAACCCAATGGCAAGGTTTTTTGGTTTTGTCTTTAAAATACATTCAGAATCGACCACTTCTCACCCCTCACTGCTCTGCCCCTGTCCAAGTTCTCATCGCCACCCCCCTTTGTTTACAGCTGAGAGGTGCTAACTCCTCTGCCTGCTGCCACCCGCCCTCCGCACACCCTGACCCACTCCTTCCCCAGCAGCCAAGAGAAATCCTGCAGCAATTTCCCATCTTTCTAACGACCTTGTGATCTCATGATCTGGCCCCAGATCTTCTCTCCTGTCGATTTCTCGGCCCCTCACACATTCTTGGCTTCAGCTTCACCAGCCCTCCTGTTCTTCCTCAAGTTCACCAGCCCTCCTGTTCTTCCTCAAGTTCACCAGCCCTCCTGTTCTTCCTCAAGTTCACCAGCCCTCCTGTTCTTCCTCAAGTTCACCAGCCACTCCTGCCTCAGGACATTTGCACTCGCTATTCCTTCTGTCTGAAAGACTCTCCTCCAAAGACCTAGATGTCTGGCTCCCTCAGCTCCTTTCAGTCTGTTCTCAAAGGTCAACTCTTCCAGGGGGGGTCTTCACTGACCATCCTGATTAAAATCACAACCCCTCCCAGCACCCTCCTCCTCTCCATGCTTTGTTTCCCCACCAGCGACCTGGCTTGTGTGTTGGCCTTGCCTCGCTGCTTCCCCCACTGGAATGTGAGCCCCGTGAGGGTGTGGGTTGTTGTTCACTGCTCTATTCCCAGTGCCTAGAAAGAGTGCCCGATACACAGCAGACACACAGTAATTGTTCACCGAAGGGAGGGAGGGAAGGACAAAGGGAAGGGGATACAGTGCACTACTTCTTTGCCTCAAACGACCTAGAAAAACAAATCCAGGCTGATCGAGTGTGGAGCCTTGCTTGAGTTCTAAACTAGAATGGAGAGTCCTTTGCACTTCCTCGGCAGGGAAGGGAAGTACAGCAACCCGTTGGATACCTGTCCCCTCGTCCCTCCGTCTTCCACTTAGTGCCGGTACAGACGAGTCACCGTTAGTTGGTGGCCCCCAATGCTGCTGACCTTAGGCATCCTCCCCGCTGTATATGGGGCAGAGGTAACTTCTTTGGGTAAAAGTGTTTGCCCAAGGTAAAGAGCAGAGCAGGGCTCGAGGTCAAGTCTTCTGGGATGCTAGTTCTTAGGGAGGCCCCTTGGCCTTATGGAGGTCAGGGACAGGTCCCCCAGATAATTCACTCCCATGCTCGCTCACAGAGGGGTAAACATGGATGGTGCACATTTCCTGGCTGGGTCAACAGCTTGACAGAATAGAAAGTGTGTTGAGCTGGGGGTCACGGGATATGTATGGGCTTTTAGTCCAGGCTCTGCTATCAACCAGGTCCAGAAGTTCCATGACCTGAAGGAGACCAGTCACAGCTGCCTCAACCCCATGAAATAAGTCACTGCTCACCTTCTCAGGAGGACACCGTCCAGATGTCTCCATGAGGCCCCCAGCATGTTTGGGACAAGAGCCTTACAAGTAATTGGTGGGAGGGAAGCAGGAGAACAGGACATTTGGTGGTGACACGCGTGCTTCACGTACAATAGCTTTTTCCTCCTTGACTTGTTTTCACTCACTCGTTCACCAAGTGCTTACTGAACATCCATCCAGGTAACCAGGGCACCTTTACAAAAGCTCTTACCTTCCGCGGGGACCTCGTTTCCTGGGTCTCGGACTCCATTTTTTTCTTTCTCTCTGAGCTCTAACCCTCATGCTGCTCCCTGGAGTGAAGCCTAGGACCTCTCGGGCAAGAAAGGCGTTGGCTCCCGCGCCAAACGCTCAGCAAGCGCGTTCTCTCTGGGGAAGTGCCAGGCCTCCAAAGGCCCAGCTGACATCTGCTGCAGACGCCACAGTCTGTAACCCCATCGTATGACAGATGGGTTGGGTGACCTGTCTCAGTGTGGACTTCAAAACATGCTTTAGAAGGAAGCGTGGGGTGGGAGGAGGCAGGAGAGCAGACACTAAAGACTTGCTGGAAACCGACGTGGCAGGAGCTCTGGGTTCTGCAGGGACGGGGCTGTCAGAGTCGCCAGCGACCACGTGGCAGGAGGCCCAGGCATAGCAGGTGGCAGAGACACAGCCTTAATCAATAGCTTCTGTAAGGAACTAGGTGGGCTGTAACTTCCCAGCCTACAGCTTGGCTTAGCTGAACTGCATTATCTTCCCTCTCCAGAGTAACACACACAGAAGTGAACGCGAGTGGGTGTCATTCACCCAGGACCTGCGGCTAAGTGGCCTGTGCACACAGTAGGAAGAACGATGTGCTAAGGAGAACGAGTCCACAGGCGCCTCCTCCGCTTGCTGGAAGCTGCTCCGGGAGATCCCCGAAGGCAGCATGTACCCTTGTCCCTCGAGAACTCGCTGAACCGCCTGCTGGAGACGAGAAGGACCATCTCCAACAGCCAGGTGAGGGCCTCCTGAGGGTCTAGACCTGTGAGATAACTGAGGTCTGCGAAGACGTGGAAAAGCAGACACCCCACGATCTCGTGTATGCCCATGAGCTCCCGAGGCAAATGGCGTGTGCTTAGGCCAGGCAGCAGCCTCCGGCCCCCCTGGCGTGGGAGTGACGGAGCCTGGGAACCTGAGCTTCTCCCCGACGGCTCTCCGGGGGCGTCTGGTCTGGATCGTCGTCACTCACAGCGTGCTCCGCAGTCTAGCAGCATTGGCATCGCCCAGGAGCTTAAAAGGAACAGACACATCCTGAAACCCACGGAAAACAAATCTGCATCTTAACAACCTCCCCAGGCGATTTCCACGCACATGGAAGTTTAGGAACCGTTGACCCGGGTAATGGACGGTACAGCCCAACCTCCGGCTGAAACTCACCCTTTCCTCGAAAGTTCTGCACAACTTAGAACTGTAAGAAGAGCGAGGCCTCTGAAAAAATCTAGGCCACTGGGTAGAGACTCATAACTGGGATCTGACACCTTTATTTAAAGATAAATGTGATGTTGAGGGGCTCTCAAGAGAAGTGATACCAGGTGGGAAGAGCCCTAGATACGGGGGGGGGGGGACAAAGCAGCAGGAAGGGTGTGAGGGACATAAAGGCAAACCAGGCTTTGTAATTCTGCCGACAGCCTGGTGCGCGACTTCCTTCGTGGACTCCGTGGAAGACGGTGTCCCCGCTGCAGGGCCGGGCACCATGGAGCCTGGAACGCTGACTGAGCTACTGAAACCTGCCACCCGCGAGGCTGAGTCCAGCTGTACCTCTTTAGCGAGTTTCAGCCGGCCAAGCCCCTTCCTGACTTTGACGCTGACATCCGACTTCATGACTTCCAAACCCACCACTGCCTGAGTCAATTCTAGAGGCCCTGGGGCCCCAGAAAGCACACTGGGAAAAACCCCGCTGAAAGGAAGTTCACAGTGTATGTTACAGGCAGCCTCGAAAGCCAGGCTGAATGATGGATATTTCATCTGACGGCCTTTGGGAGCCACCGAAGGTTTTTAACGCAGGAGAAGGACGTAATCCAAGCTGGGCTTTAATGGTATGATCTGAGATTGTGTCTTTGAGTAGAAGGTTACTGCAGGAATCCAGCAAGTGTTACTGAAGACTTCAACTAGGAATTTTTGTTTTTTAATTGGATGTGTAGTGAACGAAATATGACTTTGTTCTGATAAACACTTATGGGCACACAGCAGACATTCGGTAACACTGTGGGATTCAGGGACCTCATCACACAGGCCAGTCTACACAGTGATGCAGGAAAGACTTCAGATTTGTTGGGCTCTTTCACCCATGTTGCCATTTCTTGAATATCTGCGCCAGGGTTGGTTGGTTGGTTGTTCAGGTAACTAGGCTTTATCTTCCTCTCGCTCTCAGGCCGAGTGAGGGCTGTCCGGCTGATGGCAGGGGTCACCGCGACGCCCACCTTCCTCCTTTGGATTTGTGTCTTCCATCTGCTTTGGGGTGGATCAGCAGCAGGGAAAGGGGAGGTCTGGCTCCTGCCCAGTGGTGAGACCTTGGGCGAGTCGTTCCCAGACAACTCTGGGCTTGTTTCTCCATCTGGAAACTGTTCATCGCACGATGCGGGGAGCTTCAGGAATTGCCTGGCCCGAGTCCACCGGGTGTGGTCTGACGTCCTGAGAGTTTCCCCAGGAGCACAGAGTTCCAGCTCTACCACTCTACGTGCAGGACATTAGCCTGGTTAGTTAGCCCGGTTCCTTTGGGCCTCCTGTCCTCAGGTGAAGCTGCCAGGTGACTGGATTCTGGGCGGGTTAAGCTGTCCCTGCTTCCCTCCAACGCACTTCATCATAAAAGAACATCTGGTTTTCTTTGTATGGGTCTTAATTTCTTGTACCAGTTTCAATTAGGTTCTAGTTTTCCCTGCTTCTCTCAGCTTATCTCAGGCCTAACTCAGATCCCAGTGGGTTGTTTTTTTTTTAAGGCACTGTACAGATATCCCTTCTTGGGACTCGATTAAACTCACACACTCCATCTGGTGTTACAAGAGCTGTTTCAAGCCTGGATTCCTTCTCTGAGGTTATCTGCCAACAACCCATCCATAAATTAATAGTTACGGTATGTTTATTAGTTTCCAGACTTCTAACAGTATATTGATTCTGGGCAGAAGCTTAGCATCTGGTATAGCTAAAGAATTTAATTTTCTACAAACCAGGCAATCTAATTTTATCATCTGGTACTCAAACACGAATTCAGTGGCCTTTAAATGCTGATGTGTGCACCATGGCCGAGCCACTTATCGAGTTTCCACCAGTCTGCCATGACAATGTGGGTGTTTAAAAAAAAGAAAGAAAATAAAGGTCAATATAGTGGATTTTTAAAAAGGCTAACTACATTCAGTTTAACGGACTGTCCATTTTTCTGATTTATGCTCTTACTTTCCTCTTTTTCACCTATGTAACAATATTCTTTAAAATATGTTCCTTTTGGGACTTCCTTGGTGGCGCAGTGATGAGACTTCATGCTCCCAACACAGGAACTAGATCCCACATGCATGCCGCAACTAAGAGCTCGCATGCCACAACTAAGGAACCCACCTGCCGCAACTAAGACCCAGTGCAACCAAAACGAATAAATATTTTAAAAAATGTTTAAGATATTTTCCTTTTAATAAATACATTTGATAAAATAAAAATGGACAATTCTATGTACCTCAAATTTTGTAGAACATTTTACGGATCCATGAACTCCAAAAGATAAGCTATCCCAGGCGAATGGAACATCCAGTGATTTTAAAAAGAAGTCCAGGTTTAAAACCTCCTCACCTCTTTCTGGAATCAATAAACACCCGCCATTGTTTCTGATGGGGCCAGCGGGGAAGAGAAGACAGCTTCCCACACAGGCTTTGAAACAGAAGCAAGTCCAACATCGACTTACTCAGCCGGAAGAGACTAGCAGGGATTGGACTCCCCTTTGTTTCAAGGCCTTCATATTTCTGAGTTACCTGCCTTTCAAAAAAAACTATTATTGCTTTTCAAACTGTCACTCACTGGGCATCATCTGACCTTTAGCTTCGATGTGAAAATAAACAAGTGCCCTTTCACCCCCGGCCACACTAGCCTCAATCAGGGTGTGGCTTCCAGCAATGCTCTGGGCTCAGGGCTCCTGGCCTGTGACCACCCGCTGCTTTTCAGCGCCCCCCCCTCCACCACCACAGGGACCTCTCTGATTTCCTGCCCCTTCTTCTTCCGCCAACTCCCCAGCCCAAAGAACAGGAAGAGAAGGAGCAGGACTGTTTAAGGGGAGGGCATGGCAGTTTGAGGGTCTCTCCACGGAGGATGTGCACTTGCTGAGTTCCACTGCAAGCCCTGTCAGTCTCATTCTTGGTTACAGCCTTTCAACGGTGACCCAAGTGGGAGGTATCTGCCCGGCCTCCCTCTCACCTCTTATCCCTACCGACCTGGGACATCGCCCCATCTTTAGGGGTCTTTACCCCTCCTCACCACCCTGTCTTACTTCAACGTGGCTCATTCTTACGTCCCGGGTGGCTGTCCATCAGTTCTAAAACCTTCTTCAGAGTCTGTCTGTCCTCAAGGCTTCGAAGCTCGTGTACATGGAACTTCCCTGGCCCTCCCAAACCGACGGTGAGTGACCCCCCGACCCCACCCGATGCACGGCCTTCAACACCACAATGCCGTCTGCTTCAAGGGCCAGAGGCAGAAGCTGGAAGTCAACCAAGGGCTATGTGAATGCTGTTTGTAGCATTGTTCACTGAGCAATAAATCAGACATCTTCCCATGTCAGTACATATCAGGCCATCTCCATATTTTTAAAGGGTGAACAGTGTTAGTGTTCTCTTATATGGTTACACCCTAATTTAACCTATCCTCTGTTGATGGACATTCAGGCTATTTCCAGTTCTTCTTTATTACAAACAATGGTGAGACAAACATCCTTTTACATCCACACGTATTTCTGCTCTTGGAAGTGGTGTTGCTGTGTGGACGACAGAGCACGGGAGGTGGTACGTTTGGGATGCACCTTCCTCCCACTAGCAGGGCACGGACATCCTTTTCTCCAACTGTTTGCCAATCATTGCTTCAACTTCAGTTTCTCTAATTAATGGAGATGGAGAAGATGTTGAATCGCTTTGTACTTACCTGGACTTTTTCTTTTACTATGCTTTGCCCGTATTCCACTTGGGGGTACTTCACAAGTCTCAAGGGAAAAAACAAGCCCTTTAAATAGAAATGATATTAGCCCTTTCCCTATACAAATATTTCTATTCGTCATTTAACATTTATGGAGCCTCTCTGTCCCAGGCACTGTATTACACGCACATTACCTCAGTACATCTTCAGGGCGACCCTGCAGGGCAGGCCTCATTTTCTTTATTTTACTCAAGAGGCTGAGGTCCAGCAGGGTTAGTGGAAAAGCTAAGACTCATCTCCAAGTTTGCTGCAAGCCTGAGTTCCTTCCACACACCACTGAAACCCTCTTAGAAATGCCCTCACATGATTTTAAGGTGTCTCCGGATAGTAACAGAAGAATGACATGGGAGCTAGAACAATAAAGACGTGGAGGTGGAAAGGGGGGGACGTCTCCTTTCTTCATGGTCAAAACACTTTGCTTGTTAAGACAGGCAGGTCATTCATGGCTTCTCAACAAAGATTTCAAGCCCAAGGCTCTGGCTTCTTGCAGTTTATTCCTAGACAATTGCATCACATGGTTCAGTTCTGAGGGACGGGTTATAGAATCATGAAATCTTGGACTGTGTGTTTAATTTTTTTTTTAAATCCTAATTCCTAGGCCTCAGCCAGGAGATTCTGACTTATTGGTCGGGGGGGACTGAGCATCAGTATTTCTGGCAGCTTCTCGAGTGACTCTCGTTCACAGCCCTGGTTGAGACCCGCTGTCCGAGGTCATCTCCACCACCCTGTCTAGCTTGAACACTCACGTTTCAGAGCTGAGAAAGTGAAGCCCACAAAGGGGACGTGACTTGCTCAAGCTCACCTGCCGACAGTGGCAAGCCCAGACTGCAGTGCAGGCGTGCCGGCCTCCAGTCTACTCCAGCCAACTGCAGACGGCCAGGGCCATCGTCACCCGCCTTTCCAAAGGTGGTCCTGCGAATGGGATTATTCGTGGGTACAGACACGGTTGATAATGTACGACTGCCTTCACGTTAGCAACTTGAACGGTTTGTGCCATATTTGCTACTCTGCGTCCTCTGCTCCCAGGCTGTCCTGCGAGGGCCCCTCATCTCCCACGGCCGTGAGCCGGTTTCCTCGGCCCATTACCGCACCGACTTCACTGCCCGTACGATTCAAGCCGCATCATTTCTCACGAGCATCCCCTCCGTGCGCCTGTCGTTATCACGGGGGCCCGAGCACACCGGGTCCTCCTCCCTGCTGGGCCACAGATGTGGGTCTTCATTTATGCTGGTAACAAAGAATGCCACCCTTCCCCACACGACCGTCCACTCCGTGATGCCAGGGACCATCTGGTCTTTGTTCACCACTGTTTTCCTAGCACCCGACATGGTACCTGCACAAAGCAGGCAAGGAGGCCTGGGGTCGGGGCACCCTCCCCCTTAAGAGTTTGAGGCAGAGCCCTTTTCAAACTCTCCTTCCGACCTCCAGAGTCTGCAGATCAGAGAACCCAGGCCTGGGGAGGCTCAGTGACCTGCCTGGAGCCACACCAGGGATCCTGGCAGAGCTGCCAGCCGCATCCAAGCCTGGGCTTTCCGGGAGCCACGGTTCATCGCTGACTTGTGTTTAACACAAGCAGTGAGCCTCTCCACCGTCCACATACGGCGACTTCCAGATCACACCTCCTTAGTGCGCTGCACGTGCCAGCAACACTCAAAGAACTGCTCTCCAGAGTCAAGGACGTTCCTGGGCTGGATATGAGAGTTTTCTTGATGCAGCCTGCTTTATCTTCAGATTATGCTGATTTTCCTCCAAATTAAAGTGGGAAGTCTGGACTACAGAAAGGTTAATCATTGGTGTTTTAATCCCCATGAATATAGAATGCAACAAACTGGAATAAAGCCACAGGCTGGCTGGTAGAGGTACTTGAGTGTTTGAAGGGTCAGAACTACCCTCTAACTGGCATTATTTTCCCCATGTAAATCCACCCCTCCCAGCCCCTCTCTCCACCCACCCTTCTCTGGAGAGACTGGCATCGCCACCCATGGGTGCCAACCTGGCCGTGGCTCTAAGAGAGACAGCCGATGACGGCACCGACCCCCAAACTGTCAAACCCCAATCGTTTCTTCAGTCAAGGCAATGGGCCTTTCTGCTGCACTGAGGCCGCCGACCATTTCCTGCTTCCTGGGACCCCTGCCCCCCTAGCCAGGGCCCCTCGTCTCCCATCGCCCTGTGCCATCCCTCCCCCCACGTGTCATGTCGTGTCGTGTCGTGTGTGCCTCTGTGCTGCTCACGAGACTCTCAGCTCCATGAAGTCAGGGTCCACACCCTCCTGGTCTCTAATGCCCAGCTCCGTGGGGTCGTGTGACGACAGGTAACATTCCACGCTACTACCGCGTGACGACGCTACTACGCTGGACACTTTGCACAAATCAACTCATTTAATCCTCACAACTCCATGAAATAAGCGCTACAATCTCCATACTAGAGAGGAGGAAATGGATCCCATCAGGTCCCCGCGGACACGGATGCTGTCGTCCTGCTACTTCACGATTTCCCAGGATAGAAAAACAGTGGCCTCCATGGATGTCGACTTCAAACTCGAGTCAGTCTGACTCCGAAGTTCCGTCTTCAATCACCGGGCACCTGGGTACTGCAGAACCAGTCCAGGACTGTCCCTCTGAGTCCTTCACACCTCCTTCCCTGGGGCACCTCTTAACTGTCAGTGAGCCCCCCAGGCTCTCCCATCCTCAGCTCATCTTCTGCCGAGGCAGGTGCTCTCCTATGACTTGATCCTTACATGCCGGCAAGTCCAAATCTCTCTGGAATTCCCGGCTGCCCATCAGATGGCACGATCTGTCCGTCCTCTATTCCTCAGATTCTACACGTCAAAAGAGAAGCCATTTCCTCACCAAGCCTACACCTGCTCCGTCTCCTGAATTCTTTTCATCCGATTGTGACCCCACTATCCACCCCACCGCCCAACCTGGGAACTGAAGAAATCAACCTTGAGCCTCCTCTCCCCTCAACAGTACAGAATGATGTGTAAGCACACAGGCTCTCAAGGACACAATTCTATTCACAAGAGCAAGGAAAATAACACACTTAGGAATACCTTTAACAAAAGAAGTGTTAAGACTAAAGCTACAAAAACCTTGCTGAAATTAAAGATCAAAATGAATGAAAAATAAATTAAAAACCAAAATTAAAGACCAAAATAAATAGTCTATGTTTATGGATCAAAAGACCCAACATTTTAAGATTCCCAAGTTGATGTGTACATTCAACAGGTTGTTGTTTTGGTTTGGTTTTTGAAGAAACGAATGAGCTGATCCTAAAATTTATATAGAAATGCAAAGGACCCCAAATAGCCAAAACGCAAAAGAACAAAGCTGGAGGATGTACACTTCCTGATTTCAAAACTTAAAATAAATATTTATATATATGGTCATTTGACTTTTGTTAGAGGTACCAAGGCAATTCAGTTGCGGAAAGCAGTCTTTTAAATACATGGTGCTGAGACCACTGAATACCCACATGAACTTAGATCCTTACCTCACACCTTATACAGTAATAATTCAACACAGCTCACAGACCTCAGTGTAAGAGCTAAAACTATAAAACTTCTGAAATAAAACATAGGAGAAAATCATCTGTGACCTTGGGTTAGGCAGAGAGATACAATACTAAAAGCATGATCCATAAAGACAAAACCAATAAACTGAACTTCATTAAAATTAAGAACACTCACACTTCAAAAGACACCATTAAAAAACTGAAAAGACATGTCACAGACTGGGAGAAAATATTTGCAAATATGTCTTATAAAGGACTTGTACCCAGAGTATTTTAAGAACACTTACTTTTCAAAAATGAAACCCAATTAAACAAGTGAGCAAAAGATCTGAATAGACATTTCACCAAAGAATATAAATGATTCATAAAGAGATGAAAAGATGCTCAACATCATTTAGCCATTCGAGAAATGCAAATCAAAGCCACAATGAGATATCACTTCACACCCACTAGAACGGCTATAACTAAAAAATATAAAACAACAAGTATTGGTGAGGGTGTGGAGAAATCAGAACCCTCAAACATTGCTGGTGGGAACGTAAATGGTACAGACACTTTGGAAGAGTGTGGGAGTTTCTTGGAAAGTTAAACACAAGCTTATCATAAAAACCAGCAATAGCACTGCTAAATACATACCCAAGGGAAGTGAAAACAAGGCCACACAAATACGTGTACACAAATGGTCCACAGCACCATGTGAAAACAATCCAAATGTCTATCAACTGGTGACTGGATAAACAAAATGTGATATAGCCATACAACAAAATACTATTCAGCAATAAAAAAGAAAGTAGTTACTGATACGTGCTACACATGGATGAACCTCAAAAACATTAGGTAAGTACAAAAGAAGCCAGATGCAAAAACCCCACATATTATCTGATTCCATTTAAACAAAATGTCCAGAGAGGGAAATGAAAGAGATATAAGGTGGATTAGTGGCTGCCTGAGGCTGGGGGTGGGAATGGATATTGCAAATGGGGACAAGAGATCTTTTTGAGATGATGGAAATGTTCTAAAATTGGTCTGTTGTGATGGTTGCACAAGTCTGTAAATTTACCAAAAAATCACTGACGTGTACACTAAAATGGGTGAATTTTATGGTAGGTAAGTTATACCTCCTTAAAACTGTCGGTGGCGGGGAGGGAAGCACAGGCCCTAGATTCAGATTCAAGTCCAGGCTCTCTTACCTACCAGCTCTGTCACCTGGGGTAAGTTACTTCAACTCTTCGTGCCTCAGTTTTCTCATCTGTAAACTGGGAATTAGGGTCGTACACACTTCAGAGTTATTCTGAGAATTAAGTGAGTTAATACAGGTAAAACGCTTAGCACAGTGCCAGATGCACAGCAAGCATTTAGCTACTTTTCTTAATTATTGTGGTTACACTCAACCAATTATCAAGTTTTGCCAATTTTACTTAGTAAACAGTTCTCAAGTTCATCACCTTTTCTTCATAACTTCTTCCCTGGCACTGACCTCTGGACCACCTTGTAGACAGAACACCTGCTGCAGCTGTCCTAACTTCCCCCCGGCCTGCGCCCCTGCATCCGCCTCCACAGGCCACAAAAGGCCCTCCAGGACCTGGCCTCTGCGGACCCTCCCACCCCATCCCACACGCACACCAAAGCGAGAAACTTCCCCACACGCACCACGCGGTTGCTCGTCCCATCCCCTCCGTATAGACGCCCCCTTCCCCTCCCTTTAGTCCACCTACTCTGAGAATCCTCCACACAGGCCCTCCCCCACCCTCTTGAGCTGGGCCTTTCTGTGCCCATAATAGTCACCTGTGCACGTCCCGCCCCCAACACTGAATTGAGACACAGATTACAAAATGTGCCTCCTATTTTGAAGCTTGAACCTGGCACAATCCCAAGGCAACTAGTACACTGTAGGTGCTCAATAAAATGCTGACCGGTCAAGTGGAAGACCAGGATACGCAGCATCTTCTCATCTTCTCACGTGGGGAAAACGCACTTGGGCTTCCTGACAGCTTAAGCCTCTTTTTAGACTGTCACTTAAGGAAAGTGACAGAGGTTGTCCAGGAAAGTGACAGAGGTTGTCCTGGAAAATGGAAATCCTCGTTAAGGCTCTACCTATTTGGAAGAACTACTGTAAGACGTAATGAGAGAAAGTACCGGGTCAGGCCACCTTCAGCTGAAGCCACTGCTACTTTCCACAACTGCCAGTAGTTCATGAGCATTTACAGAGATGGCTGGTAACGTTAGTCTTTCCAGTGGAAATTTTCTTAACTTATCTGAAAACAGAGTTTCTAAGCTCTGAAACTGATCTGTTAAGGATTTCTGAGACAGCTCACAGTGGTAATATACAATCAATTAAAAAAAAAAATTTCCCCAGTTCTAACGAGCAGCAGGGGTCAAGATCCACTCCTATGAGATCTAACATTTGTTCCTCTATTTTTCAGAATTCTTATTGATAAAATGGTGGCAATTATGCTTAGATTTATGGAAACTGAAAATTCTTCTGAAAGTACAATTCATACATAAATGTTAAATGGAATCCTTTCTTCCTATTCTCAATGCCTTAGGTCATTAATAAAAGTAAAGTTTGACTTATTAAAACCATCTGGTCAATAACTGTTAATATCAATATTAGAAATGAAATTAAAAATCCATTAAAGGACAATTAAAGCAAAGAAACAGACTGCCAAAACCACAGTCTTAATTAACCCACAATCAAGTGCATACTACAACAAAGGTGTGAATCTAAAAGATAAGCGAGCTGGGACGAAGTGAGAGAGTGGCATGGACACATATACACTACCAAACGTAAAACAGATAGCTGGTGGGAAGCAGCCGCATAGCACAGGGAGATCAGCTCTGTGCTCTGTGACCACCTAGAGGGGTGGGATAGGGAGGGAGGGAGGGAGGGAGATGCAAGAGGGAGGAGATATGGGGATATGTGTATACTTATAGCTGATTCACCTTGTTGTAAAGCAGAAACTAACACACCACTGTAAAGCAATTATACTTCAATAAAGATGCTAAAAAATAAATAAATAAAGATAACTGAGAGTAATATTTCCAGAAGATTAAGCTGTAGATCCTCTGTGAATAAATCCCTATTTGCGGAGATGGAATGCTTTTCTCTAATTATGAAAATGAAAAGAAAGGGGATCTTAGCAAAGTATTGACTAGGTGTCATTTTTGTGCTTATAGTATAACCAGCCCTGAGGGAGACATCTGAAATGACAACACATATAAAACTCCACGTTAAAGTGACACTGAGTATGACATAAATTTAGTATAAGAATCTTCTTAAAATAAAAAAAAGTTTCAAACAATCACATCACATCCTGTAAACAACCATTTTTCTTCTCCGGAAATGCCCCATTACCTGAATCTCTCTTCCTTCTTTCGAGAAACATTCTGTCAGTGACAGTGAAGGGGATCGGGACCTGTTAACCCCAAAATAGGCCACTGGGCAATAAAAATGCTTTTTGAGCTGAAGGCATTTGAGTTCCTGAAATCCCTTACCTGCCTAAAAGCAGAGCGCCACCCCCTTGCACCCCCAAAGAACGCAACTCTCCTAAATGCCCTCCTGGGGCAGCTCTAACCTCCTCTTCTGGCGCCCCCCCAGACCCCGTCACGGACGATCATGTCTCCCACCTGCTCTCTTAAGGCCCATTTATTTTCCAGAAAGTCACCTGCTTTTCCATAAGTGCCCCTTCTCCCCCTTACCACCCTCACCCCTGCCTTGACTAAGTTGGGTGGAGAGACCCCAAGCTAACCCTCCCTTTGAGTGACTGATCACCGGATACCGCGTGAATGCAGGACGCACGTGTTAATGACCTTCCAGTTGCTTTTCTCCCGTTAGTCTGTCCTTTGTCAGTCCAATCTACAGGGCCTGGTTGGAGAACCTAGAGGGCAGAAGAAGAATTTTTTTTTCCTCCCCTGCAATACCAGGGTGTCTGATTTGACAGCTATGGCTATCTCCCGGCTCTCAAAGCTATTTTTAAAATCCTGTAAGCAACATAAGCACCTGAAAGTGTCGAAGCGTTCAAACCCTTTGAGACACTGGGGTCTAAGTTTCTTCAACTTTTCAAGCTAAATATTAAAAAAATAAAAACTGTATCAAAGTGCTTACTGTGTTAGGCAAAAGTGCTATGAAGACTTAATAGTGCCAAAATAGTTACTCATGTACATGTAGTTAAAGCAAAATCAGTCTCCACACCATGAAGATCCTCACCAAATGTTTTTTATAAATATACTTAGCCTACTTTATGAATGTTATTTCATCTTTTATCATTATTTCACTATTTATCCTTTATTAAAAGATAAATTTGAAAGAGTAAAACTGTACTGTGGCAAAATGACTCTGAATTAAATTCTCCTACTTGAAAAACTAACAGATCTACATTTTATAATGGGAGAAGACTGAAAATAATACCTTATCACTATCAACAATGGCAGATTAAATCAAATAAAGGGCAGGTGATGAGGTTCTAAATACAGAACTACTGGAAATTAGTAAAACATATAATACAGACCTGTGATACATACAAGTCATGTAGGCAAACGCTACACAGTATCTACTCAGTTAGAAAGGAACTAGCTTTAGAAAAATCAGAGATGCCATCTGAAAAAAGCACATGAAAGACACAAAACAAAATATACTTATTTAGCATGTTAAAAACAATCACATCAAAAAAAGTATACAGATAAAAAAGTCATAGGTGACATAAGAAAATAGTGTGTGTGCATATACTTTTTGCTTATATATATATATATAAAAATCTACAGTATTTACCACTGTTGATATATATATATATTTTGGAACAGCTCTGATGCTGCTATCATAAACTAAATTGTACAGCTTGGTTTATTACAAGTCACAGAATCATGGTTTAAAACTGGAATTCACATCCCCAGCTACAATTTTATATACATTTATTTCTAAGCTTCCACATGATCTGAACCAGGAGCCTGCTGGATCGGAGTTTCCGCGCAGTGTTTGGCTGCTAATACACTGCATTTGTTTTGCCATTTAATAACATCATTACCAAGTTGATTAAAATTATATTAGACTCATTATATACATAAAAAATATTGTCACATTCACTAGCTAAACAAATGTTACTCTCATTTTGAAGGACATACTTCTGTACCTTGAAAGCTTAAAGCCCCAACTTGCAACAAGAAGAACCATCAGTGTTAGGTTTTCTATTCCCTATTGTTCAAATAGGATCAAAGTAATGTTGAAAACAAGCTCTCCAGTGAAACCCAAAGGCATACTTTCTTGGAATGCCCAAAACTTGTTCAGTGTTTTGGTCATTGTAGTGTTAACAAGATTTTGAAAGACATTGCTGATTTGTTACCATGAACCTGAATTTTTCACTGAAACAAACAACAACAAAAAAAGATTTTTGAAAGTATGAAAGTCACGCTATTGAAAAAAAAGAAAAAAACCTACCAAAATCTGAGGTTCCTAGTAATAATTAGGATCATTTTTTACAATTTTACACGGCGATAATTTAATGGCCTATGAGCAGCAATATTCACTGACTACATTCTTTAAAGAAGAGGGCCAGGAAAAGATCATGTAAACGCCACCCCGCGGCCCTTTGCGGGGAGACTCCACAGTAATTTAAGGGGCAGAAGTAAGACGTAACCATATTGTTAATCTTGCTTTCAAATGAATGTAGAGGAATTTGTTCTGCTGCCCCGTGTGAGTGCTTGATGATCAGTAACTTGCAGCTTCTCCTGCTGGCATCCGCCGGAGGGCTGTGTGTACACTTCCTGGGCATCCGGCAAGGAACACTCTGCTCTGAGCTTTGCGAGGGTCAGACCAGAAAAAAGGGCGCAGATGCACGAGAGCTGATCTCTCGGTGAACACGGATACATTGCACGTTGCACCTTTGGTCATAACATTAAACTGCCCCGATTTTAAGCACCATTAAGTGGTTAGCCTTTCTCTCCAATGTCTTTAATTTTCAGATTGAAAACTGAACGAGCAATTGAACGAGAAAGCTGAGCATTCCGTGAGATGCTGAATTAAGCCAGGGCAAACCCTCAAGTCAGTTTAGGACCTAGGTTAAAAATATAAGGGGGAAAAAAAAAACTTGACCAAAAGACAAGGTAGGGAAAAGAAGTAAGTAGAATAAATTATTCCATGGATCTAGATGAAAAGTAGTTGTTTTTTTTTTAAACATTTCTTTAGTTCTGTGTTCAAACGTGTATGCGTAGATGCATATAGTATCTATTAAAAGACACGTACACTACACACAGCCTTAAAAATATCTATTCTACAGTTTTTCAGTGCTTTGTATCATTACTCAAAATAGAATGGGCTACAAATATTCAGATTTTGGAGAAAGATATAAATGAAACTGTGCGTGCATCCCTAAATACTATTGCTATGTTTCCAGGTTAAATTCTTTTTAACAGGTTCAGTGATGATGCAAGTTAAAAGCTCATCTTAAGCAGCATCTAGGTGGGGATGAAATCCCTTCCATATATTCTTACTACTGACATACACGAGAATTGTGTGAGTTGTTCACAACTGTATAAAATACTGCTTTGGCAATTATCAACATAGCAATGTAGGTTTCATATGGTTTCTATTCTCTTGTCTGCAGCAAGTACAGATCAATTCTCACAGCAATACTGATTCCTGGATAGAGAGTCCATCCCGATTCCTGTAGTGATATACTGGAGGCAAGGGCCCTGAATACTGATACCCAGATGAACTGGCATCTTCCAGAGCTGGGGAAGTTCGATACCGCACCGGACTATCTACTGAAACTGCAGGGAGGGTGTGGTCCTGATAGGGGACGTGTTGAAAGGTGGGGTATTTGGGTAAACTGCTCAAGTGGCTACGGTTGGCATCACAAGTCCACGACTGTCCGTGCGTCTCTGGTCTCAATGCGTAACCAACTTCCGACCATTTTCCGTTATCTGGCAAACAATCCACTGGAGGAAGGAGGAATTTCCTATTCTTTGGTGACCCTGAATTGCCCGAATATCCCCCAGCACCAATATCAACAGGGAGAACTTCTATTCGACTGGACGGCTGGACCAGAGGAGCTGCGCGGCTGTAAGGTTTCTCTGGAGAAACATCAGTCGAAAGTGTAGAACCGTAAGGTCTCCAGGAAGGATTCACTGGTGTCCCGCGGGGAAACAGTGGAGACGCAAAGCTGCTGTTAGCAGCAGGGATGTGTTTTGGAGAACTGCCCTGGTAAGTGGGGGGGTCACTGTAAGATGGGGGGAGCGCTGCCCCTCGATCCTCCCCATCTAACTGGGATGGATATTTTGCATAACCCGGAGGCTGTACTTTAAACGTAAACGTGTTCGGGGCTCTGGATGGACTGGAGCTGGGCTCGGCGTGCCTCCTTGGGCTGTGAGGGTAGGCCGTGCCCCTGGGGCTCTGGGAGCGCGCCCTCTCCAGCGCCTGCTCCAGGGCCGCGCTGGCTCCGTCCCCGGGTACGTTGTCGTACTGCGAGGCGGTGGAGCCGCGCTTGCCTTCATCCGTATCCAGCACCTTCACCTTCTGCCTGACGCCGGGGGCCCGCGGATCAGCAGAGCCGGCGACGGTGACTCTCGGCGTGGGGTGTGCGGCCCGACTTCGGCCTTCAACGGCGTACTTGGCAGTTTTCTCAATAGCTGAGATATCGGACGGCTTATTCCATTTGGGCACAAACTCCTTCCTGATGTGGGAAGTGGCGTTGCTATTCTGGTTGGCGGCTGCGTGGTTATACTGCCTGGAATTGTCCTGTGGACCCGACGGAAGTCTCTTCTGAAAATCCACCTCGTCTTTAAGCTTTTTACTCTCCTCGTCCACCGACCTCTGCCGCAGCTGCCGCGCCCTCTCGGGGGTACCTGTTCTACTTTGACGGGGAGGGGAATGCTCGTGGGCTTTGTAAGGTGACGAGCTGCTCTCTCTCCTGCCGTCCAGACGCGGACTTGACCTGCCCACACTTCTCTGCCCGTTGCTCAGGTGACTGATGCCAGCTGATTGGGATTCAGGGGGAAGTTGTCCCAAAGGTTTCTTTGGAAATTCATCCTCTTTACCTAAAGGGAAAGATCAGTTCATAAGTGACATAAGTGCATGAATAAATGGTATCAAATATAAGAACTACATCATGAATAACTGCTTACTTTTCATGTGTGCACTCAAGCACATGCACACACATACACACAGAATTTTAGTGGCTTAGGAGAAGCATCTTTTAGAGAGATTGATACTAAGGCATACCAAAAACTCAAAGTCTTATTACACAATGTGCAGATGGGAAGATTTTATAACCTTATGAGTAAGGATCATACAACTGTGTAACACATGATTCTTATATTTTGCTAAGATAGTTACCTGCTTTTTCATGAATGAGAAGCTGATATTCTCATTTCTATTCCTACAACAATCCTGCAGGTCAGTAGGTCAGTGTCTCACCGTTACATCCCTTCCACTTACGCATACCTCAACTAAAACGGTTTTGGAATCTCAGTAAAATGGTTCCTATCAACCTCAAGCAGGTCTGCCAAGTTTAAAAGTTAACTGATGACCAACTGTGGTCTCCAAGTTATCCCCAAATAGCTTATTATTATTATTCTCTTAAGTACCTTCCACCGTATACAAAGAAACAGCATTCTCTATTTCCAAATTACTACTCTAAGAGGGTCCTACTTTAAATGCAAAAAAAAGGGAAAAAGAATAAAAAAGAAAGAGAAAATCATATTAGATACTTTTGGTTTTACATTTTAAATAACTAACATGGGAAAACTAATGAGGAATTAAAGGAACGTGCAATAACTTGGGCATTTTGTGAAGTGTCTAAAATGATCCACCACAATATGGACTCCACTAAATACCATCCCGAAAAAAACAACAGACTCCACTTGTAAAAATTCCAAGCCTTAAGATGTATGTTTTTTATGTCTTCTATTACTACAAAACTGTATATTCTCACTTAAAAGTAAGTCATTGCACTCTTCAAATGCTCCGCCACCCACCCACCTAACAAGTGTTTCCTGAGGAAAGCCATGAGTCCACCAGCTGTGAGCGGGCGGACGCCGCCTCATTTTTATGTAGCTGACGGTCTAGGTGATGATAATTGTATTATTCACCCACGTACCATAATTTTCTTTAAGATGTTCAAATAATTCAATGAGCTTTTCTTTGGGAGGGGAGGGAGCAGAGAATGATGGCAATGCAATATCCTTTAAATAGTTAAGCTACCAGAATAAGAATTATTGAGCTAAAGATACTTTATGCTTTTCTAATTCAGTGGTCTTGGCATAATCGACGTGGATCTTGCATCTTTCTATAATAAAGACGTTTTATGATATATGGACAGACTATTTTAAGTGATAACCCAAACTTGAAAATGCTTGTCACTGAGAAAAGTTTTGTTTCTGAGTGTTGCATGTAAAATAGTCTGGAGCATTCCAGTTCAGCCTGACTAGCAATTGAGGTGAGAAAGTTGACTCAAATGCAGCCCTAGTCCAGAATATTCACAAGGAGTCTTTCAGCCTATCGGGTTAAAAACGAACAATAAAAATAAAATTAAAATCTATCTGGTGTCCCCCAAAAGTTTTTATCAGCTCTACAAGTAGTTATCCATTTAGTCCCCAGTAAACATATGAATTCCTTCTTTCCTGTAGGAAAATAACCGCAACAAACACAAATCATCTGGAAGATACGCTAGAAAAACCGAATGCAGGAATTTTCTTTTCACCTCCACTCTGACAACTCTCTAAGCGCACAACGCAGTAATCGGACTGGCCGATTTAATGGCTGGTTGATACTCCATCAGATACTAACATCAGCCTTTTCAGGTTGGTGTGTAGGAAACCTGATGGGAAACAGAACCATTAAAAAGAAAAGGAAAACAGTGGCTCCCGGAGAGAGGGGCTAGTTCATGCCTGCAAGACGCACGGTGACAGGGACAGACAGGGTCAGCTGTAGAGAGCCGCACGCTGAGCCCTCCAAGCCGTCCCACCTCCCACCACTCGACGGCTCCCGGCAGCCTGCAGAGAGCCGCCAACACTCTACTTCCCGTGAGATCATTCTAAATGTTTCTAAAAATTCTCCACATCGGTATTAAAAAAACAAAAAAAGAAGAACAGCTTTCAAGCTGCCCAGCTGCTGCAGGTTGCACGCCTTCTCCCTAGAACACCGTTGATCAGCGGAAGCCTCACCTGCTTCTCTCGGCCCAGACCCTGCGTTGGGGTTTCAGTCTTTATCAATTCACAAGTCACGAAAACAGTCGCTTGAAATTAGGTTTTTCGAGGGTTAGCTACCTGCTATGGTTTGAATGTCTGTGTCCCCCTAAAACCCATGTTGAAACTCCTCAGCGTCACCTGCACGTAATGGCGTCTGGAGATGGGATTTGCGAGGTAATCGGGTCACAGGGTGCAGCCTCGTGATGGGATTAGTGCTCCCACCTTCTCCACGGTGGGGTAACGGGACGGGGCCACCAAGACAGGTGGGGTCTCCTGGGTTTTTCCTCCCCCCCCCCAACCGCGGGGACTGCAGCCACGGGTCCCTCTGAGTTGTGGTCGACAGTGGGGTGAGGCGTGGCCCTGGCAGAGCAGGAGGAATGCCCAGATGGAGAGGCAGTGGTCAGACAGGGGGCTCTGGACCCCACGCGGGGCAACCCACCTCCTTCTGCTGGCTCACCTGCCCAAATGCACCAGAGGGGGTGACACGGAAGAGGGAAGGAAAGGCCGGTACTTGATTAATGTGAGTGACGCGCTGGGCAGGGCCTGGCACGTGTAGCCCTGGGACAGAGCCACACGCCCTGCGTCCTCTGAGGTGGACGGGGCACCAGACAATAGACGTTTGCTTCTTCAGCAAGGTCTGTGTCTAAAAACCACCTCCTTGTTATGGGCTGAATTGTGTCTCCTCAGAGTTCCTATGTTGAAGCCCTAACCCCCCCCGAACCTCAGAAGGTGACTGCATTTGGAGAGAAGGCCTTTACCGAGGGCACTAAATAGGTTAAATGAGGCCAGTGTCGTGGGCCTCTCATCCAACATGACAGGTGACCGTATAAGAAGAGGTGATGTGGACACAGACACACACAGAGGGAGGGCCACGTGAGGACACAGTGAGAAGGTAGCAGCTAAAGCCAAGCGGAGAAGAAACCAACCCTGCCCTCACCTTGATTTTGGACTTCCAGCCTCCAGAATCATGAGAAAATGCATCCCGTTGTTTAAGCCACTGTCTGTGGTGCTTTTGTTATACCAGCGTGCACGGAGTAAGACACTACCCTTCGGTCTACATCCTAAACCTCAAAACTGATTTGCTTTACTAAACACAAATTTCATGGATTGCTTTTCCTGTTAGTGAAAAGTCACATATTTCATTATTTATGATCATCTGCTTTTATGGTTCTAGGACATTTTCAATGTCAACAGTGTAATGAAACCAACTACAGTAATTAAAATTTATTTTACAAAACCAGGTCAAAAAGACAACTGAACACAGTAAATGTGGAGGGTGGACACAGGCAGTAACAGACCCACAGGGGTAACTCAAGTTCCGTTACTTCACAGATGCTTGTGATTCCCTATGGAAACGCAGACATTCAGCTGTAGCTACTTAATGATGCTGATAAAGATAAAGGGCATCTTTGTAAGTGTGGTACCCAGAAGTTAAGCAATATTCTAGGTTTGGACTAACTGAAACACAGTACAGTGGGGTTTAATGAGGGACTGATGCAATGGAAGAAATTTTTTTTTTTTGGTGGTACGCGGGCCTCTCACTGCTGTGGCCTCTCCCGTTGCGGAGCACAGGCTCCGGACGCACAGGCCCAGCGGCCACGGCTCACGGGCCCAGCCACTCCGCGGCATGCGGGATCCTCCCGGACCGGGGCACGAACCCGTATCCCCCGCATCGGCAGGCGGACCCCCAACCACTGCGCCACCAGGGAAGCCCAATGGAAGAAATTTTTTAAGAACACTTTACAGTGGTGGTGGGAGGGAGAACGTGAGGGGGAAGAGGTACTAGGGGAGAAAACTGAACATCACGTCCTGTTCCTGTACGCTGATGTCCTTAGATTTCCATCCTGAAATCCTTTGGATACATAAAAGGCCCGTATCAGTAAAGGCTAATAGGACGCAGGGTAAAAGGATTACAAAAATAAGGCACGTATTTCTCAGGAGAAGGAATAAAAAAGTGAGAAGGAAGTAATGGACTGAGGTGGTAGTTTCATGCCTGAAACAAAATGGAAAGGTACGTGTCATCCATACAAGGGAGTTTTAATTTTTCAATATAAAGGGTAAGAAAAGTACTCACCTTACACTTAACACTACTTTATATTCAAGTCAACACACGAATTTCTCTAAGGAAGAGACATTAATATTCTATGCATCTACACATTATATTAGAATTAAAAGAAAATTTTAGCATGTTCCATTTACTGAATGGTCAAGAGGCCAAAATCCACACCAGGAAAAAAAAAATCTGTGACTGTTCTAAAATATCAAAAAAGTAGCTTCTTAAAGTTCTTTTATGGTAGCCCATAATACATTTCCCTTTCACCTCAGCAGAAGATAACCTACTTAAAGTGCAGCCCTACTTATCTTGCAGACCTTCCTATAGCATCTAAAATATTAACAGAATTACAAGGAAGGTTTTGACAAAATGTCCACTCAGTCATGTAATTAATCTGAATTAGACTAACGACATACCATTCAAATAGTACCAAAACATAATGGTTATAAATACCCAAGATCTACGTAGCTATGAAACTAGATATAGCAGGGTTTGGAGGAAAAAAAAAAAAATCCAGTGCAGACAAAAGGACATTGCGTCTAATTAATTCTTGAATGTCAATCTCTCACTAAGAACTAGGAATCTATAAGAGGCGCATGGTGAACACCTCGACTGTACAAAGACATGTAGAGGATATGGCCTCTTTGCCCCCATAAAGTTTATCAATAAGCATGGAAGAAAGGAAGATAATTTGAAAAGGGCAGTAGACAAGGATATAAGAAGGAGCCTTCTAAAATGGAAGTGCTTAAGAAACCTAATTCCTCCCAATTTTAAGGACAGTAATGCAAGTTAGGCAAGGAGGCCTTGCTTGATAAGGGTAAGCTTATTCCCCGGTGCCAGGGCCGGGCCGCAGTGCTGGGAACAGTGCCGGGCTACACCTACTGTCCATAGTGACCTGGGACCAGGGAGCAGGGTAGGGCCACCAGCAGTTGCTGACTGATGACACACGGACCCTGCCACGTCCAGTTTATTCCTGTAAGTGACCTAACCCCTCTAAACAGCGCAGCTCCTCAGCGATTCAAGAGCGAGCAAATGTGCACTTGCTGTTGGCATCTCTAAGGGTCCTCAGGGCCACGGTGACCGTGGGAAGGGCTGTCTCTCAAGAGGAGGAGTGAGAAGGGGGTGGGAAGGAGGGACCAGAGGGGAAAAGAGAGAAAGAGGGGGGAGGAGGAGGGGAGGGAGAGGACGGAGACAGAAGGAAGGAGCGCGGAGGGCAGCAGGGCCGGGGAGGCCCACGTGCAGCATCGCCCCCCGGAGGTCGCAGGGCCCGCGGGTCTGAGCGGGGACCTGTTCCTGTTGCTCAAAAATTGAGCAAGGCCGAGTCTCGGCAACCACAGCGCCAAAACCCAAGGGCCCTGTGCCTGGCGGAGCTGACCTCTGTGTGCAAGTACCAAATCCAGAAAAATCTACCCAACCTCGTTGTAAGGCAATTCTTCTGTGAAGATTAGCTATTCAGCTTGCCCTGAGCTGAAGCTGTACTAGGCAGACCCTCCAAGAAGTACATATGCCATCGTCATATTTTCATATGCTAATAAATATCCTCTGCCCTTTCCCACAAAAGTAGATCCAAATAAGCATTAAACATTCTTGTACAATCTCTTCATAGATTCACCTGAACCTACTCAAACTACCTGTCCCCCAAAACACACACCGCTATACTTGGCCTTTGTTTGGTTTAAGTACCTCCTTTCACCCTTAAGCTACTGAGTGTAACTAAAAGATTCAAGCATAACTGATGTCAAAACAGAGGGCTATAAACTGGCAATAAGTACTAATATTTATTATCCACACTTTCATTCTGGACTTCTTTTTGGTAGACATAACATGGTTTTTGTTCACCCCACTCTAGCTCCCTGCCTAAAATTGTGTTCTTCCCTTCTTTCCCTGAAAACCAGGAGTTTAAATGATGTTTTTCACTAGCATTCCATTATGTGAACAGTGAGTATTTTTATGCCAGTGCCAACAGTTAAGACTACTCTGATATATTTTAGAATAAATGCAAAAATGCTTATTATTTTTTCTTAAATAACTTTTTTCCTTGGGAAAAAAAAAAGAAAAGAAAAGCCACTGAAAAGAATACTCCTAAGCATCCCTAGAGTCTCAAGCCCCTTCGGGCTGGTCCATCTCTGATCTTACTCAGGTCTCTGTCACCACCCAGTGGACACCACGCGCAACTACAAGTCTCACAGACTGCCTCCGAAGACACGAGCAGCTTTGTGCGCCCAAGGAGACCCGTAATTACAGGAAAGTGCTCTCAATGCTCTTCCCTGTGAGCAACTTTCTACTTTTAAATTTCAACAACAGAATATATGTACTCTGACTGTTCTAACGGTTTTCAGTGAGAAATGGTGGGGGCCACTGTCAGGAAAATTCTTCTGGGACAGAATCATCTTATTCCTTTTTCCAGATTAAATATTAAGTCCATTTGAGGTTTCAAATATTGTCACAAAATTACTGATTTCAAATTTATATCTGAAAAATCGAGCAGTTTCATTTCTGTTTAATGTACTATCAGCCAGAAGAATATACAATTCAAACACTATTACAGCTCTCAACAAGGTGATCAAAAGAAATACAGTATGCTTTCAAAATTATAGCTATGATAGCTTTTAAAAATCCAAAAAAAATATTGTAGTTAGGCTCATAGGCTGGACTTTCTTTCTAGCAGATTAAACTTGAAAGATAAGGGAAGCTGAAAGGACACAATTATTTAACACATTTATTTTTATAAACCTATTTTAATGCCACATAAATTCAATAGATCTTTGCGAAATAACTTAATTTTTAAAACCTGTACTGTGTGTTTCCTAGGGTTTCAAATCACAAACACAGTACAAACTGCTGTGCATGTGTAACATCAGTTTCCACTACACAAACAAACAGAAGTGAAAATGCACTCAAACCCTCAAAAAGTGAGACAGGACACATAACTAAACTGACTTGTCTGTGTGTGCAATCGAGATACAGAAAGGTTCCATCACCTCCAAAAACTGCCTCCCGCTAACCCTTTGTAGACGATAGGTTTTTATATCCTAAAAAATACATTGTAGCTTCATTTGTTCATTAAAAAATATCGGTTGAATGCCTACTCTATGCTAGGCACTGCCCTAGGTGCTGGCGACACAGACACGGGCACGGTCCTCCAGGAACTTACTGTCTAGTGCAGACATCAAACCAACTGACACGGCCGGGGGTGACGCCCGCCCGGCGAGTGTGGGGACAGATGCACACACGGGGCACGGCTCCAGCACAAAATACCGGTGACCAAACTCTGCGGCTTTGGGGAGGCGGGGGACTGGCCGAGTCTCCAGGAAGGAGACAAGGCTTAAGACGAGCCGTGTGCACTCAGCAGGATGGGACCGCGTCAGAGGCCCCGGTGGTGCGAAGCCCCCTCACCACGTTCCCCCTTAACCGCCAGCACGAGCAGAGCAACGTCAGCCAGTGTTCCCGCTGTTATTTACCCAGTCCTCTCCTTTTATCCCCACCCTACTCTCCATCCCCTTGCTACCGTTTCCTAGTAAAAGATCTTACAAAAGACCGCTACCAGGTTTCCTCCTGGGTAAAATGAGGACGAGTACTTTTTCTTAGAGTTATTTTAAGGATTAAATGAGACAGTGCCTGTGGTATGTGGCAAGGAGCAAGCATTCAATACATACTAGCTGCCAGTTAGATGCTAAACCACCCCATTCCATTACACAGGTCTTGACATTTTACTCTCGTGTTTAAATAGTTCTATTATATACATATATTTTTTTCTTTTTGTGTCTTTTACTAAAACTTGTCTTAAACTCTTTTTAAAAGTAGGCAAGACATTTAAAAATAAATGTTGAAAAAGCAAGACTACAGTTAGTAACTGCTGTTCCAAATGCATTCCCTGCTACGGGAAAGAATTAGTAGAAAAGGGACATCGTTACACTGCACGAGAGAGGGGCGGCCTTCGGGAGCAGAGGTGATGGTCTCGCAGGGCCCAGGCCCGCACTCTATTACTGCTGTGACGGCTTGTTTTCTAGTGAACCCTGAAGACCCAGAACAAACCTAGGAGAACACGGATTAGACCCCTTGCAATTAAATAACTAAAAGCAGAGCATCTTGGTTTGTAGCAAAGGTGTGTTCTTAAAACTTCTTTCTACTGTGCTCTCTCCACATTTTCTTTTTTTTCTCTTCCACTCACCCGGTACCACCCTCCATCCATCTTCCCCCATTTATCCTGTTTCTAGCTCTATTATGACCCTATTCACACTCTATTATTATTGTGTAAATTCTGTCTCTCCTCTGTGCACCCTGAGAGCAAGAAGCACGTGTTTCTTTTCAGTTAAATCCCCAACAGAGCACCTAGCAGAAAACCTAACAGGTGGTACTGGAAGATGTTTCGAAATAAGTGAATAAAATATATTATTTATACAGCAACATACTGCCAAGAGCCCTGGATGAGCAGTCCGGAAACTCGGACTCTAGTGGCAGCAGTAATGCTGTGTCTGCAGGTTCTGCAGCTTCTGAGTGAGCATTTTAGTATCAGTTTCCTCTTCTAGAAAATGGGACTTTTACTTGCTCTGTTACTGCGTATGGTTCCACAAAATGAGTGGATGAAAGTAAAAAGCGCTTATTGTTATGGTAGCTGAAAGCACCATGGTCACTTCTGTCGAAATAACATTATTTGTATATCAAGCTTCCTAAATTTAAGTAGGGACTCTATGAGGAGAGGCAGATTTAATTAATATGCTTATTTAATTTTTCTTAAAATCGAAGATTTTAAGAAATCTGATTTACATGATGTCGTCACAAGTCTGCTGCTGTTTTCAAACAGAAATGGCCCATGTTAACTGCACCGTGTCTTCCAATCTTACTTGTAAGTTACACATAAAAAGTCTGGCTATTTCCTTACCAGGTTCTGGAAGGTCTAACTTGGCCCGCTTTAGTTCTACCATAGAAATCTGGAGCTGCTCTATTACAAAGTCGTCTTCGAAGAAAAAATCCTTTGCCAAGGTCTCCTGAAGAAATTCCACAAGTTCTTCCATGGACAATTTCATAAGATGTTCTGAGAAAGGATGAAAAAGGTAAACAGCTACTTTAGGTTGAGAATATAACGTATTCTATTCTGATGTATGTTTTTAAAAGGGCACAGCATACAATTTATACATGACCTTGTGAATTTCACCGAAACTGAGTAAGACGAACATCTTTTCTGATATTAAAGCAGTCACAGAGAAAAGCAGGTACCCCTAGGGGCTTGGGGAGAGGCGAATGCTGCTGAATACCTTCTCGTTGGTGTAAGAATAACCGGACCTGGGTATTAATGTTCCCCCAGAGCCACCCAGGATGACATGTGTGCTTTCTGTTTCACTGATACGGAGCTCCAACTGCTATAGGCACATCCACTTCTAGGTCTGTATTTTAGCTGTCTCAGAGTTTCTCAAAAATCTGGATTATTAATTTTATTTCTACTTATGAAAAAATTCAAATTACAGATACAAAGCAGAAAGTAAAAATCAGCTGAGATCCACTAGCCAATGACCTACAAGCAGATGTGTGTACATGTGTATCAATTGACAAAAATAAATGATACTCTCCACATTATTCACCTCCTTGTTTTTCCCCCACTCGATGGCGTACGTCACTGATACCTCTCACTTCAACAAACATGATTTTATACCACCATCATTAACTATATAAGAGTCCACTGTATTGTACGCTCTATACTTTACTTAATTGGTCTTCTAATATTGGGCATTTAGGTTGCTTCTAATTTTTTTTTCCTGTTTAAAATCACTGTGTGATTTTTTTTTTTTTTTTTTTTTTTTTTTTTTAGTAACAATGTCTCTAAATATTGGTAAGGCCATCAGGGAAAAAAACAAGAAAAAAAATCTTACGAGCTTCAGCTAACTATTGGTCCAGACAGTTTTTGAAGGTTTATATGGTGAAGGAACTTCATGTTAAGTCCTTGAGCTGTGTCTTCCTAACGAGAAAAAATACACAGCAGCAGACAAAGGTTTTCCACAGCTTATTTAATCTAATGACACGGTAGGATATAAACTAACTGTTATGCTTAAAGTTTATTTACAAAAGGTAGAGAAACTTTTTACTTGTCAAAATTAAGTAAGAGTCTGAAGTAAAACATAATTTAAGAGGAGGAAGAGAGCTACAGGGAAATATAACATCATGTTTTTACTTTCTCACGGCTTAGGGAACATTAAGCTAATAATGTTTAAGCTAACTAAGGTAAACGAAAGTAACGATGTTTAGTATACTTTTGCTCTACATTTTTGTCCGTTCATAATCCAGAAAGAGAGAAAAGAAGTAAAGGGGGTGAGAGGAGAGACTGATTGATTGATTTCCTGTGGTTATGACAGACCCCGAGTCTTGGGAGGTATTCATTGCCAAATCGTTTCATCTTGGTGCTGTGGTTTGAGTGTTGGGGAGGGAGGGAAATGGACCACAACACTTCTGAATCGTCTTCTTTCAGAGTAAACTATACAGTCGTTGATTTTAAAGTTTCATTCCAACCTAGAATTTGGATAATCTGGTGCTCCTGAAGGCCACGGTTTTCAAGTTAAGCAATCAAGCAATCTCATATCAAAGTACCTAACACATTCTCAGAACAAAGCCAAGCACAGCAGGGAGAAAAACTATAACATGAAAACTATAACTAAAACGAAACATGACCCCAAGCACTCAATTAGCTTATAAGTTATGGGGGCAACTGAAGAGATGATCATTCAAGAACAAGATAAGATGCAGAGTATACAACGAACGTGAACCTAGGCTGTGCCCTAGGCTGGAAGTGTTGTGTGAGGTTCCAAAGCTTCCAGTGACTCTCTTCTCTGCATTGTTACAAGAAGAGTCACCAAAGTTTTAAGGTTGGGTTGAGACTTTAAGACGAATAAGGTTCTTTATATTCATAAAGAGAAACTCTCATTCCTTGACTTAAGGCACAGCATATCAAATTTACAGAGCCCTTGAAATACTGCAACTGAAGGCTTTTAAAAGCCTTGTGTTACATTTGGGCAACTGTGGACACGGTTCAGAGGCCACAAAGCAGCAAAACAGGGAGATGAGCTGGAGGTTCCCCATCTCTGGTCTACGGCGTGGGGCTGGATGCTTTTTTCCTGGGTGAAGGACACAGTAAAGGAAAATGTCCTCACCAGCCCTTTTAACTAAGGGGCCTGGCTTCTTTGGTCTCTCCCTTTTCCTACTACAAACCTGAGATTCAGACCAATGAAAAGAAATAAGAGATCCCCCGTGGAAACAAATAACTAACAGGAATATTATTATTAGTGAAACATATACACTGCATTCTACAGAACTGTGAAGATGAAAATGACATAGAGAAAAGAATCAAAGACCTTTTCCAATGTAGTAAGCTTCTGGTCATGAGGAAGAACCAATGAAAGTAAAGTGCCAACTGAAGATAATTTCACTGATTTCCAAGAATTTTTTAAACTCATTACTGAAAGAAAATGAATTTGGGTGGGTAATGAGAAATCAAAGTTAAAACAAGGCTAGATTTTTGTGAAATCTTTATAATTAAACATTTTCTTACTTCTGTGTAATTTTAAGATTGTGTAAGACATAGCAGTAAGAATTCGTTCTCCTTCAAAGATATAGATGTCCCATATTCTGAGGTTTAGTGTAAAGGGAGTCTACAATTAAAACAAAACAGAAATAAGATTAACAGTTTGCCCTTGGCTGGTATTGGTAATTTTATGATTGGGCTTTGTAAATAAATACTCACCCGATCAAGGAAACATTGAAAAAACCATTTCATTGTGTAAAAACTTGTGTAGATTTCTTGAGAATCCTGGAAAAAACAAAGACTTCACAACTTCTGGATTGCAGCACACAAAATACGACAATATAATACTAAAAGTTAGGCAGGTTTTTGGAGGTAGCTGTCACAGCTAAACAAAACCATTCATTAGAAATCTCTTTTCGTGCTGGAGTAGTTCCACTTCTTCTCTTCTGACTCCCTCAATTTTACTTTTGAAAATCACCCTGAGAATAAACCCTTCATAAGATAGGATTGTAATATAACACTTTGCTTCTCTTTAATATATTTAAAGGGATGTATCCTTCCTTTATTAAATTACTGTGTTTTACAGGACAGCATGTATATGGTTCACTGAGGATGAGTTTGTATGACTCTTAAAATATTTTAGTGTGATTAAAAAACCTCCCAAATCACTGAGAAATCACACATCCTTAAAAACTATATTGTTCGTATATATCAGCTTCAAAGTTTGATTTTATGAGTTAGGGCTGTGATAGTTCATCCGTACTAAATTTCACAAATCTAACGTCCTTTGAACAACTGGGAATTACAACTGCTCAGTAAATGACATGGACAAGACTATAAATCAATAGGGTAATTGGGACCAACGGCTGCACTCAAGTCTTCTAGCTTTATTCTTGGTGTAGGTGGGTGTAAGTCAATGTCACAGCTACCTACCAAGTGCTGCTTAAGCTTGGACAAAAATTTATTCAGTATTTTTTCATGATGTTCTTGAAACCTCAAGAGTTTGGGGAAACCATGGACAAAAAATCCTAGAATATAAACATAAAAACAATACTTCATAAACAATACCAACAGAAATCTCTATTTTAAAGAGCAACATACTTCTTCTTTCATCTTTTAACTGTCAACAACAACAAGAACAACAAATCCAGTAATCGCCCAAATATTTTTCCTCCCCTCCAAGGAAACAATTGTGTATAAGCTTTGGTTAATGAAACTTACAGTCTAGTATGTGTTTGCTAAGAATCTTCTATATCCTTGTAAAAGTATAAAAGAGGACAGAATATTTCTGAATTAAAAGGGAAACTAAGAAAAAATGGAAACTGAAGCCATTTATCAAGATTATCTGTTCTCTTGAAGTACTGGGTCATGTCTCATATGTACACATTTTTATAAGTTATTCCAATCTTGATCACTTATGTTGTTTTACCATTAATACATTACATAACAAACATTTTATTACCCTTTTCAGGCTTACTCCAGTACCATGCCAAGGTTATTGTCACTTTTTAATCCTTTCTATAAGTGATACTTAACATCAGCTAAAACATACGGGCACTATATGATCGATGTTAATATATTCTATCCCAACTGATTATACAATATAATCTATAAGATTTCTAGGAAGTAACTGTAAATGGGAAGTTAGTATTAATTTTGTGTATTTAAGTCATGGAATTTCACATCTATTTTCATTCAAAAATTTCCTTTCAGATATTCTATATAATCTGTTAAAAAGGATGCATACACAATGAATTTATGATTTATCCACATTAGCGTTTTCCAACCTGGGTTCCACTTAACTTTGAAAAATGTTACTAAATGTTCTATGTTTTTAAAAGAATCCAGGAGAAATACTGTGTGTTATATATACGCTTCTTGCCTACGTTCACGAGGCGTATGAACTTCTGAATGTTTCTAAGTTGCTTTATAGACTAAAGAAACCTGGTTTTCTTCGTTTAGCTCATCTCCCAGCCTTACTGGCTCTCGGAGTCCATTTTTCCACACAGCACGCCTGTTTCCAAAAAGTGAAACTACGTCCCTCCAAGAACCCAAGGAACACAGTGCTGGGAAACACGGCTTTATAATCTTCAGGGAAGCGCTACTTCTGAGCTAATTCTCCGCTTTCTAAGGTGCGTGTAGAACTTCCCAGACAGCAACTTCCTCCCTTAGTAACACTGTCCAGTGAAGTGAGTAAATAAAAAATCCATGTTTCTCTCTCCGTGCCACTTTCATGGTCAATTTGATAGGAATGGGAGTTGGAAGAATTTCAAGAAAAAGTCTGATTTTGAAAAAGGCAATCCCTTCAGAAATACACAAGTGCTCAAGGGTGCTAAGATACCCAACTCTGCTTCACTTTTCAGTGGTGTCCCAGACTTGATATTTTAAATCTCATTTTCTTCAGCCCTCTCTTTATTCTACACATTGGTAAGTGATACCACTTTCATATAGGAAATGCAAAATACTGAGGTAACCTTCAGTTATATAACTTCACAGGCAGACCTTGCAACAAATATCTCTAAGTACAAACTTACCCATAATAATGACCTAAACTGCTCTGGTAATGTAAATGTTAGGATAGTAAAATTCATACTGCTTTATAGATTAGACTGGTGACAATAATTACTGAAAGCAAGCTATCAGGTTTAAAAGAATGAATTTTCTAAAACTGGGCGGTATTCCACATAATTACATACTACTTAAACTGTAACATTCCATTGTACTTCAAGATATATCAGCAACACCATCTCAGGGTAAAGCAAAATGAAGACTGATAAGGAAGAGTTATTCTTCTTCAAGATGCCTTTTGAAATGATACTGTCTATTGGATGGCAGCTCAATATAATGTGTTTTACTACTGGAGTCTCTTTCTGGGATGCAAAGTGACCAGAAACAGTTATCATGCAGATAGTATTCATTTTTTAAAAGATTCACAGGGAACACTGAGGGAGAAACAGACAGACAGACAGATGGACAGACAGACACACACAATGCCCCCACAATAACCACATGGTAAGAATGTGAGATTTAATAAACTATGGACTATGGAAGGTCACACTTTTGAAAATTTAAAATATTACTTTAATATGTGGCAGGTTCCCTACCACATAAAGCTTTTTTTTCTTTTTGTGGTACGCGGGCCTCTCACTGTTGTGGCCTCTCCCATTGCAGAGCACAGGCTCCGGACGCGCAGGCTCAGCGGCCATGGCTCACGGGCCCAGCCGCTCCGCGACATGTGGGATCTTCCCGGACCGGGGCACGAACCCGTATCCCCTGCATCGGCAGGCGGACTCTCAACCACTGCGCCACCAGGGAAGCCCCCACATAAAGCTTTAACGTTCACAAACAGAACTAAGATGGTCCATTCTCAGAGTGATTAGTGTTAAAATTGTTTTTAATTTGTTATTATCACACGCAGTGGCACTGGGAAAATAATTTTGCATTCTATGGACAAATGCCACTTTTATTTCCAAGAGAAGCTGCAATCCAAACTCTCACAAGTAAAGTTTACTGCATATGCTTGGCAAATATAACGAAAACGTTATTAAAAACCTCCTAACTTGAAAACCAAAACATTATGCAAGTTTTGAAATATTAAAGAATAAAGTGCCCAGAATACGTTATCAGCCTTTTCACTGTAAAATGGAGTCAATTTTAAGGCTGAAAGAACTGAAACACACACATGAAATACAAAACTACTTAATTACTGTGTACCTTTCCTTTAAACACCTAAGTGTCATTTCTCAATTAATATTCTTTGACAAAGAAGTATACATCACAATATCCAGTCAATAGTAGACATTTCACTGAATGCATGACTGTCTAAAAGTTTTGATCAAAAGCTCTCAATAATTCAGTTTTTCCTAAATTCTTCTAAACCTAAATTAGTTTCTCTTGACTGGGCCAAGTAAGGAAAGAGTTTTAAAATGTCAGCAGTATACTTTGTAGTAAACACAAAGGAATATAAATGTAAAGAGAAAAGTCCAATAGAGAAGAATTAAATAAGAAACCAGTAACAAACACTAATGAATTAAAGAAGCCCCTAAACGTTGTTTTGTACTTAACCCTACCAAGCATCATCCAAAGTATGACTTTGTTTGAATTTGCCTTTTTCTCCCTCCCTCGTTTGTTGCTGATGATCAACTATGGGGTGTTCTCACCATGCATGGCGTGTTTGGGGCCCGAGAACAGTTTGACCAGGGCCCAGAAGGCATCCTCTTCATTCATATACATGAGCAGTAGCGCTGTGATCTGGCTCATCCCCTGACAGTATCCAACTTCCTAAAGAGAAAATGAGAACAGAGAAACTGGGGGTTTTCAGATCGAATTACATGTACATGCACATATAAAAAACTGATGTAGAAAACAATCAGAAAATGCCCAAACACATTATTTAATGGCAATTCTATAGAGAAATATTACAATCTCAACAGCACTGAGCCACATACTATCAAAGAATGCACCTGGTATTGGAGAATAAATGAAGAAGTACGGGCAAGTTTAACCTACGTGGATTTTACTGAGCCCTGTTCAGTACCATTACACCTTCTGTAAAGGCTGTTTATTTTTCTGTTTTAGGTGTGATTCTCAGCTCAAATAGTCCTCTTCTTCGCTCAGATGCTGGCAAATTTCCCTCCTCATATAGTTCCCAAATCTGCTGTCTTTTCTCCTCTAGACTTCCGGACCCTTATACAGACACATTGTGGGGTACCTATCCAGCCTATGCTCCTGCCCTGAGAACTGCCCACGCTCCCCATAATCCCTGCTTATAACATGGCCTTAGAGATTCATGTCTGTGCCATGTGAACCAAAGCTGATGGAGCAGAGGACACCTGGCCCCAGGGAACCATTAATTGGCTGCAAGACTAATATACTAATTTCTCTAAGAAAATTGAATAAAGCCACAGAGACTGCAATCCGATGGTGGTATGTACTTGAACAGAACGGTCACGCTGAGTCCACGGGTGCAATATTAGCCTTGGAAAAACAGATAAGCAGACAAAGAAAGCAATCTGGAGACAGAAACAGTGGAATGAACAGTTCCCAGAGACAATCAGAGTTATCACATGGCCACAGAGTGGAAGAGAGAGAAAGTGAAGCTCTTCTCACTGGAGGCTTCTCACTCTCCAGCTCCAACCCCCCTGAGCTTCATTTCTATGAGAAGGCCCTTTAATCAGTCCCTTTTAAACTTGCTCTTGTTTGAGTGAATTTCTGTCCCTTGTAGCTTAAGGGTTTTGACTATAAGAGAAATGATACACCCCAAGGTTCAAGGTGTCCTTCCTGGAATCTAGTCAACAAGCATTAATTTGGCATCTACACTGGTTTCGACACTAGTTGATCTTCCCTCCCAAATCTCTCTCCCCCCAGAGTAATCAATGCCTTAAGAATAACATGTTCTAATACCTGAAAGCTTAGTTTGGCCTACGCCAGGAGACAGCAAGTAGGTACATGTGGTCTCCTACCTGGACCTCACTGAATAAATGAAATGTGAGCCTGAAAGGCAAGCTCCCGGGGCAATGAGGAGCTACCAAGAGTCAGGCAGAAGGTAACCTAGCTACCGCTTCCTGTCCTTCAGCGCTGCTCATTCCACTCCTACTTGCTTAAAATACAAACAAGACAAACAACAACACAAAACATAACAAAACAGTCCGGAGAAAGAGGGGGAAAGTGAGCTTCGCTGTCATACTGTGGTTTTCCCGCTTCGCAAGCAGCTCTGCTCTAAGACGCCAGGGGGGCCACGGGAGCCTCAGGAAGATCCACAGAGACCTGGAGTCCGTCCAGTCCTGAGATGAAGCAGTGCAGGCCAAAGGGGCCTTGTCAGGAGGGAGGCCCAAAGATCTCCTCCAGGCGCTCAGAGCACAACTCAAAAAGCTGTGGGCAGGCGTGCTCCAACTTACCGTATTGTAGATAGAATATGCAGCAAGAACGTGGAACAGGGATTGCTGCCTAGAAAAAGAAATTTACATTGAACACAATTTAGGTTTTTTTTCACATATTTTTAAAATTATAAACTTAAAAAAATAAGTAACAGTTTGACTGAAGATAAACAGATAATCCAGATAAAACTACTACTACAATAAGGAAATGATCCCCGAGCTCAAATTTAAACAATACAGTCTAAACTTGAGGCTAAATTTGACAGAAAGGATTTATAGCCAAAAGCACGAAGGGCTTCACAGTTTCTTCAATTTGTTCCCCTCTTTCACTGAACTACTCTCACTATAGAATCATCCCCATAGAAGGAGCCGGCTGGACGGAGCTGCGGACCGGCCTTCTGAAGACTCACTCACACCGCCAGCTCCGAGAAGTACCTTGCAGGGGGGGCATGTCCCCCAGGAGGCGGTATGCACCTGAAATCAGCCTCCAGCACCAGCACTGCCTCTCCCAGGATCCAGGGGTGGGAACGGGAGTGGCTCCACACACAGTCACCTCTCGGGTCCACTAACAACATGCTTGGCTCCGCTGCTCTAGAGGTCCTGGCTCCAAAGCGAGGAACGTCCCCACCAGGAGACACTACGATTCCACTGAACTGGAAGCCGAGACGGCCACCCGGCCACGCTGGGCTCCTCATGCCTCCGAATCAACAGGCAAAGAAGGAGGTGACTGTACCGGCTGGAGGGACTGATCCCGAACACGAAGGGGAAGGGGGGTGCTAGGACACAGTGGACGTAAGCAGGAGCACGTCTAGACCACAGAAGACACTTATGGTGCCTCTGAGTATAACCAAACCCTGTGATTAAAGTCAACGGAAAACCTCCCCAAGCCAATTCAGGCAGGACTGCTAATGGTCCAGACTCCTCAGGAATAAAGGTTTAGGTGTCCCCAGCAGGCAAAGAACCACGGCCAGCCGAGGCACCTGCTGAAGGTGCAGGGAATACGGGGTGGGTGGCAGGAAGGCAAGAAACCAGCCAGCAGTGACCACACGCCCAGTCGCAGAACTGCTGACTATAGATGCTTTGAGCATTTCCTTAGTTTGATATCAATATGTTTGTGTATATATTTTAATGTGTTTTCTTCCTTCTCTTTTCCTTATCATCTAACATAAGATGTTTAATAATAGTTGACTTTGTATCACAGAATTTAGGTTACACATATCAACGCAGAAAGAGTAAACACTGCCCAAGGGCGCTGCATCTTTTTGTGGGGAGGAGGTTAGCGTATTTTCAGTCGTAAGTAGAATAGCTGTACCATGTTAGGCAAAGCATGACTTTATCGTCTTTATGCGGAAATTAAGTTGACATGGGTGGACTGTGATGGTTAGCTTTACGTGTCCACTTGGCCAGGCTACAACCCCCAGTTATTCAAACCCTAATGTAGGCGCTGCTGTAGGAAAGGTGTTTTGTAAATGTCATTAAAGTACACAGTCAATTGACTTGAAGTAGGGGACAGGGAAGCCCTGGGTCAAGCAGTCAAAAGGCCGGAAGAGCAGATCCGAGGCTTCCCTGAAGGATGGATTCCTCCGCAGCAGCTTCGCGCGCACCCACCCAAGAGCTCTGGCTGCGCTTCCTGACGGCCCGCCCGCCCGCCCTACGGATCTTGAACTTGCCTAGTCAGGTCCTGCAACTTGGACCTAGTTGAACTTGCCTAGTCAGGTCCAATTCCCCACGATAAATCCCTTAGTTTACATCTCTTGCTGGTTTCTTTTTCTCTGGTTGAACCTTAACCGATATGGAGGTCAGCAAAACTGTACCTTTCATTCCTAAACTGATATAGTCATTTCATTTGCGTATTTCCCATTTTTTTAGTTTCACCTTTGCATGGAGTCAACGGTCTAAGAATACATTTATTGCTGACACGGCTCTCAAAAAGTAACACAATCTCTCATTTCTTTTCTAACACTTTTTTTTTTTTTTTTTTTTTTTTTTGGTGGTACGCGGGCCTCTCACTGTTGCGGCCTCTCCCGTTGCGGAGCACAGGCTCCGGACGCACAGGCTCAGCGGCCATGGCTCATGGGCCCAGCCGCTCCGCGGCATGTGGGATCTTCCCGGACCGGGGCACGAACCCGTGTCCCCTGCATCGGCAGGCGGATTCTCAACCACTGCGCCACCAGGGAAGCCCCTAACACTTTTAATAAAAGTATCTACCATATATTTAAGAATTCCCAGATCATAAAATGATTTTATAGCAATTTTATAGCACCTACTATATCAAAGGTTAAAAAATTAAGTTAAATTGGCTCCTGAATTGTACACAATATGGAACAAATGATCCACCAAAACTTAAAACCCTTAGAATTGGAATCAAAATTATCATCTATACATGACATTCCAAACACTGACATTTCAAACTGATAAAGACTATTTGTAAATGCTATTCATAGTTCATAATACTAAACTTTACTTACTTCACACCATATCTGTCTCTAAACATGATATGGTCCCTAAATGTGCGGTTGACATCAAGGTCTATTTGTCTGATATCAGGTGAACAACCTCGTGCTCTGTGTTTTAATTTCTGAAAAGGAAAAAGAGGGGAAGAAAGCACATTTTAATGGAAATCGGTTGTCAAAATGCCTATGACAAATGGTAAAGTAATTCTCTTTAAAAAACTTTTTTTGACTTAGGAAAGCCATTTCCATGGTTAAAAAATGAAAACAATATAAAATGGTGCACAATGAAAGGTTTCTCCCCATCCACACCTCCTCCTCTCCCTCCCATCCTGCCAGTACAGTTTGATTTTCATTTTGGATGGAGAGCGTTTTGGAGTTTGTGTTCCTAAGACTCTTCACAGGTGAGCCATGCAGTTCGCTATGCTTCCTTTCTTCTTTCTAGCACAATGTTTTTGTTTTCCTTGGGGCTTATCATTGCCTTGTTTCTTGATTTGCTTCATTTTCTACATATGTGTCGCTAATTCAATCCAAACTCACTTTAAGTTGCACCAACCTCTCCTGGTGCTATTCTAACAGAACAGGTGCCCTCCCTGCAGACCTGGCTTCCGGAGCTTTTGGACCCGCTGCTCAGCAGGGGTCTCAGGGGGTCTCCCTTCACCATCTGCTAGGCCTTCCTTTGCTTGGGTCCCCTGTCCCCTGCATCTCACATCTTTCTTGGTTTATTCCCTTGTTCTGGAGGAGCTTGTCCTCCAGTAGCTCCTATGAAAGGGCGTGCGGGAGATAAATTTTGTGACACTTTGAATGTCTGATAAATCTATCCTCTTTCTTAGCTATTTGGCTATTTTAGAATTCTAAGTCAGAAAATATTTTTGCTCAAAAGGCACCACCTTCACTGTCTTCTAGCTTCCAGTGTTGCCATTCTAATTCTTTCTTCTTTATATGAAATCTATTTTTTCCTCTCTAGAAGCTTATAGGAGCTTCTATCTTCAAGTTTTGAAACTTGCAATTTCTGTGCTTGGCTTGGATATATTTTTAGCCACAGGTTTGGGCACATGATGGGTCTTTTCAATCTTAAAAACTCATTGATTTGAGTTTTGACTTCACAATCTATTTTCTGGGAAATTTCTTCACTTGTTATTTTCAAACCCTCCTCTAGAATTTTTCATTTCTACTATCATTTTTTATATTCATAAGCTCTGTTCTCTAATATTCCTTTTATAGCATCCTGTACTTGTTTTATGGACACACTATCTCTTTTTATCCCTCTGAAGACATCAGCAGTAGCTCTTCCGTTTTCTTCTTGCTGTATAGTCTGTTTCTCACAAATTGCTTTTTCTACTTGTTCTTATTTTCCATGTTAGCTCCTAGCTCCTCTCCTCACTCATATTTGAAAGAAGACATGAGAAAGCTGATGGAAAGCGCTATGTGCAGACGTGGGGCTTCAAACTCTGCTGTCTTCATTGTGGAGTGATCTGGCTGGTTTCACTGGGCTTCCCTTGAAGTCAGGAGTTTGGGGGTATTTTCTTGGGCTGGTCAGATTCCTAGACTCTTCTGAGTCCCTGTCAGGAGGACAAGCGTCCGGCTGCTGGTGTTTTGTTCTGGAAGCCCAGCGGAGGGAAAGGCGGGACTGCCCCAAATTCAGGACATTCCCTCCCTCTGTGCTTTCCTCCGCGGGTCTGTGTCCTCTCCAGCCCACAGGGCTTCTGTTTCATCCTCTCCAAACAGTAACCCACACCCTGCCCCAGTCTCGTGCAGGGGTGGGGAGCGGGTGGGGGGACTCGAACTGCTTCTGCAACAGGCTTTCAACCACTTCTACTGTTTTTAGTTTCACTTCCACTTCCAGAGGTACCTGGAGCTGGCAATTATGAAGCCTGCTGGGGATTTTGAGATATAAATCAGGTGCTCCTCCGGTTTTCTCAGGGTTGCTAAAATTACTAAATGTTTGTCTGAATTCTGGTCTCCAAAAATTGGCAAGGATGTTATCTCTTCTCCCATTTTCTCATTCCTTGCAGTTTTTGTCTTTTTAAAAAACCCTCTCTGCTGTCAATTAAGCAGCATTTCGGGGGAAAAGAACAAAATGAGTATGTTTAACCAGGTAGGAGATTAAAAATTATATTAATTTATACTTAACCAGATTTAATTGTAATTAAATATCTATATACATGTAGTATATTGACCTATTTACCATGTACTGGAAATATATATTTCTGTTAAAACCAATTCTAGTAAATATATATAAATATAACTGTTAATTCCTGACTTAAGCTAAAAGTGGAAAAAACAAGGCTGCCTGGAATATGTGTATGTATGTTAAATGTTTTGTGAGTATGTGGGTTTTGTGTTTTGAGGTAGGAGCTCAGAGAAGGGCAGCTTCTGCAGCTTTTAAAAACATGACCACTTCCACAGTGTTTTGAAACACTTCAGAGTTCTGAAGACCAAGGAAGATATTTATACTATTGTACTAGAGAACTGTACAACCACTAAAATAGTATTGTATGCTATTTCTGATAAAAGTTGGTCTAAGAGACATTACAAAAATTTAGCTTTAAAAATAATCTTTACATATTTGTTCTTTAAATATCTTAAAAAAAAAAAATAAGGTAGTCGGCAAGCAAAGAGGTTTCAATTATTGTTCCACAGGCCCACTGGTAAAAGATGAGGTATCAAAACACAGAAAGGAAATGTTTGACAAGACATGATAAAATATGATTTAAAATAAAATTTAGTTGAAAAGGAGAAAAACACCCAAAGACATCTATAATGTCAATTACTCTAGAAAACTTTTCCTGAAGATGGTGGTGTGGGAAGACGCAGAGTTAGCATCTCCCCACACTAAGGCACCTGCTGGCTGCTGGTGGGGGACTGTGACACCCAAGGAGTCGGGAACCCCAAAGTGAACCAGTAGGACATAGGGGGACTGAGGGGGTTGGAGAAGTGGAGGCCAGACAGGATCGGCACCCCTGAGGCCGGGGAGATCAGGAGAGGCAAGCGGGAGGGACTCTCCAGGAAGAGTGGGAGGGGAGAGGAGCAGAGGGCGATTGCCTGGCCCACACGGGCTGGGGCGCCTGCTGAGCTCCCAAGCCGGTATCCCCCGCTCCAAAGCCCCCTCCAGGCCGCCTGGGTCCTGGGGGTATAGGAGGGAGGCCGGGGAGATCAAGAGAGGCAGGTGGGAGGGGCCCTCGGGGAGGAGCGGGAGAGGAGCGGAGGGCGATTGCCCCACCCACTCAGGCACGGGGAGCCTGCTGGGGTCCCAGGTGAGGTCCCCTGCCAGCTGAGACCAGGGGTGGGAGCATGCCTGGACCCCTTCTGTTCCTTGAGCCTAAGCCTCACCCCTCACAGCCTTTTCCAGCCCTGTGGGTCCTGAGCAGTGGCCCCGCCCACTGGCCAAACCTCACCCTTGCTTAGGGCCCACCTTTCACAGTCAAGGCCTTCCCCAACCCCCTCTTTTATTTTTTTTTCTTTTTTTTTACTATTGTGGTACTGATATACCTTCCGGTTGTTGATTTATCTATACTTTTATTTTTATATTCTTTCTAACATAACAGTTTCCTAGACTAATTTTACTTTATAAAATTAGTATAGGTATGTATAATAATACTATACATAGAAAATCCTAAAGATGCCACCAGAAAACTACTAGAACTAATCCATGAATTTGGTAAGGTTGCAGGATACAAAATTAGTGCACAGAAATCTCTGGCATTCCTATACACCAACAATGAAAAATCAGAAAGAGAAATTAAGGAAACACTCCCATTTACCACTGCAACAAAAAGAATAAAAAACCTAGGAATAAACCTGCCTAAGGAGGCAAAAGACTTGTACTCAGAAAACTATAAAACAATGATGAGAGGAATCAAAGATGACATAAACAGCATAAACAGATGGAGAAATATACCATGGCCTTGGATTGGAAGAATCAATATTGTGAAACTGACTATACTACCCAAAGCAATCTACAGATTCAATGCAATCTCTATCAAATTATCAATGGCATTCTTCACAGAATTAGAACAAAAATGTTTAGAATTCATATGGAAACACAAAAGACCCCGAATAGACAAAACAATCTTGAGAAAGAAAAACAGAGTTGGAGGAATCAGGCTCCCTGACTTCAAACTCTACCACAAAGCTACTGTAATCAAGACAGTATGGTACTGACACAAAAACAGAAATACAGATCAATGGTACAGGATAGAATGCCCAGAGATAAACCTACGCACATATGGGCACCTAATTTACAACAAAGGAGGCAAGAACATACAGTGGAGAAAAGAGAGCCTCTTCAATAAGTGGTGCTGGGAAAACTGGATAGCTACATATAAAAGCATGAAATTAGAACACTACCTAACACCATACACAAAAATTAACTCCAAATGGATTAAAGACTTACATGTAAGAACAGACACTATAAAACTCTTAGAGAAAAACATAGGAAAAACACTCTTTGACATAAACCACAGCCAAGGTATTTTTTGACCCACCTCCTAGAGTAATGGAAATTAAAAAAAACAAATGGGACTTAATTAAACTTAAAAGCTTTTGCACATAAAAGGAAACCATAAACAAGACAAAAAGACAACCCTCAGAAGGGGAGAAAATATTTGCAAATGCAACAACAAAGGATTAATCTCCAAAACATATAAACTGCTCATGGAGCACAACATCAAAAAACGAACAATCCAGTTAAAAAATGCGTGGAAGACCTAAATAGACATTTCACCAACGAAGACATACAGATAGACAAGAGGCACATGAAAACATGCTCAACATCACTAATTATTAGAGAAATGCAAATCAAACCTACAATGAGGTATCACTTCATGCTGGCCAGAATGGCCATTATCCAAAAATCTAGAAACTATAAATGCTGGAAAGGGTGTGGTGAAAAGGGAACCCTCCTGCACTGTTCGTGGGAATGTAAATTGATAAAACCACTATGGAAAACAGTATGGAGGTTCCTTAAAAAACTAAAAACAGAACTACCATATGACCCAGCAATCCCACTACTGGGCATATACCCTGAGAAAACAATAATTCAAAAAGGGACATGTACCACAATGTTCACTGCAGCACTATTTACAATAGCCAAGACATGTAACCAACCTAAATGTCCACTGACAGATGAATGGATAAAGAAGATGAGGCACATATATACAATGGAATATTACTCAGCCATAAAAAGAAAGGAAACTGAGTTACTTGTATTGAGGTGGATGGACCTAGAGGCTGTCATACAGAGTGAAGTAAGTCAGAAAGAGAAAAATAAATACCATATGCTAATGCATATATATGGAATCTAAAAAAAAAAGGTACTGATGAACCTAGTTGCAGGGCAGGAATAAAGAGGTAGATATAGAGAATGGACTTGAGGACATGGTGTGGGAGGGCAAAGCTGGGACAAATATACATATTTGTATATATATATACATATACATATATATACATATATATACACACACACACACACACACATATATATATATATATAGTGTACACATATATACACTACCGAATGTAAAACAGTTGGCTGGTGGGAAGCAGCAGCATAGCACAGGAAGGCTTTGTGATCATGACTTAGAGGGGTGGGATAGGGAGGATGGGAGGGAGGCTACCTAGAGGGAGGGGATATGGGGACTTGTGTATGCATATGGCTGATTTGCTTGGTTGTGTAACAGAAACTAACACAGTACTGTAAAGCAATTATACTCCAATAAAGATCTATTTAAAAAAACTGCTCTAGAGGACAAGAAAATTCAACATAGAAAAAGACCTCATGACAAAAACAATGCCCAGTTAAGCAGGTAAAAAATAATAGAGCAGAAAGATTATTTATGTCCTAGAATGGTTACAAGCCAATGTGCAGAATATAGGAAATCAAGCATATTTCTTATCTTAATGAAAGGAGGTATAAGCAACTTCTAAGGTTACTCTGAGATTGGGTGGGTTAAGATCCATGAGTGTCACAATAATAAAGAATAAACATTTTACTTAAAAGAAATAGGAATATAATGAACCTATAAACCTGAGAAGAGAAGTACAGTGGAAAGTATCTAGATGAAAAACTAGCAATTTCACTGTGGGTTTGGCCAACAAGATGACTAAGCCTTGCTACGGCTGCAGGTGAGGTTGTTATCCACTGTCACCAGACCTCTACCATCAGTGAGTCAGAGCACTATACCCCAGAGAGACAGATAACGATGAGATACAGTTAAAAGAACAGGAGAAATAGCAGATAAGAGCACTGGCTGAGGAATCAGGACAATTCCACCATTTGAGAAAAATCTTAGTATCAATAGATTAAGAAAAAGTAGTTTTATTCCCATTGAATTTCCCATTTCAGGACAGCGATTTATACTACTTGTGCAAAGAGAGAGTAAAAGAAAGTAACTGGGAAAGGAAGACTTGGTTAAATGCTAGAGGAATCTCAAGTAGTAAAAATAATGTTTATGATAGCACTGAAAATTATAAGCTTGAAAGGACTGGTGGGCAAGTCATTTCTTTTCTTGTTACTGTACACTGGATATACAGTAACTGAATAATTTTATTCTATGTAGAAAAAGCCTGAACCACAGTTCTAATATTAGCGTGTGTACTGGGTTGAATAGTATCCTCCCCCCAAATTCCTGTCTACCCAGAACCTGGGCCTCTGAATTGATTTGGAAATACGATCTTTACAGATGTAGTCAAGTAAAGAGGAGGTCATACTAGATTAGGGTGGACCCTAAATCCAATGACTAGTGTCCTTAGAAGGTGAGACACACACACACACACACACACAAGGAAAGGTCACTTGAAGACAGAGGGAGAGACTGGAGTGATGCAGCCTCAAGCCAAAGAATACCGGGGATGCTGGCAACTCCAGGATCTAGGAAGAGTCAAGGAAAGGTTCTTCCCTAAAGCCTTGGGAAGGGAGCATGGCCCTGCTGACACCCTGATCTCAGATTTCTATCCTCTGGAACTGCAGGAGAATAAATGTCTGTTCTTTTAAGCCACTCCATCTGGGGGACTTTGTTATGGCAGCCCCAGGAAACCAAAACAGCAGGCTAACTAAAATTTTCTTCTTTATTAATTAAATAAATATTTACTGAGCACCCACCATATGAGAGGCACACTGTACTAGGGGCTGGGGTTAGATTTTAAATATTTCTCTCAGATATCACTTTTCAATACTGGTTCTAAAACTATGACATTAAAGGCAAATATCTAATCAACCACCTAAAATAATTTGAAACTCTAAAATCCTGAGACAAAACTCATAATCTGTGCAGGGTCCAAACAACTAATTTAAAAACTCTTTTCATCATAAAAAACAAGTAACTGTTTAAATTAACCAATATTTATTACATCTTTTAAAAAATTTATTTATTTAATTTATTTATTTTGGGCTGCATTGGGTCTTCGTTGCTGCGTGCGGGCTTTCTCCAGTTGCGGTGAGCGGGGGCTACTCTTTGTTGCGGTGCGCGGGCTTCTCACTGCAGTGGCTTCTCTTGTTGCGGACCACGGGCTCTAGGTGCGTGGGCTTCAATAGTTGTAGCACGTGGGCTCAGTAGTTGCGGCTCGTGGGCTCTAGAGCACAGGCTCAGTAGTTGTGGTGCACGGGCTTAGTTGCTCCACGGCATGTGGGATCTTCCCAGACCAGGGCTCGAACCCATGTCCCCTGCATGGGCAGGTGGATTCTTAACTACTGTGCCACCAGGGAAGCCCTATTACCTTACATCTTGATGAAATTTTGCTTATTTACACATAAATATGGAAATATAAAAAGAGCATTCCAAAGCCCCTTTTATAATTGGTGTTGGGTTTAAATTACAAATAATTTGTCTTTATTTCAGTTATTCGGTCTTATTCTATTTGTATACATCTTCTGAGGAACAGATTTCAAAGTTATTTTTATTTTTTATAATTTACATTTCCTTTTTTTTTTTTTTTTTTGCGGTATGCAGGCCTCTCACTGCTGTGGCCTCTCCCGTTGCGGAGCACAGGCTCCGGACGCGCAGGCACAGAGGCCATGGCTCACGGGCCCAGCCGCTCCACTGCATGCGGGATCCTCCCGGACCGGGGCACAAACCCGTGTCCCCTGCATTGGCAGGCGGACCCCCAACCACTGCACCACCAGGGAAGCCCTACATTTCCTTTTTTATTAGTGACATTGAACACTTTTTCTATGGCACAAAGTTATTTTTAGATATATGTTTCTTATTCCTTTCAAAGGTTAATATAAAATTTAGGTTTAGAAAGGGTATAGCTGAGATGACAAGGAGGTGAATTTAATGCCCTGACTAATTTACAGAAAGCATTACTGATCATTGAGTCAAACGTTTAACTTTTTATAAATAAAAAATAAAACCTAGAAATACTGTAACAATCTTAGGGGAAAGAAGAAGAAAACAGTCAATCATACACAGGCAGCTGTTGGATCAACTGAATTCTGCTGTTATTTTCCCCAAAACTCTAAAAGTGACATTGCAAATCTCTTTATTATTAATACTACATTGCAAATGAGTAGCTACAACCAGGCGTTAGTCAATTTTCCTTACAAATATGCCCCAACATCGATCACTTCTAAATATAACAGGCTGGCTCTCGGTACTCACACTATATAGGTCTCTGGTTTCTTCCTTCATTTTCGGGATCTCCAGGAGGAGGGCCCAGACTTGCCCTCTGAGCTGGAGTGGGATTCCTTTGTAAATTCTCCTGTGAAACTTATTAAAAGAAACATAAATTGAAAGTTACAAACTGACAAAGCTTAGACTAGTCCCTTAAATCAAACTAATGAATATTTGTTAGTCTTTTCAAAGGATTCCTGATAATTGATACAATTTAACATGGCACATTTGGATCCTCTCATATCTACTTTTCAGATCCGAACAGGGAGGCATATACACAGAAAGCACAGAATACACTAGAAAATGTTAAGTATGCCCAGTACATCAGTTATTTTCATACACTGCAAAGGTGTTCCTTCAGTGGCACGAGAGCGCCATCAGTGCTGGTCTTTACGTTGTGAACATCTGGCTTACACACCCCCCATCAATATAACTAACTAGATACACATTTTCTTCTTTTCCCCTCCTACATCTAAAAGGTTCCAAATAGCAAAAAGGTTTTATTGTTTCAAAGTGCCTTCAAGGAGGGTAGAGTCTCTCTAGAACCTTCTATCTCATAACTCAATGTGACCTACAGTCTTCATTCAGGTCCACCCCCCCCCACCCCCCACACTCTCTCCCTCTTCCCTCTCCTCTTCCCAATTCTGGAGCGTTTCTTCAGGAAAACCTCTGTCCTCTTCTTAATGACATTGATCCTATCTGACCAGAAAGAAACCGTGATAAATTTCCATCAAGAAGCATCATCACCTTTGAATGAAATTAGGTATAAATCATCTGCATCATTAACACTTTCGGTCCTTGAAAGTACACTGCCATCACTCTAAGAATCTTAAGACTCACCATACCTCTCCATCTTCTTGTAATTATATCTTTTTTCTCAAGGCTAATTACAGTTTCAAAATAACATATAAACCTACTATGCTCATTACAAAGTTGTGCATAAGGAAACTTTGCAACTTACAAGTAGATGAAACTTAAAAGGAAATGATTAAACAAATTACTGGCAGAAACTTCAGGAGCGAGGTAAGAGTAAGTACATAGTTACCTTTATGATCAAAATAATATATTGAAGTAGCACGGCTAAGAAAATAAGATGCAAGTTCTAATAATTGAAATGTTGACGAGCTATGAACTAATAAGCAGAGCTTCAACTTCTACAATTATACTAGATTTTTAAAAATGAAACCTTTAGTAACTGAATTATGATGTAGCTTTAAGAAACTGTGATTTTAAATCAGTGACACTATAGAATAACTTTTCCTGTGAAACACAATACTGTGCAGTTGATTCAATTAGATAATTACATATATCATTTCAGTTTTGTTCTCTTGGTATAAACACAGTAAGTCTCAAATTTGAAATTCCAGCAGACAGTGACTAGAAACACTGAAGTTTTAACTTATGCGGCAGATGTAACTGGAAGAACATGCACAGAAAGGCTTTGTATAAACTAGACGCTTCTTCAACACTTCCCACGTACTAAACATTTACCACCATTAATTGCAAACTGAGTGTGGTTTTAAAAAAGTTGAGTTTAAGATTTACTTTCCAAAGAAAGTTTATCATCTATATTCATTTCAAAATTATGATAAACTTAACTTTTTAAAAGAATATCATCCACTAAAAGTAACTTCAAATTATCTCCTGAATTTCTAAAGTAAGGATGTTAAACTGAAAGCAATTAATATGAACACCAGAATGTGGGAATTACTGCAAATGTGAAAAGTGAAACTTTGATAGTCAAGTAAAACATGATGGCAGGTAAACAGATAAACTTTGATGGACTTGAATGTCCATTAGACGGATGTTTTTCAATGAGTGAGATAGGAACCACATGCATTTCTTATACTGTATCACTTACAAAGGTTTTGGACATTATTTACTGCTTTCATTCAATTCTGCATTTAACAACTGTACATAAATTACTGTTCATTGTTTAGCCTAACGTTAAATCTAGATTTAGAAAAACAAAACAATAAATTGCCATGATTCAACGAAGAAGAAATAATAGAAAGATTTCAGGTAGAAATAAAAAGTTAATGGTCCCAGTGTTATTCCAGGGATAAAACGAAAAATGAGGCATGTCTAGAAAAGGCTCAAAAAGAAACTGTCATGCACTGTCATTATCATCATCAACAGTAACAGTTAAAACCAACTTTTACTGAGCATTTACTATGTACAGGAAACTGTTTAAAACTATTTACGTATGTTGTCTCATTCAATGATATTAAAATTCTGAGATATCATTACCCCAATTTTACAAATGCTGACAGTGAATCACAAAAAGATTCAGTAACTTGCTCAAAGGCACACAGAAGATATTACCAGTTAGTAGAAGATACTGATTTTATATTTTATAAAAAGCAAAGACCATCTTTCTAAAACCACGGTGTTATGTAGTATATCCACTGTTCTGCTCAACTGGACTTACTCAAATACATGGAATGGAAAAGATTAATGAAATCAAAGAGCAGAAAGCATTAAAAATAAAATTATAAAATAAAATAAAATTGTAAAATAAAATAAAATTATACTCAAAACCTAAAAGGAATATAAAAAGGGATATCTGGATTCAAGCTGTGCGAGGTAATGAAATGAAACGTGTATACAAAGTAAGATACAGCAGAAAAAGAATCAAATTATGAGATCTTAAAATAAGCATTTTAAATTATAGTTACTATTTTTCAAATACTTCTACTGTTACATGACAGACTGACACTGTGGTTACAGATCTTTCCTCACAAATTTTCAACTACTGTAGAAATTCTGGAAATTTTGTAAAACAAAGTAGGAATCATATCAAAGCACAACAATTATAATAAAATCTGCTTATTCTCCAGAACAGTAGTACAGTTTTCATTTGTTGAGAATCTTTCAATTGACAAAGCAGTATCTCACACTTTCTACGACAGCTCTGTAATGTCGGCAGGGCAGGTGCTACACCAGTTTAAAAGGAAGGAAATCAAGGGACAAAGAAGTGGCCTGCCTAAGCCAAAAATTCCATCTTCCGGCTCCTGCTTCAGGATATTTCTGCCAAATCACACTGCCCCTTAGAGATCACAACTTTATCAAAGTAGTAGAATTTATCAGTAGAAGAGGATAGCTGGTCATCCCAACTCAAAAGCAAACAACATTCGTTCATTCATTCTAAACAGAAACTGTAATGACTTTCTGCTTTGTGGCCAAGGCTTACTAGGTACTATGGATACAAACTTGAAAAAGTTCTGTGGAGTTCACAGTGTAGTGGGGAAGATAATCATATAATCATATAATTATAAACATAATCCTTTGTATGAGGTCACATACATTAACTCCTATCAGAGCCGAGTATCACACCCTGAGGGGCAAGTTGTGATAGAGACATCACCGCCGCCAGAGGTGGGCCAGGGGGGTAATGGGAGAATGGCAGGCACCACACTGTCTGATCTGTGGGAGTGATTTCAGCGGGCAGCTGGCCCTTACGGAACAGACGCGAGATTTTAAGGGGAACCAGAAACAGTTTAGGGATAAAGGTGTTGGGGGCAGGAGCGGTGAATCTGCTGTGGTGGTCACTTCTTTATTGGTCCAACACTGGGGCTTTCATCCCGAGACTATACCACAGATACTATAATGGAGGAAGGGAGGTGAGTTCTGCAGGAGAGAGTAAGGAAAGATTTCCTTTAGAGAGGATGAAAACAAACTCAACATGAAGGATATGCAGGAATTTTCCAGGAAGGAGAAATGAGGGTGGGGACGAGGGTAAGGACAGTGATAAATCAAACAGTAATAGCAATGTTAGTAACACCAGTTACACTAACTAACATTTTATGATTATTTATTAGGAGCCGAGATATGTTTCTAGATCAATGTATTCCTCGTAGTATTTTTACATTCCTTAAGAGGTAGGTACTATGCTTATCATGTCCATTTTACAGATGAGAAAATCAGGTGTAGAAAGCTTTAGTAATGAGCTCAAAGTCACACAACTAATACACTGTGGAAGAAGAACTGAAATTCAAGTAGTCAGATTTCATAGATCATAGTCTGAACAATCATTATATAGAACTTCTATATGCTGGATTTTAATATTTTAATATTCCAATTTGAAAAGTACTACCTTTAAAATTCTGTTACAGTTTTATTTTCTGGGTATGATCTCTGTTCACTTGCCAATAAAATCAAGCAGTCTATTTCAGTCACACAGATACATTTAAAAATCCATCAACTAAAAAAAAAACACAAAACTTTCCATCAACTGACCTAATGTTTTCAACACATCTTTCTAACTTTACTGGTTTCAAAATAGTGATAACTGTGCAGCGCACGTCAGCACGGCTGCGAGTGAGTACACTTTTCAGCCCAGCAAGTCTGGCTCCGTTTGGTGGGACCTTCAAAACTGCAAGGGAACCCCAGGAGACCACAGCTTACTCTCTGAGCTGCTTGTGCTCTTCATTGCCTTCACTTCCTTCACTCGTCCTGCTCCGTTGGTCCCTTCGTCTCTGTCTCCAAATAGGCCCACGTCTCCTAAGTCTGGATCTGAAAGCTTTAGAATGCACAAGGCCCCAATGCCTCTCACAACCACAGTCTATTTCCTTCCGGCCTTTTACTGACAAACACCGAAAGGGAGCGCTAGCAAACAGACGGTGCATCTGGATGTAGCATCTCCTGCTTGTCACTAATAATGGCCTTGAGAAATGTACTTCTAAACATCGTCGTGCCTCCATTTTCACATCAGTGCAATCAAATGTTGGCTAATGAGTCTGTTAGTTACCTGGTGAACAAAGGTCCATTCAGTTATTTAACCAGAAAAAAAATGTGTATCTGTAGTAGGAACTCTGCTGTGACAGAGCTTAGACACAATTATATAATGGCTAGTTAAATCAGAATGGCCTCTACTTAGCAGAGATAACTTCATCTTTTCATTTAATAGACTGTATTTTAAAAATACACTATGTACATAGGGGGCAGTCACTGTGAAAACACAGGCAACTGTAATGGCAACTATTTTTCATTGAATCTTATATTCTAAAAATCCAAATATTCTCATCAGAGCTATATATTTTTATTTCAGGATATTTTTAGATATTTCTTTGTACCACTACCACATAAGTAAGGAGTCTGTTGAGAGAAAACTTATACCTCCCTTTGGAAAAGAAGAAAAATATATACTACTTTTTAACTTCAATGCAGTTTAAAACTGGTTATGAACTGAAAGCAGCATTCTTTTAGAAGGTACATTCTACCTCATACCAGATTGGACCATATATATCATCAAGTAATGCTAGCATTATAGCTGTGGGGAAATACTTTAAAATTATTCATGAAAGGAAGAGCTCTACTGAAATCTCTCTTGCTGGGAAGTACACTAGCCAGAGTTGCTGTGAGCATAACAGCCTAGTAGAATGCTCATTTTTACAGAGACTTATAAACTTTCAGACATATGTATAAAGCCATACAATTCTACAAATATTTTATTGAACTGAAGCTGAGACGAAAGTGTAGGTGCAACGCATCAAAACTGATCCTGTAATTAGCCCTTGAGAGGCCTTTCCACAAAGATGTCAGGTGAAGTACCTGTCAGCTTCAGGCCAGTCTGAGAAGCAGGCTGTTCAACAAGAGCACAGGGGTCATGACCAACATCCTACTCTGAACGGATTCTTCTTGAAGCACCTTAATGAAATCAGCAACCCAGAAATGAACTTACTCCTGATGAAAATAAAATAGTAAGAGTCTAATGGAATTTAAATAGGGATATTTAGGATGCTCAAAAAGAAGAGTGACGTTATTCCTGTGAGACACCCCATGCAAAAAGATTTTCATGCTTGAATAAGTGTCATGAAATTTAAGGTCCCTCTTGAAAACGTCTACCACACTATAATATTAAAGATGCTGAGGCACCCTGTAGTAAAGAAACCTGCTCACCTCGGTTCAGCTTTATCCCAACTTTATTTAACCAGAGAGCCCCTTTCTCATGTAATAATAAACAACACTTATTGACTGCATATTAAGTATCAGGCACTATTCTTTGTGCTTTACATGAATTATCTTATTTAATCCTCAAGACGACTCTGTGAAGGAGGTATTGTGCTTACCCCCATTTTACAGACAAGTAAACTAAGGCAGAAAAAGGTTAAATATCTTCCTCCAGGTCATACTACTAGTAATGTGGCAGAGCTAGGGATTGAACCTAGGATAGTCTATTGCTTAACCATTAGGCAACAGTGCTTTTGTGTAATACCCGTTAGACCCCAAGGAACTGACGCTCCCTGGAATTCTTGTTGGTAAAGGCTGACACACAACAATTTATATCTATGTAAAAAGGAAAAAATATATATTGCATGGAAAAAAAAGTGTGAGGAAACAGACAAAAATACTAACAGTTAACTCAGTGTTTTGCTGTAGGATTATGGAAGATTTCTTTTCTCCCTTTAAATATTTTTTACTGCCCAACCTTCTTTCAAAAAACTGATAGCAGTAGTCAACCCTATTGCATGCTTACTATATGTGAGGTGCAATGCCAAGTGCTTTATATGCATGAAATCATTAAATCTTCATCTTTTTGAAATGGGTATTGTTATCTCCATTTTATAGATGAGGAAACTGAGGCTTAGATGTCAGCAGTTCTCAAGGCATGGGCCCTGAGGTCAAGACTATTTTCGTAATGATGCTAAACCATTATTTGCCTTTTTCCCTATGCTGACTTTGGCCTGGGAGCAGAAAAACCATGGTGGTGACGCCCCTGGCACCTCAGCGCAAACTGAGGCAGAGGAAGCACTGTGCTGGCAGTCACTGCATTCTTTCCTCACAGTTTAAAAAAGAGGTCAGTTCGCTTAGGAGTGCCCTTGACGAAGCAGTAGAAACTATTAATTTCATTCAGTCTCAATCCTGAATACACACACGTCTTATTAATATTCTGAGCGATGAGGTGGAACGCACACAGAGCAGAGTGTCGGCCTCAAGAAAGAGCATTTATGAAATTGTATGAATCACGACCTGAACCAACTGCTTTGGTCACGGACACCGTCATTACTTGAATGAACGACTGACCAGCCAATCGTGGTTGTTGAGACTTGGGTACTTAGCAGACATTTTTCTCAAAAATAAATGAAGTAAGCCACTTTAAGGAAAATACCTGACAGTATTTTTGCCACTGATAACACCTGCCCTTTCAAGCAAAAGTTAGAATTTTGGAAAACTTATACCACTAGGAACTTCACAGCTTCCCAATATTTAAGGAAGAACAGTAGGAATTAGTAGGAATTCCTACTGATTAGATTAGTAGGAATATTAACAGATGTATGCATTTTTACAAATTGATTCAAAACAGCACAGAGTCAATGCGGGATAAAAAGATCTGGGGCGGGGTGCGGGGGTGGTCTGCTAGAAGCTTTAGGACAAGGAGACGCTCCTGCTTCATGAAAAGCTTTCAGAGGCCAGGCCTCTCTCCTTCTGAGCAGGGAGACAGGGGGATATGCAGCCTGGAACGACTACAATAATCCTGATCCCCAAGGAAAGCCAAAGCTCAGCAGGAAGCTGACACTGAAGTAGGCAGAGAAGAGAGATGGAAAGAAATGAAATCACAGGCAAGGTATCCAAGCGGCGGAATTCAATCATCCCCAAAAGCCAGCTGACCTCTGGACTGTCCGCCACATCCTCTCAATTCCTGCAACCCATCTGAACTGGCTATTCTGTGACAGCACAAAGACTCCTAATTTGAGGCATTCCACTCAATTAAATTACACTTAAAATTTTTCTAAGAATATGAACGTAATACTCTTATAATTAAAGAGGAACTTTTACTGGGAAAATCCACATTGAATTTTTAGAGTTTCATAAGGAAGTAACATGTTTAATTACCTTTTCAGTGTTCTTGTATTTTTCCCATCCTTTTAGCATTTTCAACCATTTAGTAGTTCTTTCAATTTCCAGGTGCTTTTGCTAAAAATAAAATTGAAATTCATTGTTACTGTTTGTTTCAGCCTTCTTTTACTTACAAATTACAAAAAAACGTCAAGGAAAATGCTGCTGAAAAAAGGACTACTAAAAATGTTATGCTATATTGGACAGTAAATATCCTAACTAACTTTTTTTAAAAGTTGGATAATTGATGACATTTGTGTCAACAGTATCCCCTTGCCGAAGTTAGGACACGTAGGAGATACTCCATTGGGACAGGTAATGAGAAAGGGATCACTTAAATTTTCTAACATTTTAATCACTGAAAACGCTGGGTATTCTACAAATTTAAGCCAAGAGGAAATTTTAAAACAGTCTGAAATATTTTTATGAAGCATCAAAAACACAACTTCAAAATTCCATTCTCTTCTTTCACATTTTACCAATTTCTGGCATCTTAATGTCTTCAGTGACAAAGGTGGTTTTGTAAAGGAGAATTGGGTATTACTGGGGGGAGACCATCATATAACTAGCACTATGTTAGTGAAAAATTGTACAACAATAAGTAATAGTTGCTGCCCCAAGGCAAGTTCACCATCTGCTAAGGGCACCCGATGTGGAATATGCAGTGTTGTGACCTAGAGGCAGAGACGGTGATTCAAGTCCTGCAGAGGGAGCAGTCGAACCGACCCAGGGGCGTCAGAGAAGGCGAGTATAAATGAAGGACTGGAAGAGTGTTAGGGTCTTTATCAAGTGCAACATGGGAAAGAACATTCCGAGAAGCATGGACAGATGTACTTCTTAGACAATGCGGCAGTGTAGGGGCTAGAAAAGGAAGCACCCGGAGCTGAGGCTGAACGCACAGGCGGGGGTCTTGGTTGTCACACTAAATTAAGATTTGGGGCAAAGCTGGGAACGGGGAAGGTGGTAGAGAAAAGGCTTCTTCCGCACTTCTTTGGTTTCACGGAGAAGGGGTATTTTTCCTAAGTACTCGGGTGGGCTCCCCAATCTCTTACTCACTCCTATGGTGGTAGAGTGACTTACTTGATTCGTACATTTAGAAAAAGAACTGGGTGTGCACAGCCTTCTGTCCCTTTACTTTGGGAGAAGCCCAGCTACCCTCAGAAAATCCATTTGTACTCTGTCCTTTCAGGCAGGAAAAAAACACCCTCTTCGGCCAAGAAGTCTGGGTGACCCCTGTGCCCATGACCAGGTGAGCAAGTCCTCTCCTCCGGGGGCTCAGCCTAGGAGGCCCCTCACTGCCGCACACCTAACCTCCTCCCCCCTGACTACTCCATCTACAAAGGCTGAGATGTTTGCTGCTTCCCCACTGCCTGGAACAGAGCCCGGCAGGGTCCACTCCTAATGATGACCTTTTCATGAGAACAAAACTCAACAGAATGCTTTCTTATGAGTGAGCTGAGATTCTGCTATTTTGTTAATTCTCCTCGATCCCAGCATTGTCTTTTCAGAAGGCCTAAGTGTATTAAGTGCATCTAAAAAGTAAATGAAATGGAAGACTACACAGGAAAGAAAATGGTTCTGAGGATACATTTTATGCTCAAAAATGTATGCTTGTTACACCCTTATGAGGTAGGTATAATCACCCCCATTTTACAAATAAGGAAACAGAGGCACAAAGGGTCTAATCAACTTCTCCAACTTCCCGTATCTGGTGAGTTCAAGGCCAGGCAGCGTGGCCCCATGACCTGCGCTCTAGGCTGCCACATCCTACGCTCTCGCCTCCACCATGCCCCTGCTCTCGTTGGGGATCACAGTTCCAGGATGGAAGCAACAGCTCCTCATCAACGGTCTTCAATCCAGCCTCCAACAGGCAGATGGCGTAGTCCCACCATCGATATTTTTAGATTCAAAAGAAGCATAAAATCCCAAAGAAAGTCCTGAATTTAGGAAAAGATTCTCACCAATCAGAATACTTTTATGGAATTTTATTTTTAGGCATATCCTTAAAACTCTTTAATTACTTCTTTACTCTTAAAAATTTTGATGGGTTTTTCATAACCGAAGATGATCACTTGTGAGCAAAAGATACTCTGTTATGATTCTCATTTTTCAAAAGATTAAGCATATTCTTGGGGCTTCCCTGGTGGCGCAGTGGTTGAGAGTCTGCCTGCCAGTGAGGGGGACACGGGTTCGAGCCCTGGTCTGGGAGGATCCCACATGTCGCGGAGCGGCTGGGCCCGTGGGCCACAACTACTAAGCCTGCACGTCCGGAGCCTGTGCTCCGCAATGAGAGGCCGCGATAGTGAGAGGCCCGTGCACCGCGATGGGCAGAGGCCCCTGCTCGCTGCAGCTGGGAGTGGCCCTCAAGCAGAAAAGAAGACCCAACGCAGCCATAAATAAATAAATTTATAAAAAGATTAAGCATATTCTTCATTATATTATTAGCAATAAAATCTTACAGATGGTTCCAGAAATACGTTTAATTTTAAAACTCAGTGGGGCTCTGAAATCTCATTAATGTTTCTGCTAAATGTGACTTTAGAGAAGGCCAAGCTGTGAAAAATTAAGATTGATCTAAGATGCCACTTGGTACTTTCTTGTTCTTCTGCACTTCCCCCCCTGACTTCTTCAAAGCATAATCCCTTTCTCCACCAAGAGGAAAACACCAAATAATTCAAGCCCACCCAAGAGTACAATAACATACACTTTGCCAGGAAAAACCCTGCGGAGATCTAGCAGGTCTCTTGCTATCTTTCATTTTTATGACTATTAATAAATAAATAAAAAATAAATAAATCACTTTAAGGAATAGTTGTTCTTTTCTTTAAAGGTACATTTTTGTATTCTAATGCTTATCATATATATACAGAGATTATTTTATTTTATTTTATTTATTTATTTTTTTTTTGCGGTACGCGGGCCTCTCACTGTTGTGGCCTCTCCCGTTGCGGAGCACAGGCTCTGGACACGCAGGCTCAGTGGCCACGGCTCACGGGCCCAGCCGCTCTGCAGCATGTGGAATCTTCCCAGACCGGGGCACGAACCCGTGTCCCCTGCATCGGCAGGCGGATGAGAGAGATTATTTTAAATGCTACTCATTCTCACATGCAAGGATAAAAGAGACGCACACAATTTTCAGAACCATTAAGTATACATTTCTTTCCCCTACGGCAAAAAAAAAAAAAAAAAAAAGGCTCCCAAGCTGTAGGAATTTAAAATTATACATCAGTAGTTCAATCAGGTTTAAGTGTTAACTCCATAACTCTCCCAGATCAACTATACCAGACTTGCACGCACTCATGAATCTATAATAAATGGATACAATATACTTTATCAGCAAACATGCTCTAGCTTAACAACTCCAGAATTTATTCTGAGGTAAGAAATAACTGAAAACACATGTGACAAATGTAAACTTAAATGCTCTAGAAAAACAGGCTAAGGAACATCATCTTTCCACAGAATCAGTAACACCAAAACAGACTAGGAATCTCACCCAGAAGTTCAGCAGATACTTCAAACTCAACACACCCAAAACGATTTCCCTAAACATGCTGCTATTACCCCTCCCTTTCCTACTATGAATTAAGAGCATCACCACCCACTAAGTCAATCAAACTAGGAGCTTAGGTTGTCTTCAGTCTTCCTTGTATCTTCTTTCCACACCCAACCTACACTCTGCTGGTCCCATCCCCTTCTGCTTCCATCACATCCTCTGCCCTCTTTCTGTCAATCTTCAACTCTAGATGAGGGCAGTAACTCCTCACAGGTAGCCCTGGATGGCTTCAAGCCAGCCTCCACGCTATGACCTTTTAAAGGTGAGTCCCAGCTTAACATCTTTCAATAGCTACAAAAAAAGTTCAAATCTCTACATGGTTGGCCCTTCACAATATGGCCCAAACTCACCTTCTAGCTTCACTTCTTGCTACTTTTATGATCTAGCCACCTTGAACTACCTGTCATTCCCAACACGCGATGTATTTTCATGCCTCTCTGACCAGTGTTGGCTTTTCCTCTGCCTGTGATGCTCTTCCTCACCACCATCTGGCAAAACCCTATGCATTCTCTCAAGACCCAGTCAAATGTCAAAGGTTCAAAACCTTTTCCAAATTCCTCCATCCTCCAGGCAAAGGAAACTGTTTCTTCAGCATTTCATGGCATGGACTAAGGACTCAGTTGGCCCGAGCTCTGCCCCTTCTCATCTGTTTCATTTGGGACAAGTTACGTAATCTTTCTGTATCTTAGTTTCCTTATCTATAAAATGAGAATTATTATGATTATTGTTATAGCACCTAACACCATGTGTTCTAATTGGTCTAAATGCCCAAATATTTATTATTATTATTAAAGGATGAACTCCTTGAGTACAGGAACCATATCATATACTCTTTTAATTTCATCACCTAACACTGTGACTGGTGTATAAGAAAAGTTAAATAAACATTTTTAAACATAATTTACATCAGGAGAGAGAAGCAAACACTACTACGAAGCAATTATGTAATAGCATTTTGTGGTCTTGGAAGCAGAGAGGTGGGAAGGAGAATGAATATGACTAGACCGACCAAAATCTTAAGTATTTTTGATAGCAGTTCGATCACTATAATATGGAAGTAAACATAAGTGAAGTACAACAGTATCTCTAATGTAGCATAATAAAGATATGGATCATTCCATCATGTTGGCAATGCTTTTCAAAGTGCTGCTAAAATGTGAAACTACTGATGTTAGGAATCTATACAAAGCTGATATTAAATAACTCTGTTGCCTTTATACACTGACATCTTACTTCTCCCAATTTTTATTGAAGTATTTAAAGCCTACAGAAAAGTGGAAGAGCAATGCACCATATACTTATATATGCTTCACCAAAATCCATCAATTATTAACATGTTGCCAGATTTAATCTATTTATATTAGGGCTTTTTTTTTTTGCAGGGGGTGGGGGGCGCTGATCTGTTAGAAAATCTCAGACATCGTGAACACTCCAAATATTTCAAGTATGTAACACCTAAGAACAAGACACATTATCCTACATAATCACAGTACAACTATTACACCCTTTCAAGAAATTTAAAATTGGTCCGTTATTTGGTAATAAATGGTCCATATACCAAACTCCCCACTTGTCCCAAAATCGTTCTTTAAAGCTGTTTTTCTTTAGGTGGGTTGGGGGGGCGGAATTCAGAATCCAACCATGGAACACACATTGCCTTTACTGGCACATCTCTTAAGTTCCCTTTGCTCTAGAACAGTCCCCTGGCCTTTGTCTTTCATGATGTTGACTTTTGAAGAGTCCAGTCCACACTATCTGGCTTTGCCTAACTGTTTCCCCTAGATTTTGGTGGGACTATTACACAGGTGATTTTGTGTCCTTCTTATGGCATCACATCCAGTGACAGATCATGCTGATTTGTACCATTATCAATGATACAACTTTTGATCCCTTGGTTAAGTGGTATTTGCCCAATTTCTCCACTAACTAATAGACAAATTCCCTCTTGTAACTAATAAGTAATCTGGGTGGTGCACTTTGAGATAGTATGGACATCCTGTTCCTTAACAGCTCTACTCAGTGGTCTTCTCATCCACTATAATCTCTGTCTGAGTCAATTCTGATTCTGATGGTGGTAAAATGGTATGGTGGATTTTGTTTTTCCTTATGATTCTTTCTATATTATTAACTGATATTCTTCTATTAAAAAGTTTTTCCTTTCAAGTCCCTCCCCATTTTTAACTATCACTAAGGTATAAAGGACTGTTTTATTTAATGGGTTATAATCCATTATTATTATCATAATTATTCTTTTTGAAGCTCAAATTGCCCCAAATTTGGCTGGACTGCCTCTTATCTGGTTGGAGATTTCCCCTCTTCAGGTAGATCCTTTAGACATGACTGATCTGGCACAATATAATTCAGGCTCACTTCATACTTTTTTTATCCTAGACCTAGATCATCCATTTCTTTAAAAAAACAGTGGTTCTTTTTAATGAGGAATGGTATTCCAAAAATAAGATCTGGGTACTAGATGTGCTCATCACTGAAATTTTTGAAATCATATAGGAGACACTTGTATAAGAAAATTCTACTCCCCTGCGAATTTCAGAACATATATCAAAAGGAAAATGGGGACTTCCCTGGTGGCACAGTGGTTGAGAGTCCGCCTGCCGATGCAGGGGACACGGGTTCATGCCCTGATCCGAGAAGACCCCACATGCCATGGAGCAGCTGGGCCCGTGAGCCATGGCCGCTGAGCCTGCACGTTCAGAGCCTGTGCCCCGCAACAGGAGAGGTCACAACAGTGAGAGGCTTGCGTACTGCAAAAAAAAAAAAAAAAAGGAAAGAAAAAAGAAAAAAAAAAGAAAGAAAGAAAATGGGGCTTCCCTGGTGGCACAGTGGTTGCGAGTCCGCCTGCCGATGCAGGGGATGCAGGTTCGTGCCCCGGTCCGGGGGGATCCCGCATGCCACGGAGTGGCTGGGCCCGTGGGCCATGGCCGCTGGGCCTGTGTGTCCGGAGCCTGTGCTCCGCGGCGGGAGAGGCCACGGCAGTGAGAGGTCCGCGTACCACAAAAAATAAATAAATAAATAAATAAAGGGGGGGGGATGATACAGGAATCTTAATCTCCATCCTATATTCCCTTTGTTATCTCTCCATTACCTCCACTGATTAGGAAACGGTACGGTACTGTATACTCTTCCCCAGGAGCTGTTTTCAGGAAAGGACTAAACTCCCATTTGAAGTTTGCAATCTGATACCTGATCATCTTAAATTCACATCCCCTCTGAATCAGGACTGGCCCTTCCTATTGGGGTAAGGAGGGTATAACGATTAAAAATGGGACCAATATCTTCTTTGTTGAGATCACTCAACCTCTACTGATCTGAGACTATACCTTAATCCTATACAGGACCAGTTGAATAGGAAGTATTTAACAACTGCTGCATCACCCACATAGTATGAAGTTGCCTTGCATTGGGTCCAATGCTCCTCTCACTAGGAACATGATTTATAAGCTAGATAGTAAAGGCTACCCATATACACAATGCCTGGATGGACATTAAATAGCCTTCTCTTCTAGAATAAGAAGTCTTAGAACTTTACTGAAGTTCAAGTCTTCAGATGTCTTTTTGAATGTTAGGATGTATGACAGGATAAAGCTGACCCAAGTCACGCACACCTAGACCTCACCAGCAGAGGTCAGGAGAGGATAAGGAGTGTAAGAAGCAGAGAGTCGTGTTTTGATAGAATAATGATATTGAAAAGTCATGCATTTTGAGCGAGATTTCACACCTCATAAAATTAAAACATAATTTTTTAAGATCCGAAAAGGCTCCAATATTCTGTTAAGCCATGAAAAATACTGCACTGCAAAAAGGAATAGCTGAATCCATGAAAATGCATAGCTTTACATATCCTTTCCTCCTTATTAAAAACATCAATAAGCTCAAAGAAACAATATAATCCTTTATTAATAGTGTTCTCTGCAGAGTAAATATAATAAGTGTGTTTGTTTATTTGTTTCAGTGACTGTCTGGGGGAATCCAAAGCAGTCTGCAAATACCAACACCGATCCTCTTATGAGGGACTGCCTTCTACACCTGCAACAAAAGCCCCGATGACCTGACTACGCATCAGCGCACCAGTCTTCCCAAACGGCAGGCAGGAAGTACACGTTGCAAGTGGATGCTCTGTGAAGACTGACGGACACTTATACACTCCCACGAGGCTATCATTTCCACTGATTTTATTCAAGGCCGCATATGAATATGTAGAATTTTTTATTAGTTTCCTAGAAACAGCAGACTTTGGCGATTAGGACTAGGCAATCACTGAAGAACATGTGAACTAAACTGAAACTAGAAAAACTGGGGGAAATCCTGATGAACTAAAAAGTTTCCAGCCTCAGACTGCTCTGCATGTATCTAAAGTTCTCATTCCACTTTAAAGAAACCAATTGGGCCACACAGTATGAGTGCAGTTTATAGACAAGGGTAGGATGGAGTCTCAGTCAGCAGCCTCAGAACCCCCGCTCCCAGTAAAAGCCTGACAAGGGAATATAAAACTATGTCTTATGTTAATTTATTAAGGTGTGCACATCATTTCATAGTGATTCCCTATTATATTAAACTCTTTAGTGTAAACAATCCTTTAATTGCATTGGATAAGAGGTCTTTTACTGTACAGGCAAATCTCTTTAAAAAAAAATTAAAAACAACCTCCCTCAAGCATCCAACCTCTAACTAGGTTTTGTCTCGTATTTCTTCTTCGCTTCACTGTCACATTTCTTGAATCATCTACACTACTGGTTCCCACATGTCTGAATTTTCTGGACCAGGAATTCATTTTGAAAGGGGAAGAGAGGTGGCATTGGAGAGAAAAGTCAATAGTGGGTTGCTAGATTTTTATTCTGCCAAAGATGGATATCTTTTGTTAAAAGATACCTTCCAACTCTTCTCTCCCTCATTTCTCAAATAAAGCACATTGTCAACATTTGAAAGGACAAGCTCTGCCAACATCTAAATTCGCATGTTTAATGATATAACACAGTCTTTATGTTCACCTGGTCGTTCACTCAGCCCCATTTCACTCAGCCCCATTTATTAAGCACGTACTATGTGCCCTGCTCTAGGTTCTGGGGATACAACAGAGAACAAAGAAGATGAAACCCCCTCCTAGAGATTACATCCTAGTGAGGAAACAGACAAAATAAAGATATAAGTAAAATACTGAGTAAGTGAAAGTGTTAGTACTAAAGAGAGAAACAAAGTAGGGAGGGGGATAGTTGACATGCAGGGGGGAGGGAGTTCCCAACGTAAGATCTGAGATGACAGGGAGGGTCTTAGAAGGTGGCGTCATACAGTAAATACCTAGAGATGAGGGACCACGCCCTGTAGCTCTTTCGGGGAGGAGGAGGGGCTCCCCAGGAGAGGAGGCAGCCAGGCAAAAGCCTGAAAGAGGGAACATGGCAGGCTAGTCGGGGAACACTGAGGAGGCCGGTGGGTGAGCAAGAGATGGGAGCAGGAGGGCTTCCCTGGTGGCGCAGTGGTTGAGAGTCCACCTGCCGATGCAGGGGATGCGGGTTCGTGCCCCGGTCCGGGAGGATCCCACGTGCCGCGGAGCAGCTGGGCCCGTGAGCCATGGCCGCTGACCCTGCGCGTCCGGAGCCTGTGCTCCGCAACAGGACGAGGCCACAACAGTGAGAGGCCCACGTACCTAAAAAAAAAAAAAAAAAAAAGAGAGAGAGAGAGAGAGATGGGAGCCAGTCACACGGGGCTCTGAGATCATTCTAAGGACCTTCCCTTTTACTGTGGATAAGCTGGAGAGCACACAGGATGTTCCCATCAAGAGTGACATGCTCTCTCTTATTTTAACAGGATTATTCTGGCTCTTGTGGTGAACAGACGGGGGACACTAGCAGAAGCAAGGAGCTGGAAGCCCCAGAAGAGAGGTTCCAGCAGACCAGGCAGCAGAAGCGGGGATGCTGAGAAGTCATCAGCCTCTGGACACACACTGAAGGCCGAGCTGATGCACGAGGTGTGGGGATGGTCAAACACAACTCCGAAGTTTTTAGACTGAAACCTGGAAGGGTGGCGCTCCCACTGGTTGAGATGGGAAGCTTGTTCACAGACGGATTTGAAGAGAATAACAGAAACCCCAGTTTGGACATTTTTTAGACATCTGAGTGTATGGAGTAAGCTAGACACTGAAATGCACACACAGTCTGGGGGTTGGCGTTTAAAGCCAAAAGACTAGATGAGATGACCGAGGAGGAGATCCAGACGGGAAAGAGAAGTTCCAGGCCTGAGCCATGGGCTCAGGATAAAGTCATGAGATGAGAAGGAACAAGTGGAGGAAATGGAGAAAGAGCAGCCAGTGAGGAAAGAAGAATATGCGGAGAGTGCGGGGATCTGAAGACCAAGAAATGGGCACACGTGAGAGTGAGAGGCTAAGCAACCACATCACACGCGCGGGTGGGTCACTGGGAACTGACTATTTGGTGTGATAGTGCAGAGATAAGAAATAAGAAACACGAAGCAAGCACATCGGCTGGGCAAGGCCAGAGAAGGAGGTACTGGAGGTTTGAGAGGGAATAGGAAGCTGTACTAGTAAACGGGAGCAGAAAATCACTAGGAGGAAACAGTATGATGTCCAGGCAGCATAAACCTCCAGCTGAGGTTTGTGACCATGGATGTAAAGTAAAACCAGTCATCCCAGATGGGAGTCTTTTCCCAGTTGCACTGAGCTGCTCAGGTGCAGGCGCTGCAGAGACATGAAGTTCAGCCCAGGAGAAGTGGGCGGGAGGGGGGAGGGGGTGGTCCCAGCCTGTGGCAGAGCTGAGCTGGGAAGAGAGGAGAATGAAGACATAACAGTTGTGGGATCCAGAGGGTCCACGAATTAGCCAAGTCAGGGCACTAACAGAGAGAGAATGGCCAGAGAGCGGACACAAGCGAATCCCTGTGTGCCCCTTTCCAAGTGGTCTGGTAGAAGTTCACCAGGAGCAGAATTGGTAGAAAGCGCCGTCACTTCCTTCTCCTGCATCCCTGGGCCGCAGGGACCCGCCTTCTCCACCAGCACCACTGCCAGGGCACGCTGCAAACACCATGCCCCTGAAAGCCACCATCATTTCCCACTACTGTCTCACCTGACCTGCCTCTAGTCACTGGATGAACAGCCAGCCTCTCAGAGCAGAAACTATGCCGTACTTGATCCTGATATTCCAGGCTATGGCCTCGATGCTAGACCCGTGCTTGATATATAGTTGCTAAGCAGTAATACAGCTTTATTAAGAGAAAGCAATTTCTTTGCCCAAACATCAAGGTTATGACACAGAGAGAATGAGGCAGTCACAAGAGAATTTAACCGCAGGAAGTACCTATAGGGCTCTCTACACGGTATATGTAAAATGGCACTTTTTATCCAGAGTTATGTTATAGTTCTAATTTTCAGGAAATTTTTATTTTAGAAAGATTTTCTAAAATATTTTTCAAATTCCAATTCCAATTTTACCTCTATTGTCTGAAACCCAGACTCCTTCCCCCATCAAACATAAACAAACTGAGAATAATCCCCCCCAATCAACAGTCTCCCTCTCAATTCATAAATTCTACAATTCATCTTTAGGTACATAAAACAATGGAGAGGGGGAGGGAGGCTCGAGCAACCTTAAACATTCAGTCGCTGGTTCTCATGCACACCCAGCTATGGAGTCAGCTACCCAGCCAAGTTCAATGAAGAAAGGGGAACCACTGAGTTACAAAAAAACTGATGAGTTTACTATATATAAGACTTCTAAGTCTTTAAAATGCAAATGCCACGGAGCGGCTGGGCCCGTGAGCCATGGCCGCTGAGCTTGCGCGTCCGGAGCCTGTGCTGCGCAACGGGAGAGGCCACAACAGTGAGAGGCCCGCGTACCAGGGGGAAAAAAAAAAAAGCAAATGTACTTATTTGACTACAGCAAACTCTTTTTGTTGTTGTCTGTGGTAAATGTGATTAAAAGCTCATAGCACAGTTATGTTCCAAAGAGCTGCTGGTCTGGACCACGGTTTTAGGAGCCACACGGTGCTTGAGAGGCACCCGTGAAACTTTTACACCTTAGGGGCCCAGGCTCTCGCTGCTCCCAAGCTCTGTGCTCTCACCAGGCCCGAGTCCTGAGGCATCCTCGATGGAGAACTACCGATCCACAATGCACTCTCCACTAACGCCTACCTCGCCTTTTTTCCCAAGTACCTATCAGAAGTTCCATAAAATCTAAAATTACTTCACCATTAATTACTTTCTTACAGTAAGAAACATGAGGGTCAAATTCTAACGACGACCACAGCACTGACATATAACACGGCACTCACAATCACAGAGGTGGCAGGTTTTATTCTTCTGATTAATGTAACTCCCCGGTAACTGTAAACAAACGCAGGGCTGGACTTACCCGTTCCACAGCTGCGTTATGATATGGGAGCTCCTCTTCGCTGCAGAGGAAAAACAGTGGATGTGAAATAGTTGAAACCAGAGCAAACTTTTAAAAACTTATAAACCTGTAGGTAAACACGATGTACAACCATTTATTTAGCATCTCAAGAGCTACGTAAGCTTCCATTCCACCGAATTTAACATAAAACAATGAGCTATTCTGTAACCATGTCCCCTGTCTTCAAATCTCAGGACACACTCTGTCCAATCCAGTCATCTCTTGTCACAGGTGGCTGTTTAATTTTAAATGTAAATTAAAATGAAATAAAATGAAAATTTCAGTTATGAGCCTCACTAGCCATGGTTCAGCTACAATACTGAACAGTGCAGATATAGTGAGAACACTTGCTCCACTGCAGAAAGTTCTACTGGACAACACTGCTCTAGTCCAGGAGTCAACAACCTTTTCCTGCAAAGGTAAATATTGAATAGTAAATATTTTAGGCTTTGTGGGCCACGCAGTGGTTTTCATAATACTCAACTTTGATGTCGTACTGTGAAAGCAGATACTGACAGCATGTAAATAGAGTGTAGTTTTGTTCCCATAAAACGTTTACAAAAATAGGTGGTGAGCTGGATTTGGCTTATAGGCCCATAGTTTGCCAACCTCTACCCTAGACCACCTCCACTTTCTGTCTTCAACTATAGCCTGTAACAAATGATTGTTCAAAAAAATTAGTGTAAGGAAATAAAACTGCCTCCCATGGATTTATGAATTAAAAAGAAAACTTCAACTTTTATTCTGTAAATAAGGAAAGCTTCATTTGTTGAAACTTCAATGGGAATAATTTTTAAAAATGTAAATATAATAAAAGATCAAATCCATTTCTCTGATACAGTAATTCTGTGATACCACCTCCAATATAAAACATTCTGAGACTCTTGAATTAATTGCCAGTAATATGAAAACAATGTACTATCTGTAAACAGTGCTGTGTGCTTTGAGTTGCTCTATCAGTAGTACTGAGGTTTTGACAAGAACTATCCATATTCTTCCCCTAGTTTCTATTGACACCAGATAATAACACTTTTAAGAGTACAATATGTTAGTATTCAAGAGTCCACCGTTTTCAAAAGCACTCTTTTGCTACTCTGGAGAGTCCTCAGGTGAAGCATGAAGCTACAGCAATGAAACTGACCAAAAGGTGTAAGAGCCAAAAGAGATCTCAGAGAGATAGTCCAACCCCCTCATTTCACAGATAAGAAAACTAACATTTTCACTCAGACACCATCACTTATCCTAATACAGAGATATTCAGCACTATCTAACCCAGTGGGTTCAGACTTAGATAAGTACCTCTCTTCAGATTGTGCAAGAGTATATGAAAAACAGGCTAAGAAACCAATTCTCGAGAAAAAGAATATCTGAGGATTAAATATAAGTTTTATTTTTTGAAGTGCCTACTCACCTTTTTTTAAAAAAAAAAAAAAAAGCTTTTGTTATGCTCTTAGTCTAACTTTCCCTGATGATGTGTAATCCTGATTACTAGTAATGCATGAATTACCAGTGATGCATGAATGGCACCCATCCATTCTTCATTTACTGGCAGAAGAAGGCCTCTCAACACTACTGGAATGTACTTGCTAGATGATGAGGTCAGCAAGGACGTCTTGAAAGAATAAGAACATCTGGCAACCTCTGTGTGCACCAACAATGGTATTTCTGGGGTGAGTGGGCTGGGCTGCCCTGGGCAAGAGCAACCTTCTGTGCAGCTGATTTGAGCAGATCCTGACCTAACACTGAATACTGAACATTCCTAACTGCAAATGAAGTGCCAACTCTGGCTGCCACCACAGGACAAGTTCTTCAGTGTCTTCCTATTCACTAAACAAGACTAACAGACCTAACTGTGCCTGTTCTCAAAACTGAATCAGAACCAAGTTTTGCACACGTCTGTGGAATGGTGCAAATCATCTGCTCAGGCTACATGGTCTGTGCCAGGCAGGTCCTACCCCCTCTTCTGGCAACCACCAGTATGTTCTCTATAGTTATGAGTTTGGGTTTTTCTTTTTTTACATTTCACATATAAGTGAGATCATACAGCATTTGTCTTTCCCTGACTTATTTCACTTAGTATAATGCCTTTAAGGTCCACCCATGTTGTTACTAATGGCAGAATTTCCTTCTTTTTATGGCTGAATAATATTCCACTGAATATATTCACCACATATCCATTCACCCGTTGATGGATGTTTAGGTTGTTTCATGTCTTGGCTATGGAGAATGCTGCTGCAATGAACATGGTGGGTACAGATACCTTTTTGAGTTAGTGTTTTCATTTCCTTCGGATACATACCCAGAAGTGAAATTGCTAGATCAGATGGTAGCTCTATTTTTAATTTTTTGAGGAACCTCCATACTATTTTCCATAGTGGCTATACCAATTTACATTCCCACCAACAGTGTACAAGGGTTCCCTTTTCTCCACATCCTTACAAAACATGTTATTTCTTGTCTTTTTGATGATATTCATTCTAACGGGAGCAAGGTGATATCTCACTGTGGTTTTGATTTGCATCTGCCTGATGATTAGTGATGTTGAACACATTTTCATGTACCTGTTGGCCATCTTCTTTAGAAAAATACCTATTCAGATCCTCTGCCCACTTTTTATTGGATTGTTTAGAGGGTTTTTTCGGCTAGAGTTGTATAAGTTCTTTGTATATTTTGGATATTAATCCCTTATTGCAGTGGTCCCCAACCTCTTTGGCACCAGGGACCGGTTTTGTCGAAGACAATTTTTCACGGACAGCGGAGGGGGGATTGGCTCAGGCGGTAATGTGAGCGATGGGGAGCGGCAGATGAAGCTTTGCTCACTCGCCTGCCACTCACCTCCTGCTGTGTGGCCTGGTTCCTAACAGGCCACAGACTGGTACCAGTCTGCAGACTGGGGGTTGGGGACTCCTGCCTTATCAGATATATGATTTGCAAATCTTTTCTTCCATTCAGTAGGCTGCCTTTTCAATTTCTTCATGGTTTCCTTTGCTATGCAGAAACTTTTTAGCTTGATGTAGTCCCCACTTGTTGTTTGTTTGTGTTTGTTTTTACTTTTGTTGCCTTTGCTTTTGGTGTCAAATCCAAAAAATCACCACCAAGACCAATGACAAGGAGGTTATCACCTAATTTTTCTTCTAAGAGTTTCATGGTTTCATGTCTTATGTTCAAGTCTTCAATCCATTTTGAGTTGATTTTGGGGGATCGTATAACATAGTGGTCCAATTTCATTCTTTTGCATGTAGCTGTCCAGTTTTCCCAACACCATGTACTGAAGAGACTGTCCTTTCCCCTTTGTATGTTCTTGGTTCCTTTGTTATAAATTAACTGACCACAAATGCATGGACTCTAACAGATCTCTGTGTCTGTTTTCATGTCAGTACCATACTGTTTTGATTACTGTAACATGTAATAGAGTTTGAAATCAGGAAGCATGATGCCTCCAGCTTTGTTCTTCTTTCTCCAGATTGCTGTGGCTATTCCAGGGCTTCTGTGGTTCCACACAAATTTTATAATTGACTCTTCTATTTCTAGGAAACATGCCACTGGAATTTTGATGAAAACTGCATTAAATCTGTAGATTGCTTTGGGCAGTATGGACATTTTAACAGTATTAATTCTTCTAATCCATAAGCATGGAATATCCTTCCATTTATTTGTGCCTACTTATATTTCACCAATGTCTTACAGTTTTCAGTGTACAGGTCTTTCACCTCCTTGGTTAACTTGATTCCTAGGTATTTTACTCTTTTTGATGCAATTGTAAATGAGACTGTTTTCTTAATTTCTTTCTGATAGTTTGTTACCAGGGTATAGACATACAACTGGTTTTTGTATGCTGATTGTATATCCTACAACTTTACTGAATACATTTATTAGTTCCAATATTTAGTGGAGTTTTTAGAGACTATATAGACAGACGTATCATCTGCAAATGGAGCCGGTTTTACTTCTTTCCTTCCGATTTAGATGTGTTTCATTTCTTTTTCTTGCCTACTTGCTCTGGCTAGGACTTCCAATATTATGTTCAATAAAAGTGATGAGAGTGGGAACCCCTGTCTTGTTCCTCATCCTAGAGGAAAAGCTTTCAGTTTTTCATCATTGAGTATGATGTTAGCTGCAAGCTTGTCATGTAGCCTGTATTATGCTGAGGTACATTCACTCTATACTCATTTTGTTATGAGTTTTTATCCTGAATGGATGTTGAATTTTATAAAGTCTTAAGACCTCATAGATAGAATGTGATCCATTCATGAATTTTCTTGCATTATCGCTCCATTTCTAAAATCTTTCATACAAAATCTGCTATGTGCTCAACACTGATCTCCAAAGAACTTTTCCTCTTCATGTCTCTGTGTTGGCATACACTCTTTCACAGCCTTCCAAAGAGAAAACAGGGAACTGTGCCTTATCAAGAGCTATACACAAGGTACAGATACACACGTAAAACACTGTGGCAGCCTCAGGCGCCATGGCTGGCATGCTGCAGGAGTGTACTAATGTTGCTGAATGAATGTATGAAGGGAAGGATGAACGCATGCCTGCATTCATATATGCATCTTTACCTTGCCACCTAAATACCCTCCAAGTAGAAGAAAGGGAAGACCAAAATCTGGGTGAGTGCAGTGCTCCTTCAGATCAGCAAACTACAGCCCCTGAATGAAATCTGGCCATCGGCCTGTTTCTGTAAATGAAGTTTTACTGGAACACCACCACGCTCATTTATATATTGTCTATGGTTGTTTTCAGGCTACCATAGTAGAGGTGAACAGCTGTAACAAAAACCATATGGTCCACAAAGCCAAAAAGTATTTAATATCTGCCTCTTTACAGAAAATGTTTTCCTACCCCTGCTTTATTAGAAAGCGAAGGTTTATCGTTTGATGGAAAGAGGCACCTAGAGACTGCTTAAAGAAAACACCAAACTGATCGCAAGAAGCTATGCCTTGTAGAAACACACAAAATAAAAACAACAACACAGTCACCACTGGAAACACAGAGACCTTACCTGTATCTATTTTCTTTTATCTGCTATTAAGCTTAAAAGAATTACTAATTAGACTGTATGTGACTGTAATTTCTCAATAGCTCAAATGGAGTATTTCTGTAACTATGAGATAAACTTTCATTTGGAAACAGAGAAGTTAACTTGTGAAAATCAGTTATTCAATATACTGACTGAATTTTATTTCTGATTTTGTAGCAAATTTTGCCTAAGTTTTAGATTTACTCTAGTCAAAATTATTGGATGGATAGAAAGAGTTCTCAAGGCCTCGTCATTAAAACAGATATTCTTTAAAAACAAAAACACCATTATTCCGGCTTACAAATATTTATATAGTCACATTAAACTACAATGTGCTAAATTTTAGAAATATACACATTTTGAGAAGCAGTTGAAAATCTGAAGCTTGGTATTAATTTTATCTTTATTTTTGAAACAATTTCCTTCTAATTCTTCTATTAATAACTTGTGGCCTAAAAGCATTATCTATCATTATCCAAATACCAAGCATTCTTTGTCGAGCAGACTGGCAGTGACTATTTTTGAAAAAAGTGTTGAAAGTTCAGATACTGAAAGTTCTCTAAGTTCTTAAACAAGCTCGATTTCTCCATTCTCCAGATACAAGTCCATCACAGGCGTGCAGCTTAGCGAGGGACAGCCCCCCATTTCTGCGTGCTAAACAAAGACAACCGTGTGCCAGCGTAGCACCAGGCTGGTCTGGCAACAGTGTGTGTGTATATTGTGAAATCTGTTATAAAACCAAGTTAGTCCTATACTTTATTTGTTAATTACGGTCATCCTTCTCCACATATCATAACAAGTAATCTAAGTTACAAAAACTGTAATTAGATATGAAGTCAGCAGCCTTCAGAGAAGGTTGCAAAGTTACTTTGTACCATTTTATTGACGTTGACACTTAAAACCCATGTTTATCACAGAACCAATCAGAAATTACAAAGAACTAAGACAGCAGAAAGCAACACTCTTTTTTTTTTTTTTTTTTTTTTTTTTTTTTTTTTTTTTTTTTTTTTCAAGAGGGTATTAAATTGTTTATTTATTACACATGATAATGGATGATACACAAGCTTCATTCCCATCTATATCTGGTACCATAATCCAATTTAGATATATTGCATAGGATGCGCCAACAATCATATTAATAATCAAAAAACTCCATGACTTTGCTTGGGTGACCCTTTTCACGGTGAACTCCAGGTCACAACACAGTAGCTCAGTTCAACTACACCAAGGTTTCAGAAGACAATAGCTTCTCCACCAGAGCATGTTGTAAATAAATTTTGAATGGAACCTGGCATCACCCTGAAGGAATACTAACTTCACACTGTTGGGGTAGTTTACCAAAATGGCTTCAGAGTAGACTAACTTTACACAGCACATTTAAAAAAAAGACACATTTATTCAGCGTCATGATCAGACTATTACATTTAGCAATCAACAGCATGGGTGCAAAAAAAAAAAAAAAAAATCTACATTAAAACCCTTTGTTGGAATGCTTTACACTTTCCACAGAACAGAAACTAAAATAACCTGTTATACAATTAGTCACAAATACAGTCCTCGAGTTTTTTTGCCCATACACATGAGTATTGTCTAAAACATGTCTTCTTTGTAGCAGCTAGGCCCTGCCACCACTGTGCTTGGCTGAGTTCACAAATCTGTTGTAACCTGTAGCTTCCCTGTCACTTCTCTGGCTCTCCTCTCCTGCTAAGCTTTGTTTCCTGGCAGTAATCAAAACCTTCTGCCACTGCCATAGCTACTGCTGCTGCTGGAACCACCATAGCCACCTTGGTTTCGAGGTTTGGCAAAGTATTGGCCTCCACCACCATAGGGGCCAGAACTTCTGCCTCCAAAGTTTCCTCCTTTCATGGGTCCAAAATTTGAAGACTGATTGTTGTAACTGCCAAAATCATTGTAGCTTCCACCACCTCCAAAATTGCTTCCATCATTACCGAATCCATTATAGCCATCCCCACTGCCACCATATCCACCACCACCGCGGCTGCCACCAAAGCCACCCCGACCACTGAAGTTTCCTCCACGACCAAAGTTGTCATTCCCACCAAAACCACCTCCACGACCACCACCAAAGTTTCCAGAACCACTTCGACCTCTTTGGCTGGATGAGGCACTAGCCATCTCCTGCTTAGATAGGGCTTTCCTTACTTCACAGTTGTGCCCATTCACAGTGTGGTATTTCTGAATGACGATCTTGTCTACAGAGTCATGGTCATCAAAGGTTACAAAAGCAAAGCCTCTCTTTTTGCCACTGCCTCGATCAGTCATGATTTCAATCACTTCAATTTTCCCATACTGTTCAAAATAATCTCTTAGATGATGTTCTTCAGTGTCTTCTTTAATGCCACCAACAAAAATCTTTTTCACAGTTAAGTGGGCACCAGGTCTTTGAGAATCTTCTCTTGAGACGGCCCTCTTTGGTTCCACAACTCTTCCATCCACCTTGTGTGGCCTTGCATTCATGGCCGCATCCACCTCCTCCACAGTGGCATATGTGACAAACCCGAAGCCTCTGGAGCGTTTGGTGTTTGGATCCCTCATTACCACACAATCTGTGAGCGTTCCCCACTGCTCAAAATGGCTCCTTAGACTCTCATCGGTTGTTTCAAAGCTCAAACCACCGATGAAGAGCTTCCGCAGCTGTTCGGGCTCTTTGGGTGACTCTGACTTAGACATGACGGCAGTGGAAGGAGAGAAACGTCAACGATGCTTACTCGGCGGCGTCCACGAGCAGAAAGGAGTAATCTACCGAACGTATCTAGAAAGCAACACTCTTGATCAAGGTGTGACAGGGAGCAACCTCTAAATGCCTAGGCCAGGTGACGTTATTCAATAGCGCAAAAACCCCAGCAGCAACCTTGGGAGAAAGTGTCACTGAAATGAAGCACTGTAACAAAAATCAATGACTTTGGTGAAACTCAATAAAGCCTAACATTACGCTAAAATCTACTTCTATGCTTCATTATTTTTATTTGTGCTGCCTGCTTTAGGACTGCACATGGAGTTAATAAAAAATTTATGGGAGCAGCTATGAGAGCGTCCATCTCAGGAGTGGGATCATTTCAAGCAGATCTCTCTCCTTAGGCACTCTTCTTTCCCCCTTTAATTTTCTTTCTAGGCATTTCAAAGAGCTTCTTTGATGTTTCTCTTATTAAAACTACAGAGGCAATAGAATGCAGAAGGTCAGAACTCAGGCTCTGCCCTGAGGCTGCCACGGTCAGTTCCCCAACCCCACATTTACTGTGAGTGTAACCTGGGCAAGTTGCTTGACCTCTTTGTGCTTCAGTTTCATCTAAAAAAAAGACAAAAAGAATACCTATCCCAAAGAAGTTTTGAGAGGAATAATCCATATTAAGAGCTTAGAACAGTGCCTGGCACACAGTAAGCGCTCAATAAATATTAGCTAATATTATTAAGGTAAATCACTGACTGGCTTTTTTATCCCCACTAGAGCCAAACGGACCTCAGCACAGAGGTAAAAAGAAACATGGAGTAACTGAGTGTGATTTTTAGATTGTAGACACAGGCTAGGCTCTTGGGCCAGAACCTAGTTGTTTCAAGCAATGAGAAAAGAGAATTTAGGTAATTCCTAGACCCTCTGGAATGCACAGATTTTTCATACGTATTTTGTCCTATATTAGACCATTTTATGATAAAAACGTCTTTTGTAGTGGTTCGCACCCAACACAAACACATGGGGAGGTCAAAATCAGCTGAGTTGTATCCTACCTTCTGAATCAAAATCCGGGATACAACCCAGATATCTATTTAAACAAACAAACAAACAAACACACTTTCCAACTAATTCTAATGTGCAGGAGATCTTGGGACCCACTGATCTTGACAGTGCTAAATGCTCAAAGTGTCCTTCCAAACAGCATTCACATACCTCAGATCTGCACATTAACCCACACAAATGTAAAATCATTTTCTATCACATTTGTGGCCAAGTTTGATTCACTTAAAAAAAAAAAAAAAAAAAAAGCCAAAGTGGGGGTTTCCCTTAGGAACAGTATTTTCATCACAGTTACACACTGCTCTGTTGGTCTGCTGAAATTCAAAGTCTTTTAATTAGAACTACCCAGGAGAACATTTCAGATATGCTGATATCATTAGGTAGCATAATGACACATTACGTTTGTTTAGACCTGTATGTAGTATTCTATCGTTTTATTTCTTCAAAGCTTCAAGTACCGCTAAGTATGTAGAGCAATTAATGATTTCTGTTTCACAGATAAGGCGTGAAATAGTTAACTGAAACCAGCAAAGCCAGAAGAAGAGCATACATTCTAACTCCCAGAACTGTTTCTGTTCATTTGCTTGTGTTAACCCTGAGAAAAACATGATACAACAAAATACCTTCTAAATGCAAGAAAACTGAACAGAAAGGGAAAAGGTCTGAGTACTATAAAGTTACTGCTATGAACTCCCTAAGAAATTGTATTCCTCCTTCAAAATTTAATCATGTATCATAAAATAAAAATCCCTGGCTTCTTCCTCTTTATTTATAATAAATGAGACTGGGAAAGGATAAATGTGAATAAGTAGTAGGTTAATCACTAAATTGTATGGAACCAATACAAACGACAGAGACGCAGAAAAGTCTCCAGCCCATGGGAATCTTACTAAACAAAGCCAGAACCAAACAGGCAAATTCACATCATTTCAGGATGTTTTTAAGAGTCAAAATCACTTTAACTACTTTACTTTATAGTGCTCTAGACCTCTCTCGACTCCTTACGTAACATACTCAGGATAAATGGAATTAATTTTGAGAAGCAATAACACGAATACATTTCCCACCATAAGGAAGATCAGTGGCATTTCTTTTCATTGCTCATTTTCAGGCTGCATGATAGTAAAGTTCTAACTGCTAATTATTTTAAAACTGCATTTATATAAAATAAAATGTTTTATAATTATTTTTGAAATACAAGTTGTTACTGATTTCCACTTAATTCTGCTAAATTATTAATATAACTCATTCATGGCACTTAATGATCTTACTAAAACACAATGAATACTAAAGACTGTATTTTTTAGTTCAATTTCAATCACAGAGGTTAAAAATGCCGGGAATTTAATTTAAAAAGCATGTTGCAGGATCAATCCTGGAATCTTATTCAGATCAATGCTATTAAAAATAAAGAAAGTCAACGAAATAGGAGACCACAGAAACATAATTTTAAAAGTTAGCTTTCAAACTATGCAACTTACTGTAAGAAGCCAAATCTATCCGTGACTTTGTAAACAAGGTAATCAGCATCTTCCCAAGGTTCAATCTCTGCACCTTCTCGTCCCTATAATAGGGGACAAAGAAGGGTGTTATTGGGAATATATAAAACTGAATAATTTCTTAAAAAGAACAAAAAAACAACTTATTTTTTTACTAAAAATAAGAGCTGGAACTGAGACATTATTGACCCTAATTAACTTTAAAAAAATTTCTGGCAATAATCACTATTTCTTTGATACAAACTTTGGAAGATATTAAGCTGTGATCAGACCTGGGTTCCTGTGAGAAACAGACTGGGAAAGACGGAGCAACGGAGGACAAGACGCCACTCAAGAATGAACCGCCAGGGCTTCCCTGGTGGTGCAGTGGTTAACAATCCAACTGCCAATGCAGGGGACATGGGTTCAAGCCCTGGTCCGGGAAGATCCCACATGCTGCTTGCGCCACAACTATTGAGCTTGCGCTCTAGAGCCCGCGAGACACAACTACTAAGCCCGCGTACCACAACCACTGAAGCCCACTCTCCTAGAGCCCGTGCTCCACGGCAAGAAAAGCCACCGCAATGAGAAGCCCGCGCACCGCAAGGAAGAGTAACCCCCGCTCAGCAATGCAGACCCAACGTAGCCAAAAATAAATAAATAAATTTATAATTAAAAAAGAATGAACTGCCAAACTTGAAGGTTTTAGAGTGAAAACATCTTAGAAAAAAGTTATGTCTTGCTTTTTCATGCTAACTTCTCAGAAGAGTAGGCTACCTACTTTGCCTCTTTTCCTCTTCACTCCAGCTCTACTGGCCCTGATACTATCTTTGCCAAGGTCAGGTCAAAACCGCCCTCCCACCGTCAGATCCCGTGGACACTACTCTGGCTTCCTCACCGAGTGGATTTTTCTGCTGCGCTTGTCAGTGCTGCTCAGCCTCATGACACCACCGTCTCTTGGTTCTCCTGTCCCTCCCCTACTCTGCTGTGACAGCTTCCTCATGGGCCGCCCCCACCAAGTGTCCGTGTGCCCAGAGCTCCATCCTCAGCCCACTGCCCGTGACACTCCCCTCCTGAGCTGTGAAGCAGCACTGATTGGAGCAGGAGACCCAGGGCAAGAGTCTACACTAATCCCTCACGTTTCACACTCAGTACCCGACTGTCTCGTGGATGTTTTATAACTGCCTGTTCATGTGTTCTCTGAGTAGGCCGTGAGCATCTTGTGGGCAAGGACCCCTTGTAACTCACGTTTGTACAGTGAAACCCCAAGGCCTGGCATGACACTTGGCCTGGTCACTAAGTGTTAACTGCATGAAAAAAAAAATGCACGTGAGCATGAACAAATGATGGTTCTATTGGTTTTAAATTAGTTAAGCAGTAAAATAAATTAATTAGGTTTTTCACGGACTATGTTAAAACCTAATCATAATAATGGGAAACAGTGTCTGATGTTCCAAACAACCAACTTAAAAACAAACTTTGGGAACATGATTGTTAAGTTGAGCTCTGCCTGTATGCCTCCCTGGAAGCAGGGCACAGTCCAGGTGGCCTTCTATAATTTCATGTTCCTGTTATTCTCATAAATAATCAAAAATAACAGATACTAAATTACATCCAAGTGAAATAAATATAAACCATGACATTTATAAATCATGGCTACAACTCATAGATCTCAAGAGATAAGGTAATAATAAGGATATAGGTAAATTGTCAACAACTGTGATTTTCTAGGGCATAAAAAATGAAATTCCATAATTAACTTAAGGATAAAATGCTAATGGAGATTATGCATCATGTATGAATTCAAATTTTCAGATCCGTGTTCAATTTTTAACATCACGTATCCATTATAAATAAAATGGGTATTCAATTCCATATACTAATATATTAAAATACTTATTGAACACCTAGTATGAGCCAGAACTATTGTAGGTATTTAGGATATAAGAGCAAATCAAACAAAAGAAATTCTTACCCTCAGAGAGTTACACTCTAGGAGGGAGAGCAGACAACAAAGTATAATATAAAGTATGCTGACACTTTAAATGCTATGGTGAAAAATAAAGACAAGAAAGGGGATAGAGAGAGCCAGGGGGTGGAAGGGTGTATTAAACAGTGTGGTCAGAGAAGATTTCACTAAGAGGTAGCATCTGGGCAAAGAAAAAGAGGAGGCAATAGGGCATGAAGGTATCCAGGATACAAGTGTTCCAGGAAGAAGAAATAGCCAGTGCAAAGGCCCTGAGGCAGGAGCAAGCCTGGAGGAAGTGTTGGAAGAATAACAAGTGACCAGAGTGGCTAAAGCACAGGGAAGGAGGGAGAAAAAATACGGAGATGAAGTCAGAGAAATAAGATGACTTCAACAGTCACGGGAAGTAAACAAATTGCTGCTGTAATTTAAGCTCTCCAAAAAGCAACTGCATTTCTATTTATATTTTTGTAAATAAAAATTACTCAAAGAGTAAATATGAATACTTACTCTGTCATATTTAGCAACTATTTCAGCTCGCTCTTGGGCAAGTTTGACTGCTACATCCTGGTTTGAATCTGTGAAGAGATCAAATTTCAATGAACTGTCATTTAAAGATTTATAAAGTTAATTAATTATGAAACTAAGATAAAACAAATGAAAATAAAACAGTAAATCAATGCTGCCTAAAATGACAAACCAGCAAAACTGAATAAAGTATCCGTAATTATAACTTTGAAATATCAACATATCTACCATTTCAATATTACAATACCATACTCAACAGAGAGCAAATTTGTTAACACAGCATTAACTTAGGGGATATGGTAAATCTTATCCCTCAAGGGTTAATTTTGGATCTAGTTTCATAGAAATAAATATTAAAGTAGAAACTGGAACTGAGAGCTCTTAAGTTTTCAGGTGAAATCCACCTGGGTAGATGATGAGAAGAGCATTCAAGAAGGCTTTTAAAATTTTAGGTAATTTGCTCGCAAAATAAATCAGTGCAAGACAGACTTCAGGAGTTAAAAAAATATTTCTCTGACATGACGAATATAATCATTTCTTCATTTAGCTTCTCAGGTTTCCCTTATCAACTGCCCCAACTACTATTATAATCTCCCGTTTTTTATCACAACACAACCACTAATAAAGTTTTCTTTCTTATTACCACCAGGCTATCTTTCAAAAACGTTAAGTCTGATAACAACTAAAGGTCAAAACGTGAAATAGTGTGGATATGATTACACACCCCAACTACCATAAATGAAAATAAAAGATCAATGACAGACTGTATAAAAGGCACCTCTGATCCAGAAGAAAGACAAGCATTCCAGTGGAAACTGGGCAAAGATCATAAGCAAGAAGTTCACAAGAGAACAACAGCACTGAGAACTCCGTGTTCCGCGCAGCAGCCGGCAGACAGTTAAGATACGGCCGGCAGCCGACACTGCAGAGAGCACTTCACATGCCTTACCACACTCAGTTCTCACAACGGCACTTTACTGTATTAATTCTATTACACAGATGGGGAAAAAAATGAGGTTTAGAGATTTTAACCAACTGGTCTAAGGTCACAAAGCTAGTAAACAGCAAAGCTAGATTCAAATCCAGACAGTACTGACTCCACAGTCCATAATTTTAACCACTACTTTATAAAGAAGATCACTAAAGACATGAAAAGTGATGTCCAGTTAAAGATGGCAGATGGAACACACACTTTTATATCCATTCCTCCTAAAACCCCACTAAAATGACAATATAGGGATTCTTTAAATCCTTGCCCTCAGTGGCCCAGCAAATGGAGGTTCCAGAGAAAAGGTGAGGGTGGGGTTAAAAACAGGGAGTTGATTAAAGAAGTCAAGTCCCCGAGAGTTGAAGGGATGCGTGTGTGTATGTACGAGGTTGAGTGAGTGCAGGGAAGAAAACCAAATCCTCACCCTCCAAAGCAGGAAACCATGAGATAATGACTAAATCTGCAGAACAGGAAGCGGCCATATAGGCATGGTATCTAGTGCTTCGGAAGTAAACGGATAATGAACCAGCTGGGAGTGGAGAGTGATTACTTCTTTGGGGGTGGGCAGCCGGGAGGGAGGGGTGTGGAAGTCAGCTTATTTTTCAAAATAAGTTTTACAGGCTGCTGAATCTTTACACCAAGTACAGCTCTGATAAAAATAAAAGCTAATTTTAAAAGCCAAGACATGGGGGAAAAAACTCAAGTCATCAGAAACTAAGGAAATACAAATTTTAAAATACCACTTTGGAGGGGGATGGACCTAGAGTCTGTCATACAGAGTGAAGTAAGTCAGAATGAGAAAAACAAATACCATACGCCAACTATGGAATCTAAAAAAAAAAAAAAAATATGGTTCTCATGAACCTAGAGGCAGGACAGGAATAAAGATGCAGATGTAGAGAATGGACTCGAGGACATGGGGAGGGGGAAGGGTAAGATAGGATGAAATAAGAGAGTGGCATGGACATAGATACACTACCAAATGTAAAATAGATAGCTAGTGGGAAGCAGCCACATAGCACAGGGAGATCAGCTCGGTGCTTTGTGACCACCTAGAGGGGTGGGATAGGGAGGGTGGGAGGGAGACGCAAGAGGGAGGAGATATGGGGATATATGTATGCATATAGCTGATTCACTTTGTTATACAGTAGAAACTAACAGAACATTGTTAAGCAATTACACTCCAATAAAGATGTAAAAAATAAATAAATAAAATAAAATAAAGGGACTTCCCTGGTGGCACAATGGTTAAGAACCCACCTGCCAATGCAGGGGACACGGGTTTGATCCCTGGTCCAGGAAGATCCCACATGCTGTGGAGCAACTAAGCCCATGTGCCACAACTACTGAGCCCGTGTGCCACAACTAATAAAGCCCATGTACCTAGAGCCCGTGCTCCACAACAAGAGTAGCCACCACAATGAGAAGCCCACGCACCACAACGAAGAGTAGCCCCCTCGCTGCAACTAGAGAAAGCCCGCACGCAGCAATGAAGACCCAACACAGCTAAAAATAAATAAATAAAATACCACTTTGCACCTATCTCACACTGACCAAAAAATGCATTGATATTACTCAATCTTGATAGTGTGGGGAAATCTTCCATTACTTATGCTTTGGGTAGACTTACAAATGTATAAAATCCTTCTGGAAAGCAACTTGACAATATATCTCAAAAATCTTAAAAACAGGGACTTCCCTGGTTGGCACAGTGGTTAAGTCTCTGCACTCCCAGTTAAGGGGCCCGGGTTCAATCTCTGGTCAGGGAACTAGATCCCACATGCATGCCGCAACTAGGAGTTTGCATGCCACAACTAAGGAGGCCGCCTGCCGCAACTAAGGAGCCAGCAAGCTGCAACTAAAGAGCCCGCGAGCCACAACTAAGGAGGCTGCCTGCCGCAACTTAAGACCCAGCACAACCAAATAAATAAATAAATATTAAAAAGAAAAAAACCTTAATAGGTAGAGACTATAGCCCAATAAATACCCACATAATAGCAAAGTGCTGTCTATATGTTAAATAGTATTTTTTTAACATCTTTATTGGAGTATAATTGTTTTACAATGGTGTGTTAGTTTCTGCTCTATAACAAAGTGAATCAGTTATACATATACATATGTTCCCATTGTTAAATAGTATTAAGGACAAAAGACACAAGAAAAGGTTTCTAAAGTAAAGAAAAAAATAAAATTTTTAAAAAATCTTAAAAACAGGCGTCTCCTTTACCCAATAATTCCACCTCTAGGAATTTATGATAATGAGATAATCAAACAAGCCCAAGGTTGTTTATAATAGTAAAAATAGCAGAATGGAATTTGTGAATTTCTTAAAGCTTATTTGGGAAAAAAATGTTTATGCCACTGCTTTTCTCAGACTACAAAGTGTCAATCAATATACTATCCTTTGAGGGAAATGTGAATAAATAACAAATGGTTCAATAAAATAACAAAAATACAGGTTAGTTGTTCAGATTTTCACAGTTAACTTACACATTCAGAAGTCTGGGATACTCAACTCAATTATACACATATTTATTATCCTATTTTAGACGTATGAACCTTCATCAATTCCTTTTTTCCTCTCCTGTTACCCAGCTTTAACACATTACACTCACATTTCTACAAAAGGGTAGGGAAAGCAAATTAACAGAAGTTAAACTCAAACTAGGAAACTTGGCTACTTAGTAAATTCTACTTCCATTACCAGAACAGCTAAGCATGAATTTCTATGGTGATTAGGCCAAATCCAATAAATGAGTGCTTTCTTTGAAGTATTTTATACTAGTCCTTTATTCCTGCTACTAGTCCTAGGAGTCTCAACTATATTTCCAACTAAACAATGAAAAGTTTAAAACTGTAGGGCTTCCCTGGTGGCGCAGTGGTTGAGAGTCCACCTGCCGATGCAGGGGACACGGGGTTCGTGCCCCAGTCCGGGAAGATCCCACGTGCCGTGGAGCGGCTGGGCCCGTGAGCCATGGCCGCTGAGCCTGCGCATCCGGAGCCTGTGCTCTGCAACGGGAGAGGCCACAACAGTGAGAGGCCCGCGTATCACCAAAAAAAAAAAAAAAAAAAAAAAAAGTGTAAAGGCAAGAACTGGAAACAGTATAGAGTTGGGAAGTGAAGATACAAAGTATCCCAAGAAAACATCATTGTGGAAAACTGTAAGATACAACGCTTTACATGGGTCGTCTCCAGTCTAGAGATTTCCAGAAAGGAGACCTAGCCAAGTAATAGGGGTTGTACTGGAATTGGATGAAACTGTACCTACTTTTATGGGAATAAAATGATTAACATGATTAGAATAGTTGACTCCAAATCAAGTCAGTACTAATCTTTAAATTCCTTTAGAAAGTTCTTATCCTTGTATTTCCCGATGGGGAGAAAAATTTGTAATGTTAATGAATGTAAAAGAGAACAGAGTTAAAGTCAAACTAATTTTATAAAATATAGCAAAACCTGGGTTTCCCTGGTGGCGCAGTGGTTGAGAGTCCACCTGCCGATGCAGGGGACACGGGTTCGTGCCCCGGTCCGGGAAGATCCCACGTGCCGCGGAGCGGCTGGGCCCGTGAGCCGTGGCCGCTGAGCCTGCGCGTCCGGAGCCTGTGCTCCGCAACGGGAGAGGCCACAGCAGTGAGAGGCCCGCGTACCACAAAAAAAAAAAAGCCAAACCAGCTTCTTTCAAGAGACTAAATAGAAATGCCAATCTTTCCCAACACCAAGTTTAGAGACATTATTTAATAATCTGCATTGTGAAGCAAGCATCTTTCCAGTAAGAAGTAGTGTCCTTATGCAGAATTCACTATAGTTAAATTATATTTCATACTGTCTGATCTACAGTTGAGAAGTTTATTAAGAATTATAGTAGAATACTCCCTTTGGTTTTGTTCTGATTGCTTATTTAGAAATTCCACTGCAGAACAAAGAGTTTGCCCTATAAACACTGACCACAGAAGGTATCAGCAGCTGTCTGTGTCTATGCAAGTGTGCACCGACTTCCAGGCACCTATTAAACGACGACGGCTGTGTTCCTGGGCACTTGTCATTATCAAACAAGAAACCTATCACATTATTCAAGCCAAATTACATCAAATTACCTTAATTGACTTTACATCTAATATAACAATGTTTCAAAGTATAAGAGGCACATTTTAAGCAGTAAGGATCGAAAGGCATATGGATTAAATACTCAAGTAAACAGAAAACATCTCTGGGCACAAATGTAAGGAAGAAAATGACAACTAGAGCATTTTAAGAAGACCTCTAATTCCATTTAAACATAAAAACTTTTAACAATCAAACATCCACCTGGACTGCAACTAGTATCACTAAGTTAGTCCCAAATTGTAATGAACAATTCATTCAAAGTTACTAAATTTTAAATTCAATGAAACAAAATAGACCATTTTTCCTAGTATATATTTTGACAGATGAATGTTAAATAAATATGTATTTCAATTTTAAAGTACTTTACCCTTTGTTAGATAACCAGTCTGGCTTTGGGAATTAACAACAGCTTCAGTCCTCATAGAGTAAACTTATCTCTTCCAAGATTCCATTACTGCTTTATAGTTTGCAAGCACACCAAGAGTGTTAGGTGGTCCCTCACACATCCTGCAACAAACTGAAACAGAAAAGCGGAAGGCAGCTCTACTTTAAACTATTTGTGAAACAGGCACAAGAAAGAAAAGGTCTGAGATGTATTCTAAGGGGAAAAAAAGACCTTGCTGTGGTTACACGCACTACAGATATTCAAACAAAGATGATGTTTGTTGAGGGTAAAAACATGCCTTTCAGGCTAGATCCCAAGTATGAACCACACCAGCCTACACCCAGCATTCCATCTAGTAACAAACAGCGGCTTTGAATATGCCTTAATCTTGCACTTCAAAATTAGCCACATTATTACTTTTAATAAAACTTGTCTTGGAGCAATAAAGAAAATTTTTATTTAAAACATTAAACTAAAGCTAAGTAGGAATACTCTTCTCGAGTACATTTTATAACTTAATTTTAATGATACTTTTTAATGTGAAAGCTTCAGCCCCTGTTTCAGACACTAAGCAAATGTATACTAAATTCTGGAGGGTTTTGGAAATATTTAACACACCACACATATACAAGTGAAATAAATGTTTCATGAAACAAAACGCACAGCTACTGCAGGGAGGTGCTGTGAAATGTCCTGTTCTATTTATTCTTTCCTTCTTCCCTTCACTGTTTCCTTCTTTCTTTCTTTTTTTTTTAAAGGGTTGGGACCTACAATATGGAAACTACTTTGCAAATGTGACAGCCACCTTAGAGGAATGATTATGGACATTAATTACACATAACTGGACACTAATGAATTACGTTTACACTCAGCTCAAGCCAGGTGTAACATTCAATACAGGTAAAAGATGTCAGAAGCTTAGAGAGAGGGAAAAAGTTCAAATCATAAACCAAGGGATGAGAATCAGACTGGCATCAAATTTCTTATCAACTAGAAGGTAATGAAGCACTTATTTTCAAAGTTCTGAGAAAAAGAAAATTATCATGAGCTTGGAATTCTATACCAAGCTAAACAATTGGTTCGGTATGAGGAAAAAGTAAAAACGTTTACAGACACTACAAGGTGGGGTGAGCTGAAGAATGACTCCCCAAAATACGTCCACATCCTAATCTCAAAAGGAATTTGCGGGTGTGATTAGTAAGGACCTTGAGACGGGGCGGTGCCCCTGGATTGTGAAGGTGAGCACAACGCAGTCTCAGGAATCCTGTGAAAGGCAGCCAAGGAGGTCAGCGGAGGAAGCAGATGCGAGGAGGAAGGCAGGAGGCTGGAGTGATGTGAAGAAAGAAGGGGCCATGAGCCAAGGAAAGGAGGCGGCCTCCAGAAGCTCCGAAAGGCAAGGATCCCCATTCTCCCCTAGTGGCTCCAGAAGGAATCAGCCCTGCTGACTTCAGCCCAGTGGAACTGATTTCAGACTTCTGTCCTCCAGCACAGTAAGAGAATCAATTTTGTTGTTTTTAAGCCACCAAGTTTGTCATAGTTTGTTACAGCAGCAAGAGGAAACTAATACAATGATTAAGAGTTTACTGCCTAGGGCTTCCCTGGTGGCGCAGTGGTTGAGAGTCCGCCTGCCGATGCAGGGAACACGGGTTCGTGCCCCGGTCCGGGAAGATCCCGCGTGCCGCGGAGCGGCTGGGCCCGTGAGCCATGGCCGCTGAGCCTGCGCGTCCGGAGCCTGTGCTCCGCAATGGGAGAGGCCACAACAGTGAGAGGCCTGCATATCACAAAAAAAAAAAAAAAAAAGAGTTTACTGCCTAAACAATGTTTCTTTGACAAAGACTCTCTCCTTGTCCAAACTTTTAACCATCCTCTTTACTAGGCCTTGAATCCCGTTTTAGCCTGCCTAGCCCAGCTGTAGCAAAAATCCTGCTAAGTCAGTTCAGTAAGAGTCCCCCCACCCTTGACATCTCTTTGCTCTTGATATCTGGTCAGATTCCTCACCCCCACCCTTGATATCTGGTAACACTGGCCTGCCTCTAGCAAAAATCCTGTTAAGTTGGCTTAGCAAGAATCCCATGCTTGAAGTCTCCTCTTAGTAATTTTCTATCCACCAAGACCCTCACTTGACTGACTATAAACCTCTTATTTATAGGGATTTCTTTATTGTTTTAATAAGTGTCAGAATAATTGTTTAACAGAATCAAAAAAAGGGGTAGACACAGGATCCATGCAATCTCAGGAAGCTAACTGTGTAGTTGCCTAGAGACTGACTAGCCTCCATTAGAATAGGGAATACAAGGTGTCTTCAAGAAGAAAGTGGATTCTAGGCAACATGTAGATCACAGATATTATTAGCGATACAGTGAAAGCTTACATATGAAAGATACCAAAAAGAGGATAAGAAGACTATTAGAAAATTCAGAACAAACAAAGCAGAGAGTGATAAAAGTCATGGTCAAATATGAAGCAATGTACAAAGGGGCATGGCTATGAACTTGATACACATGGGAAAAGTGAATTCATCTGACCTTGACACTTTCAACATTAGGATTATATTTCCTTCCTTCATACTTCATCATAATGTTTGAGATTGAAGTAAATTATATTGACTACCGACATTGTGATTATATAAGGATTTTATTGGCTTTTAATGTTCATAACCAACTATATACAAAGCGTCTGCACACTTCCACACACCCCACTCCAAACCTAAGTCCCCCTTTCTAGAAGCTGCCACCGTTATCTCCCCAAACTATTCTCCACACTATACAAGAACCTGCATGTATGTATGCACATACACATATATTTAAATGTCCCTTTTCTATTTAAAAACTAGAACCATTCTATAAATAATTCTAGATCTTACTCTTTTTTGCTTAACAGTACATCTCCGAGCTTATGCATATCAACACCAATAAAGGCTTAGCAACCAGTTCTTGCAGGGAAGAAGTTTAGGCTGTGAGCCCTGGTTTGTGGCATCTGCCAATTTCTATGCTGCGAATATTCCCACTGTGGCAGCCAATTACCAAGGTACCAGTGTGATGTCACCAAACGCATAGTTCAGGCTGGGTCCAATAAATCAGTGGATCTACCTCAACCTTTTTCACAGCTGTAAAGTTTCCCAATGCACAAACATAATTTATTCAACTAGTCCTTTCTTAGGAATTCGAACTAGGATAAACTAGAGAGTCAATTTGTAATGAGAGTTAAAGATGAAACATTATGAGGTAAAGAGCTTAACAGGTTACTGAAATCAAAGGCAAGATGAAAAAAAAGAGGAAGCAGAAACTACCAGTAAGCTGAGAAAAAGATGCTTCAGAGAGGAAAACGGTACCCAATACGCAGAGCAAAGCAGAGTCACCATCAGAGAGACCTTTTAGCCTAAAAAAAAAAGAGAAAGACTAGCCCACCCCTGAGCTGCTGCTGCGGTTGCTGGCTTTCCTTTCCTACTCAATGCATGCATACAAAGCAAATGCTTTTTCCTGAACTTATCTGAGTAAATTACCCATGTCTATAATTTGAGTTCTTTAATTTCATCTCATCTTTCAACCAAAAGAGGCCCTAAGTATCGATGGTGCCTAAACAATGTTTCATTTATTTGTGATCGCTTTCTTAGAATACTATGGACTAAGATACACCAATTATAAAGATTCTTCTAATGATAAAATCTTAAAAGGCACCATTGCTAAAAACGTCAGCATTTATTTTCCCATGCTCTAGATCGAAGGCTGAAGGGAACGCTCAGAGGAGAAATAAGCAGAGTTAAACAGATCAACATCAAAACACAACTAAAAACAAAATAAAGGAAGGCACATCAGTCACAAAAGAACCTGAAATACCACTTATTTTAACTGGGTATTCTGTGAGAGATGAAATTCAATACGGACACTTTATAGTGGCATATACCTACTCTCCCCGCAACAAAGTTTATACTGGAGTAGCATCCTGGGAGAGCTTCACATCCTTAGCCAAAAGCTCCACCTGGTGGTCCTGTGAGCGCCGATCCAAAATCTCCGGTCCCTTTTACCCTAATCCATGCTCCCGCGCCCTCCAGCACAGTCCCACCTCCACCTCTCACAGCTCGGTCAACTCCACCTTAAAACAAGTGTCTTATCAAAAATGTACAACCTCAAAACCCCATTTCTCTCCTTCTTCCTTCCCCCACTAGAGTAATAATCTCAGAAAAATCATTTGGCTTCCTTCCCTTTTTCCATGTTAACTTGGAAACAACACAACAACAAGATTCTGATCACAGCTGCAATTATAAAAATAGTGTAACTAATCACGATCAAGGAAGGGAGAGTCGAAGGCTGAAAGTTAAATACAGGAAAGAACCAATGCCATAAACCCAAAAGTCCTCAGAAATGCCCCACTTTCCACTTAAAAAGAGCCACACAAGCTTCCACATACATCTTCATACTCCTCTGGTAATATGCATTGTCTGATACAATAAAAGTGTTTCAAACAATAAGCCTAAGTGCTCTTCAATTTTAGCTTTTACCTGTCAGTGTAAATATGATTTATACCTTTCCATTCAAAATATTTCTAGGATCTCACTAGAAGCATGATATCAGCATTTTCTATTATATCATGTTTTCATTTTTAAATTTTTCATTCAATGTGCAGAACACATTTCTTCAAACAAATTCTTATACAGAAGCCCAACTTTCAAGCAAGGAGAGTGATGGCGTTGAGGAGAGATGGAGCAAAGTCCTCCCTGTGTTAGCATGTGTGTCATCTACTGCTCAAATGAGTTCTCTTCCAATAGTTTGCCAACTGCCATCGCCACCTCCCTTTCATAGAGTCCTCTCAATTCTCCAGGCCCTTATCTTGCATCTACAAATAAAAAGATTAACATTTTATAATTGGTAGGTTGCCTGTATGTTGTTTTGTTTGTAAGCATATATATTTTAAGACCTGTGAGAACAGGACACATCTCCAATATTTTAAACATGGGGCACCCAGCATCAGGTAGATATTTAATATTTCTAAAACTAATAAAATATTTTAAATCATAATTTTAAGAACAATTCCAGGGAAGGCTTCTATTACTTGCTTCCTGATTTCTAGAAAGATGAGAAACAAAATAATTTTAAAGTCCTACAATTACTGACAAGGATTCATTATAACAGGATAATTTTTTTCCCTAAAATTTAACCATGACTACAGACCTACTAGAGGATCTACCTTACCAATGCCCATTGCCATAAAGGTAGAATTGGTCACTGGTAGAACTGGCCTTTAGATCTACTGTATTTACCATCTGTTACCCACAACAATTTACTGAATATACTTACTTCCATGTCACTTCTATTAAACTGTGATCTCCATGAACAAAAGACAGTATCTCATTCCTCCTGGTATCTCTTATATCCATCACAGTGCCCAGCACACAGTAGTTGCTCACTAAGTATTTCTTTTGAAAAATTACTCAAAACTAGTTACTAATGTGAATTATTCAACCAGGTAAACACAATATATCAACTTATTTTTAAAATTAGATTCATAAGCGATTTTCCAGATATAGCTTTACCTCAAAAAAAAGAAAGAAAAAAGAAAATATATGCTTTTGCTAAAGATTCTTACCGTTCTCATACATTTTGTTCTGTTTTTTTTAAAGTCTATTTCAAGGTAGCATTTGAAATATTATTAGGACTCAGACATGAGAAGTCACAATCTATTTCTGATGAGCACTTCTGATTATTTACAAGACCTTCATATCCATTAAGGAATGAATGAATACATGCACGAACTATGTGGCTACTGGAAGATGAAAGAAACCAGAGACTTGTTTGTTATGTCTGTGTTCCAACCTCACACTTCCCCTTTTTCTAGCTCCCCAACCTACTCACAGACCATCACTGTCTCGCTTCCTTTACTGGAAGGTCCGGCTCACTCAGCTCCGTGCGCCTCCATCATGCTTCAAGCCCACGTGGAGGGCCTTCAGCTAGAGAAACACCCCCACTCCCTCCCACTCTTCCCTCACTCCTCTCGGGAGTACAGGGAGTTGGGGATGGGCTTGGCCGAGCTCCTTGCCTTCTTACCCAGCCACCCTGTCCCTGGGCACGTCCCTTCTGATATCCTCTCTATGCAGGAAAGCACCTGCCCTGATGGGAGGCCTGGGGTTGCTTGGCTGTGCTAGTCACCCGGTGGGTAAATCTAAGTCAAGAGAGGTTAATAAGCCCTTTCCACTTCAGAGCTAATGTCGTGCCCTCCAATCAGCCAAAACATTTTGCTCTCCATCTGTCAATCTCTCCTGTGTTACTTCTCAAAAAGAAAGAGCATTACTACTGGTTCCCTAGAACTCCCAAAATCAGACTAGTAACTCCAACGTTTATGTGTAAGATGATTCACAGAGAAAAAGGATATGAAGTGACGTAACAATGTTTAAATACCATTGCTACTAATGACAAACATAATTATTACTTGTTGAATGTGAGTTTAATTTCCACATTTGGCAGCAGGGTTGAATGACAAAATTGCCAACAACAGATACCTAGAACCAAGACAAGCATATGAGTCATTTTACTCACTTCAACCCGCCTACAACTGCTGGCAAACTCAAGACTACACCTTAGCAGTTTTTCCAGCAGCATGAGAGCATGACTGTAGTAACAGATGACACAAGACTGGTGTGTAACAACTCCTTGCTTGTGGCTATTTTATAACCTGCTTAGTGCAGGTTTAATATATACCAGACATTTACTACGCATTTACTATGCATAAACTCACATAATCCTCACAGCAACCTACTCTGTTAGTTTTATGACCCTCCCTAGTTTACACACAGGGAGCGTGATGTTCGAAGAGGTGAAGTGATTCAGGTCCTACAGGAAGTAAGTGGCAGAGCAGAGTCTGGCTGTCTGACTTCAAAGCCCCGTTTCTAACGGCCACACTATTTGTTAAAGTATAAGTGAGTGATCTTTTTCTATTTCTTCTCACCTCTGCTAGTCCTTACATTGCTTTTCTTAGAAACAAATCTATTTATGATTCCTATGAATTTTAACAGTTGTGTTTTCTGGGTTCCAGTAACCTTCCAATCTTATCACACTAAATTGTCAATTATTTGTGCAAAATGGAGACCAATGATGTGTAGAATCTAAGAACCATTTATATAAAATATTCTTTGTGATCATAACCTCCCCTCTATTACATTTTAAGTGGTGTATCAATACTTTAGGATAATAACAGGAAATGATCAAGAAACAGGCAAAAAAAATTGACAGGATAATCACCAAATGGATACTAAAGTTAACTTTACTAAAATACTTTATGCTTTTAGTAGATACTAAATCAAATGTCTTCATGATTAATTTCTATGATTACAGAAAGAATTCTGTTGAATCCACTTCATTTCCTTAACTTTCACAACTCTTTCAGCTCATTTGGAATTGTAAGCATGTACAGTTGTATTAATTACGAAAAAACTTTGTGTTGAATTCAGCCCAATGGGTATTAATAACAAATGATGCAATTACAGCAAATTCTTATAGACCAGATATAAGACAAAGAGAATTCACAGACTGCTCACCCTAATAGCAAATAACTAATTCCACAGATAGTTTCGCAAGCCTTATTCTCAACCCAAAGGTAACTTTTCTACTCTTTAAATAAAAAATGCAAATATGCAAAAACCAAGTTGTGCCCAAAATGACACATGAAAACAAGAAGTAAATATTACCTAGAACAACTGAGTAGCAAACAGGAAGAACTGCATTAATACATAAACAAAAGTATGAGCTATGCAAGTATTTGGTCCCCAAATGGCCCTTGTTCAAATTGGAACATAAGGCCATCAAAAGTCAGCAATGTGGGATACAATAAATGTTAAGTGCTCATATCACACTGAAGCTGTCATTCATTCAATCATTAAAAAAGAGAGACAGGGCTTCCCTGGTGGCGCAGTGGTTAAGAATCCACCTGCCAATGCAGGGGACACAGGTTCGAGCCTTGATCTGGGAAGATCCCACATGCCTCAGAGCAACTAAGCCCGTGAGCCACAACTATTGAGCCTGAGCTCTAGAGTCCACGAGCCACAGCTACTGAGGCCCGCATGCCACAACTACTGAAGCCCGCACGCCTAGAGCCTGTGCTCCACAACAAGAGAAGCCACCGCAATGAGAAGCCCTCACACTGCAACAAAGAGTAGCCCCCACTCACCGCAACCAGAGAAAGCCTGCGCACAGCAACGAAGACCCAACACAGCCAATAAATAAATAAATAAATATATATATATTTTTTAAAAGACAGAGCTCTAAACTCTGACACAACACCACATAACTCTCACAACATACAAGACATCTCACCTAACAAACCCTAAGAACGTTATCTATACATATCTCATGTGTATGTGTGCTTAATATGATATGTATTCTTTATATGGCTACTGTTACTGTGCTAACAATGTTCGTTAGGGTGACCTATACAAGTAAGATTTATTTTATAAAACAAACATCAAAACTGCTATACATACAGGGTAGTCATTGATCAGGAGTCTAGATGCATTAAGCACCAACAAAGAGCCAGGCTCATAAGTAATAGCTAGCACTTATAATGCACAATCTAAAAGTCTTATGTATATTATTTCATGTAATGTCTTCACATCTAAACTACAAGGTAGGTATCATTATCATTCATTCAAGAGACAAGAAAATTGTTAGGTTAATGAACTTGCAAGGATCACACAGCTTTGAAGTTGCAGAATTGGCATTCAGACCAAGACAATAGGCTTCAGAGCCTCTTAATCACTCCACATGGTCTTTGAATAAATAAAATAGCAAGCAAATGAACAAAGGTTTATCAAGAGGACCTGTCAACAGGTATCATCAAAGTAGCATTAAACAAGGGCAAGAGGCCAAGGAAATACCCTCCAGTCAATAGGAAGCCAGCCTGTTTCTGAAAAGAGGCCAGAAAAGCTGTGGAGAAAATGAAGATCACTCAGGAAGGAAGAACACTTTATCCTGCCTGTTAACAGTGCACGTCTGTTTGCTGAGCTTTTAATACCCATTAGGCACTGTGCTAGGTGTACAGAAAATCTCATTTAATATTCAAACAACCCTATTATCATTTACATTTTGCAGATGACAAAAATGAAACGTAGAGGTCACGCAACTTGTCCAAGGCTAAATTATCATCAGAGCTCAACTCAAACCCACATCTGAAAGGCTCCAAAGTCTGTGTCCACCTGCCCACTATGCTAGAGAGAGAGAGAGAGAGAGAGAGAGAGAGAGAGAATGTGTGTGTGTGTGTGTGTGTGTGTGTCTAAACTAATAAGGTCTACACTACCTACAAACTGGTGCACAGTCACCAGGAAGTGGGTTAGTTGACTCCAGTGTGCTCGAAACTACTGTTCTTGTGTTTCCACAGTGAATATCCTACTCCAATAAAAAGAAGTCTTCCTAGATCTGAAAATGATTACTTTCCAAAGTTACTTATTCCTGTACACTTTCAGATACCCAAGCTTCCAAAGTTTCACTCCACTGATTCCATAAAGCTGCCATAGAGCTTTAAGGATATAAAATGTATTTTCACAGTACCTGATTATTATAAACAAGGAAGCAAATTTTTCTAAAGTTTAAATTGAGGCAGCTAACTATTGTTTTCATATACAACTAGATACAATTATACAATTAAGCTTTCTTTTTTTTTTAAATTAATGCTTTACTAGTTACCAACTGCCAGACCCTGGGCAGGAAACAAGCAGGGTCTCTGCACCAATCGCATCTTACATGGTTTTTCATTCATACTGTCTATTCACTATAATCCAATCCTACACTTTTTTTCTTTTTTTTATAAACCCTTTCAACCACGTCTTTATTTTTTTCTATACACAATACATAATGTTCTTCACAGTAAAGATTCATTAGCTCTAAAGTATATCAATGTTTAAAATATAATATTCCCAACACATCTCCTACTGGCAATTTGTAGTATATAAACATGGTACAAAGATTTCAGTATTTCCCTGACAAAGACACCTTAATAAAACAAAACATTATTCACCAAAGCTAAAGGAATGGGCAGTGAATTTCTCACATCATTGTTTCAGTGGTGGCACAGATGCTTCACAAAACATCCACTTACTAAAAGCATTCTATCAATCCAATCTGAATATCATCTTGGAACATAAATGTGCATAATTTAAAGAAAGATCAAACACCTTCACAAATTCTTAACTCTTGACTTATACAAATACCAAAATATAAGTAAAAGCATTTTCAAGCTGAGTTAGAGAAAAATCAGCACAGTAGTACACTAATATTACCCTATCGTCAATAAATAACCATCTAGGACCAAGAAACAAATCTTCTTCATTTTTGGCATTTTGTTGGTTACCAGCAGAGTAGGTAATAAAGTTTCCTTAGCTTTACCCTTGGACAAAATTTGAAAAATTGGGAAAGTAGGCATAGTTTATGTAGCCATGTGTTTATTCAGCAGTGTTGATGGAGGGCCAGCCAGGTGCCCAGGACCATGGCGCGCAACATGCTTGTCGGGGAGCCTGGCAAGCAGCAGGGGACTCATGCTACATGGCGACAAAGGCTGCAGGAGAAGGACATGCCATGCGCTGTGAGAGCAAACCAGGGAGAGCAATCGAGGCTGGCTGAGTGAGTCGGGGAAGGCCTGAAAGAGGAGGGGATCGTTCCTGTGACAGATCAGCTGTACTGAACAATGCAAAATACTTCCCTGGTCTTGAAACTCTGCCTACACTGTACACCTTGCCCTCGGTTCTTCTCCTTCCTCCCTTGCTATTTTTTCTCAATATTTTGTGTTAATTCCTTCCCTTCTGTCTACTCTTCGAAGATGAGGTTCCCCAGGATTTGCTGTCTAGTATTTGCCCCAGCTCATCCTTGGTATTTGTCAGTTTTTAACATTTCAGTTTCAATACTGGAGCAAGTCATCCTAAAGGTCACGGCGTATAACCCCCAGCAGGTCCCTGAGGTGTGAGTGTGAACCAGCCCGTGTGTGAGAGAGCTGGTCACCTGCCGCAGAGGGAGCCCCACTGCCCGGCCGGCGCCTGTCCCTATGCACTGTCACCAACACACCAAATCAAATGGGGCGGGGGGCGGGGGGTGAAGGAAAACTGAGCAAAACAAAAAACTGAATGGCTTCAAAAAGAAAGCAACCTGGCTGTATTTGGGAAGTACTTCTGAATTGAGGGTCCTGCCACAGTAACGCAGCATGAGCCCCTCTACAGGTGACCCACAGACGTCTTAGATGCTGGAGCTCACCAGAAGTGTGCCAGGGAGGCCTACAGTTACCCCAACACCAAGCACCAAATCATCAATCGTCAACAAACAAACAAAAAACACCAGAAACAGAAAAAAAGACTGAAATGAAATGCACTAAAATGGTAACATTTTAACCTCTGAAAGGGAGAAATAGGAATAATTTTATTTTCTTCTTTGCACTTTTGTATTTTTTGAATGATCAGCAATAGGCATATGCTACTTTTATTATAAAATATGCTTTTATAAAAAATATAAAGATATAATATTGATGTTAGAAAAAAATTATTTTAATTTTCCAAATACATTTTAAGCTTTTTAATAAAAGAGTATGCTGACTGGAAAACAGACTTGCTCCTCTGGTTTTTTTTATGAGGTTTTAGATGAAAAGCTATGAAACAATTTTTGAAGAAAGCCATCTACAGTCATCAAAATGACTCTGCTCTATCTTTATGGATACCTAAAAATTCCATTTGAAATATCTAATAATCAATCATGTAAGTGAATGAAGGTCAGATTAAGAATATAAACACCAGCTTTCCCTTGGAAAAATTAGGTGGATTAAGTCTTCCAATATGTATTAATTCAAAAATTACTGAGCATAATTTATTGCCATTGCACTGTGAATACACATGGATAAAACATAATTCTTCAAAAAGATCACAGTTTTCAGGACTTCCCTGGTGGCGCAGTGATTAAGAATCTGCCTGCCAATGCAGGAGACACAGGTTCGAGCCCTGGTCCCGGAAGATCCCACATGCCGCAGAGCAACTAAGCCCGTGTGCCACAACTACTGAGCCTGTGTTCTAGAGCCCGCGAGCCACAACTACTGAGCCCATGTGCCACAACTACTGAAGCCCGTGCACCTAGAACCCGTGCTCTGCAACAAAAGAAGCCAACGCAATGAGAAGCCCGCGCATCGCAACAAAGAGCAGCCCCCGCCCGCTCACCGCAACTAGACAAAGCACATGCGGAGCAACGAAGACCCAATGCAGCCATAAATAAATAAATTTATTTTTTTAAATCACAGTTTTCTGAGTCAGAAAAATAATCAGGGCTTCTCTGGTGGCGCAGTGGTTGAGAACCTGCCTGCCGATGCAGGGGACACGGGTTTGTGCCCTGGTCCGGGAAGATCCCACATGCCGCGGAGCGGCTAGGCCCGTGAGCCATGGCCGCTGAGCCTGCACGTCCGGAGCCTGTGCTCTGAAACGGGAGAGGCCGCGTACCATCAAAAAAAAACAAGAAAAAAAAAAAAGAAAGAAAAAAAAAAATCAACAATGTGATAAATGCCCCTCAATAGATATCTTTTTTTAATGCTACAGAGAAGCCAATAGGAAAAAAGCAAAGTCAGAAAAAGACTTTACCTACAAGGCAACATCTGACCTAGGTCTTAAAAGAATGGTGGAAACACCATTTGGACAAGCGGAGAAAGCCGTGACATTCTAATAAAAAGCTGGAGTCCATGGTGACAGTACAGCTATTTCAATAGCACCTATGGCAACAGTCATGTTGGGCAGGAAAGACAGGTCTTTAAACTTTTATCATTTTTCCTTCCCCTTCTCTTTTCATAATATCCCACCCATCCACTGGAACAGAAGGTAATCTCTTGGTGCAAAAGTTAAGTGTACACAGGAAAATAAGCAAAGGAAAAGATTTGGGGATGAAAAATTAGTTTGAGGCCATAAATAAAATGAAATAAACTTACCAACAACTCATCTTTTGATACATTAACATATCATTATTACCGAGGTAATTCATTCATTACTACCTGGGTCATTCAGAATTGAATGACTAAGAGAATGATAATTGTAAGTCTTTTATTAATGATGTAAATTCTGCTCAAAACACAAATTTTAAAAACAAGTCTAATCACATCCAAATATATTTTCCTTTATATTATGAAGTGCCTATATAATGTATTCATTAATTTCCTAATAATGAATATAACATATTTGAGAAAAATAGCAGTAGTAGCATATAGATTTCCAAAAGAAACTTGCACCATTACATTCAAGATTTAAAGACAAGGGGCTTTCCTGGTGGCACAGTGGTTGAGAGTCCGCCTGCCAGTGCAGGGGACACGGGTTCGTGCCCTGGTCCGGGAGGATCCCACATGCCGCGGAGCGGCTGGGCCCGTGAGCCATGGCCGCTGAGCCTGCGCGTCCAGAGCCTGTGCTCTGCAGCGGGAGAGGCCACGACAGTGAGAGGCCCGCATACAGAAAAAAAAAAAAAAAAAAAAGATTTAAAGACAAAAACAAAACAACAGTCTTAAATGCAAGTGACTGATGAGAGAAAAGGTGAAAGGGCTGCCATTAGGCTCCAGGTAACATCTTGTCTGGAGATCCTGAAAATTTACATTTAAAGTTTCTTGACAGTAACCTATAAATCCCATTCCCACTCCAATGCCTCACCCTCAATTTACCTCAAAAACTTACACACAGGTTCAATCAGGTTCTAAATCATTTTTTTTTTACACAACAGCCGAAGAATAAAACTCTTTTAAGAAGTCATTAAATGGGACAAAGCCTCTTCCAGAATACTGTATTTGATGAGTTATGCCAATTTCCACATATTCCAGGAGACTGACTATAAAAATACATTTTACATAAAAGACCTGCCATCCTTCTCACTGTGGTATTTCTTAGAAAGCACTATTACCTACTCATTGAGTAAACTATCTGAAATTACAGAATGCATTTAGAACAGTGAGCCAAATTCCTCCTTTATGAGTAAATAAGCATGACAAACTTCACAACGCAGCAAAAAAGACTGGCAACAGCATAAATGTCCATCAATCCAGCTGTTAAAAATCATGAAGCAATATCCTGCACTGATTTGATTTGGATTCATCTGCAAGATATACTAGAGGGGAAAAAAGGCAAGGTTCAGAACAGAGTGTGTATCACACTACTGGGGTCAGGGATGTACATAAATACACAAAGTTAACGGCGGTTGTCCTGGGGGAGATGATCTCTCGCTGGATAACCTTCAGTACACCTTGAACTGTTTACCATGTACATGTTCCCCCTTATCAAAACATAACACATAGTAATCTTAAAAGGATCAGCGCTTTATTGAGGTGCAAAAATTAAACAAAGGATAATACGTTACATTTTATGCTATTTAGGGATGGTTCAAATACTTTAAAAATAAGCACAAGCCAAATAACAAAACTGACAGGAGAATCTGCCTCAGCAACTCACACTACAACTTTCCTATCAGTTTACTTACCAGAGGGGATTTTTAGTGCTGACAAGTCTGGGTGGTTTTGTAATGGATGTCGTACACCAGGGGGTCCCCGCCCCGCCCCCCCCACCCCCACGGACCCTCTGCGGCCAGTTAGGAGGCGGGCCGCACAGCAGGAGGGGAGCGGCGGCGAGCAAGGGAAGCACTGCTGCCTGAACCATCCCCCCTCCCCGCCCCCGTCCGTGGAAAAATTCTCTTCCACAAAACATTACAAACTTGCCTTTATAATGTTTTTGAAATGCCTTTAAAGCCCTTTAGAGGGCATTTTTTTTCATTTAAACTCTTATCTTCCTTATGACACTGATCTTGCCAACTGCATTTTTGCCAACTGCAGTCCTTTTCAAGAGCATAACTTTAATAAACTTGCTGACAAATAGATTACATTTGTAATCTCTTGTGAATGGCAGCAGATCCCTGTGAATGGCAAGCTACGTTAACTGGCCATGTTTAATACAACCAATTGAATGGGTTCTTTGGTTTCCGATAAAGCCATCAATGCTTTGACAACTTCACAGACTCACTATGTGCAAAGCTCTTTGCAAGTACTGAGGAACATAGAATACTGAAAGAGTTTCTGCCCTCCAGATGTTTACAACCCTGTAAATGAATAAAAGTATCCTTACCCTAAGAGATCGGTTTCCCAGCAAGGAAGCAAGGCAAAAGTAAGAATCCTTCTTAAAGCACATCACACCCTCTACAGGGGACAACATCGTTACTACACAACTTAAACTGTTTCTAACTTGACCAGAAAACTACATAGCATTTAATGAACTAATTCTAAGAGGTGATTATCTAAAGATAGAACAGAGTTTTGGTGAGGTCATTCTTCTGTTTACGTCAATATTATAAATGAGAGCCGACGTGGATTTTTCTTCTAGGAGATGCCTTCAGTTTGACTTATGTTCCTCGAGAAATCTAAGCACATCTAGAAATCAGAAACTCAAACTGCTTGGCACTAGGAAAGCCAACAGAAACCAAAGTTAATTGCCTACTTCCCTTCAAACCCTATCAAGCACCATAAATCTTGTGGGAAATGTGGTTATCTTTATTTATAATCTGCTTTAGAAAAGGCCTTCCTACTGAATTATGTCTGGAATGTGTGTCTATACGTAAACACCCACAAAAACTCTAGCTTTCCTAAAATCTACAGTCAATAATTTCACAAAAGTCTTAATAAATTAAAGTGAAATCAATATTGTTTCACAAATTAGTCCATATACCAGTAATTTTACTCCAATTTTTAAATCCAACTCAACAGAATTCTTAATAACTGCTCTACCACTTATTATTGATGTAAACTTGGGCCACAACCTGTGTGAGCTTCAGTCCCCTGACCTGTACAAGAGATACACGGTGATGGGAACAAGCACTTAGCTAACATTCACTAAACATCTACAATGTGTCAGGTACTGCTTTAAGCTGAGCATAATGTTCTAGGCATATATTCTCAAGCAATGATCATATGCAAACTCAAACAACCCTACAGTGTGGTCACTATTATTATCACCAAAGTACAGAGGAGGAAAACAAAGGCATTCAGAAATTTCCAAAGGTCTCACAGCCAAGTGCCAGAGTCCAGACTGTCGAGAATCCAGAAGCCATATTCTAAATTAAGATACAGCTGCCTAAAAGTTGTAAAAATCTCCTGTCCGACCTGTAGAATTCTTGCAAACATCCCTTTTAATCAGGCTCATAAAAGCATTGCAGAACTTTTAAGCGCCACAAGATTGATAAAATGGATTGTGTAGGTACCTAAGTAAAAATCAAAATTAAAAAGAAAAGTTAACGGGATTAAAGGGAACCTCAAAGTGTTATCTAGCTCAAACTCCCCCAAATGATGACCTTCCCTCTATAACATTCTTAATAAGTGATCACTAAATGCAGTGACCTTCAGGGCTTCCAGAGATGAAATCTCACAAGCTCACAAGTCATCCCCTTCCATCTTAAAATGTTCTAATTATTATTAGAAATGTCTTCCTTTTAGTTCTAAACAAAATTGGGCTTTTGCACATGACAACCCATAAATACAAAAATCACTGATATATTCACACTGCACACATGACATTTTATTAAAGTCCCCTTTGAAATGTGACACCTAAATCCAACATGACAGCCCAGAAAAAGTCTGAGGTGAGGAGAACAACAGTTCTATTACCGCCCTTGATCTGCTACCAAACCAGGCTGGCAAGTCAACGCAACGTGCTCCAATTTAGCATATATGTAAACATCTCTCAACCTTCTCTTAGGAGCTGTCTCAATCTCAATGTAGAGGTTGACATTTAATCTTTGTTAGTCAAGCTTTTTTTCATTTTGGTCCACTATTCTAGCCTGTAAGATCTTTGTAAATCTCCATTTCATAATCTTACAAGCTCTGTCAACTCTGTACCCTCCTCCTTCCATCATAAATCCAATGATTATAACTGAATTTTTATTCTAGCCACCGAAAAGCTGTTGAATAAGCTAAGACCCTAGGACACACTGGCAAAGTGTGTGCCACTTTGACATAAATAAATTACTTTAAACATGATCCATCAATCTCTGATATAAATAAATTACTTTAAACATGATCCATCGATTATAAAATCCTTACATGACCAATTACTTCTAGTCTATGGTGGCATCATAGAAGACTTCATCACATACCTTTCTAACACCCAAATAAAACCTATCTCTAACATTTCCTTAGGTGGTCTATTCAGTGACAACAACAAAGAAGGAGGTTGCGTTAGTTTATTCTTATTATACCCAGAAAAGCTCCTAAAGATCGCTTCCTTTTAAATGCATACATAAGCCATTATTTAATAAAATCAAGCTAGAATTTTGATTCAAATTATCATGAAACTCAATCATTTCTAATTACCAGTCTCCCCTTGCTCCTCTCTGAGTCCATTCTTCAGGTACTTTCTCCATGTTTTATTACCCTTACAAGACTATTCATAATTACTACAAAACCGGCCAAGACTGTATTACTCGACTTATCCTAAAGACCTGACTTAAAGGGTGTTACCACCTTCTAACCTACATTGGGCTTCAATTACATCTCATTTCTGTCCCTTCCCTTATCTGTTTGAAGATAATTTTGCTTTAACAAAACAGAAAAGCAGTTGGATGCAGAAGAGTCTGGGACTCAGATGCTCTCTCTCTCTCTCTCTCTCTCTCTCTCACATTTACACAACATGACCTGCCCTGAACAGCAGGTCTATCTGGTCATTAGTGACCTTCAGGTACCAAATTATGCTTCTTAAGATGTTTTTGACATGCTCCACACTATTCACAGATGTCAATTCATCTGCGCTTGATCCTTCCTGCCACTGGTTTTCAAAGTACCTACTACTCTTTTCATTCATTATTGGTTACAAATCTTTTCTTCTACCTTTCATTCAAGCCCTTGAACTCAGAGCACCTTTAAGCAGCTACTTCATTTTGTGTAAATTCCTTTATCTTTTCTTTCTCATTAGAATCAGTAGCCACTATAGATTTTTCTTTTATTGATTCAGGTCTCCTTTTAGAGCCTGTGAATATAAGCGAGCCTACCTTCACACTAATATTTTTCTAAATCACTTTCCTAAAGATAATCATATATCATAACTGGTTACTGAACTTTCTTCCTTAGAACTTGACAGATTCTAAGTTATCATCACTTCTACATTACCAACAAACACCCCCTCATTAGTTTGAATTAGCCCTGAAAAGCAGTTCCCTTCATTGTTCTTATAACATCCTAAAATATATACTTACCAGTAAGAATACAAGATGGATTTATTTATATTTGAATAAGCACTGTTGTCAAGCTTAAATTCTTGGTGAAAGAAGATGGTTACAAATGATAGCAAAGTCTCATAGTCTAAATGATTCAATGGGGAAAAGACAGTCTTGTCAATAAATGGTGCTGAAATAACTAGGTTATCTATATGGGGAGAAATTAACAAACTTTGGCCCTTACCTCGAACAGTACACAAAAATTAACTTGAAATAAATCACAGATCTATATGTATGGCAAAAACTATGGGATTTCTAGAAGAAAACACAGGAGACAATCTTTGTGACACTGGGTTAGACAAAGATTTCTTTTAACTAAAATAAGCACAAACTATAAAAGAAATATTTATAAAATAGATCTCATTAAAATTAAAGTAGAGCATCAAAGCTAAAAACTCAACTTCAAGAAATATAGTTAAGAAAATGAAATGCAAGCCACAGATAGCGAAAATATTTGTAAAATATCTGCCAAAGAGCTTGTGCCCAAAAGATAAAAAGAATTCTTACAACTAAATAAGAAGATAAACAGCACGTTTTTTAAATGGGCAAAAGATTTAACAGACACTTAAAATACCAAGCAGATATCTTAACAAAGAAGGTATTCGAGTGGCCAATAAGCATATAAAAAGATGCTCAACATCACTAGTTATCAGAGAAATGCAAATTAAAATCACACTGAGGGCTTCCCTGGTGGCGCAGTGGTTGGGAGTCCGCCTGCCAATGCGGCGGACACAGGTTCGTGCCCTGGTCCGGGAAGATCCCACATGCCGCGGAGCGGCTGGGCCCGTGAGCCATGGCCGCTGAGCCTGCGCATCCGGAGCCTGTGCTCTGCAACCGGAGAGGCCACAGCAGTGAGAGGCCCGCGTACCGCAAAAACAAACAAACAAACAAACAAAAAACCCACACTGAGATCCACCACAGCTAAAGCTAAAAAGATGAACAATACCAAGTTCGCAGAGGGTGTGCAGCACCTAGAACCCTCACACAGGGCTAGTGAGAATACAGAATGGTACAGCCCCATTAGAAAAGAGTAGAAGTAGCTTATAAAGTTAAACGAACTTTACCATATGACCCAGTAATCCAATTCCTAGTTATTTACCCAAAAGCTATTTACCCAAAATGAAAGCATACAATCATAAAAACTTTTATGTGAATGTTCATACAAGTGTTATTCATAATAGCCAATGATGAGAAACAACCCAAATGTCCATAAATTGGTGAATGGATAAACAAATTGTGGTTAATCTTTACTTTGGAATACTACTAAACTGTCGGCAAAGAATGTCCTGATTGGGCTTCCCTGGTGGCACAGTGGTTGAGAGTCCGCCTGCTGCTGCAGGGGACGCGGGTTCCTGCCCCGGTCCGGGAGGATCCCACATGCCGCGGAGCGGCTGGGCCCAGTGACCCATGGCGGCTGAGCCTGCACTACCGGAGGAAAAACAAAAACAAACCTGTGCACCCTGAGGGAATTCAGGATGGAGAAAAACAGGACACTGGCCCTAGCTAGTTAAGGTGCATATCAAAGGAATGACTTCAATAAGCCCAGACTGGCTAAATTCATCAACTTGAGGTGCTTTTTTTTTTTCTTTAATTAGCAGAAATCTTTGGATGTTCAACTACCTGGTTTGCTTCAAAACTCCTCCATATCCTGGCTCCTCACTTACATCTTCTTCGGAAGAGTCCCTCAGAGCTACCTGAGAGCCTATCTTCCAGGCTGAAGTCCTCAGTATGTCCAATGAATAAAACATAGTTCTCCACTTTTAGGTTGTGCAATTTTTTTCAGTCGACAAAACGATACTAAGGAACACGTTACTAATACATGCAATAACATGAACAAAAGGAAGTCAAAGCAAAAGACTTCATAGTGTACAACTCCATTTACATGAAATTCTAGAAAACACAAAACTATAGTGACAGAAAGCAGATTGGTGGCTGCTTGAGGCTGGTGGCCAAGGCAGAGAAACACAAGAAAATAAGAATTTTTAGGATTCTTGATGGAACTTTTCTATATCAGGATACGGTTGGCTATGTGACTATATATAATTATGAAAATTCATCAAGCTATGCTGCAAATGGACTCATTACACGGAAACAATACCTCAAAAAATCTGAAAAAAAGATTTCATCATCTCACATTTTTAACCATCACTAATCACTTTAAATTTTATTTTTATTACACTGTAACTTCTTTCTGTCTTTTGGAGAACCTCTAAATTCATGCCCCAATTTGTTACTTCTAGGTTGTTATAAAACTCAAGTAACTAAATTTATGTGAACAGTATGAAAAATAATCACCAACAAGCTCTGAGGGCCTGAGCCCTCTCTAAACAGCATACACGAGTTTAATGCACTGACTCCGTGGCATGTACTTGGGAAGTTACTAGCTTCCTTCAAGGCTTTAACTGACAGCCCATAAAGTAACCTCTAAATAAAGTAAAGGATCATTATAATAAGAACAACGATAGCAGCTGACACTAATCATGCCCCCTGGGCCAGGCACCACACAGATCAGCCACAGCTATTTATCCTACTCTTCACCATTTGCAAACAATACTCCAACCCACACAGGCCTTCTTTCAGGTCCTAGTAACACCGCCACCACCCCACCTCTGTTTGTCAGGACCATCGAATATTCTGTTCGCTCCAGCTGGAGCTCTCCTCTCTATGCTGACTGGCTGACTCCTGCCACTCTTCCCTTGTCAACCTAAGAGCTACCCCTTCAGGGAGCGCTTCCTTCAGTGGTTCTCTTGTGGTGCCTTGATATCTTCCTTGACAGAAAGTACCACTCCTATAAATTGCTTGTTTGCTTTCCGTCTTCTCCACTGGACCCAGAGGTCAGTCCATGTCATTTTATTTTCCACTGTAAACCAGTGGTGACTTACAGAATGACTGAACGAGAACTTCCTAATTTAATCCTAATAAAAACCCTAGTGACATAGGAACCACTGCAGACTTAGCGAGGGTGACACTGGCCATTACAAAGCCATGAGATGGTGGTGCCACAAATCACACCCAGGCCTCTCAGTCTCCAAATCTTGGGCATCTAACTGTGTGTTAACATCCATCTGTAAGTAGTTCTATAATGGATTGTTTAGGTCTATTCATCTAGTCTTAAGCTATTGGTCAGCTCCTATCACAAACTCAAGGACTATTCAGATTACTTCCCTGGAATTTTGTTTGATCAAATATTCTTTGAAATAAGCGGGCCAGCTCCATTGTTGAGCAGAAATATTTATGAGGCCTGATGGTACTTCCTGGAACAGGCTTTAATGGGGTACAACTAAGTTTATAATACATTCCCAAACAATAGGTGCATATTTTCACTGAAGTAAGTGATACAGTATTTATACATTCACCCTATTAACCACAGAGCTTGCTGTCTCAGGGCTCTTACACACCACCAACTCTCACTCTACCGTACTTCCTGCCAAGACTAAACAACAACATGCCAGCCATCGTAAGCAAAAGGCTTGAATATGCCTAGAGGTGTGGCATATACACACCAATTAAGAAAAAACAAAGGTTATATTCAGCAATGCGAGACTTACTACAATAATTCTATTCATCAGGAAAAAAATAAAAGCCAGAAAAAGAACAGCAGAATAAAAGGGCTTCTGAACGACAGTGAACTTGAACAAGTGAGTCAGGATAGTGAGTCATTCTTAAGTGTATACCTCAGAACTGTGAACAGATACTACGGTAGGTCCTAAGATGCTAATTATAATCTCTGTCAAAATAAGGAAATAATGCTGCTTTATGTTGAATTCCTGTTTTCAATGGGGCTAGCGTTTTGCCACCTACATTAGAATTGTACATGCTTTTAAGACTAGTCCCTGAAATACCATCTATGGAGAGGTGCAGGCAGGGAGTATACAATGGAATATATGAGGATACAATAGCAACCATAGGTTTGGTAAAGTTCGGTAATATCCTTTAGGGTGGGAATATGATAAAGAAATTCTTTTATGTTGGTGTAATACAATTCACATTATGCAGAGAATTCATTCACACCAAGAGGAAGCAGCCCGATTAAACATATTAACTTTAAGTAATGAAACATTTTCTTTCAAGAAATGCTTCCTAATTTACCTATTTCCACCAATAGCATCACCATGCCAGACCCTAAGATCAAAATCTTAGAGTCATTTTTCACATTTCTTTTTCTTTCACCCCTCTACATGTAATTTCTCACTAATTTCTGAATATTGTTTTTCAATCATTCCTTGCTTTTTTCATTTCCCCCACTACCACATTAGTCTACGACCATATTTTCTTCGTGGAATTATATTTGTTGAATGGAAAGAATATGCTGTTACAAGACAATGTCCAGTAATTCCCAAATATGGTCTGTGGGGATCATTTGGTAGGTATGTCATAAGTAACTTGCCAAGCATAACAACACCTGAATTCAAACCTCTCCCTGTAGTAACATTCCTCTGACTAACTTGGATTTCCATGTTTCCTTGTGCAGGAAATAAAGTGATGGCATTTGGGTAACTATGCCAGATATAATCGATAACCTGACCACAAGACTACTCACTCAGCTGAATGTCTCTTATTATATATGTTACAATTATATAAAAGACTGAAAAACAACAACAAATTGATCATATACAATATTTTTGAGCAAACTAATCTGGCTCTCAGTTTCATAGGTATAACCAACTGAAGACCTAGATTTTTTATAATCCTTGCATGAAAGAAGGTGGCCTTGGGGGATCATAATTAGAGAATTTTAAAAGAATTCTAGTGCAACTCCATATCCTCAGAAGAACATTTAACAGACTACTAAAGCTAAAGCATATAACTCATTATCAATTATGGGTATCATTAATTATACATCAGATTAACTTTGCTGAATAGTTTGCTGTCCTTCTACACTAAACTTCCTGTATGCTAACTGTCTTCATGCTCACTCAGCTCAGTTATTCATTCACAACTTCATTCAACAGAGAGAAACTTGAAACCATCTGCTTGGTCAAAACTAGACAACTTCTTATTAGTAGGAAAGATTAAGAAATAGTCACCAAAAAAGACATATGGAGCCCAACAGTACAAAGCCAGCAAGTATGATATCCAATATGATACAACAGCAATTAAAATTTGTTACCATTTTTAATACCTCTTTATGATATAACCATAGCAACTATGGATGGATGGTAAATCTACACGTTTCTCTAAATATATTATACTTAGCAAAGGAAATTAAAGTGCTGTGAATAACACTTCACTTCAAATAAAACTTATGATTTTAAAAGCAAATTTTAAATTGACTTTCTGCCAATGTTAAATTGAAGTCATGGAACTGAAAGTCTGACTACAGTGAATTTAAAAGAAAAGTGGAAGAGGAGAAATTGAAGACAGTGAGTACAGACAACTCCTTGGAGGAGATTTACTGCAAAAGGGAAGAGAGAAACGGAACAGCTGCTGAAAAGAGGAGCAGAGTCAAATGAAGTATTGTTTCATATGATGAGAGAAATAACAGCACATGGTATAACGATGGGAATGATGCATTAGAGGAAAACTGAGGACGAGAGAAAGAACAGAGAGCTGAGTGAGCAATGTTTATGAGCGTATGAGGAGAGAGAACTTAGTGCACAAGGAGGGGGCTAGCTTTACATGGGAGCAGATAGCTCACGTGTAGCAGGAACAGGCAGAGTCCATGCATTCAGCTGATGTGACGGAGGAAATGACAGTGTGAGTCTGTTAGCTCCTTGAAGCACTATGCTTCAAGTTTCTCAGTTAAAAAAGGAGATGATAATCAGCTGAGAATTGATATGGTAAACAGATGCTGAAGGTTTGAGAAAGGCAGGGGAACTGAGAGAGTCACAGAAACGAATGAAGTAGGAATAATATGGTATGACTGCCAGGCAGCATTAAAAGCCCACCTAAAGTTCATGATCAGGAATTTAAAGTACAACTATTCAGAGGTGGTGTATTCTCCAGCCACATCCAGCTGCACAGGTATAAGCAAAGTGGGTGTAAAGCTGGCTAGAGCCTACTGGGAAGAGGTCAGATCAGCCACCAAAACCACTCTGAAGCCCTGGACTCTTCATCCCCTCTTCCCCTGCCACCCTCTCACCCACCCACCCCCACCCCTGCCTAAATTCCTTTTCTACAGGGATAAGCACTAGAACCCCTGTACAGAGGAACACCATTATCTCAGGGTCTCCTTTACCAACAGGGTTCCCTTGGGTCTCTCTCCTCGCCTTCACTCCCTCTGTCATCAAATTCTCCCATGAGTGATCACATCCTTTCCCAAAATGATGAATCCTCTGTGTCTCTCTACCCTGTACTACCTAGATGCTAAACTCCTACCCTGATACTATCCGGATGTCTACACTGGATATCTACAGGATAAATCCCAACGTATCTAAAACAACCCTTGAGGGCTTCCCTGGTGGCGCAGTGGTTGAGAGTCCGCCTGCCGATGCAGGGGACACGGGTTCGTGTCCCGGTCCGGGAAGATCCCACATGCCGCGGAGTGGCTGGGCCCGTGAGCCATGGCCGCTGAGCCTGCGCGTCCGGAGCCTGCGCTCCGCAACGGGAGAGGCCACAGCAGTGAGAGGCCCGCGTACCACAAAAAACAAACAAACAAACAAACAAAACAAACAAACAAAAAAAACAACCCTTGACAGTCTGGTCCTCATCTGTGGTTGTGGAATTCCAAACACATCTCCTTAAACCACTGCCCATCCACGGACTCCATAATCAAGGCACATTGTATTTCTTCCCCAAACACACCCAGCTCTTTAACAACTCCACACCTCTAAGATTATCACGTCTAATTCACCTCATTAACTTTATATAAACTATAGCCATTTAATCCTAAACAAGTTGAAAGTTACAGCATACTGAAATTATATATAAATATCTAAAGAACTCAAAAAGATCTACCCCCCTCAGCTACAAATATAGAGCAAATACAGTGAATTTCTTCTGGAATTCTTTTTTAACAATGTCTAAATTCAAACAATATTTCGCTTAATATTGGTACATGTTTTGTAACTGTCTAGATGATATATTCAGGTCAACTACTAACATTATTTTTTTTTAACCTACTTCTGAAAAAAATCATGAAAAAGCAATACAAAAAAACATGAAGTCAAACTTCATTACATACTTATAATCATGACAGTACAATTTTCAAAATATCTGAAATAGAGGCTGCCAAATCCCCTTAGCTAAAGGTCCAAGCATGACAGTGTAACGAAGGATAAAGTCCCCCAAAGAAATAGATTTATGTGTGTGTGTACCTACAGGTACTGTATAGGCAGTATATATAGTACAATATACGAACTGGTTTTTCAGGGAGTTTCTGAAGATTATAAATAAATCTGTAAATGCTTTAGGATTTTTTTTAATTAATTAATTTTTTTTTGGCCATGTTGGGTCTTCATTGCTGCACATGGGCTTTCTCTACCTGTGGTGAGCAGGGGCTACTCTTTGTTGCAGTGCGCGGGCTTCTCATTGCGGTGGCTTCTCTTGTTGTGAAGCGCAGGTTCTAGGCACACGGGCTTCAGTAGTTGTAGCGCGTGGGCTCAGTAGTTGTAGCTCGCGGGCTCTAGAGTGCAGGTTCAGTAGTTGTGGCGCACAGGCTTAGTTGCTCCGCGGCATGTGGGATCCTCCCGGACCAGGGCTCAAACCCGTGTCCCCTGCATTAGCAGGCGGATTCTTAACCACTGTGCCATCAGGGAAGCCCCAGGATGTTTAAATTAAAGGCAACATTTACTGACCCAAATAATAACTTCTTATCTTAAAAACACATGATCATGGAAATTACAATTTCAAAAATATCATAAAAATAAGGATACGGCTGATTTAGTCCTTTTTTGAGTACAATAAAACAGCAACTTTAAGATCATTTTCCACACCACTCAGGAATCCAACATCCAAAGTGAACACATAGTGTATTCCAAGCACCACAGTCAGATTTTCTATAGCTTAATTAAAGAGTTAGGATCACACTGGAGAAATACAAAGTCTCATTTTGAACTCAATTATTAGAGTTTAACGTTAACGGAACTACAAACAGGCATATCACCTAAGTAACATTATACTCCAATAATACCTGGAAATACCATGCCTTAAGCCCAAATCTACTTTGCCTTCTTAAACAATACAAAGTACAACCTAGGGCTTCCCTGGTGGCGCAGTGGTTGAGAGTCCGCCTGCCGATGCAGGGGACGCGGGTTCGTGCCCCGGTCCGGGAGGATCCCACATGCCGCGGAGTGGCTGGGCCCATGGGCCGTGGCCGCTGGGCCTGCGTGTCCGGAGCCTCTGCTCCGCAACGCGAGAGGCCACAACAGTGAGAGGCCCGCGTACCACAAAAAAAAACAAAAACAAAGTACAACCCAAATCTTAATCAAACATCTTATAATCCCAGATTATTGGAAACTGTTTATGAAGAGAGATGACTGCTTCCAACTGGGTGGGGAGGGGAGCCCCTTCTCACTCCTGATCATGAACACCAGCTCCACCACTGACCAGCAATTTGATCTTAACCTCTCTCAGCCTCATTTCCAATAAGGGAAGATTGAGACACCACCATGCCATGTAAAGTTGTTTGAAGGATTTAACTTTGAGTCTATTGATATAAAGCAAGTAGTATTTGCACATGGCAAAAAGACTGAATGACAGACCTATAAAATATTAATAGAGATCTTCCTGAGTAAGGAAATTACAGAGGATTTAAAAAAAATTTTCCCCTTGTGTGTTCTGTGTTGTTCAAGTTTTCCGCACTAAGGATAATAATTCTATAAAAATAAAAGGAAAAAATAAAATGTTTTGTTATAAAAAAGTATAATACATTATGCAAATCTCAAATTTAACATTATCCTCCATAATAAGTCACTATTTGAATACTGTGGGCCAGATACATTACACAAATTTTCTCCACTTAATCTATGAATGTGTCAACTAGGCATTTATATAAAATATGTACTAATATTAAGCAAAATAAGCTTTTAAACGTAAGAAAACTGAGGATCGGGAAGGTCACTTAGCTAAGTACATGACAGAGCCAGGATTCAAACCCCAGCCTGATGTGTGTGCACTACACATACCACGTTACATGGGGTTAATTATTAACTTGTCAACAAAGACAAGAATCATCTTACCATTAAGGAACAGAAAGAAAATGCAAATGCTCAGGGGCTTTTTTCCTATATAACCCTGTCCTAAAACACCCTATCTCCTTTCCTTACTGCTGTAATAAGTTTCTCTAAAAGAGCGACACTGACGGGTTATCTGCTTTTTAAACATCCCTAGGTTTAGCAAACTTCATGTATCAAGCCACCTCAAACAACTAAAACACAGCTGAAAACAAAGGTAAACAAAGAAGAAAAAAGAACTCTAAACAGTAAAAAAAGTTCAAATAGCAGTAAGCTAAAGTTCACGTACTTTACCCACAAAGTCTCTCAAAACCTTCATTCAGAACTAATTTATCCTGTTTTTATTCAGAACTATTTTTAGACACAATTAAACCAGGTTGCTGATTGCTTCATTCCCAAGTCAAAGAAGATTACAGCAGAAATTAGAAATAGGAAGAATTGTTAGAGGCAAATACACTGATAATACACAAAAAGTACGGCCTGCCTAAGAAGTCAAAGTTTAAAAATTCATAAGGAAGCATTAAAAATCATTTAATCTAAATCTATTTTGAGTATATTTAAGCAGCCCTGACTATCTCATTAGGCCTTGAGTGACTAAGAAAAAATATTTAGTATACTATATGCATAAAATGGCAAAACAAGATGTTACGTAGTTTCATCCAGAATGGTTAAAATATAAAAGTATGTGCTTCAAGCCTCCAAAAAAAATCACATTATACAATACTTCATTTCCTAATTGAACAGTTACTACAGGCTTGTAAACTATTCAAACAATACAGATGTATATAAAGAAAAGTGAAATCTCCTCCTACATTCTTCCCTTCCCAAACCCACTTCCCACTGTTAACTGTTTTCTGTGTTTTTCAATAGCCTTTCTCTTCTGCATAGGCCAAAACAGATATAATCATACCACACACATACATACATGCACGAGAACACATACACATGTACTGGAGGGCGGGCAGCAGAACCATACTATGCATAATGTTCAGCAATTTTATATTTCATGGCTGTTTTCCAGGTCTATTTACATAAATCAAGCTTATTATTTTTACTGGCTGCCTGTACTGTACTTCACTGTATGGATATACCATGATGTATGAGCCTTTCTCCCACTGACAGACAGGTAATTTCTAGTGGTTTGATATTATGTAAACAATGCTACAGCGAAGATCTTTCTGCACATATGCAGGGACAGCATTTCTACAGAACAGAGTCACAGATTTGTACTGATGGGCCAGATGAAACACAACCTTTAATTTTGATAAAAGAATATCACATTGCCCATCAAAAAAAGTATACCAATTTGTTCTCTTACAAACAATGTGTTAGTACCTCTTACATAACACAGGACATTATTCATATTTTTTTAATTTCAGGGTCTTAGGCACACATGACATTTCATATCTGCACTCTCCAACAAACTTTGCTAGTTGCCTATGCAATATTCCCACATCTTCCTTACTAAGAGAACCCCATATATTTTCAACAAGAATGTTTCAAGTAAAAAACTACTTGCTTCCCAGGCCCCCTTGCAGCTGCTGGTAGCACGTGACATAATTCTAGCTGATGGTTTAAGGAAAAGTTTTGTGTGTGTGCGTGTGTGGTACGCGGGCCTCTCACTGCTGTGGCCTCTTCCGTTGCGGAACACAGGCTCCGGACGCGCAGGCTCAGCGGCCATGGCTCACGGGCCCAGCTGCTCTGCGGCATGTGGGATCTTCCCGGACCGGGGCACGAACCCGCATCCCCTTCATCGGCAGGCGGACTCTCAACCACTGCGCCACCAGGGAAGCCCTAAGGAAAAGTTTTTGCTTCCCTTCTGCAGGTGACACTCATTCTGGATTTCCCCCTTTCCTTTTCTTCTGGCCTGGCTCTTGCACCCAAGAATGGAGAAGCAGCAGTTATCTCTCCAATGAGGACAAAGACTGTGTGTGACTGAGGAGAAAAATGAAAAGAACTGGGTTGCACAAGGCATCTCTTGCCCACTGTACCTGCCACACTAGCCATCCTGGAGTGTTCCAGCCATTCTGCCTGCTTTTAAATTACTTGCATCTAAACATAATTCTAACAATAGTTGTCTGATTATCAGTGACATTCAAAATCCTTTCATATGTTAATAACCATTTGTGCTTCTTCTTCCATAACTTGTCTGTTACAGCTACTAAATGTCCATTTGGTTGTCTCTTGATCTGTAGACATAGAATTTTATAGAACACAACCATATGGGAACTAATTTCTCAGTGTCTCAGTTTTATTAGGCATTAGTAAATAAGTTTTGGAGAAATAAAAGTATTGGTCTTTTGGTAGTTTCCTGAAAAACTAGACATCTACTTATCATTCAATCCACCAATCATATTCTGGATATTTAACTCAGAGAAATGAAAACTTATGTCCACACAAAAAAACTGTATATGAATGCCCATAGGAGCTTTACTTGTGTTGGTCAAAATCTTGAAAAAATCCAAATATCCTTCAATGGGTAATCTGGTACATCCATACTATGGGATACTACTCAGCAATAAAAAGAAACAAATGATTGATATATGAAACAGTTTGCATGGATACTGGCAGGGGGTGAGGAGCCAATCCCCAAAAGTAACATAATATATTATTACATTTATATAATATTCTCAAAATGACCAAATTATAGAGACAAGAAACAAATTAGTGGTTGCAAGGGGTTAGAGAAGGGCAGGGAAGGTGAGGGGAGTAGGACTGACGATAAAGGGGTAGCTTTGTAAGTGACAGGACAATTCTGTATCTTAACGGTGATGGTGGTTACAAGGATCCTATACATGTGGTAAAACTGCATAAACTATACACCACACACACACACACACACACACACACGTGCATATAAAACTGGTGAAATCGGAATAAAGTCCGTGGGTTGCATCAATGTCAGTATTTTGGTTTTGATATTCGACTATCATTCTGTAACATTTTACCATTGGAGGAAACTGGGTGAAAGGTACACGGGACCTTTCAGTACTATGTTTTGCAACTTCCTGGGAATCTGTAGTTATTTCAATTTTAGTATAAGTGCCGCTGAAGCAAGCACTGTAATTGTTTCAAAAATGTACAAGTATTTGGTCCTATTTTTGAAAAACCCATAATCAATAAACCCTTTCTCACTTCTCAATGTTCTCCCAGCAGAGTCTGGGTAACCTTTTTCCTTCCTTTCAGTTCCACTCCAAGCCTCTCATTTTCAGTCCAGGTTTCACATTGCAGCCAGAATGCATGAGAAAGTCACAGCTTCTCCCACCCAATTCTGTACACAGACAACTCCTAGACGCTGAGAATTCAGCCCACGGGACTCCAGGACTATCCTGTTCAACCATTCCAAAAGTCTGTCCTTGATACTTTTTATTGTTCACTTTACAGAAAGATAAGGGCTTTCTCACAATTATTTAAAATGTAAAGGAATATTTAAATGTTCTAAAGTAGTAATTTATTAGATTAGCCTAAGTCACGATTTCAAAGTACAGCTTCTATATTGTATCAGATGTTTTCTGGGGAACTGCAGTGATGAAAACAGCAGATGTTCAGGTAATAAATAGTCATTAAAAGCTCTCCATAACTAAGCAACATAATGACCTTTATCAATCACTGCATCTGGTGCCTGCCAAATGGGAGAGAAACAATACTTAAGCAGCCAATTTTTAAAGGGTATCAAGTTATCTTGAATAAAGATATTGCAGCACTTCTAAATTACATTTAAATTATATCAAGACAGCGGTACAGTTAATTCCAAGTAGCATTCTAAGCATAAGTCACTGTAAACCTAACTGTTCTCTAGAGAATGTTTATAATATCTACTGGGGGCTTCCCTGGTGGCGCAGTGGTTGGGAATCCGCCTGCCAACACAGGGGACATGGGTTCAAGCCCTGGTCAGGGAAGATCTCACAAGTCGCGGAGCGACGAACCCCATGAGCCACAACTGCTGAAGCCCGCGCCTGGAGCCCGTGCTCCGCAACAAGAGAAGCCACCGCGGTGAGAAGCCCGTGCACTGCAACGAAGAGTGGTCCCCGCTCACCGCAACTAAAGAAAGCCTGCGTGCAGCAATGAGGACCCAACGCAGCCAAAAATAAATAAATACATAATTTTTTAAAAAAAATCTACTGGGCAGTTTGTTTCAGTAATAAAATAATATAAAGTGAGAATTGAGTCTTCTCAATAATTAGGTAACTGATTAAGTATACCCATTACCTATTACCCATAGGTGTATTCATCACTTTGATGGCAAGCTACAGAGAAACAAACACCAGACAAGCTCACAAACCACTGCATTCTTCAGAATTCACTTTTCTCCAAAATGATAAATGAACTGTGGTCCTTGTCCTCAAGAAGCTCACAGTGTAATGAAGCCACAGCACTTCGAAAAGTAACCAGAAGTATCATGTTACAGGGTAACAAGTAGTGATATATGCAGAGGGAGACTCTAAATCATTCCCAAGTAGAACCTGGTGCCTCTGTCCTACAGTTCCCAACTATCCCCCGGGCCACCTCCAAAAAACCCAAGACCACAACACAGGATAATGAATCAAAGTCTCCAAGATGTCTGAGTATCTCCAGTTACAATGCAAGACCATTTATGTATGAATTTTATTCACATTACTGGTTTTATAATATCCACTCTTTTCTCCATCAACATAATACAAGGCAACTTGCACAACATAAATGCAATATATGCGATACAGTACATGCAATCCAAAACGCAGCTATCCATAGATAATTATGGATTTGCCACTGATGTTATATATTAAGCAACTTGTAGTAACAAATGGGAATTCTGTATGACCTTAGACCACAAGCACACACCATTCTATGGTACAGGTTTAGAGTTTTTACACTTTTTTCCTCATATGGAGAAAATAATCTGTTTAAAGTGAAAAAATACCTAATTGTACCTAAATGTCATTATTACAGAAACATAAAAACTAAGTTTTGCTTATTATAATACATGGTACTTCTTTTCCTCTTCTTTTCCTCTTGAATGACTTTTTTTCCCTTTGTTACATTCATGTGATAAGCATTTGTATATAATCAGGAAAAACACAGAAAGAAGCAACAAACAGCAGACCAAAGAATATGGGAGATAACCTAAAGAAATGAGTAAACCAAGATAAAATCAGCAACCTTTTAGAAAGCGTCATCCAGAAAATCACCAAATTCGTCACCAGATGGTGCTTTACACGGCACCACCATGCTGCAAGGTAGTGACCAGCATGGTGAGAACCACTGTCCAGACCCCTCCCCACTGAGACAAGTACAGCCCAGTAGCAGAGTCTTAAGAGATGGAGCACATTTCTGATGCTGACATCACAGACAGTGGAATGGGTTTTGAATTCCCTTCACTTCAGAAATGACTGTGTTTTGATATTAAAAGAAATACTGATTGCATTTCAAAAACAGAAGATTCTTTTACTCAACCTGAACATATCCTGAGCATTTACTAAATGCACAGATAATACTACTACACATTCTGGGAGAGCTTATATACCATTTGAAGCGATGAAACCACCACCATTAAATATTTTTAACAACAAAGGCAGTGATTTACTGAAAAATGGAACAAAGGGCTAGAACTGGATGGCAGTGCAAATGAGTTGGGAAGGGCAGGCTGGAATTCCCAAAATGCCTGACAAAAGAAATTGTGCTTCACCCTGAAAGCAGTGAGCACTCCCAATGAATTTTTAAGCCAGAGTGCATGACAGAGACATTACTATAAATTGCGGCTCAATACAAAAACTCAAATACAAAAAAGTATCCAAGCAGGTTGGTATATATAAGTTTTTTCTCAAAAGGGCAATAAAACATACATAAAAGACAAAAAGATAATCACTACACATTAATAAGTTATGAAGCGTAATAAATCTGAACACGATGAACATTTGTTTATTTAACAAACACATACTACGTGCCTGGTGCTGTTCTAAGCACTTTACAAATGTGGACTCACTTAATCCACATGAACAACCACAGGAGAACTTTTGTCCAAGTCTGCATATGAGGAGACCGAGGCACAGGAGAATGAACTAACTTGCCCAAGGTCACGTGACGATTCAGGAAATGAACCCAAGCAGTCTGGCTCTGCAATCTACCCAGTGCTGTCGGGCAGAACTTTCTGTGATGTGGCTGCTGAGCACCTAGGGTGCGGCGAGCGTGACTGAGGGGCCGAATGTCTTATTTTACTTAATTTTAATTATTTAAGTTTAAAGAACCACATATTAGTGGCTAGTGTAGCACACTGGACGAGTTCAGACTCTGTGCTTCATTACAGCAGAGCACTGCATTACTGACAAGCAAGAGAGGAATGCTAGTCAGGGAGTCCACTGCATTCAATTTTTAAAGTTTAAACAATTCAAAGAAAACTTTTCCAATAATTTAGTTTCAAGCAACAAGTGACTGCAAAATTCACTCTTCACTTTCGAAATTCTTCACCAAAGTTAAGACAAAGATACACTGGGTCTATGAGCTAAATAAAATGGACCCATTTTTCTTTAAAATAATATTTAAAACAAGGTTATTAAGATCTGTACATACATTTCCCTAAAACAAAGTTTTGATAAAACTTTTCTCAATTAACTTTGCCCACAAGACACATACAACTTTGATGTCCAATATTACATAGCTAAATTTAAAGAATAAATTCACTGCTTAAAGTTTTCCAAGGTCAAATGAAGCAACACTACAATAAATATTAATAAACATCAGTATATTGAATCTGACCATTGTCCACAGAACTCTGTACACGGTCTCAGACATAAACACCTATAAACAAGCTATCAGCCATCTAAGTGATCAGGAGTGCAGCATCAACAATAGTAACCATAATAAAGATAACAAAACCAACAAAAATATTAACGGCAGCTTACGTTTAGCCCTTACTAGGTGCCAGCCACTGTGCAGGGTCCTTCCTATGCCTTATCTCAATCCTCACAACACTCCTGTGAAGTACATACTATTATTATCCCTACTTTTCAGATAAAGAATCTGTTGCACAGGGAGGTTAAGTAACTTCCCAAAGGTCACACAGCTAATAAGTAAGTAAGTGGCAAATCCAGGGCTGAGACCCAATCAGCCTGACTGGGTATCCAATGTTCTCAATCAGGCTCCCCGTGCTCCAGTTACTCACAGAGCAGTAAATTGTGGGAAATCTCTAAAAGCTCTTCATAATTAAGCCAATTACACAACCCAATTTACTCTGTGTATGTGTTTGTTCAGAAAGAGTAGATGTAGCCAGGCAGGCATTATGAATTTGATATTTTAATCTAAGAGGCTACCACGAAAAAACAAAAATGTTTTTAAGAAAACCAGTAGAATATGAATGTCAGGGCTATATGAGGTCTGAGGGAACAACTCATCGTATAATAGATGGAAAACCCTGCTGACACAGACACTCACTGACCTGCCCAGTCGCGCGGTGCTATGACCAGATCACAGGTTTTCTGGCTCCCAAATCAGCAATGTCCTGCCCACCATATTATAATGGCCACATGTCTGTTTTAACTTGGGATATAGGCTACTCCTCATTAAGACTGCCCTACCCCAGCACCGAACAAAGTACACTGTAATGGTGTTTGAGGTGCATTTAAAAGTCACTTTTTTTTAACCACATTGGATACCATACTACTGAGGATTGCTTTGACCGTGAGTAATAAACCAAGAAGTCTAGCAGTAAGTTAAACAACTAAATAAAGTACACGAGATGCTACGACTTCGGTTTCTCAAGCTTAAACAGTCAACATGAAGCAAAATATGGGTATAGTTTAAACATAAGCTGAAAGCCATTTTCTATCAAACCATTACAAAATATCTTAAAGGGAAATCACACATTTCTCTGTCCATTGTTAGGTTATTAGCTATAATATTTCACTTATCTAATGATCAGTTTATGACAATCTCAACTATCTAAAACACAGCTAAAAAACAGTATGGAAACAAAAATGTTCAGTAAGCCAAAACATTATTTCAATTAACATTTACTGGTCAAATAATAAATATAATCATAAAGTATAGTAGAATTTTAAACGTGTAGTAATAGAGGCAAAAGCAAAATACTAGGAGAATACAAAGAGAGGAATGATTAATTCTGACCTAAAAGGGCAAGAGGAGAAAAAGATCAGGGAATGCTTTTTGGTGGGGGTGGCATTTGAGCCTTGGAGGCTGATCTGTAAGGACTATAGTCACTGGAGAAGGAAGGGAAGGACTTGCCATCCTGATGGAGCAGCACATCTGGGAAACAGCAAGTATTCTGGTGTCGCTGGCATAGAGGGTGCATGAGGAGATCTAGTTAGTGATCATCACAGCTAGAAATATAGGTGAAGTCCCAATTCCAGGTTTTATGGCAAATTATTTCACAAAATGATCTCAGACAGCAATGGAAGGATGGAATAGAGAGTTAAATGACCACATACTACTGACCAGTCTTCTCACCTTCTCCCACTATCACCTTAAGAATATTTCCAAACTTCTTCACATGTTTGGCACCTGAGCTCTCCTCCACTATTTATTTTGCTTGAGATGCTGATACACTCTCTTTTCTTCCCCCCTAGCTTTTATGCATCCTTTGTTACTTAGCTCAAATGAGGGCATCTGTCACTTCACCAAAGAGTTTAATCCCTTCACTCTCCTAATTACCAAATCAGGGCCAGTTCCCCCTTTGGGTTCCCACGACACCTCGTCTACTACAACACCTCTCATACTATTGTAATCATTGACTTTTGTCTCTTACCACCCCCATATGAGTTCCTTAAGGATACATCTCTGTACCCTTTCATCTAAGATGCACTAAGTGTCCAATGCATGTTTATCAAATAAAATAAATGAGGAGGCTATTTTAATAATCTAGAGGAGAGGTGTTAAGGCATGAAAGTGGGAATGAAAAGGTTAGGACAGATGCCAACGCTTATATGTTTTACTAACAAGACAGACTTTCAGGGCTTCATTCTTTTTTTTTTTTTCAGTACGTGGGCCTCTCACTGTAGTGTCCTCTCCTGTTGCGGAGCAGAGGCTCCGGACGCGCAGGCGCAGCGGCCATGGCTCACGGGCCCAGCCGCTCCGCGGCATGTGGGATCTTCCCAGACCGGGGCACGAACCCGTGTCCCCTGCATCGGCAGGCGGACTCTCAACCACTGCGCCACCAGGGAAGCCCCAGGGCTTCATTCTAAATCTACTCTTATTTTAAAAATAATTTTGATAAACATGGTTATCAGGTTTTGTAACCTACAAAAAAACTGTTTCAATAAAGAACTTGAATCATTAAGAAACAATTAATTTATATTTAGCATACTTCTATTTAGCCAGATAGAGAAACATGTCATATTTTCAAAACATTTTTGTCCAAATAAACACGAGGCCTTTAAAGGAGAAAACCAGGCTTCTTACTAATACAAAGTTACGATGACTACATTTGTGCCTTATGTACATCTGAATAGACAGTAAGGTTTTACCTCTGGTCTACTCAGTGAGGTGGTTCCTTCCCAATCTAGTCAAACTTGCCCTGGAGATGCAGGCTAACCAGGTCATTCAAGACGAAAACTGTTACAGTTGATTCTTCCATTTAGCACAGAATCACTTATCCCATTCCTTTCCCTAGTCCACAAGACTAAGTTGCTTTAACGCTGCACATGATGACCTCATGGCAAGACAAACAACTCACTATACTGCCCTGTCTATACAAACACCTCTTAGACTAGACTGTATGAACAAATGTATATTCTTCCATTCATTCCTTCACTCAGTAAATAGCTGGGATCTACTATATCCCAGGTATGGGCAGAGATCATATCTTATTTTGTATCTCCAGCGATCAGCAAAGTGTCTTCCAAATAGTGGACACCTGATAAAGGTGAACAAATGAGAGAATGAACAAATGAATGAATACATATACATGCATATTTGACCCTCCATCCCAAACTTTTCCAAAGACCAGTTACCCTTTGCCTAGTGTTCCAAGGCTGTACTACAAAGTATCTCTTCCTATCCACTTCAACTACTCAACAAACATCAATCACTTCCAGCAGTTACCACAGCATCAGCAGAACAGAGTGTGGATCCACAAAAATTATCCTCCAAATAGTGTTACTAGTTCTCTCCCTTTCTTACAGTGCTAACTGTTGCAAAATTCTAAGTTCCTTAAAGAGCATTAGCATGAACTCTTAGCACTGTATCTCGGTAAGTTCTGGAAGGTTGGGATACTTGATTAATGTTTCTACTAAGTGACAAAGCAATGATTTGGCAAATATTTTGAAAATTTTAGAGAAAATATTCATGAATATTCCATAATTTCTCTCTTTCCCCAAAATAATTCTTAGCCATATCCTTGGGTCTTACTCAAAATATATTAAGTTTGTTTACTATCTCATACCCAGGAAAACGGATGAAAACTTCTCAAACCATTTATCATAATTATTTCATCCTCAATTTTGATACTTCCCTTCACAAATCAATTTTTCCATACTATTTACTAATACTAATGTGAATACAATACTTTGAAATGTTGTGCTCTCTGCAGCCATTCAAATTCATACTATATTTTGAATAATTGAGCTAAAAATTCTCTTCCTATGGGCCATTTTTTTATACTTGTCTGTAGGACTTTACCTTTCTCAAGCAGTTTATCAACGTTAAAAATTGGTAAAATATAACATTACTTTGCAAAAAGACAAAACTAGTAGTAAATATGTTTGCTAAATGATTAAAAACACCATGAGAATGGGTTTGAAAAAAACAAGCTTCTAAGAAAAATGTCTATGTACAAACTGCCTCTGTTTTACCTGGTCATGAAAAATTCTGTCTGAAATATAGGGGAAAAAAATCTAAGAGCAAAAACCATTCTACTACATTAGTTAGTATCTTTTACTACTATTTTTCCTATATTCATATGGCATTTCCTGTCAATATGATTACATTATTTATGTGTGTGTGTGTGTAAGCATTATGAAAGGCGAGAAGAATATTATTATTCTTTCCCCAGGTATATTCCAAGTAACTATGATTATGACTGAAAACATATAAACTAGAAGAAACATTCCAATTAAAAAAAAAATTCTGACTGTCTGTAAAGGCCAAACTGTATGAATCTGACATTTTCAAACAGATTGGGATTAAATTAACTGATTCATATTCTATTGAAATAGTAAAAGCGAAAAGCTTTTTAAAAAATGCCTAATTGTTAGAATCCTGCTATTCAGAGATAGAAACAATCTTTTGTTTCAGAAGAAAGTGAAGGAGAAAACAGGAGGTAAATAATTGTAAAATATCCTAAATAAGACTAACACATCTTCAAAGGTAAATGACAATAGTTTCTTTGCTTTGTGAGATGCATTTTTGTCCATTTAAATACCATGTTCTTCCATAAAATCAGAACAGACAAAAAGATTTCTAAGGTTTCTTTCAGCTGTAATATTCCGTATACATGTTACAATAATCTAAAACCTAAAACCTAAATCATTTTACATAGGACTTGAGGAATCTCATAAACTTCACTTTAAACACAGATCATATCGTTTTTTTAAAAATCCAAAGTACTATATATTTTATATCATCTGAGGTATGCTTACTCTAATCATATAAAGACAGAATGCTATATCTTTCATATGAAAAGGCTGGTATATAAATTAATCAACGGACTGATTTTAAACCCTAGATTAAATTAGTGAAATTGTCAGTATTATAAACTTAGCTGATGGCCTACATTTCTTAAATTAATTCCTAACTGTTATTTTGGAGATTTACTATTTCAAATGCTTAAAAAGAAAATATACAAGTATTTCTTCAAAGATGTATCTGCATGAGTTCATTTTAAGATCTGTAAGTCAGGCATGCAATTAAAAAGATTTTGAAAATGTATTCCAGCATATCCCAAACTGTCACAGGCTATAAATATAGGACTATTTCAAATACAAACAGTGCTGATTAAGCATATATCATGGACAGAAAAAAGCAATTATTCACTGAAAAAGGCAATAAAATCTACCCCTCTCTGACTAAATTCATATTTATTACTATTATTTATCACTTACTCACATAAATAAGAACCATCTAATTCTTTTGCTCTGCTATAGGCAGAATCCTAGCTTGTTCTCTTCTGATTTCTGCCATGAACATTTATATTTTAAAGTTAAAAGAGAAGAGAATTATATAGATTATTCTTCTACCTCCACAATAAATAATGCGAGAGGATCCTTACAGCATGAAAAGTACTGCCGCAGCAGATATGTCATAACCTCTCCTCATTCTTCGTACCTTGTAATAAAATGAAATGCTTCTAATTTGTGGTTTAAAAACAGTAATAATGAGGCATGTTCACAATTATGTCATTACCTGATCCTCCTCAGATACCGTAATATACATCAGAAGAGCAAAAGTACACAGGATAACTCAAACTCCTTTTTTATAGCTGCTCTTCAGGTCAATATTCGTGAAAATCTCTAAGTGCCTTAAAGTGCTCTGATTGTTCATCCTGATGCCGTTCCTACCTTCCTTCACTCTGGCTGCTTTTTGCCTGGATGGTGTCACCAGCTCCTTTACAATCTGCAAGACTTGAATCATTGCTAGTTAACAAGCCAAAGGCTCCAGCTGCTTCCTCCAGGAATCCAACAGGTTTCATCACCGCGAGCTCACTGCATCTCTGCTTTTAGGAAGCTCAGGCACAAGCACAGTTCAACTCCAGAGAAGTACATGCTCTGCTTAGCTCTCCCTGAAGGCTCTGAAGCAGTTAATAAGAAAACAACAAAAGGATGGGCTGCATCTTCTTGAAATGATGGATTCAAGGTGATTTTTGCACATGTGAAAACCACCGTCCTCAAAGTCCAAAATGCATGACTTTGCAGAGCATTAATAAGTTATAAACAAAGCAAAACAAAACATGAGTAATCGTCTGTTAAAGCAGTAAGCACAGCGAAAACATTTTCTGACAAAAGTCACGACAGGAAAAATAAAGTGCTACGCTATAAATTCTCATATAGTGGATTGCAGATGCTGTGCGAAAGTTTTTAAAAGCACACTCAGAAGCAGTCAACCAAAATACCCTGCACTGTCAAAGCCTTGAGACTTTTTTCCAACTTCTCAAAAATCTCATATCTGAAACAAAGAAAATAAAATGTGGATAAAAATACTTTATCTAGCTAACTCCAAGGCTCCCAGATCTGCACAGAAGAAATGGTACCTCAAAGAATATCCTAAGGATTCCCTGCCCTCCTCCTCACGTACGCGCCTGAGGTTCTAGCCCCTGAGGAGAGGTCTCGGTCCTGCCGCACACTGGAAGTCCCCAGAAGGGCTGTAAATGCATTGGTCTCACCATCAGAGGCGTGGGCCAGAGACTTTCAAATCAAGTATAAACATATGGTTTTTAACAGCCAAGCTGCAACCATGCTCAATTAATATTTAATACTTTTGTCATGTGTTCTATTTAGCACATAGCAGCCCTTTTCAAAGTAAACCTACAGAGTTAACTAAAAGAGAAAAATGAGCTTCAGGTTCACATTGTCAAATGTTACATTTACTAAAGTGATTCTTCACCAGCAAATTGCTCCTCTTACTGTACTGCCGACTTTTCTAGTTTTCTTTCCTTCCCATTTACTGATATTCTTAATGTATCATAAAATAATAGATCCCAGAGCAAATCAAAGGCAGTTCCTTTGCCTCCACACAGTTAAAGGCTTGCTTGTTATTTTCCCATTTTTCAATTGGACAACTGAGGTACACGGTGAATCAACTATAGTTGGAAGTAAAACACAGGATCCCAAACCCAAAGGCTTCTGCCTTCTATGACACCAAGTCTCTTCTGTAAAAATGTACAGTTTTGAAATTCAGGGTAAAGTTGTCAGCTCTTCAAAGAAGAGGTGCTGTAACATGCGCATATATATCTGTACATAATGTATTCTCCATATGGGTGTTAACTGAAGACATAAGTGCTACAAAATCCATGATGGTGAGAAAATATTTGCAAATGGAAGACAAAACACAGCAATTATCCTAACTACCTATTATCTTTAAAGAGCTTGTTTGTACTTGCAAACCAAATCAAGAGTTCAGATGGGTCAAAGACCAAGTTTTAAACCTCAAATCAAAACTGTGTCTTTCAATGAATCCCTTTGAAGACCTGAAATAGACAAATCAACATTTAAGTCAAACCCTTCAAATCAAGTTCCCCTAATTCTTTCTAGCCCTTGCCCCATTTCCTAGGGCAGTTCTGAACATGAAACAGGTATTAAGTATCTACTGGCTTTATTTTCCAGTTCTTTGCATGTCCAGCTCCTGAGAAATTACTTCCACTTTTCTGGGAAAGAAATGATGTTTGTGAAAAGTACTTTCTGGTAGCTTTGCTTTCTCTCATAACTTTTCTCTTTCCATGCAAGGAAGGGGATATACAGGACACCGTCCTTTCAGTCAGCTCTATCTTCCATATCTGATCAGTGAAGAGAGGAATATCTGTACTCATGTTTCCATAAATTTCAATTATCATAACTGCCTATTCTCACTGATATCAGTATTGGTTTTGAAAATGAAAATCATATAATGATCAGTTTGAACACACTGGTTCACCACTGTTAGCCCTTAACTTCTGCTAACCTACCAATAGTTTTTTCTTGTTTCTCTCATTTGCTTCTCATGTTTTTATCACACATTACATCAGTAAAAATATCTGAGCATATATTCTAATATATGGAACTGAGCTGTACTCTAAAATGTCAAGATCACGAAGTACTGTCTAGACAGACTGAGGAACAGTTACAGACTAGAGGAGAGTAAAGAGTCAGGATGACTAAATGGAACACACGATTCCGGATTAGACATCGGACCAGAGAGGGATAAAGGCAACTATATGACATTTTGAGACAACTGGCAAAATTTGAATACAATCTATAGATCATCAATATTAATTTCCTATGACCATTCCATGGCAGTTATGTAACAGAATATCCTGGATGTTAGGAAATACACCCTGAAGTACTTAAGGGTAAATATCAATACATTAATTTATTCTCTGATGGGGCAAAAATAATATTTATTAGAATGAGAAAGCAAATGTGGTAAAATGTTAACATTTGGGAAATCCAGGTAAGAGAAGATGAGAATTGTTTATGTTACTCTTGCAACATTTTCCTAAGTCTGAAATGATTTCAAAATAAGTTAAATTCTGACTACATATCCCAATATATGCATTATTTTTTGTTTAAAAAAGATATGTATGTGTTCATATTTATATATGTTTAAATCACACAAAACAGTAATTTAAAATGATGAGGAGATAAATAATATAAGAAGAATTACACATTTGTATATAGGCTGTGTTTCAGTGAACTCTGTGTAGGTATGTACACATTTACCTAACTTGCACGTGCATTCTCATACTTGCTTCCTTCACCCCAGAGATCATTCTGAACCCTCCTGTAAGGCAAGTTTGGGCTTACTCTGGCATGGTTAGGCTTAAAAGAATTAATTTTGCCACTAAAACTGACCTGCTGGAGGAGATGCCTGAAGCAGTGGTCCTCCACTCCTACCCCTTTACACAATCTCCTTTCTCCTATTTTACGAGAAAAAGGCCAACCCTCACCCATCTTACTACGGTGCAGAGCTCCAAAGGGTAAAAACATGTTAGGTGGGGGACACAGAAAATTCAGCAGTTCCTCTGATCAAGGCACAAGAAGTAACATCAGCCCATCCAACTGATTAAGATACATGAGTTTCTAATAAAGTATTTGTTTATAGTGAATATCAAAATTTATCACGTTTGTTGTTTTTGACCAACTGCGTTAGGATAAAACTCTGGGAGGAAAGTGGAATGAATGTATAATTTCAGAAAAAAAGGAAAGTATGTAAGATCTCTAGCTACTAAGGAATAGCCTGTTCCTTTTCTTAGATGGATGACACTGGGTATCTGTATACACTTCCAAGAGGGATGTAACAGTTTTCATCTACTTAATATTTTTCCTCATTGGGCCTCCTGCACAAAGAATGGGTTTAATCATAGTCCCATAGTCCTTAGCTCTTATCATTGGTCCATGCATAGCCCAGTTTTACTTATCCACTTAATTATTTAATCATTTTCAATAATTTAATAAATGCCACAAAGCAACCACCCAGACAAAAACTAGGACGTTAACAATAATCTACATTTAACCTATAGTGCCCCCAAACACCAACTCAGCCTCTTGCTTTCACCCCAAAGTAAGAATCATCCTGAATCCAGTAGTGATCATTCCATCGACTTCCTTTATTGTCTATCTGTATTTTATTAAACACACACACACACACACAATCCTTGTGTTGCTATTTGGTTGTTCTGAACTTTATAAAAAGGGCATCATATTTTATGTGATGTTTGGGGAATTATATTTTTTCTTAAACGTAATTATATTACATTCTAGACCAGTGGTTCTCAATCTTCAATACACACTGAAATTACGTGGGAAATATTTTAAAGTATGATGCCTGGGTCCATCCACAGAGATTTTGACTTTACTGTCCTAGGGTGCAGCCTGAACACCATAAATTTTAAAAGCTCCCCCAAACGATCCTAACATTCAGCCAAAGTTAAGAACCACTATTCTTGGGCTTCCCTGGTGGCACAGTGGTTGAGAGTCCTCCTGCCGACACAGGGGACACGGGTTGGGGACACGGGTTCGTGCCCCGGTCCGGGAGGATCCCACGTGCCGCTGAGCCTCCGCGTCCGGAGCCTTTGCTCCGCAACGGGAGAGGCCACAACAATGAGGGGCCCGCGTACTGCCAAAAAAAAAAAAGAACCACTATTCTAGAAGAATGACACAGGAAAAGCTAACTATATGTGGATACATAAACATGAAAAGTACAAAATGTTAATGAATGCCCTATTGCCATTTATTTATACATACATGAGGGGAAAGAGAGATGGGTGAATGAAGGAAACTATTAAAATGTTACCAAAGATTTTTCCTCTGAATGGTGGCATTATAAATATTTACTGTCTCCTTTTGCTACACTTTTCTACAGAGAACACATTATACTATCAGCACTATTTTTTTTAAAGGGAATTACATTTTGGTTTTTTAAAAATCTGTATCATGTCACAAAAAAAGATATATATAGAAAACAAATAAGTATACGAACAGAGGCTCAACATCCTATGTCATTAGGGAATTTCAAGCTAAGACAATCAGATACCACTGCACATCTCTCTGAATGGCTAAAATCCAATACACTGACAACACCAAATGCTGACAAGGATGTGCAGCAACAGGAACTCTCATCTATTGCTGACGGGAATGCGAAATGGTGCAGCCACTTTGGAACACAATTTGCTGGTTTCTTACAAAACTAAATATACTAATATAATATACTAATATGATCTACCAATTGTGCTCCCTGGTATTTACCCAAATGAGTCGAAAACGTATGTCCACACAAAAACCTTTATAATTGCCAAAACTTGGAAGCAACCAAGACGTTCTCCAGTAGGTGAATTCTGGATAAACAAACTGCTACATCCAGGCAATGGAATATTACTCAGCAATAAAAGGATATGAGCTATCAAACACAAAAATACATGGAGGAATCTTAAATGCATATTGCTAAGTGAAAGAAGTCAATCTGAAATAAGTTGCATAGTATATGATTCCAACCACATGACATTATGGAAAAGGCAAAACTATGGAGACAATAAAATGATCAGTAGTTGTCAGGAATTTGGGAAGAAGGAGAGAAGAATGAATATGTGGATTTTTAGGGCAGTGAAAACTACTCTGTATGGTATCGTAATGACAGATACATGTCCTTATACATTTGGCAAAACTCATAGAACATATGACTCAATGAGTGAACCCTAATGTAAACTATGGACTTCAGTTAACAATAATGCTTCAATATTGGCTCATCAATTGCAGTAAATGTACCACACTGGTGTAAGGTGTTAATAACAGGGATATGAGGGAACTCTTGGTACTTTCCGCTCAATTTTTCTGTAAACCTAAAACTGTTCTGAAAATAATAGTCTTTATAAAAAATTACAAAGGAAATATATATTTAATATATATTTAATCTATATCCCACTCTTCAGACTTTAATACAAAGATAAATCCAAAGAGTACAGAGTTTAACGAGAGGGCGTGCTTAAAACAAAAATCCTAATTGCCTACATACATGAGAGATCCATGTGGCCTGGAGGACAAGGAACATTATTATAGTTGCCCTTGCAATGGGCTGCCTGCAAACAGTTGTGAGCTACTTCTTTTTTTAACAGAAAAATTCTTACCTCAATCTTGTTTCCTACATTTGTATTTGTTATACATAGCCACCCCCCAAACCACTAACTTTTGGCTAAGCCCCAAAACCACTGATTTACTTTTCCTTCCCATCACTTCCAAATCCAGCATTTCCAGAGCAGACACAAGGGAGAAAACCCGTGAGAGAACAAGAAAGACATGACAAAGAGAGAAATGCAGCAGGCTGGAAATACAGCACTCTCTACTCCTATTTGGATATTTCAATTTGTGCCATTTTCCTTTCTCCAAAGGAGAATACAAGGCAAAAAATCAACTTCTTTCAGATGAAAAGGGCTCAAGAACAGGAACTGTATGACAAATGATATAAAGAAAAAACAGCTCAGCAGAGGAAAGAAATCTTTTCCCACCATTCCTCTCTCACCAAAAAAAAAAAAAAAAAAGAAGAAAAAAGAAAAGAAACAGGAAGAGAGAAAGAACAAGATTGAATTTGATCTCATTTGTATTCTTTCCCTCATTCATTTAATAAAACCATGAAAAAGTTCACTGAGGCATCTTTCTTGGCCCTAAGTGAAAAGAAGTACAAGAGAATCCATATATTCTAAAGCAGAATTATATTACTATCCATAAAAATAGTGTTATAGATATGTCAAACCAACTCCTTAGAATCTTAAAGAACTGCAAATTAATTTAACAAGGTTTCTGCTTGCTTCTTTTTTCAATTTATATCTTTAATAGTTTTTCTCTTTACAAAAAGAATGCATGTTCACTGTAGGAAAAAAAATATCCAAAAATAAGCCAAAAGAAAATAAAAATCTCTCTTAGGCCCATTATACAGAGATAAGCACTACCAACAACCTTTTAGACTTTTCATGTACTTTTTTGCTTGCTGATTTTACAAAAATGAGGTAACAGTATGCATACTCTTTTGGAATTAATATGTGTTTTCATACTTCTGAATATTTCATCATCTCTTTCATAAAATAAACACAGACCAGGGTATTTGCACTGTGCTCTGTCCACAAAATTTATTGATCAAATGAATAACAACCCAGCATCTTTTCACTCTTGGCAATGATTCAGAATTTTCAGAAAACTTCTTTGGTTTTCCTGGAAATATATTTCAGAATTAAACTACTGTCATTCTTTTTTCAGAACATGTAGATAAATGAGAAGAAAAAATATGAGAGGCCACACTTCTTGTGACAAAAATAATCTGTTAATATTCAAGATGTCAGTCGGCCTGCAGATAGAAAAACACTATTGAATATTAAGCTATAAACCACTTCCAACTGGTTTCCTCTTGGGTTAATAAACCAGTTAATATACTTCACTTCTTTGTCATTCTACTTTAATTGTAAGGCTGAAATATAATCAGTTTGTTCTAGAATTTTGAAAATCAATCTCTACAAACTCATCAATAGAAAATACAACATATATTGTTTATAAAAAATAAAAGTTTTACATTTTTTCTATACCTAAAAATCTATACTGTTTTCTGTCCAAATAGTGTTCCTAATAATTCACACTGGGTATTTAAAAATTAACATTATCAAAAGCTCATCAACTATCTTCACAGATTTTCATAGAAAAAAAGTAAAACAAAACAAAGAAGATATGAAGGTAAATGTCCTGAAATTGTAGGATGTGGAAAGAGCCACAGAATATGTATTTATGGATGTCGATATTATCCTTCTTTTATATAATCTCCAAGTATATTAGATACAGTAACTGTTTATGAACAAAGTATCTGTATTAATGTAATTAAGTTAGCAATTCTTTCAAAACCAGTTTTTAAAAATATTTTACCAGGGCTTCCCTGGTGGCGCAGTGGTTGAGAGTCCGCTTTCCGATGCAGGAGATGCGGGTTTGTGCCCCGGACCGGGAAGATCCCACATGCCACAGAGCGGCTGGGCCCGTGAGCCATGGCCGCTGAGCCTGCGCGTCTGGAGCCTGTGCTCCGCAATGGGAGAGGCCACAACAGTGAGAGGCCCGCGTATCGCAAAAAAATAATAATAATAAATAAATCAAAAAAAAATTTTACCAAAGGGCAATTCATTTTACTTATAAAAAGCAACCAAGAAACTGCTCAACTGTGTAGCTCAGTGGAAACTGTCATAAATATGTACAAAATATGCTTTACAAGCAAGGGAAATACAAACATGTTATCCCAATACATCTTCACAAATTCTTAATGTACTGGCTGTACACTGTAAGTGCATGTTAAAGGCAACACAATCCTGTTCATCCGTACAAAATATATTACGCATCTAGTATGTATGTACAATACCTAGCAGGTACCTAGTAGATACAATGCCAGTTGCTGGTTATTACAGGGGTGTGATCAACCTCCTTTCATTCTTCCAAGAGAAATCGGCATTAAACACATAATTACACAATTCATTACTGAATTACAACTGAGATGCCTGCTGCGAGGAAGCCCTGGATGACTGGAGCATGTGCCCTTAACTGGAAAAACGGTGTGAATTGAAGGCCATACGTAGTACATTATAACAACATAATTCCAATTTCTGAATTACCACATTTTCAATTTTTAAAGTAAGCTTTCCTTTGTGCAGAAATGACCTCTCTTTTAACCTTCCCAAGCTACATGCAAATGAATACACAGATATGGAAGGAAAAGAGACTTTCTAGTCATAATAAGGAAATTTAAATGACTTTATTTTCAAGATCAAGAATTCAAAGAAAACACAGTATCCAGGCAATCTGACCTACTCCAGATTCTAACAAAGCTATGAAATAACATAATTAGTTTTTAAAAATTCATTACCATTAAAAAACACATATTAATAAAAATCATTTAAGTATATGTTTATCTCTTAAAATAAATCATAACTCAATTTAGAATAAATCATAATTCATTATAACATCACATTTAAGATCATTATAGTCCTATGTGGGGCCATACACACACACACACACACACACACACACACACACAACATACAAACTATAAAGACATAGGGATTTCTATAGAGTTCATAAAAGTGCTTGTGTACATAAACACAGCAGTCTCTTCAACATTCAGAAAGATCTTTCCAGCGTTTCCTCAATATAAAATCTGTAATCACCATAACACATTAACCACAACAGGGAAGGAAGGCCTTTAAGAGAGTCCCTGACAGAACAATACATTGAGCAAAACTGATCCACGGTACCTATCATTCTCTGCTCTTCCTCCCTTTCTGAAACCTTTTTCCACCTCTGCCTTTTCTGTATACTGCGCATTCTCTCTCCTCTGACCATCACAAAATTACCCATGTTCCAATAAACATATAAAAACTATATTGTTTCATAATAAATTTTTGGAGAGACAAAAAAGCATCATCCAAGGTTAAAAATCTGTGATTTTTCAATAAGCATTTTGGAAGAAAAGACTATTTTAGAAGAATATGATGCAACAGAAAATGTAAATAGTGAGCACATGAAAAAAGATATCCTAACAATGCTATACCTCCTGAACACCCATTAGGATGGCTGCTATCCAAAAACAGAAAATAACAAGTGTTGACAAGGATGTAGAGAAATTGGAACTCTAGTACAATGCAAAATGGCGTGGCCACTGTGAAAAGCAGTATGGCAGTTCCTCAAAAAATTAAACATAGAATTGCCATATGATCCAGCAGTTCCATTTCTGAGTATATACTCAAAAGAACAGAAAGCAGGATCTCAAAGAGATATTTGTACACCTAGGTTCATAGCAGCATTATTCACAATAGCCAAAAGGAGGACACAAACCAAGTGTCCGTCAACAGATGAATGAATAAACAAAATGTAATCCATATAGTAGAGTATCATTCAGCCTTAAAAGGTAAGGAAATCCTGATATATGCAACAACATGTCTGAACTTTGAGGACATTATGCTAAATGAAATAAGCCAGTCACAAAAAGACAAATACTATATGCTCCCCTTTACATGAGGTACCCAGAGTAGTCATATTCACAGAGACAGAAGGTAGAATGGTGGTTGCCAAAGGATGTGGGGAGGGGAATATGAAGTTGTTTAATGAATACGGAGTTTCAGTTTTGCAAGGTAAAAAGAGTTCCGGAGATTGACTGCACAACAATGTGAATGAATATACTTAATGCTACTGAACTATATGTATGAACTGTATGTGGTTAAGATGGCAAATTTTACATTATGGATATTTACCACAAATTTTTTAGAAAGTTATCCTTTTAGTTATCTAAAAGTCAAATATGCAACTGAAAGCAACAGTATAATGTCATTTTGAGCCTACTGAGCTAGTCATGGTGAAACTGATATCCTTGTACACCAATTACCAGAGTCACTGTAAACTGATGTAGTCTTTTAAGAAAGACAGGAAGAACATTTCAATACTACAAATCTACAAAAACATTTCAATACTATAAATCTAGCCTAAAGAATTATAGTTGTTTTTTTTTAAGAAATAGGGCAAAGTCATCAATGATATTCATTTTGCAAACATTTTTTTAAAAATGAACCATCATAAATAACAAAAAAAAATAATAGGGAAGTAGTTAAATAAGTTACTATGCATCATTACCTTTAAGGAATATAATTATGAATTCTAAGTATAAAAAACAATTATGGAAATATGATAACTCTCTACACACAATTCAATGTTAGAAATCCAAATATAAAATTGCATATACACCAACAACCCAATTATATCAAAATATATACTATCTGGACAATACCAGAGGACCATATGCAAAAAGCAAACGAGTGGGGTTACCAATGACTTTCCCCCCCCATTCCCAAATGTATTTATTTTAATGTTACGGTTATACTTTAAAACAACAACAAAAGGGGATTAGAGAAAATGAAGAGAACAGATTAGTTCAGATGAGATTAGGTAAAATTAAGTATAAAATGGAGGCAACAGTAGGGTGTTCATCTAAACTAAAGTTACCAACTTAATCCCCTACAAACACCTACTTCTACCAATGCTAAATTTTCCTTAATTTCTTAATCTTTTTTTTTTCTCCTTTTTTTTTTTTTTTTTTTTTTTGCGGTATGCGGGCCTCTCACTGTTGTGGCCTCTCCCGTTGCGGACTCCAGACGCGCAGGCCTAGCGGCCATGGCTCACGGGCTTAGTTGCTCCGCAGCATGTGGGATCTTCCCGGACCAGGCACGAACCCGTGTCTCCTGCATCGGCAGGCGGATTCTCAACCACTGCGCCACCAGGGAAGCCCCTTAATTTCTTAATCTTAATCTCAACCTCTTAACTCCAGATCTTCACACATGTTCCTTCTGTTTAGAACCCTCTCCCCCTCCCTCTTCACTTAGCCAGACCTCATCTGGAATACGATTTCCTAAGGGTAGGCTTCCTGCCCTCCCAGAAGGAGGTTCCCTGGCTCCTGCAGACACCAGCTTCCCTTTCTGCATGAACAGCGCTGCGCTGTCTGTCTTCCCCACTAGTTCTGTGCTCCATGAGGCCCAGGGCCATGTTAGTCTTGTCCTTGTCTATATCCCCGAAGACCAACACAGCAGCAGTGCACGGGGAGGTGCTCACTAAGTATCTGTTAGTACTAAAAAGAAAACATTATTAATATTTATTCTAAATCATACATTCTCTTCCTTAAAATCTGTTTTAAAATCAGACTCAAACACCACAACTGTTAAAACATTTTAAGAAATTAATTTATAGCATCACCTGTCTCAATGTTGTCTAAAAACAAGTTTTGAATCTCTTATACTTTGCAATATTCCATCAATTTTCTAGCTTCCAATATACCTTTCAATTATTAAACTTTTAAGAATTATAACTATAGATGGTAAGTATCCTGACATTTCACATTAAATTTAATCTAACCCATAAATCTAACCCATAAAAACCCAATGAGAATCAGAGTCTTGATACGTTCATCTACTCTATTTTTAGCTAAAGAAAATTTATTAGGACAAAGACAAAGAAGCACCAGGTTATGGGAAGGGCTAATCTTTAGTGAAGCAAATTCAATTTATATATGAAGAGTTGCAGCTGCTTCATTGTTATTTTTAAAAAAACTAAATAGTGCTATACCTTACACCTTCTTAGTACTTATTCAAGAGCATCTTGAGATTTTCGTCAATGTAATTCAAAACAGGAATCATACAAAAAGGAATTTCTCTTGATAAAAGCCAAATGTCTCCTTTCAAGGTCATCTCAGATTCTAGAAAATATTTCATTGCCATTTTTCTCAAGCCTTTGCAATAAAAGCAAAACAGAAACTAGTAAAGCAGAATAATAAATCCTGTTCTTATATAAGAGATTTGAATCCTATTTCAATTAAAGAAGAAATGGGAAATTTTTCTGTGAAAGAACCAAATGGGAAGGAAATGGAGAGATCACCAAGCAGTCCTCCTGTCCCTTTCAGACAGGCTTCCTGAAGGAATGCCCCCAGACCAGCCAGTCACACATGCCAGGACGGGTCCCGGGAGACGAGCCTCAGACAGTGCTAACCTGAGGGACACTCTGTGAAAGAATTGGTCTATATTCTTCTAAAACACCACATCATATGAGATAAAGAACATCTGAGGAACCTTCCAGATTAGAGGAGACTAAAGAGACCTCACACTAAACGCAAGGCGTGAATGATACTCAGCTGGACCCAGCACTGGAAGGACAGAATTGTCATAAAGGACATTACTGGGGAAACTGTCAGCAGTGAAATAAGGATTGTAGACCAGATAAACATAATTTATCTTTTTGATAGTTTTACTGCAGTCGTGTAAGAGAGTATCCTTATTCTTCAGAACTACACACCAAAATACACGATATATGCAACCTATTCTCACATGGTTCCAAAATAAATAATGTGTATTTTTAAAATAAACATTCAGATATTTAAAAATAAAATAAAGAACTGATCCCATGGAAAAAAATAAAGTTGGACTGGGTGGGAAGGAAGGATAGAATTTCATGATATCAGAGGTAGAATTTCACCTGCTGAGAACAGATATGTACTAAACAGAAAAAAATAACTTAAAAAGGAAAATTCTGTAGACCTAGAAGTTATTACTGTCCATCAGAATGCAGCTCAGCGCTGAGCTAGGAAAGCATAGCTTTTAGGTTAGACTACAACCTGACAGCTAAAATTTTTTTACATCACATTTTAGGCAAAAAGAGAATAATGACTCCACTTTTAAAACACAAGTCAACATTTTTAAGTATACCTTTCTTAAGTGGAGAGTTACTTCTACTAAGTAATCATTTGAGATCCAAGTTCCTTTTAACAGTCAGTTTGGGTACCTACAAAGTTGGGGGGCTTCCCTGGTGGTGCAGTGGTTGAGAGTCCACCTGCCAATGCAGAGGTCACAGGTTCATGCCCCGGTCCGGGAAGATCCCACATGCCGCGGAAAGGCTAGCTCCGCAATGGGAGAGGCCACAACACTGAGAGGCCCGCGTACCGCAAAAAAAAAAAAAAAAAAAAAAAAAAAAAAAAGTTGGGGCGGGGTTTTTCTCCAGTTCTGGGCAAAGTTCCCCGTACATATAAGTACATATACCCACAGGTACACATAGGTACAAAGTTCCATGAAAGGTCTAAGGCTGATTTTTTTTTTTTAATCACAATGGCCCTATTGACTCCATGTGTGGTAATGTGGACCAAGACCATGTGCATTCTTCATGGCAACAGAGAAGGATCTTTCCTAACCCAAAAGAGAGTACAAAGAAGCTTTCTCTTCAGTTAGCAGTAAGGAAAGGCCCTTTCATATAGCTTCTAGGTTACTTCTATCAACAGAAACAACATTTTTTATAATAAAGCATGCCAATGAAATATTAATATATCTTGGCAATCATATTCTAACAGTCTGAATCAATCATTTGGCATATAACCTTGTATTACTGCAGTTAAAACAATAAATTCAAGCAAGTTGAAAAATCAAATTCAAATTTTGTTGTGCCATAATTGTCACAAAGAAACAAGTTTGTAATATTCTTCCAACACTGGTAATACCTAGTTCCTCCTTTCCTGGAACATACACTTACTTGATCTATATCTACATATCACAGAAGGAAAGAACAGAAAGTTACTACCTAAGGAAAATACAAAAGACCAACTATTGTAGGTTTACATAAAAACTTAATACATGTTTGCTTTTCAAATTTCTTTTAAGTTATAGTCAAGCAAACATATTTTGCCTTACTTTGCATTTATTAGAATGTAATAAGGTTGACCAGTGAGGAGATCACAGTACTTTACTATATAGTGTCGAAAACTTTTACCAGTGCATCCAATAAATTCCAGTTCTGTTCCATTCTTCTAGAATCTGAAACAGGCAACTGTACTTTTAAAAAGACATTGCAATTCCAAATGCCCCACAATTTAATATAAGATGTATATGAGTGTACGTTAGTGTCTGACCATAATCTTTTTACATCCCACTGTTTAAAGTTTAACACCTGAATGCTCCAAATGTGTAAGCAGATAGAAAACTGTTGCAATTCCAGGGGTACCTAGGTAATGCCAGCAGAAGTCAGCTTCTGAATTTAGGGGGGAAAATAGCACTCTACTACCATCTGCCTATACAATAACCACCATCTTCGAAGCTAAATAAGAGATAACTCATATAAGAAGTTTTCAGTTCCATTTGGCCTCCTAACTTCTGGACCACAATCATGACAGAAACCTATAGAACATTTCCTTTTTTAAAAAAAAAAATAACTAACCATGGCTCAGTGCTGGAAGTGGGAGTGGGAGACTGGGGTAAGGGAAACTGGGAAGACATTCTAGCTATATTCTTCATCCTTTCAGCCCAAGGCTTTAAAGAGAGGTTAGAAAGAATTATTACATAATCACTTGTCTATCTCCAAAAAGAAAAAAAAAATGTAACACCAAAATATCATTTTAGATCAGTTTTAAGGGAGAAAGATCAAGGCCAGGAAATTTTTAACATCAATTTCACATATCTGGGAAATGAGAAGACAACTATACAATGATATCTATCATAAACACTGACAGGCTCAAATTCTCTTAATAGAAAATGTCTGGGCTTCCCTGGTGGCGCAGTGGTTGCAAGTCCGCCTGCCGATGCAGGGGACACAGGTTCGTGCCCCTGTCTGGGAAGATCCCACGTGCCGCGGAGTGGCTGGGCCTGTGAGCCATGGCCGCTGAGCCTGCGCGTCCAGAGCCTGTGCTCTGCAGCAGGAGAGGCCACAGCAGTGAGAGGCCCGCGTACCGCAAAAAAAAAAAAAATAAACAAAAAACGAAAATGTCTACTTGACTAAATGCAAAAAGTGATAATATACAGCTGTCCAGACACTATTTTAAAAAAACAAACTGATGCTAATAATATGTAGATATATTAGTTGTAGACCATATAAAAAATATCACTAAGTTGTGTTTTCCATCATATGTCTTTTGATAAATAAGAAATACTAGAAGTCATACGTATAATATTTTCATATAGAATATATTAGAGAAGTTTTTGTTTTTAGAGAAGTTTTTGTTAAAGAGATATGAAATTTTTCAAACCAGTACATCAGTTCTAATAAAATGAATTCAAGAAAAAATTGTAAAACTCAAACTCTATTTTCTGAAATTAATGTCCTTTTCAAGGGGATTTCTCTCCAGATTTCATTAAATGCAGACACGTCAGTATTTAAAATGCAATTAAACTTAAATTTTCTTTTCTTTAACTTCTGCCCAACTTCTGAGGTACACAGCTATTCCATAAAACAGGATATACATCTAGATAGGCTATTGTTATAGAGAGAAGATGTAGCCAGTACTTAGGGAAAGTCTTATCTTACTTGTTGCATGATTTTTTCTATCTAATGAAAGACTCAGAAGAATCCTTATCCCACCACTCAGGGATTTAGTAATTCTCCTCAATTATTTGTAACATTATCTGCTCTAACAAATGTTAAAGTGTTCTTCACTTCAGCATCATCTCTTATCTACCGCTCCAACAAATGATGATATTTACTCCTACTCTTATTAGAAAGCCACAAATACACCACATCCCAAATTATTCGCTGCCATTACTTTTTCCTCAGATAAAAGAGAAATATTTCATATCCCAAAGTAACCTCAAAAAACTCACTCCACTATTTAGGCCAAAGGGCAGGATCAAACTCTCCCACACAATAGATTCACTCCTGGGTTGCCCAGTCAACATCCAAAAAGACTCTCTTAGGAAACATTTCAAATAATTACTTACAGAGCAAAACTTTTGCAAAGAAAGTAAAATAAATACAGAAGATTAAAAATTGTAATAGATTGGATAAGCTTTATTTTTTTTAACTTAAAACTTGGGAAAAGAAAAATAATTAGTACCCTAAATTATCATTTTTGGGTTTTGGTGCTTTTTGGGCTTTATTTTTTTTTTTTAACATATTCCATCAAAATAATCATCTAGAAATTGTTAAGCACTGCTCTTTTTCTATTTTAATAAAATTGTTTATTTATTTATTTTTGGCCGCATTGGGTCTTTGTTGCTGCACGCAGTCTTTCTCTAGTGGCGGTGAGCGGGGGCTACTCTTCCTTGTGGTGCGTGGGCTTCTCACTGCGGTGCCTTCTCTTGTTGCGGAGCACGGGCTCTAGGCATGTGGGCTTCAGTAGTTGTGGCGCATGGCCTTAGTTGGTCCGCGGCATGTGGGATCGTCCCAGACCAGGGCTCGAACCCGTGTCCCCTGCATTGGCAGGTGGATTATTAACCACTGCGCCACCAGGGAAGTCCCAAGCACTGCTCTTTACACAAACTACTCTTGCTTTTATAATCTCCATTAAAGATCTAAAAACTCCATTTTAAATGACAGCCAGACTTTAAATATAACAACTTTATTGCATCTTTGGCACCATCTGATAAAACGAAATCTTTAACAAATCTGATAAATGCTAAACATTGCTAAATATGCATTACAGAAAATTAAGACCAATTTAAGTACTGAAAAAGGCTTTTTGCAGATTGTAATAAAGTTAACAATTCACAATGAAATGCATAGCATAGCAGCATCATAGAACACATATTCCACAAGACAAATATTCGGCCTCAGAACTTAACAGAATACATAAAAATTGAGACTAAAAGCTGAAAAACATCTTAAAGCATTTAACAAATTCTCTAGGTCTTACAGTTGGAGCATCCCAATTCGTGTGTCAGGATGTGCAGAGAAACTGATCCCTCGGCCTGTCCTGAGGTGTTAGAGCTGGTAGCCTCCAAGCCCCAAACATCTCCATCAGTTTATCTCACATGCTGTACAACTACTACCATGTCCTACATGGTTCATGACGTGGGAAGGGTTAGGAAATCCTGCAGAGCTAAACACATCCAGACATACAAGCATCCAACCTTTCTTGTAATCTCTAGAGAAATACTGAAAAAAATTTTAGTTACCCATCAATCTCACCCAAATCTAGGTTTGGAAATTCTATCTTTAATGACATGTCTTCCTATTTTTTAACCTATACCATGCTTCTCCAGTAATTTTTACAAAAACAGGAACTCTGATATACTCAGTTCCCGCCCACCTTTATGAAAACTTACAACCCCACAGAAAATGCAACACGGCACAGACCATGACAACACTCCCTAATCTATGGTTTCAGTTCTCCACTCGAGAATGATTTCCATCACTAGAGAAAATCAAGTTGGCAAGAAAGAAACTCAAAGTCTATTTCAAAGGGAGCAAGGAAAGGGCTGAAAACTAAGAACAAAACTAGGCACAGCAAATACTGCCTGTAACCCATCTTTTTAATTTACATCTAACAAAAATGGCTCTTTGTCAGAGTAATTTTTCCAGAATAAAATCTTAAATTGTTCCCCTAACTGAAGTCCCTCAATAGTTCCTAAGCCCTGAAGTATGAAGTCCAAACCTCCAGAAATGTACACGATCTGGACCCTGATTTCATCTCCTCCCCAGCTCTATATTCCAGAATGTTCAACTACTCAGTAACATCCTTGTATGGTCAAACCTTCATGCCCTTCTCACAGCGCTCCCCTACTTGGAATGCTTTATCCTACACACACACTCTTTTCATGGGAGCAGCTCAAATTTCAACCTAAGAATAATAACACATGGAGTAGCTACAGTTACCACATAGTAAGGATGTCACTTAGGAACAGTCAAATCCATGCACTATGGACTGAGCATCTATTGAGTGCCAGGAACTTAGCACTAGGAATAAGTCTTTGCCCTCAAGGAGTTTACAGAATAGATGAAGATCAGCGTCAACAGGCCGCTGATTTGACTGGAGGACGACAGCTACTAGAGTGAGGCAGGCAGCATGCTCTGCAGGAGCAGCACCACGGGGCTCACCCAGCGAGTGACATGGTCATGGACGATGGGGAGGAACTCTAGGAACCAGGGAACTAAGCAGAAACGGATTTATTTTTAAATCTTAAATGTGAAGTAAGGATTTGGGACTTCTCTGTAATCCCAGTGGTTAAACACCCAATGGCATTGTTCATGCTCTGCAGCTCCCTTTCTTCACAACAAAGACAGAGAAATTACAGATAAAATATGAAGACAAATGACCAAAAGGACATACCTATGCCCCCAAACATGTTAAACATCTCCACAGATCAGAAATCTAACAGGAACACAAAGTGTGAGCAGCGCTGAAGCCAGGAGGTCTGCTGAGCTCTGGGCCCCAAAGCAGGAAAAGGCAGCAGGCAGCTGATCCTCGGGGATTAACTATGGGTTGATCGTATGGGGTAACAAGGGCTCCACGAGGGCTACGAGGGTCAGGAGCCAGGCTCTTTGCTCAAAACCAGGGACTGGGCTGGCACTCTTCCTTGGTAGGAAACTAGACTGAAAAAGACTTCTCCTAACTGCACTCAGGCTACAGCTTAGGAAGCGGCTGACCTAATGCCAGCTGCCTCAGTGACTGCATCTGTGATGTCCCCAATGCCACCATGGGACCGGCGCTCCGGTCCACTAACACAGACCTGATTCTGATCTGGGAACTCCAAAGCCAGGCAGAGACAACGGCAAATCTGCTAGACCAGCAGGGGAAATCACAAAGAGACAGGGAGACACACACGCGCGCGCACACACACACACACAGGAAAAAGAAAAAAGAAACTCCCATCAGAACTTGCCTGCAGAATTACAGAACATGATGAAAACACCAACAATATCAACAACCACAACATAAACTCACTGCAGACAAGACAAAAATCATCGAATGATCTGAAAAAGACTTTAAAATAAGCATGTAAGAGATCTTCGAAGAGAGAAAGAAATAACAAAAGAACCAAAAAAATGTTAAATACAAATGAGCAGAAATGAGAAATGAACTAGTGGATATTAAAAAAAAAAAAACAATTAAAAATCTTGCAAATGAAGTATAACCACTGTAATTTATAGATAAATTGTTGGTGGTTCTGATATGTATCTTGGTTGCCTAGTAAGCCATCCCTCCCTCTGCCTTCACACTCACAGGGCTCTGAGTTTTAGGGGGCAGTCGTGTTAGACACCAAGATTCAAAAATCATGGGGCTTCCCTGGTGGCACAGTGGTTGAGAGTCCATCTGCCTGCCGATACAGGGGGGTTCATGCCCCGGTCTGGGAGGATCCCACATGCTGCTGAGCGGCTGGGCCCATGGGCCATGGCCGCTGAGCCTGCGCATCCGGAGCCTGTGCTCCGCAATGGGAGAGGCCCCAACAGTGAGAGGCCTGCGTATAGCATAAAAAAAAAAAAAAAAAAAAAAAAAAAAAAAAATCAAAGACACCCTGTATTTGTCCTCAAAGAACTTGCCATCTATAACAGTGATGCTACCAGACCACTAAGGTTACAACGCAGAACAAAATTTAGTTAAATTTCCAAAAAAGGTAAGCATTTTTAAAATTAAAATGCTCTTAGTGTTCATGAAGTCATATTACCATCTTTACTAGAGCTGGCATTCTATGATAGGTAAACATTCTCACAAAACTTCATACGAATGGAGCTGAAATAACCAAAGCTGCTTCTTTCTGAAGCTGTATTTGAACTCATCTGGCAACTATCCTTGTTTATTCAAAGCACACCACCGAAAAAGTAACCCACTGAAAAGTCTCCAAAACCAAAGACCACTACTTGCAATAGTACTTTTAGTAGAAAGCACTCAAAGATTTCACAATAACAGCTTCATTTTCACTTATCAACTGCCTGATTATTCAAACTGATGAGAAAAGTTGACTCTATTCCTATTAAGGTAAATATAATCAATATAAATAACATGTGAAAAATTTTAAACTCTCTAATATTATATTCCAATAAGAAAATGCTCATTTCATCCCAAAGTTTCCATAATCAAAAAGCTGTACTCTAAAAGTACATCAAAACTGTCATAGGATCCCAGTCAGGATTAAATCTTAATTCCTTCCTCACTCTCTAAAAGTAAACAACACAAAATAGTAAAATCCAGTTCTCCTGTTCACAAACAGAAGTGGAAAGGAATGACAGAAAATATTACATATACCATCCCCTCACAACTGAGAAGATAAAATCTATATCAAAAGATAGGTCTATAGGATAGACTTGGTTCCTTCATCTGTCAAAGACATTGATAAAGAGATTTCTTCCTTTTTTTTGCTTAAATATAATATTAACCTATGTTATCCAATGATTAAATTTCACACAATAAAACCTCTGCTAATTATGGTTAACTGCAATTTTTTCACTCTTCATATTTCCAAAAAGTCATTTTCCAATGGCTAGTCAATAGAAAAGTTTAGATAGTAGAACTAAACCAGCCAAGAAGCTAATGACACAGATATCCTCACCACACCTAACTTCTTAGAATAAATCAAACATCAATCTCCTCGTTTAAATAGAGGCAAGTGCACAGTATTGGGCTGAACCAGATCATCCAATCTCTGATGAAGTGACATAATTCCAATCTGCTCAGTAACCAATTTTTTATTTAAGTACAACATCGCAGATGCTCCTGAGAGGACTGAAATGATACACAGGAGGAAGGACACTTACCCATGACTGGAGATGTCTTTGTACGTGGTGCCAATCAGGCACTACACCCAAATCTGCTGTCCAACGTTTCTCAGAGGAATACATGTCCTGGTCAGAAAACAAAGAGAAAGAGATCATATTTTCTAAAGGTTAGTGTTTAAAGTTTTCTAAAAGGAAATAAAAATAATTTACTTATAAAAATTTTCTATTTCCAAAAGAACCCCATGATGTCATCTAAACATAAAAAATTACCAATCTTTGGAATATCGTGATTCTGCTCCTATTTTCCTTTTTCAGTAAGCCATCACCTCAAAAGCAAATAGTACGTCTAAAGGAGTTAACCACACAGAAACTTACCAACAGGTGCCCTTTGTCTTCAGTCCCTGCCCATCCCACCCCCACATAAATAAGTCATAGGAAGAAAGCACTCCATTTGGGGTAAGTTAAGCACATCACACCTGCTAAATGTATTCTGACTGCACATAGGTGATTTATATACACCATCAAATAAAGATTACCAAAGTTACTGCTATGGACTTTCCCTTATAATGGGCATTTTCCTCACTATAAAAGTAATATGGTTTCATTGTTTTAAAAAGCTGGAAACGGCAGCAAAGTAGAAAGAAAAAAAGTTCTCTCACAGTACAATGCCACTACATCTACCCAATCATGTGGGGCATACCTCCTTTCCAGGAACTTTCTGTACATATTTTAAAAATACACTTAATAGGGCTTCCCTGGTGGCGCAGTGGTTGAGAATCCGCCTGCCGATGCAGGGGTCACGGGTTCGTGCCCTGGTCCGGGAAGATCCCACATGCCGCGGAGCAACTAAGCCCGTGAGCCATGGCCGCTGGGCCTGCGCGTCCGGAGCCTGTGCTCCGCAACGGGAGAGGCCACAGCAGTGAGAGGCCCGCATACAGCAAAAAAAAAAAAAAAAAAAAAAAAAAAAAAAAAAAAATACACTTAATAAATACTACATACAAAATTTTGTATTTGGTTCTTTTGAGTATAACATAAAGCATCATCCTGCATTATTATAAATACAAACTTAACCCTTTGAGAAGATTTCCATTATAAATCTTCCTCTCTTGATAATATATTAAAGAAAATGAGGCATGAAGTAATACTACATTTAAACATAACCACGGATGCACAAATGCCTCCCCAAACCTAATATATGAAATTCCACAAATAAGGTAACATCAGATTCGATATAAAATTTACACTTGTGCTAAGTCATGTGTAGCTGCCTTCATAAACTGATAAGCTACTTCTGGCAATCACCAGAAGCGGTGATTACTTTCTAGATCAATTAAGAAAATAGCATAATACTAAGGACCTCTGCTTCTGAAACAGATTTCAGTTCAGGAACTATTTTTTGAAGAAATAATGCTTGCCCGATCTATAAAACATCTCTGCTCATACTGTGTAATATACAAAAGAAGAATAAATTCACCGAATGGAAATTCTGGACGCCCAGCAGGGTCCACACGCTGTAATTAGCAGTGGCCTATCTCCGCTTGGCTACTGCGTAATCACCTGGCCCCCACCCCACACACCCTCCTCTTCGTCTTGCAGTGGATACTATTAAATGATTTCCATTTCCAGATAACCCAATTATCCCAAAGAAAATGAGAAGCTGTACGGAAAATTCTAAAACAACACATAATCCACGGACGAAAGGTTCTCACCATGAATACACTTTCTTCCTGGCGCTTCGCCGAATCTATTAGACTTGTTTCCCGGCCGGGAGACTAGGAGGTGGCACATGCTGCCCCGAGGGGTGCACTGACAGGTGGCCGAGGACGGGGCCCCGTGTCACAGAGACACAGAGGAGACTACCCGCTCACAGGGGCCCCGGGAGCTCACGCACAGCTCGCTCACACCTGTGGGGTACTCTCTCTGTCCAGGGACTTCTCTCTGTTCATGCTTATATCAAGTTTTTTATCTTAATTTAAAATTCCTACATGGCAACATCAAAGCACTTTGTACTAAACCGTGCACCCCTCCTACCCACAGTTATAAACTGCCAAATAAAAACTTATTTAAGGATTGAAGTTCCTCAGATATTAGGAGTTTTCTCAGCTCTAAAAATAGTAACCTCAAAAAAAACAGGATAATAAAACTTATAAACACTGGATTTATAACCTTACTATCTGAGGTGATAAAAGTACTTGACAAATATGCAACAATGCATGAGTTGGAATTAATGTCATGGAGTAGTTCTTAGAAAACATATTTTTAAATTACTTATAACTGAAGTCCTATGTTCAAGATTCTTTATGCTAATCACAGCTTTGAAATGCAGACCCTCCATCCCCAAGTAGGTGGTTACCAATTCTTTTCAGCAATGAGGCAGTTCAGAAGCACAAACGATAAAACTTTCAGATTCCCTTCCTCCTCCTCAAAATGCTATCACCTGGACATACGAAGAAGAAAAATCTTACTTGCTGCTTTTCACACAATCTAAGAGGGAACGAGTACTGTCTTAAATCCAGAGTTTCACATAAAAGCCATTATTGGGATATTTCTGCAAAATCTGGCCTTTCAACTCACTTTCCAGGAACTTGAGCCATTGCTGTTTATTTTCAGCAAAGAATTTATCCTCATGCTAACCTACTATGGGTTCTTTCAAGTGGCTCCTCCAACTTTTGTGATAACACTTGATATGCACAAGTGGTAAGGCTACAGCAGGCCTCCTTAGGCCTGCTGACACCCATCCTGACAGGGAACTCAAGGTCCAGTTAAAGGAAAGAAATGCCACCATATCCTTTTCTTTACTGCAGGCACTAAACATGACCTAAAAATAATTCCTGTCTTTTTTTTTTTTTTTTTTTTTTTTTTTTGCGGTACGCGGGCCTCTCACTGTTGTGGCCTCTCCCGTTGCGGAGCACAGGCTCCGGACGCGCAGGCTCAGCAACCATGGCTCACGGGCCCAGCCGCTCCGCGGCATGTGGGATCTTCCTGGACCGGGGCACGAACCCGTGTCCCCTGCATCAGCAGGTGGATTCTCAACCACTGCGCCACCAGGGAAGCCCGCTGTCACTTTTTTTAAAAAAAATATTTAGGGCTTCCCTGGTGGCGCAGTGGTTGAGTCTGCCTGCTGATGCAGAGGACATGGGTTCGTGCCCCGGTCCGGGAAGATCCCACATGCCGCGGAGCGGTTGGGCCCGTGAGCCATGGCCGCTGAGCCTGCGCGTCCAGAGCCTGTGCTCCGCAACGGGAGAGGCCACAACAGTGAGAGGCCCGAGTACCGCAAAAAAAAATATATATATATATATATATTTAGTTTATTTATTTGGTTGCGCTGGGTCTTGGTTGCAGCAGGCGTGCTCCTTAGTTGAGACTCACAGGCTCCTTAGTTGCAGCTTGCCGGCTCCTTAGTTGCAGCACGTGGCCTCCTTAGTTGTGGCATGCAAACTCTTAGTTGTGGCACGCATGTAGGATCTAGTTCCCCGACCAGGAATCAAACCCGGGCCCCCGGCATTGGGAGTGCAGAGTCTTATCCACTGTGCCACCAGAGAAATCCCTCTTGTCACTTTTAGTCAGTTAAAACCTATGGAAGGGGCTTCCCTGGTGGCGCAGTGGTTGAGAGTCCTACTGCCGATGCAGGGGACATGGGTTCGTGCCCCGGTCCGGGAGGATCCCACATGCCGCGGAGCGGCTGGGCCCATGAGCTATGGCCGCTGAGCCTGCGCGTCTGGAGCCTGTGCTCCGCAGCGGGAGAGGCCACGGCAGTGAGAGGCCCACTTACCAGAAAAAACAAAACAAAACAAAAAAACCCTATGGAAGTATTTTAAAGGATTTCTGGTTTTATAACACCAGATCATCTACTCTAAAACTAGCTCAACAGTCCCACTTTTAATTATTTTAAAACTTAAATTTAATAGAATTAAAAACCACAACATACAGCAGTAGCACGTTCTATTTTTTTTTTTTTTAACATCTTTACTGGAGTATAATTGCCTTACAATGGTGTGTTAGTTTCTGGTTTACAACAAAGTGAATCAGTTGTACATATACATATGTTCCCATATCTCTTCCCTCTTGCATCTCCCTCCCTCCCACCCTTCCTATCCCACCCCTCTAGGTGGTCACAAACCACCTAGCTGATTTCCCTGACAGTAGCACATTGTATTGTTTCTAATAATATCCTGTCTGGAGATCAAATTAACCGTAATTTATTTCATTGTACAATAACTTCTACAAAGAAAATACACAAAGATTCCCAATCTCTACTAAAAGCTAATGTAATCTCCATTTTTAATCTCATCACAAATTATAATTTTAAAAAATCAAATTTAATCTTGAAGATATTATGCTAAATGAAATAAGCAAGTCATAATAGGACAAGTACTCTATGATTTCACATATATGAGGGACCTAGAGAAGTCAAATTCACACAGACAGAAAGTAGAATGGTGGTTGCCAGGGGCTGGAGGAACGGAAAATAGGGAGTTAGTGTTTAATGGGTGAAGAGTTTCATTTCGGGAAGATGAAAAAAGTTCTGGAGATGAATGGTGATGGCTGTACATTAATGTGAATGTAATGTACCTGAACTGTACACTTTAAAATAGTTAAAATGGTAAATCTTATGTGTATTTTACTACAATAAGAAATACGAATGTAAAAAAAGAATCAGTTACCTATGGTTTCGAAAGAGTAAGCAAATCCTAAAGTAACAGAAATTACAAAGAGTTTAAACTTTTTAATTCATAAATATTAAAAACCAAGTGCATGTTTCTAAGATATTTGGCTATAAGAGAAAAAGAAGTGTCTACGTGAGAAATAGCTAGGACTCATTATTTAGATTTTTTTTAAAATCCCTACAGCGAAATTACTAACACACGCTCCTGCTAAATCCAGGATTTAGCTATTCCCCCAATACCACCATTCACTATGATCTCTTAAACTCATTTGCTTTGTTTCCATCCATTTTCAAAATATTTTTCCTTCTAAATACGTGTATACTTTCTTTTTCATTCATGCGCTCTTGTATAGATAAAATACTTACTGACACCAAGAAGCTGAAGATGATGTGTAAGACTTTAAAAATTTTACCCACAGTTCTATTTTTACCTTTTAGCATCTTTAAAAATTTTGTAGAATAAGGACAAAGTAACTATTTAATTAATTCTTTCTCATAATTTTTAATTTCATGGTCAGTTTCTACTTAAAGAATTCCCACCACTCTGCTATGAACTTTCCAGTGTTTATCATTCAAGATAAGTACAATGTTTATCATTCAAGATAAGCACTTATTATTCACTAACTAATAAAATAAAGCTGTAAGAGACTTTTCTTTCTGCAATTCTTGTGTCCAAATGGCTTGAGAACCCTTTTGCTACATGACACCTAAAAACGCTTGAAAAAAATAGAAGAATTATACTTTTGAATGCATAGCAAATCTCACAAGCAACTAAGAGATGTCCTCAGAGACCAAAAAAGTAAACAGGAGCACAAATAGAGAGTGGTAGGTGGGCAGTGATGCCAGCAACTGCTCTAGAGGCACTGACAATCCCCCATAACCAAACTATACTGTCCAATACTGAGCCATTAGCCACATGTAGCTTTTTAATTTTAAATTAATTTAAAGCATCTAAAATTCAAAATTCAGTTCCTTTGTCATACTAGCCACATTTCAAAGGTGACTACTGGCTATCATATTAGCACAGATATATAATATTTCCATTATCATGGAAAATTCTATTGGATAATGCTGAAGAGCTTTCAGTGTTAACAGTCATGCATGGGACAAAGCAAAAGCTTCACACTACACAATATGGGAAGTCAGACTAAAGATAAGCACTTAAAGCCTGGTCCCTGAAGAACTAAATCTTCAATAAAAACGAATAAACTATGAAAAAGCAATCTACCGCAAATGGAGACTAGAGGAAAATTCTCCCCTGCATCTAGGCTTATTGGTGTTTTGGGAGGAGAAGGGGAATATTCCCTGGAAGTTTGTAACCAAAACCAACCACCTTCACATGGGTATCAAGTTCAAATCCATACTACTTGTACACTGTGAAAATCTCAAGCCTAGAAATTAAGTGGCCCTGGGTTGACAGTGTCCTCAATTGCAATTCTTCTCTGGGAGAAAGCACTCTTAACCCAGGTCTTGTAAGAATTTCCACAGATAAAGTTACCATAAAAACAAGTTCAAATTGTAAAACTAAGGATAATAAGCAAGATACAACAGAAATAAGTATATAATTCACGATTTTTTTTAAAAAGAGGGTACACTGGCGGCTTCCCTAGTGGCGCAGTGGTTGAGAGTCCGCCTGCTGATGCAGGGGACACGGGTTCATGCCCTGGTCCGGGAAGATCCCACATGCCGCGAAGCAGCTAGGCCCCTGAGGCATGGCTGCTGAGCCTGTGCATCCAGAGCCTGTGCTCCACAACGGGAGAGGCCACAACAGTGAGAGGTCCACGTACCGCAAAAAAAAAAAAAAAAGTGTACATTAATGTTTCAAAATACTAATTGAAATGGAAAATATGAGCAAAAAAGAGGGCAACAGATTTTTTAAAGAATCAAGTGAAAAATAGTATAACTAAAATTAAATCTCAATGGACAAGTTCAGCAAACTAGATACTGCTAAAGAGAGAATTAACAAACCAGATGATGGACCTTAAATGATCCAGAATGCAACAAGACAGATTAAAAAAAATAAAGGAATATTAAGAGATATGAAAAATAGAATAAAACATCTAATATGTATATCTAATTGGAATTTTAGAAAGAGAAAAAGAAGAATGAGGGAGAGGCAATATGCAAAAAGAGAATAGCTGAGAATTTTCCTGAACTGATGAAAAACAGTATTGCATAGATTCAAGTTCAGCAAATAACAAGAGATATAAATTTTTTCTAAAAAACAAGAAATTGACACCTAGAGACATCACGGTGAAACTGCAAATCATCAATGACAAGGAGTTCTTAAAGCCAACCAGAAACAAAAGTGAAACTGCTTACAAAGGAACAATCAGACTTGACAACTGATTGATCAACTGCAACCATGGCAGCCAGAAGACAATAGAATAATATCTTCAAAGTTCTAAGAGAAAATAATAACTGTTAAGCTAAAATTATGTACCCAACTCAGCTAAACTATCTTTTCAAGAAAATGGGCAAAATAAAGAAAATTTCAGACCCAAACTGAGGGAGTACACTGTAATCATTAAGGATGCTTCCAAAACTGTAGTTCACAAAGATGGAAAATGATGCCAAAAAGAAGGTCTGAAATACAGGAAAGAATGGTGAGAAAAGAGGATTGTAAAAATGAGTAAATGGAAACAAATGTTAGAGGTATAATTTCTAAATTAGGAGGTATAAAAACAAACAAACCTAAAATACTGAGCAAAAGCAGTATGTAATCTAGAAGGGAGATACAGGAATGGAAATTGTCCAAGTTTCTTATGCTGTTTTTCAGGAGGAAGATGTGGCAGACACTATCTTTTGTTCATATGTCTTCCATCACTTGCTGTCCTTACCGTGGCTTCCCTGGGAGTGGAGGATACTCCCAACCTCATGGATTTGAGGGTCCAGCCACATGACGTACTGGAATGTGAGCAGAACTGACACTGTGCCAGTTCTAACTGGAGGCTTTAAGAGCACTGTGCTGTCTGTGTTCTCTTGCACTGAGACACTGCATCCCAGTCACTGCCAGTCCCAGAATGCAGAGATACCCAGCACACAACTGAACCCAACCCACAGGTTCCAGCCAAACCCAGCCAACCCAGCCACACACAGCAGAGACTGCCAAACCTGTGAGCTGGAAATAAATGTCTGTCACTGTACATCATGAAATTCTGCAGTGGTTTGTTACCCAGCATTATTAGAGCAAAAGATGACTAATACCAAGGTGAAAGATATTAACTTTATATATTCTTTTTTTAATTTTTAATTTATTTATTTTTGGCTGTGTTGGGTCTTCATTGCTGCACGTGGGCTTTCTCTAGTTGCAGCGGGTGGGGGCTACTCTTGGTTGCAGTGTGCAGGCTTCTCATTGCAGTGGCTTCTCTTGTTGTGGAGCAGGGGCTCTAGGTGCGCAGGCTTCAGTAGTTGTGGCACGCGGGCTCTAGAGCGCAGGCTCAGTAGTTGTGGCACAGGGGCTTAGTTGCTCCGCGGCATGTAGGATCTTCCCGGACCAGGGATTGAACCCATGTCCTCCACACTGGTAGGCAGATTCTTAACCACTGTGCCACTAGGGAAGCCCAAAGGTATTAACTTTAAATGCAAATTAAATTTATGGGTATTAGTTTTACTAAAAAATTTTACTCACTAAGTTTGTGAACATGTGTGTATATATACATATAAAAAACTACAAATACTGATACATATGTGTATACACACACATAGTGACACTATTTATATAAAGTTTAAGAATATACAAAATTAACAATATGTTTATTAGGAACATGTACATATGTAATACAACCATAAAGAAAAGCAAGAGAATGCTGGATCCCAGTGTTTCTGGGGACAGGAGTAAGATAGAGGAGGAGTTGTAGGGAGGTGTGAGCCAAGAGGGTAGTGCTAGCATTCTACCACTTAACCTTAGGGAGGGGACAGTACAAATAACATTCTATTAGACCTTACATAACATTACATATAGTCCTTTGTATGAATATATATTTTAATATGAAAAAGCAAAACTTTTCCAACAAAATTCAGAAATGAAATGATTATAAATAAAAATAACAACATATGGGCTTCCCTGGTGGCACAGTGGTTGAGAGTCCGCCTGCCGATGCAGGGGACGTGGGTTCGTGCCCCGGTCCGGGAAGATCCCACATGCCGCAGAGCAGCTGGGCCCATAAGCCATGGCCGCTGAGCCTGCGCGTCCGGAGCTCCGCAACGGGAGAGCCCACAACAGTGAGAGGCCCGCGTACCACAAAAAAAAAAACAAAACAACATATGTAAGTAATCACATGTATAAAAGAGTTAAATGCATTTATAATCTTTAAGCCATAATTAAGAGGCAGAAAGAGTTGTAGTGACTCACATTCTTTTTTTTAATTAATTTATTTATTTTAAATTTTATTTATTTTTGGCTGCGTTGGGTCTTCATTGCTGCGCACGGGCTTTCTCTAGTTGTGGCGAGTGGGAACTACTCTTCGTTGCAGTGTGCAGGCTTCTCATTGCAGTGACTTCTCTTGTTGCGGAGCACGGGCTCTAGGTGCGTGGGCTTCAGTAGTTGTGGCACGCGGGCTTCAGTAGTTGTGGCTCACAGGCTCTAGAGCACAGGCTCAGTAGTTACAGCACACGGGCTTAGTGGCTCCGCGGCATGTGGGATCTTCCTGGACCAGGGCTCAAACCCATGTCCCCTGCCTTGGCAGGCAGATTCTTAACCACTGCGCCACCAGGGAAGCCCTGACTCACTTATTCTTTAAGAGAAAGAGACAAATACAAGTGATAGCCAGGTCCACTATAAAATGCAAGAGGGAATTTATGTGAAAAGACTGATGATTATACATTGTCCAAACGTAGAAGCAGCTGGCCTTCACAAAGAGCTGTGTCATTTGTGCATCTGCTCTCAGCTATCTGATCACTGAAGATTCTGATCTCACCGTCAGAACTGTATAATACAAGTTCATTTTCTAGTAGAAATTCCTAGATCCTGTTTTGCTGAATTGCCATGCATTGAACTACCATCCCAAGAAAAAGCTTAAGAAAATTGTCTTAATTGAAGCATTATTTGTAACAGAAAAAAAAAAAAAACCGTATAAACAACTTAAATATGCAATAATAAGGGACTGACTAAATGAATTGTTAATTTACAGGTAATGGAGTCTCATGCATCCATTTAAAAAACGTAGCAAAGAAACTTAATGACAGTGAGTGAATGAACGCTCTCCAATGTGCTTTGTGCCACTTTCTCACAATCATCAAGAATTATCAGAAATGATGCCTCAACCAACTTAAATGTATTTCCCCAAAGGCTTATAAACCAATACTTAAAGTGATTAATGTTCAATTTTTAAATTTAAAATGAACAGATAATACAAAAATTTGCTATTCATTCAATAAATATTTACTGAGCAGCTATTACAAGTCAGACAGTGTTCTAGGCTCTGCATACACAGCCACAAACAAAACAAATACCCCATCCTCGTGGAACTCACATCCTAGCAATTCTAGTACCTTCCCTTCTTAATTCAGGTGCACAGTTCATTAGTTCAAATAAATATGTCAGGGCAGATTCCAGGGTAATGTCTTCTCATGCCAGATAAAGAAAACTTTAGTTAATATGTAAAGTCATTATTCATTGACATGGATGGTCTCACCACTGTACTTTCACAATTCTTGAGCTTTCTATAAAGAATGCTCTTTCTGCAGTTTACACCCGCTGAAACACAATGCTGAATTCCCATGGCTTTCAGTATTTTCCCTGCTCAAGAGAAGTAAAGCAAATCTTCTATCACAGCTAGAGTAGGTTTATTTACCCCATTCACTCAATCAACAAAGTACTTCCTGCTAATAAGATCAGAGAAGGAGATGGGCAAAATGAGAAATCCTTCGGTTTCCTAGGTTTGTTTACACGTGTATGTTAATGAAGCATCAGATAAGAACCAGGTCTGATTTCCCCTTCTACAGGTAGAATTTAAGTTAGGTTTCCAGGAGGACTTATCGAATTCTAGTAGCTTTACACTGGTCAACGCGTCAACTTCTAGGTATACAGGAAAACAAATGTCCTTCCCAAGGCTTCCTTTCCTATCTCAGTTACAGAGACACAGGGCCTTTCAAAAGCAGCTTATAATCTGCTTACATGTCACATTTGCCTAACATACTTGATACATCCTACCAGAACTAAGCATAATGCCTGAGGTCTACAGATAAAAGCTAAAATGAAGGGTATGGTATCTCTGATTTTCAGGGGCCTGGCTTCATTTAAAAAGTCAGTTAAAAATTACATACAGCTAAGTAAATATAAGCACTGCTGCAGACACTATGAGGACTAAAAAGAAAAGTAGACAGGGTTCCAGGCCTAACTTTAAGGAATTTACATCTAGTTGGATTCTAAACACAAGAATGTATCCATCCATCCATTAAATAAATACTAATTCAGCTCTACAACATGTAAAAACTTCTCAAAGGGCTTGAGATACAGCAATCGAGACAAACCTGATCCCAGCCACCCTGCCTTTAACAGAACATAGTCAGGACAAAAGTCCTAAAGAAGATGGGAGTCAAGGGCTTCAGCTCATGCAAAGGCCCTATACTGAGTTAAAATGAGTAAATGTACAGGCAAAAAAATGTAAACGTATACAGGTGAAAAGAGGAAAATTCACGTAGGATGTCAATAAAATTGGAATTCAGCAAGCTGATGGCAGAATGTAAGAAAATTACTCAACATACAGCAAGTCCAAGATGAAAGTGGTCCAGCTCTACCATTAACCAGCTCTACGAATGTAGATCAAGTCACTTCACTTCTCTGAGCCTTGGTTTCTTTATCCATAAAATGAGAAGTTAGCTTTTTCAACCTGGCTACCACTCAAGACTGTCAAGGGATTATGCATGAAAAAAAATGCTTTCATAAACTAAATATCTCATATATTTGACACATGCATGAGCATGGATCCATTTTTGGTCTTATTATAAAATAAAGGAGTTGAAACATAATTTTTAAGTTCTCTTTCTAGCACTGTAAGGTTTGTGACCTAAAAACTAATTTTAGCTCAATGGATAACTAAGTAAGATTCTAACTTCCTCAGCATTATAAGTAGACTCAATTAATAAATTATTGCAACAAGCAAAGTGTGAGCTGGAAAAAACTAGTCTAAAATGTTGGTTATGTTTTTTAAAAGGGGGGGTATGGCAGATTCAAAGGACACTTGGAAGAAAGTCAAAATGACCACTAACAGTGAAGTAATCAAAGGTAATCCTAAATTCAAAGGGAGAATCCAGATGATATTCTTTTGGAAATCCTCAGTGATGGCAGATCATCAACTTTGTAGGAAAACGTTTTTGTAAATGAAAAATATTGGGCTTCCCTGGTGGCACAGTAGTTAAGAATCTGCCTGCCAATGCAGGGGACATGGGTTCAAGCCCTGGTCCGGGAAGATCCCACATGCCGCGGAGCAACTAAGCCCGTTCACCACAACTACTGAGCTTGTGCTCTGCAGCCCGCGATCCACAAATGCTGAAGCCAGCGCGCCTAGAGCCCGTGCCCTGCAACAAGAGACGCCAATGCAATGAGTAGCCCGCACACCGCAATGAAGAGTAGGCCCCACGCGCAGCAACAAAGACCCAACACAGCCAAAAATAAATAAAATAAAATAAAATAATTTATTTTTTAAAAATAGTGAAATGCCTGGAAGGGCATATTTCTTTAAAAAGAAAAGAAAAGAAAAAAATATTTCCCAAGCAAGTCTGGTGAAGGAGCTTAGAATTCAAACTGATAATAAAATGTGATATAAATTGATGATGAATAGGGTTTCATATCTCTAAAAAGCAATCTCTAAAAATAAATTCCTCTTCAGCAATTAATGTAGTCTACTAATGGCAACTAATTTGAATACATATTCTAAAATCCTGCTTTCAAAATGAGTCTATTACTTCACAACCACATTATTCTACTTGGCTTCTATTTTCCAGCAACTAATCATCAGCTGGGAAAGTAAAACACAAACACATGAAAGTTACATAAAAGACAAAATAAAGGACCTGAATTTCTGACAAAGCTAAACCACATATTACATACCAACCTTCTTAAAGACAAAAACCTAGACCAAAAAAATATATATATAAATGTATATATGAAGTATACTTTTTAATTATTAAAAATATCAGAGGGTAAAAATTGGTACAACCACTTTGAAAAACCGGTAGTAACTCCAAGAGCTAAATATTTATCTACTTATTACTCAACAATTCCATTTCTAGGGATACTTCCAAAAGAAAGGAGTCCACATGTCCAACAAAATACATGTATAAGAATGTTCATAGCAGCTTTATTATAACAGCTCAAAACCGGAAATAATGCAAATGCCTATTAAAAGTAGAATGGAGAAATAAATTGTGATACATTCGTATGTTAGGTTACTACTATGACAGACAGTATTTTCCAATTACAGTCACTGCAATATTTCTCGACTCACATGTTCTTCCAGAATCTTGCATCTCTCATCAACAGGTTTCTGCTCTCTCTAAACCTCGGTCGGTTCCTAACAGTGACCTAGCGTCCATCCGGCTCTCCACATCCCCCCGTCCCCGGGCTGCATGTGCAGGACGACCGGCCTGGGAACCGGCCACCACACAGTGACGAACTCAGGCCACCTAAGATGCTCTGTCATCAACCACCAGCTGTGGGAGCAAACGTTCAAACAAGGTTAGGCCCAGCCTTCAAGCCGCCCTACTTAAAACTAAATGAAGTAGAGACAAGCGTTGCCCAAATTGCAGTTTTGTGACGAACATAAATGTTGTCATTGTTTAAGTCACTGAGTTTTGAAGCAATTTTTTTTGAGGCCACAGTAAACTAGAAAAAGTGCAGAGCAATAAAAAAGAAACACTACTGCCACTTGCAACAACATAGCTGAATCTCATTGATAAGATACAATGTTGACACAAGCCAGACAAGAGAGTACGTATTGTATGATACCATTTTGACGAAAAACGAGAAAACTTCTATGGTGAGAGAAAACTGAGTAATTGTTACTTGAGGCAAGGGAGGAAGGTGGTATGGATTGGGAATGAGTGTGACAGAGCCTTCTGCGGTGGCAAAAATATTCTATACGTTAAACTGGGTGTGAGTATATACTTAATTCCATTTATAAAAATTCGTCAGGGTATACATTTAAGATTAGTGCATATTATTATATGTATGGTGGGGAGAGGTGGGGCAATCAAAGAGCTAACAAGATAATGAGGAATTACCAGCCACAGTCTAAGAACAGGAATCCAAAATGGGGACCATGGTACCCTGGGGCTTCTTTCCTCCTGGAAATGTTTGCCCAATCAAGGGAGGTGCCTGAGATGCTAAAATGCACTTAAGCAGCCTTGCAAGCTAGGAAGACAACATGTCAGAGTACAAGAGCCACCAAGGGAGCCATCCCCTGCTTTGGAATAAGACTTCGAAAAACTGAATTGCAGAAGAAAGAATAACACAAAGTAAACTAAACCAGTCTTTGCACAGACGCTAAAAAGAAATTTTCAATTTGGATCAAGGTGATCCTAAGTGCCTGGCAAAAGCAACAGAAAAATCCTTATCTAAATCTATAATTACTTCTAGAAATAATTTTTCAAATACAATGAACAGTACACAATCAAAGATGAACAGGCATACAAGGAGATGAGACTCCTTGAGAAATACCAGATGACAGAAAAAACCTGCAGGACTCTGGGACAGAGTTACATGCTTACTCTGTCCACAGAGATATATTCAAAGCTTGAACATTTTGATAGGGAATTAGTAACTATAAAAGCGGCATAGCAGATTTTAAAAAGAACCAAACTGAAATTCTAGAATGAAAAATACAATAACCAAAATTAAGAACCCAGAGAATGAACACATTTAAGACCAAATTAGACAGAGATGAAGGCTAATTTAGTAAACCACAAGACAGGCCAGAAGAAAATGTCCAGAAAAAAAGAAAAAAATAGAAAACCTAGAAGACAGGTGAAATACACAGAGGAGTCAGTGAGACCTAACACTGGAACCGAAGTCCCAGAAAGATTAAGCATGAGAAATGGGGAAAAGCAATATTTTAAGAGATGACAGCTGAAAACTAGCCAAGACTGATGAAAGACATCAGGTCACAGCATTAACAGGTATATGCCCAAACAAGAAAAGGAAAGGGGTGGGTGGGTGAGGGAGGGAGGGGGTGAGGGAGAGGACATCATCTGAAATAAAATCTGAAAGACAAAAAGAAAATCTTAAAAATAGCCTGAGAAAGAAACAAATTATCAACAAAGTGATAAACTGCAGCTGCTTCTCAACAGAAACAAAGATTATAGAATAATCTCTTCTTCAAAGAACTAATATACAAATATATGTATGTATGTATCTCCAATCCAGAATTCTATACCTAGCAAAATATATCTTTCAAGAATGCAGGTGAAATAAAAACATTCTCAGACAAACTAAGAGACTGAAATTTTTTCAACACTAAATCCACTCTAAAGAAAATACTAAAGGGTATTCTGCAGGCAGATGGACAATTGTTTCAGAAGGAAGGTTAGTATCGCAAGAAGGAATAAAGGAAAAGAAAGGCAGTAAGTCTAACTGAATAATAAGGTACAGAACAACAGAAATAGGTCTTTGGGGTATAATACATATATGCATTTAAAAGCCTGATAACAATGAAATAGGTTTAAAAAATAGTAAAGAAATTGACTTACATGTTTTTAAAGGCTTCACATTATCTGAAAAGAGTGAAAGTCTCAATTAATGCTACACTTTGATAAGTAGAGAAAAGATTAGAGTTTCTTAGGCAAATACTAAAGGAAGAGTAAAAGAATATATAATCCCAAGCTAATAAAAAAGGGGGAAATGGAATAATTATTTTTTTAATCAATCCAAAACAAATCTAGAAAAAGAAAAAAGGAACATGGAACAGGTAAGATGTTTAATTTTTAACCATTAATATCAAGTTATCTGCCAATTCATTTTTATAAGAGCCATCAGCAAAATACACAGAAATATCTAGCCCCCACTCACATACCTAAACTTTGTAAATTTTAACCTCCACATCTATTCCATTTTTTTCCATTGTCACTGACTTTTCGAAGTCTTATTTCACCTTATCTTTTCTTATGTAACTGCAGATATGCTAACAAGCATTAAAACATCCAAAAGCCAAACAAAAAGAAACTGGAACAAAAAATCCAGAGAACCAACTGGCTTATAAATGCTGCATTAATTCCGCAAAAAAATATTAATTTGCCATTACTGATCTATATAATAGTACTAACCAAAATTAATGTATTAAGAAGCTTAAAATGATATTCTTTCAATTATTTCATGAAAAACATTGCTTTAATATTTTTTAATTCACTTGTTAATTCAGTGAAGGGAAATCCCAGGATAAAATTAAAACTTTTTGTGCACTAGTATCAATGTCAGCAAGAAACAGGTGCAACATATACCTCTATCAGAGAATAACTAAATAATCTCTTTACAACCAAAGATACTTAACCAAACAAGATATGAAACTCCAGAGTCACTCTTGAGCTTCCTATAAGCAAATGAAACTACCTGCCACCTACTAATTTTTTTTAAAATTTTACAGCGGATTGCTACTTGCATTTTGTGAGGAGGAGATATTTTAAATAAAGGGGGGTCTAAGCTCTTCCAAGGGAAAATACTATCAAAATTAAATCAAAACATCATACTGATATTATACAGCATCTCGCTAAAGAAATCAAAGAACCTTTTCTTTACCACTTAACAGATATAAGAACTATCAAGTAATCGGTGCCAGAGTTATAAAAGTAGACACAAAGCGTGCAGACTCATCTCCAGTCTAGCGAGGTGAGAGTCATCTAGACTAACTTCCTTTCTACAAAGGCTGAGCCACCTTTGTTCTCACCTGGTTCAGATGATGCGAGCATGGGGTCAAGAGCCTACCTTCTATTCACAACTAACCGTGAACGAGCCTACCTTCTATTCACAACTAACAGTGAACAGTGGTGGCATATGTGCTACAGAGGGAACTAACACACAAGCATGCTCTTCAGGGACCGTGTACGCACTCTCTCTCAAACTCAAAGTGTCCCACCCTCCCACGTGCCCTTTCCACCTGCCATCTCCTCCTCATCCTTCAGGTCTTGCCAGCCACTTCCTCAGGACAGCTTGCCCTGCCACTCCCAATCAAGTTAGGTTCCCTGGTGACAGGTTTTATAGCTCCCTGTACTTCACTTCAAAGGACTGATCCCTCCTGTTGCTGAAAACAAGGTACCTAACGCAAAGTCATGGGTACAATAAGGCACTCAAGAAATATTTGTTGAATAAACAAACAAGCGTGAATTTATGATTCCTCCCCCCGAATTTTACAAAGAAACAAGCTTTAAAAAATTAATTATCTGCATATAACCTGGAAATGGCAGAGACCAGTTGAGACTCCAAGTTTGTGACTCTAATTCCCGTGCTCTAATGCCCATGTACTATAAGGAAGTGTGCTAGAAGTCAGATTTCTTTCAAATGAATATTATTTTTGTATTGACTTCCACTGTAAAAATTGAGACACTTTCTAAAGGAAAAAAAATGAGACAGTAAATATAAGGAAATCATATCTAACAATGCCTTTCAAAAATCACACTCGGGGCTTCCCTGGTGGCGCAGTGGTTGAGAGTCCGCCTGCCGATGCAGGGGACACGGGTTCGTGCCCCGGTCCGGGAGGACCCCACATGCCGCGGAGCGGCTGGGCCCGTGAGCCATGGCCGCTGAGCCTGCGCGTCCGGAGCCTGTGCTCCGCAACGGGAGAGGCCACAACAGTGAGAGGCCCACGTACCGCAAAAAAAAAAAAAAAATCACACTAAAGGGACAAACTATACCTTTCTGGTAATAAATGGTCTGAGTATTGTTGGTGTAACAATACCATTGTGCTAAAACGAAACAAGGATGGTTAAAGTGAAATTGCAAACATAAACCAGAAAATGTAATCACTTGCCACTTTCTAACTGAAGCAGCAATTCCTAAAGTTTTGGTATTGTGGCTGTTTTTTTGCCAGCTTCAAACTGCCTTAACATTCCTAGCATTTACAAATCAAAGTAATTTTGTTTCATTTCAGTTTGCCACTAGCTTAAATTTACTGGCCTCTTTTTCACCCATCTTCCCTAGCTACAAAATGTAACAGTAACCTGAGAGAGATGCCAACATGAAGGCAAAGGCTAGCGCACACCTCTGCCTGGCACTGGAAGTCCAGCTTGGATCTGCCATGCCAGGAAGTTGTCTTGGTTCCCAAGGATGACCAGCCAATTAACAGATGGTGCCAAAGCCGACACTTCTACTTACTGGCTTGTTTAACCAATGGCAGCTGTCCTCCAGGGGAGCTATTTCATGTCAAAACAATGTTATAACTGGTAATGAGCTATTCTCACCAGAAACAAGGATGCCAGAGTCAGACAGGCTAGCTAAAAACAGTAAGTAGGCACGAACAGCAAGACTCAGGGCCCAAGTTCTTAATGTTTGGGAAATGATGCTTCTTTGAATGCTCTTGTGACACCTCAGTGATTCTTTAAATAGGTAATCAGCGAAGGAATTTCTGTTAACTCAGAATACCTGTACTTGGAATTAAGGCTCTGGCTTTCCTTTTTAAATTAATTTATACCTTTATTGGTGTAGCTTTTTTCTCATATTTTGACATATTTCAGTTACCTATGTGGAATAGAACATAGGTCAACATCCACCTTAAGTAATAAACTAGACTATGTTTACAGACTTTACTATAAAAAAACCCAACAAGCTCAGAAACGTTTTTCTTAATTTTCGGGTCTGACAGAGTGAGAAATAAAAGCAAATAAACCACTGTCCATTTGATGCTGGCTAATTTAATTCTTGTTAAGATGACTTCACAAAAGAAAAAAGTACCCTGCATTCCCTGTAACAGAACTTCTCATAGATTCAACATGTGAGGGAGTTAGTTGGCCAGGGTGATATCTAAAGTTTTGTCCAACTTCTCTGTGCTACGAAATATTAAATATCTATCCCAAAGACGTACTTCTATTTATAAATGGATTAATACATGCTTGAAATCACTTTCTTCCAGCAAACAAAATATTTAAGACCGTGTCCCCACTTTTTTTCTATGTGTCACATTATTTCCAATGACTGGGTACTGCCCCAATTCAAAACTCCTTCCCAGTCCCATAAGGGACTCATTTAACTCAGGTTGAAATCTACTGACTAAAAAGCATCCGTGGATTAAAATGAAGGGGGGGGGGCAGACTCTACTCTTCAATTTCTAGAAATGTCCACCCGTGGATTCATACTCTTCACATTTCTTGGCATTAAAATACCTGCGAGTAACCATTCTGCCGCATCACAACTGCCGCACCAACACCCGGCTGTGAGCTCCAAACTATTTTGCAAACTCTGCAAAGGCGCAGAAATTTCCAGCCTCTCCAAAGCCCTCATTCACCCCATCCTCCCCCTGCCTAGTCGAAACGAAGTCCCGCGGCAGGAAGGCAATAATTTAAAAGAACCAAGTTTGCCTCAGTCCTGCCCACTTGGTCTCTGGAGGACGCAACTGAAACTTGCAAGGGAGACACGTCTCCCGGGGACCGAAACTTGCTCGGGGGGAGGGGGAGGCAGCGGGTCTCCCCTCCCCCCGGACCTGGCCGACCCCTGCCCCTTCCAGAGCCCCCCTTCACGGGTCGGCAGGTCCCCTCCCGCGCCGGCCCCGCCAGACCCTCCCCGCACGCCCCCCTGCGCCCCCTACCCGGCGCCCGCCAACCTGCCAATCACACCCGCAGCACCCTGCCGTCCAGGTTCCAGGGGGTGGGGGCCAGGGCGGCCGCGCTCTTTTCCGGAGCCGGCCCCCCTGGAGGGCGGGGAAGTGGAGCGCTGCTCCGTCCACCTTCCCCGGGGCCGGGAATGGCGGCGTCCGGCTCCCCGGGGCCAACTCCGAGTCCCTGCCTGAAGGAAACGCGCCAAGCCCCACCGCCGCTGGCCCCTGGCGGGGGGAGAGGAGAAAATGAACTTACCTCCGGACGGTCCCGTCGGCGGAGCCAGCGCGGGGAGTCCCGGGGGCCCAGGAGGTCCCGGCGCGGCGGCTACCGCAGTGCCCTCCGCCCCATTGTTTCCCTTCCAAGAGGATCCCGGCGAAGCCGAGCCCTGGAACCAGGAAGTTCCCCGGCGCGACACCTCCTGCCGCCGCTATGGAAACGGCCCCCGCCTCCCAGGGCGGCTCGCCCGGGACCCCGCCTCCGCGCCACCGACCCCGCCCGCCTCACGGGCCGCTGCCAACCGACGCCGCTGCGGCCGCGGCCGCCGCCATCTTGGGGCGGCCCGGGCGGCCTCTTCCCGGCGGCACGTGCGCGCTGCTCCCGCGTTCCCGCCGGCCGCGGGGGCGCGCTGCCAGGGCTGCCGTGTGCGGGCTCCGTTCCCCGGGATGCGCGGCCAGAAACGGCGCCTGGAACCCCGAGGGAGGGAGGACGGGTCCGGGCGGCACTGGAGATCCAGGACCGGAGCGGGGCTTCGAGGCACTGCAAGAAAACGACCAGCTTCAGCTGGTGTCAACTGGCAGGTCGAGGGATGGACGTGTTAGGTTCCTGGCTCAACTACTGACCAGCCAGCTGTCAGGACCTTGGACACTTTAATTTTACCTATGCCTCAGTTTCTTCATCTGTAAAGTGGCATAACAATAGTACCTGCCTCATAGGGTTGTTAACCTGGAAGCAAGTGCATGGTACTTAGAAAGTGCAAAATTATCATTCATTCAATAAAATGGCACTGCTTCTGACAAAAGTCACATTTCTGTCTTTTTCCAGGAACTTAATCTAAGTGTTCAAATCAGCACCACTTTAAATAGGCTACTGTGTAAGATCCCATTGCTGCTTGAGACTTCTGAAATGCTGATCTTTTGTCCCATATTTCTCTAGGTCAGCTTTCCTTTTTTAGATCATGGAAATTGTCAAGAGTTTTAATCTCCAGAATCGTCCATCAAGAGGTTCCATAAAAAGATGAATGATGTAAACTTTCCAATACTGTAATTAGCTGGCAGTTAAATGATTTATTCACTAGAAGCTAGCAAAGTTAGGGTGTGCAAATAACTAAAAGGCTTCCTGTCCTTGATTCCAGGAACTAGAATTACTAAAGCTGGCAACTCTGCATGGTAGCTATTATCTCTCTTTTCCAGCTGCTGAAAACTGACACCAAGAAACTGGGTGCTGTGTGCACTATGGGAGAGGAAGGGAGGAAGGAGGCGGGGTCACGGCCTCTTCCAAAGGATGCAACCTTGAGAACCGTGCATAAGCTTAGGTCTCAAAGGCTTCTCCTAGCTCACAAATGTTGTGATCTCCTTTGTGCACTCTTTAAGAAAATACAATGTATATACTTCCCTTTGGGTCTTCCTTCATACATTTAAGCCAGATTTGGGAAGACCAGTGTTTAATGATCCTGATCCAAAAATAGTGGGACTTCCATGTAGGTCCACTTCCATGTAGGTCCAGTGGTTAAGACTCCGTGCTTCCACTGCAGGGAGCACGAGTTCGATCCCTGGTCAGGAAACTATTGATAAGATCCCGCATCCCGTACGGTGCAGCCAAAAACAAAAAGCAAACAAAACAAAGCCATAAATAGCTTGATATATGAAATGAACTGGGGTAGAAACAGATCAGGAGCTGGCGGGACAGCAGGACATTGGTAACTTTTTCAACACCCAGACACTTCTCCAAAAGTTATGGAATGCTCTGATTAGTGATCCCCCAGCTTGGGAAATTTTCAATTTCTGAAAGGCAGGAGCCCCCTCTCATACAGCCTTTTAGCCCCCACTGGACCAGCAGATCGCTTTGCACATGGTAGGCCCTCAATAAACATTTATTGAATTAAATCACCATATTCGTGGTTGTGCTCTCAGCATTACAGGAGGCCTTGGGGATCACAGAGACACGCAAGAGATGTTCTTCAAGGGACATCCTCGCAAACATCATAAACAAGAACTCCGAGTTACTAGTTAATGAGTTAATGGGATTTTGGATGAACAACCTCAGCCCCAGGCTTATTTGGCAAAACAAAGTGGAAATTTCAGATATGTTTTTCCATAAATTTTATGGGTAATTTTTTTTTTTTTTTTTTTTTTTGCATTACGCGGGCCTCTCACTGTTGTGGCCTCTCCCGTTGCGGGGCACAGGCTCCGGATGCGCAGGCGCAGCGGCCATGGCTCACGGGCCCAGCTGCTCCGCGGCATGTGGGATCTTCCCGGACCGGGGCACGAACCCACGTCCCCTGCTTCGGCAGGCGGACTCTCAACCACTGCGCCAGCAGGGAAGACCTATGGGTAATTTTTTGAAAACTTTACTTTGGACCTAATTATGAGCACCACTGACTCAATTTTATACTACAATAATAGCACGATTAAGGTTCAGAAAAACCCACATTTTCCCCAAGTCAAAGTGTCACCAATGAATTGTGTCACCTCAGTATAAAACCTGTATTTGTTCTTAGGTATACCTTTAGGGGCTTCCCAGAATTTTTTTTTATTAACCTTCTTGGAGCTGTTGTTAAACCGTAAACACAAAGTTCTGTCTTTATATCCCCAGCATGGTGCTTGACATGCGGTAGGCATGCAAGTTCACTTATCTATGGCATATGATAAATATATAGAATTTATGTCGATGATTAGCAAGGAAATAAAGATAGAATCATTTTTCCTCTAAATCAGGGATGGACAAACTTTTTCTTAAAGGGGAAAGATAATGAACATGAGAGCAGCCATAGACAATATGTAAAAGAATAAGTGTGCCTGTATTCCACTAGAAATTTATCATGGAAATAGGTGGATTTGACCCACAGGGCATATTTTACCAACCCCCTAAATAATTATATTTAGATTATGCTCACTCCACTTTTATATTCATTCCAATAAAATGTCCGATATTAACTGAAGAAAGTGTAAAAGCTTGATATCCATAAAGCACCAAAAAGTTAAAAAAAAAAAGTATGGAGTAACACTTTATGTTACCAATTAAAATATTTCAAAAATCACAAAGGTTTAGAACTATGTCTTACACATTATGATGGAATAAGATAGATGGATTTTTGCATTTCATGTTTGCAAAAGTTATGCATTATGCTAATGAAAAAAACCTTAAAATGTTGCCAAAGGTAAAACTATATGTTTAAATCCTCAGGATGCCATAATAACTAAGGCCAGAAGTACAATTTGTGGTGAGAACAGAAAAACATAGGACATAGAGGGAAAAAAAATCTCCAAAGCAAATCATACATCCTTCACTATCATCTTCAGAATATGGATGAAAGGGTACGTTCCTAGAGCCTCCTGTAAATTGAGAATGTGAAATGTGAATCCATGGCTATTGGATCCATTTAATGTTTTTAAAATAAGGGTAAGCAGATAGCTCCCTAGTGGGGGGAGGTTTTTTTTCAGGAAAGCTGTGGAAAGCTTTGCCGTGCACATTGTCATGCTCACCAGCAGTAGTACTTTCTGAAATCTCATAAGGAGCCAGTGCTCTCCCCTTGGTCAGGAAAGTCAGCTCCAGTGACACTGTGTATAATTATGCTTCATTGTTGAAAACAACTTGGACCAGTCAACACCTGTGTACCCAGTGTAAGTGAAAAAGCAACGACTAATCAACAACCACATCCACAATGCTCATACTGAAAAGTTATCCTTTGGTTTAAAAGAGAAGTTATCGATTGCACAGCAAGGAAGGAGAGTCCATGGCACGACTGTGAACCCCATAAAATTGTATGCAAGATGCTGTGCGCACAGTTTGTTCCTTATAACTATCTGGGGTCGTATTGTTTTTTTACTGGTATACTTGGGTTTTTTCTGTCTATCTTAAAAACAGACATGCCGTTAGACTGGGGAACAGATCTGTCTTCTTCCCTACTTTATCCCTTAGTCCAGATCAGTGTCTGATACAGAATGAGCTTTCTCTAAATAATTGTAGAAGGAATGAAGGAAGGGAAGGAGGAAAGGTGGAAGGGAGAGAGGGAGGAAACAAGGAAGGAAGGAACAAAGGTATACAAATATACATTTTTCCTATATAATATTGTACATCACCTAATACTTCAGTTTTTAAAAATACATTTATTTTCTGGGCAAAATATTTCTTAACTTTTCCATGTGCTCCAAAGGGTGTGTGACTCAAAGGGGAAAAAATGTAGGAATGATTTGTTTTCAACTACAAAGGCTGCCTCTCATTATCTTCTCTGCTCTTTGGTTCACAAGCCAACCTGCTCCAGATTACACACCAGAATGGTTGTCATGGTTTGCCAGAGACAGATAATGATGTCATAGCATTTGAAAAGCATCTCCTTATGTTTTTATAGCTTTAGAGAATTTCTTCTGTCTGCTCAACTTAGAGTTTCCATACTTCACCTCTCTGTTTGACCACCTTTTAGATATCATTCATGCCATTTATTTGTTTTTTATTTGTCTCGTCAAGCAGAGTTGTGTTAAAAAGTATTCTGAGATATTGAAAAAAATTGAAGTACAATTTCAAGGCATTTTTGTCTCCGTTGCAGGGCGATAAAACTTTTGCCTCTGTGTATGTGATTTTTGCATTTACTTTTAAACTCTGTACACATAAATCTATATACATTGTCTGAGAGCTGGATTTCAAAGATGACCCCCCCAATGAACCATGCCTCCACTATCCACATCCTTTTATACTATCCTCCTCTTGAATCTGGGCTGGACCTGTGACTCATTGTTGACAAAAATAATCAGGTGGAAGTGATGTTAAGTGATTTCTAAGGCTAGATCATAAGAAGTCTTACTGCTTCCACCTGGGTCTCTGGAATACTTATCTTTGATGGGCTTCCTCCCAGCTCAGCCATCATGCTGAAAGAAGCCCAAGCCACACAGAGAGGCCACACAAGTGGTCTAAATGACAACTCTGGCTGAGGTCCCAGCATCGACTGCTAGCCATGTGGGTGCCCCACCTTGGACATCCAGCACAGTCAAGCCTTCAAGATGTCTTGAGCCCCAACTGTGCAACCCCATGAGAAACCCCAAATGAGGACATCTCAGTCAACCCACAGAACCCACAGAACCAGGAAAGCAAGAATAAATTATTTTAAGCCATTGAGTTTAGGGTGGTTTTTTACCCACTTACAGATAACTGGAATAAATTGATTAAAAATAAAATGTTAAAACTACACTTAGATATATTTTAGCTACAACTTTAATAAGTAAATAACTTTATCAAGATTAACAGACATGTTGTATTAGAAGGTCCAGTTGTAGAAGAATGAGGTGAGCTGTAAGAGATCCTAACGTATTGCAAGCATACTTTTCACTACTAAGTTGCTGATTTTGTCTATTTCTTTCCTTTGAAGTGGGGTGATGTTGCTGGGTGCTGTGAAAGAACACAGTGACCTTAACCTTTTGGTGTCTGCAAAGTAAATATACTCACAATTACATTTGACGTAAATAGATATGAAATAGTCTTTGCCCCCATGCTTTGGCTAAAAGAGGAAAGAAGGAGTGGTCACAAGAAGCCAGACCAAGGACTCATTTAAAATAAGACAACAGGGCTTCCCTGGTGGCGCAGTGGTTGAGAATCCGCCTGCCGATGCAGGAGACACGGGTTCGTGCCCTGGTCCGGGAAGATCCCACATGCCGCGGAGCAACTAAGCCCGTGAGCCATGGCCGCTAGGCCTGCGCGTCCGGAGCCTGTGCTCCGCAACGGGAGAGGCCACAACAGTGAGAGGCCCGCATAACGCAAAAAAATAAAAAAATAAAATAAAATAAGACAACAGATGGAAAAAAAATGTTTTTATCTGCTCAGTTTATCTTTTCTATTTGCTGATACTTTATTAAAAATGCAGGTCCAGGGGAATTCTCTGGCAGTCCAGTGGTTAGGACTCCACGCTTTCACTGCTGAGGGCCCGGGTTCAATCCCTGGTCAGGGAAATGAGATGCCACAAGCTGCATGGGGCAGCAACAACAAAAAAATTCAGGTCCGTAATTCCTAACCTGTAATTTTGAAACCCACAGAGCTCTGAAAACCAAAAGTTTTGTTTCCTAAATAATTTGCCATCTAAACTCATTGGGTAGCAACTGAACTTTCCTTTGGCTATTTATGATGGTCTTTACCTTATTTAATACGAACACTCACTTCATTGCAGAACAATTAGTGTGTTTGATGACAAGGTCCTGTCCCAGATCCTGCTATGCTGCTCCCCCTCAAGTAACATGCAGTGTATGTGCTGTGTCACCCTTGAAATGGAAACTTGTTTCAGACCTGAAGTTGACTTTATTGACGACCTAAAGTAAACTTTTTTTTGCAGGGGAAAGGGCAGTCTACGGCGGAGTCGCTGAGGAACCTCTGGATTCAGACAGCCTGAGTTCAAACCCCAGCTCCACCGCTGGCCACCTCTGAGACCTGGGTTAGTGTGCAACCCTCTGCCTCAGTTTCCTCCCCTGCAGAATGAGGACAGCAATAGAAACTACCTCACAGGGTTGGCTTAGAGGACTAAGTGAGATTATGCATGCAGAATGCTTAGCCCAATGACTGGTAGTAAACACTCAAAAAATGTTCACTCTTATTGTATCATTATTAAACGTAAGCTTTTCATAAATTCAATGAAATAAATAATATCTCAGTTAGGATTCAGTGAGGGAAAAAGAAACTACTCAAGGTATTACCAGCAGAAAGATGTTGAATATTTAATTTAATATTGAATATTCATTAAATATTTAATATTTAATGAAATCAGATGTGTACAAAGGCTTTGGAGAGAGTGGATGGGTGAAGGTTGAGAGTGACACTCCACTAACTTTCAGGTTATTCCTCATCAGCTGTGGACCCAGTGTCGAGAAGCTGTTGCACCCAGAGATCAGAACTTGCAGGAAAGGACAGGAAATCATGGCCAGTGTCACAGCTGCCCTGCAGCTTAGAAGCTGGTGACTGTCAGGGGCACTCTTTGGTGCCTAGCTTCACTGCAAACATTTATGTCTGTCAAACCCTCGTGTCAGCCACTCCTGGAGGAAGAATGGCACGATCCTTACGCTGTTCAAATCCCGGGTGCATTTCTCACTGGCAGAACCTAAACCTTATCAGAACTTGCTGGCAAAGGACTCTGGGAAATGCAGCCCTGAGATCAGGCAATACCCAACATAAACAGTAATTTAATAACAATAATTTACATTTGTAAAGCACTTGCCATAAAAGCTCTGTGAGGTAGGCAGGAAGAGTAGCACTAGCACAAGGGGCTAAGTGATGTGTCTGGAGTTGCATGGGTAGGGAGAGACTCGGGTCCTTATATTCGAAATCTAGAGAATGTGTCTTTATGCTGGTGTGTCCTATTTAATCATCTGGGTTCTACTTTATCCCTTAAATCTTCGTACCATTTATATTATTATTGACTCACATTTCTACTTAGATCAATCTATAGGGGAAATTTTGCATCACTATGTAAAGTAGAATGTAAGTCACTAAAGTAGAAAACAGATGTCACATGACATAAACAGAAGACAAAAATAAAAAAGAACACACTGAAAACAATGATATTAAAACCTCTAGAATAACACTGCCCAGAGGGCTCTGAGTCTGAAGCCTGCTCTCTCTTTATTGTAAAGGGAGATTAGCTTGTATGAGAGACATTAAATGTACTAACAGCAAACATCCTAGCACCAAATTGAGACTATCATTGGACTAAACGGTGATGAAATCTCAGTAAAGAAATTAAATTTCTCACTATGCAAGGCAATGTTATTTAAAGCCTTGTCCGTCTTACCTGCCATCAATAGAACACAACCCACACTTTGGGTAACACTGCCTTCTGCCATGTCAGTAATGAAAGTTTAGCTGAGAATCCAGGTATTTATTTATTCAATTTTGAAAACTACTTCATAGCTGAGTATTAAATGCATGTCAGTATGTTTTGCTCCTACTGACTCACTCATACAAGATTTTTGGATGTGGTTGATGAGAAATTCACATAACATAAAATTAACCATTTTAAAGTGAACAATTTAGTAACATTTAGTACATTAACAATGTTGTACAATCACCACCTCTATGTAGTTCCAAAACGTTTCCATCACCCCAAAAAGAAACTCAGTACCCATTAAGCAGTTACTCTCTCCATTTGTTGTCTTCCCAACCCCCCAGCAACCGCTAATCTGCTTTCTCTCTCTATGGATTTACACCAGACATTTCATATAAATGGAATGGAATCATACAATACATGAGCTTTGTCTCTGTCTTCTTTCACTTAGTATGAGGTTCATACCTGTTATAGCATGTGTCGCTACGTCATTCCTTTTTATGGCTGAATAACATTCCACTGTAAGGATATACCACAATTTGTTTACCCATTCATCCATTGATAGACATTTGGGTGGTCTCTACTTTTTGACTTGTACATAGTGCTGCTATAAACGTGTGTACATGTATTTGTTTCAGTACCCACTCTTCCATTATTTTAGATATATACTTAGGAGTGGAATTGCTGGGTCGTATGGTTGATCTGGGTTTAACTTTTTGAGGAACTGCCAGTCTTCCATAGCGGCTGAACCATTTTATCCTCCCGCAGCAATGCACAGGGATTCCAATTTCCATATCCCTGCCAACACTTGTTTTCTACTTTTGTGATTATAGCCATCCTGGTGAGTATGAAGTGGTGTCTCGTGGTTTTGATTTGCATTTCCCTAACGACTAATGATTCTGAGCATCTCTTCATGTACTCCTTCGCCACTTGTAAGTCTTCTTGGGAGAAAAGCTTACTCAATCCCTTTTGCCCATTTAAAAAATTGCGTTGTTTGTCTTTTTATCTTGGAATTGTAAGAGTTCTTTATGTATTCTGACTCTTAGATATATGATTTGCAAATACTTTCTCCCATTCTGTAGGTTGCCTTTTCACTTAATTGATAATATCCTTTGATGGACAAAAATATTCAGTTTTGATGAAGTCCCATTTATCTATTTTTTTCTCTTACTGTTCTGCTTTTAGTGCCCTATTGCCTCATCCAAGGTCATGGATATTTACCCTTATGTTTTCTTCCAAGAGTTTTATATTTGAGTTTTTATATTTATAAAAGAATTTTAAACCACACTGTAAATTTTTTATAGAAATAAGGTAAATCCTTTGACCAAAATTAACTCTATAACCACTGAAATTTACTCAGCCTTAAAAGACTCATTTGTTTCTTTAATAAATGGGTTTGTTTAGCCATGACTATAGACAAGTCATTGTACAGATATTGTACAGATTGTACAGATATCTGTAGTAGAAATATATATATATATATATATATATATATATATATATATATATATATGGAGTTAGGCTTCTTCTCACATGGGGAAGGTATGGTTCTCACATGGAAAATTGGGCCAGTGAGAAAGAAAAGAGGAATGGCTATGGGGGGGTCATCACAACGTTCACCAGGTAATCTTACAGGCATCATAACAGAGGAGGTGGGATTTGACCTGGTCAGAGAGAATCTAATAGCAGAAGAGTTTAGAGGTCCATTTTTAAAAATAAAGAATAATCATCCATTTTAGCTGGACCACTGGTGTTGGGTGAAAATTAGTAATCCTAGGAGCATAACTTGAGAGCATATAATTATGGAGGACTTCAAATGCCTGTCTAAGGAGTTTAGACTTAATTCATTAAGCAGAAAAAAGGTGGGGGGGAAAGGAGACCTATTCTCCAAAAAAAAGGAAAAAAAAGTTTCTCTAAAACTGTATAGAGGGCTTCCCTGGTGGCGCAGTGGTTGAGAATCCGCCTGCCGATGCAGGGGACACGGGTTCGTGCCCCGGTCCGGGAAGATCCCACATGCCGCGGAGTGGCTGGGCCCGTGAGCCATGGCCACTGAGCCTGCGCGTCCGGAGCCTGTGCTCCGCATACGGGAAAGGCCACAACAGTGAGAGGCCCGCGTACCGCAAAAAAAAAAAAAAAACAAAAAACTGTATAGAGATGAAAGTATTTATCTTAAAAAAATTAAAAATTAAAAAAAATTTTAAAGGGAATTCCCTGGCAGTCCAGTGGTTAGGACTCCTCACTTCCACTGCAGGGGCACAGGTTGGATCCCTGGTCAGGGAACTAAGATCCCACATGCTGCCCAGCACGGCCAAAAAATAGAAAAAAAAAGAAAGAATTTAGAAAAATTCATTTTAATGCTAGGACTTGGTATTTGATAAGCTATTCATTTATGGAAAATCATTCATTCACTCATTCAATCAACAAATATTTGTTGAGTCCCTAATGTGTGCTGGGCACTGTGATGCCAAGAGCTGGTGATTCAATGGTAAAATACCAGAGCATCACCCTTGTGGCGGTCATAAGCCAATGGAGAATTTGTACATGATATCATCATGTCATCAGATTCTAATGTCTCATCTGCCTTTGAAAAGCATTGGTTAAATTCTGTCATCAGATTCTAATGTCTCATCTGCCCTTGAAAAACATTGGTTAAACTCTCTTCTGGGCCAGAAGAGACTTACTGCCACTGAATCACTCACAGCCAGTGGAAAGCAAGGTAAGAAAGCATTCAAATCATAGTTAACACACCTGACCGGGGGTAGCTCAGAGACCACCAATGTTCTCAAAATCTCCAAGTCCCTTGCCAAGTTAATCCATTCCTATTGTGAGTCTTCTGAGTCTGGTTAATACTTCACTACAGAGTGGTCACTCTTTAGCCCTAATTGGGTGAAAGGACAGGAGCTACGCCTAAAGGTCTTCTATACATCAAGCCCAACAGACTTCCTCAACAAATAGGAGACTTTTGCTTTACCGCCTTGTAAACCTAAATATTGTCATGTTAAAATCAAAGCAGAGACTGGATAATTAAGTTAAATTACCCATAATGTATTTGGAAGTTTCCTTCTTTTCTCTCTCCCACCCTTCCTCCCTTTTTCCAACAACACTTATTGAGCACTTACAAAGAGGCAGGACTTGAGAACAACAGCTACCAAAGTCCCTTACCTGCCCACTCCCCATCCTTTAGTATATGTCACTCCTTTCTTCCCTATGTTACTGAGCTGGGAAGGATGCATGTGAAATTAAAACAATTCTCGTTCCAACCCAGAAGATGTAGCTTGCCTTGGTGCAGAAGTGAAACTGCCCAACTTAAGTTTGCTATTAGAAGTCAAGTTTACATTTAAAGGAGAATGTATATAAAACATTGAAAGACCGCGTACTGTATGATTCCAACTCTAAGACATTCTGGAAAAGACAAAACTATGGCAACAGTAAAATGATCAGTGGTTGCCAGCAGCTAGGAGTAGGGAGGGATGAACGGGTGGAGCCCAGAGGATTTTTAAGGCAGTGAAAATGCTGTATGATACTTTAATAATGGATACGTGACATTACACATTTGTTCAAACCCACAGAATATACAACACCGGGAGTGAACCTTAATGTAAACTATGGACTCTTAGGATGCCGTGTCCATGTAGGTTCATCCATTGTAACAAATGTACCATCCAGTGAGGGATGTTGATCTTGGGAGAGGCAGTGTGTCTGGGGTGGAGCAGGAGGCATATGGGAAATCTCTGCACCCTCCATTCAATTTTGTTGTGAACTTAAAACTGCTCTAAAAGATAAAGTCTATTTTTTAAAAAGCAATGAAAAAAAGGGGAGTTTACTAATCCAACCCATACTTATTAAGCACCTTGATGTGCCAAGTAGTGTACAACACATTATAGTATCAAAAATGAACAAGGCACACATGGTTCCTCCCCTCACAGAACTTATATTAATGTGTTAATCAGATTCAGTGGTCAATTTTACTCTAAATAATGATGGTAATCATTGCTGTTATCCTGTCTTGTAGTAAGAGTCGATACGAATGTGTCAATAGAAAACTGGGCAACCACCAATGTCCATGGCAAGGAAGTTCATGAGAAATAGAAACACAGATGATGAATAACCACCTGTTCTGCTTCACAAGTAATCAAACCTAAATTGAGGCCAGTGGAATGTAATTAGTCATCTATCATATTGGCAAAGATTTTAAAACACCCAAAATATGTTGAGAATCTGGTGATATGGGCTGGCAGGAATGTAAACTGGTAGGATTTAACTAAAGGGCACTGTGGCAATATGTATTAGATTTTATAATGTAAATACAGTGGTCCAGTAATTTACTTTCTAGGCATATTTTTTAAGGAAATAACTCACATACGAAAAGGGCCCACAAAGATCTATGTATAAGGAGGCGGTTTATCACAGCCTTGTTTACAATATAAAAAAATTGGAAGCCACCTCCATGCCAATAAAGAATTGGTTAAAATAGAGCAACGCATCTAACGGAATGCAATTCCACTAAAAACTATGTCCATCTACAGACTTGTGGTTGCCGGGGGGAGGGGGATTGAGGGAGGGATGGACTGGGAGTTTGGGATTAGCAGATGCAAACTATTATATACAGGATGGATAAACAATAAGTTCCTACTGTATAGTACAGAGAACCATATTCAATATCCAGTAATAAACCATAATGGAAAAGAATATGAAAAAGAATATATATGTATAACTGAGTCACTTTACTATATACCAGAAATTAATATTGTAAATCAACCATACTTCAATAAAATAAATTAAAATAAATTATGTCTATCTATATTTATTAACAATGGAAATATACCTTTCACTGACTTTTTTAAACTACATATATAGTATACTTTTTTTTTTTTTTGGCCACACCGCATGGCATGTGGGATCTTAGTTCCCCAACCAGGGATCAAACCCGCGCCCCCTGCATTGGAAGTGTGGAGTCTTAACCACTGGACTAATTTATTTTTGAATAAAATGTGTGAGACACATAGACCAAAGTGGGAAGGAAATTGTTGAAAACGTTGAGTGGTAATTTCTGCGTAATAATTTACTGGAAATTTTCTTGTGTTTATACATTTTTACATTTCCTGAATAATTTCTACAGCAAGCTTGTATTACTTTCAAAATCCTTTCCCCTCTAAAACTCTGCATTTTGTGAAATAAACATCCAGACATGTTACACCTATTTGCATGGGAATTTTCACTGAAGGAACAGTGTCTAAGGCAGTTTGGGGACGGCTCTATGGGGAGAAGATGGAGGGCATGGAGAAGCTGGAGGAAGAGGACAGTCAAGGTCTAACCTACAGCTCAGACCCCCAGATTAGGGCTGAGCTTAATGGCAAGAGAGGCTGCAAGCAAGGACTGAAAGGGATGTTTTCCCAGGGGACACTGTGAGACAAAGAGGCATAAACAGTGTTACTTCAATGCCCAGATAGGGTACATGGCAGGTGACCCTGAGTAAGACAAAGAGTCATTCTCCTCCATTCAGAGCAGCCAGAGGAGCAGTGAGGACCTATGGGAACATCCTAATATCGCGAGACCAGAAAACTGGAGTGTTCCTTAGATGTGGCAACATGGAAAACCCGGACGCCTTAGCAAGAGTCAGCTCAGGAGAGGGGTGAAGCCAGGTCCGAAGGGAAGAGGGGTCCAGAGAGGATTTTCCAAGGTGGGAAACCTAAGAGCATGTTTCACTGCTGATAAAAGTATCCAGGAGCAGGAGAGGGGTTGATGATACAGAAGAGAAGGGGCTCTTCTTACTCCACTCACAGTCTAACGCGATCTTATCCACACTGTGGTTTTAACTACTACCTGTATGGGAATGATCCAATTGCCACACTTGTAGCTGGAGCCCAGGCACACAGTAATTTATTAAACAAATGAAACTTTCCGCTGACTGCCAGACCCACATAACTAACACATCATATCCCTCCCAGCAACACCTCTACTACTAACTTAATCACACACATACCTGCACATACACAAACGCACAGACACATACACCATTCTTCCTTTGTATTCATATTCAATAAATGGCGCCACCATCCATCTAACTGTCAAAGCCAACACCTGGGCATCCTCCTTATTGCTTCGTCTCATCTGTCCCCATTTCCAACAAGTCAACAAGTGCAGATTCCATCTTCAGATAACTGCTGAATCTATTTCCTCCTCGTCTATTCCCACCAGCACTGTTTTGATTCAATCTCTCATCAATTTGTGTTTGGATTAATACAAATCTCTTCTTTATCTTCCATCCATTCTTCACTCCGTCCCATACAGCTATGCCTCACACTGTTAACAGCATGATTTGCCTATAATTTAAATCTGACCATGTCACTTACCTGCCCGTTCAGAGCTCCAAAACAAAGTACACGGTGAACACTCAGTAAATGATTGACAGACTGACTGAATAAAGGAATGACTCAACTTAGAGCAAGATGGTCAACCTTTTCCTCCTCTGGGATAACTTTGGGCTACTAATCCTTTATTCTAATAACCTAATCCTTGTTGGTATCCAGGCAAAGACTCAAAACAGGTATCCCTTGCCTGTCAATGTTCTTCCCAAGTTTTGTTACATGTTAGTTTTTCATTATTTACTCTTCAGCAAGAAGTACAAGGGGAGCCCTGCAGTATATTATGTGGTCATGACAATTATTGTGTGGATATAATGGAAGGCCCATAGTACCTACAACTGAAAAAAAGTCCTTTTGAAAAGTGGAGGGCTTCCCTGGTGGCACAGTGGTTAAGAATCTGCCTGCCAGTGCAGGGGACACGGGTTTGAGCCCTAGTCCAGGAAGATCCCACATGCTGCGGAGCAACTAAGCCCATGCACCACAACTACTGAGTCTGCGCTCTGGAGCCTGCAAGCCACAACTACTGAGCCCGAGTGCCACAACTACTGAAGCCCACGCCCCTACAGCCCATGCTCCGCAACAAGAGAAGCCGCTGCAGTGACAAACCTGCACACCACAAGGAAGAGCAGCCCCCGCTCGCTGCAACTAGAGAAAGCCCGTGCTTAGCAACAAAGACCCAGCACAGCCAAAAATAAATAATTTTTTAAGTGGAAAAATAAAAGACAGCTTTGGGAATTACATATCATGCATTTATATGTTTGCTACCTGGGAGATACTAAGATCAACTATGAAATAAAATCCATTTCCAAGTAAAAGGAGGAACATCAACCAAAAAAAGTACTGAGGGGCTTCCCTGGTGGCGCAGTGGTTGCGAGTCCGCCTGCCAATGCAGGGGACACGGGTTCGTGCCCCGGTCCGGGAGGATCCCACATGCCGCGGAGCGGCTGGGCCCGTGAGCCATGGCCGCTGGGCCTGCGCTCCGCAACGGGAGAGGCCACAACAGTGAGAGGCCCGTGTACCACAAAAAAAAAAAAAAAAGTACTGAGGAGCAGAGAAAAGTACAAAAGAAGAGAGCTTTGAACAGAGCAAACCGTGCAAGGGCAATTTCATTTCCTTCTAGGATGAAGTGGAGGGTTCACTGATAAGGAGGCACCATGTCTATAATCTACAGCAGGGGCCCCCAAGCCCTGGTAGTGGTCCGAGGCCTGTGGAACCGGGCAGCACAGCAGGAGGTGAGTGTCGAGCAAGCGAAGCTTCATCTGCCTCTCCCCATCGCTCACATTACTGCTTGAACCAAACCCCACCCCCCATCCATGGAAAAATTGTCTTCCATGTAACCAGTCCCTAATGCCAAAAAGGTTGGGGACCACTGATCCACAGCACCTTTCTTCAATAAAGATTCCAACGTGGCATTATCCTCAAGAACCTGAAAAGACGCAGCTTAGTCAAAGAAAGGCTAATGACAGATGTATATATATTGTGATACCAGCATCAAGCCACTTCTCAAAGAATACCAAATATACTCTTTTTGACAAAGAAAATGTTAAGATCCACCTTTTCCAACGTTGCAAAATCTAGGACCAAGAAGCAGTAGATACAGAAACCCTCTTTTCATTTTCATTACATCAATGGCCAAAATATAACAAAATTTGCTCTGGTAGACAGCCTCAAAATGGCACTTGATGTTATAGATAATGACCAGTGATAATCCTTCTACACTGTATACATATTTGGGTATAAACTGTGAGTGTCTGACTAAATAGAGAATATACAAATAAAACTATTAATAAGACATAACTATGTTGAGGTTAAAGAGAATGTCGTCACTTGTTTCAGCAGCAGGGAAGCTTGTGTATTTAATATTGGAGTCTTTGCTATCCTTCCTCAAAAAAGTAATAATAGTAAAAATAATTTTAAAAGGCATTTTAAGCCAAACACTTGGAATACAATTTTTAAAATATATATTTTTTAAAAACACAAATGTAGGAGATTTCTGTCTCCCTAATCTCTGAGAGAAGATGCTCCTTATGAGGACGAGATGCTGACAATGGAGAACTTGCCTCTGCACCTGAGTTTCATTTCCACTTGGGGTTTGCTCAGTGGGTGTGACAGTCGTTAGTGATGCTTAACAAATATTTCTGGCCCTCTGCCTCCCAGACATATGGTAGGATTGCTTCCTAGCCCCCTTGGGTTGAGTGGGGTCATTCTGGCTAATGAGTTGTGAACAGAATGTGACATATGTAACTTCTATGTGAAACACGTGATTGCTGGTATGAGACCCTCCACAGCACGCATTCCCTCTGCCACAACAACCAGCAAAGCAATGCTCCAGATGCTGGCTGCCTCATCAGCCTGACTTACAACAAATACAGAGTAGAACACCCAGTTGTCCAGCATTAGGAGTGTAGCATGAGCAAGAACTAAATCTTAGCTTTAGCCGTGGGAATTTTGGAGTTATTTGTTAGTGCAGCCAAGTCTAGCCTATCCTGACTAATCACAGTGAGATTATTACTATCACTAATGCCCTTACCCTCATTATTAATTTTCCCTTAACCAGAGAACCCCACATTGACAAAAACTCTCTTAGGTTTCTGTTGACTTAGCTGATAGACACTGGAACTTTTGAAATGGCATCAATAAATACAATGGGGGGGCTTCCCTGGTGGCGCAGTGGTTGGGAATCCGCCTGCTGATGCAGGGGACACGGGTTCATGCCCCGGTCCGGGAGGATCCCGCGTGCCGCGGAGCGGCTGGGCCCGTGAGCCATGGCCGCTGGGCCTGCGCGTCCGGAGCCTGTGCTTCGCGACGGGAGAGGCCACAACAGTGAGAGGCCCGCATATCACACACACACACACACACACACACACACAAAAAAAAATACAATGGGGGAAAAGAAGGGGCAGAACACAAAGGCTCAGAGCATGAGCCAAGAGACAAACTAACTGGGTTCTGCCACTGCTATGCTGTAGGATCTTAGACAAGTTACATCATCTCCCCAAGCCTCAGTTTCCTCAACAATGAAATGAGAGATGATAATAACAGAACCTATCTCATTGGATTCTTTTAAATGCTCAATAAATTCCTAAGAAAAAGATACCTTCTCAGTGGGGTGCGGGGGGCGCCTTCTTCACCCATTATCATAGCTTAGGTTCCCACAGAAAACAGAATCTGAGAAAGAAGATTTTGTAGGCATACTTCTTTGGGGATTGTGACCCCAGGGATCAGAAGAGGAAAGGAGGAAGGAGGCAAAACAGGGCAGAGGGGAGAGCCAACACAAAGATGCAAGGTTGCATTATGAAGTTGGTGACTTGTTACTTTGTCCTATAGGACTTCTACAGCCATCTGGGGTGGAGGAGAAAGGAGGAAGCATGTAACTATCAGCTCCTGTCCCACACTGGTCAAAGGTTAACTCCAGGAGGAGATTTTCTTTCTTTCTTTCTCTCTCTTTTTTTAAATAGAATTATTGTTTGGGGGATGTTTTATTTTTTATATAGATCCTACTTTTTTTTTTCTTTTTGGCCATACCATTCAGCATGTGGGAACTCAGTTCCCACACCAGGGATTGAACCTGTGCCCCCTGCAATGGAAGCACAGTGTCCCAACCACTGGACCACCAAGGAAGTCCTCACGGGGAGATTTAGTGTCCATGGTCATGCATGCATGGCCATGGGCACTGAGAAACGTGTCCCACACCTTGTCATCAATAGAGCAGCCCCACAATGGGAGACAAGGTGAAGGTGGTGCTACCAGGTTGCACCTGGGTTAGGATGGTCAGAGATCGCACACAAGAGATCTGAAGTGGCACAAAAGGAGACATCTAACCCACCACCTACTTAAAATCGCAAATACCTCACCCTGGAATTTCTTATCCTTCTCCCCTGATGATTTTCCTCCATTTCACTTACCACCATCCAGATGCAATATAGTTTACTTATTTAGTTTATTCTGTCTCCCCCTTTTGGATGGAAACTCCATGAAGACAAGAATTTTTCTTTTGTTAGCTGCTATATCTCAATGCTTAGAACAATGTCTGGCATATAGTAGATCCTCTGTAAAGATTTTTTAACTTTTTGTTTTGATAAAAATCTCAAATGTATAGCAAATTTGAAAAATAAAAGTACAAAGAGCTCTTGTATATGCTTCACTCAAATTCACTGTTGTTAACATTTTACATTTATTATCTCATTATCAGTCACACGCATACACACACACACACACACACACACCCATTTTGAACCATTTGAGAATAACACATAAATACCATGCTCCTTTACTTTCAAATACTTAAATGTGAATTTTCTAAGAATAAGAACATGCTTTAACATAATCACAGGACAATTATCAAAATCAAGAAACAATGTGCTTTTGAACATACAGTTCATATTGAAATTTTATCAATGATCTCAATAATGTCTCATAGCAAATTTTTCCCTAACTCAGGATTCAGTCCATAACCACACCTTGCACTTAGTAGATCTGTCTCTTTAATCTTTTTAATCTGACGTAGTTCCTTAGTCTTTCTTTACCTTTTGTAACGTTAACCTTTTTTTAAGACTACAGGTTTGTTATTTTGTAGACAGATCTCTTAATTTAGATGAGCTTGGTGTTTTGCCATAACTAAATTCAGATGATAAAAATACATATATATATATATACTGTTATTATCAAACACGGTTGTTCTCAAAGTACAGGGGTCTGACCCCCACATAAGTAGCTCCTCCTGGGATTCACAGACCCTATTCCACCCCCTCTCTTACAATATCTAAACTCTAACCCTGAGAAGCTGACACATTCCCTGGTGGCCCCTAAGTTCCTTACTTCCAGCTCCTGATCTAGCTCCATGTACAAGGCCAGAGCTCCCAATCCCATTTGCCAGCAGATCCTGCCTATAGAACTTCACACGTTCATGGTGAAATCGAGAAAGAAATTCCCCCTCTGCAGCCCATTGGGTGTTAACTTGTAATACTGACAGGAGGCCTGGGAAACAGTCCCCATCTTGGGTGAAGACCAGAAAATTGTCACACAGAGATGAGCTATTGCCCTGAGATTCCCTTCAGTATAAGCATGTGGGACACATGCCTATAGTCATATAACCCATGCAGAAACAGAGAGACGAAAGTCCCCAGGACAACTTCTCATTTCAAGAGAAAAGAAAACCCTCAATGATGTATCCAATGAGAGTTTTCTGTTGTTCAAAAGAAAACATAACCTTTTTTCTCCCAGAGGCTAGGATGCTCCAACACAGGAAGTTAAAAAGTATATGAAAAAGCATATGTGTACCCACATGCCATAAATACTGCTTATCTGGGAAAACGTCATTGATTAAATAGGTTCATTTGTTTTATATAACATTGAGACATCAATTAGCTGTTCATTAACAGGCAAAGTGTTCTAAATTTTAGTTGGATGTTAGCTGAGAGCTCACTGATAATGGTCTGAGTCAGACAGCTGGTCACCACATGCTGTTCATTCCCCACTTCTTCCTTCCATACACTGTTGGGGTAACACTATACCCAGTTGAAACAACACATTTTCCAACCCTCCTTACAATTGGAGTAGCCTATGAAAAACATGCAGAAATCATTGATTCAGGCTTCAGCTTACTCTGTTCTTTTCCCATCTCCTTCCTTCCTACCAGAAATCCAGATAGCAATACACTGATAAGTTCTACAGCAGCCATATTGTGTCTCCAAGGAGGACATTTATGACACTGGCACCATACTTCCCTGGACTGCCTACTTTGTTTTTTATAATATGTGAGAGAAAATAACATTTTATCTTGTCTAAGCAACGGTTACTTGAATTTTTAAACCTATACTTAATTTATAGAATAGCTGAGTATAGACCTTTAATGCACATTTCTCATGAATTTGAATGTTTATGTCATATTTGTTACCATAGGGAAGAACATATTTTTGGAACTAAACAAATGTATGGGAGAAATTAAGGTGATGAAAAATACATTTTAAGAGTAACACTCACGCTTCACATAGTTTGGTTGTAAATTTTATTGTATAACTACCAGAATGCCTTTGTGCAAAAGTTTTTCTCAGTGATTCTAATTTTTCTACAGATATTCACATTTTCTCAAAAACTGTTTTCCCCTGAAAATACCTGTGGCTTTTCTTGGCTATAAAACAATGTACCAAACATGCCACAGTGGATGAAACTTGAGGACATAATGCTAAGTGAAATAAGCCAGTCACAAATACAGCATGATTCCACCTATATGAAGTACCTAAAGAAGTCAAATCCACAGAAGTCGAAAGTAGAATGGTGGCTGGCAGGGGCTGGGGGCTGGAGGTACTGTTGTTTAATTGGTATGAAGTTTCAGTTTTGCAAGATGAAAATGTTCTGGAGATTGTTTGCACAACAATATAAATATACTTAATGCTACTGGACTGTATGTACAGTCAGAAATGGTTAAAATGACAAATCTTATGTTTCGGACCACAATTAAATTTTTTAAATTTAAAAACCAATATGCCTCCCTCTCCTGATTTTTCTCCCACCTCTTTATCTCCCCTCCATCTGCTTTGTAGACTATTTGTCCTCTGCCCATATATATTTTTTGTGTGTGTGGTACGCGGGCCTCTCACTGTTGTGGCCTCTCCCATTGTGGAGCATAGGGTCCGGACGCACAGGCTCAGTGGCCATAGCTCATGGGCCCAGCCACTCCATGGCATGTGGGATCTTCCCAGACCAGGGCACGAACCCGTGTCCCCTGCATTGGCAGGCGGATTCTCAAGCACTGTGCCACCAGGGAAGCCCCCTCAGCCCACATTTTAAAGGAGGTGTTCCTCAGGGTTTCGTCCTAGGTATCAAGAATGACTGATCCAGAGGCCACCATCACCCTGATACCAAAACCAGACAAAGACATCACAAAGAAAGAAAACTACAGGCCAATATCACTGATGAACATAGGTGCAAAAATCCTCAACAAAATATTAGCAAACAGAATCCAACAGCACATTAAAAGGATCATACACCATGATCAAGTGGGGTTTATTCCAGGAATGCAAGGATTCTTCAATATACGCAAATCAATCAACGTGATACACCATATCAACAAACTGAAGGAGAAAAACCATATGATCATCTCAATAGATGCAGAGAAAGCTTTTCACAAAATTCAACACCCATTTATGATAAAAACCCTGCAGAAAGTAGGCATAGAGGGAACTTCCCTCAACATAATAAAGGCCATATATGACAAACCCACAGCGAGCATCGTTCTCAATGGTGAAAAACTGAAACCATTTCCACTAAGATCAGGAACAAGACAAGGTTGCCCACTCTCACCACTCTTATTCAACATAGTTTTGGAAGTTCTAGCCACAGCAATCAGAGGAAAAAAAAGAAATAAAAGGAAACCAAATTGGAAAAGAAGAAGTAAAGCTGTCACTGTTTGCAGATGACATGATACTATACATAGAGAATCCTAAGGATGCTACCAGAAAACTACTAGAGCTAATCAATGAATTTGGTAAAGTTGCAGGATACAAAATTAATGCACAGAAATCTCTGGCATTCTTATACACTAATGATGAAAAATCTGAGAGTGAAATTAAGAAAACACTCCCATTTACCATTGCAACAAAAAGAATAAAATATCTAGGAATAAACCTACCTAAGGAGACAAAAGATTTGTATGCAGAAAACTATAAGACACTGATGAAAGAAATTAAAGATGATACAAATAGGTGGAGAAATATACCATGTTCTTGGATTGGAAGAATCAACATTGTGAAAATGACTCTACTACCCAAAGCAATCTCTAGATTCAATGCGATCCCTATCAAATTACCACTGGCATTTTTTACAGAACTAGAACAAAAAATTTCACAATTTGTATGGAAACACAAAAGACCCCGAATAGCCAAAGCAATCTTGAGAACGAAAAATGGAGCTGGATGAATCAGGCTCCCTGACTTCAGACTATACTACAAGGCTACAGTAATCAAGACAGTATGGTACTGGCACAAAAACAGAAATATAGATCAATGGAATAGGATAGAAAGCCCAGAGATAAACCCACACACGTATGGTCACCTTATCTTTGATAAAGGAGGGAAGGATATACAGTGGAGAAAAGACAGCCTCTTCAATAACTGGTGCTGGGAAAACTGGACAGCTACATGTAAAAGTATGAAATTAGAACACTCTCTAACACCACACACAAAAATAAACTCAAAATGGGTTAAAGACCTAAATGTAAGACCAGACACTATCAAACTCTTAGAGGAAAACATAGGCAGAACACTCTATGACATAAATCACAGCAAGATCCTTTTTGACCCATCTCCTAGAGAAATGGAAATAAAAACAAAAATAAACAAATGGGACCTAATGAAACTTAAAAGCTTTTGCATAGCAAAGGATACCATAAACAAGACTGAAAGACAACCCTCAGAATGGGAGAAAATATTTGCAAATGAAGCAACTGACAAAGGATTAATATCCAAAATTTATGAGCAACTCATGCAGCTCAATAACAAAAAAACAAACAACCCAATCCAAAAATGGGCAGAAGAACTAAATAGACATTTCTCCAAAGAAGATATACAGATTGCCAACAAACACATGAAAGAATGCTCAACATCACTAATCATTAGAGAAATGCAAATCAAAACTACAGTGAGGTATCATATCACACCAGTCAGACTGGCCATCATCAAAAACTCTAGAAACAATAAATGCTGGACAGGGTGTGGAGAAAAGGGAACCCTCTTGCACTGCTGGTGCGAATGTAAATTGATACAGCCACTATGGAGAACAGTATGGAGGTTCCTTAAAAAACTACAAATAGAACTACCATACGACCCAGCAATCCCACTACTGGGCATATACCCTGAGAAAACCATAATTCAAAAAGAGTCATGTACCAAAATGTTCATTGCAGCTCTATTTACGATAGCCAGGACATGTAACCAACCTAAATGTCCACTGACAGATGAATGGATAAAGAAGATGAGGCACATATATACAATGGAATATTACTCAGCCATAAAAAGAAAGGAAACTGAGTTACTTGTATTGAGGTGGATGGACCTAGAGGCTGTCATACAGAGTGAAGTAAGTCAGAAAGAGAAAAATAAATACCGTATGCTAACACATATATATGGACTCTAAGAAAAAAAAAATGTCATGAAGAGATTAGTGGTAGGACGGGAATAAAACACAGACCTACTAGAGCATGGACTTGAGGATATGGGGGGGGGAAGGGTAAGCTGGGACGAAGTGAGAGAGTGGCATGGACATATATACACTACCAAATGTAAATTCGATAGCTAGTGGGAAGCAGCCGCATAGCACAGGGAGATCACCTCTGTGCTTTGTGACCACCTAGAGGGGTGGGATAGGGAGGGTGGGAGGGAGGGTGACGCAAGAGGGAAGGGATATGGGAACATATGTATATGTATAACTGATTCACTTTGTTGTAAAGGAAAAACTAACACACTATTGTAAAACAGTTATACTCCAATAAAGATGTTTAAAAAAAATTTTTTTTTAATAAAAATAAAAAAAAGAAAAAGAAAAAGAATGGCACTTTGGCACCCAAAACATAAGAAGGACATCATATCAGAATAAAAGCAAAACTTGAAGTTGAATAAATTAGCTTTATTCAAAAAAAAAAAAAAAAAAAAAAGAATGACTGATCCAAGGACCCAAATGTGCCATGACTCTTTGCTGCTTCCTCTGCTTCTTTCTCTTTCTTCTCCCTTCCCGCTGCGTCCCTCCCTCCCTTTCCCCTCCCCCTCCTCTTCTTCAGCTGCTGCTTCTTCCTCTCTTTGCTTTTCCTCATATGTTGAATTTATTCTTTCAGACTAGCGTTCTCCATTAAACCATAACCTTAAGCCCAGATTCTTCTCTGCCCAACCTCACAATCCAAGAACACCTCCTTTTTCTATAGTTCCAATTAAAAACAAAAATTCTCAGAAAGGACTCTGATTGGCTCAACTAACATCCTTACATCCCCGGTCAGAATTTGGGTTTTGTGATGCGAAGCTTCACTAGAGCCATAAGGGTAGAGTGGAGGGTAGAACAATTCCCAGAAAAACAGGGAGTGCTATTTCTTTTCTTTTCTTTTTTTTTTTTTTTTAATTTACTTGAGCCCAGCCGCTCCGCGGCATGTGGGATCTTCCCGGACCGGGGCACGAACACACGTCCCCTGCGTTGGCAGGCGGACTCCCAACCACTGCGCCACCAGGGAAGCCCTGGAGTGCTATTTCTTGAACAAGGGAGGGACCATAGACACAGAAAGCACAGTGATAGTCCCAGCAGATACTTCTCACTGCCCTCGGAATATTATTTTAAAGGTGAACTATGACTGGCCCCGGTTGTATTTCCAGCATATTATCTTTACCCACCTACTCAGCATTTTAACCCTTCTCAACTAGGAGTCCAGTGCTAAAACTTCTCACATTCTCACTGTACCTCAGCCTGGAACGTCCTCCTCCCCACCATCACATGGCCAAACTGAGGTCATTCTTGCCATCTCATGTTAGATGTCATTTCTTCCATGACGAAGTCTTCAACTTTCTCAGATTTCCCTGACAAGTTCAAGTTGGCTGCCTCTCCCACAAGCCCCCCACAGAACCCAGTACGTTCTTATCATAGCACTTATCACACGGTAGTCTTATTTTCTATTACACGTTTCTCACCCTGTCCTCAACACCCCTCACCCTCACACCGAATTTTTGCCCCCGCTGGAACATAAGTTCCATTGAGGCAGGAGTTAGGTCTGCCTTGTTCACCGTTGCATCTTCAATACCTCACACAAAGCTCGAACAAATACCAGGAACCCGACAACTTTTTCTTAACTGAATGAATGGATGATTGAATGAGTGAATTGATATGCTAGATGCAGTGTGTAACAGCTCCAAATAAGATTGAACTTTTCCATTCTAAGGATAGTGAGGCTAATAAGAATAAATACAGGGTGATGTCAGCAGAAATGGTGTGGGGTAAAGACCTATGAAAATGCTCCCTTCCAAAAAAGCAATGAGAATTGGCAAAAACTGACAGAATCAGCATTTTCAACACTCTGGAAATTAATCCAAGGCTTACAGCAATCTGGGGAGTGTTTAATCAAGAAAAATTGCAGAATTCTGCTCAGAATGTTTTAACATTCTTGAGGTGTTTTAACTTTTCCTGTTTCAATCCCCTCTCTACAGCTCCATGGTAGACTTAAAAAAAAAATCCCCAAAAAACCCAGCAGCCAGAGAGCCACTGGAAAGGGGAGAATAGAGTCGGAGCTCCTTCAACACCTCATTACCAGAGAATCGTCATTATTTGACCTGTCTGGCCGACCTAGAAGACTCCACTTGCAAGGCTGTCTTTGACATGACTCAGAGCTCACCCAGTGAGAACAGCCTTTTTTCCCTGGGCCATTTGTCAAAAACACTTAGAGGCAACTGTTTAATGTTGCAGCTCTCTGAGACTGAGGATAACAGCTGGAGGCAAAAGATAGGCTAAGGAGAATGCCCAAGAGGAAGAGCTGGTGAAGCTTCGTTTATCTCCATTTGTCCTCCCTTAGAATGCAGTCAAGTCTCTTTGAAAATGCCATCTTGTCTCAACTCTGTGAAGATGGGTTTTTTTACATTGGGGGTAGGACGTTCATAGAGAAAGTATCCGTGGCGAGCATTGCCCTCTGAGGAAGGCGCCATTAAGACCCTCATAAGCCTCAGGGCCCGATTGTACTCTCCTTGGTATGCATCCTGGACTTTATGGTATGAACGTAAAAAAGGAGATGGCCTTTGGCCAAATCGCTCCAGGGACCTGCTCAGTTACTGGGAGTCCCTGGTTGTTCCCTAAAGCTAGGAAAAGCAACCCTGGAGGGGAACTTGGTGCCTTTGAGGGAGAAGCCGAGAAGCCAATCAACCAGCTGATGCCGATAAGGCGTGACTAAGCAAATTCCCTGCTTTAGGGGGATATAGATGGCTATGCTTTGTTATTAAACTTGCCTTGCAACCATCAGTTGCCTGTGCCCTTCTGATCCCATACCTTGGTGCGTTCAGTTCCCTACCCCCTCTCGTCGATTGTTGCGGCACTTTGAGGACCCGCCGCGGCTGGCGGCAGTCATCACAGTAGAGATGCTCAAGGGAAAGTGAAATGCCCACGTTTGGTCCTGCTGCCTCTTCCGCCCCCAGACACCTAAGCCTTCCCCTGTGATACTTCCCAAGCCAAGAATGTACGGGTTCTGTGACTTCACTTCTAAGCAGGGATGATTCCCTTACTGTCTCTACAAGAAACTCTGAGACTTAAATGTATCAGCCTGGAACTAGGTTAAGACAGGAATCTGAGCAGTACCCTAGTCGGTCTACCAGGCTCACCTGAGGGTGGGGTCCTGAGAGGCTAAGATACAGGCTAAGTGGGTCACAGTAGTGAGTGGGTAAATAATGTGGTGGAGACTAGTGCACGTTCATCAGCCTTGCCTCTTCATGGACCCACATTCCATTTCCAGCCACTCTGCAGTTACATGTGGTCACATAAATGCACTCTCCTCAAAGTGGGCAGAGGTGATGTTCACCCCCTCGAGCTGTGGCCCACAGAAACCTCCCACAGGCAATTCTCTATTCTATTTTCCCTTTCCAGAGCGACTCTGGAAGCCACGCATGGAAGATGACATGGATCGAATGAGCTTGGGTCCCAGTAGGAATACCTAATTGGGTTTTGACTCCATGAGAAACAAAACCTTATTGTGTTAAGCCACTGAGGAGTTCATTTACTGAAGCAGCTCACTTGACCTTACAATAAATACCTTTATTATTATTATTATTATTGAATTTGGTCTGCCACTGTTTTCCTTAGAATTTTTTAAAATTTATTTTGTTGAAGTATAGTTGATTTAAAATGTTGCATTACTTTCTGCTGTACAGCAAAGTGATTCAGTTATACATATATCTACATTCTTTTTCGTTTTCTTTTCCATGATGGTTTATCACAGAAGAGTGAATATAGTTCCCTGGGCTACGCAGTAGGACCTCGTTGTTAAATACCTTTATTATGATAATACATTCCTTTATAAATACCAAGGAGATAGCAAAAAGATGCCTGGGGAAGCTGGACAGGAGGACCACAGTCAGCTAGAATGATGTTCCAAAGCTGCTGTCGGGGCCTCACAGCAGAATCCTCTCCTCTGCATCCTCTCAAGCTTGCACCCTTCATCTCACTTTCTATTCATAGCCACGTTTCTAGGAATAGCAGTCTGCATGTGTTTCCTCCACTTCCTCACCTCCCACTCATTCTTCATTCCCTAAAATCTAGATCTTGCCCCACACTCTGCTGAAACTGCACCTATGACCTACCTCCTAGCTGTCAGATGCAACCAAATACTTTTCAGTCCTCATGGAGAGGCTTTGAATATGCAACAACACACAGACTTAAAGAAATGTTCTATTTATATGTTTTTCCCCCCTCTAAAAATTAATCTGTTTCTAAGCTCCCTTTCCCACTAGGTAGGGAAGAAATCCAATCTCTGCCATTACTGGGGTTCCCTTCCTGGGACCTGGGTCATGCAAGATTCCAGAGGGTTTTAGACAGCACACAACACTGGGGGTGTGATCTTTGGCTCCCAAGAGTCTGGAGTGACCTGCTTCTCGCCCATCCCCTACGCTTCCATCGGGGATGAATAGCCCCCCCCACCCCGCTTCTGTTCTAAGCCGGGCACAGGGGGTGCTGTCTAGACTAGATAAACTCGTTCCCCCTAGGTGGACACTGCACCTGCCACATGCCCCGGCTTCCTAAGGGGGCGAAGGCCTTGGGCCCCACTGCTCTGAGAGTACACGGGCTTCAATTCACTCCCAATCCCTTAGGACACTGTCCTCACTAAGTAGTCCACTCTCAATTTTGCAGTATGCTTGGAGGCTTCCTCGGCTCTCAAACAATTCAACTCCTTGTGAGCCCCTCGACAAGGGAATCCTTGATCTCCAACTCAAAATCCCCCTTGGGCAGGGGAAGGGTGGACTGTCTCCCACGGACCTGTATTCTCATGAACTGAAGCCTCGGTAGATTATCTCGTGGCACTTGCCTTGCTTCAGCTCTCTGAGGCCTAGAACCATCTCCCTCCTCCAAAGTCTCTCCTCCTTTGAATTTTGTGAACATGCTCACTGAGCTGTTTTCTTGCTCTCTATTCTTTCTTAGTCCTCTTTGTTCAGCGCATTCCTAAATCAATGTGGTTTTTTTTCCTTTTTTCTTCCTAAAAGTACTTTGAAAGATCATACACTCTCCCTGTACCTTTCTAAGTTGGCATATTACAAAATGTTATCTTAAGTCTAAATAGTTGCAAGAATGAGTTTTCTAATACGGTATAAATGTGAATATTTTCAAATGAAACTGTTATATGATTCTTCTAAATAAATCTAATGGAATCTATGAAGTAGGGTGATTTGTTATAACCCACTATCATCATATTTTAAAATATTTGAACAACCTCTTTTTTAACAGATGGCATTTTATACGGTTTCCTTCCCCCTTTAATATCACATTTCCTTTCCCATAGAATTTTTCCTTAATACAGTTTACACTTTACAGCCTTTTATTGACCACTTCTTACTTGTACAGATGAGGAAACTAAGACTCTGGGAGGTGAAGTGAAAAGTCAAGTACATTCAGAAAAACATGAAGGAAATAAAAGATTTATTCTCTGCCTTGACTTGGTTGGAGAGAAGCTACTTAAATAAAGATATTAAAAATCAACACAAGCCTGTACATGCAAGTAACCAAACTATTACTCAGGCAGATGGTACAAAGGATAATTTTCCACTAGTTTTCATTTAAAAAGTAGTATAGATTTATAATCCACATAAAGGTACCGTATCTCATTTCCTCATGAAAATACGAAAAAATTAAAATTGGTTGCTGGAAAATCAATTCATTAACCTACAGTATCTAAGACCCCAATTTGATTAAGAACTATCAATGATTAAATGGTTGTTTAGCCAGAAACAGAGGTGAGATGTGTCATTTCCTTGGCTTCCTTCCAACAATTCAATTCCATACAAAGGAAAAAAGTAAGGTTTTCCCATTCTTTTATTGTGTTTTTGACATAGTCATTCACTGAATGTACATTTCCTGTCCTGAGTAAGGGGTTTGTGGATTGTGGGGAAAAACAACATCTTTGGCTCTACAGGTCTTGAACAAGTATTGTTTGTAACAAACCCCAGGGAAAAGGGCATCTGGGGAGTCCTTCGAGTTTTTGTTCAACCCAGACTATGCGATTTTCTATTTTCCTATGATGGTGGTCAAGGGGCTTCCCTGGTGGCACAGTGGTTAAGAATCCGCCTGCCAACGCAGAGAACACGGGTTCAATCCCTGGTTGGGAAAGATCTCACATGCCATGGAGCAACTAAGCCCATGTGCCACAACTACTGAGCCTGAGCTCTAGAGCCCATGAGCCACAACTACTGAGCTGGGTGCCATAACTATTGAAGCCCACGCGCCTAAAGCCCGTGCTCCGAAACGAGAAGCCACCACAATGAGAAGCCCGTGCACCGCAACGAATAGTAGCCCCCACTTGCCGCAGCTAGAGAAAGCCCACGTGCAGCAACAAAGACCCAACGCAGCCATAAATAAATAAATAAATAAATTGGTGGTGGTGGTGGTGGTGGTGGTGGTCAAGCAATGATCAACCAAGTCTTTAAAAATGTACTTCTTTTCTCTCTCTCTCTCTTTTTTTTTTTTTTTTGTTGTTTCCCTATCTCTTGTCTTTGGATCTTATTTATCATTGGCTGAGATGTCTGTACTGTTTATCTTTTTTTTTCTTTACTTTTTGGCCACGCCACACGGCATGTGGGCTCTTAGTTCCCTGACCAGGGATTGAACCTGCACCCGCTGCATTGGGAGCGCAGAGTCTTAACCGTTGGACTGCCAGGGAAGTCCCTGTACTGTTTATCTTTACTGTTTTATCTTCAAAGATAAATCAAACTTTCAGTTTCCTTAGTCATATTTATTACTCTCATTTTCATCTCATTGTTTGTACCTTTTTGGACTCTGGATACATAACACCAAGCTTTCGCTTAGCATGTGTTTTATCTGGCAAAGACCTGCAGAGGTAAGAATGCAGCCAGTCAATGACCAAAGGGAAGTGCACTGTGAGCAAAGGAGTAGATGCATTCCAGTCCAACCTATATAAAGTCATACTTCTTACTTGAGATCTTTGACACCACTTTGAAATCGGAAATGATGGAGGAAGCACAGCTTCCATTTTATAGGAGCCAAAGGGAAACTGAGGGGCTCCAGGATGTTTTGAGTTTAAGTGTCCCCAATTCCATCTCTGGACTTGGAGCTGCTTCCAATGTTTCCAGACCAGCTGGTGATGGGTCCTTTGGGGGCTGCGGAGTTCACAGGGCTGAGGGGGCTGAGATGTGAAATACGCTCCACGCCAATGTCCCCATTTCTGTTACACTGCCAACCTCAGTGGCACCCAAAGTACACAGGACGTTACCAGTATCACTGAATATAATAATTTAGAACATTCTATAATCACAAAAGTAATGTTTTTTTAAAAAATTCAAACAGAACAGTGTTTTGGAGAACAAGTTCCACTTCACACAGCTCCTTCCCACATAGAAATTTACTGATAAGAGTTTGAGGTGAATCAGTCCATATCTTATCTATTTACATGCATTTACATACATGTGCACACACACACACAGCATACTGTTTTTAAAACCTGAACAGTATACCATTTATATTATTCTGTGATTTAGATTTTCATTTACCAATACACTTTAGAGTTCATTTTATGCCATCATATATAGACTGACTTCATTTTTGTTAGGAGTTGTGTAATATTTCAGATGTACTACAACTTATTTCACTAATCTTCTATTGGTGGACATTCAGGTTATTTGCAGTGTCTGAGTATTGCAAACAAAGGAGCAAGAGACATCCTTGTACATAATTTTGTGCACATCTGCCAGGATTTCTGCAGGATAGATTCAAAGAAGAATCATTGGGCTATTGGATACCTGCATTTCAATGTGCATAGAATTAGATAGCAATTTATGGACACCTTTTCTTTTTGACCTTACACTTTTAACTTGCAAAAGACAATCATACATATTTCAAGCTGGGAGAGATCATGCCAATGTTGGGAGAGGTCTGATCTCCACAGTGGGGGTATGTCTAAGTCCATTAATGTTGCTTTAACAAAAATACCATAGACTGTGTGACTTAAACACTAAACAATTATTTCTCACAGCTATGGAGGCTGGAAAGTCCAAGATCAAGGCACTGGCAGATTCAGTGTCTGGTGAAGCCCAACTTCCTGGTTCCAGCTGTCTTCTCCCTGTGTCCTCACATGGCAGGAGGAGTGAGGGAGCTGTCTGGGGTCCCTTTGTAAGGGCACTAATTCCACTTATGGAGGGCTCCACCCTCATGAGCTAATCACCTTCCAAAGGCCCCACCTCCAAATACCATCATATTGGGGATTAGGTTCCAATACATGAATTTTGGGAGCAGGACTGTCCCACAGATTGCAGGATGCTTAGCATCCTGACTCTACTAATTAAAAGCCAGTAGCATCCTGGATTAGTTATCAATTGCTGCAAAACAAATTATTCCCAACTTAGCATTCTAAAACAACAACCATTTATTATCTCATAGTTTCTGTAGGTCAAGAATCTGGGAGCAAGTTAGCTGGATGGTCCAGGCTCAGGGTCTCTCATGAACCTGCCATCAAGGTATGAGCTGGGGCTGCAGTCATCTGAGACCTGACTGGGTCTGGAGGGCTGGCTTCCAAGTTCATGCATCTGGCTGGTTTGCAGAAGGCTTCAGTTCCTCATCATGTGGCCTCTCCACAGGGCTGCTCACAGCAGGGCTTTCCACAGAGCAAGTGGTGAGAGAGAGAGAGACAGAGAAAAGGAGGGGGAGAGGGAGAGAGAGAGAAACAGAGAGAAAGGGACGGGGAGGTGTGGGAGAAGGAGCCCAAGACGGAAGCTGCGGTAGCTTCTCTAAACTTATCTCCAACGGCTGGCCCTCACTTTTGAAGCCTTCCGTGGGTCACACAGACCAACCTTGATGCAATACTGGGGAGGAGGGGTCTACAGCGGTGGGAACCCCAGAATTAGGGGTCATTGGGGGTCCTCTGGGAAGACGGCTACCATATATCTATCACCACTGTGAGAGCAGAGGCATCCCACACATGCCCTCAACCTCCCTCCCCTCCCCCAGTTAAGCACAAACGTAACACTGGGTTTTTGGACAGTTGGGGGACAGGCGCACTAACTTGACATAAACACAGCAGGACATCACATTGTAAACATGTAGAGCCAGCAACAACCTAGATACAGACTCTAAATAGTCCTAAGAGCCAACGCCCGCCGTTAGCTTGGTAGGTCCAGACCTATCAGACTTCTGAGACTTACTTACCTAATCTACCAGCATTTTAAGTTCCACATTTATCCTAGCCCTGCTAAGTGTCAAAAACTGATAATAACTACTATTACTGAACACCAACTGTGGAGCAGGCAGTTTTAGGCATTTTAGCTACATGACCTCATTTAATCATCATAACACTTCTCTACAGATAAGAAAACCAAGTGATTGAGTAACTTACCAATGTCAAAGCTGGTAAGAGCATCACCAGATTCAGAGTTGTCTAAATCCCACTCCCAGGCTCCTGGTACACTGACTCCCATAAAGGCTTTGATGTGGAGAGGTTGGTATGAACATTCTTTTGACAGTATTAACACCTTATTTTGAGCAATGGTGAATTAGTATCTCTCTCCTTTCTCCCCACTCCCTTGCTTCCCTCCACCACCCAATTTTAATTGATTATATATTTTTAGTTCTTTTCTTTATATGGTGAAGTATTTGTAGGCCATCGGAAGCCACGCTATAGAGATGAAAGTATTGTAGTAGTTTGATTGGAGAAAAATGGTGGGAGAATTAAGTCATCAAAATACACATGGTGGTATAAGCATACAGAACTCAAAAGAGTGTGTCCCAGAGTTCAGCTCCACGCTCACACTGCAAGTGATTTAGAGTAAGACGTCCATGGTGAAAACACACACCAGCTTACAACAGATCATTAGTGGGTACAGTGAACAATCCGTGAATAAACTTTGTTAACTGATATTTTTGCCATCATGTTTGAGATGCACCATTAGATGGTCTCTTCTAAATAATGGATAGGGGATATCAAATAAATTCTGTCCACAAGGAAAAATATCACCAGAGATCATGACAATTACTCAAAGGATGGGAAATATGCTCAAAATCAAAATAACCAAACCAGCAAGTGAAATCTCAACCATATAAATAGATTTTCTACTATTAACGTCAATAGCAGTGATTTTATTTCAGCAAAACAGTACCATCTGTCATACTGAATGTCAATTTCTATTTTATGAGTTTTGTAGTTTTGTTATACTTAATATGTTTTGATTTTATAATTGTATAAGAGCTATAAACATAGGTTTATAGCTGGTTTTAAATATTTAAATGTATGTATTATCAAAAATGTACGTATTATCTTTCTGTAATGTATGTATTATCTTTCTGTAATGTATGTATTATCTTTCTGTAATGTATATATTATCTTTCTGTAATGTATGTATTATCTTTCTGTTATGAATGACAAAAACCCAGATCAACCTGATTGTATTCATTCTTCATATCGGGCTGTAATCAATGTCTTGGTCTAAGATTTTATAACCATCTCATTTCATAGCCATCTCCCCTACCTCACAATGAAATATAGGCACTACCCAAGATTCTGTCCTCTGCCCTCTTTTCTTTCATTTGGGGGGATTCATCCACTCATGTAGTTATGATTGTGAAATGACATCCCTAATCTCTACATTACCATCCATCATCTCTTCAAACCCACATTTCTGACTGCCCAGTGGACCTCTCTATTTCCTGTTTAATGTAACACTAAGAGATGCTCCCTGTCTGTCCCCCTCCCTGTCTCTGACTCTCCTTTTCTCTCCTTTTTTTTTTTAAAGTAAGATATTTTAACTGTAATCAGTTAAAACCATTGTCTCTTTCCTCTTGGATTTTCTCTCCATCCTCCTTCCCCTTGCACAGATACCACTGGAATGGCTATGGCATTTTGGATTCTAGCCAAAGGGAAGTTGAGTTAGGGATGCATTTTATTGGGTTTGGCGGGATATATCCATGTGGTTCACAGTCACTTGGGTGTACGCTTGTTGCTAGCCACCCTGGTGCAGGAATGGCTTTCAGGAATATTCCTTACTGTCCATTAGGCTGATTCACCTAGAAAGCATGTCATGATGTGACATGTGTCCTACTGCCCTCAGTCCTGAAAGGATACTGGTAGTGAAAGAAAAGCAAGTTTGAAATATGCAATCTGTTCTTAGTGAACCCCAGTCAGAAAAGAAGTCCTCTGCTTCTGACTCCTGAATAGTTAGGAGGACTCAATACGCAGCAGAGACCCTTCTAGATGCACCACTTTTTTTTTCTTTTTTTGATGGGAATCGTATAAAATAGAAAGGTCATAAATTCTGTACATATAGGACACAAACTGTAATAGAACTACAAACAGCAAGTACATCTGTAACAGCTCATATGTGAAAAAAAGCTATCTATTTTTCCAGAATTAAAATCTATAAAATAAAATGAGATAATCTACAAAATAAGATAATAAGAAAATCTATGAAGACTGTTTTGTCTCGTACGAGATCTTATCTGATCTCTGTTGCATACGTAAGAGGGTATATTTCCCCCAATTTTCAAATAAGACCCAAAGAAGTTGTCCGAGCCTGAACTGGCACTAGACTTCCTGCTTTCTCACGGCACAGAAGGAACCTCAGCCCTTGACTAGCTGGTCTACCAGTCTGGTCTTGGCTCTTGTTAGCCTGCAACTGGGAACAGGTGCCCATCTCACACCACTGTCTGCTGTCAGCTCTGCTCTGCTCACCATGACTGTGCCGGGCACACAGATTGGGAGGCATGGGGATGATGCTGAAGTGCCAGGTGGCATGTCTGCTGCTTCAGGGGTCCTGCCAACCAACCTAGAGAGGCTTTCTGCCCTTGATGTGCTACTGTGTTCCTCCTTGAGAGATGACTTTAGCTAGGAAAACTTTTCCCCAAAAAATTTTATTTTAAAAATATCTCTCCTATAGCAAAGTGAAAGAATAGTATAAGAATAGCTGTATACTCATCACCCAGATTCAAAGTCGTTAACATTTTGTCACCTTTGCCCTCTCCCTCCCACTCCCCCTTCCTCTCTCCCTTTCTCTCTCTCTTTTGTTTGCAAATAAGTTGCAGACACTGGGGCATTAAGTCTTTCGCATGTATCTTCTAAGAATAAAGACATTCTCCTCCATAACCAACACTATCCGTAGTATTAGCTACAGTCCAAAATCCCAGTTTCCGGACTTGTTTCCTAAATGTCTCCCATAGCTCTTTTTCAATCTAGGACAATCAATGGTCATACAATTCACTTGGTTCTCATGTCTCTTTACCCTCCTTTTATCTACAACAGCTCCCCCTGACATTTTTTTTAAGGGCTTAGGCCAGTTGCCTTGTAGAATGTCCAACAGTCCATATTTGTTTGTTTCTTCATGCTTAGATTCCGGTTAAACATTTTGAGCAAAATACTACACATGTACATTTCATTGCATCACACTGAGAGATGCATGATAATATTGTCTCATTATCGCTCATGCTAAGCTGATCACTTGGGTAAGATGGTTTCTGTCAGATCTCTCTATCACAGAGGCATCTTTTCCCATTTGTAATTACTAAGTAATCTACTGGGTGATAAGGGGAGACTTTATAAATTGTGTGAATATCCTGTTTCCCAACCATCTTTAACCCAATGTTTTAGTATCATTATTACATTGGTGGTGGTAAAAATGGTAAATTTTCTAATTATATTATTCTGTCTACATTTATTGGCTGGCATTCCTCATAAAGCTTTCCCTTCTGTGCAAGGGAGTATAGTGATACTCTTTTTATGTATCACTATAAATTCATGGGTTTGTTTTTTTTTTTATAAATTTCTTTCTTTCTTTCTTTTATTTATTTGGCTTTGTTGGTCTTCTTTGCTGCGTGTGGGCTTTCTCTCGTTGCGGCGAGCGGGAACTACTCTTTGTTGTGGTGTGCGGGCTCCTCATTGCCATGACTTCTCTTGTTGCAGAGCACGGGCTCTAGAGCGCAGGCTTCAGTAGTTGTGGCACATGAGCTTAGTTGCTCCATGGCATGTGGGATCTTCCCGTACCGGGTCTTGAACTGGTGTCCCCTGCATTGGCAGGCAGATTCTTAACCACTGCACCACCAGGGAAGTCCCAATTGGTTCTTTTTTAATTCTGTGTTTTATAATCCATTGTTATTACTATTCTTTTTTTTTTTTGGTGCTCAAATTGTCCCAAATTCACCAGCAAGAGCCCCTTCAAGCTGGCTCTTCTGAACTTTTAACACACCTTCCATTAATAGGGCTGGCTTCGTGGGCCTGTGACCCTGCTCTTACAAAGCCTTCTATGTGGTTCACTGCTATGATGTTGCTCTCTTGACATTCTTAGTAGTTTTTCAACAGGAGGCCCTGCATTTTCATTTTGCACTGGGCCCTGCTAATTATGTAGCTGGTCCCATCCATTGATTTCTGGCACAAGAAGACATTCCAAACACATTATAGCTTCCCTGTCCCTGATTCATAGTCAGACAATTTATTCAAGGAGACTTGTTCCTTTTAGAGGGATATGGTATTTAGAAACCAAGATCTGAGTACTACTGTGTCTATTGGTCCTGGGGTGTCACTGCTTCAAGGTACGTTCAATGGTGATAACTGCATGTAACAACTCCATCCAAATCTCCGCACCAAGAGACAACTAAACTCTAGCATGGCTTCAAGCAGCATAAGGCCGTGTCCGTAGGATAACGCCAACCCCTCCCTTCAACACCTGCCTGGAAAACTCAACGGCGCCAGGAGAATTTATTGTTTGTTCCAGCCAACACCTGAGGACAGGCCCCTCACCAGCCTTTCTTAGTGCATTCACTAAAAATTACCTACAGTTGTGAATCTTTACTCTGTCCCTTTGAGATGTGTATGTATCTCCTACAACCCAAGAGTGTCATTTTCAAGGCCCTAAAAGCCATTCCTTTGAAATGTAATCATCAAGAAGTATAGGTACCTCTGTTTCCTAATCTCTGTGGGGTGAAGAATTCTCCCTTCTGTGAGTGCCAGCTTACAGACACAGCTGACCTAACCACATCTACACTGACGGATCCAGGGTAATCACTTACTTGAGCCCTGCTCTCTCCCACTCCTGACTCCTTCCTTCTCCCGTTAAAACACCCAGTCACTCTGTGCAAATCAGAACAGAGCTCAGTTCTTTCCCCTACTGTCACTAGTTACTGAATAAAATATGTTTTCACAGCTTTAACTAATGTCCCACTTTGTCTTTAACAGTGGATAGAACTGGAACATCATGAACTCATTGTGATACCCCATTTCTCATTGCAGGCTCATATTACCATTCCATATTTACCTCCATTCTATATTACCTTCCCCCTGCTACAGTGAGGGCCTTAGGTCACCCACACACAATTAATATATTGACTCATTTGCTGTATCCTACAACATACACAAGAGAGGTTTGCACGATGACCTTAATATTAGTCTCAATTACTAGCCTAATTCATAAGCCTCCTGCCGATTTTTTCCCCTTAGAATATATCCCACTAGTCAAAAGCTCAGGGTTTAAAAGTTACATGTAGTTCTTATCTCTGTGTTGTTATGCCATCAATTTGCTAACCACATACATTCCTTTGTTTCTGTTTGCATTCAACTTCAAGGTTTCTTTTTTTTTTTAACTCCTCTTAGATTTAATGTAATTTTTAATGCTTAAAACCTTTACATGATTCAGAATTCAAAACTGCCTAAAAAGGTACACTCAGAGAAGTGAAAACTATCACTCTCATCCGTATTCCTTCCACTCCATTCACACCTACGCCCTATAGGTAATCATTTTCATTTATTTCTGGTTTACCTTTTCTGGGATTCTTGTGAAAACAAGCATGCACGCAAACACATTCTCATCCCCCTGCAACCTTTTTTTACACAAATGGTAATGTGCTTTATATATTCTTTTCCACATTGCTTTTTTCACTTAATAATATAGCTTGGAAATCCTCACACATCAGTTTGTAGTGATTCAGTCATTCTTTTTTGTGGCTGTATAATATTCCATGACTTGACTGTTCCATGATGGATTCAACCAGCCTCTTATGGACAAGAACTTTGGTTGTGCTTTCAATGTTTTGCTATTATAAGAAATTCCACAATCAATAACCTTTTTCATATGTTGTTTTTCATTTTGGGAGTTGTTTCTTCAGAATAAATTAATCTAAGCTGAATTGCTGGATCAAAGAGAATGCAGGCCTGCTGACACCCTGATTTCAATTCGGTGAGACCCACTGATGTTGTTTTATTAAATATTTCTAAGTCCTCCTCCTTAGTTGTTAAGCTGCTTTGAACTCTTGCCAGCAATGCCTGAAAGTACCTCTTTCAGCTGTGGAAATGCTGACATAGAGAAGCTTATCTGTTGCAGGTGCCTGAGACTGGAGGGTTTATTCTGTGGGTATTGTCATCACCAGAAAGCTGGTCTTTTAAACCTTCCCACCACAAGTCTGCTGTGTTTGTGTGTCCAACAAGATTGAAGTGAAAGCTCATGCCAACAACAAGGAGGCTACAAAGAAGAGCAAAACCTTTGTGTGACGGATTGGACATTAAACCGCCTGTATGGAGAACCCTAAAAACAGACTGTGGGGGCTTCCCTGGTAGCGCAGTGGTTGAGAATCCACCTGCCGATGCAGGGGACACGGGTTCGTGCCCCGGTCCGGGAAGATCCCACGTGCCGCAGAGCGGCTGGGCCCGTGAGCCATGGCCGCTGAGCCTGCGTGTCCGGAGCCTGTGCTCCTTAATGGGAGAGGCCACAACAGTGAGAGGCCCACGTACCACAAAAACAAAAACAGTCTGTGGGGGCTCAGAAGTGGGCACAGCACTGGTCTCTCAAAGGAGACCAAGGAAGCCCCAAAGTGAGAATCCAGACACTCCACTGATGAAGGAATCAGGATGAGAGCAGCTACACAAGAACCAAGATTAAAAGAACCATACAGCTACTACAGCACTGAAAGCAAATATAAAGGACAAGTCCTCCTTTAGCTAGCGTGTTTTCACCTGCTGTGAGGAAGTTAAGGAGTTTAATCAGAGTTCTTATCAGTAAAATTCATAGCTATAAATTTACATACAGTATTTATGGTAATTATAAGCAGCTTCACGTTTTCAATCCAAAATTTAGCTACCTATACGCCACACCCATAAAACCCAAGTGTATTAGTTTCCTATTGCTGCTGTAAAAAATTACCACAAACACAGTGGCTTAAATAGCACAAATATACTATCTTACGGTTCTGGAGGTCAGGTTGTTGGAAGGGCTTTTCCAGCTGCCAGAGGCTACCGCGGTCCCTGGCTTGTGGCTTCCTTCTATCTTCAAAGCCAGTGATGGCCAATCCAGACTTTCTCACATCCTGTCACTCTGACACTGACTCCTCTGCCTTCCTCTTCCCCAGTTAAGATCTCATGATTACACTGGCCCCACCCAGGATAATCTTCTTATTTCAAAGTCAGCTGATTAGCAACCTTAATTCTATCTGCAAACAATTCCCATTTCCGTGTGACCTAACATATTCATGGGCTCCGGGGACTGGGATGCAGACATTTTGGGGGTCCATTATTTTGCCTTCCATGCCAAGTAAATCTGGTCTTTCTTGTTCCTAACTCTGGTCCAACTTAGTGTCACATTCAAAATTCTGCAAAAGCCTTGAAAATAAAGTGATCTTTACTAAAGATCCCTTGAAACACTGAAAGGGGAGTTTTAGGTCTTCACACAGTAAATCCCCTTTGGACATCTCTTCTTCCTAAGGTTTCTTCCCAGTGTCTCTCATTGGAACCGTCAAATCTCTCTACTTGCTCTTCATTTTCTCTCTCTCCAGCTCTTTCTCTCTCCTTTCAGACCTGTTTTCCCCTCTGAGTATCTCCCACACCCTTTCTCTTTTAGAGGAACTCAGCCCAGTTCCTGTTCCTAGCTTCTCATCTTGCCTCCCCTTTCACCCCACACTTAACCCCTTGTAGAAGGTGGTAGGCTGGATATATATGTTTGCTCCTCTAGGTCCAGTCTCCATCCTTGCCCCCCATGCTCTGTGCCTGGGAAGGCCAGTCTTAACCTCTGGCTCCTGGTTGGCTTGGGTAGTGTAAAGCACAGGAAGAAGATTGGGGGGTGGGGGATGAGGGAAGTGGGGGTCTATTCTCCCTTCTCCCCAAGTCTTCAGCTCCTGACTGGTGGCCCTGTCTCCAGCTACAATAGTCTCTCCAGGTTCTGGTAATCATTACCCCCATTGCCCTTCAGGCCTTGGAGTGGTAACAGCCCCCAGTGGTTGTTAGCTCTGGCGGGGGGGGCTTCACCACCCCTTGTGGGTTTCCTTAAACCCACACCCTTATAAATAGCTCCTTTATTAAACTTTGCTCCGTATCCATGTCCATATCCAAAACCATGTCAGGGGGACCTGACAACATAGTGGGAATGGGGCATCAATGATACCTAGAATTACACACACACACACACACACACACACACACACACACACTTCTGACACACACTGCAACATGGATGAACCTTGAAAACAATATGCTAAGTGAAATAAGCCAGACACAAAAAGACAAATACTATATGATTTCACTATATGAGGTTCTTAGCATAGTCAAATGCATAGAGACAGACAGTAGAATGGTGTTGCCAGGGGCTGGGGGAAAGGGGAGTATGGAGTTTTGTTTAATGGGCACAGAGTTTCCACTCAGAAAGATGGAAAAGTTCTGGAGATGGATGGTGGTGATAGTTGAACAATGATATGAAGGTACTTAATGCTACTGAACCTACATGTAAAAATGGTTAAGATGGTAACTTTCATGTCATGCACTTTTTTAACCACAATTTTAAAAAAAGAAACAGAAAACTTTTAAAGTTCACATACACAACAGGGACCACAGCTTGAGTTCAGACTGTAACCATGTCCTGAGGTGGGATATACCTAGGCAAGTCTCAGAAAATGTTGGGGTGGCCTGAGAGAAGTTCATTTGCAAGAGGGCTGGGAACTCATTGTAAAGGAAGAAAGACCCAGGCAGCAGGAAGCTGACCCAGAAACACAGTCTGGCTCAGCACAGGGGAAAAGCAATTTTCCAATTCAGGGAGTGTCCCCTGCAATACACCTTCACTTTTAGCATCTTCATAGCCCTTCCTGCAGTTATAGCTAAAGACATGTTTAATGCCTGTTGCTTCCACACACTCAAAGCTGCATAAGTACACCTGTCTTAGTTCATGCGGGCCGCTGTAACAGACCACCATAAACTGGGGGTCTTATAAACAACAGAAATTTATTTCTCACAGTTCTGGAGGCTGGGAAATCCAAGATCAAGGCATTTGCAGATTCACACACTCCCTGACATCAGACTATACTATAAAGCTACAGTAATAAAAACAATATGGTACTGGCACAAAAGCAGACACATAGATCAGTGTGACAGAGAGGCCAGAAATAAACTCACACACTTATGGTCAATTAATCTACAACAAAGGAAGCAAGAATATACAATGGAGAAAAGATAGTCTCTTCAATAAGTGGTGCTGGGAAAACTGGACAGCTATATCTAAAAGAATGAAATTAGATCATTTTATAACACCATATAAAAAAATAAACTCAGAGTGTATAAAAGACAAGTGTAAGGCCAGATACTATCAAATTCCTAGAGGAAAACATAGGCAGAACACTCTTTGACATAAATCAAGGCAATGTTTATATGGATCTATCTCTTAAAGGAAATAAAAGCAAAAATAAACAAATGGTACCTAATTAGACTTTAAAGTTTCTACACAGCAAAGGAAACCATCAAGAAAATGAAAAGACAACCTACTGAGTGGGGGAAAATATTTGCAAATGATATGATCAATAAGGAATTAATATCCAACATCTATAAACAGCTCATGCAACTCAACATCAAAAAACCAAAAAACTTGATTAAAAAATGGGCAGAAGAACTGAACAGACATTTTTCCAAACAGGAAATACAGATGGCCAACAGGCACATGAAAAGATGCTCAACATCTCTAATCATCAGGGAAATGCAAATCAAAACCAAAAGATATTACCTCACAACTGTCAGGATGGCTATCATCAAAAAGAACACGAATAACAAATGTTGGCGAGGATGTGGAACAAAGGGACCCCTTGTACTCTGTTGGTGGGAATGTAAATTGGAGCAGCCACTGTGGAAAACAGTATGGAAGTTTCTCAAAAAACTGAAAATAGAACTACCATATGACCCAGAAATGCCAATCCTGGGTATGTATCCAAAAAACACAAAAACTCTAATTCAAAAAGATACATGCACCCCCAATGTTCATAGCAGCATTATTTATAATTGCCAGGTAACTTAAGTGTCCATAAACAGATGAATGGATAAAGAAGATGTGGTATATATACAATAGAACACTACTCAGCCATAAAAGAAGAATGAAGTTTTGCCATTTGCAGTGACATGAATGGACTTGAAGGATATTATGCTAAGTGAAATGAGTCAGACAGAGAAAGACAAATGCTGTATGATATCACTTACATGTGGAATCTAAAAAATACAACAAACTAGTGAATATAACATAAAAGAAGCAGACTCACAGATAGAGAGCAAATTAGTGGTTACCAGTGGGGAGGGGGTGAGGGATTGGAAGGTACAAACTATTGGGCGTAAGGAAGGCACAAGGATGTGTTGTACAACACGGGGAATGTAACCAATATTTTGTAATAACTGTAAATGGAAAGTAACCTTTAAAACTGTATAAAAAAATTTTTTTAAATTTAAAGGCACATGCAGATTCAGTGGCAAGTAAGGACCCACTTTCTTCTTCAAAGACAGTTGTCTTCTTGCTTCATAGACAGTTGTCCTCACATGGTGGAAGGGTGAGGGAGCTCTCTGGGGTCCCTTTGATAAGGGCACTAATCCTAACATGAGGGCTCCACCCTCACGACCTCATCACCTCCCAGAGACCCCACCACCACACTGAGGGTGAGCACATTCAGTTCATAACCAGGTCCATGATTATTTTATTCATGGCTCTGTCTCCAGCACCCAGCCTACTACACTGGCAGTAGTACTAATACCTGTTTGTTTCCTACTTGAGTGAGGGAATGAATTCGGAATACTGTGTGGTGGTGGTTAGCACATCTGTTCCTGCCCAGCTCTGGGGATGCACATCTGGGTCCTGGGGTCACAGAAGATTATAAATAGAATAACTGTCGCTGTGAACTCTGTAAAACTCCAGGGGCATAAGCAGCACCACTTGGGCCCTTTAGAGAGCCTGGCAGATGGATGAGGGCTGTCTGGGATGGGCGTGAGTCTCAGAATTTCAGAGTGCACAGCAGCGTATCACCCAACAGTGGAACACGGTAAATCATACCTTGACCTCTCTGCTTTCTTTCCAACCCAACCTCAAGATATTCTAATGCCAGCCATCCCAGAGCTTTACAATGGTCTTTCTCTTTTTGTATATTAATGTTTTGAAGACACATGAATCAAGTTTGTGATATTTACATTTAATGGATTTTGTAACTATTAATATAATTTTTGAGATATTTTTGCAAGGGGAGAGCTTTCCCATCCTGCTCCTATATTTCTTTCTTAGCTTACAGTTCCTATTAACTCCTTGACTTAAACGTGGCCAGCTGTTTCTGTGTATGAGAACCATGCTGGAGGCTGCAGGAAGCTTTCCAAACTCTGCCAGGAGAATGAAGGAAATTCAAGACACCATTTCCTTGATTCCCTCCACCCACACCTACCAAAATTTACTCCCTGCTCCTGTGCCTCCTGGCTCTCACATGGTCTTGTTATGACATCGGACTTCAATGCCAATTAGTCTCCAAGCTCTTGTCTATCAGTATCTTGGGCCATTTTTATCTCCTCCTTCAAAAAGCCAACTCAACCTATCTATTGATCTTTCTCATTTGAGCCCTTCCAGATTCCCAAGAAAGAAATCATTTCCCTCCTCTTGACCAAGACTGGAACTGAAATTCCCAGGTATGGGTACAACCTCATGGGCACACAGTTCCAAGCGGGGTGATGCTGCTCCTTTGCACAAAAAGACTAGAGGAAAAAAGGGAGAAAGGGACAAGAGGAGGGAGTTTGGGAGCACTGAGATGTACATGGAAAGGATTTTCTAGACTGGACCCCTCCTGAATTCTGGAGGGTTTGTCGTATCTTCTGCCAGGGTTATTTGATGGTCCTTAATATAATTTCAGCACTATTTCTGGCAAAAGCTCCACACTGTATTTCAATAATCTATCAGTTTGCATTCTTTTCCTCGCAACGCATGTTCGTATCATCACATCTGACTCTTGCCCCAGCCTTGTCCATGCCAATGGACACACGAAATCTCTGGGTATCAGCAATAAAGAAGAACAAGGAATTGACACATGCTATTACATGGATGAACCTTGGAAACACTGGGCTAAGTGCAAGAAGCCAGTCACAAAGGACAATACTCTATGGTGATTCTATTTATACGGCATGTCCAGAAGAGGCAAATTCATAGAGACAGAAAATAGAGTACTGGTTGCCAGGGGCTGGGTGTGGAAGGGGGTAGGGAGTGACTGCTGGTGGGTGCAGGGTTTCTTTGGGGGAGTGATGGAAATGATCTCCAGTGGCTTGCGGTGATGTATGCACAATTCTGTGACTATGCTAAAAACCACTGAGTTGTACGTTTTAAGTGGGCGAATTGTAAGATGTGTGAATTGTATCTCAATAAAGCTGTTATCAAAACACAACTCACAGTGAGGAGAAAGGAGGAAGAAGTCAGTGTAAGAGGAAATGAACTGTGAGGCTGAGAGAAATCAGAGGGGGATCAAGAGAGGGTTTTTAGAGGCATCCCTCGTGGCACAGTGGTTAAGAATCCTCCTACCAATGCAGGGGACACGGGTTCGAGCCCTGGTCCGGGAAGATCCCACATGCCATGAAGCAGCTAAGCCCATGCGCCACAACTAGTGAGCCTGCACTCTAGAGCTCACAAGCCACAACTACTGAGCCCCCGTGCCACAACTACTGAAGCCTGCGTGCCTAGAGCCCATGCTCTGAAACAAGAGAAGCCACCACAATGAGAAGGCCACGCACCGCAACAAAGAGTAGCCCCTGCTTGCTGCAACTAGAGAAAGCCTGCATGTAGCAACAAAAACCCAACGCAGCCAAAAAAAACAAAAGAACAAAAAAACTATAAAAAAAAAAAAAGAGAGAGGGTTTTTAGGAGGAAGAAAAAATATGTTCTTATAAAAATAGAGCTTTTCACCCAATTCCTGAGAAGTGTGCTGTCTCTAAAGTGTGTTCTGGAAACTGCAGAAGGCAAAAAAAATGAGAAAATGAAAAAATACCTGGATCAATGTGGCAAAAGTGGGAAACAAACAGAGGGCCAGGCTGACCGCAGACAAGACACACCAAAGCTGAGAGTCAGAAGATCAGGAAGCAGAGTGGACAAGACAGCCCAGAACAGAGAGACAGGAAAAGAATTTTGAAATGAAAATTAAGTTGAATGAGATAAGAGAGCCCACTTTCTGTCTTCTGGCCTCTTTTTTTTTTTCTTTTTCATCCCCTCTACTATGCACACACCTCTCCCTCTTGCTCTCCTTCTCCGCCAGTTGGATTTCCTATCCCAGCTCTGTTCACAACAGGCTCAAGCGGGGCCCTGCCCCTTCCCATCCCTCAAAGGGGTCCTTGCCAGCAAACCCCGTGCCTGGCTCTGAGGGACAAGCCCAGGAAGTTGCAGGCCTCGGGGACACACACAGGGGTGTGAACAGGGGTATGGGGATGGCACGAGCTTCCACCAACATCCAACTTCTGGGCAGCAGTGTCCCTGGTCCTCACCAGAAGGTTATTCATGGATGGAGCCAGGCAGAAACCAGCTTCACATAGTAGCCGGAAAGTCCCTTGATGCCAGGTCAACTGGGAGCTGGCGAAAGCAGACAGAGTTTTGGAGCTGGTCCCTTCTACTTCCTCTCTCACCAAACATCTGGTCTGGGCACTAGACCATGAGGCAGGAAGTCCAGAGCTCTTGTTTGTAGCTGTGACATGCAGTCTGGGGGCAAGTCCTTTCAACACGGTGTTCACTTTCTATTCTGCATTCACGTAGCAACTTTTGCATCTGAGTAGCTCTGGGAGGCAGACAGCATCCTAGCTGCTGTTAGGGCTCCCATCTCACTACTCTGAAACTTGTACAGGGAAACCGACCATCCCCCTATCACAAAGTGAGTCACTGAGTCCGGCCAGGATTAGAAGGCCTCAGTCCCAGACCTAAGTCTTACCAAAGAGGCCCAGGACAATTGTTGGGCTGGTATTCTAATAATGCCTCCTGAGGAAGAACTTAAAGCTGTAAGAGATAGTATAATAGTCTACTCACATGTTTTTTAAAATGTTAATACACCTGTCTTATTGTAAGAGATCTGAAGCTTAGAAAGGTCAAGCTGGCTAAACTAAAACAGATAACAAAAAATAAAAATCTGGAGCTTTTTCTGATTCCAATCCTATATACCTCCTTTAATTTATCTAGTCTTCAAATAAAATGATACACCCACATCCCTCCCCAACAAGTAAGTTACACTTAAAATTTAAATTGTGTAAGTTTAAACAATTCTTTAAATTGTAGAAATTTTCTATTTAAAAATGAAAAATCGGACATAAAGCAAGGTGCCCTGGCTGCCTAAAGACTCAAGAGAGTCTGGGGCGGGGCACGGCAATGGAGAAACACTCTTTGCCCTTTGTGTTTTATTTGGTTTGGGACAAGTTTCCAAAGCAGAACTGCAATAACTCGAGGCCAAGAATGAGATGATCTCACTCATGTTTGTTCAGATCTGCATACGGCAGCTCATTTGGGGACCTGGCTTTGTAAATATGCTTTACATTTCCAGAACTATGCATCAAATCAGACCCTCTAGGGAATCATGCATATGCAAATTAGAAGTTCAAGCCCCGGAAAAAGTTTTAAAAAATAATCACCACCATTCTAACCCCACTCCACCCACTTTCCACCTAGTTCAAGAGTTAAGTCCAAGAAAGTCTAAGAAATACATAATTAAAGAAATGATTTCCTGTAGTATTCTACCACCAGGAAGCATTTATTAAGTACCTAATTGCTTGTGTTTCTGGGCTAAGCACTGTACAGAGGGAATTGCATAGAACTGCTCTCGTTTTCAAGATCTTACCTTCTAAGGTAGACAGCATTCACCTGGACAAACAGGTAGGACAAAATGACAGCAGGTGGCAACTTGAAACCATACCGGTGGCTGCCAGCCGAAGCTTTCATCCGGTCCGTGTCAGTGCATTGCTTGGGTGGGGAGCCAGGAGAAAGCACATGGCGGTGAGTAGCTGTTGAGTTTCCCAGGGGCCTTAAGTTCAATTGCAGACACTTGCCCACACCTCTTGGAAGAGGCCAAGTCAATCTCCTGGGAGTCAGAGAAGGCTGCAGGATTAGGTTGCAGCCAGGAGGGAAGAAGTTAGGGGTAAACAGCTGGGCTGGAGGAGGAGGGGCAGAGGGCAAGCAGCGAGGGTGTGGCCAGCCGAGAACAGTGCAGCAGAGACAGCTCTTCCGAGGGGGCAGGCAAAGGGAACACAACAGAACAGCAGTCGCTGGCAGCCCCACCCCTGCCTTCGGGTCCAAGGCGTTTCTCAAGACTTTCACTGGGCTCAGAAACCTCAGGTGGATTCTAGAATGCTTATGATTGGTGGAAGTGGGAAAGAGGAGGGTCTAGGTGAGGTTAAAAAAGGTAGATTGGGGCTTCCCTGGTGGCGCAGTGGTTGAGAGTCCGCCTGCCGATGCACGGGACATGGGTTCGTGCCCCGGTCCGGGAGGATCCCACATGCAGCGGAGCAGCTGGGCCCGTGAGCCATGGCCGCTGAGCCTGCGCGTCCGGAGCCTGTGCTCCGCAACAGGAGAGGCCACAACAATGAAAGGCCCGCGTACCGCTAAAAAAAAAAAAAAAAAAAGGTAGATTGGAGTCAAGGAGTGGAGGGCATGAAAATGTCCTGCTCAGAGGGACCCTGTCCTGATAAGTGACAAGATCGAATGTACCAGGAGAATGATGTCTTCAGATCTGCTCTTGGGGATGAGAAGACCCCAGGAAAGCCCTTGGTATTTCTGCGGATGAATGAAAACCACTCAGAAGGGGATGAACTGGGGGCAGAACATCTCAGTTGACCAGCTGACTGTAGTTTAGAATCAAGCCTTGTCAAAGGATATGGGTGAGCAGTAAAACCTGACTCAGTATCACTAAGCCTCCAAAGTAAAAGAGAATTCTTTCTTTAAAAGCCGCCAGATTGGGCTTCCCTGGTGGCGCAGTGGTTGAGAATCCGCCTGCTGATGCAGGGGACACGGGTTCGTGCCCCGGTCCGGGAAGATCCCACGTGCCGCGGAGCGGCTGGGCCCGTGAGCCATGGCCGCTGAGCCTGCGCTTCCGGAGCCTGTGCTCCGCAATGGGAGAAGCCACAACAGTGAGAGGCCCGCGTACCACAAAAAAAAAAAAAAAAGCCGCCAGATTGGGCTTCACTGCGGGCACAGTGGTTAAGAATCTGCCTGCCGATGCAGGGGACACGGGTTCGAGCCCTGGTCCGGGAAGATCCCACATGCCGCAGAGCTACTAAGCCCGTGCGCCACAACTACTGAGCCTGCACTCTAGAGCCCACGAGCCACAACTACTGAGCCCACAAGCCACAACTACTGAAGCCCACACGCCTAGAGCCTGTGTTCCACAACAAGAGAAGCCACTGCAATGAGAAGTCTGCACACTGCAACAAAGAGGAGCCCCCGCTCGCTGTAACTAGAGATAGTTAACCGTAAGCTAATAACTGTAACCTTTCCAAGTCATTTTAGACAAGAGGTAGGACCCCTGGTCCCACCACAGTCTAGACCCCAAACACAGATATTGTACCCAGTGAGGGGGGCCAGGTCCTAGATCGAAGCATTTCCATTTCAACCCCCTCAAATAACGCACATCTTTCTGTCATTATGCACATATGTTAAAAGAAACATCTAAGTCATCTTAATGAGGAAAAAAGAAACGGAGGGCATGTAGCTAATAAATGTGCTCAATGGCCACTAATTCTCATGAAATACCGTTTATAATTATGACAGTGAGATACTACGTTTTTGCAAAGCAGAGGGGTAAAGATTCAAGATTGTCCACAGACAAGGTGGAGAAATAGATTGTCTTCTATTCACTGGCGGTACTCCGATAACACTTTTGGGGGATGGGATTTTGTCAAGATCTTTCTCTATGAAATGCCTGTGCCTTTCAGCTAGCAATTCACTTCTGGATGTCTGTCCCAGTTTCCATCTGTCTTAGAGAATTACTCAAGTGTATGTACAAAGAAGCAAAGAATGTTTATTACGGCAGTGTTTAAAATTTAAAAAAAAAGGAAACAACTTAAAAATCATCATTAGGGAGCCTGGTTAAATTTTGGCACATCCATGGAATACAATATAGCAGTAAAAGAAGGAATGAAGTAAATTCAGATGGAAAAGACCACATCAATGATCTATGGGAAGATTTCAAAGGCATATTGTTCACTGAAAGCAGAAGTTGCAGAAGGCTACAGAAAGCGTAACACTGTTCCTGTAAATACATACACAAAACTATATATTTCTCTATGTAAATACGGTCACGCAAATGCAAACAAGAAAATCTGCACACATTTATACCAAAATGATACTAGCAATTACGTCTGGGAGAGGAAGTAGGTTGAGTATTGAGGAATTCAGGGAGATTTTTGTCTTTATCTGTATTTTACAATGAGAACGTATTCATGTGTTACTTGTGCAAGTCAAAATGGATTTTAAAAGAATGAGGGACACAAACGAACTTATTTACAACACAGAAATAGACTCACAGATATAGAAAACAAACTTATGGTTACCAAAGGGGAAAGAGGGCAGGGAGGGATAAATTAGGAGTTTGGGATTTAAATATTCATACTACTATATATAAAATAGATAACCAATAAGCACCTACTGTATAGCACAGAGAACTATACTCTATATCTTGTAATAACCAATAAGAGAAAAGAATCTTAAAAAAGAATATATATACATATACCTATGTATATATATGTGTGTGTATATATATATATATATATCTGAATCACTTTGCTGTACACCTGAAACTAACACAACATTGTAAAATCAAACTATATTTCAATAGAAAAAAATATTTTACACAAAAGCAAAAACAAAAGAATGAGGGGAAGGAACAAAAGCATCTGTCTTCCTGAGCCAGGCAAATAGAGTCGACCGCTGAGAAGGGTGGAACTTCTTCCCAGGGAACGAAGCAAAAGTACCCACCTCCTTCTCTCCCTCCCCCGTTCCCTCCAGAGTTGACTGGACGTTTGGCACACGGTCCCATCCATCTCTACTGGCTGGGTGGCCCCAGCACTCTATTCTGAAGCAGTGTGGTACCCAAAGCACTACCTCATCCCCCAGGCCTGAGAACCATCGTTGTGGGAACTTAACAGTTAGGAACCTCGCTGGAACACGATAACCTACGGTTCCAAAACTCACCGTCAGACCATTTCCCTTGACCCCCATCCAGGGTTTTTTATCTTTATTACACAGAGAATTCAAAGGCCCTCACTATCGCACTACTCAACCTCAGTGAGTCTGCAGTATCTGTGGTTTTAAAACAGATACAGCGGACCGGTTTGAAGATACTGAACTGGCATTTTAACAAGCCACCCGCGAAAGAACTGGCGAATGACAACAGTGACCTATGAATTGATGGACACAGAAAGTAACGCTGGGTCAGAACGCAAAGGCTGAAGAAAACATACAGCAACGAAAACAACCTAAAACAGGAGACTGGGGAAAGGAAGAAACCTGGAAAAACAAAAAACAAAAAACAATACATGTCAAACTGCTAAGTCTTATTTTTGTCAGTATTTCCACTTTCAAATTTCACTTTTTTACTTTTTTTTTCCCCACACGAGAGGTGAAGATGGTGAAACATGAATGAGCTCTTTATCCTCAGAGAATGTTGGCCAAAAAAAAAAAAAAAAAAAAAAGTAACTGCACAAGCTTTTATTTTCTTTAGAGGGGAACAAAACAATATTTTCCATCTCAACCCAGCTAACAGGAACATTTGAAAAATATTTTGCTGGCAGAGATTACAATCACAGATGTGCTCAGCCAAACAGCATCACGTTGCCTTCCTCATTAATTTAATGAATTGTGACTTCGCATGGAGGTTTGCATTCGAGAACTAAGGATCCTGAAAATGGCATTATAGTCTCGACTCCATTGAAATTATAATGAGAAAATATGATCATATGTTGAATCTGAGGTCTTACTGCAAGAATTGGAAAAATATTCTTCTGTGTATATAATGTCTGTACTGTAACCCATCTGTAGACTCTTGGTAAATGAAATAAAACCCACTTAAAATTCTGTTGTTTTGGTTGTTGGATCCAGGCAATGTTTGTGTGTGTGTGTGTGTGTGTGTGTGTGTGTGTGTACGTGTGCACATATATATGTAGAGTAATATATTACAAATGTTTCTGTATGTTTGAAATTTTTCATAATAAAAATCGGAAGAACTTCAGTTGCTTCTTTCAAAATCTCTGAGGTGACCCCTTACTACACCTTGTTCAGACCTTGGCTGGCTTGTGGGTAACAACATCGAGGCAGGTTGCTCTGACCTTCTCTACCTCTACTTCGCAGGCCAGCCTGTGTAGAGCAGCTACAAGACTCTGCTAAAACAAGCTCTCATCGGGCCTATCTCCTATCTCCTCGTGGCTCATCACAAAACGTCAAAACTCCTCTGCCCAGCTTTCCTGGTTCTCAGAATCCAGCCCCTCCCTTCCTGTTTTACCTTAGTCCCCATCATCCCACAGGCTGGTCTTCTCACCAAAGCTCTGTTTTCTCCTGCATCTGTGCCCCTGGGGCATCACGGCAGGAAGGTGCTTCCTATGAACTTCACTGACCTAAGTTCCAGCTATTCCAGTCCCAGCCTAAGTCTTGCTGCCCCCACTCATTCCTTGTCTTTAGTGCCTGGAGTCTGAACTGTAAACATCCAGAAAGAGTACCCACCTGCCCCCTGAATGCAAATTTAGCATCTCTATTCTCAACAAAGTTACCACCTCTGTGATTCCCTCTCAGCTACTTAAAAACCAGGAAACAAAAGCAATAAGCATCAACTAACAGGTGTTGGAAGGTAAATTATTTATCAATTTCAATGCAGTATGTTCTAGAGGAACACAAAAGCAAACTCACTAAGAATATGTGACCCTGTCATTTGTTCAAAACATACTGACTAAGCATCTACCATATGCAGGCACTTTTCTAGGTACTTAAGATACATCAATGGATAAAACAGATAAGCCCTCATGGAATGGACAGTCGGGGTGTGTGTGTGTGCAAACATAACTAATGTACAAAATAAATATGGGTGTTATATAGTATATCGGAAGATGGCAAATGCTATGAAAAGAAGACAAAGTTGGAAAGGTTAAAGGAAATATGAGAGTACAAGGCAGGGAATGTTGCAGAGGGAAAGGGGTGTACAATTTTAAATAGCACAGTGAGTGACTTAGTCTCCTCGGGCTGCTAGAACAGAATACCACAGACTGGGGGGCTTATAAACAGAAACAGATTTCTCACGGTTCTGGAGGCTGGAAGGCCAAGTTCAAGGCACCAGCAGATTCAGTGTCTGGTGAGCACATACTTCCAAGTTCATAGACAGACGGCTGTCTCCTTGCTGTGTCCTCACCTGGAGGAAGGGATGAGGGAGCACTGCGGGGTCTCTTTCATAAGGACACTAATCCCACTCATGAGGGCCCCACCCTCATGACCTCATCACCTTCCAAAGGCCCCACCTCCTAATACCATCACATTACTGGTTAGGGATTCAACATAAACATTTTAGGGGAGACACCAAATACAAAAATCAGAACGTAACAGATAAGGAAGTTTCATTGAGACAGTGACATTTGCAGAAACAGTTGAAGAAGGTGAGGGAGTTGGCCATGAAGATACTTAGAGAAACAGCATTCAGGGCAGCCATGCAGAGGGAACCAATCAGGTATGAGCCTCATGAGGCTTCATTACCTCTCAGGTGTGGGCACTCAACACCTCACACCAGAGGACACATTTCCTAACTGACTTCCTCCTTTCCTTTCCTCTGGACATGCCCCACTTTAGCACATGGGGCTTTCCAGCTCCAACGCTACCTTCCAAGTTGCATAAGACAAATATTCAATAAATACTAATTAGGTAGGGAACAAATAGATAATGGTATACTTTTGTAGCTCTCAATCATTTACTACAGCATGGATCTCAAAGAAGACTCTCAAAACACGTCTGTTCATAGAGAACAGACTTGTGGTTGCCAAGGGAGAGGAGGGTAGAGGAGAGCAGGATTGGGAGTTTGGGATTAGAGGATGCAAACTATTATATATAGGATGGATAAACAACAAGGTCCTATTGCATAGCACAGGGAATTATATTCAATATCCTGGGATAAACCATAATGGAAAAGAATGTGAAAAGGAATATATGTATATAACTGAATCACTTTGCTGTACAGCAGAAATTAACACAACCTTGTAAATCAACTCCACTTCAATAAACTTTTTAAAAAAATATATCTGTTAACTGATTTGTCCGTTGATGGCCTCCACGTATCAAAAGCTTCACCATTATTTTGGAAACTTTTTCTTCCGTTGATTGCATGTTGTATCCTTTGAAGAATTGTAAATAGAATTTAGCACACGATAGGGGAATAAAAGAAACACCCCACTCCAAACCTCTGATGGAAACTGGCTAAGTCGTTGTGGGGGAGGAAGAAGGGAAACAAGAGGCAGAAGAGATGGAAGAAGGGAATTGCAAGGTCTTTCAGAAGCAAAGGTGGGCCTGCCCGTGGGAAAGCCAGCGTCAGGGAGTTCAGCTTCATTTTGCGCAGCATCCAGGGAGGCCTCAGTGATCAAGGACAACCTGGCTTAATAGGAAGTCTCTGCAAAGTGAAAATAATGAGGCAGACCGGGGAGCTACAATTTATACATTTTTAACTTAAAAACACAAGTTATGAGTCATGTTTATCCCCATATGGAAGTCATTATGGAAAGTGGGAGAAGGATAAAAATGAAGAAACAAAAATTAAAATTTCATCTGTCCTGACTCTTAGTCATTTATTATCATCCAGCTCTACACACACTTTAAAAACCACAACAAGCAAATTTACCCAACTGGAAAACACCTTGTTGCTTTAATTAGATTGATTTTTATCTTAGCTATGACAGAGCAACAGTGATATTACTAACTACAAGAAAAATAGTCTTTCTCTTCGGGATTTACACGTCTTGACACAGATGAAGGCGGGCAGGTTGTTTATTTCTTTACCTTGCCCTAACACTTTTGTTGTCCTCTGCAGAACATAATCACTTCCGGTATAATACCAGCCACGGGCACAGGGGTCCACGCAATCATTCATCCATTTTTGCATGGCCCTGTGCCACGTGCTGGGACCACAGTGTTGAACAAGACAGGTGTGGTCCCTGCCCTCAGGAAGCGCCCTGTCCTGGGAGGAACACAGACATTAAACAAGTAGATTCACAAATAAACATTTAAATTAGTTATGGTAAGTATTAGGAAAGAAGTTTAGAGGGAGTTGGCCTAGCCATGGGGGTGGGTATGCAGAGGGGTCCAGCTTTCTTAAGGAAGTGATGCTTAAGCTGAGGCTTGAGGTGGATTTGGCTTTAGCCAGGACATGAAGGAGGGATGGAGGGTCCCCACAGAGGGAAGGGACTTAGTGCTTTCAAGGAACTGAAAGATCAGGCTGCTGCAGATAATTAGGGTGGGAAGGGATTGTCTTATTCATGGTTCTCCAGAGAAATGGAACCAATAGGATGCACTGATATATACAGAGAGAGATTTATTATAAGGGATAGGTCCCTGTGTTTATGGAGGCGGGCCTGTCCTAGTATCTGCAGGGTGAGTCAGCAAGCTGAAGACCCAGGACAGCCAAGGGGGTAATTCCAGTCCAAGACTGAAGGCCTGAGACCCAAGGGAGTGGACGGTGTCATCCAGTCTCAAGTCCATTAGACTCGAGACCCAGGAAGAGTCAAAGATTTAGTTTGAGTCCAAAGGGAGGAAAAAACCCAATGTCCCAGTCCAAAGGCTGTCAGGCAGGAGGAAATCTCCGTGCCCAGGGGAGTTCAGCTTTTTGTTCTCTTCAGGCCTTGAACTGATCAGACAAGGACAATCTGCTTCACTCAACCTACCCATTTAAATGTTAATCTCACCCAAAACACCCTCACAGAAACACCCAGAATAATGTTTGACCAAATATCTGGGCACCCCATGGCCCAGTCAAGTTGACACATAAAATTAACCATCACAGGGATGGTGACGAATGAAGCTGGAATGTCAGATGTGGGGCAGATGTTCAGGGGCCTTGTCAGCAATGCTAAGAGTTTGATCTTTATTCTAAGAGCAATGGCTAGCTATTGAAGGGCTTCAAAAAAAGGGAAAGAAATACTCTGGTTAGTATTGGGAAGAGGTTGCTTTGATTGCTATGTAGGGAAGAGACAGGCAGGAACAAAGACAAGGAAAAGCTGGGACTTCCCTGGTGGCACAGTGGCTAAGAATCCGCCTGCCGATTCAGGGGACACGGGTTCGAGCCCCAGTCTGGGAAGATCCCACAGGCCGTGGAGCAACTAGGCCCACGCACCACAACTACTAAGCCTGTGCTCTAGAGTCCATGAGCCACAACTACTGAAGCCTGCACACCACAACCACTGAAGCCTGCGCGCCTAGAGCCTGTGCTCCGCAACAAGAGAAGCCACCGCCATGAGAAGTCCACGCACCGCAATGAAGAGTAGCCCCCACTCACCACAACTAGAGAAAGCCTGCGCACAGCAATGAAGACCCAACACAGCCAAAAATAAATTAATTAATTTAAAAGAAAAAAAGACAAGGAAAAGCTCTATAGAAAAAGTGACATTTTAGTTAGGTCTTGAAGACTGAGCAGGATTTAGTTATTTGGAAAAGAGTAAAGGGCATTCCAAATGGAAGGAATGCTATCAGCAAAGGAATAAAGATGGGAAGTCAAGTGACTAAGTCATTTTGACTAGAGAATAGAAAAAATAAATAAATAAATGTATAAGGTAAATATATAATGAAGCTAGCAAGGTGGCTGCGGGCAAATCACAGTCTTGAGTAACAGCTGTGGGAAATCCAAGACTTTATTTCGTATCTAATGAGAAGAACTTGGTGGTTTCTTTGAGCAGGTGAATCACACAATCAGATCTGTTTTAGAAAGATGATTGTTAATGACAGTATTTTGGTAGCTGGAGAGAAGACTGATGGAGCAGGGCTCACTTGGTAGGGTACCAAGAAACTATTAAGGGCTGAAAGGGGAAGAGGCATTGGAGATGCTGGAGGGAACCAATTCAGGGGTCTTATCTCAGGTGACATCAACAGAATTTAGCAACTGATCAACCGTGGAAGGGGAGGAAGCAGGAGGAGTAAGATATAACTGCACATTTCTAACCCGAATTATTAAGGGGAGAGTGATGCCCTGACCATGATAGAGGATTCAGGAAGAAGAAGGAAAATCTGAGTTCATTTCAGGGAAGGGTGGGAAAGAGGGATGGAAGAAGGAGGAGAGGGAAGGTAAAACATTTCAAGTTAGACATGTTGAATTGGAGGTGCCTACAGTATTTCCAGGAAAGATGTCCAGTGAGCAGTTCAGATTTATGGGTCTGGAACCCAGGAGAGAGGCTGGGGTAGGAATCATATTTATACTTGTTGTCAATCTTTGAATTTTAAATTTTGGTAAAATTTCTCAAAAAAAAAGGGCAGTTCACATGGCTAATTTTTTTGTTTGTTATATATTACCATTTACTGTCTCCACCACTTCAAAAAAGACCAGACATTGTAATTCCAAAAAAAGTATGAAAGCCAACAGAATAAAGGAGACTCCTTTAAATCAAATAGATTTATATGAAAACCTCCCTCCATGATCCCCATTTGTCTCATTTGGCTGCAAACCTGTGAAATTTGTGTCACAGACCATCTGGTTTGCATTTGCCCAGCATGGGCTTAAGACACAAGGGTAACCCAAACTGTGAAATTTGATGAGAAAGTCCTGGAAGAGAATTGAACACATAATGAAGAAGGGGGAATGGAAGAGAATGAAAGCTTAGGAGATCAACACTTGGGTGAGGAGGTGAGCAGAGAGAGCAGTGAGGGGAAAATGAGTAAAAAAGAATTTAAAAAAAAATAGGGCTTCCCTGGTGGCGCAGTGGTTGAGAATCTGCCTGCCGATGCAGGGGACGTGGGTTCGTGCCCCGGTCCGGGAAGATCCCACATGCCGCAAAGCGGCTGGGCCCGTGAGCCATGGCCGCTGAGCCTGTGCTCCGCAACGGGAGAGGCCACAACAGTGAGAGGCCCGCATACCACAAAAAAAAAAAAGAATTAAAAAAATGAAAATAAGAAGGATCCTTCCACTTTTCAACTGCAATCTGATAGAAACTTTTACTCTCATCCTTGCTCTTGTAGAGAAAGAATTTTGATGTGTGGTCAAGAGGAAGTCATGTGCCCCTAGTGGCCAGGAGGAACATTAGCACAAAAGCAATAAACTAGAACAAGAGCTGCAAACTACAGCCCGTGGGCCAAATCTGTCCTGCTCACAGCCTTTTTTTGAACAACACATGGGCCAAGAATGCTTCTTACATTTGTTAATGGTTTTTTAAAAAATCATAAGAATACTATTTTATGACATGTGAAATTTATTTGAAATTCGAATTTCAATGTCCATAAATAGTTTTGTTGGATCACAGTCACTCTTGTTGTTTACATGTTGTCTGTGGCTGCTCCCATGCTATGTGACAGAATTGAGTCATTGTGAAAGAGATGTGTGATCCACAAGGCCTAAAATATTTACCATCTGGCCTGCATTGGTCTAAATGTTTACATCTCTCCAAAATTCATATGTTGAAACACCCGCTGTGACGGTATTAGGACGTGGAACCTTCATGAATGGGATCAGTGCCCTTATGAAAGAGACCCCAGAGAGCTCTCATCCCTCTGTTACACTGAGTTACAGCTAGAAGGCACAGTCTGAGAAGTGGGCCTTCACCAGACACCTGATCTTGAATATCCCAGTATCCAGAATTGTAAGAAGCAAATTTCAGTTTACAAGACGCCAGTCTGTGGTATTTTGTTATAGTTGCCTAAACCAATAAGACATGGCCCTTTTTACAGAAAAGGTTTGCCAGCCCTCAAACTAGAAGCTACAGGGAATGGGATGGGCTGGTTGGAAACCCAGGAAAGGAAAAGTCAGGCAAAGCTGTAGAAGGTGGTCCCCTCCCACCTTCGTCTGGGGCTGAGATCACATCAGGAAAGGGTCTCTCACTGTAGCACTTAGCACCATAAAATGTCTCGGCTGTTCAGAGGCCCAGGGAAGGAAAAAAGATTAACATACCACGGAGCCTGTCAGCACATTACATATAGACTCACGTTTGGATTATTATTGCTGTTGTCTTATTCCATGCTTGTGTGTTTTTATATTGACTTTAAAAATGTTCCTTTAAGCAAAAATACACTCCGCCTTTTAGAGTTTGACATCCCTCCCCAGACCTAGGTTCTGATTGTGTAGGGGCTGAGTGACATTTTCCTACAATGCTAGCTCATTATTTTTGCTCCTGGAATTGCAAATCCAAGGATCAAATGGCACAGTTTAAATGCAGCCAGGAGGGGAGGGAATCCCACCAGAGGTGCCCTGAAACAAAGCAAACAAATAACTTCAAAAACCACATCATGCAATCTGGACCTGTTACAGGACAGATGGAACTCTGAATTGTTTGATTCTATCAGCAGAACAGAGGAAGGAAATGCTTTAAAATGAGATGATGTTATTTTCCCCAGTTCTTATTATGAAACCTTCCTGAAACGAACTTTAAATATCGGCAGCCCCTTTCATGGCGATGAATGCAATTCAGCCAGCAGGAGCATTGCAGGAAAGTGGCTCCACTATGAAAAATGTGGAAAGGCAGAGGTCGAGATGAAGAGTGGATCCCTGTGGGGTCCTATGGCTGGGTGAAAAATCAGGCTCTCAAACACAGCTGTGTGTGTTAGAAAGGGCCGGATGTCTTTGAAAAAGCTATGTGCCCCATATAAACATTAATTAAGGGGTCCTCTTGCAAAAGACATCAATTGCAATGAATGAAAAGTCTCCTGCATTCTTTGCCCTCAACAGGAAAATGATTGACAACTAGTTATTGTGTAGAGAAAAATATCCTGGAAGTTATGAAAACTTCCCCCCAATAAAATCATATGATAGTTCTTTATAATGCTAGGTATTCTATACAGAATTTTCCAAAGGCAATTGTTTGTATCATTCAGCCCCAAACTTTGCTAAATAAAAATTTAAATTAAGAAAGAAAATAAAAAGATGTTTTGCTAGTGTTCTCTAGTCAGTGACTGTCCAGGCAGGATGATATGGACTGGCCAGGGATGTGTTCATTTGTCTCCTTTGCATGGTATCCACAGTCACTCACACACACACGCACACACACGCACACGCACACGCACACCCCTCTAAATGTTGGGATTCCTCCAGATCCTCTGAGTCCCAGAACCCATACCCAACTGCTTACCTAACACTGCCACTGAGAAATCTTGGAACATCTGAAATTTAATTACCTTCCCCAGCCTCCTCCTGGTCTTCACCAACTCTGTAAATGGCATTTCCATCCACGCATCAAGCCAGATTTAGGATCCATCTCCAATTCTCCTCTTGTCATCATCCAGCCCACAGACCATTCTCTACCAAGGTCAAAAGAATGACTTCTTCTTTTTTTTTTTTTTTTTTTTTGCCGTACGCGGGCCTCTCATTGCTGTGGCCTCTCCCGTTGCGGAGCACAGGCTCCGGACGCGCAGGCTCAGCGGCCATGGCTCACGGGCCCAGCCGCTCCGCGGCACGTGGGATCCTCCCAGACCGGGGCACGAACCCGCGTCCCCTGCATCGGCAGGCGGACTCTCAACCACTGCGCCACCAGGGAAGCCCCAAGAATGACTTCTTGAAGCATAAATGAGACCATATCATTGCCCTGTTAGGAACTTCACTGACTTACCATCGCGTTCCTAAAATAAAATTCAAACTCTTCTTCCTTAGCCTGCAAAGTCTGCATGGTCTGATCTGGTGATTTCGCGAGACTTTTCTCAATCACTCCTTCCTCAGTCACAATGTTCCATCCACACTGGTGTGTTTCAGTCTTTGGACGTTAATCCTTCCCACTCTGAGCTCTGTGTTTTCTCCTCCCTGTGTCTGTACAGTTCACCTCCACATACTTCACAGGCAGCCACTTTGGAGATAGAGCATGCTCCCAACCTCCTTTTTCTTTAAATGATCAGGGTTTGGGGATGAGCTGACTGTCAGTACTGGAATGCAGCATGGTCCCCCAAATGGCACCCTTCTTCCCTATCCAAGTTCTGAGGCCTTGAGAAATAAGTCAAAGGAGCCAGGCAGATGGAAACTAAAACATCATCTTTATGATTGACAAAATAGACATTGGAGAATGTGGCTTATGTTATCTGCAAACAAGGGGCTTCTGGACACTAGCCCCAGCTTCAAATAAAGCTGCCCACCCAGCAACAGGCTGTGCTGTGTCAGAGCACACCTCCATACCTTGCCCCTGGAATATTCACCGTGGGGCGGGGGGCGGGGTGGAGGGCAGAGCAGACCTGCACTCTCTGCAGGCAGGCTGGCTCGCCAAGAAAAGGAGAGGACATATCTGGACTCTGCAAACCCAGTTTCTCTTTCCAAATGTAAGGACTTCCTCTTCCCCTAGGAAGCAACATGGTAGGAGACCAGAAGCATTACACTAACCAAGCTTCCTCTACATGGAAGGAAACACCAGGAGTTGAAAAGAAGCATTCTCGACTGCCCCCCACCCCCAAAGTCACCTCCTTTAAATGCCTGCTCTGCTCCCCTCCCCTGGGCTGGGCTGAAGGCCTTCATCTGGCTCTCCTGGAACCCCAGAATTCCAGCGTTCATCTCTCCCAATGCCATAACAATCTGTTATGTGTCTGCAAACTTCCTGAGGGCAGAGACCAGGTAAAATAGAGAGTGGAGGGAAGAAATACTGTGGGAACAGTTGTTGTGTATAACTTGGAGGGGATTCTCTAGGCACATTCCACAGGCTGAGGGGTGACCCGTGCTGGGAATGGAATCCCAGCTAGGATGGGACTTTCAACAAAATGAGAGCAGGGCAAGGACCCAGCAGGGCTGGCCCATGCATGGAAGCCATTTTTGGAGGGCTCTCTCTGGTCTCTTCCCAGCCTCAGAGAGAGCGTATAAATTGAAGGGAAGTGCTATCCTCCTCACACAGGGCTTTGTGTGACTTTTTTTTTTTTTTTAACATCCCAAAGACAGGAATATATCCATCAGACACAGGCTGCCGCCACCGCAACGTTCAACGGTTCAATCCCTGTTGCAGTGACTCCAAGGTTGAGTGGTTCAATCCATGTTGCAATGACTTTGGCTTCCTGGTGACAGAATGGGCTCGCACACATTAAACCGATGTTGTTTTAAAACCAGCGCAGCTGCTTTTGAAGTCTGCCGCTACCAAGGAGATTTCAGCACCCACCATATATAGGGTATAATACATACATGGTGCTAATCACCGTGCAGGTATTACTGAGAAAGTGGTATAATCACTACTTATAACCTACAACTTGTTGAACTCTGTACTTTCTTGCCCTGGCATTTACATTTTCTGCAAAGGGTGATATTTAAGCCTGAACTATTGCAGAGAACAAGGAAGAATGTGCTTACATGTAGGGCAAGCATCCCATGGGGGAGGGCTCACCTACCAGATTGAGGACAGCAAGAAACGGAGTTATTAATATCTAAGTCACAACCTAGATGGAACAAGCAATGTTCCCAGGACAGAGCAAAGCTTAGCTCTGCTCTGGCTCCCCTACTCTAGGGGACCCCGGGGGCCAGGGGACAAATCAGAGAGGCAGTGCTCTTCATGGTTAATGACAAAGCCCTAAGACTCCTGTAGAGCTAGGTCTACACATCTAGACTCACACATACATCTATGCCTATAAATTTGTACAATGAATCCTTAAAGAGCCACCATCACCCCACTATGCTCCATGTACAACTTCCAATTATACCGTGTCCTTTAGCGGCTTCTTCCTTTCAAAGAGCCCTTAGTGTTTCTGTTAACCTTCAACTTTACAGAACTGTCCAACCAGGGAAGGGATGGATGCCCAGTGGGACTTACTTGAGCCCACACCCTTTATAGGCGTGACCCCACCTCTAAAGCAAAAATTAAAAGGACGCTCGCATTACACCTGAAGGGAGATCGCTGGGGATACCGTTCCCTCATCAATGCATCCGACATTTCTGAATTCCTACTCTGCCAGGCCACACAAGGAAGGCCTTCTGGAAGAGCGAATCCTTGAGCTGAGTCTTCAAAGATAAATTGCATCAGGTAGATATTAGAAGGATGGGTTGGGTGTAATAGGTGGATGGCATTCAGAGGGGACCACACGAGCAAAGGCATAGAAGCCGCAAAACTATGAGCAACTATGGTTTAAATTGCAAAAAGTGGGAAGGCATGGTCAGGGAAGACCTCACCTGTATCCTGCAGGTGGTGGAAGGTGTTAGGGTGAGGTGTGCACAGCAAGTGGATGACACTAGGGCCAATGGAAAAGATGGACTTGCAGGATCAGGACAGGCGGAAGGCCATTGCTACAGCTCACACTCCAGCGAGGATTTGTAAAGTGCAGGCTTTAGGCTGATCCATCAATGCTGTAGACTGGAAGGGACAGTGGCCTAGGGAGATTAAAAGGCTCTTTGGGGGTGCGAGAGGACCCATACAGAGCCAGGAGCCAGGTGGGCTAATGGCCTCATCTCTGGGCCCCAAGACGAACACAGAGTGAGAAGCCATCTGACAGTGCTACAGACAACAGCTGGCCGACTCCAACCTCCATGATACCTATTCAAGTTTTTGAAAATCAAATTTGCTAAAGGTGTTTCAAAGGAGAAAGGAGCCACCTCCGTGTGTGCCCAGAACAGCACTGAAATGGACTCAATGAAAGGGACTCAAATGGACACGTGTATACCATGTTCATAGCAGCATTAGTCACAATAGCCTAGGGTGGGAACAACCCAAGTGTCCACTGATGGGTGAAGGGATAAAAACAATGTGGTACATATACGTTCAACAGAATATTATTCAGCCTCAAAAAGGAAGGAAATTCTGTCACATGCTACAACATGGATGAACCTTGAGGACACTATGCAATGTGAAATAAACCAGTCACAAAAGGACATATCAGGACTTCCCTGGTGGCGTAGTGGTTAAGAATCCGCCTGCCAACGCAAGGGACACAGGTTCATGTCCTGGTCCGTGAAGATCCCACGTGCCGCGGAGGAACTCAGCCCGTGCGCCACAACTACTGAGCCTGTGCTCTAGAGCCCGCGAGCCACAACTATTGAAGCCCGCGCGCCTGGAGTCCGTGCTCCGCAACAAGAGAAGCCACCGCAGTGAGAAGCCCGCGCACCGCAACGAAGAGTAGCCCCCGCTCACCACAACTAGAGAAAGCCCGCGCACAGCAACAAAGACCCAACGCAGCCAAAAATAAATAAATAAATTAATTTTTTTTAAAAAAAGGTTAAAATGGTAAATTTCACATTATGCACACTTTTTGTAAAAGAGAGAAAGGAAAAGTGAATTTATATTCATGGAGCACCTAGTGTATATCAGCACCGGCCTAATGGATGTGCTTCAATTTATTTAATCCCACACAAAACCCCTCCAGGCTCTGTACAAGGCAGCCAGCAGGTCAGGTGTCCAGAGACCGCCCTCTATTCTGGACTTCGGGCCTTTCTGGGAGGTGTGCACCCACCGTGTGTAAGCTCCTGTCCCCAGGGCAATGGTCAAAAAACTGCTCCAACCTGCCAGAGTTTCAGGAGAAGGGGTCCCACATTTAGCTGTCAGCTCTTTGTCCACTGACCAGGAAGAGATCTGGGTTCAGCCTCCCAGGCCCTGGCCTGCCCCTGCCTCCCAGCCCAGATATGTCTGGCCTCATAAAGAAAGGGGTCCCACATCCCAGGAATCAGAGCTCTGTGTCACCTGGGTCACATGCACTTCGGAGATGAGGAAAGGTGCACAGCTCCAAGAGCTGGGCAGTCTGCTGGTTAAGGACCTCCTGCGCCCCTGACAGCCTTGGTGGAACATGAAAGACCTCTGAGGTAGAGACTTAGGATCCTTCTCCACACAGCACCCTGGGGTCAGAGTTGACTCACAAGGCGAAACCAGCCTGCCTTCCTGGCCTGGCCTGGTCATGGCTTATGCTTCGACTTCCCCCCAGACGGCTGCCGGGGCTCCATGCCCTGTCCTGTGCCGAATCCAGGCAACTGAGATGCTCTCCCCAGCCTGCTTCTTGGAGAATGCACTGAGCAGTTATAGCGCGACCTCCTAAAAAGGCACAGAGCTGCAAAATCCCCTCTGCCCTTGTCCTATCTCCACTTTGCAGAGCCGGCTCCCGAGGAGACGCATCTCCCCTCCTCTCTGTCCCACATCACTGAGCCAAGGGAAACAGCAACTTTCCCATCAGGCTCCTTTCAGAACCTCTGCCTCCCTCATGGAGGCCTGAGCTGGTCTGTTTCAAAGCTTCTGTCTTCGTTAGTGGAGTAACATCGACTTCAGCCTCTTGCTCTGCCCAGCTCCAACGTGAGGGGAACAGACAGGGCACGTGGCATGAGAGATGCTGTTCTGTACCCTGCAGGCTCCTCACTACCCCTGCAATTTCTCTCTCTCTCTCTCTCTCTCTCTCTCTCTCTCTCTCACACACACACACACACACACACACACACTCTCGTTAGGAACAAGAAGGGAAAGAGTCTGCCTTTTAGATCCCAGGCCTGCTCGATCATGGAGATAAGCGTACCCTTGCTGGCCACTGGCCTCACCCCAGAACGCATGGCCACCTCAGGGCAGCCGGGAGGGCTGGGCTGAGAGACACTGGGACAGCCCTGCCCTGGCCGCTTGCACAAGCAGCTTTCAAGCCAGATCAGCAGGCCGAGAGTTCTTTGTTCTTTCCGGCACCTGTTTAACTCGTGTTAAACCAGGGCTCTGGCGGCTCCCTCTCGGAAGGGAGACGAGAAGGCTGCATTTCATTTAAGTGAGCTGCTGCTTCACACCTTAAAATCACAACTAGCCTGACGAGTCACTGCTTCCTCGCTGCCAAGTCACCAGAATTCTGGGGCTCCTGCTGCCATCAGGGAACTCCAGGCTGAGGGGGGACCCCGAGGCCAGGTCTGGAGGAGACCCCTCTCTGTGCTCCCCTACTTCCAGGCAGGACCCGCCTATGAGCCTTCAATGCAGCAAGGACTCATGTTCAAGGCTGACTTCTTGGGAATTCAGGGAAGGTGCTTGCACCAGCACCTAGGATGGGGCTGTGAACAGTAGGTGTTTCATTTGTTTGGGGCGCAAAGGGGCAGCCCAACCTGCTCTCACTCCACCAGCTGCTTTAACAAGCACCACAAATGGTAATTACCTTTTGCCAGGTGGACCAGTTGAGGAAACGAATGGCTTCCCCTGGAGCTGGGGTGCCTGCCAGCCCCAGGGTTCTTGGGACTATCCCTGAATGTCTTGGTCTGGCTTCTAATGAGCTTGACTTGTTATGTGAGTCACAGCCCAACTAAAGTAAAAGTGGAGGAGGAAAAAAAAAAATGAAGGAAAAGACGGGATAACTACATAGATGATATAAGACAAGTAAGCATTTGTGTTACAGGATGCCTTCCTGTAGAAGACACCAACCCAGAATCTCAACTTACGATACTTCAATTGTCTAGCACAGAGGCAACTGTAATCATTACAGAATGATAATTATTTTATTTTGCACCCCCCTCCCAATCCATCAGAAGTTTCCTTTTGGTCACTAGTGAATTTTCAACATTACTAAATTGTCAGAAATCTGATTTACATACAACTGTTTCAGACCCCCTATATTGTATAAAAAGCAAGATATTCTTGGAATCTGAAAGTAGCTAAGCTTGGAAAACACCAAATGCTTTTGTAATTCTAGATAATAATAAGCGCTCATTTGGCATGAGAGAACATGAAATATAAACATCAGCTCATCAAACGACTTCAAATGTCTTAAAAAGGAAAGAAAACAATGCATTCCAGGAGCGAAACGTGGTAACAAACCCGACTCAGAGGAGAAGTCTTTAGTCATTAGGCAGCTCCATAGAGCATGAAGCCAATGGTGGCTGTGCTCCCAGGTTCCTCCTCATTTGTAACTGGACAGGTTGGGGAGGCAAGGCTGGGTTCCTCCACAGTCCCCAGAGCTCACACGGCTCACCAGTGCATTGATCTTATTTTTCAAGCAAGGTTAGCTTTGGCACAGGTCTGGGAAGAAGTACGTAGGGTCTGGTGGACTTCTGTACCCCGTGACCCTCTCTCCCACATCTGGCCTAAAGCTGGACCAGCCCACAGGCAAACTGTAAAAGTAAACAAAGGAATCTTCAGCTTCCTCCACTGCCCACCCTAGTGTCCACCTCACTCCTTTCCTTCTTCTTGCAGGTCCCAGCCCAGCCCTATGTTCTCCTAAACCTTAGGTTTTAAGGGAAAATGTGATGGTCTTTCATCAAGATGTCAATGGCTGATCTCTGGCAGCTGAGCTATTGCCTCTCTGAGCAGCATCTGTGTTCTTGCTGGGTAATTTGATTGTCCATATGACTCGGCCAAGGGATGCCCAAGTAGCTGGTAAAATATTATTTCTGGGCACGCCTATGAGGATGTTTTCGGAAGACATTAGCATTTGAATTGGGAGAGTGAGTGAAGATTTCCCTCTCTGATGTGTGTGGGCATCACCCAATCCATGGAGAGCCTGAATAGAACAAAAAGGCAGAAGAAAGAGGAGCTCGTTCTGTTTGCTTGAGCTGGGACGTCCACCTTCTCCTGACTTTAGACATTAACTCTCTCAGACCTGGACCAGGACTTACCCACCAGCCCCCTGGTTCTCAGGCCTTCAGGTTTGGACTAGAACTACACTACTGGCTTTCCTGGGCCTCCAGATTACAGAGGGCAGATTGTGGGACTTCTCAGCCTCCAAAATTGCATGAGCCGCTCCCTCACAATAAATCTCCTTTGTATATCTGTCTGTCTATATATATCCTATTTGTCCTGTTTCTCTAGAGAAGCCTGACTTAATATAAAGAGGAATATGGTCTAACTGGAATTTCAGATATCAGAAGGAACAGGAGGTATGGGGGAAGATGAGGGGTAGGGAGGAACATCACAGAGAAGCTCTGAAGTCCCACTGAGGAGGTGTCACCAACGCAAGCCACACACAGGACCAGGCCAGGTACTACGGGGTAGACCAGTTGTTCAGGAGAAACCACCTTTGATAGGCTACTTAACTAGGGGATAAGGGTGACCCAGGTGCTGCCAGCTCTATCTGGTGTGGCCTCAGTAGTGCTCCATGCTGGGGGACGGGGGCTCTGTCTCCCAGAGGAGAAGATCTTCTCTACAAAGGGGCTTCATACACAGGGTTGAGGGAAGTATCTGGATATAGAAAATGGCATCAGCAGTCAGACTGGCCCCAGGTGTGTCCCTTTCTTGTCACCCCAGGAGAAACTCAGGTATTCTGGGCTTGTGCCATTTAAACGCACAGGAGGGATGGCTCATTGGTGACCTCATTACCGTCATCGCCCAGAGAACCAGTTACACCTGCTCACGGCCCACAGCCTGCTGACGCTGGGCTCGGATGCCAGGCCCAGGAAAAGCCTCAGTGAAACCCAGGTTCTGGGCAGAAAATCCTCCCTTTACAGCCACATCAAGGAACTTAGAACTGTTTCTTCTTGGGTGGGGAAAAAATAAGGCTTTCTGTGCTCATTGAGAAGTAGATGAGCCATGAGTCCCAATTGGTGTGAACTGTCTCCTTCACGTGTTTCTCAAGCACCACCCACACAATCGTGGGTAAAGCTTTGGGCCCCGCAAGTCAGCACTCTGGAGCCTGAACGTGGGGTTGGTCCACCTTAAGGCAAGGGGGCCAGCCTTTCCTCATCAGGCGGCCTTGGCTTCCAGCTGCCCTGGGGCTGGGGAGCCTGCATAGCATCCTGGGAAGAAGGGCAGCTAAGGGCTGGTTGTCAGCAGCCAACACGGCCTATTAGAGGGGGTCTGGGGATCCACCTGTGTCTATTACAGCCAGAAACATGGATTCCAATCTACTTGTGTTCCTTTGATGAGGTTTTTTTCCAGACTGGTTTCTTTGTCCATCATCTTTATGGCTGTTTATTTATTCCTGCCTTTGCTTTCTTGATTATTTTTGCACGTCTGCTGTTCCAGGCTTCTGTTTCTCTCTCTTAGAGTGTGTTTGAATTCCCTGTGACATACTTCATTCCTTATCGGATCGCTTATGTCTCCCCTTCTGAGCTGTAGTTTTGACCGGAGTTTTGCAGTCATAGCCACTTTCTGTATCTGGTCACTTGGCAGGGAAGAGACAGAGGAGAGTTTCTGTGGGGTTCCGAGCAGCCTTTGTTGGCAAAGCTGCACCTAGCTTTCTCTTCTGAGATGGTGTGAAATTCTGAGGGGACACAATTCAGCCCATAACAAGGAGGTCGTTTTTAGACACAGACCTTGCTGAAGAAGAGAAAAAGCAAACGTTTATTGTCTGGTGGCTCGCCCCCTGCTCTGGTGCCCCGTCCACCTCAGAGGACGCCGGGCGTGTGGCTCTGTCCCAGGGCTACATGTGCCAGGCCCTGCCCAGCACGTCACTCACATTAATCAGGTACCGGCTTTTCCTTCCCTCTTCAGTGTCACCCCCTCTGGTGCATTTGGGCAGGTGAGACAGCAGAAGGAGGTGGGTTGCCCCGCGTGGGGTCCAGAGCCCCCTGTCTGACCACTGCCTCTCCATCTGGGCATTCCTCCTGCTCTGCCAGGGCCACGCCTCACCCCACTGTCGACCACAACTCAGAGGGACCCGTGGCTGCAGTCCCCGCGGTGGGGGTGGGGGGAGGAAAAACCCAGGAGACCCCACCTTTCTTGGTGGCCCCATCTGTTATTCCAATCTGTAAAATCACCATATTGTTAAAAAAGTTCTGTCTGTTGGGGTACTTTTGATGGCAAGTAAGAGCCAATCTAACTCAAAGTGGTTTTAACAATAAGAACTTATTGGTTCACATAAATGAAAAGCCCAAATGTGGGGTGGGCTTTAGGCAGGGGTTGATCCAGCAGTTCAACAATGCCACCAAAACCCCATATTTCTTTCCATTTCTTGTCCCTGTTTGTCTTCCTGGTATCGGTTTCAACCAAGGGCTCTGTCCTCTTTGGTTACAAGATGGTCACGAGCAGCTCCTGGGATAAGCTGCCTCCATCCCACAGAGCAAGAAGAGAATACCTTCCCCCAACTGGATCAGAGATCCTATGCCGCCAGCCGCGGCAGGTCCTCAAAGTGCAGCAACAATCGACGAGAGGGGGTAGGGAACTGAACGCACCAAGGTATGGGATCAGAAGGGCACAGACAACTGATGGTTGCAAGGCAAGTTTAACAACAAAGCCTAGCCGTATATATACCCCTAAAGCAGGGAATTTGCTTAGTCACGCCTTATCGGCATCAGCTGGTTGATTGGCTTCTCGGCTTCTCCCTCAAAGGCACCAAGTTCCCCTCCAGGGTTGCTTTTCCTAGCTTTAGGGAACAACCAGGGACTCCCAGTAACTGAGCAGGTCCCTGGAGTGATTTGGCCAAAGGCCATCTCCCTTTTTACGTTCATACCATAAAGTCCAGGATGCATACCAAGGAGAGTACAATCGGGCCCTGAGGCTTATGAGGGTCTTAATGGCGCCTTCCTCAGAGGGCAATGCTCCCCACAATCCTAAGCATCCTTCTGCTATGGACCACATGCCCATCTCTGAACTAATCAGTGTGCCTGGGGGTAGGGTGGGACTACCTTAGAAAACAAGGACCCATTTCTGGAGCTGGAGGCGGGTGGTAGAATAGCCACTCCACCCAAACCACACACTGCTTTGCAAGAATTGAGCCACAGAGGCAGGCTGACATAGATGATTTGGGATCAGCTTTAGCGTCCACTGCATCCACAAGTTGGATGTGGATTGTGCTGAAGAGCAGAGAAAACAAAACATATTACAGCATGTGTTGTAGGTGAAATTGTATGTATGTAAAATACACCTTGAGCTCTGATCCAGGGGGAGAGTCTTTAAGGAATACCCTTGTTGTAGGCAGAATTATGGCACCCCAAGAGATTCCACGCACTAATTCCTGAGACTGTGAATATGCTACCTTGTCCATGAATGTGTTACCGTACATGACAAAGGGACTTTGCAGATGTGATCAGTTGACCTTCAAATAGATTATCCTGGATGATCTGGGTGGGCCCAATATAATCACATAAGCCCCTAAGGTCGGGGGCAGAAGAGGAAGTCGCAGAAATGCAAAGCACAAGAATGAGTCAATGCACTCATTGACTCAACCCATTCCAGAGAGGCCCTGGAGTGACAGTAAACCCAGAGCAGGGACTTCTGTCCTACAGTTGCCGGGAATCAAATTCTGCCAACAATCTGAGTAAGCCTGGAAGTGGATTCACCCCCAGAGCCTCCAGATAACAGTCTTGATTCCAGCCTACGAGCCCCTAAGCAGAGGGTCCCACTGAGCCTGCCTGACTTCTGACCTGCAGAATTATGACTGGGTGTCACTACCTTTGTGGTCATTTGTCATGCAGCAAAAAAGAACAATGAATACAGTGAGGTAGGTAATCGTATTAGTCCGAGTTCTCCAGAGAAACACAAACAATAGGTGATAGATAGATAGATATAGATAGACAGACAGATATTATGAGGTATTGGCTCACTTGATGATGGAGGCTGAGAAGTCCTACAACCTGCTCTCTGCAAGGTGGAGACCCAGGAACGCCCGTGGGGTGGTTCCGGTTCAAACCCGAAGACCCGAGAATCAGGGGACAGATGGTGTAAGTCCTAGTCTAAGTCCAAAGGCCCAAGAACCAGGAGCACCGATGTCCCAGGGCAGGACGAGATGGACAGCCTAGCTCAAGCAGGGAGAGTGAACTCACCCGTCCTCTGCCTGCTTATTCCTTTCAGGCCTCAGCAGCTTGAGTGAGGCCCCCCTGCATGGGTGAAGGCCATCTTCTCTACTCAGTCTACCTATTCAAGGGCTAATCTTTTCCCCAAACACCCTTACAAACACACTGGAAACAAAGTTTTACCAGCTCTCTGGTCAACCGTTGGCCCAGTCAAATTGATACATAAAATTAACCAACACAGAATTATTATTTCTCTGTTTTACAAATGAAGAAACCAAGGCACAGAGAAGTTAAGTGACTTGTAAAAGGTGGCACAACTAGGAGGTGATGGTACTGGCCCCTTGAAACCAGGCAGGCTCCAGACCCTGTGCTTGTAACCATCATGCCATCCTGGTATAACCATTATACCTCCAGTTTTGGAGATGAGGGGCAGGTTTCTTTGAGGCGAGAAGTCATCAGGCAGCGGATTTCTAAACCAGGTTCTCAGAGCACACCTTGCAGATCTCACGTGCCTGCACTGGATGCTACATTCGAAGGAGAGGCTCCATCTTTATTTCCAGAACTGACAGCCTCTGAGGTCTCCGGGATAGACTTTCTCCTTGTTGCCTTATAGCACATGTGGCTTGCAGAAATGAGTTAAATCGGATTTTGCCATCTGAAGCAGGAAGAGGATTATAATAGTAACCAGTATCCACTCTGCCCTCTCTACATACCAGGTACCCTGCCTTTTGCAAACATTGTTTCCTTCGATCCAGTCAGGGGCTCTCTGGGATGGACAAGGAAGTTTCTCAATGCACATGTGCATAAACTCAGCCTCAGAGAGGCCCAGGGATCAACCAGTCAATAAGCAGGAGAGCTGGGCCCCGAAGTCCCAAACCCAAGTCACACCATCCACCCACCAGTAAGAGAGGATGATGGCCATCAAAGTGGGTTTGGCAGCCTCCAGATGTGACAAGGGTGGAAAATTAAAGAGGGTGTGTGGTGACATGTGAGTGGGGCCTGGCCCTGCAGTAGGGACTTAGGAAAAGCTAGATAGAAAAGAAAATCATTTCTTTGCAGCTTAAGGTGGTGGATACAACACCGTTATAAGCCCTCAGTAAGCAAAGTGCTGAGCTCATGGTATGAAATCTGGGACGGGTTTATGGGAAGAGGGAACACATCACACTTATCCCAGGGGGCTGTGAAAACACAGAGTCCTGAACTCCACCCCAGTTCGATCAAATTAGAATCTGTGGGGCTGTCACTAGCACTTCTATTTTTTTGTTTCTTTTCTTTTGTTTTTGGCCACACCACGCAGCATGCAGGATCTTAGTTCCCCGACCGAGGACTGAACCCACATCCCCTGCATTGGAAGCACAGAATCTTAAACACTGGACCACCAGGGAAGTCCTGGCAATCCAATTTCTAATAAGCCCCCAGGGAAGCCATAGGTACACTGAAGTTTAAGACTTACTGGCTGTTGGGCTTCCCTGGTGGCGCAGTGGTTAAGAATCCGCCTGCCAATGCAGCGGACACAGGTTCGAGCCCTGGTCCAGGAAGATCCCACTGGTCGCGGAGCATCTAACCCCGTGCGCCACAACTATCGAGCCTGTGCTCTAGAACCTGCGAGCCACAACTACTGAGCCCGCACGCCTAAAGCCCATGCTCCGCAACAAGAGAAGCCACCACAGCGAGAAGCCCGCGCACTGCGATGAAGAGTAGCACCCACTCCCCACAACTAGAGAAAGCCCACGTGCAGCCACAAAGACCCAATGCAGCCCTAAATAAATAAATAAGTTAATTAATTAAAAAAAAAAAAACTTACTGGCTGTTTTGGGTTGATTTGTATCTCCTGCAAAATTCATATGTTGGAGTCCCAACTCCCAGTACTTCAGAATGGGACCTTCCTTGGAGATTAGGTCTTCAAAGAGGTAACCAAGTCAAAATGAGGTCATTAGGGTGGGCCCTAGTCCTATGTGACTGGTGGCCTTATAAGAAGGGGAAATGTGGACCCAGACACGCACATGGAAAATGATATGAAGAGACACAGAGAAGACGGCCGTGGACAAACTAAGAAGAGAGCCCGGAAAAGACACTTCCTTTACCGCCCCCAGAAGGGACTAACGCTGCTGGTACCTTGAGCTCAGATTTGCAGGCTCCAGAACCATGAAACCATAGCTGTCTGTTGCGTAAGCCACAGAGCGTGTGGTACTCTGTGACAGAGGCCCTAGTAAACGAACACACCGGCCCTGGCCCCACGGAGAAAGGGATCTTTGCAGGACGTGTATCTGCCTATCTGCCGTGGGCCTGAGGCAGGGTGGGTGTGGGCACCCAGAATGCTCCCAGCCACAGCTCAAAGATAAGACTAGTGCTCTTCTTCCCTCCAAGTGGGGAGAAAGCTTTTCACAGCAAGTTCTTGCAGTGAAGAAATCTGAGAGCAGCAGCAAAGCCAGTGTCTGTTTTCTGGGACAGGGAGGAAGGATGGAAGGAAGCATCTGGCTCCAAGGAGCAGAAAAGAGTGGAGGGGCGGGGGTGGGGTGGGGGAGATTGCAAGTGGAAAATGGGAGAGACGGGGATCTTGGGAGATCACAGTTTTCATTCCTTATTTGTTCTTAACTTCTAAGCTGGTGCTACAGAGGGCGTCTTCTTTTCTGACCTGCAGGAGTTCGAAAATAGGACTGGGTTGGCATTCTGAGCGCGTCTCTTACTTTGTAAAATAAATGCTCCTCTGAAAGTCTCCTGCTGGGTTCTCCCAGATTCTGGGTCACTGTTCCCACCCCAGGGTCTCCCAGAATGGGGGCTGGGCTGGCAGGAAAAGATGCCAGTCTCTCCTGGGCAGCCCTCTGGCCTGTCCAGTGTCCATCAGAGCCCTTTGTCCCCAGCAGAGCCCTTGAGGCTTCATGTCCCTGGAAATCCTGCCTTGGAAAGAAAAAAGCACGTGGGGTGAGGACACCCCTTCCAGGTTGCCCTCCGGACTCACAGCAAGGCCCCACATGCCCCAGAGCACTTGGTGAATAGCAGCTCTTCGATAAATGATAAAAGCCCAGTGAGGCCCCAGTGACTACAGAACGTCCTGACTGGGTCACCTCAGGCCTTAGGACGGCCACCATGCTGCACTTTTCTATCTCACCTGCCACAGTACTGAACGATTTCCCTCCTAGCCTCAAAGTTTCCCTGTTTAATATGAGCTCGACTGGCCTTCTCTCTCTACCCTAAGAAGATGAGGCACACTGCCAAGAAATCACAGCACACCGCAGCCGGAAGGGATCTTCAGAATCATGTTGTCCACCCCTGAATTTATTGGCAAGAAAGACAAGGCTCAGCGAAGTTAGGGCACCGTCTCTCTGCCAATTACTGACGGGTGGCAACCGCAGCCCGAGCCTCCGGAACCCCTGCTAGGGATCCTTCTATAAAACCAAAGCCAAGTGCTGATCCCACAACACACGGGAGGGTGGAATGCGGTGTAGAGGGAGGAGTTCCCTGATTTGAGATCTGATTTGTGTTCAAAACAAGGCCCAGATGCCCAGCCCTTTCCTACTCAAGACATTTGCATAAACCGCCCTCCCGTCTAAAAGTCTTTGCACCCAGACGGCTTCCTCCGGGTCCACAGCCTTTTCTTCTTCAGGTCTTATCTTGAACGTCATTTCCCCAGAAAAGGTGCTCCATAGGATCTAGAGATGAGAGCTCTCAAAACAGTGGGCTTTTCTCCTTTATAGTGCTTATCGATCATCACAATTGCATTCTCAGTGGAGAGGTAGTGATTTCCTGTCTAGCTGCTACTGGCATATAAGCTTCATATCAACCTTCTCATCCCCTGGTTTCCAGCACCTCCTACGACATCATACACACAGTGGATGGTAGAGAGGTATGTACTGACTCAGTGGCTGAGTTAGCAAGTTAAGGACTCTGAGAAGTTCTGCAATAAAGCAGACTATATAACTTTGCTTTCACTTAGCATTTCCCAGACCCAGTGGAGCCTGGAACCCTCTTCTTGAGAGATGGCCCTCTGAGGGGCTAGACTATCCAGATAACAAGGGCACACCCGGGGAGACAACTGTGCCATGCTGCTGCGCACAGAATGCCCCAAGTTTAAAAGGTTCTGATGCCTCCTGTACCCCCATCCCAGAGAGAACAGAACGTGGTTTCTTTATGAGAGATAAAAAGAAATTTGACTCACGGTCCCTTCTGCCATCAGAGAAATAAATATATTGCCACCATCCCCAAGTCTTCATTCTCAGGTCAGATAGATCTTCAGAATCTAGGACTCTTGAAAATCAGAAGCACCATCATTTGGTTTCTACAGTAGTGAAGGTGCCTCTTCCAAAGAAGCCGAAAATTTTTCCGAAGAGAGTGAGATCAGCATCCACTGTGAATTCTAGTCCAGGGCAGGGCCTAACTCTCAATCAAGGTGGAGGAGAAAGGCAGATATTCCAGTCTGAAGCTTACTTTTATGTATCAACTTGACTGGGCCAAGGGATGCTCAGATATCTGGTTATTTCTGGGTGTGTCTGTGAGGGCATTTCTGGAAGAGATTTGCATTTGAATTGGTGGCCTGAGTGAAGAAGACGCCACCTCCGCAATGCAGTGGGCTTCATCCAATCCACAGAAGTCCTGAATCGAACAAAAAGGCAAGGGCAAATTCACACTCTGCCCGACTGAACTGGGATAACAGTCTTCTCCTGCCCTTGGACATCAACACTCCTGGTTCTATCTCTGAGCCTTCAGACTTGGACAGGAACAGCCATCGGCTTTCCTGGGTCTCCAGCTTGAAGACAGCAAATTGTGGGACTTCTCGTCCTCTGTAATTGCATAAGCCAATCCCACATAATAAATCTTTTGATAGATAGGTAGATCCTATTAGTTCTGTCTGTTTCTCTGGAGAACCCTGGCTAATACACCAAGTGCTAACTATTGTTTGAGGAATCCAAGTACACACTAAGGGACAACATCAAGGGTAACAGATCTTCTTACCTGGGAAGATTCAGTTTTGCACAAAATCTAGAACACAGCAGAGGTAACAGGACTCAGTGGTCGGGCCAGCCCACACCCACGTGAAACCAGAAGCAAGAAGGGCAGACACCATGGGACTTCCCTGGTGGTCCAGGGCTTAAGAATCCGCCTTCCAATGCACGGGATGCGGGTTTGATCCCTGGTCGGGGAACTAAGATCCCACATACCGTGGGGCAACTAAGCCGCATGCTCGAGAGCCCGTGTGCCACAACTACTGAGCCCCGCGTGCTCTGGAGACCATGCACTGCAACTACTGAGCCCATGCGCCACAACTAGAGAGAAGCCCACGCGCCGCAATGAAAGATCCCGCATGCCACTACTAAGATCTCGCGTGCCACAACTGAGACCTGTCACAGCCAAATAAATAAATGAATAAATAATTTTTTTTTTTTTTTTAAAAAAGGATACGTCCTTTAAAAAAAAGAAAAAGAAGGGCAGACACCAGGCGGAGGGAGAAGAATCAGAACAAATGAACATCTCCTGGCTGGAGGGCTGTGGGTGTTCAGGGCAACAGCCGCTGCACCCTGGCCCTCAAGGCAATGACTTCACGTGCAGAAAGAGCAGGAGGAAACTGAAAGGACCACAACTGAGAGAGGAGAAAGCTCATCAGAAGAGAGAGGACAAGCAGGAGTAGGTCAAGGGCAACACAAAGCTCAGAGAGAGAGAGACATGGAGAAAGACCTCTGGCACCTTAAATAAAGGTGGCGTCAGTGACCATCAGGAAGAGAAGCCTTAGTGCCAGCGAGGGAGGGACATTGGAGGCCCTATAGCAGCGGAGGATGGAGAGGAGACCAAGCCGGCTGGTGTCAGCCACTCCATCTAAGAGTCTGCAGGGAAATAAGACACGTGTGGAAGCCAGTGGGGCGGCAGGTCGGGTTCAGACTATTCTAACAGCAGAAAGAACTTCAGTGTTCTCCAACCAAAGGATCGTGGACCCATCAGGTCTCCGTAGGTCCTGCTCTTCCAGCCAAATGCAGGACAGTGGGCGAGGGGGCCCAAAAATGACCGTGAGCTTTACTGACAATACTGCTTACGTCATATTTAAAACCTGAAGTTGCCTGAAAGTGTTCCCTCTATAAAGGAGAAAATAAACGCTGGGAACTGACAATGCAGATAGGCCTAGCGCCTACCTGAGTATTCCATATCCAGTTCATGCAGCAAAGATTTCCTGTTGAGAGGTTTACCAGGAACTAGTCGAGGCTCCTGGGATACAGCACAAAAATAGGTAAAAAACAGGTATCCCCATGAAGTTCACATTCTAGTGGTTTGTGTTACTTAGGGTTCCAAGAGGAAAGAGCTGTCACGTGGCCCAGAAGGGTGATTAGGGGAGGTTTGACCGCTAAAGGATTAGCTCAAGGGTGTGACTGGGGGCCAGGGAGAAGAGTTACAGTGGCGACCAGTCAGAGGAGGGAGGGACTTCATGCCGGACTCCAGGAAGAGAGGCTCGGAGGGCCAGTGACCTCTGGCCAAGTGACCTTGCGGGAGGAGAGCCAAGCAGGGGGATAAGCCTGCTGAGCCTGCTGACCTCACCTGCCTCACCCCCACCTGGAAGCCAGGGGACAGGAGAGCCTGTGGATCAGTTCCTACAGGTCAGCCCCCTGCAGCAGAGAGTAGGGTAGGGAAGGCCGGGGCTGCAGGAGAGCTGTGACCAGCCCCTCACTTACCGGGCCTTCTTCCCTGTGTTTCCATTTTTGTGTATCTCAGTCCTCCTCTCCCTGCTCTTATAGGGACATCAGTCATTAGACTCAGGGCCCAACCCTAAATGCAGGATGATCTCAACCCGAGATCCATAACTTGATGACATCTGCAAAGACGCTACAAGGGTCTCTATTTCCAAGTAAGGTCACATTTGCAGGTTAGGGCTTGGACATAGCTTTTTGGGAGACATTATTCAGCCCACTACCCTAGCTATGTGGCCCCAAGCAATTGCTTAATTGCTTTGAGGCTCCATATTCTCCCCCCCCCACCCCGGTATGCAGGCCTCTCACTGTTGTGGCCTCTCCTGTTGTGGAGCACAGGCTCCGGAAGCGCAGGCCTAGCGGCCATGGCTCACGGGCTTAGTTGCTCCGCGGCATGTGGGATCCTCCCGGACCCGGGCACAAACCCATGTCCCCTGCATCAGCAGGCGGATTCTCAACCACTGCGCCACCAGGGAAGCCCTGAGGCTCCATTTCCTCACCTGTGAGGCATGGAACCCCAACTGGAAGGGTTGCTATAGAGGTTTAGAAAAGATCAGGGCACAGGCTACAACATGAATGACCCTGACGACATTATGCAAAGTGAAACAAGCCAGACACAAAAGGACAAATACTGAGTGATTCCACTTATATGACGTACCAAGAGTCATCGAATTCATAGGGACAGAAAGCAGACAGTTGACAGGGGCTGGAGGGAGGGGCAAAGGAGAGTTCCTGTTTAATGGGTAGAGTTTCAGTTTTGCAAAGTGGAAAACTTCTGGAGATCAGTTTCACAACAACGTGGATATACTTCACACCTACGGAATTGTACACTTAAAAATGGTGAAGATGGTGAATTTTGTTATGTGTCCTTTACCACAGTGTTTAAAATGCATAAAGAAAAGATTAGGTGATCTAATCCGAACTGAACGCACTCTGTAAACTGTAAAGCGCTATGCACGAGTCGGGTTTTATGACAGGCATCTCCCCAGAGAACAGTGCCCGGTATAATCAGGTGCTCATAAACATTCATTGATTGATGATCGTTCACTTAATGATCATTGTTGTTATTCATAGGGGGAGAAAAGGCCATTAGAGAGAGGAAAAGAGGCAGCAGAACCTTGCCCTGCTGAACAGATAAGGAGCTTCTAGAAATAGGACTCCTTGATCACCCAAAGCCATGCCAGCTAGGAGGAAAACTGTTCACTGTGTAAGAAAGTGCTGGGAGTACGGCTGATTCCTAACAGAGACCCCTTGGAATTCCGCAGTCACACCCTCTCTCCCACCCGCTTTTCTGCAGGGATGAGGAATGGTAAGGAGGGGGCATTCTGACCTCCAAAAAGGAAAGGCAGGTGCAGGGAGAGGGGGCTGCCGTGTAACCTCACAGCCACTCTGGATCACCTGGCTGCATTTTGAACCACAGTTGGAGAGAGAACCTCGGGAACATCTTAGGGAGATCTCTGAACAGAAACAACTAGAATCCAGACTCGACTGTCTTCTCTGCATTCGGCCCCCTGTCCATTTGCAGACGCCCGGCACTGCTCCAGCAGAATAAAAAGCACGCGAGGGTCCTCCCTCCTCAAGGGAAAGTATTAACTCTCTTCAGTACTTTCTGGCCTTCCCTCAGCAGCCCATCACTTTCTCCCCGCCTTGCATCCTTCCAAGGACGTGCGGGACCCGCCATGCCTGTATTTTTTCAGTTTGCATGGGAGTATCTCTGTCATCAAATCAGTAGAAACATCAACTTATGTTTTCTTTCCTGATGAAAAGTCCCCTTTAAAAACTCACTCCGGGGCTTCCCTGGTGGCGCAGTGGTTGAGAATCCGCCTGCCGATGCAGGAGACACGGGTTCGTGCCCTGGTCCGGGAAGATCCCACATGCCGCGGAGCAACTAAGCCCGTGAGCCATGGCCGCTAGGCCTGCGCGTCCGGAGCCTGTGCTCCGCAACGGGAGAGGCCACAACAGTGAGAGGCCCGCATACCACAAAAAAAAAAAAAAAAAAAAAAAAAAAAACCTCACTCCGTCCTCGCTGTATTTGTTTGAGAGATACATGCTGTTGGGGGCATCCACAGACACCCAGCTGCTCTGGGAAGCCTGCTGTGGTGTAGGTGTCTGTGTTTCCAGAACTCAAGGCGTTATACAAAAGCCAGATGAGGCAGCGTGCTGGTGTGACATCTCGAGGAGCAAACGAGATATCTGTATGAAGTCTCGGCCAGGAGGGAGTCTGTTTGTCCTCCTACCCAAATGCTACTGTGAGGACGGCCCGAGTGGGCCTGGCAGTCCAGACAAAAGGCTGCCCACACATTCACACACACCAACGTCCACTCATACGCCGAGAAGAATCTGCCAGACTGCAATCACGCCCGAGGAAAAGGAAGCCTAGGAAAGTTCAACTAAGAGGATGTTATCTGGGCGGTTTGCTATGGACCAAGGCTAGGGCACCCCACGCTGTTCCTTAACCTTCTGCATCTTCCATACCCTCATTTAGCACTTGCGTGAGGTCACAGAATCCATTACACATCTACTGCTGGATGCAGTGGAGGAAGAACTTATAGATGCTTTTGATAAACTTTAAGATCTTGGTTGGAAAAAATTCCTACTGGGTTGTCTTTTGTGTGTGTGTGGTACGCGGGCCTCTCACCGCTGTGGCCTCTCCCGTTGCGGAGCACAGGCTCCGGACGCGCAGGCTCAGCGGCCATGGCTCACGGGCCCAGCCGCTCCGCGGCACGTGGGATCTTCCCGGACCGGGGCACGAACCCGCGTCCCCTACAACGGCAGGCGGGCTCTCAACCGCTGTGCCACCAGGGAAGCCCTCCTACTGGGTTTTGAATTTAGGAAGGAGGAGTTTTAGGAAGTAAAGCAGCAAAACCATTGCTACAACAGTGGCCTGCGTCCCAGTACCTGAACAGCCTGGGACATTATGACGTATGGCCCGGAAAATCTGGGATGCCTTCTGGCACCTCTGTTTGGTCCCCAAAGAGAGGGGCCAAAAGGCTGGCCTTAGCCTGACACCCAGCTCCAGGTCCGAGTAGGGATGTCAACTGCAGGACCAGACGTAGCCAGAAACCCAGGCTCCATCCCCCGTCCCCCAGCAAACTCGCCTTAAAATGCACCCCAGACCACAGGGCGAGTACCTGCTCCCACAGTCATGGCCTGGTCTGGGGGGGCCAGGATGGGTGGAGCGGAGGCTGCTTGGCCCCAAATGAAGAAGTCCTTTCATACACGGAGCTGGAATGACCGGACGTGAGGGGACAGAGGCCCCGCTGGCGCTGGAAGCGAGGGGGGAACGTCTGTGCTCCAGGCACCCCCCACCCCCGTCCAGCCGTGCGCGGGGCCACCGCTCTACCCGGCGTCCCCACCCCTGCCCCTCAGAGCAGCGCTGGCCCAGCGCCAGAGACCGGTAGGAGCCAAAGGAAAAGGCTTCCCAGGGCCTTGACCGCAGCAGACGTGCCCTCTCTCCTTTTTGACACAACAGAGGCATCGAGGCCTCCGCCTGACACAGCGCGTCGCCTGACACAGCGCCTCCAACCTCAGAGAGAGCGCGCAAGGAGGAGGGAAAGGATGGCCAGAAAAGGGAAAGAATGCTAAGAAGAACTTTCGTTTTCTCCCACTGGTTGGGAAAGGGGTGGTTGGAACCAACAAATGGTGACCGGAGAGCAACGCTAATAGGTTGAGAGGTTGTTTTGCAGGAACTACTGCTTAACCTTTGGTTGGAATGTGTGGTGTTTTTGTTGCTGTTGTATTTTGTGAGTTGTTTATTCTCAGTGGGGTAGGATGTGGGGAAAAGAGAGGCTGTGAAAGCCACCAGGTTGTCCAAGGTTGAAGACTCAGAAGGGGCTGGGTTTGGGCCACTGCGTCCCCTTGGTGGCCACGGGGCAAAACCCTGGCCCCCCCATGAGTAAGGGGTGGGCACGCTCGCTGCCCGTCACCCTGGAAGCAGCCAGAAGGAGGGAGGGAGAGCTGGAGAAACAGCTTCCTCCTTCGGGTCCCTTGAAGGAGAAAGCTGGGCCCAGACCAGGGGGTCGGGATTGGTTCAAGGGTAGGTTGGATTCCGCCTCACAGGCTGTGAGCATAATTCATTTATTCCACCAATATCTACTCAGCATCCTGTGCCTGTGTCACCATCCCGAGATTACTCTCTGTTTTATACTCTCTTAAAAATAGAGTCTTGGGGCTTCCCTGGTGGCCCAGTGGTTGGGAGTCCGCCTGCCGATGCGGGGGACGCGGGTTCGTGCCCCGATCCGGGAGGATCCCACGTGCCGCGGAGCGGCTGGGCCCGTGGGCCGTGGCCGCTGAGCCTGCGTGTCCGGAGCCTGTGCTCCGCGATGTGAGAGGCCACGACAGTGAGAGGCCCGCGTACCACAAGAAAAAAAAAAAAAAAAAAAGACGAAAAAAAAATAGAGTTTTGCCAAAGTGACGACCTGACTTGAGCTGTCACTTTGGCGGAGGGGGGCAAGGGAAGAGTTCGTGCCCACCTTGGGTGGAAGCCAGAGGGAATTCCTTGTTCTAGAAACCCGCACAGGAAGAGGAGGCAACTGTTGTGGCAGTGGCTGAGACCCACTTCAGAGTCCTGCACGAGGCCCGGGGAGGTGGGCAAGCCAGCACAGATCCAAGGACATGTCAGTGTCCTTGGAAAGGCCCAGAAACGCTCAGGGGGAAACCCTAGGAAAGAAGTTCTTCTAGAAAAGCAAGATAAGAGCACAGCCATGCTGCAGTATAAGCATGAATGTGTATGAGGCTGACCCTTCGGTGATGTTCGGGGCATACCCGTTGCAATAAAACGTTCAAACGTAATCTTTAAAAAATCTGCTACGCTCTGACAAAAGTTCACAAGATCTAAAACTTTCTATGAGGATCAATCACACACAGCAACGACTCTTGGACCCTGTAAAATGGGAAAGGGTTCTGTACCCATGGGCGACTCAAATGCTAACTCACATTGGGCCCCTTTTGACCAGTCACCTCTACTGAGGAAGTTCATCTGGGTAAGACCACACGAAGGAAAGGATGTGACAGATACCATTACAGTCAAGGCCCGATGGCTGAGAGCTCTGGGGCCAGTCCAGCCATGGTCCTATGTTTTCCCGGCATATGTTCTTCTGTTTTGTTCTGGATTGTGTGTTTTAGGATCATGACCTCAAATGTGGAAGGATGTGCTTTCTATCTATGACATCATTTCTGTCTTCATAGCAGAAACTGACCTAGTCAATTCCAGGCAACCGGAGTCAATTCAATGACTTCCCAGTCACTCTAAGTCAGTCACATCGGGGGTTTCCTTCTCCTGCTTCTCTCCACAGGGGAAGTCCTTAGGCCAGAAGATGTAGGGGGATAGAGAAGGGGCCACCTTCTGTCCTATGAGCCTCTGCAGAGATGTCACTCGCTTTAGTAAAGGTGACTTCTCTCCAAGTCTTGTAGCCTCCTTGGGCTTTTCTAGAAAATCAAGACACAAGCCCTTTCTGTCTGAGATCCTCCCAAACTTATCTTGGTCTTGTTTATCCCATATGCTGAATTTTTTCTTAAGTTGTGCTGAAATACATGTAGCATAAAATTGACTACCTCAAACCATTTCTACGTGTGCAGTCCAGTGGCGTTAAGTACAATCATATCGCTGTGAAACCATCACCACCATCCATCTCCAGAACTCTTTTCATCTTGCAAGATTGAAACTCGACACCCTTTAAACAACAACTTTCCACTCACCCGCCTTCCCCCAGCCCTTGGCAACCCTCATTCTACTTTCTGTGTCTATGAATCTGACTACTCTTGGTACCTCATGTAAGTGGAATGGTGCGGTATCTGTCTTCTAGGGACTGGCTTATTTCACTTTGCATCATGTCCTCGTAGTGCATCCATATTGTACTGTGTCGGGATTTTTTTTCCGTTTTAAGGCTGAATAATATTGCACCTTGTGTGTACGTCACATTTTGCTTATCCATGCGTCTGTCAACGGATACTTGGTTTGTTACCACCTTTTGGCTATTGTGGATAATGCTGCTATGAACATGGTGTACAAATATCTCTTCAACACTCTGCTCACAATTCTTTTGGCTGTATTCCCAGAAGTCCAATTGCTGAATCACAGGGCAGTTCTATTTTTTCTTTTTTTTTTTCCCAGTACGCTGGCCTCTCACTGTTGTGGCCTCTCCCGTTGCAGAGCACAGGCTCCGGACGCGCAGACTCAGCGGCCATGGCTCACGGGCCCAGCCGCTCCGCGACATGTGGGATCTTCCCGGACCGGGGCACGAAACCGCGTCCCCTGCATCGGCAGGCGGATTGTCAACCACTGCGCCACCAGGGAAGCCCGGCAGTTCTATTTTTAACTTTTTGAGGAACCGCCTTACTGTTTTCCACACTGGCTGCACCATTTTACGTTCCCACCAACAGCCCACAAGGGTTCCAATTTCTCCACATCCTCATCAACACTTGTTATTTTATATCTTGGTGTTTTTTTTTTTTTTTAAGTAGCCACCTTCATGGGTGTGAGGTGGTGCCCCCCCCTCCCCGCCTCCCCGTGGTCCTATCTTGAATTTTAAAAAAATTTACTTCCAGTCCCCTCAAGACTCCCCCAGGGAAAGCCCTGTTCAGGGTGTCCACACTAGAGTCTCACCCTATTCTTTGCTGTCTAGATGTTATTTTTATGTCTTTTTTTTTTTTTTTAATGGGAAATGTCACTGTCACATCACTGTGATTGTCCCCAACTCTTGTTTATCTGGCAGAGCTTCCTGACGGTGGGATGTAACCAGGACGGTTGTGTTGACTGAGAGAAAAATGCACGGTGTAAAAGTGGTGAGTTAAGTTTTGTTTGGGGACCTTAAACTGAGGACGGTGGCCCTGGGGACAGCCTCTCAGACAGCTCTGAGGAACTGCTTTGAAGAGGTGGAGGAGAAGCCAGGATATGTACAAATTTTTTTGGCTGGAAATACATATAGTCAAGCATACATCTTGGTAAAAGATTCCTGCTAATCACACACAAAAAACCCCAGATACCTCAAGTTAATGATTTTAGTGCTTCTCTATATACAGGAAGATGCAAGAATCCGAGGGCATCAGAAATTTTCCTTAGATACGCATCTAAACTATCTAGGGGCCATGTCACCAAAGCACAGAATGCTTCCTGGGTTTCTCCATCCTGAAGTCCTCCCAGGGCGCACTGCATTGGCTAATGGCTTGATCCTTGTAGAACTGGAATGGCAGGAAACATTCTTTTCTTTCCAGGTGGGACTGATCCCGTCTGCCTCTCGGTGGCCAGGTGGAGCTCGAGGCTGTCACCCTGAGTCAGTGGCCAGTTGCATTGCCCAGTATACTCTACAAACACGGTGTTATATAGTTTTCTATGTGTGCCACAAAATGGAAACATTTAGGCAGCTCTCGTGGTATAACCCTTGTTCTCTGAGTTCTTTGGGCTTTGCCTCCTCATTAAAAGTTAAACTTCTGGAACTCTAGAATCCCTTCCCTTTAAAAACAAAACAAAACAAAAACTCGGCTCTTGCAAATGAAATGGGCCTGGGCTTTCAAGTCATGAATGAAGATGATGAGTTTGGGGCTTCCCTGGTGGTGCAGTGGTTGAGAGTCCGCCTGCCGATGCAGGGGTCACGGGTTCGTGCCCCGGTCCGGGAGGATCCCGCGTGTCGCGGAGCGGCTGGGCCCGTGAGCCATGGCCGCTGAGCCTGCGCGTCCGGAGCCCGTGCTCCGCAGCGGGAGAGGCCGCAACAGTGAGAGGTCCGCGTACCGCCAAAAAAAAAAAAAAAGATGATGAGTTTAAATGTCATTTGAGACTCAGTCAACAGGTGCAGCCCACGACGACGGTCCCCACGGCAATGAGAGATGAGGTCAGGGTGGGGCAACGTGGCCAGACCCCACTGACCATCTCCTCCTGTCCTCAGCCACACAGGAGAGGTGTCATCGCTCTCCCAGAGCTCTAAGAAGCTGCGTCTCTCAGCTCTGAGTCCCGCCTTGCCGGCCCAGAGGCTGCCTCCTTGGCCGCTGTGGCCAAACTGTGATTGGCTGGCTTCCCAGTGGAAGAAAATACAGAGAGAGAAGCACTCCGGGTTCCATCCAGAGAAAAGAGAAATGAGTCTCTCCACAGCAGGGTGGCATTTAGCAGGAAGGGAACGGGTTTGGGGAAGTGCCAGCCCTGATTCACTCACCCTGCACCCCGAGAAACAATCCGTGCTATTTGAGGTCAGTTGTTCATCCCTTCTGTGTCCCAGTTTCCTCTTCTGTAGAACAGGCAGTAATCATACTACAGCATGCGCTGTGGAAACGGATGAATAATTAGGGCCTCCCACAGAAGACGGATGCCCTAAAATGCAAGTCAGAAGCAGCGATGAACACTTAGCCGTGGGAAGCGAGAGAGTTTCGGTGCTGGCTGTGTAAATGTGCTCCAAAAGGGTCTGTCCTTGCTGCGTGTGACGGAGGGAAGGGGCAAACTGAGCCCGTGAGTTTCTGTAATTCAGAAAAAAGCCTCTCTCCCTTTCGTGCAAAGTTCCCTGGGATGTCTGCTAGGAAGACAAGTAAGTACTTAGCTTGCTGGAGGCTGACTCCAAATCCTAAAGTGATGTGTCTGGAAGGGTCTTCACGCATCTTCCAGTTCAATGCTCTTCATTCTACTGACTTAATTAAGGAATTGTGGCCAGAGCCCAGCCTATCACACAGGTACGAGTGGAACTGCAGGGGCTGGGCGAGAGGCTAGGGCTGTCTGCTCCGGCCTTCAGCTCCACCCTCTTGCAACCCACAGTCCCAAGGCCTCTCCTCAGAACCCCTGGGGCTTCTCAAGACAGTTTGAAAAAACATCCGGACAAAGATCCCTCCTTGCTCAAACTCTACCCAGGCTCCCCTGAGCTTTTCCAGGCTTCAACTTTAGGACTTCCATCTTCATCTCTGCATTGTCCAGTTTTAGCAAGAATCCTGCTAATTTGGTTTAGCTAGAATCCCCCGCCCTCCATATCTGATCACCCTCAATATCTGACCAGGTTCCTCATCCTTCACCAACCCGAAGGCAATATCTGGTCACCCCGGCCTGCCCTTGGCAAGAATCCTGTTAGGGTGGGTTAGCCAGAATCACCCCCCACCCCCACCAACCCCTGATGTTTTTCCTTAGGAATCTTCCATCTACCAACCCACACCCACTCCTGGGTTGTAAATTCCCACTTGCTCACGCTAGACTTGGAACTGAGCCTGGTTCTGCAGTCAGGTCTTTTTCCCCTGTTGCAATAGTCCTCAATAAAATGTGGTTTTGCTGCTTTAACCACATTCAGTCTAGCTCTGGATTTTCTTTAACAATCCCAATTAGCTTCACGCTCCCGCTTGACAGATGAGTAGACGAGTATCACTAGAACTTATCCTTTGATCCAGCAACTCTGCTTCTAGGGATTCATCCTAGAGAAACACCAGAGATGTGCAGAGAGATTTATGCAAAAGGTTGCTCACTGTGGTATTACTTTCATACTAAAAATTAGGGACAATTTCAATGTCTGTCAAGAGCGATTGGTTAGGGCTTCCCTGGTGGCGCAGTGGTTGAGAGTCCGCCTGCCGATGCAGGGGACACGGGTTCGTGCCCCGGTCCGGGAAGATCCCACATGCCGCGGAGTGGCTGGGCCCATGAGCCATGGCCGCTGAGCCTGCGCGTCCGGAGCCTGTGCTCCGCAACGGGAGAGAGGCCACAGCGGTGAGAGGCCCACGTACCACCAAAAAAAAAAAAAAAAAAGAGCGTTTGGTTAAATAAATTACAGTAAATTCGTATTATAAAATAGCATGCTGCTATTCATTTATAGAATATTCAGTGTCATGGAAGTATTTATCATTTATTAGGGGAAAAACAGGTTTTAAAATATTACACTGTATTATTCTAAGTTTATATTACATGTTATAAAATACATACATTTAGAAAAGATCTGTGACTTAGCTATAAACTGGGCCCTCTTTACTTCTTAAGATCTAGTGATAATCCGTTCAGTACCCGCTCACCAACTCCATGCATGCGGAAGTTCAAAGCGTTCCCTGAGGTTCCTGCCTTTTCCAAGGAGGAGGATGAGGAAGAAGACGCTTATGTTATCACAGCTACACTATGTTGACCCAGATGTGAAACTCAGACCCATCTGTATGCAGAGTATGATTATACACAGACACCCACACTTAGAGAGGCAGGACAGCCCATTTGGGAAGCTGGATGGAGCTGGGAGGAGGGCTGGAGGATGGAAAGGAGGAGTTTCTACTTCAGCTTGTGAACCACCTTATTGGTTTGTTTGTTTGTTTGTTTGTTGGCCGCACCTCGCAGCATGCAGAACTTACCCAACCAGGGATCGAACCTGTGTCCCCTGCATTAGAAGCGTGAAGTCTTAAACACTGGACCACCAGGGAAGTCCATAAACCACCTTAATTTTAAATTGCACCTTTGAATTCTACCAATATATTCAGCTTATTCAAATTCAGTTTATCCAAATAAATAAACATGCAAATTAAAAAATGTAAAGGCCTTACAGTAGCACAGGATAGTGAGGAGGGATCGGGAGAGCGATGGTTTGACACGTGTAAATCCAGGCATGCCAAAGTGTCCCAGGTAGCAATTTCTATGGCTATTGTTGTATAGACATCCCTGGATTAATTATAATTAACGCTTTGCACACTTAGATCAATAGTGGGAAAAAAATCGATTTAGCCCAGGTGACAGAGCTCTCAGAGCCCATTTCCCACATAATGTCCCAACATTAAGAATGGAAAGGATTACATTCGAAAATAGAAATAAAATTCTGGTCCAAACAAACTAATGAAAGAGATTTGCCACCAACACGCCCATTATGAAAGAAAAAGCTAACGGTGCTCCTTTATTACACGTATGATAGGTCTTCAAAACACCATAGGTCTTCAAAACACCACGTATACTTTAAGAAAACAAAATCAGAAGGTCTGATAGGGGATTGAAATCCCATTGTTTATTCCTGATTTATGTTTCAGCATTTTCTTATCTAAATATGGATCTTTCCTTGACAGGAAAGAGGGTTTGAAAGGCAGCCCCTCCCATCCACACAGCCCATCTGAATCAGCTTGGGATGCCCAGCGAAAAGGCTAGAGACTGGGTGCTTCAAACAACAGAGACATATTTTCTTCCAGTTCTTGAGGCTGGAAGTTGGAGATCAGGGTGCCAGCATGGCCAGGTTTTGGGGGGAGGGCCCTCTCCCTGGCTTGTAGACAGCCACCTTCTCACTGTGTCCAGACATGGCAGAGAGAGAGCTCTGGTCTCTCTTCTTATAAGAACACTAAGCCCACCACGGGGTCCCTCCCTCATGACCTCATGTAAACCGAAGCACCTCCAAAGTCCCCATTTCCAAATACCACCCCCATTGGGGGTTAGGGCTTCAACATATGAATTTTGAGAGGGCACAATTCGTTCCATGACACAGCCCCCAGCCCTTCTTTATTTGGAGGCCCATGATATCAATATTATAGCCATAGTCTGCGATCACAGGGCCCTTCATTCAGGGAAAGCAGGCGTTGTGTTTCGCCTTGTCTCTCTGACCAGATGCAATCTTTGTTTTTAATTTATGAACTCTCTTGCTTTACCCACTAAGTCATCTCTTACCTTTCTTTCCCGTCACCCACAGCTGGTCAATATGATGATCAGTGAGACAGAATTCAGAAGGGACCCCATCATCTTTAAAATAGTTTAGAAATGCAGACTCATGGATATAGAGGACAGACTTGTGGTTTTCAAGAGGTAGGGGGTGGGGGAGGGGTGGGCTGGGAGTTTGGGATTAGCAGATGCAAACTATTATATACAGGATGGATAAACAAGGTCCTACTGTAGAGCACAGGGAACTATATTCAATATCCTGTGATAAACCATAATGGAAAAGAATATTTTTAAAAAAGAATGTATATATACATATAACTGAATCACTTTGCTCTACAGCAGAAATTAACACAACCTTGTAAATCAACAATACTTCAATTTAAAAATAAATATTAAAAAAAAAATAAAATAGTTTAGAAACGAATCCACCTAGAGCAGTCTGTGTCGTTTCGCTTGGTTAGGGCGCCTCCATGTGTCTCTAGAGGGAACTACCATTTCAGTGCTTTGAAAAATCGTAATCCCTTTGAATCAATAACCCGTAATAATTTTTTTTTACCTCACTTACGCCGAAGCATCGCGCGGTGGCATATACAGAGGTGATGAGAACATGCATCGTGCCTTCTAGAAACTCGTGGTTTCGTAGAGAAAATCAGACACGCAGAAAGCAACGTGAAAAAAAGAGGTAAAACGTGACAAATGCCTTTAGTGGTTACAGAGAAAGTGCTATGAAAGCCAGAGAGCAGGCGAAATTAATTCCAGCTGGGGCTATCGTTTACGCTTCATGGCAGATACGGCCCATTTGATACGGGCCTTGAAGACTGGGTATGATTTAGGACCAGTCCTTCATTCCTTTGTTTACGAAATATTTTTAAGTAGTGGCATAATGAAACCATCAAGGCAGAAAAGCGCAGGACGTGTAGGAAGAAGAGCAAGGAGTTTCGCATTCCTGGAGCACGGATGTGTGAAGAGTAAGGATGGAATTAAGGTCCAACAAACTTGGACTTCCCTGGTGATATAGTGGAGCCAGAGAAGGGATGCTCGTTGATTCCTTGATCTACTCAACGGTCTTGTTCAAGAGCTATCAGCGTGCCTGTCTGGGCCTGGCACACGGTGTTGGGAAAAACACACACAGGCCCAGCTCTTACAGAGCTTATAGAGGGGAGAGGTGATAAAGAAGAATTCATACATATAAATACCTGATTAAAGGTCATGATAAGGCAGATGAAGAACAGGGTCCTATAAAGAATGATGAGGGGCTGGGGACTTCACCGAGTTTGGAGGTCAGAGACGTGCCCTTTGAGACAATGACCTTAGAACTGAAGGAGAGGTGGGTGACGGCCAGGTGAAGCTTCGGGAAATGAACCTTCCATGCCTGTGGGAGGGCTCTAGAGAAAAAAATGATTTTGCTGAGCTCAAGAGGCTGGAGAAAAGGCTGATGTGGTTGAAAGACAGGGGCAAGGGAGGCGGGTGGCCAGAGATGGCATAGAGGGAATGGACACTCGTCCGTGCTGGCCTTACAGGTCACAGCAGTGAGCCTGCACTTTAAGTGCCGAGGAGAGTTGGGGGGAATGTGACCACACATGCAGCTGATAAACATCACTTGGGTCCAGTGTGAAGAATGCACTAGGAGGGGGTATGGGCAGGTCACAGACACCCGCTGCGAGGCTTCTGCAATTGCCAGGTGAGACGGTGCGGGCTGCACCGAGGCAGGTGTCAACGGGGACGGAGAGAAGGGCTCTGGGAAGGCTAACCGGGCTCCAGGATGGATTTCAAGGGGAAAGGCTAGAGGCAGGGAGGCCAGATTCAGAGGCCATTGTAATTTTCTTAATGGGGGTATAGGAGTGAACCACGAGAGGGAAAGGTGGTCAGGATGTAGTTTGGGGTGGGGAACCCTCAGTCTAGGGAACAAGCAAGGAGACACTCCAGGCCCTCAAGGAGACATGAAAGCTTTGAGTCTATGTAATCGAGTGAGGGCAGAGCGTGAGTTTGGACTGGGGTCTCTCAGCTTTGGGAAGCAAGGATGATACCCAGTTGGAGACGTCCAGGAAGGAGTGAGAAATGAGGCCAGAAGCTGTGGGTTCATGAGAGACTGTGATTCTCTAACCTCTGACCAAGCTGTCTCACTTGGGGAATGGGAGAGGTGGAGATGATGTCCTGATTTGGGGGTGGGGGGGCAAGTCAAATCCTGCTACTCACTCCCCTCCTTAAACCTCCTGTGGGTCCCCACCTTGCTCAGTGTGAAAAAGCCAAGGGCTTGCTGCCACCTAAATAAAAGGCCAGTATCAGCTGGCCCCGCCACCTCTCCTACCCACACTCTGCTCCCGCAGCCACCAGCTGGAAGTCCTCCTGCCCCAGCACCCCGCTGGGCTTTTCCTGCACTTCCGGTTCTCTGCTCCAACACCATCTTATCAAACATGCCCTGACCCACCCCACCCTTACAACGGAATAACACCCCTCCCTCTGCTTTACCCTTCTCCAGGGTGTCCATCACCATCCAACACACTTCCCACGAATCTATTTGCCATTTCCCTCCCTAGAACCCAAGCCCTCTGTGAGTAAAGACATAGCTGTGAGCACTGCTGTCTCCCCAGTGCCTAGAGCAATACCTGGCACGTGATGTGTTCAAGGAATGGATTATGCAAATTATTTAAATTATTCCCCCCATTTTACAGATGAGGGAACAAGGCTCAGAGGTCACTGGCTGAGGTCATCAATTAGTAATCGGGTAACTACAAGAGCTAAACCTTCCCCCTCCCTCCTTCCCGGCAACCAAGTAGAAAATCACCTCTCACCTCTGGTCCAGCAAACCCCCTTCGTTCCTTCCTCCCCTCCAACACTCCCTTAACTCCCTGCTGCTGAGGCTATCTGGAATATTCCGGCAGTAGACCACACTGCATGGTAGAATGTTCCATTTGGCTGAAGGTTTGGCATCCTGTTCCATGCCAGGATGCCCATTGCTTTTCCTTTCTTTTTAAAGTACTGACCTCGTGACATCCCTGGTGGCGCAGTGGTTAAGAATCTGCCTGCCAATGCAGGGGACATGGGTTCGAGGCCTGGTCTGGGAAGATTCCACATGCTGCGGAGCAACTAAGCCCGTGCGCCACAACTACTGAAGCCCATGTGCCACAACTACTGAAGCCCGCGTGCCTAGAGCCTGTGCTCTGCAACAAGAGAAGCCACCGCAATGAGAAGCCCGCGCACTGCAACAAAGAGTAGCCCCCGCCCGCCGCAGCTAGAGAAAGCCCGCGTGCAGCAGCAAAGACCCAAAGCAGCCAAAAATAAATAAATAAATACATTTAAAATAAATAAGTAAATAAATAAAGTACTGACCTCCTCTTAACCTCCTCTGCTGTTGCAGGATTATAATCATGGTGAGGTGTGATGCAGCTGCAGGAGGTGGGAAAGACAGGAACCAGAGGGTTCCCGCCCCTGCGGTGCTCTGTTCAGAGACCATGAACGGTGTTGAGCCGCATGGCTGTCTTTGGCTTGCACCATTTAATGGATCAAACATTCAACACACCTCTCCTGAATGACCTCTTGCCCTCCAAAAGTCTATCAACTCCACTAACAGGACCCTTTAACTTTGCAAGCTCATTCAAAACGTTGGCCATACACACCCCTTGTCATCTGTTTGTACCACTTTTCCATATCCTTTACCTGATGTTACTGAATTCATTGGGTTTAAGGCATGTGAGCAAACCCACGAATTTGTGCTAAGTGGGGATAAAGGAAGTTCATTTCATCCATGCACCTTGCTCCCCACCCCATTTCGTTTCTAAATTAATTTTCACCCACCTGAAGGCATGGGTCTTTCTGAAGAAGTTTTAGGTTTGCAAAAGGCATTTGGATAATGACTGGTGGATTATAAATAAAATACAAAATAAAACTGGGGCATTGAACAGCATCTGCAGCTGTGTAAAACAATGAACGTCGGAAACGTTCTGGTGTGTAGGCGCTTGATCCTCCTATGACTTTTCTGGGGGTGGCGGTGGTGGGGAGAAGGGACAGACGTGGGGATAATGAGGGTGGAAAGCTAGGACAAGAGAATCAGCCGGATGCCAGAGGAACCTCTGCTGAAACTAAGCCCCCAGATCTTTCACGTTGTACTCTGCACCGTGTCATTACGTGCCTGTCTTCGAAGGGCCTGAAATCAATAAAAAGAAGTTCAAAAACTGCTCCATAAGCAGCTGAAAATCTGCCTTTCACTTTTCTTTCTCTGCACCCTGAGGAGTTCTAAATCTTCCTTCATGCCAACATCAAGCCTGAGATGCCAGGCTCCCTAGAACTGTCTTTTATTCTGCATTATTTCTGCAACGTCCTGCCAAGCATCGGTGGGTCTTTAAAGAAACCGAGAAAAGGTAGCAAAGACACATCCATATGGCAAAGACATGCGGCACAGGGAAGGCGCACATAAATCAAAGCCAGAGAGAAGCCTGCTAGCAACCTGGAAATCAAATTGTGTCGGGGCTTACGCGGAAAAATAGATTAGAAGGGCACTGAACAAGAGAGAAGAAAGACAAGCAGCCCCGACCAAAATTAATGAGAGGCAGAGGAGGCCTGGAGAAACAACCCGAGTGAAAAGACTCTCGCACTGCTTAAGGATGGATGAGCGTTTCAGCAAGCGATATCGACTCCCGCCTGGATAAAGCGATGACTGTCCATCTCCACTTCCGTCTCTGTGTGTTTCTCCACTCTCAAACCAGGGCTAGAGGCGCAGAAAGATATGAGGGGAGGAAGAAGACGTGAAAGGGATGGGAGAGCAAGTGTAGGAATTTAGATGAGCATGGAAACCTCCACCGCAGCCCATCCTTCAGGTGACCCCCAGCGCCCAGTCCCAACTTTGTAACTGCTGGGCTGAGCCCGAGTGGGGCTGGCGAAGCCTCTCTGAACTAGGTTAATGGTACCTGTCTCACAAGTTATCCTGAGCTGGCATAAGGAATGCGCTAAGTGCAGACACTGCCACAGGGTGGGGGTCTTCATAAAGAGCGACTGTTATTAAATTAAAAAAATTTTTTTTTACAATTCTCAAAGTGCTTTTTTTAAAAATTGAAGTATAGTTGATTTACAATGTTGTGTTAGTTTCTGGTGTGTGGCAAAGTGATTCCGTTATACACGTATGTACCTATTCTTTTTCAGATTCTTTTCCCTTGTAGGTTATTACAAAATATTGAGTATAGTTCCCTATTAAATAAAGTTTAGAAGCAGGTGGAAGTTGTCTCTGAAACCTTCCATTTTCATCTGTGACGTTCATGCTCTGAGTGCCCTCCTCGTTCCTTTTCTCAAAACCCTCTACTCCAGGTCTCTCCTCTACTCCAGCTCCTATGCTGGGAGGGAGCAGTCTCTTTATCTCTTCCCAGTCAAACCTCCCGTCCTGCCAATGACACTGCATCTTGGTAAGAAGGTGGAGAAGGTCCTCCCGTGGTGGACTCTGGCCCATGATGGTGATCACTTTGGTCAGAGATTTTGTGTGTGTGTGTGTGTGCTAGGCGGGCCTCTCACTGTTGTGGCCTCTCCCGTCGCGGAGCACAGGCTCTGGACGCGCAGGCTCAGCGGCCATGGCTCACGGGCCCAGCCGCTCCGCGGCATGTGGGATCTTCCCAGACCGGGGCACGAACCCGTGTCCCCCGCATCGGCAGGCGGATTCTCAACCACTGCGCCACCAGGGAAGCCCTGGTCAGAGTTTTTGATCCTGCATGACTCACAGCCTCAGGGAACGTGTTCTGTCTCTTCTGCAGCACTTAGCATGACTGGGAGAACGGACACAAATCCCAGTGCGCAAACTCGAGTGTTCTAAGGGTTTCACTTCCTTTTATTTCTCAGCTTATTTCTATTTCAAACCTCCATTCTGCCTGGTGGCAGAAACTAAGCCAATTTGGAATTCTATTCCCTCTCCCTGAGTAATAAGCATCTGTTCATTTATAACACCAAGGCTCTGTGCTTGGGCAGTTGTGGTCATCATTAAGCAATCATTGCTCAAAAAGACTTGCTTCTTCCCAACACATGGGAGGGTTGTACTTTCCTGCACATCTGAAGGTAAGTGTGGTGGTGTGACTTGCTTTGGCAAATGAATCATGAGACCAAGTGCCAGTTCATGCCTCTCCCATCCATTCCTTTTTTAAAAAAAATTTTATAAATGTATTTATTTATTTTTGGCTGCATTGGGTCTTCGTTGCTGCACGCGGGCTTTCTCTACTTGCGGCGAGCGGGGGCTGCTCTTCGTTGTGGTGCGCAGGCTTCTCATCGCCGTGGCTTCTCTTGCTGTGGAGCACAGGCTCTAGGCACACGGGCTTCAGTAGTTGTGGCACGTGGGCTTAGCTGCTCCATAGCATGTGGGATCTTCCCAGACCAGGGCTCAAACCCGTGTCCCCTGCATTGGCAGGCGGATTCTTAACCACTGCGCCACCAGCGAAGTCCTCTCCCATCCTTTCTTTTTCCTCTGCCCCAGAGACTGGCAACTTTCCAGATAGAGGCTGCTCCATGGGGTCCCGAGGCAAAGACAGGGCTGACTCAGCACAGAGTTTTCAGCTGATCTGCAGTAGAACAGTAGTGTGAGTGAGAAATGAGGCTTGGTTGTTTGGGGCACATAGACTTGTTTTTGTTGTAGTTGCTTTTGTCACCTCAGCATATTCCAGTCTACCAGAAGGGTACAGGTGACAGCATCCACCCGAGATGTCCTCGTCCCCACCTTGTCTTCAACTTGCCATTCCACACCTGCTGAGTCATCTCTGTTCCCCACCTCAGGGCCTCCTGAGGTCCAGACCTCTCTCAGCTGTTTCCAATCCCCTCTCAGAGGACAGGGACAAGTTTGTTGTCACAGCACCGCACTGGACCATGGGAAATTCTATGAGGTGTTTAGGTCCATCTGCCCAGACATTCCGTGCTACCCAGAGTCTCATGAGTGACCTGGAGTTCTTCCAAGGAAAGGAGCAATCCTTCCCACGATTCCCAATTCTCCTCCAGGAGGCTTTGGCACACCCTTTTCCCCAAATCCCACTCTCTTCTGGCTTTTCCTGAAGTCCTACTTGCCCTATCTTTGCCCTCAAACCTGGGGGACCTTAATCTGGCCTCAGGTTCGAGGCCTTGCTCCTATTCACCAACTGCTCCCCAAATCTATTATGTCTGCATGGTGTTCTTTCCAATCCCAAGGATGGGCTTTTACAAATTGAAAGCCAGGAATTGCCCCTGTGTGTCTCAGAGTTCTGCCCCAACTGCCTGAATGGAACAAGGACCAAGGAAATGGAGTGAGTGGTGGTGTTGGTAGAGATGCCAACTGATATTTCAAAATATTATTCTGTACATAAGTGATCTGTCCAATTATGAAGCTGAGAATTAAAGGGTGCATCACTCAAAGGAATCCAGTGTGTGACTATTTTAAGCCACTGTGCAACCTCAACGGCCCCGCCTGTAGATGCCTTTGTATAATTGTTATCCTTGCAAAATTTCTCAGTGTCAAAGCCCAAGGATGGTCCTGGGCATGGTGTCAACCCTTCAGACTGGAAGATCCTTGAGGGCGCAGACCCTTCCTTCCGAGTATCCTGTAAATCTCCAGACTTTAGGAAGTTAACGAATACAGGAAGCAGTTAACTAGCAAACGACAATGAGGATATTCTCATCACACTTCAGCTCTCAGCCGCAGGATGTGCCCTGTTTCGTGCCAGCCACTTAGATCCTGAAAAGGGCCTCCCTTTCCCTCCTCGGTGCATTGGGAAAACGCACGATATAAACGTAGATCCCACGGGTTCTCGATAAGAGAAGACACAAAGTCTTCAAAAGCCAATACCTGAGTGGGATACAGCTCAAGTAGTGATCTGGGATCACATGCGAGGCCTGGGATAGAATGGGTAGGATAAAGCAATTTGTAAAAAGGTGGCATCCCTGGGCTTCCCTGGTGGCGGTGGTTGAGAGTCCGCCTGCCGATGCAGGGGAGACGGCTTCGTGCCCCGGTCCGGGAAGATCCCACATGGTTGCGGAGCGGCTGGGCCCGTGAGCCATGGCCGCTGAGCCTGCGCGTCCGGAGCCTGTGCTCCGCAACGGGGGAGGCCACAACAGTGAGAGGCCCGCGTACCACAAAAAAAAAAAAAAAAAAAAAAAAAAAAAAGGTGGCGTCCCTAGCTCACATCATTCGCTACCTGCCGACACTTCATTTTTCTCCTAATCTAGGCAAACCACTATGTTCTTGGTGTGGTAACAAAAAGGAGCAAGCTACACCACTCCTCGCCTCCTTTAAACCCTTTCATCTGGCCTTGCAAGGGAAAACACCCTCAGAGCGCGACTGCAGGTTTAGAGTCGTTCACCCCAGAACCAAGCCCTCAACTCCTCCCGGGAAGGGCGCCAAGGACCCGGGGGCGGGGCGGCGCGGGGAGCGGGATCAGAGGCGGTGTAGGGATATCGGGGGCGGAGCTCGGGGGTGGAGCAAGGGCGGACGGGGCGCCAGGGGAGGGGTTACGGGGGGCGGAGCGTCGGGGCGGGGCCGGAAGACTAGGGGCCCCGGGCGGTGGGACGGGGCATCAGGGACCGGGGGGAGAGGTGATGGGGGCGGGGCGGCGGCGGCTGTGTCCGGCCTGGGAGAAGAGTCCGGTCGAAGCGTGGGCCTGCGATCCCCGACTCGGTTTTGCCCGCTGCCCGGAGCGGTCGAAGCGCAGCGGCCCAGCTCGCCCTCGCGCCCCTCGGAGCGCCCAGAGCCCGCGGTCCAGCGGCGTCCGACCCCGGCCCGTCTCTGGCCGCCCTAGCTGCCGCCGCGGCCCTGCAGGTCTTGGGGGCGAAGGGGTCGGGCTGGCTCCGGCGCGGCCCGTGGCCTCCGCTCACCGCCGGCTTCTGCAGCGGGGGACCGGCCGGGGTCGGGCGGTCGGAGCCGGGGTCACGACCCACCAGCACGCGGCAGCTGGACGGCATCAGGTCAGCGGCCCTCGGGCGTGCGGGGCTGTTCCCAGGGAGGGTGGCCGGCGGGACCCGGGAAGAGAGAGGGGCGGAGGAGGCCGGGCCGCCCGCCGCGCCACCCCACGCGGAGTACAGCGAGGCTAGGTCAGTGGTCAGCTCCGCCCGCCGCGGAGCCCAGTTTATCCATCACAGCGGATCGGTCTGGCGGAGAAGTCCGACGTGGAGGGAATCCGCGGATGCTGCGTTTACAGACGTCCCTTGCCTGGGCCCAGTGGCCTTCACGACGCTTCAGGACGCACACGGAGGATTTAAGTGGGGCTACCTCGGAAAACTCCAGCACTGCCTCTAAACCCAGGCCAAGTCGACAGTGCAGTTGGGCTCAGCGTGGGCAGCCTTGTGGGAGGCTCCACCGCTGCTGTACCTTTGAGAAAGCCCTTCAGTAGAGGGTTCTGTGCCTCACAAACTTGACCTGGCTCCGAGGCGAGGTCAGGCATAGCCGAGCTGCTCCTTGGCCCTCATCGAGAAGTGCCCACGTGAGGGCAGGTAAATCATAGGCTGAAGGACACAGGGTACTGAGCTCTGCCCTTTGGCTCAACAAGCCTAAAACCCTTTTACAAAAACATACCAGGGCACAAACTTGAAAGTGGACGGTGGCGTGGTAAAGGTAGAAGGCCCCAGCCCCATCCAGGCCTCACTCTGACGTTTGCCTGGCCAGGGCAAGAGTGCAGAGGGAGGCCTAGGTAGCATGTCTGAGTATTTAGACCTTACAAATCAAAATGTGAAATATGTTTTCTTCTCCTCCCCTCACAAGTAGGCCGTCATAAGACCTGGAAGGCTGTGTTTGAATTTACAATCCCCGGGCTCCTACGAACTCCCCCAAAGCAGGGGAGAGCCTGCAGCTTTGTTCTTTTCTTCCCACCCTGTGCTGCCTGCCGGCCCTAACTTTATTTAAAATATTTTTAGATTATAAAAGTAATAGATACTTCTTATAGAAAATTTGGAAAATCTAGAAGAACAAAAGGAAGGAAAATAAATTACTGATACTACACCCATGATCATACCACCCAGAGAAGACTGTAATTAATATTTCGCTGTATTTCTTTTTCATCCTTTCCCATGTGTACCCATTTATTTGAATGATCATACATGGGTGTGATTATACAGTATAATTGTATAATATCATCATAGCATTGAATGCTTACTATGTGCCAGGTGATATTTTGAGAACTTTATAGACATGTTAATTTACATAATCTTCCTGTTCTCTAAGGTTGTTACTATAATTATACCTATTTTACAGATGTGAAGACTGAGGGATAGGCAGAAAGTAAGTGATAGATGGGGTGTCAGCCCCCAGCAGCCTCACTGCAGACCACCATGCTGATATTTCTCTCAGAAAATTTCATTGTAATGAGAATGTAGCATTCCATTGCATTGGAATATATTTTAGTTTATATAGCCATTTACTTGTTTTTGTATATTTATATTATTTATAGTTTTTACTATTATAAAATAATGATTTGGTGAACATCTTGGTCCAGACGGCTTTTTGCCCTATTTCAGATTATTTCTTAGAATTCCTAGATCGAGGGTAGGATATTTTTAATGTTGGTGATCTACTGGATTGCCTAAGTATTTCCCACCAGCTTGTGTGGAATCTCAGCCCTTCCTAGACGACAGGCAGGAGACAGACTGTGCCACCCAAGTCACAGCCAACTGACTCTTCCTACCTTCGGTTGATGAGGTGACGGATGACACTCAGAGCTGAAACAGTCTCTTCTGTCTCTGCGGTCAGACCTTAGCCGCTCTTGTGCAGCCCGCTGGCTACTGTATCCACCGAGAAGCAGCGCTGCCCCTCACCTTTCCCATCCTCACGTATGTGCACGAACCCCCATACCCACCAGCAGTTTGGGGTGCTGGTACATATATGTGCATTCCTCTGGAGGAGGGTCATTAGCATTTACCAGATCCTCAAAAGGCGAACCCCCAAAGTCAGGAATATGATATCACATCCCTAAATATATAATTGGTCATTTTATAATAAAGCTGACAAGCACCAAATGTTCATGAACACAAAAGGTAAGTTCCTTAGGCAAAACCTGGGAATCCGTGAAGGTCATTTTCCTTGGAGCGGCTGCGTGGGAAGCAAGCCCACGTCCCCGCCTCCCCTCCCTCCTGCCGGGGTCGAAGGGCAAACATTTATACACTGAAGTCATCATAGTAACACAATCTGTTTAGAGTGTCATGGGAAAAAATGGAGAAATTAGCCAAGTTATTTCATAAGCTGCAAAACTAAGTTAAAGTTCTGGAGATTTGGCGGTGGGGGGGGGGTCTCACCTGAGCCAGTTTCCAGCTCCCCTCTCGGAGCCAATGCATTTTGGAATTCTGTTTATTTTGATGACAGTGGGGTGTTCCCCACCATCTTAATAGAATTGAGAGAGAATCGTGGTGGTAATAGGAGAAGTAATTACTAAGGAAATTACCTCCCAGGCCCTTTCCCACCTGTTTCAGACTTTTAACGCAAGAGCTCCACGCAGGCACCTTTGGGACAGAACTGCTTATTCCCCAGAGGTCAGAGTCAGCCCTCTTCTGCAGCAGGGTTGCTAGGGGAGCGGTTGAGGGGACAGCATCCTCACAGAAGTCATGCTGGGGGACAGACCAGGGGCCTGGAGTCAGACAGAGGTGGCTCAGACCCCATAGCCCCCCTTGTGGATCTGGTGGCCTTAGGGGGTTACTTCCCCAGTGAGCCTTGGTGTCCTGGTTCCTTCCTCCTGGATCTCAGGAAGACCAAATCACACAGTCTGGCTCACCGTCGATATTTAGTGAAAGTTATTCTCTTTGTGACTTCCCCTACCCTTTTGTCATAGAATCTGATACACTGATAGCATATGAAAAGGGCTCTGAAAACAGTAAAGTCACAAAAATTCCTAAGTGTTACTGTCGCACCTCACTCTTGGATGGAAGCGAAGCAGGTGTGTTTGCTCTTCGGGTCATGATGTTGATCCAGACCCACCCGTTCCCCATCATCGCCATGGTGAACGGCCTGGCCACTGCCGCCGGGGGTCAGCTGGTTGCCAGCTGTGACTTTGCTGTGGCGAGTGACAAGTCCTCCTTTGCCACGGCGGGCGTGAACATCGGGCTCTTAGGCTCCACCCCCGGGGTGGCCTTGGGGAGAGCGGAGCCGAGAAAGGTAACTGAACTCCCTGCACCCCCTTGCTAGCTGTGATCCTCCAGTGCCTGTGAGGGTGAGTTCCAGGACTTTCTTGTTGAAAGTACCGTTTGATTCAGGACATTCTGCCCAAAGCAGAGCTGGCGGAATGTACTAATATCTTGTGTTGGGAGGTTATCCCAGTGGCTGGCAGTTTGTAAATCACTGCTTTTCATTCTTGCCCGCCCCTCAATACAGCTGGTTAGGTTTTTAGATATGCTTTGTTTTCATAAAGGTGAACATTTTTTGCACTCTTATTTGAAATGCAGTTCAGACACAGTTTTGTTGCACGGAAAGGGTGCCCATGAGTTATAATAGCATGGTGACATATGCCAGTATAAGAGGCTAGGACACTTTGTCGCTGGCTTCCTGTTTGCCAGCAATCTGTCTCATTCCAGAACAGACTAAAAGTAGCTGATACACCGAGTGTGTCAGGTTTGCAGTGGTTGCAGGAATGTCCTGTACATGGTGTGTCGAATCTGCCCCAGAAGGAGCTGCATTGCCAGAGTTGTTCTGTCGTTGCTAACCCGAGTGAAGTCCACTTCCTTCACAAAGCTTACCTCCTTCCTATAATGTCATAAAGAATGTTTACTGAACAGCTCTTAAGTGGAAACCAGTGGTTTCCTTGTTCTAGAAAAATACATCCTTATTCTCAACTGGAAATCTGTTTTTAAAGGGGGTGCCAGAGTCATAGCAAGTAGGGAATCTAAATTGCTTTCTAGAATATATTAACCATTTTAGCATCAACTAGGAAAATTTGCAGTTGCTCATATGCCAGAGGCACAAAAGAAATGAGCGCCAAGGGAAATCAAGCCACAGGACCAAGAGGTTCAGGGGAGCACACCTGCCTTTCATGCACCACCTCATTAGCTTTTACAGAAATACGTGTTTGTGAGAAAATTCTGGTGACAGATACCTACAAACACACACACTTATGAAAACCAGCTGGACGTGGGCTCCACATTGGAAAAGGTGACCCTCAGAACACAACGGCTTGCTCCAGTGTCCTCAGACTCAGGGGGGTGTCTGGATCCCACCAGGATACACATTTACCTTAAATGTTATATATTAATTCAATAAATACTTCTTAAGTCCCTGCTTGGTACCAGCACATTAAATTAAAATGCATCACAAAGTTATAGTCAGAGCTTATGAACGAAGTATCTTATAATTGTGCAAATCAAATCTCCAGACCTTTTGCACATTAAAGGTGGTTGCCTGGCCAACCTGCTGCTGTTCAGCTTTGACACCTAACATTCTGGAAAGTTCCATGTTAAAGCATTTGAAACCTTTAAATCAGCCGTACTTTCCGGATAAGAATCTATTCTTTCTCAAAATAAACTTTAGGACTTCCCTGGTCACACAGTGGCTAAGAATCTGCCTGCCAATGCAAGGGAATGCGTTCAAGCCCTGGTCGGGGAAGATCCCACATGCTGCGGAGCAACTAAGCCCGTGCGCCGTAACTACTGGGCCTGCGCTCTAGAGCCCGTGCTCCGCAACAAGAGAAGCCACCATAATGAGAAGCCCAAGCACCACAACGAAGAGTAGTCCCCGCTCACCGCAACTAGAGAAAGCCCGCACGCAGCAACGAAGACCCAACACAGACAAAAATAAATTCTCATTTTAAAAAATCTTAAAAACAAACAAGCTTTAAAAATCAAGGCTGGGGCTTCCCTGGTGGCGCAGTGGTTGAGAGTCCGCCTGCCGATACAGGGGACACGGGTTCGTGCCCCGGTCCGGGAAGATCCCATTTGCCGCGGAGCGGCTGGGCCCGTGAGCCATGGCCGCTGAGCCTGCGCGTCCGGAGCCTGTGCTCCGCAACAGGACAGGCCACAACAGTGAGAGGCCCGCGTACCAAAAAAATTTTTTTAAATCAAGGCTTACACTTGAGTCCCAGAAACTTACAAATTGATCATATGTGTCAAATTTTAAATTCGTTTTTGAGAAGAAAGAAGGTAAAAATTTTTTGACAAAAACAGGCCTTAAATTCCCAGGAAGCCCGGTTCTCAGAACCATGTTGCATAAATCTCACCTGCGTGGCCCCCCCAGGAGGAAAACTAGGGATTCACAAAAATCTAAAACCGACCAAAACACACCTGCCTGTCGTCAGTGCTTGGCTACACCCACAGGGACGCATCCATACACGGGCCGCCACCTGCGTGGGTGACAGGCCAGCGTCCCCGTGCACATCCGCCGGGAAGCAAAACTAGCAGGTGCCTTTTGCAAAGTGGCCCGGTCGGGAAGCTCCGCCCCTTTCAACACGGCTGAGGCGGCAGGTGTGGGTCGCCAGTGCCCTCTGCTGGCCACCCTATGGAACTGCCCAGCGTGCGGAGGACGCTGCCTTTTGTCCTGCAGAAACCTTGGCGAGGAGCCCTCGGGTTCCAGCCAGACTGAGCCTGGGCGTGAATCATTTACCACGTCCACGTGTGCAAAGTGTCCCCCTCCCCCGGCTTGAGTTAAATATGCATCTTCGTTGCACGTATAGACGACCTGCTTGGTGCAGCTGCGCCCTGCCCCAGTCAGAGCTGGTCTCCCCCAGCCCCTCAAGCAGTGGGTTCCACGGGCAGTGGGGGGGGAGCACGTGAAAGACCAGAGCCCCGGCTTCCCAAACCAGTCAGGTCTCCGCGGGAACACTTGCTTCCCCCAGTTTACCCACAGTAACTGCATCTGCGGGATCTGAATTCCTAATTGTCTGATTAGATCAGAGTAGAACTTGCAAGACGGAGAGGATGTGAAGTGAAAGCCTTGCTACCCAGCCCGCGTGCAGATCACCAGAGAGCTTGGGAACCGGGGGTCTCAGGCCACCGCCCCCCCAGACCCACCGCGTCAGAATCTGCATGTTTACGGTGACGCTGTGGCCACCACAGGCGTATGTTCAACAGCCCACCTCACGGAAGGGCTGGGGTCTCAGTGACTCGCCGGAGGTCTCCCGGCTGATGAAGTTAACCCATGATCCCCTGTCAGGTCCTTCCCTTCCAGTCCTGCCGAATCGCAGCCCGAATGCTGACGCACCACCAGCTAGTTCTTCTCCTACACGTGACTTGAGGAACTCCAGAGACCCCTCTGCTTTAAATAACCAGGGGCCTTGATACCTAACGCCAACATTGGAGATTCGATCAAATTTACAGGAGGAAGAAGCCTGTTAATAACAGGCACTGCATTTACTAGGGGCCTCCTGGGTGCCCCGCACTGGAGTATAAGTTTTACACAGCTTTCTCCAATCTTCACAATTCTGCAGGAGAATGGGAATCTTTACTCCCATTTTTTCAGATGAGGAAACAGACTCAGAGGGTTAAACTGCCTCCTTAAGTTCGTGTGGTTGGAACTTGGGGACATCAGACACCAGGGGTCAGCCTTGAGGATCAGCCTTGGCTTCAGGCGCTTTTGGTTGCTTTTAATACAGCTATTCTGGGAATCACCACCTCGTTAGGGGGACCCTAACAAGGGCTGATTACAGAAAAGGGGTGAGAGGAGGTATTTTCTTCTCTCATCTGAAGTTTCAGGGGAAACAGTAAGTAAAGATTGTGATAATTGGTCATAAAATAGGCTTTCTTTTTCTCAGGGAATGCCACTCTATTATCTAATCCTTGGGGGTACAACCCCTATAAATCAGTGTGGTGCTAAATAGCGTTACCCCACCAGGCAGGTAAGGACACTGATGCCAGAGGCGGCCATGAACTAGGTAGGACCAGGTAAGAAGCTGAAGGCAGGCCAGGAACACGAGTGCCCGGGATAGGGGGTGACTCTCATGTCCTCTTGCTCCTTCCCCAGATCGGACCCCCTGGCCCCTGCCCTTCGCTGGGACTCGCTGGGAGTCTTCAGAGGCATCTTACTTAGCAGCCCTGGATCAGCAGCACCCGTTTTTAGCTCCACATTCAAATAGGCGCTTCAAACATGCTTTGCAGTGACAATGCTCTTCCTGTTCAACTATGAAGTAGTCTCTGTAGCTCCTGCTGTCTCCAACATGTCATCATGAAATTTCCAAAATTGGACAGCATTGGGATGTAGTCCTCTCCGCTAACGGCAGAGGAGAAAATGGGGCCAACGTCGCCTTGTCCCTGGCGGCCAGTCCAGCCCACTGTGTGCTCCATCTGTACCTATGATGGCATCTGTACCCGCCTTCTGGCCTCTCCTCCTCCACCAAAGCCCAATCCCTCCGTGATACGATCTAGTCTCATGATTGAAAAAACCACCTTAATCAGTGGTTCTAAACTGGGAGCGATATCGGCGTACCAGGGGCCGTTTGGCAGTGCCTTGATTGTCACAAGTTGAGACAGGGGTATTACTGCCCGGTAGATAGAGGCCAGGGATGCCACAAACATCCGACAACGCCCAGGACAGCCCCACACAACAAAAAAATTATCTGGTCCAAAACATACAATAGCCCTGAGGTTGAAAAAAACCATGACCTAAGTGCTGATGATACCGCAAGCTAGTCCAACGATCTGTAACAAACCACCCTCAACTCAGTGGCTCCAAACAATAGTAATTTGTTTAGCTCGTGAATCTGCAACTTGGACAGGGCTCAGATAGGAAGGCTCATCTCTGCACCACAGTGTCCGTGGCCTCAGCTGGGAAGATTTGAAAGGGGAGCGTGACAGCTGGGGGCAGTGGTCTGAGGGCCCGCCTGCTCCCACATCTGGCTGTTGAGGCTGCCTCTCAGCTGGGACCTCGGCTGGGCTGGTCAGGGGCACACACAGCACAGCCTCGGTGTGGCTTGGGCTTCCTCACGGCATGGCAGCTGGGCTCCGAGGCTGAGCAGCCAGAGAGAAAGAACCAGTGGAAGCCGTGACCTGGCCTCTGCAGGACTGTGGCATCACCTCTCCTGTACTGTGTTTGCCTCCATCCATCCACTCCTTAAATCACTCACCAATAAATATCCTGGCGGCTGCCTACTATGTGCCAGGTACTCTTCTGGTGCTGGTGATACAGAAATAAACAGAACAGTAAAAAAAAAAAAAAAAAAAAAGGTCTCTGACCTAGTGAAGTTTATGTGCCAACAAAGCAGATAATACAATAAACAAAATGAATGTGTAAAATATATAGTAAATGGTGAAAGTGCAAAGGAAGACAATGCAGCCAGAAGGGGGGATGGTGCGGGGGTGTGAGCTGTGATTTCAATAGAGTGGTGACACGTGACCTGAAGGAGATGAGGAGGGTCCCCCCCTCTCCTGGATGCTCATGGATCCCATCCCTAGCGGGAGTCGGGGGATGGAAGACCTCAGGGGTGATGGGGGACATGGTGTTCGAGGAGCAGGTAACTGGGCCGAGCGTCAGGGTACGTACAGCCTCTGCAGAGTGAACCGGGGCGGGTGGGGCCTGGGCAGCGCTGGGTCGCAGGATGGCCGGAGCCTAGGTAACGGCCCCTGTCCCCTCCCACGGGTGGCCTTGGAGATGCTCTTCACCGGGGAGCCCGTTTCTGCGCGGGAGGCCCCGCCCCGCGGGCTGCCGAGCAGGGTGGTGGAGACCGTGCGGATCGCGAGGCACGTGGCCTCACCGGTGCCGTCCCTGGGCAAAGCCGCCTTCTCCAGGCAGCTGGCTCAGGGCCTCAGGCCCGCCTGCCACCTCACCTCCCAGACCACGGTGGACAAGCTGGGCCTGCCGGATGGCCAGGAGGGGGTCGAGGCCTTCCTCCAGAAGAGGAAGCCCGCCCGGTCACACTGAGCGGCCTCACCAGAGGAACCGGGCGCCGTGAGCCCAGTGGGCAGCGCTCAGCGTTCCCCCCCACCGGCCCCACCCGTGACCTTCCGACCCCCAGACACCACCGCTGCCTCGTGACTGTAGCAGAGCCGGCCTGCTTTTCCGGCCTCAGTCACGTCTCAGTGCACGGGGTCTGGGTTACGGGCCGGCGCTCCCTGGGGAAGGGGTGACCTGGAGAGCCGGGTGCTAACGTGAGCGGAAGGCTGTGAGCACACAAGAAAGTCCATGTGTGACGCTCCTTCCCAGGACCTTAGGTGAGGGGATGCCCCACCCCCGCATCCAGGGGAGCAGGTGAAGATAAAACTGAGGCGAGGAGGGAGGATTTCAGCGCGACTCTGTGACCGGAAAGGGGCCCCAAGGTGGAGGTGGTGCCAGGTGCCGACGACAGAAACATCGCAGATCTCCACGAGACGCTCTCCCCTCTGAAAATCCTCTTGATTCTATTGAGAAATAATCATGCCTCTGGCTTTGGGATAATCTGATGGGGTCTTTTAAAGATTACCTATTTAGGGCTTCCCTGGTGGCACAGTGGTTGAGAATCCGCCTGCTGATGCAGGGGACACGGGTTCGTGCCCCGATCCGGGAAGATCCCACATGCCGCGGAGCGGCTGGGCCCGTGAGCCATGGCCGCTGAGCCTGCGCGTCCGGAGCCTGTGCTCCGCAACGGGAGAGGCCACAACAGTGAGAGGCAATTTTAACTTCCCAACCAGACTGTAAGCTCGTTGAGAGAAGAAAATCAGTGAACTCTTTCTTTGATGCCTGTGCTGATGGACGTCTAGTAGGTGCCTGGTGCTTCTGTAACGAAGGTCCCTGCCACCAGGGTACTGGGAGCCCGGACCCTGGGCTAACCCTGAGGATAAAAGCATCAGGGAGAGAAAGGAGGGACGCAGAACACACATTCTCCCCACGAAGGATCACCTCCTCCGGAAGCATTTCCAAACTCTGCTCAGCTTCTGGTAAAGAATCCAGACTAGCCTCAAGCATTTGAGTCCCCCAGAGGTGGTTTAGGACCTAAACATCTTACTTTCTGGCTTCTGGTCCAGTTAGGCCCCAGAAATGTCCCAGACCTCTCCTCCGCCAGCTCACACCCGGGGCTGATCATGTTTTTTAAGGCCAATGTTTTTTTTTTTAACCTATGAGTAGAGTGGCTGTAAATGTAATTAGTACCAAAGACAGAGACCCGTGAGGCTCTACCCGGTGGTTCTCATTCTAATCACGGGGGCAAGCAGCCCCTGGAAGGGAGGTCCCCTAGTGGGTGTCTGTTGAGATTGGCCTTTTTTTTTTTTTTTTCTTTGCCAGAGTTTAGGAAGGTGAAAAAGAGTGTTTTCTTGGAGGGCTTCCCTGGTGGCGCAGTGGTTAAGAATCTACCTGCCAGTGCAGGGGACACGGGTTTGAGCTCTGGTCAGGGAAAATCCTACATGCCACGGAGCAACTAAGTCCGTGCGCTACAACTACTGAAGCCCGCATGCCTAGAGCCCATGCCCTGAAACAAGAGAAGCCACTGCAATGAGAAGCCCGCGCACCACAACGAAGAGCAGCCCCTGCTCGCCGCAACTAGAGAAAGCCCGCGCGCAGCAACGAAGACCCAACGCAGCCAAAAATAAATAAATGTAAAAAAGAATGTTTTCTTGGTAAGGAGGAGCTTGTTACTGAGAATGTTCCTCAGAAGAAGAAAGATCATCGGAGCCACCAGTCCCTGGAGCCCAGTACACACCAGCACCCCCTGTACATCCTCATTCAGTCACCACCAGAATCCAGCAGAGCAGGGCCACCATCACCTCCAGCTTACAGATGGGTGGTGGAGACCGGGGAGAGGGAGGGTCCCAGACTCTGGCGATAAGGCCGTGGATGCCCTCCACCACCACCACCACCACCACCCCGCCGGCTGCCCACCTTGTCGGGGAGCCTGGGCTGGGGTGGGGCCGGCCTGAAGACCTGACCCCTGCCCCTCAACTTTCCAGAACCCAGGGCTGGACTAAGCAGCCCCCTGGAGGACTTTGCCAGTGCACCGGGGACGTGGGATTTGACTATTGGCAAATCACCAGTGGAGTTTTACTACAAATCTGATAAACAACTGTCTGAAACTTCAACCCAGGCTGTGAAGGACTGGCCGTCATGATCTGCTCAAAAATAATCCGCCGCTGGGGCCCCTGCGGGTTGCCCGCCATGGGAGTTGCTGTGTGGCTGTTGATAGATCCCACGGTGTGGCTGTTGATAGATCCCACGGAAATGTTTAAGCATTTCCGGGCTTTGGAGACAGTTAGCAAAGCCTTCTCACACGTTCCAAGGAAAACCAAGTTGCCTTTCCAGTTTCTGTATGAGCGGCACCATAGCCTCCAACCAGGAAATCCTCTGGCCTCTAGGCTGGCTTCCCAACCTGTGAGCTGAAGTGCCTCAGGGACTTGCTATAAATCTTAATAATCGCCGGAGCAGAAAATAATCCAGAAGGAAAATCTGCTACCCAAACACCAGTGTCATATAATTCACCCCAAAGGCAAATACAGACTGGGGGTTAATTTGCATCTCTGCTTCCTTCCACTGGGATATTGAATGAAACCTTTCCGATCACCACCACAGATGACCTGCTTTTGGAAAGCCTTGTGTGTTCATCTTTCCCTCTGTACCATTTACTGCTCGGGGAGCTTTGCTGAGCTCAGCCCAGAAGATCCCACACCAGCAGATTCAGGGGCTAGAAAGTCAGCGAAAGGGGCCTTTTGATTCTGCACGGCCTGGGGGAGAGAGCATTCCCAAGGCCGGCCTCAGCCCGCCCCAAAACAAAAAGATGACGTGAATAAATGACTGATTTTACACCAACAAATTGGGGGGGCCTGCCAGGAGATTTACTGAGCCGAAACTCTTGCCAGGCAGCCCTCAGAAGGAGCGCTCTCTGCTCCCCTGGTGCGTGCGAGGCTCAGAGTAGTTAAGACATTGGCCACAGTTGAGCCAGCATCTATATGACTCTGAATCCCGTGCCTCTGACACCACACCGCAGTCCTCCTAATCCACCGAAAAGATCACGGTTCCAGCCTGGAGAGACGCACGACCAACGCACTCAAAGGAAACCAATCAGAAATGGCAGAGCCAGGGCAACACAGCTTTGCTTACCGAGCGGATGCAGGAGAAGCACAGATTCAACCTCGAAGAACACCGAGTTCAAGTCCGAGGATTGCCACCATCTAGCTGTGTGACGGTGCAGGTGACGGAGCCTCTTTCAGCGCCCAGGTCCCCTTCTGGGGCCCTCTCGGCCTCCCGGTTCTGACACTGCAGATTCTACAGCAATGGAAACTTGCTGTGAAACCTGAAACAGGTAGCTTTGCCCAGAGAAAATGCTCTTTTACGAAAGGAGAAGATGGGCCTCTTTCCCTAGAAGTGGTGAACAGTGAAAACACCTGATTACATTGGAGAACGAGAAATCCATTACAGAGCCTCAGAGCCTGGGGGCCACACCTGAACCTTTTAAAAATGTCCGGCTGGGAAGCACCTACCGAGTGAAATCGGCAGTCATCCTAATTTTGTCTTGGGGCCCCCTTTCCTCTCTCCATCCTCTGAAAACCCACTGCACTAAGCTTTTAAATTGTTTTAAAATATTTGACCAATGAATGATTATTCTTTCCTGGCAGTCGTCAAGAGGCCAGAGTTCATATCAGCCTTATTGAAGCTCACCTGTTACTGTTAATAAACTTATGAAATTTCAGTCTTGCAAGCGTTTTTCTCTCATGTTCTGGAGCCCAGAATGTATTTTTCAGGTCCCAAGAAGCTGGCAGGCCGTCCTGGGCCTGCAGGATGGGAGGGCCCAGCCCACTCGGGCTCCCTGGGGGAGGGGAGGTCGCTGTCCCACAGGAAAGGGGGAGGGAAGGCTGGGGGCCGGGTGAGTCCAGTGTTGTGGGGTCTATGCTCCTCTGACGTCCTCGCTGATTTTCCTAACGATGTTTCCTTCCAAGCTGCCTTTCCTGCCCGGGAATGTCTCAGCTCTGACCCAATTTGCAAGTATTTGTTCACAGATTTAAGAAATCTTTCCCTTTCCTGCTGTATGTTTTCAATATTCACCTTACCTAACTCTGTATTGAGATGGTACTGGCCACGTTTAGAAATTTCTAGGAATCTAGAAACAGGAAAAAAAAATGTGTTGATCAAAGTGGAGCGTGATTTAAAGCTTATCAGTGCTTCGACTGATGTAGTGATTGCTCTGTGCGAGGCACTGTTTAAGCATTTTCTGGATGTTAGTACATGAATCCTCATAAAGTCTCTATGCACTAGGCTTTATGAACCCCATTCTACAGAAAAGAAACTAAAACACAAAGATACTAAGTGACTTGCCTGTCATCACACAGACCTAGCAGGGCTAGGTCTGAAATCCAGGGGGTCTGGCTGTGAGCACGGACTCTACCCCAGACCACCCTGCTGCCCCTCTTACTGGCTTTGAGGTGACGGCGACATTCCATCACTTTGTAGACACTTCTGTTGTGCAGGAAGCACACTGAATTATTCTTTTAAATCACAGTCTAGTGTATCATGCTCCCTGCCCCCAAACAAGAGTGTGCGTTCCTACAGGGCCACATCAGTCCTCTGTTGTTTATTTCTCAGCACCTGGACACTGCCCCGCACAGCACAGATCTCCCATGAGACTTTCCGGGTCCAGCTGAATGCAGCCAGGGTGCAATTTCCCCCCACACCCTCACCCCGTCCAGGCTTGTGACACAGACATGAGAAATTTCTTAAAATGCTCAAACCACATTTTCTAAATCAGTTTTGCAAAGTTAAATAGCTCAGCAAAACGTGAATTAAATCCATGTTTTCTCCGTAGGTCCGTGGAAGTCGACAGTGCCTCTGTGTAGGTCGATATTCAGGAGTTACTTTGGATGAAATCAGATCCAGGGGTTCCAAAAAGCCCATTTTCTTTCTTTAAAGCACAGCTGAAGCATGTTTTGGCCTCCAAATGCTTGCACTTCTGGTGATAGAACAGAGAGAAAATAAATGGTTGGTTGGCAAAGGGGAGAAGACAGCTAATAGATTTGCTCTTGACAGACTCTATTGAAACAGTTAATATGCCTATTTAAACCAAAATTGGCTCATTTGTTACTGCTGTCAAAGTTATTATTCTGATCCTTTGATAATTATCCCTTAAGTTACCAAGTCAGTCTGTCCAGTTTTCACGCATGAAGTTTCTTCAAGGCCCTAGTCGCATATCAGCAACCCCACCCGGTCCCTAAAGGAGGATGGACAGTTGCCAGGGTCACTCACTGTATCCCTCACCCCACCCAGCCCACCCACCCCAGGGACTCCTCACACCTGTCCTCCTGCCAGTCTAGTGGTGAACCCCACACACACAAGTTACCACGTTCCCGTGAAAGCAGATTTAATTTCCTTTATTTCAGTTGCATGGATTTTTTTTTCCCCTGGGTCTATTTCCAAAAGAAACAGTTGAAAGGATTTTAAAACATCACTGCATGTATTTATTGAGTCTAAACTGCAGAGCGCCGTGCGAGGCATCATGTGATGTTTTTTTTAAGACAATTCCGACTCTCCAGGAACTTACTCTAGTAGATAAGTCACGACCACGTTAAAACTCAAATACAAAATAGCTGTCATGCACGGGAGTCAGGTAGCTGGGCTGCCTCTGTGCCCACGCCCTGTGACTCGCCGCGTGATGTGGGGCTAGTCGTCGAACCTCTTCGAGCCTCAGGTTCCTCATGGTTAGAAGGGGGATGATAGTGATACCTGGCTCCTAAGTGGTTGGAGGATTAACATAGATGAGACTTGATGACCCCCCCCCCCCCGCCTCCCAGTGACCCACCTCCATATCACGTGCAGCTGTGGTGGGCACGTTCCACAGATAACAGCTTCCCCCCGTTATGAAATGAGCTGTGTTCCCACAAAGTTCATATGTGGAACTACCCCTGTCCCCCAATGGGACTGTTTCTGGAACTAGTGCCTATAAGGAGGTAGTAAGGTTAAATGAGGTCATAAGGATGGATCCCTAATCTAGAAGGATTAGTGTCCTTATAAGCAGAAGGAGAGACACCAGGGATATTTATGCACAGAGGAAAGGCCGTCCACAAGCCAAGGAAAGAGGCCTCGGGAGAAACCAAACCTGCCCACACCTTGACCTTGGACTTCCAGCTTCCAGAACTGGGAGGAAATACATTTGTTTTGAAGTCCTCCGGTCCTCCACGTGTTCTGTTAGAGCGAGCAGACTAAGATCCGCCCCCAAGCGCTTTGTCTCCGCCTCTGCGGTGGTGCTGGCTCTCCAGTAACGGGCTCAGCCTTCAACACAAACCCCAGAGTGGCGGGGAGGTAAGGCCTCCAGGGACACCCCTCCACACAGCAGGTGGGGTGTGTGGATAACCGCCCCGGGGCCCTGGCCGTGGGAGGGAGAAGCTCTCAGGTGCGGGGCTGTGTCTTCTCAGGCGGGACCGGCGGGGCTGAGCCCACCACCCACAGCGCTGACCTGCTCGTTAACGCAAACTTCATCTGCTTTTCTCCTTCCTGCCTCACCTGGTCCCACGCCCTCACCTGTGCTTCCTGGGATGACCTTCCAAATAAACCGCCTTCACACGGGCCCTTGATTCGGGGTCCGCCTTTGGGGAACCCAAACGAAGTCAAGGGATAGATTCACATCAGTCACTCAGGGAACACCCTCCATCCCTCACCCAAAAGAAGTGGAAACGAGATTTAGCCACGGAAGACACGTTACAGTGGGGCCATCTGACCGGTTGCTAAATGAACACCACAGGAAATAAGTATTACAGGAACCAAGAGGAAAAATCAATTCTGGCTCATTCGTGGGCGGATGGAATCTTCTACGTGAAGCTCTAGCTCTTCAGGCCAGAAGGGATCTCAGCGCCCAGTTACCTTACAAACTGTGACATCACACAGACAAGGTCTAGATGACTAAAAAGATATAGACCTAGCCAGCCCTGGTACTCAACGCAGGATGTTCTGACCAGAAGCTGGGGTGCCCTTCCTGGCGACATCCCCTCGAGGCTGTCAGGGTGAGCAGCCCCATAAACAATCCACGCTTTCCGGAAGTTTCCTTAGCAACGTCCAGGAAAAAGACTGAGCAAGCGCCTGGTCCCCAAACTCCCCTCCAGTGGGCCCTGGAGAAGGAATTTATGAGCTGCTGCATCTCTAGTCCCTTCCTTGACATTTACTGGCTTTTTGATGAAGGTTAGAGCAATTTTTCTGTCAACAGCTTCTCATTAGGGGCCTGGTGATGTTCTTTGTGACCATTATTTTACTCGGCATCATGCCTGGTCACTGTGAGGAAAAGAGGTTCCGCTTAGAAAGCCTCAGCAAAGAGCTCAGGTTATCCCACTTAAATATTCCTCGGGGCCGACAGCGCCCGAGGCTTGTGTACTGAACTCAGACAACAAGCCAGCCTTGCACGAACCGCTCAGCTTCTGGCATGGTGCCTCCCCACCTCTTTTTAAACACATAGTTCAGGTTTAATTCTCTGTTTCTTTTAAAAATGAATTATGGAGAACTTGGAGGTGAAATAATCACTAGGACTTACTTCTCAGAGACCACAGGTACTCACCACGAATGACAAGTCTGCCTTGGAAAAGCCTGGAACCAGCAGGTGTTAGAGGAAGGTGTCCGGTTCCCCTGATGGACTGTTTATCTCGCCCCTGAAATGCACTGTCTGCACACGGTGATGCTTTAGGAAAGCATCTGGAGACGTCTGAGGCTCCTGTCATTCTTCCTTCATACACCCTCCTCCGCCTTCCCTACAACCGTGAATCTAGCCTGGAATGGCTCTTTTTCCAAAAAAGCGTTTTTTATTATGAACAATTTCAAACACAGGGAAAAGATGAGAGAATGTGGTAATAAACTACCATGTACTCGTGGCCCAGCTTTCACAATCCTCAGCGGATAGTTTATCAATCTCGTGTCACCTGTCCCATCCCCACTCCCCTCCGGTCCCCACCCAGACTCTTCTGAAGTGGATCCCAGAGTCACCTCCTCAGAACAGAACGACACTGCTCTCACCCAAGAAATTCCAAGGGATTTGGGAGCTCTGTGTAGGGAAACACGGTCAAGGAGCAAATATTAGGACAAAAGATGCTCCTGGTGCACTTATCACTCAGGAAATGACAAGGGTCTCAGGAGCCCTGCGCCAGGACCTGGGGACAGAGACCAGCATATACATGTTCTCTTATCTCACAACAACCCCTTGGATGTCTTTCCCTCCTGTTCCCAGGGATCATTTTCCAAAATAACTACCTCCATGCAGACCTGGGGCTCAGGCTCTGCTTTCCGGGGGAAACCCAGGCTGAGATGCCAACCAGGGGAGGGGCCAAGGGATTTCCAAGAATGCCAGCAAAGGGAGTCCCAGGGTGACCACCAGGCACCAGACCCTTGTTCAATTAGAATCTCTGGTTCTCAGCGCTTGAAGCTGCAGTTCCAAACTTCTCCAGCAGAGGGAAGTGGTAGCTTAGCTCTAGATGGACATCTCCACGGCCTAACTGCTGCCAGGTTACCTGGACTGGAAAATCACTTTTGCTTTTTAGTCCTGAGAATAAAAGAAACGTATTTAGCAGATTCAATACTAGTAAAGTTAGTTAGATGTCCGTTCATCTGAGGCAGTGGAGAGGAAGAAGTTCAGAAATATAATTGTTTGCTTTTTTTTTTTTTTTTTTTTTTTTTTTTTTGCGGTATGCGGGCCTCTCACTGTTGTGGCCTCTCCCGTTGCGGAGCACAGGCTCCGGACGCGCAGGCCTAGAGGCCACGGCTCACGGGCTTAGTTGCTCCGCGGCATGTGGGATCTTCCCGGACCAGGGCACGAACCCGTGTCTCCTGCATCGGCAGGCGGATTCTCAACGACTGCGCCACCAGGGAAGCCCTGCTTTTCTTTTTTTAATAAGAGTCAGCTGATCTCATAGTGTGCTATAAAGATGGCTCCCTGTATTATTTTTTTTTTTTTTGCGTTACGTAGGCCTCTCACCGCTGTGGCCCCTCCCTCTGTGGAGCACAGGCTCCACGGCATGTGGGATCTTCCCGGTCCGGGGCACGAACCCGTGTCCCCTGCATCAGCAGGCAGGCCCCCAACCGCTGCGCCACCAGGGAAGCCCGCTCCCTGTATTTTTATTCCTGGGTGGTCATCAGAGGAAAGCCTCCATATCAGGGTTTCTCAAGCTCAGCACTGTGGACATTTGAGGCCAGACAATCCTTTGTTGTGGGGTTGTCCGGGCATTGCAGGATGTTTAGCAGCATCCCTGGCTTCTTTCTACCCATGAGATGCCAATAGACCGCCCCGCCCCCAACCCCTTGTGACAACCAAAATTGTCTCCAGATTTTGCCAAATGTCCTCAAGGGGGTGGAGGAACAAAATCACCCCAGTTGAGAACCTGGGTGATTATCTGGGCCAGTTAGTTTATCGGCGGAACAAAGTATTGATGCTGCAAATGAGGCCAGAACCATGTTTTCAAGCCTGCCTCGGGCTGTTAATATCAAAGGGCAGCGTTTACTGAGAGCTTTTCGGGCCCTGGGCTAAGAACTTCTGTTCTAGTCCCAGGCCCACCTCGGAGCAGAACTCAGCACCCTCTACTCTCCCCAAAGAGATTCAACTCTCAGAAAGCATTAAAGGGAAATGGGAATATTCCTGAAGATGACCTGAGGAGACAAAGACAAGCCTCTTCCTAAGACTCTTCCTTTGACTGTTCTTGACCCCAAAATTCCTCTGCCAGGCCTGGTGGGTAGAGAGGAAAATTCTTCTGTCTTCAGCTGCAGCTCACCCTGCACCCCTCACAAAACCATTACTCCTCCAGCGCACCCCATCCCAAGACTCTTATCAAAGTACCCCCCCATCAAACAAGTTTCTTGCTAACATGGAAGATTTTTCTCCATATTGTTACACCTTCATTCACCTCATTTTTATAGATGAGGATGCCGAAGGATTGTCCCCAAAATCATACAGCCAAAAAGTGATGGAAGCAGGACTTGGACTCCAGACAGAGAAGGAACATCTGTCAGGGCGCATGATGCTTTCACAGGCTCGGAAAAGTGTTTTCGTGTTCATTTCTTTTAACATCAGAAGAATGTCATTATAAAATATAATTTTAAATTTTTTCATGGAGGAAGGAGCGCATCAAGGCAAAAGTGCCTGGGGTCCCGTAAAGTTATCCTGCACCCCGACATTGTGCTCCATTGTTGGTGAGGGTGTAGCTGACACACACCTGCCTGCTTGATACAGAGCCAGCCTTGGTGCAGCATAAGACTGACCTCAATATTGGGGGAAAAATGTAAAAGTACAGGTCTTAGCTATTATGGGGTCAGTGGTATCATTTTCATAGATTCATTTATTCACTCAACAAACATTTCAAATGGCCTGCTGTAAATGAAAAAATAAAAATTTTTAATATTATTAAACTTTTGCTTTAAATACTATTAAATACGTTAGTTCTAAGTTATGAAAAGTAGAGATTTTTAAAAATTTGACACTAAATCCTGAGGGACCGTGATCTCATTGGATATTTTTCCAACACTAGACTTGGGGATGGGGCGGAGTCATGATCCTTCACTCATTTCACTGCACCATCTCTGTGCCAACTAGAGGTGGGGTGATGTCTTAGTTTGCTTGGGCAGCCATGGACTGGGCAACTTAAACAACAGAAATTAATTTTCTTATAGTTCTGGAGGCTGGAAGTCCAAGACCATGCCAGTCAAAGTGCTGGCATGGTCTCGTCCTGGTGAGGGCTCTTCTTCCTGACTTGTAGATGGCTGCCTTATCAGTGGGTCCTCACATGGCAGAGAGAGATCTTTGGTATCTCTTCCTCTTCTTATAAGGGCATCAGTCCCGTCGGATCAGGGCTCCATCCTTATGACCTCGTTTAACCTCAATCACCACCTTAAAGGCCCCCATCTCCAATTCAGTCATATGAGGGGGTTGGGACTTCAACATATGAATTTGGGGGTGACAATTCAGTCCACAGCTGGTGAGCTGGTCAAACAATTTATAGCTGGTATATTTTTAGTATTTAATTGCAAGCCTGCCCTAAACAATCAAGGAGGAAGGGTGTAGTTCTTTGAGCATTCTTCCCCAAAACCTCACCTCTTCTCTGCTCCTTTGCTCCAATTAAAGTGGAATATAATGATGTCATACCCTGATGGTAATCTCTTCTTTCATGGCTGGAGCTGGTGGGTAATAGGGGTTCTTTCTGTTTGGGATGAGGTGGGATGTTTTGGGTTAGGTTTGGGTTTCTTCTTCTTCTCTACTCTGAGAACAAGAAAAGGCAGGATTCCTGTCTAGGAAGGGTGGCAAATTACTGTGGAAAGAAATTCTATCAGAATTGACCATTCCATTCAGCAGCTAACATTTTTCAGTAGTCTCTGTTTTCTGCTAAGCTCCACTTCTCCACAGTTGACTCTGATTTTGAAGTCCATTTTAATGGATATACAAAAAAAGAGAAATAAGATTTTTTGAAAATGTATTTAGTGGGGGCACAAAATTATACCATTAATTGCGTTTTGTTTGGTCTGATCTTACATTCCCTGAGCACATAGTCCTGCTTGGCTGAATGCCCCTCTTTCTATTTGCATAATAATTTCTTGACATTCAGATGATTCTCAGATGTTTAATCTTCCCTAACCACCCAATCTAGAGTCCTCTGGTCACGCCATCCACCACCTCCCTTTAATTCCCTTCTCAGCACCTACAACTTTGATTTTCTTTCTTTTCTCTCTTTTCTTTTCCCTCCCTCTCTTGTTTACTTTTTTTGCATGAGACTATAAGCTGCATGAGGGCAGGGACCCTGACTGTCTTCTTCATCTCTGTACCTCTCATTTCAAGGACATGCCTGGCATAAAGTAGGCACTCAACCATTATTTGTGGAATGCACAAATGAATGGGTGAATGAATGAATAAGATCTCAGCAAGGAGAAGGCTTTTTATCTTGGTTCAGCAGTTTCTAGCTTTGCTTGGAGAGCTCTTTACAACCACTGAGAGGATTGCAAAAGGAATTAAGGCCAAGGAGAAAGAATTCTTAACAGTGGAAGAGAGAGAATATAGAAGCAAAGAAGCAAGGATGAAGCATGGGAACTCAAGAATTCCCCTCAAAGGTGAAAAACCTGTACCATGAAAACTATAAGACACTGGTAAAAGGAACTGAAGATGGTACAAATAAATGGAAGGATAGTCCATGCTCATGGATTAGAAGAATTAATATTGTTAATATGGCAATACTACCCAAAGCCACCTTGAGATTCAGTGCAATCCCTATGAAAATTCCAATGGCATTTTTCACAGAAATAGAACAAATATTCCTAAAATCTGTGTGGAACCACAAAAGACCCCAAATAGCCAACATAATCTTGAGAAAGAAGAACAAAGCTGGAGGTATCATGCTTCTTGATTTCAAACTATACTACAAGCTACAGCAATCAAAACAGGATGGTATTGGCATAAAAACAGACACTTAGATCAATGGAACAGAATAGAGAGCCCAGAAATAAATCCATGCATATATGGTCCATTTACAACAGAGGAGCCAACAATGTACGATGGGGAGAAGACAGTCTCTTCAATAAATGGTGTTGGGAAAGCTAGACTGCTATATGCAAAAGGTATTGGGTTACAATATGATTAGAGCTGGCATTATATAACATAATGCTGTATAACAAAGATAATTCATGTTTTTTTACTAGAGAACTACTATGCAGTCACCCAAAAAAATTTTGTAGAAAGAGGCACTGCAGGAAATAAAAAGAAGTATACACAAGGGTCCTACTTGTTCAAGTTTCCAAGAGTGGACTTAAAGCTATCTTCACTTCGGTAGCCCAGACGCAATTGTCAATGACTGTCATAATTCCCTCTTAGGGCCATGCATGTTAGAACCACCTGGAATGTTTAATGCCAGACCTGTTGAAGCAGAATCTCTGGGTTTGGAGGAATGCAGGTATTTGCAATTTTAACAAGTTCCTCTGTTGATCCTTATACATTATATCAAGAGGAAGAGAGAGAGAGCAAGTAGAAAATTTTCTGGTACCGAACACACAAGTTCACATTCAATAACACTCCTCCACTCCTGTGTTTGTTTTGTCTAGTCCTAAAGTTGCTTTTATTAAGGGAGTTGAGATACTGGCCCATGAAGCTTATTTGTTTGTTTTTTAAATGCTGCTTTGATTTCTCAGTCGGGCTGGGTTTACATTGCCCTTGGCGTCCTCCCAGAGAATTTTAGTGCCATTGAGAAAATCAGTCTGATACCCCCTTTACTTATCCCTTCCACTTTTGGAGCACTATGTCGTAGGAGGTCCCCAACTTTAGACATCTGAAACTCAGAGTCGTGTATAGAGGCACGGGTTTGGACCCTGGCTAGACTTCAAGAGCAACAAGGAAAACTCCAGGGAGAGTGGACCTTCCCCAAGGGCACTGAGGATGCTGGCAGGCTGCAAAAGTCAATTTCAATAACAATGACAAACTAGTTGGGGTTCTTCAGATGATGTGTTGTATTAATGGCCTCCCTGCTTAAACGCCTGAACGGGCAGGGATTTGAAATGAGGATCTTGCAAGAAATGGACATACCTTGAAGATGAGGTCTATTCTTATAAGTTGTATAGAGCACCGCAAGTAAGATACGTGTATAAAGCCTCATTAATAACAACAGTAGGGACTTCCCTGGTGGCTCAGTGGTTAAGAATCCGCCTGCCAATGCAGGAGACACGGGTTCGATCCCTGGTCCCACATGCCTCGGAGCAACTAAGCCAGTGCGCCACAACTACTGAGCCCACACACTGCAACTACTGAGCCCGTGCTCCACAAGAGAAGCCACCGCAATGAGAAGTCTGTGCACCACAGTGAAGAGTAGCCCCACTCACTGCAACTAGAGAAAGCCCGCACGCAGCAACGAAGACCCAATACAGCCTAAAATAAATAACTTTATTTTTTAAAATTAAATAAAAAGTAATAAATAAAGGTCATAGCATTAAAAAAAAATAATAACAACAGTAGTTTAAGCTCTACTCAGTTCCAATGAGTTTTTGGTGTGTGTCAGAAGTTGTCAACCAATCAAGTACACAAGTGCCCACCTTCCCCCAAGAGGGAAAGTCAATAACAAGAGACACGCTGAGGGCCCACCTCCAGCTCTGCCAGCGCCTTCTGACTACTCAGCACTGCCCAGCAGGTCACAAAGCACCAAAGAAGCTCCACTCTCACCTGCTTGACACTGGGCTTCTGCACATGATTTCAACTAATAAAATCATCCTGCTCCTTTAAATTTTCTAGTAAATGTTTGAAAACGATTGTGTATCACACTCCCTAATGTAAAGAACTTGAGGTCAAAAAAGAGGAATTACCCACCCAAGAGTCAAGTAGCTCCATTAATGGCAGGTGTAGGATGTATTCATTTCTTCTCGCTGCTGTAACAAGCAACCACAAACTTAGAGGCTTAAAACAACTCAAATATATTACCTCACTGTTCTGCAGGTCAGAAGTCCAAAATGGCTTTCACTGGACTAAGACCAGGGTGTCAGCAGGATCGCATTGCTCCTGGAAGCTCTGGACAGAACCAGTTTCCTTGTCTTTCCCTGCTTCTACAGGCTGCCCACGTTCTCTGCCTCGTGACTCCCACCAGCGATGACATCACCCCAAGCCCTGCTCCTGGCATTACATCTTCTCTGGCTCTGACCCACCTGCCTCCCTGTTATAAAGAGGCTTGTGATTATATTGGACCCACCTGATAGTCCAGGAATCTCTACTCATCTCACAATCCTTAACTTCATCACATATGCAAAGTCCCTTTTGCCACGTAAGGTAACATATTCACTGGTTTAGGACGCGGACATTTGGGGGACCATAATTCTGCCTGCTACAGAGGACCAGAACCCAGGTTCCTTGACTCCCAGCCCAGGTGTCCCTAATAGCTCTCAGGCCCTCACTACCCCTTGGGCTCCTCAGAGTTCAAGGTCATCTCTGAGGTTCAGAGACAGAAGCTGGGCTGCACAGCAGCAGAGGATTTCCTCTTAAAGTGGCAGTGTACCATTGTGTACACCCCGTATACCCCTGCTACCCCATAACCACCCCTACATTACATCACTCCTCAGAAGGATGGGGCTGGCCCCTTAGGTTCAGGAAGCGTCTTGGTGGCTCACTGAAAGGGGCTGAAGGTATAGAGATAGTGCTGCTGACTGTCCTGGGGGTATCTCTCAGGAACCTGAGTGTGGTAGGATGAAGCACCCTGATATCTGCAAGGCCCTGGGAGCGCCCCGAGGGCTGGTACAAATGCCCACCAGCCATGCTGATGAGAAGCCAGCAAAGAAGGGAATCAGGATGAGGAAAGTAGGGAAAAGAGAAGCAGGCTGAGCTGTGGGGTCAGTAGGTCTGTGTGAGGCCAGGACAAAGGAGCCTGTGCTCAGGGGAACAGCGCAGTGCTGGCCACCCAGCACTGCCCAGCAGCTGAGTCACCTCCACCGACCACTCAGAACCCCCTCAGCCAAGAAAGTTTGGCTGGAGAAGAAACAGAAGAGGACTCCGCCCAGAAAACACGCACCAGAAATCCTGCCAGCCTCAGTGCCATAGAAATGATAAAATTCCAAAGGTGTTCCCACTTTTCTACCACCGCAGGCGGAGTCCGGGAAGGCTGGGGGCCTCAGAGAGGAGGTGCCGGGTGGGAGGAGAGTGACGGAGGGGTGTCAGCTATGACCAGGGAACCAAGCGCCATCCGCCTCCCCAGTGCTGAGCAGACGAACAGGAATACCTGGGGCCAGAGGCGGGTTTTCCTTTCTCTTGGGAAAGCCAGCTGAGAACGCGTCCATGGCAACTAGGGGTGAGGGGTGGAGAGTCCACAAGTGAAGACAAAGTATCAGCTGCTCATCTAGAGAGGGATAATAATTAACCAGGAGGGTCCCCTTTGGTCCAATGACCCCAGGAGACAAGTGGCAGGGTCAGAGGGTTGGCCTCACGTGTGTGTGACCTGGGCAGCCCCCCCAGGGCCCCCACCCAGAAGGATCTCACAGTTGGGTTCAAGCTCGGCTGTCACCATCTTAAACTTATTCATCGTTTTGAAACCGAACAGGACCCTGAGACACTTTCCTGGGGGCAGACCCCTATGTCCCCCACCTCTTGTTTGCAGAAAAGCTTTAGCCTCCTAGGCCTTCCCCAAGTTCCAGAGAGCAAATTTAATCAGAGAAGTGAGAAAATGCAGAAACAAGGGAAAGCAGTTGAGCAAGACAAAATAATAATAGTTTAGCCATAAAACAAAGTCAAGGACCCTTAGTTCCTCCTCAGGGGCTACAGATAATATCCCGAGCCATGTCCTTGAGTTGTTTTGCAGATACTGAAACCTCCACCAGGTGGAAACTGCTGACCAGGTAGACCCCAGACCGGTCGGAACCAGGAGGTTGATGATGTTAACTCCCGAAATACCACCCTGTTACGTCACCACCAACCAATCAGAAGGATGTACACAAGCTGATCATGCACCTGGGGACCCTTCTCCCTCATGTTGCCCTTAAAATCCCTTCCCCTAAAGCCATTGGGGAGTTCGGGCCTTTTGAGCATGAGCTGCCCGGACTCCCTGCTTGGAGCCTGCAATAAACGCCGCACTCTCCTTCCCCACAGCCCGATGTCAGTGGGTTGGCTTTGCTGCATGTCAGGCAAGCAGTTCCAAGTTTAGTTCAGCAACAATTTTTGAACAAGAGACCCCCTCATTTTCATTTTGCACTGGCCCCCTCAAACCATGTAGCTGGTCTCCGGGTGTATCATGTAGGATACGTTGTGTCTGTGTAGGACGAAGGGTGAAGAAGGAATTAAATGCTCAGTGTCTCATTTAAGAGGTAGATCTCTTATCTATTCATTCAGTCAGACAAAATTCAGCAGAACATTCTCTCCCACCCTCCTCCCAACCCCCCATGAAGGTACGCACATGTACAATCCCAGGCTTACCCCTCACACAACTGACCGCTCCAAACTGCAGTCCCCTGATGTCCAGGTGGGATCAGGCCAGCGTTTAGGGATGCTGAAGTGTATTTCATTGCTTTTCAGGGAAATAATCTAATGCTCAGCTGATAGGCTCATACACATTTCTGCCAGGGCTCAGAGGATCCAAGAGAAGAGCTGAATGTCAAAACGAGTCTTAACATTTGGAATTTAAGTTTTTTCACAGATTCAACCACCACCATCAGAATAAGATTTTAAAAACAAAGACGAAAGGAAGGTCACACTATTTTTTAAAAGGTGAGAATAATTTCCTCGTAAGATGGTGGTGAAATTTCATTAAACTGCACCTAGGATATTGCCTGTGTATGTAGAGGCTAAATAAACAAATGTTAATTCCCTTATTCCCTTCAAAGCCCCTCTTTGTACACTCTTTCTTCTTTTCCTCCAACCTTGCTGCGTAAGTTACAGCCTTAAGCTGCCCCTGCCCCTCGGTTACCTAACGTGATGGGCTGAATCATAACAAAACTCCTATGCTGAAGACCTATCCTCAGTACCTCGGAATGTGACTGTGTTTGGCGTTGAGCCTTTAAAGAGGTGGTTATGATAAAGTGAGGCTTTATAGGTGGGCCTTAATCCAACAGGACTGGCATCCTGACATAAGAGGGGATTAGGACACAGACAGGTACAGAGGGACGACCACGTGAGGACACAGGGAGAAGAAGACCATCTACAAGCCAAGGAGAGAGGCCTCAGGAGAAGCCAAGCCTGCCCACACCTTGATCTGGGACACTGAGTCTACAGATGTGAGAAGATAAAAGTCCATTGTTTAAGCCACCCAGCCTGTGGTACTTTGCTGTGGCAGCCTGAGCTGACTAATACACCTAACATCATCTGAGTTATGGTTATTGGAGAGGAGCAAGCCTACACTGCCAAGAATGATGAAAACTCTTATCAGGCAACACCTTGAAGAAGCAGCACTGCTCTTCAGGAATCTAGCTGGGTGCTTTCCACCAGGTATTCGCTGGGTGTCTTTTCTCCCGGGAGTTCATTGCCTCCTTGTAAATAGAAGCCACTGTCCCCTGAGGAGGGAAGTGGGGGGTGTATTGGGGGTCATCAGTCACTCATGCCAGCCCAACGTACCCAAATGTTCACATACCCCTGGGCCCTGTTCCAACCTCAAGAGAAGGCCTTTCCTGGTCTTACAAGCCCTGAGCAGCAAAGCACACATGGAACCAATCTTCTGCCCAAGGACCAGGCTGAATTAGCCCCCAAATTCTGAATAAACTTCTGGTTTAATGGGCTTTACTTGTGTTCCCTAAGGAAGTTACAGACCAAGAGTTGGAAATGGAGGAGGTGTCTTAACATTTGGGACTTAATCATTCCTGGCAAAATTATCTGGAGCCATGAAATCTGGATCAAGGCAGGAATGTCCAGAAGACCTTATTATACCATTCCTAAACACAAACACTTCCAACTGAGTTTTCTCATTACCAACACTGTGTTAAGCACTTCACATACATGTTTTTCTCCCAAGCAAGATTTCAACACAAAGGAGCCAGCCTGCATTTAGAAAAGTACCAAGAGTCAGGCCTGTGTATTTAGGGTGTCAGGGAAAGAGCTTTCCCAGGGGAGCAAATGCTTTGTCCATTACCATGTCCATTGCTTCTCCCTGGATTTGCTCCCATGTACCTAGATTCTCAGATATTTACTGGCTCCTTTCTCCTGAGCCCTCTTCCAATATATATTATTTAGTAATAATATTAGTTTTTAATTAATGTGTTTACTTATACCCTGTCTTGTTCTGAAAAGCACTTAAGGCAGCTCATAGGCAGATAAACTGCATACGGCAACTAGCATTCATCGATTCAACATAAACGGAGCACTTCCTATATTCCAGGCACTGTGCTAGGTCCTGGAGAAACAGCATTCACGTTCTGCCGGGCTCTCCTGGGTCTCTCCTGCACATGTGCATAGTGTCCCAGCCAGCAGGGATGTGTGGAGAGCCCATCTCAACCCTTTGGCTCTCCCATTCCAAGATGTTCTGTTAAATATGTAGCTGGTTCACCACTTACCCCAATCAGGAGCACATTCTTGAACTTGCAGAGATGTGAGTTTTCCCCATTTGTTTCCTGCCAAGATCTCTGTTGCTGTCAGTGCTGTAGGTTTTCACCCTCTGCTCAAAATTGATTTGACCCCATTGGCAGTAAACTTGATATTTTTTTCTGGTCAGCCCCTTGCTGATAAAATAGTGGACAGAACTGGGAAGAGGGCTGGGATGGAAACAGACCAGACAAAAAGGCTACAGGCCCGTTCTCGCCTGAAGCTCTATCCATTTTTCATGAGTAAATGCTTCTCAATTTGTTGTCTGCCTTTGGCCAATTTCCAAAGCACAGAAATGGTTGGTTCTGACAATATGGTCCAGTTTCATACTGTCTGGGGAGGAGAGGATTTACTGACCTTTTAATGTCACGATAGCTGGAAGTTTGGCCTATGAAGTTTGGTTGTTTTTTTTTTTAAATTTTTAATCTTGATGGGGCACGAATTTCCCAGTTTTCTGCTGTTTCCACTGTCCCTGTGGTCCTGCACTTGTTCTGCTTCGTCACCTGCCTCACCCTTGAAGGGACTGAGCTTAGGAATTATGATCCACAGTGGTGACACCTAGACAACGTCCTAAAAGTGCAATGGAATGTATAAATAGTGCTCGGGCCTGTGTGCTCGATTCTCTGGAATATAAAAGCATTCAGGGCTTCCCTGGTGGCGCAGTGGTTGAGAATCCGCCTGCCGATGCAGGAGACACGGGTTCGTGCCCTGGTCCGGGAAGATCCCACATGCCGCGGAGCAACTAAGCAACTGAGCCATGGCCGCCAGGCCTGCGCGTCCGGAGCCTGTGCTCCGCAATGGGAGAGGCCACAACAGTGAGAGGCCCGCATACCGAAAAAAAAAAAAAAAAAAAAAAAAAAAAAAAAAGCATTCAAGAGAACGTCCTTGTCTTCAAGGCCCCGAAAATCGCGGGGGGAGTTGGGGAGCGTGGATACAGAGAGGTAACTAACAATGCAATGGCTGGAGTCCACCACAGGCACAGGGATGGACTTCCCGGGGGGTCCAGTGGTTAAGATTCTGCGCTTCCACTGCAGGGGGCGGGGCTTCCATCCCTGGTCGGGGAACTGAGATCCTGTATGCCGCATGGTGTGGCCAAAAAAAAAGAGCACAGGGATGTCCTCTCTAGGCTGGGAAGGACAAGAAGTGATTTCTCAGGTTTATGACACACAGACCCTTTGTATGATTGGTCAGGTGTCTTGTCAATTACTAAATATTACTTTGGTACTTGGAATGAAATTGCTTTCATTGGAGGGAATAAACTAGTGTACCTTAATAAAGAGAGAAGAGTTTGGGAAGTGGGATACGAGGGAGTGCTAGATGTCACCTTGCTGCTGGTGGAACGTGCATAGTAAACAGAATACCACGTCTCAGCTCTGCCGCTGCCGTGCTGTGAGATTTGAGAAATTCATTTCTGCATCTGTGCAATGAAGAAGGGGTGGGGAAGTGGTAATCATTTTTGGTTCAAATGCCCTGTGGTTCTAAGGGAGGAGAGAACCTTTTCCCTACAATCTCTAGAAGATATGATTATGTTTGTTCCCATGTATCAGAAAGATTAGTCACTAGATTTGCCCAAAGCGATGATCCCCAGAATTGGTTAAGCAGGGTTTCTGAATGTTTTAAAAGTTATTTTAGTGAGAATATTTTGAAAACCTGATGAAGTCATGACATCTTCTCGAGGCGAAATAAACCGCCTCTTCCTAAACATACAAAACGTTGCCGCGAATCACAGGGAACTGACACCCTCAGGTTAAGGACTCTTGAGAGAAAACAGCGAAAAAGAGACCATGATGAGCTTCGAAGCCCTGGATTCAGCTCTGGCTGTTGTAGGCTTCTCATTCTTTTTAAAATAGTCAAAGAAAAACCAAAGTGAAGGTCTGAATTAAAAACTAACCTAGGAAGATCTGTTGTAGAAAATGAAAATTGTTCATCGCCGAGAGAGGCAGCCTAAACAGCTAGAAAATCTCACTCTTCACAGAATCCCAGGCCGAAGGGAGGAATGAAAAATTAAAGGCATTAATATTTATCACAGCCAGAGAAGGAAAACCTGCAGGAAATGATGAGCAAGGCTGCAGCAGCAATTATAACCGAAGACAGGAAGCTAAAACAGGAGGCTTATCTCATTAGTTAATTTCAACGCAACACTACAGGGGGGTATTTTGTCCAGATGCCTCAAAAGAACCCTTAATCCTTCCACAGAAGGAGTATTCAGAGATCATCTGGAGAGTTACTCACGCCCTCTCAACCTCTTCTCTTTGCCCTCTCCCTTTTGGAAAGTAGAGAAGGAATCCAGCTAGGTTAAGCGAGCGTTTTGAGGGGGAGCTATGCTGCACAGCATGTGGGATCTTAGTTCCCCGACTAGGGATCAAACCCATGCCCCCTGCAGTGGAAGCTTAGAGTCCTAACCACTGGACCGCCAGGGAAGTCCCTAAGTGAGCATTTTTAATTTCAACTCCTAGAACATTACGTTGTGTTCATTTTGAAATCATCTTACAGAGAGCCAGCCCACGGGCTAAGGTATAGATGCGTCTGACAGAAGAGAAGAAGCAGAGTCCAGGGGTCCAGCAGGGCCATGCATTTCAGACTCACTGCTGCTTTTGCTGCCCCGGGCCGCCTCTCAGGTCAGAGGTCAGAGGTTAGAGGTTATCAAACACCCAGGGCAGGGACTCCCACGTTCTGCAAAGTCATAGGCACCACTGTCATCATCTGCTCCCAGTACTCCCGCTGTACTTACAGGCTCCCTAGTCACTCAGGAAGAACGGCATCCTGCAGAAGGACAGAACCCACAGTGCAGAAGGACTCTGGGGGCAAAACTAAAATGCAATAACTTGTGCGTTGTTCTCTTTCAGGTCAGTGCTTTTTTGCTATTTAGAAGTCTGCTGACGGGCTTCCCTGGTGGCGCAGCGGTTAAGAATCCGCTTGCCAATGCAGGAGACACGGGTTCGAGCCCTGGTCCGCAAAGATCCCACATGCCGTGGAGCAACTTAGCCCGTGCGCCACAACTACTGAGCCTGTGCTCTACAGCCCACGAGCCACAACTACTGAGCCCACGTGCCGCAACTACTGAAGCCCGTGTGCCTAGAGTCTGTGCTTTGCAACAAAAGAAGCCACCATAATGAGAAGCCCGCACACAACAGAGTAGCCCCTGTTCACCACAACTAGAGAAAGCCCGCATGCAGCAACGAAGACCCAATGTAGCCAAAAATAAAAAATTAATTTTTTTTTTTAAAAACAGAAGTCTGCTGAGAGACACCCCTGGCAGTCCAGTGGTTAGGACTCCCCGCTTCCACTCCAGGGGGCGCAGGTTCGATCCCTGGTCAGGGAACTAGTATCCCACAAGCCGCTCTGCACAGCCAAAAAAAACAAGAGATAGAAGTCTGCTGAAGCAAGCAACATCAAAGCACCCCATGTCCTTAGTCTCTACAGTCTGTTCTCCGCACCCAACAGCGATTTTTTGAATACTGAGTCAGATCCTAATACGCCTTCAAAATCCTCCAGACAGACCCCACCTCTCTCTGAAGGTAATCAGAGTCGCTGATATTGTATATGAGGCTGTGCTACTGGCTGTCTTTCTGACACCCGCTCCCCCAGCCCCTGCACTCCAGCCCACTGGCCTCCGCGCTATGTCCAGAGCGCTCCGAGCCCACTCATACCTCAGGACCTCTGCACACACTGTTCCCATGTCGGGAGAGCTCCTTCTGAATCCCTCAGTATCTGCAAGGCTCACCCTCACTTCTTTCAGGTCTCTGCTCATATGTCACCTCATCAGAGAGGCCTTCCCAGCCATGCTGCCTAAAATAACAGTACTTGTTCATCTCTCCCTTAACCTGCTTTACTTTTTCCGTAGCACACGTTGTTACCTGGTATTCCTATAGATCCTCTGTGTTTTTAAATTGTATCCTTTTGAATGGGGATTTTTTTCTTGTTCCCCAACTATATCCCTAAGACCTAGAATGTGTCTGACAAATAATAGACATTCAATAAATATTTTTGAATGAATGCTATTGGTTATTCTGCCTAGATGGGTGTATAATGGTATTAACTATTTTCTTTTTAATAGTGAAATATCATAATACAACAGTGCAATGCGTATGTACACTTTAAAGCATAAGTGCACACCCATATATCACCACAAAGTGTACCAATGATATAGTCTGAGGTACCAAAATAGATCTTCTATCAAGTCCAAGTACTAAATTATTTCCCGTTATCAGTCAAATAGAACTCTCTTTGATGTAGATAGCAGAAAAGCTGACTCAAAGTGGCTTACACAATAAGGAAATTTATCATATAAAGTCTCATTTTAAAAATCCATAGGCAGGGCTTCCCTGGTGGCGCAGTGGTTGAGAATCCGCCTGCCGATGCAGGGGACGCGGGTTCGTGCCCCGGTCCGGGAAGATCCCACGTGCCGCGGAGCGGCTGGGCCCGTGAGCCATGGCCGCTGAGCCTGCGCGTCCGGAGCCTGTGCCCCGCAACGGGAGAGGCCACAACAGTGAGAGGCCCGCGTAACACACACACACACACACACACAAAAAAAAAAAAAAAATCCATAGGCAGATACATGCACCCCATGTTCATAGCAGCACTACTCACCAGAGCCAAGACGTGGATCAACCTAAATGTCCATTGACAGATGAATGGATAAAGAAAATGTGGTACATATATACAATGGAATATTACTCAGCCATAAAAAAGAACGAAATAATGTCATTTGCAGCAACATGGATGGACCTAGAGATTATCATACTAAGTGAAGTAAGTCAGAAAGAGAAAGACAAATACCACATGATATCACTTATATGTGGAATCTAAAATAGACACAAATGAAGCTATCTACAAAGCAGAAACAGACAGACATAGAAAACAGACTTGTGGTTGCCAAAGGGGAGTGAGATGGGGAGGGATGGACTGGGAGTTTGGGGTTCATAGATGCGAACTATTACATATAGAATGAATGGACAAAAAGGTTCTACTGCATATAGCACAGGGATCTATATTCAATGTCCTGAGATAAACCATAATGGAAAAGAATATAAAAAAGAATATATATATAAGTAACTGAGTCACTTTGCTGTACAGCAGAAATTAACACAACACTGTAAATCAGCTATACTTCAATTTTTAAAAATTCGTAAGTAGAAGGAGCTTTAAGCAATCATTGCTTCAGGGATTAGGGGGTGTCACCAAAGTATTGTTTTGATTCTTCTCTCCGTTCTGCCTTCCTTGGTATCAGCCTCATCCTCAAGCTGACTCCCTCATGGTGGCAAGATGACTGCCCCAAAATGCAGGCTGTATGCTTCGACTTTCGTGTCCAAGAAAGAGCATTCTGAGCTAAAGATGCTGAGAGCACTCCGACTAGACTCGCGTGGGTCCATTGCCCACCTCTGGGCCAACCACGTGCCTAGGGGAATGCAATGTGCTCGCTGGCTTAGCTGAGCTCAAGTGCTCCAACCTTGGATCCCCAGGTAGAAACACATGAACCCCTGAATAGAAACCAGGGACTGTCGGGCATAGAGAACAGACTCGTGGTTGCCAAGGGGGACGGGGGGGAGGGAAGGATGGATTGGGAGTTTGGGATTAGCAGATGCAAACTATTATATACAGAACGGCTAAACAACAAGGTCCTACCATAATGGCACAGGGGACTATATTCAATATCCTGTGATAAACCATAATGGAAAAGAATATGGAAAAGAATATATATATATATGTACACTGAATCACTTTGCTGTACAGTGAAAATTAACACAACATTGTAAATCAACTATACTTCAGTAAAATAAGTTAAAAAAAAACAAAAGAAATCAGGGACGGTTGGAAAGGTGTAATGCAAGCTGGGATGGCATTCACAAATGTCCACTGCACCTTTTTTCACCAGAGAGTAGTTCAGAGCCGATTTTATCCGGCTATAGACATATTCTAGCAAGCTTCATATCTGCTCTCCCAGCCCACAGCAAGTGGCCAGCACTCGAAGCAGACAGATTGACAAAAACAGGCAATGGCACCAAGTAGACGCAAGATTCCTAAAAACATGATCATTCAGCCACAGGGCGAAAAGCCCAACACAGCAGCTCCGTGATGAGACCCCCGTTACACGTCAGTGTGACAGGAATGGTACGATGGCCCCGAGGAATCAAACCTTTAAGCTGCATCCAGTGGACAGTGTTTAGGAAGATAAAAGGATGTTTAACGCATTTTGAAGAGATTCTATCAAAACATTAACTATTACAATGAAGACACTCAAAGAAATGTTTCGGTTCTCCCAAATGATGCCGACGAAATGAATGGCTGTTAGCTATAATTATCAAAATTATAGTGAGATGAGAAGTCATACTTTCCACAATTCGGGGCAATTTCTACCTCTTACAGACCTATTATTAAAAAGAAAATTATAACAATTTAATGAGCAAAATGAATGTTGGGTTTTTTTTTTTTTTTTTTTTTTTTTCATAAAAAGCAATAAGTAGTTCCCTCCAACCTCAAAAGTTAAAAAGGGGAACTTAAGTCTCAGGTCACCGTATTTCCCACTTCTAGTAAGTATGTTGAGGCTGGCAATTTAACAAATACTCACGGAGAACCTGAATATGTTTTTCAACTTGAATGTTCCTGATGGTTCTTTGAGCAAGGAGGCAATGGCTTGCACGACCCACAGTTTTGCACATGGAAAATCAAGACTCTAAGCAGCGAAATAACTCACTTTGGGGGGAGGCATTGAGTCCACTCAACAGGAAAACTTCCAATATTGTCCCCGTGTTAGGCCATTGATTGTTTGAAGGGACTAAAAACAAAAACGAGAGGAATCAAGATCTGAGAATGAGTAAGACACAGGGCTCCGCCTGGGGATGAAACACTGAAGATTTCGTTCAATCTTTCAACGCAGTTTTGCATCCCACGGTCCACAATTATTTTCTTTTCCATCTTTTCCTCTTTAACCAGGGAAGCCTTAAGAGCAGAAATGGCCAGCAGTCCCCAAAGTGATATAATCTGAGGGCTACCTAGGAAAGGCCTTTACTCCAAATGTTTTCTCCACCACTACTGTGAAATGCCACCAACGGAGAGCCCTGGGGGAGGGGCAGGTATTCTGCCAACTTCAGGGGTCCCCTAATCCATTGCATATATTCCTGGGAGATATAACAAGACCCTGGCGGTCAAGGCCCTGACCAATGAGAAACAAGTTGGGCGGCTGGGCAAGGGGCAGGTGAGCGTGCGCGAGCTGAAGCTGGGAGCAGAGGTTAGACTGAGCTGATTGCTATTGTCTTAATCCAGCCTGACCTACAACTGTCTGTACTTCTCCACCCGCTGAGGCTTCCGCCCTAATCTAGAAGAGTCCACTTTAGCTCTTGTCATTTCAGAGCGGTCCCTCAGGCTCCAGGCTGTGCCTCCCTCTCCTGGGCCTTGCGTCCCGCTCCCCTAACAGCTACGCCTCAACACACCTGTATCATCGGTCTGCTCAGGATGCCCTGAGAGAGTAGCACAGCCTCTCTCTGCTTCAACAGCAGACATTTATTGTCTTATTGTCCTGGAGGCTGAAGGCTGAGATCAAGGTGTGGGCAGGGTTGGTTTCTGCTGCGGCCTCTCTTGGCTTGTGGACGGCTGTCTTCTCCCCACATCTTCATGTGGGCTTCCCTCTGGGTCCATGTTCAAATTTCCTCTTCTTCTAAGGATAGCAGTCCTATTGGATTAGGGCCTACTTTAGTGACCTCATTTTAACTTACCCCTTTAGAAGGCTTAATTCCAAATACTGTCCCATTCTGAGGTGTTGGGGGTTAAGATTTCAACATGTGAGTTTGGGGGGGTCATAACTCAGCCCACAACAGTGCCTGACTTTGAAGAGTCCCCTCAAAGGCCCTTGACCCCCATCCTGAAACATTGCCCCTACATCCATTTCCAATTTATCAGAGCAGGTTTCCCAGATCCAGGATTTTCTAGTCTGAAGTTCTCCTGGGGAACATTAGGCAGGGCACAGTGCCTTTCAATCGGGAGCCCAAACCTGCAGGCAATTCACGGCTTGCTTTATTTGGTCAGAACTAGGTTCTGCAGGGGTATCTTGAATTACCCACGAGATGACATTTAGTCTGCGTTGGGCATCTTTGGTGACGGGCACCCTGTGACTTTCAGGGAAGCGGTAGGACCCAGGTGAAGACGATCAACTAAAGCATTTCAGAATTAAAAGGAGAAATTTCACCACCATGGAAATAAAATCAAAAGTCCTTGTTCCCTCTGTTGCTTGAATCCTAGGGATGACGGAAATCCGAGGCTGGCAGCATTAGCCCACGTCTTTGATGGGGGCCACGCCTCTGGCTCTATTTCACGTTTCGTCACCTGGGTTGCATACCTTTCAAAGAAGGGCCTTTGGTCAGGGTTTGCAGCTCTTTGCCCCCCAGGCCGTTGGAATGGCGTCACTCTGAGGGCCCCTCATGAAAAGCAACTGCAGGTCTTTCAGCCCTTCCTCTCTGGGCTGTGTGACTCCACCTGATTCTGGGAAAGAGCCTCGCGTCCCCCCATCCCTCACCCCACGCCTCATCACGCCACCCTCGCTGCTGGGCTGGTCTCAGAGTCCAGAGAGCAGGAGGTGAGTTCTATACGTAGTGACATCACTCAGAGGCTCCAGCAAATGGCAGTGTCCCCTCCACTTCCCAACTCCTGGAGCATCCAGGACCAGACAGCAGCCTGACACACCCTCCTTGAATCAGGACCTCACAAAACACTATCCAGGCATCCTCGAGATGTTCACAGACACGGCCTCAAATAACCCAGGAAAGAAAGCTTCCCATGCGCTTTCCCTTCCCCGCGAAAGAAGGGAACGAAATCCCCTCTCCTGGGAATCCTTAAAAATAGGTGAGAGGTTCACCTGTTGTAGCTGGAGGATGCGTGAGGCCGAGTGGAACATCTCCTGGGGCCTGGGGGATCCTCTGATCCAGAAGCCAGCCGTGTGGTTTAAACAGCCCGGGTCGCCTCCACAAGGAACCCCTGGGATGGACCATGAACCGTCTCCTCTGCCATGATTTCCCTGGACGCTGTGATCTTTCCCCTCCTCAGCACCTGCACTCTTACCGTTCAGCTATTCCAAGAACACTGACCATGCATTTTGTTTGTTATAGTGCATTCCCTGCAGGCGTGATGCTCTGAGAGGCTAGCTCTCCGGCCGTTCCCCAAGCTCCTGTGAGCCCTCGTAAGGAGCAACACGCATCAGTGACACAGGACTTAGCCCGTCTCTCTCTGCAACCTCCCACTGCATCCGCTCCTAGCCCGTCTCTCTCTGCAACCTCCCACTGCATCCGCTCCTAGCCCGTCTCTCTCTGCAACCTCCCACTGCATCCGCTCCTAGCCCGTCTCTCTCTGCAACCTCCCACTGCATCCTCTCCTAGCCCGCCTCTCTCTGCAACCTCCCACTGCATCCGCTCCTAGCCCGTCTCTCTCTGCAACCTCCCACTGCATCCTCTCCTAGCCCGTCTCTCTATGCAACCTCCCACTGCATCCCCTCCTAGCCCGCCTCTCTCTGCAACCTCCCACTGCATTCCCTCCTCACACTGGTTCCATCACACTTGCTGACAAGCAGCACTCAACCCTGCTGCCCTCTGAGCAGTCATCTTATTGCTCCCTTCCTTTGGCCGCCAACCTTCTGCCTCCGCCTCTTGACCCCTTGTCTCTTCCTTAACCCCCTTCAATTCGGTTTCCATCTACTCCAAATAAGCGTAATTTTCAAAATGGTGTGTTCCATGCGCCAGGGGCTCAGGGGGAAGAAGGCATGGGCCTGGCTCCTAAGAGATCAAAGACCTTCCGACCCACTGGTGGATGCTCAGTTAGATGGGGGTAGAGACAACCAGGCCGCCAGGCAGAATGCTTCAAGTGCTATAGAAAGAGAAAGAAAGATGGAGCTTCCTTAAAAATACTAAAAATAGAGCTACCATATGATCCAGCAATCCCACTCCTGGGCAAATATCTGGAAAAGACGGAAACTCTAATTTGAAAAGATACATGCACCCCAATGTTCACAGTAGCATTATGTACAATAGCCAAAACATGGAAACAACCTGTGTCCACTGACAGGTGAATGGATAAAGAAGATGTGATATATATACACAATGGAATATTACTCAGCCATAAAAAAGAACAAAATAATGCATTTGCGGCAACATGGATGGACCTAGAGATTATCATACTAAGTGAAGTAAGTCAGACAGAGAAAGACAAATATCATATGATATGACTTACATATGGAATCTAAAATATGATACAAATGAACTTATTTTACAACACAGAAACAGATTCACAGACATAGAAAATAAACTGATGGTTACCAAAGAGGAAAAGGGGGCGAGGGATAAAATAGGAGGTTGGGATTAACATACTCACACTACTATATATAAAGTATGTAAACAAGGACCTATTGTATAGCACAGGAAACTATATTCAATATCTTGTAATAACCTATAATATAAAAGAATCTGAAAAAGAATATGTATACGCATACACCTATATACATATATATTATAACTGAATCAGTTTGCTGTATACCAAAAACTAACACAATATTGTAAATCAACTATACTTTGATTAAAAATAAAAGAAATATATATTTACAGCAAATAAAAGAGAGAGAGAGAGAAAGGAGGAGGTGGGGATTTTGGGGGGACGTGCAGGAAATCTCCATGAAGGAGCCACACTCAAGCTGTGCTTCAAGGACCAGCAAGATCTTTAAGGGTCCAGAATGAGAGCAGCTCTGGCAGATTAGGGTGCAGGTTCAGGAAGCATTCAGGCCACAGAGGCAGCAAGGGTCTGAGTGAGGAGGGAATTTGGGGGCCAAACAGAGGAACGCAGCGCTGAGGAGTCTGGGCTGAGCTTGGCGTGTGTGAGCAGGTAGCTGCTTGAGGGGCCTTTAGCGGGCAGCGTTCACGCATCACAAACTGGGCCTTCGCTCCAACCTGCCCACTTATTAGCAACAAAGGAATTGAGTCACGATTACAATACATCCCCAGGTTGTGTTATGGCCTCACGGTCCTGTCCCACTTGTGAAAAAACAAAAGGAGAGAGAGAGTTCAACGGCCTCATAGTGAGTAACTGACTTCAGCATCTTAACAAGAGCAGGGTCAGAAGTCTCCATTCTGAGAGTGGGATTGACATGTATACACTAATATGTATAAAATGGATAACTAATAAGAACCTGCTGTATACAAAAATAAATAAAATTCAAAAAAAAAAGAAGAAGTCTCCATTCTGATCTCCCATGAAAAATGTACGGGCCTGTGCCCAAGTGAGCAAAGCCTGGGGAGAGGGGAGGGTCTCTGAAGTTCAGGGGCTGCTCCAGCAGGATTTGAGGGGCCCCGTGCCTTCCTACCTCCACCCGACATCCACGGTTTCCTCCCAGTTTGTCTCCTAAGAGAACTGGGTCATCACTTCACAATCTGGAAATGGCTGCCAAGAAGGCTCTGTCCCCAGAGGACAGTATTCACTGGTGAAATGGAAGGCCTTCAGAGAGCAGACAGTGCCCAGGAGATAGTGATCAGACCCCAGGGCGGTGGTCAGCCCACAGCTGGCACTGACATGCCACACAGCCTTGGCTCCCGCGGATGCTACAGTTCCAGTTACTAGATACTTTTTCACTTATTTAAAGATGTCCGGTCAATGCCACCCTACAGGTATGTCTTCGCTGGGCCAGAGGACAAAGGCTATATATTTTACAAATATATTTAAATAGCTTCTTATTTCCCTAATCCAATGTTTATGGCTTTCTTCAATTGTCTGAAAACTATTTTGCCAAAACTTACACTGTGTTATTCTATTACCAGCTTATTGTAATAATACCCTCCTTTTATAACCCTCTACTCGTTGGCCAGTGTCCCTGAATTTGCAAAGGGCTTTTACTGAAGAAAGCCACAGATGGAGAAGCAAGAACCATGTTCTTCTGCAGGTTCTCTTGGAGCCTCAGTTTCTCCTCCTGAAAATGGGATATATAATGTCATCTAGGTAATGAATTCGTATCTGAAAAATATTTTGAGATTGAGGCGTGAAAACTGCTATAGGGCCAGAGCTATAGATGTAGCTTTTAAGCCACAGAAGTGGTCTTGTGTGTAATCTGAATATTCTTAACGCACAAAAGGAGCTTACAATTTAAAGGCATCTTTTAGTAAACGCATTTATGAAATGAAAAAGTATGTGGCCCTCTTAGAAATGTTTCAAACATTTGGAATTTAACGCAACATTTTAACGCAACGTTCAGTCAGAATGGCTTGTTATTTGTTCTGCCCTCTGCTGATTAGATCAGATGAATTTAGCTCTAGAGTCAGACCTCAGTGGCTTCAACTATTCAATTTATGAATCTAAGCAGGCCTGTTCCTCTTCAGTGCTCATAAGTACTTCTTCCCAGGAGAGGAAGGGGAAGGGAAACCAATGAAAATTAATTAATTTTTCTATTTTTAGTAAATGTGGGAAATGGGCTGATGGGAGACAAAACTCAAAACCTATTATGGAGCTGTTTGGATATCAATTACCCCTGTTCCCCTCAAATACATGCTGGAAAATGGGCATATTTAGATACCCTGTTGGGTGTAATTATTCTCCCACCATAATACAGGTTTTGCAGGGAGAGTCAGCGTGAAACAGACTGTGTTCCTTCCCCAGCCAGCCCTGCCCCTCACCTGCAGGGTCTGGAATCTATTTTTTTTCCTGAGTCACTGTTTCACTTAATATCAAAATGAAATGCAGTCATTAACAGCTGAATCTAGAATACGCTCATCTATTTCTCTAACATATCCAAGAACACAATGGGTTTGCCTTCTCACCCACACGGTCACCCATTTCCCTGCTTTCCTCTGACTCCAAACCATTTCTCCCAGCCCCGCTTTAACGTCCTTGCTTTCCTGAAATCATGGGATATGACCCTTTCCGTTCCCCCAAAGCACTGCCGGCGTTACATGGTTTGGGAGCAGCAGGGAGAATTACCACACGGTGTGCAAACACTTCAAATCCAATGTCAGACATCGCTGCGCTCTCCAAGTCCCATCACTTTCGACACAGAGAATGTTTTATGTCCACATCTCTCCACGGGCCCTGGTTTTCTTCCATGTTTCTAGCTAGCCCTCCCCACCCCCATTCCTCTAGACTCTTCCATTTCCTTCTTCAGGATCCCGACCCCTTCTTGAGACACCAGTGGATTACTCCTGTTTCTGTATCATGCAGAATGATTTAACTTTTGTGTGTGTGTGTGTCTATACTTCTCCCAACTCAAGCATCCTAAGCAGAGAGCCTCACCTTTCACAACCCAATAGGGATGACGGATGGATGAATGAATTTAAATTTAATGAGATGCCCAGCAGACAATTCAAAACAAGGTTCCTGACCACAGTGAGAGGAGGCACGCAGCTTGTTAAATGAAATGAGTAACGCCCAGAGGTGAAGACTGTTCAGGTCATGGTCATAGAAGTCATATTTGAGACCAGGGTGATGAATGTCTTTGCCCAAGGAGAGCAGATTGAACTCTGCTAAAGACTCAACTTTGGGAATTAAATACTTCTATTTAATGGACAGTCCAAGCTCCTAGATGCCTGTAAGCTGGGACGAGAACTCAGAGAAGACAGCTTCAGAACAGTCGTGGGAATAGGACCCGGACAGCCAGGGTTTAGGAAGTGAATGGAGGTGGAATGAAGAAGGCAGTAAATGTATTTAGGCTGCTGCACTCTTACATGAATCATTTTCAAAGCTAGTAAGCATTTTAAGAACAAGAACTCTGTTCCTGTAACTGGTTTACAGAGGATTCTCACCTTGCAGGGGACATAAGCACGGCCTGGTTTCATTGCTGTCAGCAGCTGCTCTCTGCTGAATCCCCTTTTCCCACCAGCGATCAGACTGGCCAGATTTAATAATCTGCCTAAGATTTTGGGTTATTAGACCAGTCTCTGTTTTTTTTTTTTTTGCGGTACGCGGGCCTCTCACTGTTGTGGCCTCTCCCGCTGCGGAGCACCGGCTCCGAACGCGCAGGCTCAGCGGCCATGGCTCACAGGCCCAGCCGCTCCGCGGCACGTGGGATCCTCCCGGACCGGGGCACGAACCTGCGTCCCCTGCATCGGCAGGCGGACTCTCAACCACTGCGCCACCAGGGAAGCCCCAGACCAGTCTCATTTTTGTATTTAAGATTCAATTCTAATCGTTAAACGACGACGACAAAGAAAATAGCAAGTGTTGATGAAGATGTGGAGAAATTGGAACCCGCATACAGGCGTTGCAGGTGGGGTGCAGCCACTGTGGAAAACAGTATGGTGGGTCCTCAAAAAGGTAAACGTGGAATCACCATACGATTCAACAATTCTACTTCCGGGTACGCACCCAAAATCACTGAAAGCAGGGACTTGAACAGATTTTTGTGTATTCACATTCACTGCAGCATTATTCACAATAGCCAAAACATGGAAACAACATAAGGGTCCACCACAGAAGAATGGATTTAAAAAGCATGGCCTAGGGCTTCCCTGGTGGCGCAGTGGTTGAGAGTCCGCCTGCCGATGCAGGAGACACGGGTTCGTGCCCCGGTCCGGGAGGATCCCACATGCCACGGAGCGGCTGGGCCCGTGAGCCATGGCCGCTGAGCCTGCGCGTCCGCAGCCTGTGCTCCGCAACGGGAGAGGCCACAGCAGTGAGAGGCCCGCGTACCGCAAAAAAAAAAAAAAAGCATGGTCTATACATAAAAAGGATTATCACTGAACTACAAAAACGAAGGAAATTCTAATACATATTATGACATGGATGAACTTGAAAACATACTAAGTGAAAGACGTCGTCACAAAAGGACAGATACTGTGTGATTCCATTTATATGAGGTCCATAGAGTCCTCGAAATCATAGAGACAGAAAGTAGAACGGTGGTGCCGGGGGTGTGGGCTGGGGAACGGGAGTGAGAATTTAATGCGGACAGAGGTTCAGTTTGGGACGATGGAAAAGTACTGCAGATGGATAATGCCGATGGTTGTACAACACTCTGAGTGCACTTACTAGCACTGAACCGTACACTTAAAATTGGTTAAAACGGTAAATTTTATGCGATGTACATTTTACCACAATTTAAAAAATTTTTTTTTTAAGTTTCAGTCCTAGGCATTCCATCTCAAACTCAGTCGCCTGGCCCATCGGCGCCCCAGCAGCTGGCTGGTTCTGCCCTTGGGGTAATGTATGTTCCCACACATAGAGCCCCAAGAACTGGAGGGCCCCCTTCCACACACTTGGACGGACTTGGAGAGTGGCGTGGGTGGAGCTGCCCCATCTTCCCTCCAGGCTCACTGAGCTTGCAGCCCTTCAAGCCCGAGGGAAGGGACCGCTCTGAAATCTCCAGCCTGGCAGGTCACAAGCCTTTCAAGTCTGTCCCCAGACCTCAGTGGGGAGGACACACTGTGCCATGCTCCTTGGCTCCCAGAATGCTCACTGTGACCTTCTTACCCCGCTCAGCTCCTCGTGGCCTGGGAGTAACTACGAGGTCACCCTAGAAAGAGTCTAATTCCCTGTGTTGCTGAACCCCAATCTTTATGAGTGATTGTCTTAGGACTCTCGCCCTGACTTAGCTGTGGGGATTAAAGGAACCCCTTCCCCTCTGTGGCAGGCAGAATTCCAAGCTGGCCCCCAAGATCCAGTCCCCTCAGCGTGAGTGGAACCTGCAGATACGGTGGGATGTCACCTCTGCGATTATGTCACATTATGTGGCAAAAGGGATTCTGTGGATGTAAAGTCCCCAATCAGGGACTTCCCTGGGGGTCCAGCGGTTGAGATTCCGTGCTCCCAATGCAGGGGGGCCCGGGGTTCAATCCCTGGTCAGGGAACTAGATCCCCGCGTGCCACAAGGAAGATCCCGCGTGCCGCAACTAAGACACGCCGCAGCCAAAATAAATAAATAAGTAATGTTAAACAATAAAATAAAGTCCCTAATCAGTTGACTTGGAGATGGTTAGGAAGGAGATCGTCCTGGGTGGATAGAAAGGGAACACAGCCCCGCTCCAGTCTCCTGTTACAGCCTCCTACCATGAATACTAACTGCATCTCCACAAAGCTTAGGACCTGCAAGCCTCTTCTTAGTTTGGAAATGGGACTGGGGGTGTAGGGCCAGCTCAGAAGTGTGGACCACCAGGAAGTCCTGAGAAGCTGGTTAGTTACTGGTGACTTCCTGAATAGGGAACGTAAGAGGTAGGTATTTTGGTCCTCAGGGCAATCTTAGGACAAGAGGGGAAAAAATCTCACATTTTATTACTCCCAGTGAATAGTAGCATTCGGTGTGATTTCCCTTTTCTTTTCCTATTGTGATTCTCTGTAGGAAGACGGTTTTTTTTTTAATCCTATTTAACAATCTAGAAATTGAAATAAAACATTTTAAGCTTATCAAAGAATTGCCAGTTTGATTTTCCCCATCCTTTCCTCCACCAGTATTGCAACTTGGAAATGCAGTTGAGACCCACTGTGTGAGCACCTGGTGGCATCCAGGTGGCACTGACGGGAACAGAGTTATTGAATCTGTAAGCTGGGGACAGACCTGGACTCCACGGTCCCATTAACGACCCTGCTCAGTGATTCCCTCCGTCTCTCTGATTGTAACACTAGGTACATTTTGCTCCTCGAAATCAGGGAATTAACATCCTTAAGTTCAGGGTCACATCAAAGAAGAAGTTATGTCTTGGGTCACAGCGGAATCGTATATAAAAAAAGAAAAAAGTCAGCCTTCAAACGTACAAATCTGGCGTAACGAAATCTTTTAACTGAAATGGGTTTAGAAGAATTCAACTTAGCAGAAGGTGACACAAACTACAAATGTTAAGTATTCCAACGCAGTGTACTCATCTCTCCTTCCAAATGTCTGTGACACAAACAGGACTGGGTCTCATGAGGTCCCGGCTCTTACCTAAGACCCACCTGAGGCCAGTTTCAGCCCATATTCAAGTCTCCTGAGACTAAGGTTCACTCCAAAAGCACTCGTGAGGAGTGGAGGCCTTAGTGAAGTTTGTGGGAAGGCGGACAGGGTTAAAAGACACTTGCACAGGAAACTTCCCAAGGCTCTCTTTTTCCCCGGCTCCCCAGACACTGCAGGTTCCTGGAGCCATTTTCCAAGACCCCGTGGGCTTTGCATCCTCCATCTGTAAACCGGAAGCTAGCCAGAGATCAGCGAAAGCGAAGCCGGTCATCCTCAGCCAGATTTCAACCACCCCTGAGCCCTCAGGCTTATCTCTGGGGGCATTCGGTTCACCTTACCATTGTTTTCTTTACAGAATCACTTCTATTGCATCTGGGGATTAATAGATGGTTGGTGACTAACCAGTTTATCATTTGAGTCTTGTCTTGCATCCCGCCAAGCCCTCCTGGACCATAAACTCCCTGTAGACAGGGAACTCATCCATACTGTTCACTGTTGCATCTCCTGGACTTTACCCCTAGTAACACCTGGCACAGAAGAAACCACAAGCAATTTCTGGATGAAAAATGAATGGGCTCCATACATTCTCTCTTCCTGTTTGGACATCTGTCACTTGGCAGGTCCTAAAGCGTGAATGAACAGCAATTCTTCACCGGGGATCTTTCTAGAACCTAGCTTCTCTTTCAGACCCTTATCATTGAGCTCAGATAAAATTATTTACCATTTTCTTCCACATTTGTTCCTTCCACGTGTATCTCTCCTTCAGAATATCGACCTGGAATACAGACAAGGTAGCATGTTACCTACTTGCTTTCAGGAAGTATGGAACCACTTTATTATATCATCTTTTAAAGTTGTTCTTGAAATATTTGTCACCAAAAAACCTCCAGGTTATAATTTCTTCATTTGTAGAATAATTATTTCTTTTTTGAAAATCAAGAATTTCACTAGCAAGTCATCCTTGAAGTCCATCAATCTCCTTCTCTTCCCTCCTTCTATTATCTACCAAATATTTATTGAATATTTGATATAAGCCAGACTCTGTGCTATGCACATTGGCATTTATTGTATCAAAAATTTTGTATTAGTCTGTATTGATTTATGACAGTAAATATAGAACTACAACAGAAAATTTGGGACATATACAATACTATAAATAAGAATCACATAATCACAGCCAGAAAGAGTAACTGTCATCCTTTTGATATATTTCCTTCCAGTTTTTGAATATATACATGCATTTTTCCATAGCTGAAACACTAGTTTACACACAATTTTGTAATGTTCTTTTCTCCCCTTTAGCAATATATTTAGGTATTGTGTTCATGAAAAATACCTCTTTTTTTTTTTTTTTTTTTTTTTTTTTTGTGGTACGTGGGCCTCTCACTGTTGTGGCCTCTCCCGATGCGGAGCACAGGCTCCGGACGCGCCGGCTCAGCGGCCATGGCTCACGGGCCCAGCCGCTCCACGGCATGTGGGATCCTCCCGGACCGGGGCACGAACCCGTGTCCCCTGCATCGGCAGGCGGACTCTCAACCGCTGCGCCACCAGGGAAGCCCGAAAAATACCTCATTTTTAATAGCTGCATAATAGTTTACTTAAACTTCCCCCTAATTTTGGATTTTTTGGTTGTTTCTAATTTTCTGACATTATGAAAAAGGAGACAGTGCACAAATCTTTGTGCTCATTTCTGATTATTTCTGTTGAATCCCTAGATATGGAATTATAGGCCAAAGTATATAAACATTTTTAAGAGTCTTGAAATATTTCACAAAATCACTTTACGGTAAAGTTATATCAACTTATGCTCCCACTATAATATACAAAATTGCCCATTTCATTGCACTCCTGCCAGTACTGAATGTTAGAATTTTAAAATGTTTTTCTAATTTAAGAGATGAAAATATTGCTTACTATTTTAATTTTTTCAATTACTGGGTAATCCAAACACTTTAAAATATAATTACTTATGCACACTAATCGTTTTTATTTTTTCTTTGAGGAAATTTTCTCATTGAGTTATTAGAGTTTTCTTATCAATGTGTGTGTACTCTTGTATTGAGGATAAAATGAACTGTCAGGGCTTCCCTGGTGGTGCTGTGGTTAAGAATCCGCCTGCCAATGCAGGGGACATGGGTTCGAGCCCTGGTCTGGGAAGATCCCACATGCTGCAGAGCAACTAAGCCCGTGCACCACAACTACTGAGCCTGCGCTCTGGAGCCTGCGAGCCACAACTACTGAGTCCACGTGCCACAACTACTGAAGCCCGCGTGCCTAGAGCCTGTGGTCTGCAACAACAGAAGCCACTTCAATGAAGCCTGCGCACCGCAACGAAGAGCAGTCCCCACTCGCCGCAACTAGAGAAAGCCCACGCACAGTAATGAAGACCCAATGCAGGCATAAATAAATAAATTTTTTTAAAAAAATGAACTGTCAGGGCTTCCCTGGTGGCGCAGTGGTTGAGAGTCCGCCTGCCGATGCAGGGGTCACGGGTTCGTGCCCCGGTCCGGGAGGATCCCACGTGCCGCGGAGCGGCTGGGCCCGTGAGCCATGGCTGCTGAGGCTGTGCGTCCGGAGCCTGTGCTCCGCAACGGGAGAGGCCACGACAGTGAGAGGCCCGCGTACCACAAAAAAAAAATAAAATAAAAAAAAAAAAATAAAAATAAAAATAAAAAATGAACTGTCAGATTTGTTCTGTTTTGTATTTTGTTCACAATATTTTTAGTTGTCACAATTTTAAAATTCTTATGTAATCTAGTCTACTGGTCATTTCCTTTATGATTTTTCGATTTCTTTTCTTCCCCCAACTTGAGGTTACATAAATATTTGCCTAAATTTTCTCCTAGTTTTAAAGTTCTTTAATGTAGCTGAAATTTCTTTTAGCACATAATGAAATGTATGAGCTCAACTTGATTTTTTTTTCAAATTACTAGCTTTCTCAAGTCCATTTATTGAGAATCTGTCCCTTTTTCATTTATTTTAGATGACTCCATCACATATTAAAATCTACAGTATATCAACACTGTCTTTTTCTGGGTTATCCTATTTTATTACCTGTATCATTCAATATCTACTAATATTCTATTTTGATATTTTAAATTATTATTTTATACTGTTTAACTAACAAACAGGGAAATTTCCCATCTGTTTCTTCATTTTCATAATTTTCTTAATGCTTCTCATTTGCTACTTGTCCAAGTAAACTTTAAAATAATTTTGTTTTAGCCTCCCAAGGTAGGTGTAAATAGCTTCATTGTACAGTTGAGGAACTGAGTCTCAAAAAGAATAAATAGCTCAAGATTACACATATTCTAAGTGGAAGAGGCATAAAGCAAAATCATGTCTTTTGACATCTCCTCTTTCAGCTCTAAAATGCTGTAATTTTTAGTAAACTCAGGAAGCTTACTCGCTAACCATTCTTTCTCCTTTCCTGTCTACCTCCCTCTAGTGGTCATTATAAATACTGCAGTTTCTCAAGCCAATTTTACACAGTAATTATTTTTATACAATAAAAACTATACGTTTAGCTTAAATTTTTAAAGTTTACTTTAAATTTTTTAACTTACACAGAGTTAATAAGAATAATTGTCTAATATTTTGAGCCATGTATCACCGGCATTTTCTTAGCAAAGACCAGCCTCAGAAGAATTTAGTAAAAAGTCGAGTGGAAAGAAAGAAAAATTTTGTCAATTTCATAGATTTTTTAAAGTAGTAACAACAGCAGGTCCAAAGACCCTCCACATGTTTCTTCGTTCTTTTCTCCATTGACGTTACCTAAGTACTTTTAGGAATAACAATCTTTAAATTCCCCCTCTAAGCCGTTTCTTGTTTTCTTACCTCACTTTATGTCCTTTCTCACCTTCTAGTGCCTTTGGGTAGGTTCAGTTGGCACAGAGGTGCCTGGGCAGGGGTGCAGGGGGTACTGGAAGGCAGCCTGAGCTCAGGTACTCATGCTGCGCCCTGGCCAGGTCTGCACCGGCCCCGCGGAAGGGCCACCTGTTCGCAATTCCCACAAAGATCTGGTACGAGCTAGCAGGGCTGGCCTCCTCCCCCTACCGCCTTGGTTGAAACCTCAGTCTCATTTTCTTCCCTGTTCATTTACTGTCCGCCACCCCCCCCACACACCCTTTTTTTCTTTTTGTGCCTTTTTCTTTTCCCTTTCTTCCTTCCTAATCCCATCATCCTTCAATTTTTTTCCTCCCTATTTCCTCTTCACCTGGAAGAAAAGATACCGTGTAAAATTTAATTTGTACACACAAGATAATGTGTACCTTAAAAATTTTAAAGCTAAAAAACTAAGCTACACATATGTTTATACATCATAAAAGCTTAACCAAGCGAAAAGAACACCACTAAAAAGGAAAAATAATTCTGGGAAGCACTGATGATGTCTTTTTTTCTTTATCTGAATTTGTGAAAACCAGGGGCTGCCTATATTACCTCTTACCTGTGGCTATTTAATGCTATTTAACTTTAGCTAAGCCAATTCACGATACATGCATTAGTGTTTAACTACATGGAACAAAATTTAAGAGAAAAAAGAACATGAACAGAAAGCTGAGGTCCATTATTCAATGAGGATTAAGGACTGACAGCATTGATTCTCTCCTGGATTTGGTTCAGAAAGAGGGGGATAATAACACTTGCCTAATTAACTAGTAAGTGCGGTAGATTAAAGTGCTTTGTAAACATTAATTAAAGATGCAGGGAGTTAGATGAGGCCAGTGTGTTATTAGTGAAAAAGTTTTCTTCCCTTTAGTCAGGTATTTCCTCCTGGGGAGAGCAAAGAAATGATATAAGGACTAAGGAATTGGGGCTCAGCCCCGCGTGCCACCAGTGACTCAGTCATCCTGTGCCACCAACTACTTCCTTTGTTTTCTGTAAAATGGGGATACGCACAAACAGCACTGTGCAATACGGGTTTTATAATGTCTGCCATTTGAGTATATATCAAACACTATAATTAATAAAACCCTATAACTCTTGTCTTCTCCTTTCCTACAGAGTTGTCCCACCCCGTGGAAACACCGGTAACATTAACTTCCACCAACTTACTGAAGCCTTCCACAACCAGCTATTAACCTCAGTGGATATTTCCATGGTGATAAAGAAGAAATGGAACCAAGGAATGGGGTCAAAACCTCTTGGACGAGTTTCTTCTCCTTTCTGAACCTCAGTTTTCCTCCTCTGTAAAATGGGGATAAGAAATTGGGGGCTGTTCTAAGGATTGAATGAAATAATGTGTGTGTGTGTGTTAAATGCCTTGTCCAAGGGTAATAAGAATTCGATACGTGGTAGTTATTATTGGCATTAAATGTAAAATAACCTCTCAAAACTGACCAAGGAGGGGAAAAAATGTCCCGTCTTATTCAGAGCTTCAAATGCAAATCCCTATTTTTCCTCCGAGTGTTTAACTCAGATATGGGGCTGGAATTGCCTCAGATCGTCCCCAATTCAAACCTCGCACCAACACCGAGAGGCGGCTGCGGGGCAGAGCCGGCGCGGGGGCCTGTCCCTTTAAATTCCCCGGGCGCGCGCTGTGTGAGTTTGGGGAAGGAGCAGCCGAGACCCGTCGGGAGCGCGCACGAGCGCGCGCGGCGGGGGTGCGCGTAAGCGAGCGCGCGGCTGGGCGGCCAGGGAAGGTCTGCGAGGCGCGCGCGGGCGGACAGGCGAACGGGCGGCGCTAGGGCTCGGCTCCCGCTGAGGTCCTCCGGGTGGGCGCCTGCGGGACTCCTGCGAGGTGAGTGCGGACTTCTCGATCCCGGACAGGGTCGGAGGGCGGGAGGGGGTCCTGGCAGCCGATCCCCTCGTCCAGCACGTTGGTGAGCGGGGGCGACGTTTGCAGCCGGTCGGGGGAGATCGGGGCTCTGGTGGGGTCCAGGGCGGGAAGGGCGATCCACTTTCCTAGTGAGCCGGCTGCCTGCGCTTCCCGCGCGTCCCTGAGGGTGCCCTCCCGGCGAGGATCTCTTCTGCGCGCTCTCCCGCTGCTCCGCATCGCGTCCCTTGGAAGTTAGGAAGGGCTCTGGCGCCGTCCGAGGGGCCGTCGTCTACCCGATGGCTTCCCACCCGGGAAACCCGGGGCCTCATTCGGGATCACGGGGGTCCGCGTGCGTCCGGCTCGGGGGCGGTGGGGAGAACGCGAGGCTTTCCGACTCCGAGGCTGTCCTGGCGGCGGGCGAAGGTGGTCCGTGGCAAGGTTCTTGCTTTACGCGCAGAGAGGTCCGGGTTGTCCCAACACCCCTGGCCTGTTCCCACCGCCCTCCCCGGAGCCCCACTTGCCGCCGCAGCCGTCGAACTCCCAGGGCGCTGTGTCCCTTCCCCCGCGGAGAGGAGGGCGGGAGCCTCATTTTGGCAGGAGGTGGCCAAAGCCACCTGTTAAACTTGGGTCCTGCGCAAAGTGACCAGTAGATTTTCGTCCCCACCCCCGCTCCCCAACCCCTGACCCCCAACAGGTAACTGAATCACGCGGGAACGTGTAGGATCAGCCGGTGAGCAGGGGCGGGAGGGATTAAAAAAAGAGAAGGCTACGTGGCCGATGTGATGCAAATAAAACAAACTCCAGAATTTCTCCAAAGCTTTGAAAGTTTCCCAGTATTGTTTTATGGAGTCTAAATTTAAGCACCTAGCCTTTTATTTTTTATTTTTTTCTTAAACGGCAGGAACTAACATCAGAAAACATTTAACTCTTTGCCAGGACCTACTTGGTGCAAAGTGAAAACTTAAGAGTAAAGGAAAATGATTTTTGTGTCTTTTCCCCCTAAACACAGTAGAACATTCAGGTCTGTTGCTGGAGACTGTAGAAAGAAGAAGGTTCCTCTGGCTCCAATTTTCATGCAGAACAATTTTTTTAAAATCTATATTTCTGAAAGATATAGAAACACCAAATCAGATATAAGTGTAAACGTGAGGAAAATGCTCACAGGAGAACCTAAGTTTATTAAAGATGCTTTTCTACTTTTTTTTAAAGCACTACATTCTTACTGCTCTAGCATGCACTGAAAAGTCTGCCCTCAAAGCTCAGTGTCTGAATGTTACAGATTGTTTTTCTAGGTGGAGGAGGTATTTTGGTTCATGAGGCCAATGTGGAAATACAAACAAATGCCCTGTTTACTTGGGATTGGGCGGGAAGGGTGGAAGTTGTCTAAAATCCCTCTTGCCAAACTTGACAGTGTATGTATGGAATCTTGTGTATTTTCTTGCTCAGACCAGTAATAGCCATTTTTAAGGGACTGGGTATATGCCTTGGTAATAGCACTTCAGAGCTTTTTTTACATTTGGGGGGGGGGAATTTTGGATGCTGATAATTTAAAAGTAACACATTTTCTCCATTACTAGAAATCAGAAAGCCAAAATCAGATAATTTAGAGAAGGCTGGAAAGAGGAAAGATGCTTTTAAGAAAACAGGCGGGTGTTTGACACCACGATGGCTCCCTTTGTGGCGGAGGGCGGGATTTGCTTGTTTTCGTGCAGGCCCTGCGTGTTCATAAATTCATTCAGCAGTACTTTCAGGCCTGTTTGACCACCTACAATATGCTGAGTGCTGAACTAGTCATGGGACATACAGACACATCTAGATAACAGCCACACGGCCCAAACAGATTAAAACCAGATCGAGTAAGCCTTCATCAGGAGCTGAAGATACACCTGGCCCTGGTTCCAAAGTCCTCAGACACCTTAGGAGCCTGTGGTTGGCACCCTGTGTTGATTGTCAAGATCATCTCAAGTAACTACAGGAGAGAGAGCTGAGCCTTGAAGCCTGGGGGGAGAGAGGGGAAAGGCTTGGGTGGAGCCGAACTGAGAACAGGGCACCCTCTGGAACAAGAGTTCAAGTGCGTCTTATCCGCCTGGTTGTGGATGGCCGCCAGTAGTGCCGTGGCATCCTAGAAGCATCCCAGAACCTGAGCCGCTGCCATCACTGGTGGAGGGCGGCTTTTCGTTTCAGTTTCCACTGCCCTCTCTGGTGGCAATGTTGGTGGCTTCCCCGCTGCCTGTGTGTTCTCAGGAGGATGGGCCGGGCAGCTCTCCCCCTGGGACGCTGCAGCCTTCCCCTCTTGAATCCGAGTGGGTCCAGCTTCTGTTCACATTGACACAGTGGCGTCAGTACAGTGCAGTCACTGTAGCCACCTCTGTAGAGAACCACCCTGAAGCTGCCCTTCTCAGTAACTCCGTTGTCCCCCTCCCAGACCCGCAGCATTAATCTTGAATCCTGTTTTGAGAAAGTAGGTGCTGGGTTTAAAATCCGTGCAGTCGGGATCGGTAGTAGAGGAATGTGTAGGGCAGAACATTCTGCCTTATTGGTTAGGGATGTGATCGCTCCTTACGAACTCGTATCTTCAGACTGGATGTTTCCAAAGACCCTACCACTGGAAACACTTGGTTCTCTCTCTCTCTTTTTTTTTTTTCTGTAGTAAAATACATATAACATTGAATTTATCATTTTAGAGTGTACAAATCAGTGGCATTAAGTATATTCACATTATATGTGTTTGAGAAGAAGGTGTTTTCTTTCATTTTGTTCTGTAGAGGTCTACAGATATCTGTTAAATGAACCTTATTAACTGCATCATTCCTCACTAACTTTGTGTCTGCTTAACCTGTCAGTAATTGAGAGAGGTATATGAAAGATCCCACTAGAATGGGATCTTTGTCGATATCTCCTTGTAATTGAGCTAAAAAATATTCTGAGACTATTTGTATAACAGATTTCTATTTTAATATCTAACAGTATGCATCTGTAAATTTATATTTTTAGACATGCAATGTCTAATAGGAATTGAATTTTTATCATAACATAGTTACTTTTATCACTAGTGAGGATTTTTGCCCTAAAGTCTATTTCGTTTGATGTAGTATAGCCAGAAGTGATCTTTTAATTGTTGCTGTTGTTAATATTTGCTTGATGTGTCTTTTCCCATTAAAAAAAATTTTCTTTCAAATATCTTTACTAAGGTATAACTGACATTCAATAAACTGCACATTTTTAAAGTGTAAAAAAAGTACATTCACAATGTTTTGCAGCTATCACCATTATCCAGTTCCAGAGCTTTTTCATCACCCCAAAAGGAAACTCCATACCCATTAAACAGTCACTCCCTATTTCCCCCCTGCTCCAGCCTTGGCAACCACTAATCTGCTTTCTGTCTCTATGGATTTGCCTTTCTGGATATTTCATGTTAATAGAATCATACAACATATGTCTGGCTTCTTTCACTTATGATGCTCTCAGGATTGATCCATATTATAGCATGAATCAGTACTTCATTCCTTTTCATGGCTGAGTAATATTCCATTGTAGGAATGTATCACAGTTTGCTTATTCATTCATCAGCTCATGGACATTGGGTCATTTCCACCTTTTGGTTATTGTGAGTAGTGAAGTTTTGAGGAACCACCAAACTGTTTTCCACGGTAGCTGTACCATTTAACATTCCCACTAGCAATGTTGGAGGTTTCCAGTTTCTCCACATCCTCACCAACACTGTTATTTTCCATGTTTTTGTTTTTATTGCCACCCCAGTGGGCATGAAGTGGTGTCTCATTGTAGTGTTGATTTGCATTTCCCTAATGACTAATAATGATGAGCATCTTTTCATGGGCTTGTTGGCCACTTCCAGATTTTCTTTGGAGACAGGTCTATTCAAGGACTTGATTCTTTTTGTATTAGCTTTTATATCACCAGCATCTTGCATGTAAGTATAGTTATTTTTATAGGACTTGGTTTGTATAGTATGTACCTTCTCAAACCCTCATTCTATTGTTTTGGGTTTTTTTTTTAATAAATAAAATAGTGTTTTGGTTTTTTTTAAGCAGATATTCATTTTAAATTATTATTTATTTATTTTTGGCTGTGTTGGGTCTTCGTTTCTGTGCAATGGCTTTCTCCAGTTGCGGCAAGCGGGGGCCACTGTTCATCGTGGTGCATGGGCCTCTCATTATCGTGGCCTCTCTTGTTGCAGAGCACAGGCTCCAGACACGCAGGCTCAGCAGTTGTGGCTCACGGGCCCGCGGCATGTGGGATCTTCCCAGACCGGGGCTCGAACCCGTGTCCCCTGCATCAGCAGGCAGACTCTCAACCACTGCGCCACCAGGGAGGCCCTATTGTTTTGGTTTTGTTTCTTTCTCTGCTTTCTCTTTCCGGCTTCTGCTGCTCCTTCCAGGAGACTGGTTGTCTGACTAGTGCTTTTTAAATATTTAACATTCTACCTATTTTAGTTATTGGTCCGAAGGCCTGGGCCGTTCGTCTCTTCATTCAGCAGTATTTGCAGGCTGTTGGGCCACCTGCCACGTGCTGATCACTGAGTCGTCATTGGAGATATAAACCTACTACTCCTCATACGCTTCTCTTTTGGATGTTTTCAGATTACATTTTATTTTTTAAAATTAACTGATTCGTAGAGCCTGGCATAGGGAAAAAGAGCAGTACTTAACTCTCTCCACCAGAGGTTTCAATACCAAATAGCCGTGTAACCATCGGGTTCACCACTTTACCTTTGTGGACCTCGGTTTCCTGGTCTGTAAAACTGGGGGCAGGACTAAATGACTTCTCAGACCTTGAAACTGGAGGTTATACATTCATGATTCACCACAGCTCTCCCTTACAAATGAGTGCGTGTAAAATAGTTTACTTTGTAAAACTTAAAGGAATTATCCTGTGTGGGGAAAAAAAAAAGATGCCTGTGCTCTTTTATACTAGACAGGTGAGTTTGGTCAGGTGCTGTTTTCCAAAATGGCACATTTGACATTTTCTGTGAAGATTCAGAGGGTCCGAAGAGCTTTCGTGAACATTTAAGTTCCTTCTGTGCTGGGAACAACTGGGAACATAGAGGTCAATGATTGTGGTCCCCGCCTTCGAGAATCCTGTGATCTAGTAACAGAGATATAGGTGTCAAGTGGGAGTCTATCTCAGAGGCCCCCAGGTCTTCAGGGAGCGGAGGATAGACGTACCCTTTCTTTCAGGAGGATGTAACGGAACCAGGCCAAGAAGGGCAGGATAGTGGGATGTCAGAATGGTAGAACCGTGGCTTTGCTCATCATGCTGAAAAGTTTAGCCTTGAGTTTGGGGGCATGAACCGCTGACGCGTCACGAGTGGCCTGTGCTCTGCTGTGGACGAGACGTTTGTACACTGAGGCGGTAATGTGAGTTGAGCGGGGGGTTGAGGGTTGAGGAAGGGAGGAGAGAAAGATGAAGGAGATTAGACAGTACAGACAAGGGGATGGCGCTGAAAATGTCCGGTGTTGAATAGAAGTTCTGGTGCCGAAAAAGTCCCCAAAAGCATTCTTCTGGAGTGGAAATCCTAAATGGAAAAGCCTAAGTAAGTGGAAAGCCTAAATCCAACTCTTTCTGACCTCAGTTTCCTCATATAACTTGTCCTCCACACATACTAGAGAACCAATGAATTTGTGGTCTGAGCTCCTGCTCATACAGGCAGCTTCACTTAATCAGTCAGATTGTCTGTAAAGTGTGTGTGAGGGGAAACCTGTTGTGTATTTTTCCCCCCTATTCATTCCTTTGTGATTTCAGAGGTATCATCTGAGGAAAAGCATTTTAGTATCAATGTGTAATAAAGCCATACTGCAACCAAAACTGCATTTCAAGGAACACTTCGCTTTTTTACAATGTTAATTATCAAATTCAGTTCCAGAACTGTTAGGTTAACCATAGAAAACTACCTAGATTCAACTGTGTTTTGCCTACTGCAATGGCAGCTTCAGACAATTCAATTTACTTACTGCGGGCCAGGGGTCTGACCCTTCCCTTCGCAACCGCTAGAAGAATGTTGCCAGGAACTTGAAAATTCACATAAAAATACAGTGTGTTAAATACTGTTATCTCCTACCGAATTCTCATCAGTCTTGTTTTTCTTTTCCAAAGTGGTGAGGAGCCGCACAGCTTCAGTAGCCAAGGGGTCTTTGTCAAATTTTGAGTAATTATCAAATTCCACTGTTGATTCATTTAAGGTGCTGAGCTTTCTCTCAGAGAGGCTGATAGGCGGCCCTTGAAATGCTGACATCAGTATCATCTTAACTGTTGGTTAGTCATCCAGTGTTTTCAACAAACATTCGGTTGTCCACATTTCTTTTCTTTTTTTATTCCAGTTTTTAAAATTGAAATATAGTTGATTTACAAAGTTGTGTTAGTTTCAGGTATACAGCAAAGTGATTCAGATATATATGTATATGTATTTTTCAGTTTCTTTTCCCTTATAGGTTATTATATAATACTGAGTAGAGATCCCTGTGCTATACAGCAGGTGCTTGCTGATTATCTGTTTTATACTGGTTTTCCCCATTTCTTTTTTTTTTTCTGGCCATGCCCCGCACCTTGTGGGATCTTAGTTCCCTGACCCCGCACCCCCTGCATTGGAAGCACAGAGTCTCAACCACTGGACCGCTAGGGAAGTCCCCCATTTCTTGAAAAAGTTCTGAAAGCCCCTTGTCTCTTCTCCTCTGTTAAAACTGGGGTAGGAATTTGCACCCAAGGGCCTGGGTTTGCAGGGAGTTGAGTGCTTTGTTCCTGGGTTGCAGGAGGTGTCCAGGAAGAGGGAGGAGAGAGCCTCTGGAGATGCACGACTGTGGTAAAGAGACTGGGGAAGACGGGGTTCAAGGTCTGACGCAGTGGACTGACCCAGCGCTCAGGTTTGGATTTAAATCTGTTCGGCCTGAGATAAGAAATGTAAATCAGATCTTGGCTTCCAGTCTAACCAGGTGTTGGAAATACCAGCGCAGGATGAACCTGCTCTCGGTCAGCTCTATTTCTGCTGTGAGGAGGAATGAAAAACTCAGCTAAGAATTTTTTTTGAGCTTCTCGGAAGAAAGAAAAAGCATTATAAAACAATAAGCTATAATTATTATGACAAGGAAGAAGGTCTCCATCTTAGCTCCCCGGAGTAGGGCATAGTGCGTGCTCTGGTGACGTTTGCTGAATAAATAAAGAGAAAGCACACAAGCTTGTTTAACGAAACAAGAGCAACTTAAGCTGGGATTTTTTTCTTTGATTTTTTTTTTTTTAATTTGTAAAACAATCCAGAAATGCAGTAGGCATATAGAATGTAAATTTTTTTTTAAATGAGCCAAAAATCAAAATTTGAAGTGTCTACTTTCGCAAACATTTCATCCGATGTAACTAGATTTTCCTCCTGTTGATGCTTTGCTGTTTGCTTCTTCCTGAGTCATTACTTTTTGTTATTAGTAACAAAACTCAAATCCGGGCAAGGTTTTTTCAGGTGAGGATTTACGTTGGGAAAATCTGATTTCCGAATCTTCTGTTCAGTGGTAGTACACTGGTGGTGGGAGACTTCTTCCCTGGGGCCTGTTAACCAGCCTGCCTGGCTGAGGCCTCTGCTGTGAAAGTGTTTGCTTATAAGTAGGCGAGTCAGTTACTTTCATGTGGCATACGGCCTTAAGTAAATTAATTACTGCCTCCTATTAATAGTTGAAACTATTCACAATTGAGAAGATCTGAAACCAATCTTGTTTTTTACATTGTTCAGTAAGAGCTTTTCCAAAAAAAAAAAAAACAAAACAAAACACACACCTCTAAATGAAAGCATGCTAATTCTTCTGGAGAAGTAAAACTACCAGCCTTTGAAGTATTTGTCTTTAATACCCTTAAGTGCCGGTTAAGAGTTTAAGGTCCTAAGTTCTTACAGCAGACATTTTCAGAAGTAAGGGAAAAAACCATTCAGAGAAAAAAGCGAAGGAAAAGGAATGCTAAACCATTGACCACGTCAACCGTTTAAAACGCCAGACAAAATTAAGCCTCCACCCCCAGCTCTCCCAGCAACAACCAGCCTCTACCTGAAAAAGATTTCCCGTTGATATTCTGTCCTGGGATCCAGTTCTAGTTTGCTCGTTTGCTTAGTGAGTATTTTTTGGAAGCATTCTTTTCTTTCCAAGGCTCTTGTTTTCTGGACATGGAGAAAGAGCCCATACTAAAGAATAGTTAACTACTTATATATTTTACTTCAGCTGTTTATTTGTGTAGAGGTCCATTTTAGAAGTTAATGTTGGTCGTGGTTACACCTGTCGATGTATACCTGTGTGCGTTCATCCTGATACTTATCACGTGTTAGTATCGGGAAGCATTACTGGCTTAGTGTGTCCGATGTTATTGGTGCCAAGTTTTTTAACAGATCATTATTTGTGTTTAAAGTTACTCCCCCTCCTGCTCCACATTTGCCCTTGATTGGAGTATAAAGGTTGACTGAGAGTAATTTCTCATAAATTTCAAGGCTTTGGCCTCTGAACATCATAGAAGGATAAAGGACAGTTACTGATACAAGGTTAACATGTCTGAAACGACTCCTACATGCTCCAACTTTTCTTCTACATCAAAGGTCTGTTTTAAGGATACTCTCATGGTTTTAGAGTTTTACAATATAAATTTTGTGTTCATAGAAGCACTCTTTACAATAACCGAGACATGGAAGCAACCCAAGTGCCCGTCAGCAGATGACTGGATTAAAAACCATGGTATATATGCAATGGAATATTACCCAGCCGTAAGGAAGAATGAAATACTGCCATTTGACCTAGTGTGGATGGACATAGAGAGTATTCGCTTAGTGAAATAAGACAGAGAAAAACTAATACTATATGATATCACTTACACATGGAATCTAAAAAATAATACAAATGCATGTGTATACAAAACAGAAACAGACTCACAGACATAGAAAACAAACATGATTACCAAAGGGGAGAAGGGGGAAGGCAGGGACAAATTAGACATATGGGATAAACAGATACAAACGACTATACATAAAATAGATAAGCAACTAGGATATACTGTATAGCACAGGGAATTATAGCCATTATCTTACAATAACCTATAATGGAATATAATCTGCAAAAAATACTGAATCACTATGCTGTACACCTGAAGCTAACACAATATTGTAAAGCAACTGTACTTCCATACTAATTTTTTAAAAAATAAATAAAACATAAATTTTGGTTAAGTAACAAATACTAAGTCAGTATTTTGTGATAAATATTTTCCAAAATCCTGTGGCTATAGTTTTAAAAACAGAGAGAGCTTTGCCTGCAAGTCTAGTCTAACTGAGGAAAAGGAATTACGAGCATAATGAAATCTGACGTGACGAGTTGTATCAGAGGGACAAAGGTGGCGTCATGTGGTTAAAAAGTGGTGGAAAGTAAGCAGTAGGTACTGGAGGAGCCAGGCGATGGGCAGCCTCCCGAAGGAAGGCTAGATGGGGTTTGCCATGGTTCATGAGACAGGCTTTAAGGATGGGGAGGAGACGGAAGGGGAAGCAGTCCAAACGCGGCTCACACCCGGGCAGAGCATGAAGGAGACCCGGCTGGATACAAGGGTTCCTATTGTGGGAATAACTGTGAAGAGACAAGGTTAGGCCAGATTCCAGACACACTTTAAAAGCCCTATGTTCGGGCTTCCCTGGTGGCGCAGTGGTTGAGAGTCCGCCTGCCGATGCAGGGGACACGGGTTCGTGCCCCGGTCCGGGAAGATCCCACGTGCCGCGGAGCGGTTGGGCCCGTGAGCCATGGCCGCTGAGCCTGCGCGTCCGGAGCCTGTGCTCCGCAGCGGGAGAGGCCACAACAGTGAGAGGCCCGCGTACCGCCAAAAAAAAAAAAAAAGCCCTATGTTCTTACAGCTCCTTGGCAGGATTGGTTAGGAAAACGAAAATGGTGCCCACTTTGATAGACCTGTGGTCCCAAAAGGAATCCTGGATTTCAGAAAGGTTAATTAGGTCTTTGCAATTCACTGGCGAATGTTGCACTGAATCTTTTTTTAAAAATTATTATTGTTTTTTAAAATTTTATTTATTTATTTTTGGCTGCGTTGGGTCTTAGTTGCTGTGCGCGAGCTTTCTCTAGTTGCGGCGAGCGGGGGCTACTCTTCGTTGCAGTGCGCGGGCTTCTTATTGCGGTGGCTTCTCTTGTTGTGGAGCACGGGCTCTAGGCGCGAGGGCTTCAGTAGTTATGGCATGCGGGCTCAGTAGTTGTGGCTCACGGGCTCTAGATTGCAGGCTCAGCAGTTGTGGTGCACGGGGCTTCGTTGCTCCGCGGCATATAGGATCTTCCCGGGACAGGGCTCAAACCCCTGCATTGGCGGCAGGCGGATTCTTAACCACTGCGCCACCAGGGAAGCCCTGTTTTATTTTTAACAAAATTTTTGAGGGCCGAAAACTTGGAAGAAAATGAACTACAGGACCCCCAACGACTTTTACCTGCCTACCAGGTCAGCTCTGTACGTTTGTGTCTACATGTGCATCTTTGGTACTGAGAGGGATGGGAGGGGCCAGAGACTGTCCTTTATGTGTGAAATGGGAGATGGGACTGAGAGTTCTGTTGCGTTATCAGGTGTGTTGTCATAACTAGAGCACAGTCATTTCTATGGAGTTCATCTATAAATTATTTTTAGGGGGGGAAATGAAATGATTAGTCTAAGAATTTTATTCAAGCCGTAATTAAGTTGAATAGTAGAAAAGAAAGAATATCAGGACTCCATTTCCTTTTAACTTATGGATTAGGTTAATAAAACAATATAAAAGAGTCTTGGCATCGATTACAGCTTCATCTTCTAGGTGATTTCTCATTATAAAACTCATGTTTGTTAATGCACATCACTCCCATAAAAACAGGAATGAGCAGAGAACCAGACAGAAAACTATAGAAGCTATAGAAAACTATAAAAGTAGGACCCCTGTCTTCTTTGTTTGTGTAAATCAGAGCAAAGTACATCAGTACACGTTCCGACAAACAAAGGTTGTCAAAAACTGCCAGCATTAAGGCCAACAATGGCTATTTTGTGTTTTCTGATTATTTCATCTGAGAGTGTGTACATTCCATGAAAAATGGCTCTTTCTTTACTTTCACCCACTGCTTAACCATAGGAAAAGCCCGTGAGTGGTAATGAGCTGTGATGACTCAGAAACAGTTCCCACTGGGAAGCTCCTTCATTTTTAATGTCCTTGAAGGTCAAGAAGAACATATCTTTTTGAAAGCGGCTTGGCCATTAAATCATCATACTGGGATTTCTCAGGATATAGTCTTCAAGGTAATTTCTGTCCTAAGATTCTTTTTCTAGGTTTGGGAACAAATCTTCCCAACATTCTTGTGAATGGAGAATGAGATGATGAAAGAGTGGGATGTAGGTTCGCACATGGGTCTGGCCCTTCCTTGTGGATGGCCCAATATGGGAAGGGGGTGTTTTTAAAAAGCTCATTTCTCCTCCTTTCCCAGCTAAGCTGTGCTTCTGCTGACTGTACCGTAGCTGTGGTGGTTCATAGTGGTGTCTAGACAGGAGTCGGGGGTCTCTAAGCCTGATCATAGCCCACGGGGTTCAGAACCCTTAGACCCAACCTTTCTTTGCTTTTGTGAAGCGTTTGCCTTGGCTTTGAGTTGGAGCAGTTCTCTTTTTAAAGTGTAACGCAGACAGGCTAAGCAAAATTAGTTCCACATCACTTGGTTAAGGAGGATCATTTTCCCCTTGGTGTTCAGAACTGCAAAGACAATAATCACCCTTGTGATTTTGTTTAGCATGTCTGCGGGGAATCTAAGTCTCAGAAGACGCGATTCCCTTCCCCCCACCAAGTGGGACAAAGCTGAGTAGTTGAATGTAAGGGAGCTTATCTATTTGTTCCAGTTTAGATTCTTAGGTAAATTGGATACGGTCAACCTTTCCCTGGCTAATTTTGAGCTAAATTATGATCCAAGAAAAGTTTAAATTCAGGGTTTCTTCTTCCTAGTTAAGCCAGACCGCCTTCAGCGTTTCCCTCCTAAATCGCCCCGGGGTTTCTAGATTATGGGTGTCTCCTCTGCTTCTCTCATTAAATCCAAACTCATCTGTCCTGTGTCATCTCCTGAGATCTGGACTTTTCACAGTTTCCCACGTGATAAAATGATCTAATAAATCATTATCATTCAAACCTGCAGGAAATCTTCCTTATTGTTTTTCCGGCAGTAAGAGGTGGGTAAGAAAACAGTGTCGTGGAGCAGACCAGGTGTAGACTATAGTACAGTCGATGTGTGCCCCGCCCCCCATCCACCCATCCGCACCACTGGGATGTGTCCCTGGTTATGGATGTAAAATACAGGGCTGTGTGTGCTTTAAATGTATACACATGGATTGTGCTAAGACTCTAATTATAACTTTTCACTCCCTACATTTCAAGATCCATCACGCCATCGTCCAATTGATTGCTTCTGACTGATGAACAATATTCCATTGTAAAAGGTTTACCTTGTTTTTGCTTATTCTTGGAGTTCATCTTTTGTTAAATCTTTTCCCAAGTAATATAATGTATATATACATATATGCATCTTTATTTTATGCTATTTTAAATTAATTAATTAATTAACTATGGCTGCGTTGGGTCTTCGGTGCTGCACGTGGGCTTTCTCTAGTTACGGTGAGCAGGGGCTACTACTCTTCATTGCGGTGCGTGGGCTTCTCATTGAGGTGGCTTCTCTTGCTGCTAAGCACGGGCTTTAGACGTGCGGGCTTCAGTAGTTGTGGCACGTGGGCTCAGTAGTTGTGGCTCCTGGGCTGTAGAGCGCAGGCTCGGTAGTTGTGGCACACGGGCTTAGTTGCCCTGTGGCATGTGGGATCTTCCTGGACCAGGGATCGAACCTGTGTCCCCAGCATTGGCAGGCAGATTCTTAACCACTGCGCCACCACGGAAGTACAATTTTATGCTATTTTTAATGGTATCTTTTTTAGTTGTTGTTTGTGGCTCGTATATAGAAATTGATTTTTTTTTTTTTTTGTATATTGGTTTATCCCTAGTGACTTTGTTAAACTCTTGCTGATTCTAATAATTTGACAGAATTTTGGAGTTTTCTACACTGACTGTAATTATATGTGAATAATAACATCTTCCTTTTCAATCCCTATACATTTTTTTTCTTGCCTTATATGTGGGTTCTGACTTAATATACAATATAGAATAGAGGATGGGATGGTGGTAATTGGAGTGGTTTTAATGTTTTGCCATCAAATATGATGTTTGCTATAATTTTTATGGATATCTTTTATTGGGTTAAAAAAGTTATCTCTTCATAATTTGTGAAGTTTATTTTTAAATTATGCATAATATTAAATTCATCCAATGCTTTTTGTTGTCTATTGAAATGACTGTATGACTTTTCTCCTTTAATCAATTAATGTTGTACTGTATGTTGGAAAATCAATGTTATTCCAACCTTGCATTCTTGGGATTAAGTCATCTTGGTCATTATTTGCTTTCTAGATCCAGCTTACTAATAATTTTGTTTAGGACTTTTTGTATCTGTGTTCATGAATGACAGCAGCCTATAATTTTTTCTTCTTTATACATTCTTGGGTTTTGGCATCAAGGTTTTAATAGCCTCAAAATGAGATGAGTTTGTTTCTACTTTTTCTCTTCTCTGCAGAAGTTTGTGTAAACTTAGAGTTATTTGTTTCTTGAATGTTTCATAAAACTCTCTAGTAAAACTTTCTGGATGTGCTGTTTTCTTTGTTGTAAGATTTTTATATAATGATTCATTTTCTTTAATCATTATATTACTATTCAGATTTTTTCTTTTATTCTTGGTTTTAGTTTTAAGGAGATCGTCTCTTAGGAATTTGTTCATTTCATCTATCTTTTCAAATTTACTGGCATAAAATTGTTTATAATACCCCCTTTTCAATACCTGTGGCATCTATAGTTATGTTTCCCTTTTCATTCCGATATTATTTGCCTATTTTTTCTTGATTAGTTCTGCCAAAAGTTTGTCAATTTTATTAGCATTTTCAAAACAATAAATTTTGAAATTTAGTTCTCTATTGTATGTTTTTCTATTTATCTAATTTCACATTCTTTTTTCCCCCTGTCTATTCTGTGTTTATTCTTTTGGTTTTTTTCTAATTTAAATGTTTCTTGCTTGGTTCATTAAATTCCAGCCTTCTTTTCTAACACTGTAAGCATTTAAGTGATGTTTTAGCTAAATCCCACAAGTTTCAATAGAGTATTTTTATTATCATGTAGTTCTAAATACTTTCTACTTTCTAATAATATTTCTAAGAGTTACTCAGAAATATAAATTCCTAACGACATGGATTCTTCTGATTATCTTTAGGTCACTGATTTCTAATTTAATTGCTTTGTAGTAAAATAATGTGTTTTCTGATACCACCAGTCTTCTGAAATTTGCTGAGACTTGATTTCTGGCTCAGAATGCCATCAGTTTCCATAAGTATTCTATGTGAACATGAAAAAATATGTATTAAGAAGTTGCTTCGGGCTTCCCTGGTGGCGCAGTGGTTGAGAATCCGCCTGCCGATGCAGGAGACACGGGTTCGTGCCCTGGTCCGGGAAGATCCCACATGCCGCGGAGCAACTAAGCCCGTGAGCCATGGCCGCTAGGTCTGCGCTTCCGGAGCCTGTGCTCCGCAACGGGAGAGGCCACACAGTGAGAGGCCCGCATACCGCAAAAAAAAAAAAAAAAAAAAAAAAAAAAAAAAAAAAAAAAAAAAAAAAAAAAGAAGTTGCTTCAGGTCTTCCCTGGTGGCGCAGTGGTTGAGAGTCCGCCTGACGATGCAGGGGACACGGGTTCGTGCCCCGGTCCGGGAAGATCCCACATGCCGTGGAGCGGCTGGGGCCGTGAGCCATGGCCGCTGAGCCTGAGTGTCCGGAGCCTGTGCTCCGCAACAGGAGAGGCCACAACAGTGAGAGGCCCGCGTATCGCAAAAAAAAGAGAAGTTGCTTCACTTAGTATGTTGTAAGTGTCGCTTAGATCAAACTTGTTAATTGTGTTGTTTAAATCTTCTTTATTCCCAGTCTGCTGGATTTATCTATTGTTAAGAGTGGTGTGCAGAAATCTCCCACTATAACGGTGGGTTTATTAACTCATGTTATTTATATTTGAGGTACATGCAGGTAAATTGAAATTTTTGTCGTTTTGAAGTAATCCTCTTTGTTTCTAGTAATTCACTTTTGCCTTCGTTTCCTTTGTCTGATCTTACTGTAATGATTCCGGCTACTTCCTATCCATCCATTTCTCCTTCTCCGCAGGCAGCCTTTGTTGGAATTTTTCTCGTGTATCCTTCCAGAAAGATTCTATGCACATCAAAGCATAAACATAGATATTTTTCATTTATTTCCCTATACACATGGAAGTATACTAGACTCTGTTCTGTCCTTTAGCTCTTTCCACACTCCAAAATGTGTCCCAGAGAACACTGAGAGGCCTCCTCCTTTTAAATCACTTGTCCTGATTGCTTTTAGGCTCTCCCCCTGGTGCTGTCACCCTCCCAACTGTTGCCAGAGTCATCTTTCTAACCTATAAATGTGATGCTGCCTCTCTCCAGGGCTCCCCATCACCTGTGGGTGAAGTTCAAGATTCAAGGCCCTCTTCGCTCGGGTCCGCTTCTCCGTGTGCCTCTATTTGCACTTTCTCCCTTTTCCAGCTCTTTCTGTGTTGTGCTTTAGCTCATTTCAGGGCTTCACCCCAGCCACTCGCGACTTTTCAAATAGGCCATGTGTTGCTGACTCTCCTTCTGTGTTTGGAATGCTCAGCACGGTTTGTTGAAAGCTGAAATCTCAAACATCTCTTATTGCTGGCCTTTCTGAAAGTCTCTGAGCCCTCCCGGGGTGTATGAGCACCTTCCCCTGCTCCCAGGTGCCCTGTCTTGGCGCTGAACACGGTGATGCATCCGTCCTCCATTAGCGTTGGCTCCATGTGGCGGAATTACTTGTGGAACTTGAGAAAAATGCACATGCTCAGCTGTTACCCCCACAGATGTATTCAGTAGATCTGGTTCTGACCTGTTGCTGGATTAAGTTCCTCTGGGGAGGAGATGCCTCTTACCCATCGGTCTTTCTCTAGTACCTGGAATCTGCCCCATATGCACTAGGAGAACAGTAAACATCAGAAGAACATGCTAAGACTAGAAAGGAATATAGTGTTCTAAGTGAAGCAAGGATTGATTGATAGGACGAACTTTGATTCTGCCGCCTGTGGGGAGTGGGTTGAAGGTGATTGCTTTTAGGAGAGTGGTGACATCACAGTGGTGTTTCAAGATTAATCCAGCAGAAGAATGCAGCAAAAGGATGGCCAAGAGTGGAAAAAGCAAGAACAGTCAGATGTGGTAAAAATGGTCCTGAACTCGGGAAGGGGACCAGAAAGGAAGTGGATCCAACTGACATTGGGCAGGAAAAATCAACAGGGCTGGGCAGCTGGTTGGTTGCGAGTGGAAGGGACAGGGAGGGGTCAAAGGTGTCCCCAAAGCTGTTTGTGTGACGAGGCTGAAAGCCACTGTGCCTGAGGACGGGTCTTTGACAAGATGACTCATCTCTGGGGTTTGGTGAATAGTGGAAGGACCTAACTCCTTGGGCTGCTCTGCAGACCTGACTGTGGCCATCTGGAACTTTGACGGAGAGGGGTGATGGTGGGAGGAGGGCTGGATGCCTTCCATCCAGGCCATTCTAGGTCTTTCTGGAATGTGCAGGGGAGGATGAAGAGGAGGAGCTGCCTTCCTCTCTGGCTCCAGTGCACTCACTTTGGAGGTTCACTTGCTCCACCAGCTCCACCAGTTCCACCAGCACCATCAACTCGGATGGCTGCTATGCCCTGACCGGCCGTGCTCGGCAGACAGAGATTTACCAAGACTGTAGATCACTTGTGACCTTCAACCTTACCAGAAAAGGATGTTACTAGTAAATACCGAGCAACAGACACAGGAAGCCCAGGAGAATAAACAGAAACACGCACACGCGGCTCTAGTTTCCCTTCGTGGTGCTAGCTTGTGGCACCCCCGTAGTTAGCCTGCCCTGCGCCCTCTGGGAGAAGTCAGTTTCTTCATCTATGGAGCCCTCTTAGTCTCACCCTGGCCTCCCTTTTCTAAAGTGCACTGTTAGCAAACACAAAAAGTGAGCCCTTGTTTGGGCAAGGAGACTAGATACTGTGAGGTGGTCATGACCTCACAGACTCATGGCTCTGGCCGCTCTGTCAGATGGATCTGCTCCTGCTTCTTTATCTCACGCTCTCCCCTTTCCAGTGCAGACCTTGCCCCCCGCTCAGAAATCCACTCCCCATAGTGTCTCACCCATGGAATTCTATATTTTTGGCTCCTGGGGAACCAGGACCAGGGAGCCCCTGGTTCTCAATTCCTTAAGAGAGAAAGAAGATTGACAGCTTGAGCCTGTGAAGGATATTGAACCAAGGTTTCCACTTTCTCCCCGATAGACTCTGCCTTCTGGAGAAGTCTGATTAGCTTCCTCATCTTCTTTCATGGGAATAATTAGTGCAAGTCTAAACACTACAGTTTTACAGCATCAGAATAGCTTTTAAAATGCTAGTAGCACAGGAGAAAGGCGTGCTCTTGGATGGTGTAGTCAGTTACCACCCTCCACCCCACGGAGGGACCCATGTGCTGTCTCATTGCACAGATCCGGAGCCAAGTTCCAGGTCCTGCCCCACCGAGCACACGGTCCCCCGGGTCCCTCGCTGGAGGTGAATCAGTACCTCGCTTCCTGTCTTTCCTCTCACTGTTGTCAGGGGAAGACTCACTGCCTGCCCCCCCCCAAGATGGCACCTATGGTGGTTTTTAGCTCACGTGCCCCTCGGGATTCTTTAGGGGCTCGTAAGGCACCACCACCTGGTGGTGCTTTCAGTCTAGGGAGGGGTGAGCATCTATTTCCTCACTTGCCGTAACATCAAGTCATATGTAATGGACAGGACGCATATTCCCTTATTCCCTACTAGCCTTCTTTGGTCTTCTGGAAAGATTTGTTGAACTCAGTTGTCTGTTGTTCGGGGGCTGGGCTGAATTTCCTGCTGGAACAGTCAGAGGACTGTATGAGACTAGGGCTCGGGGGGGACAGTTTCAGTGTCCTTGTTCCTGAAAGTGGGAACATGAACTTCCCGATGGTATTAACTGATGGGACCTTAGCATTTTATGTAGAAACTGCAGTAGCATCATGGCCTCCAAAAAGTCTGGAATTTCAGAGATGTCAACCAGATTTCCATTAGTAATTTGTTAGCTCTTGTCACTTTACCTCATCCCTGAACTGTAACGAGGCTGGAAAAGGAACCATAATTTTGTGGCGTCTGAGGCAGAAAAGAATAGAATTTATAAGCAGTACAGGGAAAACCTGAGTCTGAGTGTGACAGAGCGTGAAAGTACAGACCTGAAGAGCAGAGGACAGCGCCAGAACATTATTTCATCAAATTTTCAGCATGAAAGAGATTTTTAGTACACCCATCTTTCCTTAAAAATAATTCTTACTACTACTCAACCATAAAAAAGAATGATATAATGCCATTTGCAGCAACATGGATGGACCTAGAAATGATCATACAGTCAGACAAAGACAAATATCATATGATATCACCTATATGTGGAATCTAATATATGAACTTAGCTACGAAACAGAAATAGACTCACAGACATAGAGAAGAGACTTGTGGTTGGCAAGGAGGAGAAGGGTTGGGGAGGGGTGGATTGGGAGCTTGGGGTTAGCATATGAAAACTATTATATATAGGAGGGATAAACAACAAGGTCCTGCTGTACAGCCCAGGGAAATATTGATATATTCAATATCCTGTGATAAACCATAATGGAAACGAATATAAAAAGAAATATATATGTATGTATAACTGAATCACTTTGCTTGTACAGCAGAACTTAACACAACATTGTAAATCAACTATACTTCAATAAAAAATAAAATAAAAATAATTCTTACGTCTTCATAATGGAGAAGGAGATAAAGGAGAAATGGAAATGAGCATCACCAAACAAGTTGACTTCGGGGGTCCTAATTATCTTAGTCCTAACGGTCGAGGCTGTGGACCAGCCGACTGTATCTCGTGACGCCTGTTCGTCCTGGGGGGAATGAGGCTTTCGCTGTCTGAGCTCACTAACCCTTGTCACCTTGTGCTTACTCCTCCAGAGGTGACCCACTACTTGGGCATGGGACACCGGCCCCTTCCCCGCTTCCTGTGATTGAGCCAGCGGCTGGGGTTACTGTGGGGATGCCTGTCCATCACCAGAAGTCAGACTCTTGGGAGATGGACCCTGACTTGTTGCCCGGCTGCAGGCTCGGCGACCTGAGCAGGGCGGGCAGTCTGGAGAGTTGGACCAGCAGCTCTCGTTCCAGAAGTCTCACTCTGGTGAGTCCCTGTTTCCCTGGTGCTCTGTGTGCTTGAATGTTGGCTGACTTCGCCCCCCTATCAGGAGTATCTTACCACATCCTTTTGGGGTAACTAGCTTGACGTCTTGGAATACTCGCTCTCTGAAGCGGCATTTCAGTGTGAATCGTATTCAGTTTTGCACAAAATCCAGAGCGGTGACAACCTGGCTGCTAAGACCCAGAGCACGCCGTGCCTGAAGGTGGCCACCAGCCCGGGCCAGGGCACCTGCCTTTCAGGTCCAGTGACTGCAAGAAGGGAAACACCTCACAGAATAACATCAAATTCACTTTAAAACAGATGTTTAAGTCCTTTACAAATATAAATGCTTTCCTATCCCTTTCTCTCGGCATCCAGACCTTTACATAAGTGTCAACAAGCTTTGGGAACTTTCACCAAAAGTCTGTAAAGTTAAGAGATGATCTTTTGGCCCTCCCCACCCCTCAGGGTGTTCACCTTTCAGGATGGAGACCTTCAGATTCATAGAGGGAAGGACAGGAGAGAGTCCACCTTGGATCTCAATAAAAATGGTCCATTGCTCATCTCAGCCCATCTTCAATGGGAGCCCAAATTTCCGAAAGATACACCAATCCCTAAAATTAACCCCAGCTATGCTGAACATAAGAAAGAAGTGTACAGAGGGCAGTTAATAGTAACAATAGAATTTTATAGGCTCCTACTTGCATATTTTCTTTTTTCAATCACCATGGTAAGTATGTAATAAATATTATTTGATTCGCCAAAGGAAAAATATATTACAAATTACTCTCTGAATAGCTGAGAATCTATAAATCCTTAAGAATAGAGAATTTAGGGGGGCTTCCCTGGTGGCGCAGTGGTTGAGAGTCCGCCTGCCGATGCAGGGGACGTGGGTTCGTGCCCCGGTCTGGGAAGATCCCACGTGCCGCGGAGCGGCTGGGCCCGTGAGCCATGGCCGCTGAGCCTGCGCGTCCGGAGCCTGTGCTCCGCAACGGGAGAGGCCACAACAGTGAGAGGCCCGCGTACCAAAAAAAAAAAAAGAATAGAGAATTTGGGACTAATTTTTTAATTTAAAAACTCCAGCCATTAGTGGAGTCTGTTCTCCAAAGCACAGTTAGGAAGCAGCTCAGCTCTGTTCTGACGTAGAGGGTATTTCTCAAACATGGCATGGATGACTTAGGAACCATAGTCTAAAGGCCTGCCCTGTGTGCGTGGTGAGGGAATAAAGTCGAGAATGGTCGTCAGATGACTTCGGTCTCTGAGGAAATGGGTATAGTGCATTATGAGTCAGTGCTCGAATTATTTTCTTGCCTTTCACGTTCATTTTCTTATTGAACTTGAGGCAAATCTCTTCACATCCTTTGTACCATGGCCTCTTTTGATAGAAAGTTGAAGCAATACCTGGTCTCTGTCTCTTCTTGGGAGAGTCCATAACCCCAGGTGTGTCACGTGCGCTGAATTTGGGGCAGGAAAGTCGCTACTTTTCTATCTCCACTGCAGTCATATAGGGTCCGTTCTTCACACGCACAGACTCATACCCACCCCCACCACATCCTCTGCGGTGGGTCAAACTCATATACTCCAAAGACAGAAAGGACTTGATTGAGCTCTGCAAACCCGTCCATGGAGGACTGCCTTCCATCTGTTCTATGTAGGTGATTTATCCCTTTGCTCAAATGCTGAAGCACTGTTTTCGGAGGTGAGGACAGAGGCAGAGCTGGCACTCTAGTGGCTGTGGTCCACCCTGACAGAATAGGCTGCAGATTTGCTTCCCCAGGCAGCAGGCTCTGAGATGGACAACGTTAAAGTACAGGAGGCTTATCAGGGCTGTTCCTGGGCTCAACATCTGGAAGGAAGAGGAAGCAGGATTTGGGCAGAGAGAGAAGCTGGGCTGTGAGGCAGACCCAACAGAGGCCTTGGCTGTTCCTCACGAGGCCCTGGCGCTGCTGGGCCGAGAGTGGAGCCTGGATACCCACTCCGCCATCAGCCCTGGGATGAGGACATCCCTGGAGGGAGCCACGACCTTGACAAGACAGTTCCTTTCAGTTGGAGACAGTCCCCAAAGGGCACTGACAGCTGAGGGCCACCTGCCAGCAGCATTCCTAACAGATGGGGGACCAGGTCCTTCATCCCCAGGGTGACCTGGGGGGCACATCACACTCCCTACCACGAAGGTGTAGGAGAAGAGGAACAGAGCCTTTTAGAGGGACCGAAGGCACCAGAGTAGCTGTAAGATGTCTGAACTAGAAGAAGCAAGACTGTGAAATGAATTCGGGGAGTTTACAAGAGACCACCATATAAATACAGCTCTTCACAGAGTGTCTGTCTAGGCAGGTGGGGTGTTCATTCTCCAGAAAAGAATATGATTTAACTAGCTGAGAAGAGGGGATGCTCTTAATACCCATAGGAATTAAGGAATTTCATAATGTGTGTGCCACTTTGAGGGTAGATTGGAAACAGCCCAAGTCCCCAAGCGTACTTCCTATTCATTTTTGTCTCTAACTTGGGCAAAACCAATGATCCAAATTCATTGCTAAGTTTCTGGAGATTTGATATTCAGTGAACTGTCTTGAAACCCTGCCTGGTCCCTTAGCAGACAAATCTTATAGCCCTCAAGTCACATAATAAGCCTGTGATCAGACAGCGGTCGTCAGCTCCTGATTACCCCTTCCTTCTCCAAAGCCTCTGAGGTCGTTTGGCCTCACCCATCGGTCGTGGAAGAAGGTAAAGCAAGTGGGGGCGAAGCCGTCTCCATGGCTGGCTCCGCCTGAAGTCTAAGCAGGACACGAGGAATCGGACATGCTTGTCGCCAGACAGTTTCAAGGAGAAGACACAGAACAGAGGCGTGGGAAGGAGAAGCAGACTGGTCAGTAGTAACCACATTGTCCTTTCAGCTCTGGCTCCTTCCCCAGATTGAACCCCAAACTTCCTGGACAGAGCAGCTATTTTAAAACAAAGCTAAACTGCTTTGAGGAGAGTTCAATTCAGTAAACATGCAGCAAATGCCTGCTACATACCAGATTGGATAGGTGATGGAATAAAACTCGGTTTTAATCTTTTCGGCAACTCACAGTTCAGTGACACGACAGGCACGCGGAGCTCTGGGACGTGTGGCAAGCTTATGTGGGGCCTCACGCACGACACCACGCACTTAAGGCGTTTGCCTCTCAGTCAGGACCGCTTTATGACGTTGCCAGTTCAGAGAAGTTTAAGGCGGCCTGGGAGCCCAGTGTTGTCCTTCAAAGCCATGATCCTTTCCATCTGTAATCAAAACTGCACACATATCTCATTCCCCGTGGGCTTGTCTGTGTCTCTTTCCGGCCACAAGTAGAGGTTTACATTAACCATAGTGAAAAATTACAACAGGGACTAGTTAGAAATAACCGTAGTTAAGCCCTTGTAATGAAACCGTGGGAAAGGCCACATGCACTTATGGTCTTTCTTATGAGGTTGCCAAAGTAAAGCGTGGCATTCACAGGGGGGTCGGAAGCACAGAAGACGCTGATTCCTATTTTCTTCTCGCTGCCCCTACGTTGTGTTTCAGCTCCTGGGGGGCGTCTCTCATCACTTTGGGTTTTTTAAGTCAATAAAGCCTTGCTCAAGCGTCAGGGAGATCATTTCGGTGTTTGTAGAAAGAGAATGTGACCATCAACTCCCATTCTGCCCAAACAAATACCCAAGGCCGCCTACCTGGGAGAGTTGGGGGTTAAGACATCTTGACTCATCTCAAGAATTTTTTCAGCCATCATAATCTTTCTTAAATTTTCTTGCTGGGCTTCCCTGGTGGCACAGTGGTTGAGAATCCGCCTGCCAATGCAGGGGACATGGGTTCGAGCCCTGGTCTGGGAAGATCCCACATGTCATGGAGCAACTAAGCCCATGCGCCACAATTACTGACCCTCTGCTCTAGAGCCGCGAGCCACAACTACTGAGCCCGCGAGCCACAACTACTGAGCCTGCGTGCTGCAACTACTGAAGCCCGTGTGCCTGGAGCCCGTGCTCCACAACAAGAAAAGCCACCACAATGAGAAGCCCGTGCACTGCAACAAAGAGTAGCCCCTGCTTGCCACAGTTAGAGAAAGCCCGTAAGCAGCAATGAAGACGCAACACAGCCAAAAATAAATAAATTTTTAAAATAAATCTATTAAAAATTTTTTTTTCTCTCTTTTTTTTTTTTTTTGGTTGAAGATACAGATAAGTTCTGCTGGTTCTTTTTTTTTTTTTTTTTCCTCCTTCACGAGGAGTTACCACTGTTGTCTTAATCTGCCGTTAAATCCAATTTCTTTGTTTAAAAGAAAAGCAAAACAAAAGGAAAAAAAAGCCTAAGAACTGAATTAATTCAGTGGCTTTTTTAGGTGGGGGTTATTTTAGTATGAGTGTTTTAAGCCTTCTTGACTTTTTTGTTCAGCCAAACAAATAAAGGTTTTTTTCCTCTCTGCCATTTGCCTAAAAACAAATCTCCTGTCCCACATTTGCACTCCCATAGGTATGTCTAGGATCGCTGACTTTTATCACTGCTGGTCGCATTTGTTGTAAGAGTTGGTCATCCAGCCAGGACCATGTTCCTCTCAGAGCTCCACCAGGACTAGAGGGACAATTTTGCCGTCATCTTTGCAGGAGAGGATACATGGCACCAGTCCGGGACTCTGTCCTCCTCCTCATGGGAGACTTGTGCAGCGTGCGTTGCAGTTACGGCAGTAGATTTGGCGTTTTGAATTTTCTGGTTTGAATACATTAGAAATTATTTCTTCACCATCATAATACATAGATTAGGGTAGAAATGTATGTACTCCTAAGTTCTTGAAGCAAAACAGTGTTTCCCTGAGAGGCTTGTGGACATCACCTGCAGTCAGCATGGTAGGTGGGATAGCACAGGTGAGGGATGTTTTTCTAGACTGTTCTTTTAGCATCAGGAGATTTGTAGCCTTAAAGAACTTCCCTTTATCCCACATCCCAAACTGGTGCATTAAAAACTTCATTGATAGAAAGGAAATTTTTAAAAAAATTTTCTGCTGTCAACCTACTACCTTCCAAATAATAAGGACAAACGTTCGTTCTCTTCCATTCACCCCTTTCCAAGAAAGCTGCTATGTTTTCTTATCCTCATTTCCTCTCTGCTTAGTTCTTTGGGAACTGAGTTAGCAAATCTCTCATCCAACAGCACCAGTGGTCAAGCAGGGGCCACCCTGGCCAGGGCGTCAGCTCTCTTCCCTCCTCACATGGGGCCACTGGGCCACTGCCTTGCTTTTTTTTCCCTAAATGTATTGTAACGGCTTTATTGAGATGTAATTCACATACCCTGTGGCTCACCCATTACAGTCCGCCATTCAGTGGTTTTTAGTAGATTCACAGAGATGTGCAACCATCATCACAACCAAATTTAGAATATCTTCATCACCCAAAAGAAACCTGTGCCCACTAGCAGTCACTTCCCGCTTCCCTGCAACTGCCCTAGGCCCCGGGCAACCTCTCATCTGCTTCCTGGCTCCACAGATGTGTCTGTGCTCGTGGCCTTGCCCTTCAGGCTCTGCCTCCTCCCCGAGGCCCCCGTCTTCCTCTTTAACGTCCCTGCCTGAGAGAGGCAGCAGCAGCATCTCCTGGGAATAGAGGTGTAGACAGAACTCTCTCAGCCAAGGGCCACGTGCCCCTTTTCTGGCCCTGAATTTCTGACTCACCAGCCCTTGGCACTGCAGCTTTTCTCTGTTTCTGCTTCCTTTCTTCTCCTAGGTACAGACAGAGTCCGGGTTCATTTGGAGGGCAGCTTCTTGTTTGGGGAATTAGGCAACAGAGTCCACGGCGTATTTGGCCCTGCCCCTTAGGTCAAGACTCAAGGCCAGGCTGATCAAGAACAAGTCACCCAGCCTGTTCTCCAGCCTCTAATGCTCGAGAGACACCTTGGATAGTTCACGAGGCAAGAATCTGAGTCTGCCAGGACCTGGGGCTCTGATCGCTGACCGGCCTGTTTAAAACTGATTTATGGGGACTTCCCTGGTGGAGCAGTGGTTAAGAATCCGTCGGCCAATGCAGGGGACACGGGTTCAAGCCCTGGTCTGGGAAGATCCCACATGCCGCGGAGCAACTTAGCCTGCGCGCCACAACTACTGAGCCTGCGCGCCACAACTACTGAGCCTGCGCTCTAGAGCCCGCAAGCCACAGCTACTGAGCCCGCGTGCCACAACTACTGAAGCCCGTGCGCCTAGAGCCCGTGCTCCGCAACAAGAGAAGCCACCGCAGTGAGAAGCGCGCGCACTGCAACGAAGAGTAGAAGCCCCCACTCGCTGCAAGTAGAGAAAGCCCACGCGCAGCAATGAAGACCCAATGCAGCCAAAAATAAATAAATAAATTTATAAAAAGAAAGGGAAATAAGTAGAACAGAACAGAAAGCAAGCAGAGAACTGGTTCTGGCCTTGGCCACTCTACAAAATAGTTGTGCGACCCTTGGAAAGTCATTACATTGCCTCTGCACCCGGTTTTCACACCTTCAGGTGAGGGAGCTGGACTGACTGATCTTTGTGTTGCATGTGTCAGTCCGTGAGTCCTGTAGTTTGTCACACAACATAAAATGGTTGAATAGGATTTTCCCCTTCTAAGCTTATTTTCCAAATGAAATCTTATGTTGGGACTCCTTGCTCTGAGGTTGGATTGGACGTGTGGGGTTTATATACCTACCCTATTCTCACTTTTGCCACTCACTTAATTGGTAAATGGGAGTGTGTCTTAAGCTGACGGCATGTTACAGGTCAGTTGCCTATTTAATTCTACTGTCTGTCTAACCAAAGAGAAATCATTATACCCAGCCAAAGTATCAATAGATTATCTAAAATCTTGGGAATAACCCTATTGAAGCTCTGAGTTGGGAAGGTCAAAGTAGGAGGAAAAGGGTAGAGAGCATTCATTTATTTCCCCAAGACGTTTAATTCAACAAATAGTTGGGGCTAAGACTTTTTTGGTTCCGGTTACCATTATCACGTCACCCTAACAACATCCATGGTGGTTGTAATTATTAACTAGAGGGATCTTTGTCATGCTAAGAGCCCTACTCATTTCATTTATTTTTTATTTATTTTTTTTAACATCTTTATTGGAGTATAACTGTTTTACAATAGTGTGTTAGTTTCTCCTTTACAACAAAGTGAATCAGTTATACATATACATATGTTCCCATATCTCTTCCCTCTTGTGTCACCCTCCCTCCCATCCTCCCTATCCCTCCCCTCTCGGTGGTCACAAAGCACAGAGGTGATCTCCCTGTGCTATGCGGCTGCTTCCCACTAGCTATCTAATTTACATTTGGTAGTGTGTATATGTCCCTGCCTCTCTCTCGAGCCCTACTCATTTTAGACTTGCAGGGTTTTTTGTTGTGGTGGTGGTTGAATCACCGAGCTGAACTTCTCTGCATGGAGAGAAGAAAAATGCGAAATGTCTTAGGGTGACTCTGGGAGGAGCAGGGTTGGTGCGGTGTGTGCTGAATGACGGGCGTGGGGTAACCTAGCAAGACTCAGGCTAGATTAAGAGGAAAGAGGAGGAAAGAGGAGGCAGGATGCTCTGCGCCACCTGCCAACCCGCAATAAGTCTGGAAAAATCACAAAACAAGTAGCATCGCTGAATTTTTTATGAAAATTTCGTGTTCGGGTGGCCAGAGGGCCAAGACAGACCTACATGGTGAGGAGGCAGCTGACACTGCGGTTACAGTGACTGCATCCTGGACACAAGGCAAACTCTCAGTTCTGTGCAGAGTTCACAGATGCCTCAGACATGGCTCTTTCCTCTACGTATAAAGTCCAGCAAAGGTGAAATGCATGGGTGATGAACAACTACAGTAAAAAATAGAATTTTAGGGCTTCCCTGGTGGCGCAGTGGTTGAGAGTCCGCCTGCCGATGCAAGGGACGTGGGTTCGTGCCCCGGTCCGGGAAGATCCCACGTGCCGCGGAGTGGCTGGGCCCGTGAGCCATGGCCGCTGAGCCTGCGCGTCCGGAGCCTGTGCTCCACAACGGGAGAGGCCACACAGAGAGAATGCCGTGTACAGAAAAAAAAAAAAAAAAATTTATACGAAGAGTCGATTCTTCCTGTTAAATAACCCTCAACTTCATCTGTTTCTCTCTGTTCCCATCACAGTGGCTCTACTTTAGGTGACTTTTAACATTTGTCTAAATTGTTTCCATATTCAGCGGTCCATACTGTTTCCTATTTTCCACACTATAGCCAATGTGATCTCTACAAAATATGTATCTAACTACCCCTGGTCCCTTTCTGTTTAACTCTCGCCCACTTCTTTCAGATTATTGACAATCATTTCATCTCCAGAGTTTTTCCATATCAGAACCCCTGCCCCCAAAGTGTGAATTGACACCCATACTATGTTTCCCTAACTCGCCATCGTCACCTTGTCATAGCCATTTTGTCTACTTTCTAGTCTGAAGCCCTCATTAGACGGGCTAAACCAGACAGCAAGAACATTATTTACACCCTCGTATATACATTGCCTGATGCTTACTAGATGCTCAAATATTTGAATTCATGATTCAGTGGGTGCTATGGGGGTAGGCTGCAGGTGTGTTGGCATTGAAACTGGACCAGGAAGGACAGGTGAGATGTGGCTGTGCAGTCATGGGCATTGCTGACAGAGAAACAGGTCTAGGAAATTGCAAGTTATTTGATATGATTATACGGCAAGAATTAGCAAACCCCACTCTGTGGACTAAATGTGGCCCCCCGCCTGTTTTTGTAAATAAAGTTTTATTGTAACAAAGCTAATAAGCTCCTTCATTTACATATCACCTGTAACTTTAACACTGCGTTGACAGAGTTGAATAGTTGCCACCATTAAGACTGCAAAGCCCCAAATATTTACTATCTGGCCCTTTACAGAAAAAGTTTACCACTGCTATAGAGTATAAAGGGGAGAGGAGTAGGAGTGACATTTAAAAGGTAAGTAGGGTGGCCCCTGCTTGCCGCAACTAGAGAAAGCCTGTGCGCAGCAACGAGGACCCAACACAGCCAAAAGTAAGTAAGTAAATAAATAAATTTAAAAGGTAGGTAGGGCCAGATCCTGGAGTTCTCAGAATAAAGTGTAAACCTATTAGTCATATATTCTGTAGACATGAAGGACTTATAAGATTTTAACCCTTGTTCTTTTGTTAAAACCTATTCCTCTCTTCTTTGGTTCAGTGCTCAATAAAAAGTATTAAAGAAGGAATGCCTGTGCCCATTTTCCCCTGTAGTATCCTGCTACTCTTCTAATGTGCCTTCCCACGGATCCTCTTATTAGAGGGGAAAATTGAAGTTCTTAAGGGCTACACAACTGCTAGATATGTAAACTGATAAACTTACAGAGATCTAGTTAATACGAAACTGTTACAATTTGAACTGGAGAAACGTTTTCCTTAAAATCACTCTGTTCCCCCCGCAGCCCCACCCAATCTCAAAAGAAGTGGAACAGAAAGATATGCCATGAACTAAAATCTAAGGGCACACTGTTTCCTAAGTTCAAACTTAAAAAAGGAAATCCATATAAAATCTGATTATAATGAAAGGAAAATTATAATCTGTCTTGTGGATATATATGCAAAAATTCTAAACAAGATGTTAGCAAATCAGATTCAGTGTTGTATAAAAAGGCTAATAACATCACAACCAAGTTGGACTTATTCCAAGAATGCAAGGTTGGTTTAATAGTTGAAAATCAATCACCATACTTCAGTACATTAACAGAATAAGTGAGAAAATTGTGACAACTAAAATTGTCTCCAGACATTGCCAAATGCCCCAGGGAGGGTAAAATCATCCCCAGCTGAGAACCACTGCAATAAATGAAGAAAAAACCTTTGACAGAGTTCAAAACCTATTCATTATTTTAAAGACAAACACACTTAGCAGACTAGGAATAGAAGAGAGCTTTCTTAGTCTGATGAAGATCATCTTTTAAAAACCTACAGCAAACACTGTACTTAATGGTGGAATATTGAAAGCTTTCTCCCCAACATTGGGAACAAGATGAAGATGCCACTTCTGTTCAGCTAACTGGAGGACCTTGGTGGTATGATAAGGCAGAATAAAGAAAATGAAAGGCATGAGGAATGGAAAGGAGGAAATAAAAACCTCTCATTTATAGACACCACTGTTTATGTAGAAGACTGAAAAGCACCTACAGATAAACTGTTAGTACTATGCAGCAAATCTGTTAAATTTGCTTATTTCAAGGTCAGTATATCTTGTATTTCTATAGACCAGAAACATTTAGAAAATGTTCAAAGTGATGCCATTTCTAATAGCATCACAAAACATCAAATACCTAAGAGGAGAGATAACAAAATCTGTAAAATCTCTACACTGGAAATTACAAGATATTATTGAGAGAAAATAAAGAACAGGATCAAGGCATATCAAACGTTAGTTCATCAGTATTACCCAGAGGGTCTGTTGAAAGAGATTGAAGGCCCAACCCCTTAAAGTTTCTGATTCAGTAGATCTGAGATGGGGCCCAAGAATTTGTATTTCTAACGAGTTCGTGGGTGCTGCTGCCACTGCTGGGTGAAGGACCACACTGTAAGAGCCACTAATCTAAATAAGTATACCATACGGATAGAAAAAATACTGTAAGACATCAGTTCTACTCAATTTGAAGAACTTCCATGAAGTCCAATCAAAATCCCAGCATGGGTGTGTGTGTATATTTATGTGTATATGGAAACTGACCAGCTGATACTGGAAATAAAAAGGGCCAGCACAGACCTAAAGAAGAACAGCAAAACAGGAGGGCTTCAAACTCGGGACATACTATAATGTTATAATTAAAACAGTGTTTTATCATTGTACAAACAGACAAGTAGACAAATGAACAGAAAAGAGAATCTAGAAACAGATGGACTCATGACCTGTCACCTGATTTACAACCAAGGGGACCTGCAGTGGGGAAATGATAGTCTTTTTTTTTTGGCTGCATTGGGTCTTTGTTCCTGCGCATGGACTTTTCTCCAGTTGTGGCGAGCAGGAGATACTCTTCATTGCGGTGTGCGGACTTCTCATTGCGGTGGCTTCTCTTGTTGCAGAGCATGGGCTCTAGGTGCATGGGCTTCAGTAGTTGTGGCACTCAGGCTCAGCAGTTGTGGTTCGTGGGCTCTAGAGCACAGGCTCAGTAGTTGTGGTGCACAGGCTTAGTTGCTCCGAGGTATGTGGGATCTTCCTGGACCAGGGCTCAAACCTGTCTCCCCTGCATTGACAGGCAGATTCTTAACCACTGAGCCACCAGGGAAGTCCCAAAACGATAGTCTTTTCAAGCAGTTTTCCTGGAACAGTTGTGTTATCAGTGTAGAAAATAGCGAATTGTGACCTCACACCATACACAAAAGTTCATTCCGATGAACTGTAGCACTAAATATGGAAGTTTATAAACAACCATGCTTTTAGAATAAATAAAAGCAGGTGAACGTCTTCATGACCATGGAGTAGGTAGTGGTGTCTTAAATAGGACACAAAAAGCTCTAAAGAAAAGACTGATACATTGTACTACACTAAAATTAAGGACTAGTCACCAGAAGACCCCCATTAACAGAAAGAAAAATCAAGCCACTGGGTAGGAAAAAAAATTTGCAATAAATACACCCAAAAAGGATTTGTATCAAGTATACATAAAAGAACTCCTACAAATTATTTCTTTAAAGACAACTTGATAGAAAAATAGGCAAAAGACTTGAACAGGCACTTCACAAGAGGATCTCCAAACAGCCAGTTAAGTATTATGAGGAAAAAAATCTCAACACTGCTGTCTGCTTGGGAATGTACTAAATATCAGGGGATGGTACCACATGCAGGGCCATGCACCAACCAGTGTGTGTTGGTCCAGCCGCTTGGGAGAACTGTTAGGCTATGTCTACCAAAGCAGACACGTATCTTATGACCCAGCAGTTGTATACAGGTATATATTGCTTCTCTTCCCAGCAGTGTTCTGTTCTGCTACCTAAGCCATGCTGTAGGTATCTCTCCCCAGCAATATTCTGTTATTCCTGTTTGCTGAACCCATGCCATGGACAGCCCCCTTTTCCTGAGTGGACTTCCTTCAGGATTCAGCTAACATGGCCAAGCTAGTTTGAGAAATTTGCATGTGTTCTTGTGCTAATCATCCCCCAAACAAGTATATACTGTGCCTGAAACTAAAGAAAAGTCTCTAAACCTCTGGACACTGCAGGCTCAGTGATGGGCCTGGATAGGTGGGCATTTGAAGACCTCTCAGATCACGGTATGAAGTGCATTATTCTATACCACATGGACCAACTCTTAGTCACCTTTGCTTCCACTATATTTTTTCCTGTTGTTTTATCAAAATTTATTTTCATCGTAGAGACTCAAATACTTTTATAAGGTTTATAAAAAGCATTAGCCTTACTTGTACCCCTGCCCCCATTTCCAACTCACCGGAGGCAATGACTTTTAACTCATTCCTGTTTGTTATTTACCTTCATTTCCCCCCGCTATCGACATTTTATCCTTTCAGTACTTTTTGTATTTGTGGATATATGAAGTATGCATATATTGATATTTAAATCGAGGCAACTCTTGCTTATCTGCACTTTTTTTCACTTAACATAGTCTTTTGAAAACACCATTTAAAATGGCTGTATAATATTCCATCTGTGAATGTGCCCTGATTTGTTCAACCATACCTTTATGTTTGGACATTTTAGGTGGTTTCTCATTTTCTTGCTACCATAAATACTGATATAATTAGTATACCTGTGTGTGTGTGTGTGTGTGTGTGTGTGTGTTGCTATAGAGGAATTGACTCACAGATACATGCTTTGTCTAATAACTTTTAGTTTTTCCTGTGGTTGATAATTGCTTTGGTTTTATTTGCTTGCTTTGTTCATGTTCTGTGTGGCCCCATGGCTCGCTCTGAACTAGGCTGGTTGTTCACTGCACAGCTGACATCCTGGGGACAGCACCATTATCCTGGGGTTCCCTCAGCTTTCTCTCATTCTCTCCTATATTCTGGCTCCCAGGTTTTTCTTCTTGGTTCCTCCCTTGTCTAGGGGAACAGCCCTACCTCCACACCCCTGCAGTAGCTTCCTGAGAAAGGCACACATGGGAGATCTGCTGGTTAGACCTTGTGTGTTTTAAAAACACCATTATTGGGACTTCCCTGGTGGTGCAGTGGTTAAGAATCCACCTGCCAATGCAGGGGACACAAGTTCGAGCCCTGCTCCAGGAAGATCCCAATGCCGCAGAGCAACTGAGCCCCTGCGCCACAACTACTGAAGCCCACACGCCTAGAGCCCGTGCTCCGCAACAAGAGAAACCACTGTAATGAGAAGACCGCACACTGCGACGAAGAGCAGGCCCCGCTCGCCACAACTAGAGAAAGCAGCAACGAGTACCCAAGGCAGACAAAAATAAATAAATAAAATAAATAAATTTCAAAACACACACACACACACCATTATTCTACTCTAACTTTAACTTGATTATGTACGAATTCTAGTTCTGAATTCATCTGGAATTTTAAAGGAATCACAACATTGTCTTCTGGCTTCCAAAGCTGCTGCTGAGGGCTTCCCTGGTGGCGCAGTGGTTGAGAGTCCGCCTGCCGATGCAGGGGACATGGGTTCGTGGCCCAGTCTGGAAGGATCCCACGTGCCGCGGAGCAGCTGGGCCCGTGAGCCATGGCTGCCGAGCCTGTGCGTCTGAAGCCTGTGCTCCGCAACGGGAGAGGCCACAGCAGTGAGAGGCCCGCGTACCGCAAAAAAAAAAAAAAAAAAAGCAAAGCTGCTGCTGAGAAGTCTGTTGCTGTTCTGACTCATGTTTTGTTATGTGACCCGTTTTCCACTCTGGGAAGCTTTTAGTACCTCGCCTCGTCTCCCATGGCTGAAATTTCAAGGGATGGGCCTCAGCATAGGTCTGTTTTATTCCTGTTCATCAGGTTATTCTAACGACCCTTTGATCTGGAAACTCACATCCTTCTGTTTAAGGACATTTCCTTGAATAATTTTACTTGTTTACTTTGATCATTTCTTCCCCTCGATTTTTCCTCATTCCTCTTTCTGGAACACATTATTCAGATGTTGGCCCTCCCACTCGTATTCTCTAGTTTTCTTCTTAAAACATTTTCTTTGACTTTTCGTTGTACTTTTCCGGTTTCTCTACTTTAGGCTTCTATTTCATTTTTTCTTCTGTCATAGTTTTAATTTCTAAGAGCTCTTTTCTGTCTTCTAGTTTTTCAAAATAGCATCAGATTCTTGTTTATGGTTTCAGTCTCTCCTCTGATCCCTCTGAGGATGTTCACGACCATCTTTTTGGAATTTTCACCATTCGGCATAGTTTGTTTCTTGTAAGTTGCCTTTTTTTCCTTCTTATCTTGTTTTGATGTGTCTTTCATGTTATAGGTTTTTCTCAGCTGCTTGCTGATCATTAGCTATATGAACACACTTAAGAGTAGAATGTTAAGAAACTGATTAAGAATTCTGTGCTGGGGTTTGTTGACGGTCATTTCACTGGTAGAGTGATCTTGCTGAGCTGTTTCCCTGGGGAGCCCAAGGTGTCCACCTCTTGGCTCTTGGACCATTCACTGCCCCAGAGAAGACCCTTCCAATCCTCTGTCCAGGGGGTCAGTTTGATTCCCTGACTCCCAGTTCTCAGATTGGTTCTTTACCACGAACTTGGCTTGATGCCCCCCGGCTTTACCTTCTTTAAGAATAAACATCTAGGGCTTCCCTGGTGGCGCAGTGGTTGAGAGTCCGCCTGCCGATGCAGGGGACGCGGGTTCGTGCCCCGGTCCGGGAGGATCCCACATGCCTCAGAGCGGCTGGGCCCGTGAGCCATGGCTGCTGAGCCTGCACGTCCGGAGCCTGTGCTCCGCAACGGGAGAGGGCACAACAGTGAGAGGCCCGTGTACCGCAAAAAACCCCCAAAACCAAAACCAAAAAAAAAGAATAAACATCTAGTTTTCTGCCTGGGTGACCGGATTGCTTCTGAAAGAGACTCTCGTCCAGTGCTGCTCTTTTCAATGTCATCTTAGCCAGACTTCCAGAACTGCCCAGCCCCTCCCCGACGCTGGGATGAGCCTTGTGAGGCCTCCCCATGCCACAGCAGGTGGATTCCAGCCCCACCCCGAGCTGCTGACTAAAATTCACCTTTCTTGGGTCCTCTGAGTCAGTCACCACCTGTCCTTCTGCTGTCTACCTTCCCAAATGTTGCTATCACCTCATTTCCTATTATATTTGTTTTTGTGACTTGTATCTTTAAAAAGGGATAAAGCCCATTTTTGTTTTAGTGAGCTTTCTGGAGGGAGAGGAGATAAACGTGTGAGTTCACTCCACTGTCCTTAACTAAAGATCCCCGCCATTGCTATTACGGGGAAACCAACCATATCTGTTAGCAGTAAGTTGAAAAGACCTCTTCCATGAGGATATGGGGAGGGGGAAGGGTAAGCTGGGACGATGTGAGAGAGTGGCCGGGACATATACACACTACCAAATGCAAATTAGATAGCTAGTGGGAAGCTGCCGCATGGCACAGGGAGATCAGCTCGGTGCTTTGCGACCACCTAGAGGGGTGGGATAGGGAGGGTGGGAGGGAGGGTGACGCAAGAGGGAAGAGATATGGGAACATATGTATATGTATAACTGATTCACTTTGTTGTAAAGGAGAAACTAACACACCATTGTAAAGCAATTATACTCCAATAAAGATGTTAAAAAAGAAAAAAGAAAAAAGAAAAGACCTCTTCCAAGGGGATACTGAAGAATTGCTTTCTTGTCGTTGACTCGCGAGGGACAAAAGTGTCTGAGACCCGTCATCTGCTACACCTTTTGGACAAACTTCTTCCTCACGCAAGTCGGATGGTGGGGGACACACAGGCAGAGGTGCGCCAGCAGGGCTGTCTGGATGGCGCACTTTCCCCAGACGGGAAATTGGAGGGTGCCTTGAATTTCACCCCAGTCTCTGTATTGATCCCTACATTGTTGCGGGGTTTTTTTCCCTTCAGTGAAACCACTGTTGCTTTCCTTCCTCATGTCCAAACCTTCTGTACAGGATGATGAGAGCCTGAAGTACCTCACACATGAGGAAAAGGACGTCCTCCTGTTTTTTGAAGAGACGATCGATTCCCTGGAAGACAATTTTGAGGAACAGGTGCTGTGTGACGGCGATGCTCGGTGCCACTCTCCGCGGTCTCTGGAAGAGAGCGTTTCCGGTCCCTCCGAGCCAGAGGATGTCGTGGACTTAGTGCAGCCGGGCCCTGGAGCCGGGGAAGCCGAGAGCCTTCGGGATGTGACGGAGGCAGCAGGTGAGGACCAGAGAACAGGTCCCCCACCTCTGACGTGGCTTGTCGTGTGGTACAAGACACAGAGGCCCTCCTTTCTGTCGTGTTCTCTGTGTTTCCAGCCAGTATAGTAGCTCGTGGGGCTGATCGGGGTAGAAGCATCCTCTTGGTGGTCTGATTGTCCAACCAAATAGGTGCTTTCATGGCATATTAGGATGAAAACACGTGGAAGGGAAATTTCAAAAGGGCGAGAATAAAGAATGAGACTAATTGGGCCAACAAACATTGCATACATGGATGAAAGAAAAAAGAAAACTGGTAATGGCTTCAGGAAACAATCCCATTCTACAAAGAAAATATACAAAGGACTTGTACATTACCCTTTGAGGTTGAATCTCAATTCTTGTGCAAGATTATACCCCTATTCCAAGGTGGGAGCGTTTGAACTGAAAAGTCAGCTGGTTCAGGAAAACAAAAATGATCACAACAAAAATTCAGCTCAGCATCTGCTTTGTAAAGTTTGCTTGATTCAGGGTGGCATCAGAGGAGAGGTATGCTTTTTGCCCCTTGAGTTCTGTGATAGAACCAGAGGGACATGGACAAGGAGAAAACGTTCTTCCAATTTTTTTTTTCTTTTCCTGGTTGGAAAAGATATTGGAAATGTGGACAAGGGGATAAGGATTTGAAAAGATGAGGGAAAAATAGGAGGGAAAATATCTTTGCTCTGTTGACTACAAAATACTTCCATTTGTCACAGGCCTCTAGAAATATATCCCCACCCCTTTATTTTTTGTAAGCAAGGCTGTGTATTACACAGGATTTCATGTACTATTGGTTATATGTTCCAAATATGGGGCTTAGTTTGCAGCTATCTCTTCAAAGAAGAGACTTAATATGAACTTCCCCTTTTTTATCACTTCTTCTTTGAAGTTTAGTTCCTAAAATTAATTTGAACCACTGATCCCTTAAAAATGTCAGATCATATAATTGTGTCAAGGAAAACATTTTTTTGAAAGTAAACTACTTGCCCATCAATTCTCTAACATGATGTTTTCATAACAACTTTAAGTGCCCCACTCTGTGGCAGGCATTGTGTGAGATTCTGAGGATACAAAGATAAATATAATACATAGCTCCCAATTTTGCAGCAGACACGGGTGTATAAATACTAGTGCAGAAAAGCGTTAGGTGATCTGTGATCACGTATGTTAGGATATAGTAAAGAATCATAGGCTGGTGTATTAAACTGTACTGGAGGCTGTCAGGAAACATTTCTGTTTCTAGAGGAAAGTGACACATCCAATTGTCCTTCATCTAGAAGGACCTGAGGGAGGGGGTGGTGGGTACCACAAACTTCCCAGCCTCCATTTCCCCTTTGTAAAATCCCCCATAAGGTAAGCTGTTGTTTCCTCCTATTACATGTCTCAGGATGATGGCTCCTTAGAAACTTGCTTTTACCATATGCTTCCCAGGTACTGACTGTTTCTGGCTTGCACATCTTTCACCACTGCTAATTCATTCTTTCTCATCAGGTGATTATGAGAATTATATACTTATGTTCTCTTTCGCTAGTCCAGGGAATAGGGTAGAGGGAGTTTAGCTTACAAGAGGTACTGTTGAAACTGGTATTGAATCCCTTTGAAACCTTTGTAAATTCAGTGAAAAGGAAACGTGATGCATTTATTTCTGCATATGGTGGTAGCTTATGAGGATCCTTGCTACTTTTCAGGGGCTGGCGCTGTTGGAAAGGAAGACACCCCGGTCCTCGGGAAAGAGGATGCTGAGACGTCTCCCCCGCCAGACCCCCCAGGCCCCGAGGCCCTGCCCCTGCCGCCTCCCCGCCCTGTCCCCGCGGCAGCCCCGGCCCAGCCCGGGAGAGAGCCCCCTCCTCCTCCAGCAGAGCACCCCAAACTGGCCCGCTCGGTTCCCACTCCGCTCGTCATCGCCCAGAAGATGTCTGAGAAGCTGGCAGGGAGCGAAGGGCTCTCGCCCACATCCCCGTCCAAAGAGGGCAGGCCTGCAGGATGGAGGACGCTGACTTCCGTGGCCCCTCGACACGGAGACCACTCGCTGTGGCACAGACACGCCACACAGCCGGCGCCCAAGATCCACCGCTTCCCGAGCAACATCAGCGTGACCAACAGCGCGGGAAAGGACTTCAATAAGACCATCTCCAAGGCCGCGGTCAACGTGCAGGAGCGCAAAGCCCAGGTCCTGGCCAACATCAATGGGGTCTCCTTCCTCTCCGTGGGGGAGGTGGAGGACCGGGCCCAGAGGAGCGAGCCCGCCGAACAGAGGAGAGGCGTCTCCCCGGAGCAGAGCCAGCCGGGCCCGGCCCGGGAGGCTGTTCCCGCGCCGGCAGGGGCGCACGGCGGCCAGCAGTCCAGAGGCGTGCAGACGGAACAGCCCCTGCCGATGGCCAACGGCTTCCAGAGCCTCCACGACATCCTCAAGGGCCATCCCGGGCCCTTTGTCTCTACAGGGAAGACGGTCACCTTCCGTCCGGACCCGGCCCTCCCCAGCAAACTTGCGCCCCGACAGCCAGACTACGGCCAGGACGCCAGGAAGCGGTCGGGCTCACTCCCCCGGGCTGTGGGGTTCAGACCCCAGGGCATCACTGTCCAGTTCTCGGGCCGGGGCTCCACGGAGGAGGCCCGTCGGGAGGCCCTGCGGAAGCTCGGCCTCCTGAAGGAGAACTTGTGACGGAGAGTGGGCGGCGCTGGGGGAATTAGGGTGACCAGGTACGTGTGGCCGACCACGGACGTGCGCATGCGCACAGCGCAGTAGCAAAGCTCAGACTGCGGAACCCGGTGGAGGACCAGCGATGGGGGCCCAAGAGTCATACGACTGTCTGCCTCGCTCTGGCCCGCATCCGAGCTGGGACATCCTTCCGAACGAGAGCATCACGCACCACATCTTCCCGTTTCCAAGAGCTCGGAGAATAACCTTAACACCTACAGGTTTCAATGATTTGTAAATGCCATATGTTTTTTGGATCTAGGAGGAGGGTGATTGGGTCTGAATTTTTTGTTATTGAGTCTCTAATCTAACCGTTTATCCGAAGTGCACGACACGAAAGCCAGTTTAGATCTCTCATACTGGTTTCTCTAAGAAAGGGACCGTCCCCTCCTTTCCAAGAAAATAAAGAAGTGCTTGTTCAATTTTCATAGTGTCTTAAAATACTGTTTTGGTTTTTTGTTTGTTTTTGAAAGGTGAAAGACAGTATGTTAGCCTAAATATGTCTTTGTTTCTTGGTCTAATTTGGTCTGCCCAGCTTTGTTTTTTAATTGAAAATTGAAGCCTTTAGAGTATTATTTACTGTAACGTTGAGTTATGGGAGTGGAATGGAAAGGTTGAGTTTGGAAAAGGTGGTAGTTTTAAGAAAGTAAGTCTCATCAGACTACAGAGTCTGTGTTACTGGGAGATACATATATGAGCACGTACTGTGTATATACATGTACATACTATGTGTTTATAGGTACATATGTGTTATATACAGATATAGATGGTGTGCACACACACATTCATTATTACATATATATAAACTTCCTAAAACCCTATTACATAACTACAGGATGCAAGCACTTCCTATTCTTTTGATACACAAGCCATCTCAGTATTGAGATAATGACATAGAAATTGTTACTTCCTAATAAGGAAGTCTTTTAAGGACACATCTCCATAACTTTTCAGTGAACCAAAGTGCTTTTTCCTCAATGTGTTCTGTTCCAATTAAAGTAATAGTCCAAATAAGCTTCCAACTAAGCAAGAGAGTTCCTTTGTTAGTGACGTATGCTTTTAAAGATGTCATTTATCACCTAATTTTAATTTATCACCTAATTTTAGTTTTGCATGTTCCAAGGTGGCTGGTAAACAGAAGGAAACAAAAGATTCTTAACATCCCCCATGTTCCGTGAGCAAGATCTCAGGATTAATTTAAAAGGGAAAAAACAGCGAACTAAGTTACACAGCATGAAAAGAACTGGTTTTGTCCCAGACAATGTCTTACATGCTGAGTTGTAGCCACAAGCATTATTATCAAAACTATTTCAGGCTGGAGTCTAAAACCTCTTAAAATAGACCCGGAAGGACCACACTTGAAAGTCACACCCTTTTGTTGTATGTCTCAGCCACTGTCACAGAATCTGTTTCTTTCCTGTTGAGTATTATTTAAACTCAAACTTCTAAATGTGCTGTGAAGGACGTTTTTCATAGTATTAATCTGCCTTGTAAGTTACATAAAATGGTTGTAATGTTTTCCTTAGAACTACAGTATTTAGTGTCTCGCCCAGGCCTTGTCCTCCTGAAATAATCTCATAGATTCTTGATGGTCTTAATTTAAATAGGTGCTTTGATTTTACAGGTTCTTAAAAATAGCCTTTATTTTACTCCTGTTTATGTTGGATTTGTTTAAAGGATTCTTGGGCCCTGTTATTTCCTTTTTATATAGCGAGATGCCATGTTACACAGTGTTTAAAAATAGAGGGTCTTGATATGGCTAACATTTTAAATATCCCTTATATTTGAGGATTCTTTCTTTTTTTCTTATCCTATGACTTCGTTGTGATTAAGGTGAACTTGACTATATGTTAGTATATTCGTTCTCATAATGGCATTTTTGAAAAATAAATTTAGAGATCTATCTTAAGTATAAGCAACTTTGTTTTTGCATTTTATACTTATTCTCAGGTATTTTCTTTTAAATGGTTATATCCTTTCCTTCTGTTTATTCATAATCTGTTCTACCTACTTATTCATAATTATATTGACTGTTACTCTGGCCATTTCTTGTGCCCAAAACCCTAGTAATTAAAGCCATATATTTTGTACAAGGTTCAAATTATAGCTGCTTATGAACTAACCTATATTCGTATGTATCACCTTAACAGAAACATTTGTTTTCTGAGGGGCATTTGTTTCCTTGCAATAACTCTGTGATAGGGGGTTCTTAAAGGGTCATCTTCAAGGGAATCTTAAGGACCATATTTCAAAGCAAACTTGTAACGAAAAGGAAAGATGAATCTTAACTGCTCAGTCTGTTTTTTGTTTTTTCAAGTGATGCTGTCAATCAGTCCATTTTAGTCTCCATTAAGATAAAGATGAAACTCTTTACCTTAATACTTAAAATCAGGAAAAAAAAAATTCTCCTCTGCTTTTAGGCAGGTACGTTCAGATGGCCAAACCACAGTCTCATCTGCAAAGGGTAATGCCCTGCAGTTACCTGGGTAACAGAGTCTGGTCCAGTGCCCTCCTCCTCCTACTACTCTATTTGGCTAGCGTGCGTGCTTATCTTCACAAAATTGGTAGAAATGTTGATCTTCGCCTTTCTCTCCCCAGGCTCATTCTCCTCTTATAAGGCTTGTGGGGGAGAAAAGGCAGAGGTGCGGGTGTCCCTCCGGCGTCTCTGAGTCTCTCAAGAGTCTCTCAAGACGCAGAGGGCTCCCCCAGAGCTGCATTCTTGCTCTCTTCCCCCCACCCCCTGACTTCAACAATACAGGATTCTTTACTCAGAGTTCCTGACCGGTAGCTCCCAATGTAGGCTCCCCATTTGAAACAAGTTTTCGTGAAGAGCTTCATGGAGTTAATAAGTCAGGCCTTACGGAACCCTGAGGATTGACTGACCTTTTTATTTGTAAAAAAAAAAAAAAAATCAGAACTGTATTCTCTGAAATAATGCCATTTGCAGCAACATGGATGGACCTAGAGATCATGATGCTAAGTGAAGTAAGTCAGACAAAGACATATACCATATGATATCACTTACATGTGGAATCTAAAATATGAAACAAATGAATTCATCTGTGAAATAGAAACAGACTCACAGACACAGAGAACAGATGTGTGGTTGCCCGGGGGGAGGTGGGGTAGGGGAGGGATGGGTTGGGAGTTCGCAATTAGCAGATGGCAAACTAGTATATACGGAATGGATAAACACCAAGCTCCTACTGTACAGCACAGGGAACTATATTCAATATCCTGTAATAAACCATAATGGAAAAGAAAAATACAAAGAATGGTATTCTTTTTTTTACTGAATTCCCACAGCTCTGGCTGTGAGGAATTTGACCTTTCAGAGGATTTGATGGTTATGTTTTTTTATGCAGATGATCTAAGAAATCAGTTCTTTCTGTTTATTCAAGAGGAATGAAGACAGAAAAACAAGATAAATATGAAAACAATTTACTCTTATCAAGAAACTTTTTCTGAACCGTTTATCACCAAGTCACCATGTCCTCTGAAGGAGCAGAGGTAGTTTTTCAAGGTTTTCTTCCCCCCACCTGTGATCCAGGAGGAAGGGGAGGCGGCGCGTGGGGAATGCTCACCTGTGAGAGGTTTGTGTTTTCATTGAAATGACAAGTCACCAAACAGGTTTTGTTTCTTCTCTTCACAACAAGGCTCTTTTTCCCTGCTTCAAAGTATGGGGAACAAGTTCCCATATCCTTTCCTAATCTACTCGTTGGACAGGCCCCGCTTTCAATATCTGAGAAAAGAGAAGGCAGGGCTGTCAGCTGCCCAGGCCTGGGAAAGTCGGAGCCCTGTTTGGACCCTGCCAGGGAGCGCCCCGTGCCTCCTGCTCGCTGACCACGTCCTCTCCTGCGCCTGCTGGCCCTCCCCGGCCAGAAGCACCCTCTTCTCTAGAAGAAAAAAACGCTGTTGGGGAACAAATCCACCTGTTTGCATGAGAAAAGGCTGGGCGACAGGATGATGGCCAAAGGGCACCTCCCATCCCGCTCTTTTCAGCATAAAAACCTTTGTGAGTGATGGCTGCAGTCCTTCTAAAATGTCTCTTGACTCAAAAAAATATAATAAAACTCTTTCCTACACATTCCAAATTTGTAAGACTTCAGAAATGCCAGCAGGCTCCCTCTCCCTCCTGCTTATTGTCCTTCTAGCGGGGACACGGATGACCCCCGGAGCCCAGTGAGGCTGCCCCACCGGGTACAAACCTGGCTCTTAATGATGTACTTCAGCCTCTAAACTGCATGAACGTCCTATTCAACAACAAGGTAAGAGAGGGGTAACGTGGTGGTTTCCAGAAATAACCTGAAGAGCCTGAACGCCAGACAAACCCAGTATTCTCTGACCTAGGTGGGGAGAACCATAAATCGTCCTAAGGAGCGGGGTGTGCCCAGGGAATCCTGCGATCCTGGGATGCCCTCTGCATCCTGATTCCTTGGCAACCCCCTGGATCTGTCTGCCATAGGCCCCCACCAGCCCTCCTGCTTTGGGGGGCACACTAGGGTCTAGGAAGCTGCCTTGTCTCCTGGTTGAGTTCAGGGTAGGCGTTGCTGATTCTCATTGCTTCTTCAGGATCCTTGAGGCCAGCTCTTTCCCCAGCTGAGCAGGACTTCTGAAGTTCAGGGAACGGTTTGTAAACCCATGCTCGTTTTGAGGAGCCCCTGGGTTTACTTTCTGGGTGTGGGAGCCCCTAGCTTGGTGGCTTAGGCTCAGGATTCTGTGATGCCCCCCCACCCCGCAGCGTCTGCCCCACCGCCTGCTCCTAGTAAAGGCGGCCACTGCGATGGCCCGACCAGGGCCAGAGGTAAGAATTCACATTTGGAAGCTGAGGTTAATGGAACTTAGTCATTGATAAACAGGTCACATTTCGTAAACTTCAACCTCCGAGTATTTGCGCGTGAAGCAGAGCTGCCAAGGGCAGTAGTAACCTAAGTTCTGGAAATGCTTTTAAGGGGTGGGGCTGAGTCAGCAGGGACTCCGTGTGTCCAGGGAGCTGGCAGCTCTGAGCACGTGTGTGCCCGAGGGGTTCTCAGTGGCTGGCTGGCTTCTGCCCTTGGCATACTCTGACGCTTTTGTGCGGCTAGACTCCCTTTTGAGTATTGGGACGTGCCTAAGAGGCTTGCCCTTGTTACTAAAGATGCTTTCGGGCCTCTGTGGCCTTTAAAGATATTACATAATTCCTCATGGAACCACATCGCTGACAAGCAGCTGTGATGGCTGTGCTACAAGGGTCTCTTCGGCTTCTAACTAGTTCTGTTGTGCAACCGTTTCCTGGACCATTTATTCAGTGTCTAAGCATTTTGAATTTGGGGGAAATAACCTCTGTCTTGTGAAGACAAATTCAAACAGCAGGAAGGTGCAGGGAGGACTGTCCACGCAGGTAACGCTGTAGCAGCCGAGGTGCCTCACCTTCCCCGGGCTTGGTTTCCAAACCCAGAGCTCGGGCCACACGTGACCGTGCTCCTCCCAGTTCACTGTCCATGTGTTTGTGAAACTCTGTAAAGCTCTTTGTTTTGTCAGTCCCGTCTTAATGGCCAAATGAACTGAATGAAAGTGTTTATAAATGTGAAACAAGTTACCTGAAACTCGTTTTCTTTTTTTTGTGAAGCTTAGGAGGTGTCCCAAGTGGTACTGAATGTGACAGATAGTGCGGGAGGTGCTAAATATCATCACTTAGTCCTCGTGACCACGGGCCCCTCTCCTCTTCACAAGGGCCTCGTGGGGGCCACAGGGGCCGCCCTAGTTGTGCGGGCTGCAAAGCCCCTGCTTCCCGCACCTTCTGTGGAGCCACCCAAGCTGTGCTGGCCAATGGTGTCCACACGCCCAGCCCCCACCTTCCCTTCTCCCGAACACCGTCCTCTTTCGCTCCTTCAGCGCTTCTCCCCTCACTCCCTGGCCTGCCCTCGTGTGCCCGGCTCTCACAATGCTCATGCTGATTTGTACTCTCCTTACGTTTCAGCCCATAGGGCCGGGGCTTGTCTCTGGGGATGAGATGAGAGGTGGGTAAAGCCTGTGTTGTTTGGAAGTCAGGCTTGGTGGAAAGAGCATGCCAGTGGGCTGCGCGGGACTGCAAAGAGGAAAGTAAGGCAGGTGGTGTCCCTGGGCCTCCCTGCCAGCCGGGCAGGGGTGCCTGGAATCACCACGTGTGACCCCTGCCTTGGGGGATCAAGTTCAAAGCAGGTCCTTTGGCTGCATCCCTCCTCCTTCTCCCTCCCTCGGGACTTGGTTCTGGAGCCCAGAATTGCCAGGGGTGGTTTCCAACACCCCCCGGGGGGCAGTACTCCCAGGCATGCGGCTGAGTGAGTTCACTGGCGAAACTGACCATCTGCTCCCTGGCAGCCCTTTGAAGTCATGCTTGTTACTGGAAAGGCAACCAGGCTTCAGGGAAAGTCCAGGACCTGGCTCCATGGGGCTCTGGGCAGGGCGGCTGCCCACACCGGCCTTGGCCTCGCCCCCGCAAGAGGCCACCAGCTCAGAGTGGGGAAGCCTCGGTGCCGCTGGGGTTGGACTATTTCACCACCATAAATTCCCAGCCACACTGCAGTTGGGACACAGCTGCAGCACGAACTGGTGGTCTCTCTCCAATCGTGTCATAAGTTATGACACTTCTGCCAATACTTGTACATGGCATTCTTGAAGTTTTTGTCTACGTTTTACTGGGATGTACCTGCTCTCAGAGAATTGAGCGTCTCCTTGCCTTGGGAGGGTCTACACTTCATCTAATAATGTTGCTATTGTTTCTTTTTTTGTAAATTTCTTCTAGGAATAAATCCTTTCAGTGACAGTTTGGGCCAGATTTTATAATTGCTCAACTCGATCTTTTAAACCAAAAGTTTTTCTCGTCTCAATCATCCACCTCATAGAGTCTTGATTCCTAAAGACCATTGGCTGTTTCTAGAAATCAGATCCACCTTCAAAGGTATATTTTGCTCTAAGCATACCATTCAGATTCCACACTGACTCCGGCCACGCTTTACAGGGGGCAGAGACAGCTGACAGGGCTGAGTGTGTCAAACCCGCAAACAGAAGAGACTAGAGAGCCCGTGAGAGTGACCCCAGAAGCGAAGAGCTGTCACAGTAGACAGTTCTGTGTGGCCGTAGAGATCACACCACGAGAGATTTCCACTCAGCACGGGGACTTCATAGCATTAAGAGCCGACTGAAGACGGAAAGAGGGGTTGGCTCACAGGAGCATGAGTGCCCACCTCCGCGGAGGTGTGCAGACACGGGGCAAGTGCCCTGCAGAGGAAAGCGACCAGAACTGCACTCAGCGGCCCTCCTTCCAATTCTGAGATTTCATGACAGGTTCACATAGAGCAGCCTTTGTCATTATCCTGACCTGACCCAGCCCTGCAATTGCTGTAAGACTTAACCTCCCTCCCTGAGCCTCACTTTCTTCTTGGAGTGAACCGTAATCACCTCATAGGGTTGTTGTAAGGAGTGAATGAGACCACATATGTTAAGTACCACACACCACCATCATCACCATCACTATCACTATCATTATCACTATCGTCATCACCATCATCACTATCATCATCATCACCATCACTATCAGCATCACTATCATCATCACCATCATCACCATCACTATCACCATCAGCATCACTATTGTCATCACCATCATCACTATCATCATCATCATCACCATCACTATCAGCATCACCATCATCACCATCACTATCAGCATCACTATCATCATCACCATCATCACCATCACCATCACTATCATCATCACCATCATCACCATCACTATCACTATCACCATCACTATCACCATCACTATCATCATCACCATCAAAACCACCACCACAGGGCTTCCCTGGTGGCGCAGCGGTTGAGAGTCCGCCCGCCGATGCAGGGGACACGGGTTCGTGCCCCGGTCCGGGAAGGTCCCACATGCCGCGAAGCTGCTGGGCCCGTGAGCCATGGCCGCTGAGCCTGCGCGTCCGGAGCCTGTGCTCCGCAACGGGAGAGGCCACAGCAGTGAGAGGCCCGCGTACCGCAAAAAAAAAAAAAAAAAAATCACAACAACAACAAAAAAACCCCACCACCACAAAGGCGGAACAGGAATTCCTATAGAGCTTCCAGAATGGCTCTGATCAAGCCCAGCAGCATGGAGGGGTGAGCAGGTCCTGGCCTCACAGCCTGGTTCAGAATCTACTATTCACTATGGTCCCATTCGTACATGCAGTCCAGTGGTTACTTCAGTAAAGGAGTGAGTTTTAGATTTAAATTCCACTGCCTATTGAGAAACAGGGTTTTGCCACTTTCTAAAAATAGGTCTCCAGTTTATTTTCCTTCTCCAGGGCTGGGCAGGTCTGACTTCCTGCTTAGATACACATGGGAGGACTCCCCATCCAAGCTCACGCTTCTCCACGTCTTCTCTCCCCTCCCCGCAGAGCTCCTCTCAGAGCAGGACTCCCCCACTGCCCCCCGGGGCCTCCTCCCAGAGGAGGAAGTGCCCAGCCCGGCCCAGCACGCGAAAGGCTCCAGGGAATACTGGGGGATTGTGCGGCCAGGGCCCCTTGGCTGCCACAAGGCTGCTGAGGAGGAAGTGCTTTTTCTGAGTTGCCGGGCTGGCTGGGCCCTCAGACTTTCCATCCTGCCCAGCACACTCCCAGCCAGTCCCCAAGGAGGGCAGTGGCCTCGCCAGCCAGAGCTTCCCGAGCAGCCTCCACAAGGCAGGTGGAATGATCCAGGCCCCAATTAAAGCTGCCTCGGGTCAGGAGGCTCCCAGGGTGGCCCCCCCTTCCTCTGCAGTGTCACCTCCACCCTCCTCCATGTTCTAGGTGGATGGGCCCAGTAGCTCTTTCTCAAGCAGCTCTCAGCCCATATGGCTCCCAGTCAGTCTCCTTCCAGAATGGAATGGTAGACCCTCGCTTCCCTCCCAGAAATGTCCTCCTGGGGCCTTCCCCTGCAAACTCAACCCCTGCTTCCTCCAGCCACATCCATCACCACCTTCTCAGGACTCCTAAGGCGGTGGGGGTCTTCGGATGCCACCTGGTACCTCTAAGTGAGGGCAGCGCTCCATGGGAAGACCTGGGCTTACCATTCGACTTCAGCTCTCACCAGCTGTATGCACTTAAGGTACTCAGGTGAGAGATTTTGAAAGACTAAATGAGATAGTGGGTGTGCAAAACTTCCCCAAACTGCAAGAGCAGCATAGTCTAGGGCAGTGGTTCTCAAAGTGTGGTCCCCTGACTGGCAGAATGAACATCACCAGGAAATATGCTAGAAAAAGGCACATTAGCAGAGGCACCTCAGATCTACTGAACGAGGAACTCTGGAGGCGGGACCCAGGAGTCCCGTTTGAACAAGCCTTCCATGTGATTCAGAGGCCTGGTCTAGTACACAGAAAACAGGCTCTGTCTTCTAAGTGCACAGATGGGGGAGTGAGCGGAGATGCAGAAGAGGTGCCGGACTGTGATATCCTGGAGGGTAGGGACCATCCCCAGTGCCTAGTGTGGCATCTGGCACATAGTGGGTGTCCAGTTAACAGCTCTCACACTGAACGGGGTGTTCGAACATTAAAAGACCGGAGGAGCTCTGAAGTCTTCCAATGAGTATATGTTACTCTTAAATGTTAGAAAGCAGGTAATCCTGTTTGAGGAAGAGAGACAGAAAGAATAGTAGACTTGGGCCACTCTCTTGGTCCTGCCCGGGGCGGCCACGGGGGAGATGATCCACAGGAACCCTCACCTAGACGAGGGGCCAGGACACACTTCCTGCACCCTTGCCACGCGGCTTTGGGGGTCTCCCTTGAGTGTATCAAGTAGTCACATGTTGATCGTGATCACCATGCATTGATTCATCCTGCGAGTATTTGAGCACTGGCTACATGCTGTCCCAGGGGCTGAGGAGACAGCCGTGAGCAGGGCACACCTCGTGCCATCTTCCCCAGCCGGCAGTCCAGGGAGGAGACGGACAAGTAAGCAAGGTAACTGCAAGAAGGCAATATTGTAAAGTGGAAATCCGGGGGCCAGGGACAGAGGAGAGGGCAGCGGTCAGGGAAGGTGGCCAAGCTGAGACTTGAAGGGCACGCAGGGCTCACGGGACTACAAGGGGAGCAGTGTTGTAGGCCAAGGGCACCGCCGGTGCAAAGACCCAGAGGCAAGTTGGGACTAAAGCAGTTAGGCGGGGAGGGCACCGTGAGGGGCTGTGGGTCTCCACAGTAACTGGGATGAAACCTCGTGTGAGGCGGGGCCTCAGAGCAGGGGAGGCACTCCCTGCCCATATGGCCTTGTGGTCTAGCAGTCATTCAACAAACACGGGGCACCTTTCCAGGCACTGGGGACACAACTGCACAGAAACAAAGCACAACACACACCCTGCTCCTGCGGAGACAGAAACCACACAAAGCCAAGGACGGTGCTTGGGAGAGAGGTAAGCACAAGGCATGGGCGGAATGCCTAACAAGGAGGATGGGTAGGGCTGAGGAATGTGAAGGCGCTGTCATCACCAGGCAGGAATGCTCTCGGCCCTCACATCATCCCAGCCACTCAGGGCTCTCTCTTCAACCAGATGATTCCAGAATCCCGCTTTGCAATCAAAGAAAGAGGAAATTGCCAAGCCCTCACAGGAGGAACAAGACCAAAAGGGTACTATGCTCTGCTATGCTAATACTCTCCTCTAGGGCACCTATTCTACTACACTATACTATACTATACATAGGATGCTATGCTGTAATAATACCATACGAATACTAAACATATTCTATTATACTATACATGTTATATTATACCCACTCACTCTATAGCCTAATGACTGACACGCAATCCACTCTTTTTCTTTTTTTTTCTGTGGTACGCGGGCCTCTCACTGTTGTGGCCTCTCCCCCCACGGAGCACAGGCTCCAGACGCACAGGCTCAGTGGTCATGGCTCACGGGCCCAGCCGCTCTGCGGCATGTGGGACCTTCCTGGACCGGGGCACGAACCCGCGTCCCCTGCATCGGCAGGCGGACTCTTAACCACTGCGCCACCAGGGAAGCCCACACTCTTAATAAATGTTTGTGGAAGCTCATGCCTCTCCAGCTAACAACGGGGAGCCCTGTTTCTTCTGCTTGGCCTTCAGGGACTGTGAGATAAGAAGAAATATATATATTGGTTTCTGCCCCCAATTCCTGGCATAGAGTTCCTAAAACGCTTGGGATTTCCTGGGTGATGGCAGTGTCCTTTGTTCCAATGAGGTGACTCTGGGTGGGCGCCTGGATGGGGCCGGTCACCAGGAGGACCCAGCCATGATTAGAAGCTTGGAATTTCCAGCCCCGCCCTGCAACCCGCCACCCCCCATTCTCCAGGGAGCAGAGAGGGGCTGGAAACGGAGTTAATAATCGATCATGCCTACGTGAGAAGCCTCCACAAAATCCCACTGGGCGGCCGGTGAGTTTCCAAGCAGATGAGCACAACCACATACTGGGAGGGTGACACAACCCAACGCCACGGGGACAGAAGCTCCTGCGCTAGGGACCCTCCCAGACCTCGCCCTCCGTGTCTCCTTATCAGACTGTTCATCTGTATCCTTTATCATAAAATAAACTGGTAGAGTAAGTGTTCCCCTGAGTTCTGTGAGCTGTTCTAGCCAATAATCTAACCCAAGGGGGAAGAGGTCATGGGAACCTCCAGTTTGTAGCCAAATCAGACAGAAGTCGTGGGTAACCTGGGAACCTACTACTTTTTGTTTGGCCTCTATAGAGGAGAGGGGGGTCTCATGGGACTGAGCCCTTACCCTGTGGGATCTGACACCCTCTCCAGGTAGACAGTGTCAGAATTGAGTTAAATTGCAGGACGCCCAGCTGGCGTCACAGAGAATTGCCTGGTGGGGGAACCCCCCTGCCACATCTGGTTTCAGAAGTGCTGAGTGTGGTAGCAGTGTGCAGGTAAAGGGGGGAACATAGGACGAAAGAAATGAGGTTTCTCCCAATACAGGGCCCAAGTTCTATGCCCTGAGAAAGCCACTTTTAAAGCTGGCTCTCTCTCCATCCAAGTACCAGATCTGTCTAGATAACTCAGAGGGAAGTGGTAAATCACAGGCCGGGGACAGATGCTTCGGGTGAAACGTCAGCCAGGCTAATGACAGTTAATGGAGACTGAAGCCCAGACACCAGCCATACAGGCTGATCCTCTAATGAACAAGCAGGCCTGGTGGGCGTGCCTGTTGGGCTGGCGGCTGCCTCTGGGGGCCACACTGTGAGTGTGTCCGGACCAGTCATCCTCTGAAACAGGACTTTGAACAAAACCCACCTCGGATTCACACTATTTCTGAAAAAGCGTTTGGGAGGGGAGAAATGCCTTGCAGGGGGTGGGAACAGTATGTATAGTGAAAATGAAAATGGCGCTTGGCCCAGCCCTGCCACTAACAAACTATTCAACCCGGCCCGAGTCACCTCCCACGTCTCCATTTCCTCATTGTATTAGTCAGGATAGATTAGGCTGTGCTGTGGTAACAAATAAACCCCATGATCTCAGTGGCTTAACGAAAGTTTCTTTACTCAAAGTCACTTTGTGGGCCAGGCATCCCACCTTGTCACATGGCTACAAAGTCAGGAACACTTGGTCTCCAGGGGCCCCGAGCAGGGAAGGAAGAGGCATCTGGAGGGTCTTGTCTGAAAGTGGCTGACATCACTCCCACATCACCGACTGGACTCATCACGGGCCGCACCCCACAGCAGAGGCCAGGAATGCAGCCCCTCCCGAGGAGGGGGAAGCGCACAGAGGGTGCCTTCACTGCTCAACCGTTAAATCCACGGATTCAGTCATCACATTTCGGGAGGGGCCCCTAATATGTGCCAGGCATTGCATCAAGTGTGGAGCTACAGAAATTTCCCTGTCCTTGTGAAGTTCAGAAGGCAAGACGCATAAAAGGATGCAGTGCTACAATCCCACACAGTCCCACCCAGCCTGGGCAAGGGGTGGGCAGCCAGTGCAGGCGAGGGTTCCAGGCCAACTCTGAAAAACCGTGTTTGCCGACCTATACATATTTGTGTCTGTTACAAATTTAAGTGATGTAAAGGATGTATTAGCACATGATTTACAAATAATGCTTAAAATACACAATACAGGCTCATCTCGGAGATATCATGGGTTCGGTTCCGGACCCCCAAAATAAAGCGCATGTGGCAATAAAGTGGGTCACATGATATTTTCGGTTTCCAAAAAACATAGCACATATAAAAGTTATGTTTACACTATACTGTAATCTATTAAGTGTGCAATAGTGTTATGTCTTTAAAAAATGCATATACCTTAATTTAAAAATACTGTATTGCTAGAAAGTGCTAACCATTATCTGAGCCTTCAGTGAGTCGTAATCCTTCTGCAATAGTGACATCAAAGATCACTGATCGCAGGCCACCAGAACAGATATAATAATAATGAAAAAGCTTGAAATACTGCAAGAATTACCAAAATGTGACACAGAGACCGGAAGTGAGCAAATGCTGTTGGAAAAATGGCACCAATAGACTTGCTCGATGCAGGGTTGCCCCAAACCTTTATTCTGTAAAAAATGCAATATCTGCAAAGCACAATAAAATGAGGTCTGCCTGTACCCCACACTGTAAAGTCCACACAGACAGACGGTTCTCACAGGACGCACCCACTGATTTTTGCCAAGCCCTTGCATTCAAACCGTGATTTGACAAATGGAATTGCATCCCCTTCAGCTCTTTCCCCAATAAATTTATGGTCCTCAAATCTGATATGTGATCTGGTAAACAACTTCTCACTTTCATATGAATTATATTTATTAAACGGAAACCTTTTTTGATCTGAGTAACTTCTTGGCTGAATCAGATAACTGTTCTCAAATGCTGGGAAACAGTCCCTCCGTTTTCTGTGTTATTCAAAAATGTCATGGCTACAGACACAGTAAGCTTTTCTTTTTCAATTAATTGATTGATTGATTCATTATTTATTTATTTTTGGCTCCACAGGGTCTTAGTTGCGGCACACAGGATCTTCGTTCTGGCACGCGGGATTTTAGTTGCAGCATGTGGACTCTTAGTTGCAGCATGCAGACTCTTAGTTGCAGCATGCAGACTTCTTAGTTGTGGCATGCAAACTCTTAGTTGCAGCATGCATGCGGGATCTAGTTCCCTGACCAGAAATCTAACCCAGGCCCCCTGCATTGGGAGCGTGGAGTCTTACCCACTGGACGACCAGGGAAGTCCCTGGACACAATAAGCTTTTAAGTTTAATCTGCATTGTTAACATTTTCCTTCTTACGTCACCTTCTGAAGTATCAACAACCAACAAAACAATAATTCCAGCCCTGGTGTATAGCACTGGCCAGTGTGGATGGTGTAATTACTCCCACCGTGGACAATCTCCAGCTACCACCCTGACGTCATTGAAGAAACAGTCAGGAAGAAATGCAGGAATCACCGAGACTGTGGTATTCCCACCAAACAGACAAAGTGGACATAAATATCATCAAAAGCACAGAAAACAGTAATGTAATTAGGGACTGATGAATTTAGAGTATTTATTACTTTGTTTAATTGTAAATTCATATCATTTCACTTTAAGGTGATGACAGGTGAGGACTTCCCTGGTGGCGCAGTGGTTAAGAATCCACCGGCATTGGCAGGGGACACGGGTTTGATCCCTGGTCCGGGAAGATCCCACATGCCGTGGAGCAACTAAGCCCGTGCGCCACAACTACTGAGCCTGTGCTCTAGAGCCCATGAGCCACAACTACCAAGCCCATGTGCCACAACTATTGAGGCCCGCACGCCTAGAGCTCGTGCTCCGCAACGAGAAGCCACTGCAGTGAGAAGCCCGTGCACCACAATGAAGAGTAGCACCCACTCGCTGCAACTAGAGAAAGCCTGTGCACAGCAACAAAGACCCAACGCAGCCATAAATAAATAAATAAATAAATTTTTTTAAAAAAAGAAAAGATGATGACAGGTGACCTGAAAAAATTCCTGAAGATCGAACAGTCAGTCCAGTCAACCAGGAGAAGCTGGCTGTGCCCCATGACCAGGAGCAGGTCAGGGAAGACAGGAGGTCTGCCTGAGCTTAGTGAAAGCAAGTGTTGCTGATATTCCAGGAGGAAAAGGAAGGAAGACCATGCAGGCCTGAGGAGGGCATCAGTTGGGTCAGGGTGGTATGAGGTGACAGCACTGGGGCAGGGTGACCCCATAGCCTCACCCACTGGAACCATCCCCTTTTATTTTCAAAAGCATCTTGTGTGGGACGAAAATCATAACAGGTGACGACCTGTAGCCCTTTCGGTCCCCATGTAACTGAGCAGAACCTTCTGGAGCCTCCTGGGGCAGACACCCACCCTCCCGCCACCATGCCTCTTGTTTGTAGAAAAACTTTAGCCTCCTAGGCCTTCCCCAAGTTCCAAAGAATAAATTTAATCAGAGAAGTGAGAAAATGCAGAAATAGAGGAAGAGTCAAGCAAGACAAAATAGTAATCGTTCAGCAAACATCAAGGACCTTTAGTTCTTCCTCAAGGGCTATAGATAATATTCTGAGCCATATCCTTTGAGTAATTTTACAGATACTGAAACCTCCACCAGGTGGAAGAAGTTAAATGTATGCTGCCCACAAGCACATAGACCTCAGACCAGACAGAACCAGAAAGTTGATGATGGTGACTCCTGATAACCTCACCACCAACCACTCAGAAGAACGTCCACGAGCTGATCACACACCCGCAACCCTCTCCCTCACCTTGTCTTCAAAAACTGCTCCCTGAAAGCCATCAGGGAGTTCAGGCCTTTTGAGCATTAGCTGCCTGGACTCCCTGCTTGGTGCCTGCAATAAACGCTGCACTCTCCTTCCCCACAACCCGGTGTCAGTAGGTTGGCTTTGCTGCGCACAGGTGATCAGACGCAAGTTTGGTTCAGTAGCACCCAGAACCTCGGTTTGGAGCAGGAGTCGACAAGGAAGGGCTGGTGGGCAGAGAAGCCAGGCTGGAGGAGGAAGCAGGAGGAAAGGAGATGGTGGTGGGGAGAGTGGAGGGCACATGCTGGGGGGCTAGGATGACAAGAGAAGGTGCGGGGCTGGCACCCAGAAACAGTTTCTGTTCAGGAGGGGCTGAGCCCTGAGGCCCCTATGGCTGGGCAGGCCAGCCTCCCCCAGGGGAACCGGAGCCCACGTGCCTATTACTCACTCTTGGTCTCACCAAGCCGGCTGAGAAAGAAGAAGGGTAAATGCAGGTGAAATTCAAGCATTTGACCCCCAGCTTTCTGACAACAAGGGAGAGGTGGGCAGGACCAGGGGCAAAAGGGGTGAAAATGCCCCACATGGTCGATCTCCCGTAGGCGGCTTGGAATTCCCAGGGCAGTGACTCTGAGGCTACATTTGTGGTTTTTTCCACAAGCCAGTTCATGTCCACCTCACTTTCTTCCCAGCCAGCAACCCTCCCAAGTGCCGAAAACGCTAACCCCTCCCAGGCCCTGCCGTGCTCTCATTTTCTCCTCCATGGAACAGGGGATGGCTGGCCCTTCCCTGAGGACAGAGCCAGGAGGCAGCACAGAGCCCAGGCTGCAGCCTCCTGTTCCCCACCCCCTACTACACGCCAACAGTGAGCCCTGCATGTGGCAGGATGAGGCCAAACTGCTCTCTGCGTGAGCAGTGCAGGACGGATGGTTCCGAATTGAAATGCTCTGAAACCTTAAGAGTCTTTCAAACCTTCTCTAAATAAGGCAAAGAAGTTAGGGAACAATATTTGGCCTTGAAGCAACAGGGGAGGACCAAGGGCTCTTCAGGCTTTGGGACATGTGACTTGTGACTTTCATGGCAGCGTTTTATAAAGAGAGCTTAATGGATGGATAATACATTGGAGTGCTGTTTGGGGACTCTCTGTGTGCCCCTCTCTGTGTAGATAGATAGATAGATAGATAGATAGATAGATAGATAGATAGATAGATAGTTGTGATGGATGATGGATGGATGGGATGGATAGATAGACAGAGTTCATAGATAGATAGGCAGGCAGACAGAGTTCATAGACAGATAGATAGATAGACAGGCAGACAGAGTTCATAGACAGATAGTTGTGATGGATGATGGATGGATGGGATGTATAGATAGATAGAGTTGATAGATAGATAGATAGATAGACAGATAGATAGTTGTGATGGATGATGGATTGATGGGATGGATAGATAGAGTTCATAGATAGATAGTTGTGATGGATGATGGATGGATGGGATGGATAGATAGAGTTGACAGATAGATAGATAGTTGTGATGGATGATGGATTGATGGGATGGATAGAGTTCATAGACAGATGATAGATAGATAGATAAATAGTTGTGATGGATGATGGATGGATGCGATGGATAGATAGAGTTCATAGACAGATAGATAGATAGATAGGTAGATAGATAGATAGGCAGACAGAGTTCATATATATGGACGAACTTGTTTAATCCTCACGTCAGCCCCGTGGGGTGAGGCAGGGACCACTGGAGCACGCTAGGTAACTTCCGGAATCCCTCAGCTGCTCACTGTCAGAGCTGAGATTCGAGTCCAGGCAGGGTTGTTCTTCATGACACTGACTGCTTTCCTGCCCAGCGTCCTGTGCTGGTCTTGTCTCACTCCCTGGGACTCACAGGAGCTGGAAGTCGTGGTGCACGTGGCCTTGGACCCAGGGCGCGCCAGGTGGTGGGGCCCACAGCTTAGACAATCTTAGGGCCCCTCTTGAAGGCAAAGACTATGAAATGGTGATGACTAATTGCACAGGCTTTGGAAACGGCCATGCCCAGGAGGGGCCCTGGGTTTTCAGCTCTGTTGGCCTCATGTAAACGGGCCTCTGCCCTGGTGACCTCTGGGGCTGTCAGTCTCCAATGATCTGTGCGAGGGATTCCGGTATTCTTTCTGTCACTGGCACATTGTGTGTCTCTCTTCTGAGAAAGAGAAATGATAGTCCAGGAGGGGAAACCACACGGGGGTCTGAGGGAAACCCCCCAATCACCCGGCACCCCCTCAGCCCACTGCTGAGAGGAGTGCCGGAATCCGGGACCCTGGGTGGGGCCCCGTGTGTGGGCTGCTCTGAGCCATGCAGGCCCGAAGCTGCTGGCACCGGCCCGCTTTCAAAAAGCATGAATAGCCAAGGGGAGGATGTGGAAAATTTCCTGCCAGACCTGAAGGTGGTGGGATCATTAAAATGTAACCTTCTCAAGGTCACACGTGTGGCTTGAAGCCCAGAAGGAGGAGAGGACCAGGTTCTCTCCTGAAGGCTGTAAACGACTCTTCCTGTGAAGAGGAACAGAAGGGGTCACAGGTGATCCAAGCCAGAAAGCCTCAGTCCCCAGGGAGTCCATGTGAGGGGTCACCTTTGGTTTCTAAGTCTCAGAAATCATCACCCCGGCTAGAATGTTCTGTGCTACCAAAGGCTCTCCCTTCCCTCACAATGTCATCCAAGAGCCACAGGGTAGGGCTGAGCAAGGCTAGGCGTCTGTGAGGGTAGGGGGCACAAGGCTGGCGAGGAGGAGGGCCGCTGTGGGGCAGGTGGTCCAGCGCAGGGCCTCAGAGCCTGGGGGAGGTCGGGGAGGGGGTGGCAGCCTCAGGGGGGAGCAGTGTTATGATGAGAGGCTGGTCAAATAACGAGAGTGACCGTGGAGGTCGCTATGTTAAGGACAGTGGGAGCCAGCTCTCTCCCCACCTGAGAAGGTGCTGAGAAAACTGGAAGGAACCCTTTGGTGTCAGGTCGGAATCGGAGATACTGGTGTGCCCTTGAGGTATTCAAGTGACGTCGACAGAAGCAGGAAAAAACACAGATGTAACTGCGTGCACATGCACGTGTGTTTACACACACATGTGTTCCTGAGCTCAGTCCACGGACACTGCAGTATCCGCGAGTCCACATGGCGTCCGGGCACCATTGGGAAAGAAGGAATGACTCATGACACGTGTTAGAGATGGGAGGTGAGCCGCTCGCTGCTACAGTGCGGGATGATCAGACTCAACTCCACCTCCAACGAGGACCAGTGGGAGCTTATATCCCAGGAGCGGGGTTGGGCTCAGAGGATGGAACATCACTAAGGGGAAACGTCAGGGCTGTTCAGGCTACATCAGCTCAACACAACTCTTGCTGAAGCCAGGCTGGGTGATAGGAAACCAGGTTAGGGATGAGGAATTTGATCACATAGTGAGGGTGGCCAGATACCAAGGGGGGGCTATTTAGGTAAACTGACCTAGCACGGTTCTTGCTCAAACTGGATTCTCCAAGGACAAAGAGGGAAGCCCAAACTCGAGCCCAGAGCAGAGAGCTCAGAGGAGCATGATGAAAGTTAGACCAAGGAGAGTCTTTGTCACCATTCACTCTTCACTAAAAAGTGTCAGGGCTCCTGGGAGGAATGGCCGGTTCCAGAGCTTGGGACTGGAAACCACAAGATGCGCCTAGAACATATGCTTGTGCCAGAAAGTGAGGAAGTGGGTGCTCAAAGAACGATGGGGACGTGTCAAAAAGACATAGAGGTCGGCTTGAACGGGCTCCCGTGGACCAGATCTGGGAAGATTTGAGCATCAGGATAAATATTGATAATAATGAGTCATAACCCACTGGATGAAGTAGGAAACCACAAGTCCACGTGTATGTTAATTGATTAACTAAATTAATGAGTTACATTTACCTGTGTGTGTATATATATATATATATATATATATACATATATATATGTTTTTTTGGTTTTCTTTTTCGGTACGCGGGCCTCTCACTGCTGTGGCCTCTCCCGTTGCGGAGCAGAGGCTCCGGACGCACAGGCTCAGTGGCCATGGCTCACGGGCCCAGCCGCTCCGCGGCATGTGGGATCTTCCCAGACTGGGGCACGAACCCGTATTCCCTGCATCGGCAGGCGGACTCTCAACCACTGTGCCACCAGGGAAGCCCTACCTGTATATTTAGAATTAATTATTAACCATAATTATTTGATGAGTAACTGGTTAGGTTACATAGTTTCAAAGTATTTCCCCACAAAACACTTAACAATTAGAAACGAAAACTAACATCAGTGGAGAAGCTAGGCAGACAGACCTTCATCAAGGGTCGGTTCCACCAGTGATGGAACAAATGGAAAATCATGCAGCGATGAGAACAGGTACCACTTCCATTCCTACTAAGATTTAGACCCCGAATCTAAGCATGAGGCAACACCAGAAAACTCAAACTGAGGAACATTCTATACACAACTGAGTCTGTGATGCTCAAAAGCGTTGAGATCATGTAAATCAATCAAAGACTGAGGAATGCTTCCCAGGCAAGGAAATCAAAGAGATGCGACCACTAAATGGGACACAGGATCCTGTACTGGACTCTTTGGCTACAGTGGACATTACTGGGAAGACTGGATGGCAGGAATGGGACAGACTGACTTCTTCATTTGATGGTGATGTTGGAGGAGAATGTCCTTGTGTGTAGAAAACACACATCAAAGTATTCAGGGGTATGGCCATCATGTCAGCAGTTTATTCCCTAACGCTTCTGGAAAAATATCTATACCGTGCTCGCCACTTTTCTGTAAAAGGGTGAGGTTGTTTCTAATGAATCAGTCTTCACAGAACTACAGGTCTCAGAGATGGCAGGGAACTCAAGAGATCAGACAGTCTGGTCCCTTGCCCGGGGGCTGGAAGGGTTTCCTGCCCCCGTTTCGCAGACAAGATGGTTGCGACAGAGCAGGTAGTGCGACGCGCCTTTGGTCGCTCATTCCATGAGTGGGGCTGGAGGAAGAGACAGTGGGGAGAACAGTGCGGGGTGGCCACCCTGCACCTTTCCATGCAGCCCCGCTTCCACTCTGACCCTGCATTGCACCCTGGAGTCCTTTTCTGACCAGGAAATTGCCACATGGAAAGCAGAAAAGAAAAAAATAATAGGAGTTAGGCGTGCACTTGATGGTCAGGGCTCAACCCACACCCACACGGCTGGGGAAACTTCCGCCCATTTTCATGGTCCTCCCAGCAAGAAAAGCTCCTGCTGCAGCCCAGGGGGGAGGGCTCAGGGGAGAAGGAATCCCTCGGGAAAAGCCTGCTCCAGGAGACAGGTGGATATTACCTACGAAAGGACAATGAGACAAAGACGTTTATTTCAGGGGAGGCGTCTCTGGAAGAAGCAGGCATGGAGACAGGAGGAGACACAGGTGCGGTCCGACGGAGGCTGTCCGTGCCGCTCTGGCCCTTGACCATGAGAGACCATCCTTTCTGTGCCTGGAGGGGTCAGGCCCCACGAGGCCGACTTCCCCTCACTGCACCCGGCCCAGACGGAGCTGGATGCCAGAGTGCCAGGCTTGTCCTTCAGAAGGAGAAACAAGAAGAGCTGCTAAGGTCTCGTGGCTGGGATGTGATAGCACCGGCGGGCTGGCTCCAGAAACACAGATGTGACACTGGGCTGGAGATTCTTACAGCATTTTCCCCTAAAGTCAAACTACTTGAGACCTCAAATCAAAGAGGGCAGTCATCTTTAGAAAAGACAATCTGCCTTAAGCTTGAACAGAGGTTTCCCAGGCAGATGACTGGGGACAGCGGGGATACTGCCCTAGGAGGCCAGGCTGAGGGGACGGCTGCACACATGCCTGGCAGCTGCATCCCTGCCTTTGTTTTTTGGCTGAGCTACTTGGAGCGCCCTTCTGGACGAGGGAGGCGCCATGTGGCCTCAGACACTGAGCATTCAGGACCCCTTTGGCAGAGGCCAGAGACGTGGGAGCCTGGAGTGCTGTGTTTAAAAGCCCTGTGGCCTGGAGGGCGGTACAGCACGGCGGTGAACTATACGGGCTCTGGAGTCCGAACTCCTAGACTCCAGTCCCGGCTCCAGCATTTATGAGCTTGGGCCTGTAGGGGGGGTCCCCCTCTATAAAACGGAGATCACCATGCCTACGGGATGGGATGGGAGGGCCACAGTGGGCTGGTCCTTGTGAGCACCAGCCACCCCTATTCCTCCACCTCTCAGGGCCTCCGCTTCCTCATGCGTGTAGGTGAGGAAACCGTTCCCACGCTGAGCAAGGGACATTGAGAGTGAATGTCTTGCATCTCTAGAAGGTTCTCTGTGTATGCGTGTTCTCCTTCGTTTCTCTTCTCTGCTTTCCTGGGTCTGGCTTCTCTACATATAGGAGGGAGACAAATGATTATCCCCACTTGCCCCGCAGAGAATTCACACCAGCCCTCCATCCAGAGATGGATCTGCGAGGGCCTTACTGGTCTGTGGGGCTTTCCTGCCCTTTATGCTGTGTTGTGGCCAATCGTGACCCACCTGACTGACAGAACGCAGCCAAGGACAGAGGGAGGTGGGAGGGGTGCCTGGTGCACGCTGGAATCAAAGGGTTTGGGTGGCGAGCAATAGCCCGGGAAGCCCTTCAGGCATCACGAGGAATGTCATCACCATCAGTCCTGGAGCCCACGGGTGCCCAGGGGCGCTGAATGGAGGCACGCTGGGACACCAGGGGATTTCAGGAGGAAAGAGGGGGAATTTCAAAGGGTGACGCCAGTGCTCCCAAGGGCGAGGTCCATCCCTGCCCGGGTTCCAGGAAGCAGTCCTTAACAAAACTCTACCGTGTCTATTTCCTTATTCACCCATCTCACCATCAGCGTGATTCATCTCATTCCCCCAACATCCACTGGCTGATTATAATATTGGGAATCTTCAGAGCAATCTCATTGCAGCAAAAGTCATCAGAGAGCAAATATAAACTTTGGAAAACAGAAGCAGGTTCTCTCAAAAGTCAGCTGCTGTGGCTTTGACTTTGAGACAGCTGCACTCTAGGGAACTTTCCCCCTTTAGAGATGCGGGGCGTAGGTGAGGCAGATGGTAGAGGCAGAAGGAGGGCAGGGTCCGGGCTGCTGCAGAGCTGAGAGCCTTCACGCAGCCCCCCAACTCTCCCCGTCCAGCTCTTCTGTGTGACCTCCTGGTGGTGGCCCTCTTTCCCAATTTCCAAGCTTTCTCCTTTTTCTTGCATATTCTCAAGTCCACCTTCGTGCTCCTCGTAGCTTTATTTTGTCCTCGTAGCCTGCGCTCTCCAAGGTTTCATGAACAGTTTTCACCTGTGACTGCTCAGAGCTTTACACCTGGTGCAGTCATGTTTGTACTTCTTAAAACTTTTAAACCTTTAAGTAAACACGTGCTCAGAAACACGGGGCCGTCTGGCGGATGCCCTTAAAGCTCTGTGTAAGGGTAACATGGGTTTTACACTTATACGAAGTCTAACCTTCATCTCAAAAATATTCTTTACACGTACAGAGAAGCATGTAAGTCTTGTAGAGCAAGACTTGCCAACCTGTCAACAAGAAGGTAAATGACCGGGAGGGGCTGTCCTGTCATCACCGGATGTTCCCACAGTCCATGGCTAGAGGAATCAGGTGGGAACTGTGCTCCTCTGAGCCTTGAGGAAACAAATGTAACTACTGTATATGGAGAGTAGACTCTGTTTTGTCTTTAAAATCCAGGCAAACTTCTCCTACTCTATAAGAGAGAAAGGGGGGTGGCCGAGCATTGAAGGGCTGCCAGTCATTTACACTGTAGTCTAAACGCACTTCCCTTTCCCAGAGGAGAAGTTTCAAGGTCAGGAAAGAGGAGCAAGGAAGAGAGGCCCAGGATGTGTAAGGGCAGCAGGAGGTACAAAGAGGAGGGAGGAAAGCTGGGATTAGCAAAGTCAGCCTTCACCTCTACGTCTGGCCCAGGGCCAGCCCTGATCCTCTGACATCAGTGAGCAAGCATTTGGAGCATTTGTCACACATCTGCTGGCCCCAGAACATTCCTTTCTGAGGCCCTTTGTCAGGAGAGGGCTGCATGGAAGCCCCAGGGAGACCAAGACCCGCTGGGACCTGGCTGGGAGCTCAGGCCACAGTATGGATCAGCCCGGGAGATCCTTTCCATCTCCAGGCACCTCTGGCTCCACATTAACTCTCAGCTTCTGGGCTGCCCAGGGCCCTGCCCTTGGGGAGCAGGAGGCCCTGATACGGGGTGGCCAGACCCCCCCAAACGGTGACTTCCAGGCCAGGCCAGAAATGACATCACGCTCCCAGCGGTGAGAATTCACACTTAGGGCCCAGAGGACGGGTTGCCGGAATGTTCCCTGCGCTGCCTTCACTTCCGGCTGCTGCACTGGCTGCCAGCTACACACCCAGTTCTCGGGGGTCTCAGGAAGGGGCTCACACTGAGATTAGAGCAGCCTGTCACGTGCATCGCCGGGACCCCAGCAGCCCTTTCAGATGAGGATGACTTTGGGCCTGTTGGGAAGGGAGCGGGCCTCCCTGACACCCCTTGGCTGAGTTTGTGACGGGAGAGGGCACGGAGTCCACTTATTCGAGCTGAGTTTATTGTTTAGGGCCAACAGGGATCCCTCGGAGGTAAGACTGTGCCGTACGGTTTGAGCCTGGACCCCCTCGTGTCCAAACGCAGACTCGCTGTCTTCACCGCTGAGTAAGCAGTGGGCATCTCGGCCTCGGGCGTGGTTCCACCTCAGGTGGGCTGAGCTCTGACCAATACCCAGCAGGAGCTCCCATGCTAAGGTCTGGACGTGGGTCACCTTAATTCCTTCTTGTGACAAACCTGTGCAGTAGTTCCTTTACTATCTCTGCTGAAGGATGAGGAAGCTGAAGGTTAGAGAAGCCAAGGTCCAAGGTCACAGAGCCAGCAAGTGACCGGGCAACACTGGGCACAAAACCCTTCTTCTGACACCTGCCGCCCCCCCCCCCCCAACACAGTGCCCTGCAGGTGGCATGAAGATGCTCCGGGGACACACAGGCTGGTGAGGCTGCATCCCCACGTCCGGGCTCAACTGGCCAGGTCAGGGGCACCGTGCAAATATCCTGTCCCCAGCTGGGTAGATGTAGGTCAACAGTTTACAAGAGCTCATTAGAAGGGGTTACAGCCTCCATCCCAGCAGCCCTGAGATCTAAGTGACACACAGAACAGGACCTGAGGGCCGAGGCGAGGTCATGCCCTGCTCGTAGAGGCACCCTGACCCCAGTTAAAGGAGAGCCCTAGGATGGGAACAGATTCTGCTGCTTCAGCAGGAAGCGGGGCCTTCCTCCATCCACAGAGGCCCCTCTGGTCTTAAATGCACTCATTTCTTTAGTGAACCAGGTGCCAGGGAACGAGGGCTATGTGCTCACTGACCGCTCTTCCCAAATCAGCAGTCTCCACCCAGGGCTGCCTCCCAGGGCCGTGGGGCCGAGTGTTTGAAGTCCGAACTGAACCAAAACCTGGGTCCCGCCATCACTGGACGTGACACCCCCTCCCTCATTCCCCTCCCCTGCCCACTAAGGGTGCGCACAGCCCAAAGTAAAGTCAGCCAACCCCACCAGGCCCGGCGGTTCCTCGGCTGGCCGGCAGGTCCATAGAGGCCGCGGCGGGGGTGGGGGTGGAGCATGGGGCGCCACAGAGCATGGCTTTCTCCCAACGCAGTAACAGGTGCCAAGAGGCGTGTGTTCTAAAAGTCTTGGAACCTCTTTATAGAGAAGATGTGGTTTATGTTAGCTGTGGCTGCACAGGCTTGGGGGTGAGCGGGGACCTCAGCAGCAGACAGCAGCCCCCTCCCTCCCCAACTCCACCCCACCACAGATGCCCTTCCTGACTCTTCCTTCTCCCGGGGGGCTACGGCTTTATCACACGGAGCCAGAAAACACGGCGCACAGGTCACAATAAGGCTGTACTAAGAGCAGGCCTCTCCAGAGACCGTGTTCTCCCACCGCAAGTCAGGCGTGACGGTGCTCCGAGAGGCAAATGCTCTTTTTGTTACCCGACAGGGCAGGTCTCAGAATTCCCTATTTTCCTAAAAATGGCACTTGTGGGTCTGAAAGGGATTGCCCAAATTCATTTTTCAATGAAGACATCATTTTTTCAAAAAAAAAAAAGGCTCTTGGGTCTGGGTCAGTACAGAACGTTGTTATCAGGGGTGGGTTGTGGAGAGATTAAGAGAGAGAGAGAGAGGGAACTGACACAGAGCAAGCAGGCCAGGGGAGCAGAGGGTGGACGGGGAGAGGATGATGGGCCTCTCAGCTGGGCTGTGGCCGCTCCTCCCCTCCCCCAGCCCCAGCCTCAGCCCCTGACCTCAAGCCCAGCCGGCTTCCCACAGCTCCTCGCTGCTCCGCCCTGACCTTGCCCCCCCCAAATGCTGGCCCCGTCTGCAAACACAAACAAGGCCACTTATCTGCATTGCCTAACCAAGGTAAACAGCCCAGGCCCTGCCCTCACCCCCAAGGTCGGGCTGCTGGGCCAAAGGTATGCAGAGGGAGATTTTTTTCAGTGACTATTTCCTCCTGGCAAGACTTTGGGATTTAAGTGGTTTCGGTTGAGTAGTTCCCTAATTGTCATCAAAGAATCCTGAGTCTAGGAGGAGGTTGAAGCAGTTATAAGTCCATTCCCCTGCCCCTCTACCCAGCTTTCAGAAGCAGCAGCCCCAGAACTGCCACTGGCCATACTTGGCAGTGACTCCCCACTTTTTCAAACAGGAAGCCTTGTTGAGGTCTGAGCTAAATCCTTCTCGTTTGGGGTGGGCCTATTCCCCTCTGCTCCTGTCTCACATAAAGAGAGGGCTGGTACCGGAGGGCACGCCTCCGCAGGCCTCACCACACACCCTCAACAGCTAGAAGACACTGTCCCTTCCCCCACACATCTGGAAGATGATGGGCCTGACTTCCGGTTCTGGCTATGCTGCCAGCCAACTGTGTGACCTTGAGCAAACCACTTAACCTCTCTGAGCCTCAGTGTCCTCATCAGTTAAAATAAGGGGGCTGGACCAGAGGGTCTCTTAGGCCCTCTTACAAATGATTTATGTCTCCCTAAATTCATGTGTTGAAGCCCCAAATAACCCCCAATGTGACCTTATTTGAAGATAGGGTCTTGAAGGAGGTAACCAAGGTGAAATGAGGTTGTTAGCATGGGGCCCTGATCCAACAGGGCTGGGATCCCTCTAAGAAGAGGAAGAGACACTAGAGCACCCTTTCTCACTCCCACAAATGCACACAGGAAAGTCCGTGAGAGGGTGGCTGACTGCAAGCCAAGGAGAGAGGCCTCACCAGGGCCCAGCCCCGCCAACATCTTGACCCTGGACTTCCAGCCTCCAGAACTGTGAGAAACAAATGTCTGTGGGACTTGGTTATGTCAGCCCAGGCGGACAGGCCCTTCCCCTCTGCCATCCTGGAGTCAGTAAGATGGCTGGAACCCCAGTGGGAAACTCAGCAACTCCCAGTCCCTGCCTCTGGGGGTTACGGGGGCTCTGTCTTCGATGTCATCTCTGGCAGTGAGTTTCTGCTTCCACAGCGTTATTTCAGGAGTAGATCTTTGCCATCTTTCACCTGCCCCCAGACACCACCCCAATCTCTTCACTAGTAAAGGCCTCCAGACCTCAGAGGGCTCCTCAGAGCCCATGAGGAGCTGAAGGGATGGGGGATTAGAGAGAGACAGGGAGAGAGAGAGAGAGAGAGAGAGAGAGAGAGAGAGAGAGAGAGAGAGAGAGAGAGAGAGAGAGAGTGTGTGTGTGTGTGTGTGTGTGTGTGTGTGTGTCTGTGTGTGTCTGTGTAGGGGTGGTGACTCCGTTTGGCAGTGTCCCACTCCTGGTGTCTTTTCTCTCACTCATCCCCACCTCCAGGTCACCTCTATGCCGAGCACTACTGCCACATCTCTTTGGTGACCTCCTTCCCAACCTTGCTGGTTGCGTCTTTTGGCCCAAAGAGGCAACCAAGGCCTTTGGCTAACAGACACCCATCCCCTGGTTATGATCTTAACTAACACTCCCTTGGTCCACAGCCGGCCACAGTGCTCTAAAGCCAGGCATCTGGCTCCCGCAGCCCTGAGACCTCTCTGTGAAACTGAGCAGGACCCTGTGGAGCCCTCCCGGGTACAGAAACCCCTCCATGTCCCCCGTTTCTTGTTTGTAGAAAAAGGTTTTAGTCTCCTGGGCTTTCCCCGAGTTCCAAAGAGCAAACTCAAGCAGTTACTAATTTGGGAAGTGAGGGAATGCAGAAACAAAGGAAAAGCAGATAAGCAAGAAAAGTAATGACAAGAGTTCAGCTATGAAACAGAGTCCTAGTTCCTCCTCAAGGGATACACATAACAATCTGATGCATATCTTCAAGTTGTTCTGCAGAAACTAATACACACCCAGCCCCCGCCACACACACACACAAACATGCAGACCCCAGACTGGCTGGAACCAGAAGGTTGATGATTAAGATTCCTGAACCATCACTCTGTTACCCCACCACTAACCAATCAGAAGAAAGTCCACAAGCCGCAACCCTCACCCCAAACGTCACCTTTAAAACCCCTCCCCTGAAAGCCATCATGGAGTTCAGGTCTTCTGAGCATGAGCTGCCTGTTCTCCATGCTTGGAGTCTTGACATAAAGGCTGTACTTTCCTTCACCACAACCCAGTGGTGAAGAATGGCTCTGCTGCACCCCAGGCAAGTGGACTCAAGTTCGGTTTGGTGCCATCTGGAGCACCTCTCGCATCCCTGGAGCCCGAGCAGCCATAGCAGCATCTCCCCGCCTCCTGCAGGCTCCATTTAGCACCCTCCCCTCCACATCCACAGGTTCTCCTCCAGCCCGTCACAGCGACACCCCCAGCACCCCCCTTCTGCCTCCTGGTGGAGGTCGTGGTCAGCTCCCCACATCACCAGAGCCCCAGGTGGTCCCCACTGGGCCGGCCCTTCCATTTCCCTCTCCTGCTCAATGGGTTACAGCTCTGGGCTCTGGAACGCAGCTGACTTGGCTTCATCCAGGCCCCATTAGCTGGGTGACCTCAGGCAAGCCACCAACGTCTTCTAGCTTTGTTTCCTTGTCCTTACAGAGGGGACCCCTCCCAGGGCTACTAGCCTGTGTAAAGAAAGCACTGAGCACAGTGCCTGGGTACATAAGCATCCACAAACTCCAGTCATAGTTACAGCCTCTGAGAGTGGGCCCTGTGCTGTGGCTGACCACACCCTACCCATTGGGAGACAATCCTCAGAGAGGTGGGGAGACACAGCCTGACCATGGGTACCTGCCTAAGCTGGCTCTCCAACCTTCCGATCAGTTCTGAGAGCCATCTTAGAACTAGTCCCATCATAACCAAAGCTAGTCCCTTTTGTTTGGCGGCCAGGGACCCCACTGCACCTCTGGAGCCTCCGCTGGCTGAACACCACACCCCATCAGCCCCAGGCTCACAGCCGTGAAACACAAGCACCACATGCTGCCCGCCTCTGGCTTTTGCTTGAGTGGCTCCCTCTAACCGGGAGAGTCCAACTGGACTCTTCTTTATCCAAGTAACTCCCACTGATCTTCAAAAGCTCTCAAGGGTCCCCTCCTCAGGAAGCCCCTCACCCACCCACTTCTTCTGTGCTCCCATAGCACCTGCACACATAGCACAGGTTCATCAATCCCACTGGGCTCTGGGATCCCTGCAGGGGAAAACTGGGTCTTCTCCATCCTTCCCCAGGGTCTGGAGAATAATATGTATCTAACAAATGTAAGCAGATGGCAGACAGATGTTGGGTAGATGCATAGATGGATGGATAGATGGATGGGTGGGTGGGTGGATGGATACATGGGTGTATGACAAATCACTGTCCCTCTAGTTGCCCCTGCTCCGTCTCTCCAGAGAGTAATTTCCGGGCTAATCTTCCTAACAGCCAGCTTGGTTCATTTCATGACCCAAATACCTTCAGAGGTTGTGCACTGCCTGCCAAACACAGTTCAAACTCCTCAGCCTGGAATCTGGCCCCCACCTACTTTTCCAGTTCTGCTCTCCTTCCCTCCCACTGTTCTCCAGCCAAATCATATCAGACGTTCTCTACACTCTTGCGACTCAGGGTGACCCTCTGACCCGCGCATCAGACCCACCTGAGAGCTTGTCAGAACTCTCAAGTCTTTTCCCAGACCCATGGAATCAGAATCGGAATTTTCACAAGACCTCAGGCGAGTCATGCGCATGTGAGAGTTTGAGAACCACAGCTCTAGGGTGTCGCCAAAGCTCCTGCCAGTCATCTGTCAAAATCCTTCACATCATTTAGGGTTCAGCCTGCCTATGTCTCCCCTACTGGTACCAACCCCCATCCCACTTGCCCTAACCACACCCTATACATACATACACACACACACACACACACACACACACACACACGCTGTTTCCTTTCTCCGAAGACCATAGCACTTGTTTATGCATCTCTCGTCCCAGGGATCACATTGTTTCTAAAGTATAAGCATTTGAGACTCATCCCTCTGTTGTAAATTCTAAGTGTCTGGTGAATAAGGACCTTGTTAGTCTATTTCATCCCATGCCATGACTCAAAAGATGCCTTGCACCTAGCAGGTATCAGACAAATGCATTAAATAAGTGAATGGATTAATGAAGGTCAGGTTCCTAATATGGGAAGAAGGTCCGCAGGATCCCCACTGGTGGCAGCTGCCCTAGGCATCCTGGGGCAAGAGTTTCAGGTGCTTAGTCCTACCTTTCTTCCCTGGAACATTTGGGAGCCTCTCAGTTTGCCTGCCCCTGCCCCCCTGGAGTGACGGGGAGTGAGATGCAGCCTGTGAGGGCACAGGACCCTTAGAGGCCGTCTGGCTGTCTCATTCACGGGCGTGGTGAGGAGGGAGAGGAGGTCGACCTTGTCAGGGAAGCATAGCTAAGCCTGCAACAGCATCAGCAGTGCTGAGTCCATCCTCTTCAGCTGTCAGTTCCCGTACTGGAATGTCGGGATAAACTCAGACTTCCTGACCTCGGTGAGCTCATCTTCCTCCCAACGCATCTCCTTGGGAAGCAGATGCCCTCACCCCCCCCACACACCTTCTCAGGACCCTGGTACTTGGTCAGTATGTGGTGCTCTCTGTATTATATTACATGGTTAAAAACTGAATGCTTGGGCTTCCCTGGTGGCGCAGAGGTTGGGAATCTGCCTGCTAATGCAGGGGACACGGGTTCAAGCCCTGGTCTGGGAAGATCCCACATGCCGCGGAGCAACTAGGCCCATGAGCCACAACTACTGAGTCTACGCGTCTGGAGCCTGTGCTCTGCAACAAGAGAGGCCGCGATAGTGAGAGGTCCCTGCTTGCCCCAACTAGAGAAAGCCCTCGCACATAAATGAAGACCCAACACAGCAAAAATAAATGAATAAAATTAATAAACTCCTACCCCCAACATCTAAAAAAGCAGAATGCTTTCTCCTAAGATGAGGAGCAAGGCAAGGATGTCCGCTCCCACTTCTACTGGTTATTGTATCGGAGATTCTAGACAGTGCAATCAGGTAAGAAAAAGAAAAGACATCCAGATTGGTAAGCAAGAAGTCAAACTGTATTTGCAGATGACATGATCCTGTATAAGGAAAATCCGAAGGAATCCACTAAACAACTACTAGAACTAATTGGGTCAAACAACATCACAGGATACCAGACCAGTGTAAAAAAAATAGACTGCGTTTCTAGATATTAGCAATAAACAATCTGAAAACGATATTATGAAAACAATTCTATTCACAGTAGCTCAAAAAGAATAATGCCAATTCCTATGGAAATCCCAGCAGATATTTTTGTAGACAGAGACAAGCTTATTCTAAAATTTATATGCAGAGGAACTAGATTAGCTAACAAGCTTGACAGAATAAAGTGGGCAGAAATCACTCTACCTGATATCAAGGCTTACCATAGGGCTCACCAAACAGTAATACAGTGTGGTATTAGTGAAGCGACAGACCCAGAGATCAATGGAACAGAATAGAGAACCCAGAAATAGACCCACGCGGTAGGTTCTGTGGTTTTCTTGACAAAGGTGCAAAAGCTACCCAATAGAGAATGACAGCCTCTCCAACAAACGGCACTGGAGCAATTGATCATCCATAGGCTAAAAAAATCCTAAACCTCACACCTTACACCAAAATTAACTCAAAATGGATCATGGACCTAATGTAAAACATACAACTATTAAACTTTTAGGAAAGAAGGACAGCATAAAATCTTTGATATCTAGGGCTAGACAAAGAGTAATCAGACATGATAACAAAAGAATCATTTATGGGAAAAAAAAAAGATAAGTTGGACTTCATCAAAATTTGAAACTTTTGCTGAGCAAAAGACCCCTTTAAAAGGATGGAAGGCATGCTACAGATTGGGAAAAATTATTTGGAAACCACATATCTGACTTATATCTAGAATCTGTAAAAGAATTTAAAGAATTCTCAAAACTCGAAAACACAAATGCAATAAATACACAAATGTTTGGCCCTGCTTCTAATTAAATTAGAAAGGCAGAAGACATGAACAGACATTTCACCAAAGAGGATATATGAATGGCAAACAAGCACATAAAAAGGTGCTTCACGTCATTAGCCATTAGGGAAACGCAAATCATAACAAGGAGATACCAGTACACACTGATTATAGCAGGTAAAATAAAAAAAGAAAAACAGCGATAAGACCAAATGCTGGCAGTAGTGTGGAGCAACTGGATCTCCCTTACATTGCTGGTGGGAACGGACAATCGCATAGTCACTCCAGAAAATCGTTTGGCGGTTGTTTCTTAAGAAACTAAACATGCACTTACCACATGATCCAGCAATTATACTCTTAGGCATTTATCCCAGAGAAGTGAAAACTTACGTCCATACAAAAACCTGTACACATGCTAAATTATACACTTAAAAATGGTTACAGTGGTAAATTTTATGTGTATTTTACCAAAATTTTTTTTAAACTTGTACAGAAATATTCATAGAAGATTTATTCAGAAGAGCCTCCAACTGGGAACAACCCAAATGTCCTTCAGTGGGTAAGTGGTTAAACTCTGGGACATCTATACATTGGGGTACCATTCATCAATAAGAAGGAACCACATGCACCGAGTTGGGTGGATACCAAGGGCATCATAAATCCATCATTGATCCATACCATGCAGTTTCATTTACATGACACTCTCAAAATGACAAAACTATACAGATGAAACCAGGTTTGTTATTTCCAGGTATGGTGACTAATTTTATGTGTCAACTTGACTGGGCTAAGGGATGCCCAGGCTGTTGGTGAGACATTATTTCTGGGTGTGTCTGTGAGCGTGTCTCCAGAAGAGATGAACATTTGAATCAGTGGACTGAGTAAAGATCTTCCTCACGCACGTGGGTGGGCACCTGCCAGTCCACTGAGGGCGTGAAGAGAACAAGGTGGATAAAGGGGCACCTGCTCTCTCTGCTCGAGCTGGGATGTCCATCTTCTCTTGACCCCAGACGTGGGTGCTCCTGGTTCTTGCCTTCTGACTCAGAGTGGGTCTCAAGCCTTCAGACTTGGGATGAACTGAAGAACTGACTTCCCTGCTTCTCCAGTTTGCAGATGGCAGACCGTGAGATATCTTGGCCTCCATAATTACATGATCCTACTCCTATTATAAAATATCCCCATATACAACTCTTTTTATCCTTTTGGTTCTGTTTCTCTGAAGAACACTTATACACTAGGAGTCAAGGAGTAGCACACAGGAAGGAGTTCCTTTGTGGTGCTGGAACATTTCTGTATCTTGATGGTGGTGGAGTTACACAAATCTACACATGGAATCCCGTTCTGTAGAAACACACACACACACACACACACTCACGTGCATGTGTAAAAACTTGTGGAAACTGAATGAGGTCTATAGTCTAGTTACCAGTATTGAACCAATGTCGGTTTCCTGGTTTTGATATTGTACTATCATCATATAAGATGTCACCCCTGGGGGAAGCTGGACCAAGGGTTTGCAGGGCTCGACTATTTTTGCAACCTCTGGTAAGTCCATAATTATTTCTAGATAAAAAAGTTTTTAAAAAGTAAAATGGGATTAGGGATTCTGTAGTTATTTTAGAATTCCTCTTCCCGTAACACCCAAGGCGGCCTGGCTCTCTATGCTTGTTTGCAGGTTAGAGCAGCAGGCACGGAACACCACGGGAGCTGGTGCAGAAACCCCAGTGGACCATGGAAGGGGCGGGACACCGAAGTCACACGTTGCTGGCTCTAGGGACCTAAATACACAGATCTTCTCTCCCACCCTCCGCCGCTCCCAAGGGAGTGACCAGATGGCCTCCTCCTGAGGGGGGCCGTGTGGGCCGATGGCACCTCCCAGTTCCTACCACAGCGGGCGGTAAAGAGGAGGGAAGAGAGGCCCCGGGTGGGTGAGGTCTGCCTGGTGCGGAGGCTTTGGGAAGCTGGGGGCCCATGCCCCTGGGAGGGCCAAGGGGAGGCTGTGGCCGGGCAGCCCCAGCCTGATCTGGATGAGCAGCCACCAGCCCGGGCGCCTCGGGTCTTTCTCCAGAGTCTCTCAGAAACAATGCAAAGCAAACAAACAAAAGTCAGATTAAAAGGAAAGGAAAATCCAGGTCAGGCAGAACAGAGAGACATCCGTTTACAGTCGGCCCCGTCCCACCAGTCTGCACGGGGCCGGCGGGAGGGTCCCCTTGCTCCTCACCCCGCCCAGGCCCAGGGCCTGCGTTCCAAAAGCACAGCTGGACAGCACTCCTGCAGAAGAGGCCCCGGGGCCCCCCTCCACTTGCCCAGGGCAACATCATGGCCTCAGCTCTCTGGCCGAGACCTTTGCCTGCCCACCTGCAGACGAGGAAGTCTCCAGAAACCAAGTCCATTTGGCAGTGGCCATTTTCCCTGGCAGCCTGTGAAAACATCATGCAAACCCTCGAAGGGAGGCGGATGGGAGCCGGCTGGCAGCTCCCCCTCCATGAATGAAAGCACCTGGGGACAGGCTACACCCACTCCCTCCCTCCCAGGCCCCACCAGCACAACCATGCAGGCCAGGACATCCTACCCCCTCCCACAACTACCCATCATGCAGCCCTCTCCCCTCTACTTGGGAAATCTGACCCCTCTTGCTGCCACCACACCATCGTCTCTTGGCCAGGCCCTGGCCATACCCTGCTCCCAGGTCTCCCCAGTTCTACTTTAGACCCTTCAATCTGACCTGCACTCAGCAGCCAGATGATCCTGTAAAGTCACAGCAAATCAATCGTATCACACCCAGAAGAAAATTCACGTCTCCCTCTGGCTTACGAGTCCTCTCTGATACGGGCCCTGCCTCTCAAAGCTCTGCGTCCACCTCTCACTGGTTCTTCCTTCCATTCCTCAAGCAAGCCATGCTCATTCCTCCCTCTCTGACCTCTTGTCTGGAATGTGTATCTTCCAGGGGCTGATCCTTGCCATCTGGGGGGGTCAATCTCGAGTGGCCACCAGTCACAGCACCTCTCCCTGCACAGCACTTGGGCTGCAGTCTGGTCTCAGGAAAGCAGGGCCTGGGAAGGAGGTTAGAGCACACGATGTTCATTAGGGAGCACGCTTGGGACCAACAGCCGTGGAGGGGGGCCAGCAAGATGGGCAGAGGGGCAAGGCGGCTGTGATGTGGGCTGAACGACGGCCGGACTGGCCCTTGGGCTGGGCTGTCCTGACTTGGGCCGAGGACGCCAGGCCTTCGTGCTCCTGCTCCATCGGCCCTTCCACGTGGGCTTCCGTGGGCCCTCCTGCACCTACAGCTAAGCCCATCCCAGAAAAGGGCCTTCGGCATTGCAGTATCCATCTCAGCTTCTCTCATTTTGATATTTTTCTTAATTTTTCATTCCTGTGTGTCTCTCCCTCCAAGAACGGAAACTCCATAGAAGCAGGATTTGCCTTGTGTGTCACTGGGACGTCAGCCTAGCACGTGGTAGGTGTTGAGTGAATGCTTTACGTTCACGACCACCCTGGAAAATCCATCATTTGATTCTCATTGCACAAATGACATCAGTGAGGCTTCGGTTAAGAAACTTACCCAAGAAGTGGTAGGAGCAGAACCCTGGTCCCCCGCCAGCGCCCCCCAACCTCACCAGAATCAAGGCAGGGGCAGCGCCTGATGGCCCTGGGCCGACATGGGAGGCTGCACATTCTGTGCGTGGCTTAGAACAAGATTATAGATCACTGGGGGATTTGGGCCGTTCCTTACAATCCCTCCTAGGCTCGGTGTTCAGTCAGTGGCGCCCATGCACACAGAAGTCATAGTGAACCAGCCCTCCGTGCCCTTCTGCTACACACACAAGCAGGTGGTCAACCTGATGAAGCTGAGATGTCTTTTCAAATCCGCTGCCTGTTCTGCTCCATCCGCTTCTTCTCCATTGCCGACGCCCGCTCAAAGAAGCCTGGCAAAAAATTCCACCTTCAAGCACGGAAGTCCTGTTGCAGACATGGCAGCGGAGGTGTTTGGGAACGTGGCCACACACACTTCCTGAGGTGGAGCAGATTCCCTGAGAATTCCCGTAGTCTGGGGGAAGCACGTGTTGAGCACCTCACAGGGTCCCCCAGTCCTAGCCTGGTACTCCTATCAAGGGGCTCTGCATGCCTCTTGCAGAACACTCGCTGAGCACCACCCTCCAATTAACCTCATCCCCCTGCCAGGGGCAGGTGGGCAGGCAGAGGTCCCTTTGATGAAGCTCAAGGAAAGCATCTAAATTAAATCAGGGATGAGGGGACAGCAAGGTTTCCTAGAGGAGGCGAAGCTTGAACTTCATCTTGGAAGGCCAGTAGCACAGCCAGGCAGTAAGGAGAGGACATTTCTGGCAAAGGGAACGGCATATGCAAAGGTGTCATAGTAACACTAGCCACCATCAGATGGACCCTTCCTATGTGCCATGTGATGAGCTAAGCACTTTACAGATACCATCACTTAATTTCATGGAATTTTTCACATTTCTTTCTTTCTTTCTTTTTTTGCCGTACACGGGCCTCTCACTGTTGTGGCCGTTCCCGTTGTGGAGCACAGGCTCCAGACGCGCAGGCTCAGCGGCCATGGCTCACGGGCCCAGCTGCTCCGCGGCATGTGGGATCTTCCCGACCGGGGCACCCTGTGTCCTCTGCATCGGCAGGTGGACCCTCAACCACTGCGCCACGAGGGAAGCCCGAAATTTTCACATTTCTTGTCTGTCTCCCCTACTAGAACATCAGTCCCATGGGGGCAGTGATTCTTCCCCCACCTCTGTATCCCCAGTACCTGGTATACAGAATGGGGTCAGTCTTTCCCTTCTCATGGTCACCAAGTATTCATCTAAATGTTTAAATCCAGGAATCTAATCAGACTGACTATACAGTATCAATAGGAAACCAAAGACAGGGTAATAGCATGAGCACTTGCACACATACACGCACACACTCAGCAGAATTTGAAACGCTTTCCCCAATAACTATAAAACTAGAACTGCTTCCAAGGAAACAAACATTTGAGTAATAATCCAACAATTTCCAAAGTTACTCCTCCAGAAAGAATTTCTACTGAGATAACAGAAGATGGCTAACTGTCCCTTGTACTTTGTCCAAAGGTTTTTTTAAAAAATTGCCTTTAAGAATGCCAAAAACATGATTTTACTTATAGCATGCTAAATATTTTTAAATTGATTCCACCTCCATTCTGTTTTCATTCAAAACAAGTCTAGGGAAGAGCACCCGACAGAGCTGGGGCAGCTATACCCTGGTGCCAGCCACACAGAGTGAAAGAGATGTTTTAATGAGCGGTTGTACAGATGAAACATTTGGAGCTCTTTAAAATCCAAACTTTAGAAATAAATGTATCTATGTGGGAAACCTCATGTTTAAAATCTGAGAACCCCAATTATGGATAACTGAGTGTAGGAAGTGCCCCTCCCCCCAGGTAATTCTTAAGGCTCCTGCTTGAGTGGCTATGATTTCACAGAACCTGCCCCCTTGACCACAGATCCAAGGATGGACCAGCGGATCTGTGGGTATGCAGACTTGGCTGCACTGTCCATCAGGTTGTTTCTGTAGCTGCAAGATTTAAAACTCAGGAGCTGTTGGCAGCCAAGTTTACAATGAGTATTATGGACTGAACTGTGTGCCCCCCCTCAAAATTCATAGGTTGAAGGCCCAAGCCCCCATGTTAACTGTATTTGAAGATGGAGCCTTTAAGGAGGTAACTAAGGTTAAATGGGGTCAGAAGGGTGGGGCCCTAATCCAATAGGACTGGTGTCCTTATGAGGAAGAGACACCAGGGATGCAGAATAAAGGCCACGTGAGGGTGCCGGCTACAAGCCAAGGAAGAGAAGCCTCACCAAAAAGCAGTGCTTGGGCTTCCAGTCTCCAGAACTGTGAGGAATAAGTGTCTGCTGCTTAAGCTGCTGCTTTGTGGTATTCTGTTATGGCACACCTGAGCAGACTACAAGGAGCAGAAAGCACACACACTGGAGGATTCTGGTTGCATTTAGGTATCTTTAAAGCCCAACAATATTCTCATGTTGGTTTCAAACTTTAGGATCCTTACAATAATCTCCTGTGAGTTTAAGTGAATTCAAATTGGGTCTCTTTCATTTGCAACTAAATGAAAGAGGCTTCTAGATAGCTGGAGGTTTACCCCTCACCCCCGTCCAAGCACACTAAATTTTAAAACCATTTTAGAAAGGAACCTGAGATACATTTCATCTCTGCCTTTTGTAAGAAGACATTTTGTCTTAAAAAAAAATTATCCCAGATTTTCCATTATGAGTATTCCAAAGATATTCTATGATATGGCTGGAGTTATTAGGAAATCTGAGGTCTACACCTCTCTTTGCTGTTGGCCTCACCACTCTGGGCCTATTTCCTTTCTACAAGTTTATTTCTGCTAATCACAAAATTTCTGATACCGCCAATGACTGATCTCACTACGCTGAAAGTTAAGTCACCGCACTGCTCAGGATGACTCCCCATCTGCAAACTGAGTGTCTCTTCCAGGACTAACATTGTACATGTTCCAGGATTACTACCCCACCAGGTCTCTCAGCATCCTGTACCATGCTCTCCCCTTTGGTATTGCCGTGTCCTGTTTATGTGGTTTGCCTTTTCTAGTCTGGCTCCTTGTTGGGCTCTTCCAGCTGCTGTGTGCTATCTGTCCAGCCCCCAGGTCTCACATGGGTCAGGTACTGTATGGGGTATAAGCTCACGGGGCCTGGGCGGCTCTCGTAGGCAAGTGCAGAGACTCACTGGGACAGTGACCCTTGGGCTTCCCAGAGGCCTTCTCAGCTTATTTGTTCCCCAAGAGGCATCAAAGGATCAAAGGGAGAAGTGTGACAGCAAACACCAGGTTTGTTCACATCTCTGCTTACCTTCGGTGGATCACAAGGTGGGGGAAAGAGGCCAAACGACTGACCATGTGTGAGAAGCAGTCTTCTCCAAAATCCAGCAGGCTTTCCCCCTTATTTATGTTTTTAAATATAAGCAAGCTCCTTGGTGGTTAAAACAGAACCTATCTTACGTGTCACTAATCTTTTGGTCACCAGTAACCTATCTCTGCTACAGAAATCTAACGGAATAGAGCACAGTGCTGCACCCCATCTTATTTGGTCTACTTTCCTTATGGTTACACCTGCTAGTGACCTTGTTTCTTCCAAATGAAAGATGAAAAGTGAATGAAGGTGAATTATCACAGCTGATTTTCAGATATTCTCTGCCTTGTGCATGATACACAACAGAATTACCCCTGGTTCCCTCCAACAATTTAAACTTGGAAACAATATAAACATGACAAAACTTGTAAACCATTCTCCTCAACACTGAATAGCAAGGAATAGTACACAGGTCAGCAAGGAAGATGGCGATGAGGGTTGGAAAATAGGGGTAAGAGAATTAAGTCGAGTTTTGAAACTTCCTTCACGCCTTCTGGATCGTCTCAGCCAGTCTTGGAATAAACACCTGGAAAGAAATTGAAAACGATGGTTCTCGCAATTCCCTTCTGAACCACCTGCCTTACAGAGGCATTTATCAGCCCCACGGCACACACGTGGGTAAGAAGGTAAGTAAGGTTGGTGTTTATGAACACCAACCCAGGCTAGACTGTGCTGTGCCAGCATTTTCCATCATAACCAGCTTCAAGCCTATTCTAAAAATGTTTATTCTATTGGACTCCACTGGCTACTTTTTGTACTGACCCCAAAGGTAAGCTAACTCAGGAACCCAGGAAAACAATGCAAATAACAGATGCTAAAGGGAGAGCAACAATACTAGTGAAATGCTAAAGAAATCGTCTCTGAGACTATTTTATAAAGAATAGTGATGACTGTGGAAGATACTGATTTACCCATTTAATAGGTTTCCAAAATCCAAACCAAATAAAACACAACCACACCAAATCTAAATTACAACACTTTATTGCAGCATCGGCAAAGGTCAGATTTCTGAAGCTGGTGAAGATCGGGCAGCATTTCCATGTGAAATGTTACAACTTTACAAGTTTTGTTTCTTATTTAATTCTACATGCAGAAACTGAAACATGGTAAAAGAAAAAATGCAAAATAGCTAGAAAAAAAGATGTAATCAAGTTGTAGCATACAGATGTGCTCTTCAACTAAATTGACTATGCCTATTGGAAAGCAAACGAAAGACAACTATCCTAATAAATTAACAGATTGCCAGAAACAGACTAAGAATGCTCATTTCTACTTAGTGGGGGGAAAACAAAACAAAACAAAACAAAAACAAAAGCAAAATAAAAGCTCTACTGTTTCCATACTTTGTTTAGAGACAGAGGCTGTAAACCCATGAAGGTCAACACAATCTCCGGATCCCCTTCTCGCTGTCCTTCGTCCATCTTCTGTGACATCTGCCTGGCACGCTGTCTGTTTTCAATGATACTTACAATGGGCTCAACTATCCCTGTTCTTAGGCTGGTGTCAGACTCCCCTAAGCCATCTGGGTACATGCTTTGTACACTAATCGTCTTCACATTTTCTTTTTACCCTAATAGGCAATGTTACATTACTGACTCTGTTGGATAAAACTGATTTTTCTCCCTCATCCCTTGTTCCTCTTGAAACAAATTCCTAAACAAAAGCCTTCCTGGTGGATTATCTGGTATTTGGATATCTTTCATCATTTTGTTGTCCTGCATGTAAGTTTTCACTAGAAGATTTTACTGCTTGCTCTATACTTTGCTACTATAGTCCTGGAGCCCCCGAAGGTATCTTCTTCCAACTTGGGATGTTCAATTCAGAGACACTGTAACTCAAATCAAGTTTAAGCTCAAGTTCATTTCCCCCATACCATTACCATTACAACCGTTTCTTCTTCGGCTCAATCATCTCACTGATGCTCTTCTTGGTGTAACTGCTCAGGAATCAAGTCAACCATCTCATTTCTTGACTGCATTCTCAAGAGAAGATGAACCCTCACGTGATTTCCATTACAAAAGGCCTTTTCTGCCTTATCTGGAAGCGTCGGCTTGTTCCGGTGTTGGCAGAGGCTGCTGTTTCTGCCTCATGGCCCCAGCCTGTCCCAGGTTTAGATTCGCAACTCTCTAGACCGACATGCTGAGATGTGTCCACTGCTCTCATTCAATTGCTGGAGGACTCCACTATCCACAACATCAGATACAGGACCTAATGAAATGACACGTGCTGCTGGATCAACGTCTCCTAGAGGCACAAACAGGGCAATGTTAAAGAACCAGGACTGAGGACGACCCTCCAGCAAGAAAAGGCCCCTAAAAAAGGCCCCAGCCACAATTCACTGATGTCTGCAGACAAGTCAGTGCTTTTTAAAGAGCACACAAAAATCCTACTGGACTAAAACACCACAGGGGGCAGAGGGGCACTAAAAAGAGCAATTCTGATGCTGATCAGAAGGGGGTGGTCCCAGTAGCTCTCCTGTAACTACTTTCTAAGATGCTGAAAATTCATGGTTTGTGTCATGGTTGAACGGTGTACCCTCCAAATTCACACGTTGAAGTCTAACCGCAGTACCTCAGAATGTGACCTTATTTGAAGGCAGGGTCACTGCAGATGTAATTTGTTAAGACGAGGCCAGACTGGAGTAGGATGGGCCCCTGATCCAGTGTGACTGTGTCCTCGTAACAGGAGGAAACCCAGACACAGACAAACACCCTGGGAGAACGCCACGTGAAGATGAAGGCACGGGTCAGATGGTGCTGTGGAAGCCAGGGGATGCCACAGATTGCTGGCAAAGCACCAGAAGCCAGGAGGGAGCCTGGAGCGGATTCTCCTCTCGGCCTCAGAAGGAACCATCCCAGCCCTGACCTTGGATTTCGGCCTCCAGAAGCGTGAGGCAAACCGTTCTGTTGTTTAAGTCACAAAGTTTATCATGCTTTCTTTTGGCAGCTCTAGCAAACTCATATAGGTTGTCTCTCACAAGGCAAGTTGCATTAGCAAGAAGCTTTCAGAGAATAAAATGCAAATACGGAAAAGTCTATCTTCAGCTGGATACATCTGTAAGTCGTGCAGAACTGAACTGAATGGGAAAAGGTCAGTAGAAGAAGTATTCTCTGAGAGAAAGAAATAGTCTCTCCCCTGATGTCAAGACAAAGCAATGGTCTAAAACAGAATACTTTAGATAAACGCAATGAATGACAGGAAAAGCGTTCACAGTCTTTGATAAATAAGACACACTTATTATAAACCCTTGCTACTCAGAGTGTGGTCCACACTCCAGCAGCTTTGACATCACCTGGGAGCTTGTTAGAAACTAATCAGAAGCAGCAGTTTAACAAGAGTCAGGATGGTTAAAATAGGTATTTTAAAGTTTGAGGAGCGCTGGTATAATCCACAGAAATTTATAGCATATAAACCGTATTAGTATTAACACTTGCCAAAGACGCTGAGTTTCACAGTTTATTCAACACTCACAGGGTAGAAGGCAACCCTGTCCTGCACTACGGAACACCTTGGTAATTGTGTTACTTAGAGTGCTACTAACATTTTAACTCATTATAAGCAAATGCTTATTCCTTGTTAGAGTATTCCTGCTCAGGGAGAAGGACTGAAATTTTAACTTACAGCCCTATTTCAATCCTGATTATAAAATATAAAAATCATTATAATTAATGTCTGGGAGCCTTATCAAAATCTACAGGTAATAAAAACTTAAAACTGCTTTAATAACCAGTTTCCAAGTAAATTTCCCTTTATTTGACACATAATGTCAAGAATTTAATAACTTTTAAAAAAAAGAACTAGCCAAGTTAAGAGTCAAACTGAAAACAGTTTCTCAGACCTCAATCACAGAACCTGCCTCTGCCTCTTTCTGCAGGACTTCAGCACGCAGACACCCGAGGACCACGGCTCTAGATGCACAGGTTCCTACTGAGTCTGGCCCAGCATTAAAAATAGAAGAAAATAAAGAGGAGCCAAACTACCAAAAGACACCACCCATCACCTAATGTTCTTCCACATGACTACATTTCTTCACTTAAGTTTTAAAAATAGCAAAGAACCTTTGGTACTTGAAAGGCTCAAAAACTCACTTTTACACATTTGCTTGTTCCTCTACAATGTTCATCCGAACCTGCATTTTAAGAGCACTGGCTTTGAGAAGACTATAAAACCATAAGACTTTACAGAGGGCCATTTTCAAGAGTGTTGGACAAGTTAGGATTTTTTTTTTCCAAGTCATTATTTTAGGAAGAGATTTAAAATAGGTAAATCCAAGTAGCTCAAGAGTTGGGAGTCTCACAAAATCAGGAAAACAAAAGGGAATGAGGGTGCTAGGGAGCATAACACAGGAAGAAAGTTTATTAAATGACTAAGCACAGATTTTTTTGAAGTCCCTCTGTCCATTCAACAAATATTTACTGGGCATCTACTATGTGCCAGGCACCAAGACCTCCAGAGGAGAAAACACGGAAAGCAAGACAAGGCTTCACGTCTGCCCTGAGTCTTCAGTCTCCTGGGGGATGGAGACAAGCTAGCAGGTGACGAAGCACAACGAGGTCTGGGGAAACACAGTGAGCCAGGGCAGCAGGGTCAGGCTCCCGAGTTTCAAGGGGAGACCTGACAGAGGAGCAGGAGTTATCTGGGGAAGAGCCCGAAAGGGTTCCAAACAGAGGGAGGCAAAAAAGGGCATAACTAGAAGAGCTAAAAGGCCAGCTGGGTGGAAGTAGGGGAAACAATAACAAGAGGTAAAGCCAGTAAGGGGAGTGCACCCCCATCACGCAGGGTCATGTTAACCAAGGGAGGAGTTGGGACTTTATCCCACAAGCCACGAGGAGCCACTGAAGAGTTTAAGCACAAGAGCTCACTGCTGGTCAGATGGCAGGTTTGCACTTGAGAAAGAACACTGTGGGGAGAGCAGAGAGGATGCATTGGAAGGGGTTGAAATTGGAGACTGAGAAGCATATCTGGAGGCTGCAGGCAGTAATCCAGATGAGAGGTGACAGTAGCTTGATCTAGGATCTCCGTGGCGGAGGTGGAATAAACAGGGCCAGTGTGAGAAAGCCATTTACCAGTAGATTCAGAGTATTTGTTAATTAACTACACAGAGAGACTGATGGAGAGGGAAGAGTCAAAAACAAAACTTCCTTTTCTAGTTTGGACAACTGCGAGGGCAGAGCTTCCGTTCACTGCGCTAGAGAACAGAGGAGGGGAGAGGATGGGGCGGGGACACGCTGAAGTCGAAGTTCCCGGGAGACATCTAGGTGGTTGTTCAGAAGACAGCAGGCACATGGTCAGAAACCAGAGTGGAGGCTTGGGCTGGAGACCCAGCTGGTACCGGAGCCACGGGAGGGGACACCTCCTGCGAGAGCGCTCGGCGTAAGCGAGGAGGGCCAAGGACCAGCCTGAGGGGCATGGGTGTTTCCAGGAGGAGGCAAGGCCATCCTGGAGTCAGGAGACAAGCAGAGGAGGCATGGAGGGAAGAAGAAGACCAGAAAGGACAGCAGAGCCACAGAGGTCACGGGAAGAGAGTGTGCCGACAGAAGAGGGGGGCCCACGTGCACAGCGCTCCGAGACAGCCACCCAGATGGCTGAACGGAGCACTGAGGTGGCCCGGGGCCAAGGCCAAGGTATCATGGAAGGGGCGGGGGAGGCAGATGTACAGTGAGCCCGAGGTGAGAGAGAGCCAGCATGGCCAGTTCCAAGTCTGGTTGCCCGCAGGGCTGGAGGGAGGGAAGGAAATCAGAAAGGTAACAAAGAACTTTGAAAAACGACCAAGTAACTGGTAGCAAACTAAGAAAGGCACACCTCTGTGTTCATATACACAACTATAGCAGCATGTTTAAGTTGATACATCTGGTTTCCCATATTTTTATTCCATACTCCTTGAGAAATGCTTGGTGCTTAGACTCTTCATCCGTGATTTTTAAAATAAATACATGACTAGGGGAGAATTAGCGGTCAAGTTCCTGGACGTGGTTTCTCCACTGGACTACAAGCCTGAGAGTAAAGACTCTGTCTTCTACTTCTGAATTTGCCATAGTGCAGGACTGAACCCATGGAAGGTACTGGATGAAATGTAAGCGGAGGGAGCAAATCCTACTGCAAATAGTAATTATGTAGCAAATGTCATATTTATTGATTCTGTAAAGTCACCCAAACATTGAAAAATTAGGAAACGATGCTACAGTTACAATATCTAAACTGAGAAAGGATTAGGGATTAACAGAAACAATGCTGTTCAGAGATGTTAGGCTGCAATACGTCCAGTGAAGTTGATGAAAAATGTCAAGATAAGAAAGAGGGAGCAGACATTACCAAGAACACAATGGTATATATTTAAAGCTACTCTAAGAAAAATGGAAAAGGAGAAAACTAAAATTTTCATGGCCTCTTTCTTAACCTAGCCGGTTCCACATCTTAGCACAATAAAAGGTATTATTAAAGGACTTTAATGAAGGTCAGGTAATAACCTAATATCTTATGCCTATTGTACATCATTTGTAACGTGGATTTCTAAAAAAAATTACACTCAAGAGCTGTTAAAAAACAGATCCCTAAACTGTCAATGACAAACCAATTTCCTAAATTACAATTTGATTAGAGTTGTCTGAGCATAGAGTTCAAAGAAAAATGTTACCAGGAACACAAATATACTTAGTGAGTAAAGACACAGGCTGGAACATCTGCGTTTTCTCCAATGCTACTACTCTCCTCAGTGGACCATTTCTCTACCCCAGCACTCTTTTCCACACCTGCTCGCCTGTCTCCAACAACAAGGTGACAACATTTGAGGGCTGCTGTAGAGCCTCAGTCTAAATACTAATACCCCAAGGAAAACTAGTAAGAGCACAAAGTCTATGTCACTTTTGATAATAACCCAAACACAAGATAGAAAACAAAGTTGATAGGTACGGGTCTTCAGATCAGATCTCAGCAAAACTTTCAACAACTTTAAAAAAAAGATGAGTGAGGTCTTAGGCAATATCTTCTATATGAAATACCTTACAGAGTTTTAATTATTTCACATTAAGCAACTCAAGTTTAAGAAGAACTGGCATAAATCCCAGCAGGATATTTTATAAGTTAAAAACAAACAAACAAAATACTTCAAAACAAACTCAATCTGCATGACTGAAAGTCTAGTAACAGGTTTCAAGTTTTTGTAAACATTATGATTACATAACACTGGCTTGAGAGATTCTAACAAAAAGCCTGTGACTTCTCTCAAACTAATCTATAACTAGTCCTCAAAAGAGGAAACTAAAAAATCCAAAGAAGTCCACTCAGAAAAAGTGAAAGCCAAGATTGGTCTGGCTGAAATTAAGATTAAAAAACAAACAATTTTATAAATAGGTTTTCTTTACTCAAATATCTACAACTCAAAGACTTTTCTATTTTGCTAATCATCGGGCCTTGACCATTAGGTATAATCCAGAACTATCTAATTTGCTCACATGGACACCATGAAAAATAGCTAAGGCAGAAATAAGAGAGACCGTCCTACCTCCCACCAGTCTTAAAGATTAGATCTGCATTAGGCGCTCCCTTTGGATGTTGGTAACGAGGCCGCCGCTCCCGATTGGTGTTTGCTGGAGCTGGGCGCTGGGCAAGAGACTGCAGCATTTCTGGAATTAGGAGCAAAACAGAAGAGGCATTTAACATTGGTAAATGTATTCCCAAGAAGCAAATAAAATCCTACGGAGATCAAGTTTATTAGTTCTGTCAGGTAGCTGACTAAAGAAAAATAACCATTATATGGACTAAAATGATTAAGAAGTACAAGAAGAGCAATCAAGAGAGGAGACATGCTCTTGATTGCTCATACAACGCACCCTTTACAGTCAATGCGGCCACGACGTTAAGTGTCATGAGGCAGTGAAACAGCGTAAGAAGGAGTTTAGTACAACAGCTATCGGGAACGGCATTTGGAGCCAGATAATATTAGCTCAAATCCCAGCTCTGCCACATACTAGCTATGTGACTTCTGGTTCAGTTTCCCTAAATGTAAAATGGGAATAATAATAAGCACTTATCTCATAGAATTGTTGTGAGGATTAAGTGATTTTATAAAGTACATAAGTGTCCGGCCATAGTAAGCACTTACACCGAGTGTCACCTACCATTATTTATTATTAAGAACATTGGGTATCAACTGAACTGGAAGAGAAGATTCTAGAAGTGGGATTTAACAATAGAAACCTGGGACTTCCCTAGTGGTCCAGTGGTTAAGACTCCATGCTTCCACTGTAGGAGGCATCGGTTCGATCCCTGGTCAGGGAACTAAGACCCCACATGCCACAAAGCATGGCCAAAAAAAAAAAATTAATTAACAACAAAAAAAGATAGAAAACCAGCTATTTATTTATACAACAATCTCTTGCACAAAAAGCAATCTGTGAGTATAGCACTATATAGACAGCCATGTTATGGCTCTAAAATCTGGATGACGGGGGAATGACAAAAGGCTGACTTATGAAGTGTCAGTGGACTCTATATGTAAAGTTCCAGTTAATCCAAGTGTGCTGGGTATGTCTGCATAAAACTGGAATCTTAACTTGATGCCCGCAAATCTGAAGGAACAGAGGGTCCTCGAGACCAGGATTCTCAAGTAGACAAAAGAAATGACATTTGTTGAATAATAATTTGCTCACAGTTGACTGGCAGCATGAGGCAATTAAAACTTAGTACTATATCACTTGCAAACATAGCTCTAACGGTATAGAACCTAACTGAATTATGGGGGAAGCAAAATATGACAAAAATTACATTAGTGTTACTTTACAAAATAAGTGAGAGAAAAATGAAGACAGAATGGAATATAAAAAACAATCAGGGTGGGGCTTCCCTGGTGGCACAGTGGTTGAGAATCCGCCTGCCGATGCAGGAGACTCGGGTTCGTGCCCTGGTCCGGGAAGATCCCACATGCCGCGGAGCAACTAAGCCCGTGAGCCATGGCCGCTAGGCCTGCGCTTCCGGAGCCTGTGCTCCGCAACAGGAGAGGCCACAACAGTGAGAGGCCCGCATACCGCAAAAAACAAACAAACAAACAAACAAAAAACAATCAGGGCTTCTCTGGTGGCGCAGTGGTTGAGAGTCCGCCTGCCAAAGCAGGGGACACGGATTCGTGCCCCGGTCCGGGAAGATCCCACATGCCCCGGAGAGGCTGGGCCCGTGAGCCATGGCCGCTGCGCCTGCGCGTCCGGAGCCTGTGCTCCGCAACGGGAGAGGCCACAACAGTGAGAGGCCCGCGTACCATAAAAAAAAAAAACAACAACTTCTCAGGTTAAATATATACAAACATGACATGAAAAAGTGCAGAATAAAAGTTTGATGTTCTGTACTTTAAAAGCCCAAATTTCCACTTCCATCCTGAAAAGGATTTGATACCTTGATAATCTTCTTGTTCTTGCCGTTCATTGATATCTAGTGTGAGCTTTTTCATTCTCATCCTCTCCTCCTGTTCTGCCTGTTGCTGGTTCCAATGATTTGCAGCAAGTTGGGAAGACATGGGTACATTAAGGATCTTAAACTGAGAAAAAATAATAATAAAGAAATCACAAACGGCTGGAGAAAATCAGAGAAAAAAAACATTTCAAATAATTAGTAAGTAGAATTAAATGAGTTTAGAAAAATAATCATCTTTCCTTCCTTAAGAGGTCAATAAAGACAGCATCATCTAAGAACGTAAACAGACAACAGTGTTACTCTACTAGAGACAAACCCATTAGGGCTGGATGGGAAGTGGAAGGCCATCAAGTTCAACCTCCAGGAACAGCAGACGCTCCTCTTTTCTGCACCCTGTTTGGGAGCACACATCTAAGCAACAGGGGATCATTTTCCACTGTGCAGACCTTATTACATATGGCTAACTATCAGAAAGGGTTTTAAACAGCAAGCTGTAATCTGCACCCTTTCCATTTCTACCCTCTGGAATCAGTTCTGCCCTCTTGAACTATACAGTCTAGTCCACCTTCAGGCTTAACAGACCTTCGTATTCCAAAGATAGCTGTGACACTGGAAAAGAGAAAGAGTTAAGCAACTGACCAATGAGATCTATTTCTCTATTATGAGGGACAGTTCTTATCTACGGAATGGTTTGTTTTTAGCAGGATGTCCCTGTTTCAGGACTGTTAACCAAGTATTAAACTATAATAGACATATTGTGCATTTGTTTAAAACAATCAAAAAATTCTTTAAAACATTACATAATGGCTCTATTACATTAAAACTTTTGCTTTAATGATCAAAACATTTTATTTCAATTCATTATTCTAATTCACAGACATTTAAATATAGAAAGAAACTATCAACAGTATCCTTTCTTTTCAACTACTTACTTCATTGGAACAAATTTTTCTTTTCCTACTGACTACAGAAGAAAGTTATTTCTGGGCACAAATCTGGTACACAAAGAGATCTTTCACTTAAAAACTAAAGATTCCTATAAGGCTACACATTTCACATTTCTAAAAAACCCATTGCACCAGGAGGTCCAACACCCAAAAGTCAAATAAAGAAATAAAAATCAGAACAAAATATACTTTCTTCTTCAGACCACAAAATAACAGTGATGTTTCTTCAAATAATGTTCCTAAAGTTGAACATTTTCCAAAATTCCAAATAATGTTTATGAGTTGAAAATTTACTTAATAACCAAGTACTCTGAGCTCTCGTTTCATGTTTGCTAACATTTTAAAAATAAAGTTCCATAAAAATGTTTCCTTAAACAAAATTTCACATTTTAAGAAAAGGACTTCACTCCTCATTCTGAAGCTATATAGGTTACACACTATATAATCTATCCACTTTGAACCAAAAATATTTCTTCTAAAACACAGACATACGGTCCTATGTTGACCCATACAATCTAGAATTCAGGACAGCTGAAATGAATTTACTTTTCAAAGCTCCAAAGTTTCTGAAGGTAGGTTTTAATTTTATGCCTACACGTTCTGAAAAGATCAAATGGGGTGTGCAAATTCACAGGTACAGTGAATTTTCATGTGTGCCTCAGAAAAGGGAGGGACGAATGAAGAAAACTGATTATTTACTGTTGTGTAATTTGAGCTTCACAGAAAGATATTCCTAAGGCTCCTTTTAAATAAGAAAAGTCAAGGCTCAAGAAGTGTGCCAATGTAGTACAAATGTTCAGGAGCTGTACGGGAATAGGAACCAAGGCCTACTGAACTGACGTTGCCACGTACTACCCTTCACAATTTAAAAAAAAAAAAACAAACTTCCTTTTTGTGCCAAGAAATCTGGTGATGAGGGGAGAGCGAGGGAGTGGAAAGGGGAAGCTGAGAGCTTTTAAAGAAAAAGAAAATGAATCAGAGCTAAAATGTGATGACTGAAATAGAAAAGTCTACTCAGAGTACTAGGTCATCCCTAGAAAAGAAAAGAAAAGCAAAAACTCTGGGCTTTGAGAATCCTGGTAACCATGGTGAACTAGCAGTTCCAAATGCTGAGAAGAGCAATTTTACAAAGATCTCACTCCAACACCAAGTTTAGGGTCTTGATCAAAAACAAACCCTTATTTTTCTAGGGACTGGGTGGAGGATGAGGGAGAGGGGAAATGTGAGGGCTCATCTCTGGCCTGAGGGTGAGAAAGGTGGGGAACTTTCCTAAAAACTTGATAACCCTAGAACCTGCGATGGAGGAAAGTCCTATCGACTAGAAAGGAATTAGGAAGACAGTGTCTGAAAAAGATACAGCAGTGCTTGGAATCGAAGTCAAAGTTAACTATTTAAACATGACTCATGATGGAAACCCTGTTCCCAGCCCTCCATTCCGTGATCCTAACTGGTATTCAGTTTTCATATCTCAAGATTTATTTGCACTACAGCAAAATAATGGTTTACTGTACAACTTTGATCTTTTGAGTAACAAGAAATTACCTGACCAAAGCAGAGATAAAAAATTAAGGTAGGCATCATCTCCTGGAGGCTGTGCTGGGAGGGAGGAAACAGAACATCCCTGCCCTCACAGAGAACACCTCATTCCCGGTCTTCTCCAAGCACCCCCGCAGCAGCTGTCTCCCTCTCATCACCTCCTCCCCACCAGGTCTCTTCTATCCTCTTATCTTGCTTTATCTTCCAACACAGCACTGTCTCCAACCTGATATTATTTCTTTATTGTTGCCTCTCAATATTAGAATGAAAGCTCCCAAGAGAGGAGGGACTTGGTTGACTCCTGCATTTCTGCACATGCAACAGTACCTGGTATGTGGCAAGTCAACAATAAGTATCTGTTAAATGACTATTTAAATGAATGGGGGATAAGCTTGTATGTGATAAGCTGTGGTAGCCACTGTATTTCATAGACACTTCCATTAATTATAAGATGCACCATTATTTTACATACCACTAAAACAGAAAAAAATGCTGTCAATTATCCCAAGAGTCCACCAACTCTAAGAGGCGGCTTGATTTCAGAAATATTAAGGTGTGGAATTTTTTTTACAGAACTGGTAATATATGATGTATCCTAGAGTTGTGTCTGAGAGCCAGGCTCTATTTTTTCAGGGCACTTTTCACTATCTGCAAATATATTATGCTGTCTCTCTCCCTCAGCTGGGTTGTGCATTCACGAGGCCAGGGGCTGCATCTTGTTCATCACTGTAGCCTCACACTTAGGATGGTATTTGGCACATAGTAGACAATTAACATTTGATGAGTGAATGTATGAATCAAAGTGATAGCTTAGTAGTCGGGGAAATGATTTTGAGGGCCATCTGTGAGATAAGGGAAAGAAGGAAGAGGTAATTAAAGGAGAATGGAGGAGAAGGATCAGGGGTCAGAAAACAATGATTTTTGTTTTTTTCCCAAGAGAAATCTCGGCAAGTGAGCATTTTCTTGAAATTATCTGCCCTCACCCTCCTTTCCTTTCCCACCCTGAGCTTACACATGAAACCCTTCTACTGAAAGTCCAGGTATTTATATCTTCTAACAAATACATGTGATTTAAATTTTGTTTTAATTTATTTATTTATCCGGCTGCATCGGGTCTTCATTGCGGCACACAGGATCTTCATTGAGGCATGCAGGATCTTTCGTTGTGGCACACGAGCTTCTCTCTAGTCGTGGCATGTGGATTTTTTCCCTTCTCTAGTTGTGGTGCACAGGCTCCAGGGCTCATGGGCTCTGTAGTTGTGGCGTGTGGGCTCCAGAGCACATGGGCTCTGTAGTTTGCGGCACGCAGGCTCTCTAGTTGAGGCGCTCGGGCTTAGTTGCTCCCCAGCATGTGGGATCTTAGTTCCCCAACCAGGGATCGAACCCATGTCCCCTGCACTGCAAGGCAGATTCTTCACCTCTGGACCACCAGGGAAGTCCCTGATTTAAGTTTTAAATGTCCTTTCCATTAAAAAATGTCCATTCCATAGAAGTCAGATGTGTCATCTGTACACATAATAGATACAATTATTTCTACCACTGAATATTTATTTATTTATTGGCTGTGTTGGGTCTTCGTTGTTGCATGCAGGCTTTCTCTAGTTGTGGCGAGCAGGGGTTACTCTTCGTTGCAGTGCGCGGGCTTCTCATTGAAGTGGCTTCTCTTGTTGCGGAGCATGGGCTCTAGGTAAGTGGGCTTCAGTAGTTGCAGCACACAGGCTCAGTAGTTGTGGCTTGTGGGCTCTAGAGCACAGGATCAGTAGTTGTGGCGCACGGGCTTAGTTGCTCCACGGCATGTGGGATCTTCCCGGACCAGGGCTCGAACCCATGTCCCCTGCATTGGCAGGCGGATTCTTAACCACTGGACCACCAGGGAAGTCCCTATCACCGAATACTTTAAATGTTTCCAGTCTTTCCCCTTGTAAGCAAAAGATAATTTAGAACCTATAAAACAAAGTTACTGCTTACACTTGATAACTAACAACCAACTGTGAATACACGGCAGACAGATTCTTACCTGCTGTTTATTGCCTTTTCTGGTTAACATGACAAACGGCATCGTATCTGCAGACTCTGCCTCTCCCTCCCCACCACCGAGTGGGGGCCCTTTCCTCAGCTGGCTTTTGAGATGCAAGGGAATGGCAACATCAAGCTGGTGCACTTTAACAGATTCGCCACTTCGTTGCTTAAAGACAGAAATGAAAAAATGTAAATAGCCCAATACATTGCAAACAATTCATTCAGTGCTACATTCCTTAGAGCAAACACTAGAGCCAAGTCATCTTTCTGAAACCACAGAGTCACCCCCACCTCCAAACCCTACACACGCCTTGGAAGAACCATACGATTTGGCTCCTACTGATGGCTCCAGGCTCTCCCAAGCTCAAACAAACAATGCTCTAGGTTCTACTGTTTCCCTGTTCCTTGAGTGCACTTGTCCTCTCATTCACACTCACAGCACACATCTTCCTTTGTAGTCATCATAGGCCATAACTGCCTGCTTATCCATGAGATGTCCCACCTGACTGATGGGATTCATCACTGAACCCTTTCCCTGGCATTCTGTGGTGGTACTTTACACACAGCAGGTGCCCAATTAATATTTAAGAGTGAATGGAATCTATTAAAGATCAGATTAACTTCCTGCTTATTAATATCAATTATTTTTAGCATTCACACTGGATTTATCAACCAATTATTTAAACAAACCTTCACCAATGACTTACTACATGTTAGGCTTGGAGATACTAATATTAAAAAGATAGTCTTGGGCTTCCCTGGTGGCGCAGTGGTTGAGAATCCGCCTGCCGATGCAGGGGACACGGGTTCGTGCCCCGGTCCGGGAAGATCCCACATGCCGCGGAGCGGCTGGGCCCGTGAGCCATGGCCGCTGAGCCTGCGCGTCCGGAGCCTGTGCTCCGCAACGGGAGAGGCCACAACAGTGAGAGGCCCGCGTATCACTTAAAAAGAAAAAAAAAAAAAAAAAAAAAAAGATAGTCTCGGGGCTTCCCTGGTGGCGCAATGGTTGAGAATCCGCCTGCCGATGCAGGGGACACGGGTTCGTGCCCCGGTCCGGGAAGATTCCACATGCCGCGGAGCAGCTGAGCCTGTGAGCCATGGCCGCTGAGCCTGTGCGTCCAGAGCCTGTGCTCCGCAATGGGAGAGGCCACAACAGTGAGAGGCCCACATACCACAAAAAAAAAAAAGATAGTCTCTACCCTCAAAGAGCTCATAAACTTGTTAAGTAAGAGAGAGAAATAAATTAATTACGATTCATCTGGGTTGTGTATAATGTGTGTTGGGGATGGAGTGACCACATAGGCCTAGCTGAGAGTGGGTGGGTGTTGAGATTTCACAAAAGGTTGAATGAAAATGGGACATTTGAGAACATTAAGACTTCACATGACTCCTTCCAAGCAGATGGTAAAAGAGCAGTTTGGGGGATATGGAGGGAATTTAGGCAGGGGAAGAATAGGTGCAAAAGCAAAGGTGTGAAACAGCAGGTGCATTTAAGGAACTGCAAATAATTTTCTAAGTCTGATGAATGAAGCACGAATGAGAAAAGAGCAGAACATGACTCTTCAAAGCTAAGAAGGTAATGCCAAAAGGCCATGAAGGTGTTAAAACTGCTTAACTGCTATTTAAATGTCTTTTGATATAGGTGCCATGTATGCAAGAGACTTGAAAATCAAGCAAAATGGTAATAAAGGTGTAAGGTTTTATTGTTTTGATTTCTAAGTTCCAATTTCTTAGAATTTGCTTAAAGTTCTCCCAGGTTCATAAGATTTATAAAGACTTTTTATCAATACTTAAAATTTGAAAGAATCATGTAAGATGAATCTTGATTTTTAAATTATCTTTCTTTCCTGATAACAAAATTAACATACTCTCTTCGTAAACTATTTCAATACAAAAATATATTACCGGGCTTCCCTGGTGGTGCAGTGGTTAAGAATCTGCCTGCCAGGCAGGGGAAAATGGGTTCGAGTCCTGGTCTGGGAAGATCGCACATGCCGCAGAGCAACTAAACCTGTGCACCACAACTACTGAGCCTGCACTCTAGAGCTCGCAAGCCACAGCTACTGAGCCCGCGCGCCTACAGCCAGTGCTCCACAACAAGAGAAGCCACTGCAGTGAGAAGCCCATGCACCACAACAAAGAGTAGCCCCTGCTCGCTGCAACTAAAGAAAGCCTGTGCACAGCAAAGACCCAACGCAGCCAAAAATAAAATTAATTAATTTAAAAAAAAAAAAAAAAAAATATATATATATATATATATATATATATATATATATATATTACCTAGTGCGTCCATACCAACCCCTCCAGCTACCTCTTTCAGCCAGACTCCAAGATGCAACAACTATTAACAATGGGTCATGTCCTTCCAGATTTTTCTTGCATATATATACATATATAAACATATACTATATACACATATAAACAGGAGCAACCATGATGCATATTATTCTATACTAAACATACACGTTTTTCTTCTTTTTGATTCAATATCTTGGGCATCTAGTTGATTATATACACAGCTAATTATAGGGGTGTGTCTTATTTATTTTATTGGTCCTCTATTGATAGACAGCTTAGACTTTTTTTTCTATTACAATGTCACATCTTTATGACATTATATTTAACTTCATGCACTTGAGAGACTATTATTAAGGGTACATTTTTAGATCAAATGGCATGCCCATCTGACAGGTTTACCAAATTTTCTCTAAAAAACACTGGACTCATTTACACTTACCAAATATAGATGTTTGCCCACACTTAATCACAATAGATACTGTCACTTTTTAAATCTTAATATCTGATGATCTCATGAAAAGCCACTTCTTAGTTTGCTTATCTTTTGATTGTCAGTGAGCTTTAGCATGATTTTGCATATTCTTTCCAACAACAACAAAATGAGTCGGTCATCTTTTCTCATTAGTTTGTATGATCTCTTTGGTATAGTAGAGATAGTGACTCGTGTTGTGTCCGCTATAGACTTTTAACCCCCCTGGTTTGTTATTTGTTAAAGGTTTTTATGGCATTCTGTGCTGGAAAGTAATGCAACAAATGGTTGATTAGAGACTATACCACTCACTACCCTTTCGCCTTAAGCAAGTTTTTTTGTCTTTCCAAGCCTGTTTCTTTAAGTGAAACATGGGAATATGAACAGCATCCAACAGCACTGTATGAAGAATAAATGTAAAGTCTTAATACAGTGCTCAACAGTCTTCACAATTATTAAGATTTTCTGAGAGATTTGCAATTAATTCTGGTGTGGAAATAAAACAGAAATCCAGCTTTATTTTTATTGACCATTTGTTGAAGACACCATTTTCCCTCAACAGATCTGAAATGTTAACTTCATCATGATTAAACTGCCATATTCTGAGATCTATTCTGGACTCTTCTCTGATTAATCTATCTATTCCTGCAACAACCTATTACTGTATGTATATCTTGTATCTCGACTCACCCTTAATGTTCTACAAGTCTCCTAGCTATTCTGTTTGTTCTTACAGATGCTTTTAGGAATAATTTTGTTAAGTTCACTCTGCATTCATGTCCCTGTTCTTCTCTCCCCCTACCCCCACCCTATCCCCAAATGCCCCCCGTGAGACAGAATTAGGACTGCATGAAATTTAAGGACCTGATTCATGAACAGTCAATGTCTTCACGATACTGCATCTCCCTATGATTTTTAGCAAAAGGAAGACATCTGTACAACTGTTTGTTTGGGGTATTTGATAATGATTTAAAATCAGTGCCTAACAGAGGATGAAGTTTTCTCCAGTACATAAACACAAATGCAAAAATGTGAATTCAAAGTTTCCTCCTCTCTGATCACATCCTCCCATCCTTCCAGATCACTTCTTCAAGAGTGCTCAATAAGCAACGATCACTGGACCACATCAAAAGCTCCCATTCCTGACTTCCTCAGCTTTTCTACCTTGTTTCTAAATGTTGGGCTCCTCAGGGATCAACCCTGAACCTGCTCCTCTTCTGTCTCCACACTCTACATCTGGGTGAGTCAGTTATTGCCATGGCTTTAAATATGCTCTAACAACCGCTCCGTTTGTGTTTCTCTTCTGATCTCCAGACATTTCCACTGACACCTCACAGGCTCCTCAAACTTAACAAGTGGGACTCAGGCTCACTCTCCCGTTTCCTGTCAGAGACCAGCCAGTGGCCCAAAAGCTAAAAGACTTGAGTGTCATCTTTGACTCCCCACACACTGCTATCTAGTAGCGGGCCCCACATGCCACTATCTAATCAAGCACCAAATAAATCCAGTTCATTCTACCTCCTAAACAGCTTTCAAATCCAGACTTCTGTCCATGTGCCCTGCCACTCCCCTAGACAGATGACCATCATCTCTCACCTGGGTTACCACCACAGCCTTCTAACCACCCCCCTGGTTAGTCTCCCTGCTTTTAGTCCTATCCCAGTCTGAACCAGCTCCTTAAAGGACTGGGCCACTCCCAATTACCTGTTCTCATCCTGTGACCCACCCACAGTCTACGTTCTATTAATACTGGCCTTTTTAAAGTTTTTCAAACACAAGTTCTTTTCTGCTTCAGGACCTCTGACACACTGTTTTCACGTTACCCCAATTTTTCACCCAGATGACTCCTCTGTACCTGTCTTGTCTAAAAGTCATGCTCTCAGAGATGTCTTCTCTGATCATCTTATCTAAAGAAGGCCCTTCCTTTTTTTTTTTTTTTTTTTTTTTTTTTTGCGGTACGCAGGCCTCTCACTGTTGTGGCCTCTCCGGCCGCGGAGCACAGGCTCCGGACGCGCAGGCTCAGCGGCCACAGCTCACAGACCCAGCCGCTCCGCAGCCTGTGGGATCCTCCCGGACCGGGGCACGAACCCGTGTCCCCTGCATCGGCAGGCAGACCCTCAACCACTGCGCCACCAGGGAAGCCCGGCCCTTCCTTTACTCTCTACCAAAGCATTCTTTTAGTTCCTTAGCACTTATAATTTGAAATTACATATTTGTGGTTAAATATCTACCTCCCCCATAAAAGTACATTCTCTGAGAGTAGGAACCAGGTCTGTTTTTATTTACTACTTTATACTAAGCCTGAACAGTGCTAGTCACACAATAGGCCCAATAAATACTTGCTAGACCAATGAATGAATGAGTAAATCACTACTGACTCATGTAAGACAGGAAAAACTTCTTTAAGGAGTAAACTGTTTATTACCTCGTCAAAGGGATTATAATGATTAAGTTTTATTTGATGATGTGTGCTCCTAAATGATATGAATATAAGGTTTGTTTCATAAAGAAAGAGTATTCTAGATGTATGAAGAAATTTTAATATATGTAGGAAGAAGCAAATTGGCCTGTACCGCTAATTTATACATTATCATAGCTTCTGACCTTACCAGCATCAATGAAAGTAAAATCCAGTATTTCTTTTCTAAAGGATTATTCCATTGGCATCTACTCCATAACATCCTCTATCTTAAAAATAACCTTCTTCTTTTAACTCTGACCTTCTCTAGCTACATTCTCATTTCTCTTCCCTTTCTAGAAAACGTCTCAAGTCAGCTCTACCTGTATCCAGTATTTTCACTTCCTCCTTTTTTGTTTCCCACTGAGCCCACACTCCATGGGGTTTTCACCTACCACTCCAACAAAAGCCCTCTTTCTCAAGTCACCCAAGGTTAAAACAATAGCTATATATAGGGCTGAAGTAAACAGTCCATGGGATTTTCCCTCTAACTACAGAAAAACATAATTACCTAAATCACTGGGAAGATGGAGCTTTTTATAAAATCTAGTATCTTAGTATCATGAATACATTAAACAATTAACATTTCTTTAAATATCAAATGACCAATTTCCTCTAGATATTTATATACAAGTTATTCAAATTATAAATCAAACTTAAGAATTTACTAAATTAAATTTCCCCAAATAGTTATGTTCTGCAGTTTGACTCCTAAACAAACTGCAAGTGAAGGGTTTCAGAAATAGAGATATGACTTCAGAGAGAAAAGGCGGAGGGTGATAAAATGAAGTCACTCTGTTCCAAGCCTTATTACATTTTTTCCATTCTATTTTCAAAGAAATGTGGCAAATCAGGATGTGGGATGCCAGAAGTATTGGCAGCTTCAAACTGTCTAACTTGGAAAAAGCTGCTGCAGAGGTAAATGTTTAGGCAGGAAACACAATCAAATGTGCTGCAGTATTTTGTATTGAATACTTTGGATTAGAGCAACAATTAATACCTGAAGATTTTCTAGCATCATTTTATCCAGAGCTTGAATGAAGTCCTCATCTTCTACACAAGGTACATGTTTGAGTCCACCTCCTTTAATCATTACCTCCTTATAAAAACAGAATAGAAACAAGAATTCAGACGAGAAATTCTAACTGTAATGTTTTGTATGTCAGAACCTTTTGTATTGATAACTTTTTCAACATAACTCAAGGAATGAGTGAGCAATATAACTTTATTATATATTCAAAGAACTTGTTAATAAAGAAAAGTATTTAGATAGGAAAACAAATTAAAAATGAATTTCCAAAGGAACATTATTTCAATTATCACAAAAACTAAGACTTCAGTGGCTAAAACTGAAATACTATGAAAATAACACACAATTTCCAAAAGCCATACGTACAGTATTTTCTTCATCAGTTTCATTCTCCTTATTTGAATCCGTGAGGTAATCTGTATTCTCTTCCTCTTCTTCCTCCCCTTCATCATCATCATTATCAGAACCCTCCTGAAATTGTTTAACATTGTAGAAGATTAAAACATTTTGAAAAACATTACTACTTCTACATGTCTTAAAAAGATGTTAAAATTTCTGTATAGTTGTTTATTATTCTCCAGTTTCAGCCTTTTATGCAGTCTGCCTAGAATGGTAGGGCGAAGTCAGCTGGCAACATGTACTACATACCAGTAGCTGAAAACCCATTTCACATTTTCCACTGATCTAGTAATATAATACAAAGATCCTTTGTAGAAATTCTTCCTTGAATTCCACAAGGAACGAGTTTCCTGAACGTTTTATTTTCCTCCTCCCTAACTTGAGACTGATTTTCTCATAGTAGTTCTTTAATACCCATCTAACTCTGCAATGAAAACTGACAATTCAAATTTAACATCGTTACCATTTGAAAGCAATGACATTACATTTTATAAAGCACCTCACTGTATAAAGCACCTCAGTTTAGAAAGTGCTCTCACAGGATTTTGTTTGCTCTACCTAATTCTGAAGAAGGATGGATAAGCTTTATGGTCCTCATTTTTTTTTTTTTTTTTTTTTTTTGTGGTACGCGGGCCTCTCACTGCTGTGGCCTCTCCCGTTGCGGGGCACAGGCTCCGGACGCGCAGGCTCAGCGGCCATGGCTCACGGGCCCAGCCGCTCCGCGGCACGTGGGATCCTCCCGGACCGGGGCACGAACCCGTATCCCCTGCATCGGCAGGCGGATTCTCAACCACTGCGCCACCAGGGAAGCCCTATGGTCCTCATTTTTACATGTGAAAAAACTAAGGCTCAGAAAAGTTAAGTGACTTGCCCAAGGACACGTGCTTTATGAAGCAGAGGAGACAGACATTCTGACTCCCCTTGCTGGTGGCTTTCCAGTACTACATTCTCTCCATCCTCTCCTGTCAGTACCCCTAGCATCCTCTTTTCTCAGCCAAAATTCCTTTTCAAACGGAAGATTGGGCAGAACTCCAGTGAATTTTCAAAGAGGCACAAAAAAACCAAAACTATAACCATAACCAAAAAAAAAAAAAAAAAACCACCACACGGGCAGCATTCCATCTGAGTATCCTTCCAACACAATTCACTCCCACTCTGTTCCATAAAAGTTTATTTTTTCACCGCCGTGGCCTCTCCCGCTGCGGACCACAGGCTCGGGATGCACAGGCTCAGCAGCCATGGCTCACGGGCCCAGCGGCTCCACGGCATGTGGGATCTTCCCAGACCGGGGCACGAATCCGTGTCCCCTGCATCGGCAGGAGGACTCTCAACCACTACACCACCAGGGAAGCCCATAAAAGTTTTTTTTAAGAAAGACTACACTAAACCCAGCTGCTTCTCATTGTGCCAAGAGAAATAAAGTGAATGAGAAATAATTCCTAAAACAAATGATTTAAATTTGTCATAACACTTCTAGTATACACAGCAATTGATTTTAAAAATCCAAACAGTGCATTATTATTTACTATAGAGATATTTGAAAACTTTTAGAATTTCTGAAGTGGAAATAGTTGAGGAAAATACAGAAAGGCATTAACTTTTTTTTCAAATGCATTAACCTTTTTTGACATAATTCTATAATTCAAATTTAAATTTGCAATAGAAATGCTCTTAAATTGGCCCTTGGAAAAAATTAATCATTTCTTAACACTTGAAAGATGCTTCCTATTCAAAAACTAAGCTAAAAACGCATTAACTCTTTTCTTTCACCATTTTTTATATTGCTCAGGCAAAATAAAACGGATTAACTTTTGAAATTAAAACGCTGAACAAGAATTTCCCTGTCCTAATCCCATGGTCATAATAACCTGTGAGGTGAGGAAGTCAACAGACCACACGAGCTGGTAAGGAAAGCAGGTGGTCAGCACAGCAGAAGTCAAACTGTCCAAGTTCTAATGCTGGCTTACTAGGACCTGGGGCAAATTATTAACATATCTGTGCCTTATTTATAACCTAACTTATAGGGTGCCAAGAGAAATGGTAATATGAACACAGTGACCATGCTCAATAAATATCATTGCTATTACAATAATAAGTCTTGTACTTTCTCTAAAATGCTGCAGAAAATTAGAATTTTAGCAGAAGAACATTTACTTCATCTCTAAAGTTACTTTTAATTTACCCATCTGATACTGAGAAGAAAATATTCTGGTTGTTATGTGCTAAGAATAACTTCAAAAGGCCATATGGAGCTTGGAAGAGTTGTGGACCAAGATGGAAAAGAAGAGTACAACTTTTCTGAAGAGTTCCACTCCAGCCCTGTTATTTCTCAGACGATGCAAATATTTATAGAATATCCTACATTGTTCTTACTACTTTACAATCGACCTATCTCCTCTCTTTAAAAATGTTCTCCTCCCTATGTTTGGAGGGTACTGGTGGGAAAGGATGGTCTCGGGTGGGAGAGCAAACAATTCCAACTCCATTTCCTTAAAGTAAACCAACCATTCCTTTCAACTCTCCTCCCAGATGAGGCTCAAGAGTCATCCTATTGAACATTTTGTTTTTCCACTTAGCAAACACACATATATTATGTATAATATCCACTTTGCAACCGGAAAAGAAATAGTTAAAAATGATACAATTTTTCGGGGCTTCCCTGGTGGCGCAGTGGTTGAGAATCCGCCTGCGGATGCAGGGGACACGGGTTCATGCCCCGGTCCGGGAAGATCCCACATGCCGTGGAGCGGCTGGGCCCGTGAGCCATGGCCGCTGAGCCTGCGCGTCCGGAGCCTGTGCTCCACAAAGGGAGAGGCCACAGCAGTGAGAGGCCCACATACCACCAAAAAAAAAAAAAAAAAAAAAAAAAAGATACAATTTTTCAAATTATAAAGTTCACTTTTGAAAGGGAGAAAATGTGTTTAGAGGAGAAAATATAATACATTACAACTATTCAAATGAGAAATTTATAGGAAAATGAGTCACTCTTTAATGTCACATTTACTGAGGATGTTTAATTTATTAGATTCTTTATTTAATTAGTACAGTAGCAAAATCCAAAGCCAGTCATAAGATTAGTCTAAATATACAAAATGGAAATACTCTCTCATTTCCTTTTGTTGTTATAAAGTACTTAATAAGCCAATTTAAATTATATAATTGAATGTTTCTACGACAAACTCATTTTTTAAAAAAGCAATATAGGGACTTCCCTGGTGGCACAGTGGTTAAGAATCTGCCTGCCAGTGCAGGGACACGGGTTCGAGCCCCGGTCCAGGAAGATCCCACGTGCCACAGAGCAACTAAGCCCATGTGCCACAACTACTGAGCCCATGTGCCACAACTACTGAAGCTCACGCTCCGCAACAAGAAGCCACTGTAATGAGAAGCCCACACACCGCAATAAAGAGTAGCCCCCACTCGCCACAACAAGAGAAAGCCCGCGTGCAGCAATGAAGACGCAACAAGGCCAAGAATTATTTTTCCTTTTAAAAAAAAAAAAAGCAATATAGCAATGTCCATTTCTTACATAGAAATCAATTATAGAAACATATTCCAGTTCTAAATTTTTATCAATTTATTTATATCTACTTTAGGGGAGTGGTCAGGTTGGAAAGAGAAAGTGCTGGCAATACTGTATTGTATATTTGAAATTTGCTAAGAGTAAGTCTTAAAAGTTCTCATCACACACACAAAAAAAACATTTATAACTATGTGAGGTGACGGATGTTAACTAAACTTGTTATGGTAATCATTTCTCTCTCTCCCTCTCTCTCTGTGTATATATATATATATATATATATATATATATATATATATATATATATATACACATATATATATATATAAAATCATTATATTATATGTACACCTTAAACTAATACAATGTTATATCAATTATATCTCAATAAAACTGGGGGGAAAATGGTAGCAAAATAACAACACAAAGGTGCATTTCTACTGCCTATAAATGCTAACCAATTATAAAACCCACACATTATTTATGCTGCCTTTTACACAGTAATTCATTTTTAACTAACAGCAAAGCTATTTGCTATGTAGTTAAATCATACAAAATGTTCATTAATAGCTACAGACCTTCAGGGCTAAAAAAAAAAAAAAAGACTTAGGGATTTCTACTTCTAACTGTAGAAAATCTTAATTACCTTAAATTATTGGTCATTTAAAAAAATTAATTAATTAATTTTTTTTTTTTTTGGCTGTGTTGGGTCTTTGTTGCTGTGTGTGGGCTTTCTCTAGTTGCAGTGAGTGTTGTGGTGCACAGGCTTCTCATTGCGGTGGCGACTCTTGTTGCAGAGCACGGGCTCTAGGCACATAGGCTTCAGTACTTGTGGCACGCGGGCTCAGCAGTTCTGGCTCGCGGGTTCTAGAGAACAGGCTCAGTAGTTGGGGCGCATGGGCTTAGCTGCTCCTCGGCATGTGGGATCTTCCCGGACCAGGGCTCAGTCCCCTGCACTGGCAGGCGGATTCTTAACCATTGCGCCATTAGGGAAGTCCCCATGGGTCATTTTTCTTTCATGCTAAATGAAGCTTTTTAAAAATCCAGTTTATGAATCTCTCTTATGAATGCCTTAAATAATTTACATTCCCTTTATACATTAAACCCATATCCTCTAAACATTTGTATTCTATTTACTCAAGTAAATAAAAACTTAAAAGTTTAATAAATTCAATTTCCACAAAACATTTAAATATTGATTATAAATTTACACTTTTTCAATATTTAATTAAAATCACATTTCTAAATTATCACACTCTCCTAAATGCTTTTAGCACCCAAGGGACACAAAGAAACCATACACATGACATCATAATTATAAGCTTACAAAGTGAAAAAGTGCTAATTCCATGGTTTAAATTTTATATTCATCAGTATTTTACTGTTATTCTTATTCATCCTGCTTTTCATTTTCTTAACTTTCTAATTTAAATATATACTAATGTAAACAGAATAGCATAAGGAACCGTTACCCATTACACAACTGAACAATTATTAGCTAATGGTCAGGTTATAGTTTCTTGTATATCCCTAACTCATTGCCCAGTCTACTTTCAGGTTATGAAGCAAACCCCAGATAATCGATTGTTTTAGGTGGAAGTTTTAAAACTTAAGCAGTTTTAGAGGAAAAAAGGAACGAATTAAAACTATTAGGTTGAATCATATGTGAAAATGACATTTTGGTAGGTCCGAAATTATAGAACAGTCATTTCATATGGTTTGGCCTAACAGAGTTGTAAAAACAAAAGGGCAGGATGATGATTATGGTACATGATTTTTAGATTTCCTGTACTATCAGATCTGGGAAAAAGCAGTTATTAACATCTAGTCCATAATTTTTTCATAAAATCTACAGGTTAAGAAGTCCACACTCAAAAGTGAGATTAAGGGTACTTCCTGGTGACCCAGTGGTTAAGACTCTGTGCTCCCACCGCAGGGGGCACAGGTTCAATCCCTGGTTGGGGAACTTAGATATCACATGCCGCACAGTGTGGTCAAAAAAACAAAAGTGTGATTAAGATGCATAGCAGATGGGGACTTTCCCAGTGGCGCAGTGGTGAAGAATCTGCCTGTCAATGCAGGGGACAGTTCGAGCCCTGGTCCAGGAAGATCCCACATGCCGCGGAGCAACGAAGCCTGTGAGCCACAACTACTGGGCCTGCGCCCTAGAGCCCGCAAGCCACAATTACTGAAGCCCGCATGCCTAGAGCCCACGCTCCACAACAAGAGAAGCCACTGCAATGAGAAGCCTGCGCACCGCAACGAAGAGTAGCCCCCCTTCGCCACAACTAGAGAAAGCCTGTGCACAGCAACGAAGACCCAATGGAGCCATAATTAAATAAATAAATAAATTTTTTAAAAAAGAAAAAAGGTACATAGATCAAACAATTTTTTGTCTTCAAATTGCTTATTAAATAAAAATCCTAACCATAATGATGGATACATGTCATACTTTTACCTAAACCCATACAAAGTACAACACCAAGAGTCAACTGTAATGTAAATGATGGACTTAGGGTGACTACGATGTGTTGCTATAGGTTCATCAGTTGTAACAAATGTACCACTTTGGTGGGGGATGTTGATAATGGGGAAAGGTTGTGTGAGTAGGTACGAGCAGGTGACATATGGGAAATCTCTGTATCTTCCCCTTAATTTTGCTGTGAACCTCAAACTGCTCTAAAAAAATGGTCTTAATAGTAATTTTTAAAAATCCTATGATCAGTATTTTCTTACTTGTAAAAAAAAAAAACCTCTTAATTAATCCAGCAGTTTTATAATAGACATATACTACTAGTTACATGTACTCTAATAAAACTAAAGAGGAGATCTCATTTCATACATTAAAGAAAATCTTGGCTCATATAATCAAAATACTCTTTTACAAATGTACCTATTTTGCTATAAATAAAAGTCATCACCTCTTCCTCTGGCTCATTCACTTCACTTTCATTTCCAGATTGTTCCTCTATTTCAGCTCCTCCTTCTTCTTCTTCTTCATCCTCTTCAAGATTTTCTCCTTCTGTCATAGAATCTTTTGAGTCTTTGTCATTTACTAGGCCTTGAAGTGAGGAGAAAGTAGAAAAAGACATTTAAAAAAAGATAAAGGCAAGTTTTCGACAGTGAGTATTACACCACTTAAAGTATGTATTAAGATAATTCAACAGCCATGTTCTCAGAATAAAATAAGAACAGAATTTAAAACTATTTTGAGAACCATTTTAAAAACTTAATTAGATCTTTATTTCAACAAAGGAACACTGATACATTTCTTAACTAGCTAAAAAAAATTTTTTTTCCCCTTTCTCAGAGCTTCAAACTGTTTATATTGGTCTCAGATGAACAAAGGCAAACAGCAGCAGCACATAAGGTGCAGCTTCAGCCACATACAATGCAACCTTGGTCACGCTTTTTATCAAATGATATTTCAAGAATCTCTAAAAACTCAAGGATATAATAAAATTGTATCGCTTTAATGGAGAAGTCACATTTGACTATCAATTTGAATGTCTGCAAATTAAGACTGAGGGAAGGAGGCAAAGCTATATGGTGACACATCTAACAGCCGTGTCACCAAAGAGCTTGTTTTTTTCTTCAGTAACAGCGTGTTCCTCCAAAGGGAATTCCCTGGCTTGAATCTCTTTCCTCCTCATGTTCATCCACATTTTGCTGCCTAGTCAATTCTTCTTTATTATCACTTGAATTCCAAACTACTCTCTGTTTTCAAGATGCACATACCATGGTCTCATCTGATCCGACTTTTCCCCACGCTCCCTAGTCCTAATCAAACCTTTTCCTGTAGTTGGGGTAGACTCTTCCGTGTCATGAAGTACACTACCTTGCGTTCGTGATCATCAAATTGCTTCTCCACAGATAATATCGTTCAATATGCACTTTCAAATCCTATACATTGTTCAAATTCAGTCTAAGTTTCACTTCCTGCATAAACTCACTGAGTACTACTTTTCCTCCTACTTACTCTAAAGCACTTGGAGAACTGATCACAGCACTTTACATTTAAAGATACACCATGTAAAGGTTTTTCTAATGATTTTAATACATGTTACATCAGACCGTAAGATCCTTGAGAACAAAAATCTTTTTTTATATATTCAAAACTCATTTGAGGCCATATATTGATAAATACACAGTAGGTGTTTAGTAAATACTTGTTTATTCACAGAATCTTAGACAATTAGAGCAGACAGAAACTTCAGTGATGATGTGATTTAACCCTTTCATTTTATGAGGTATATACTGAAGCCCAGAAAGTTTGAATAACTAACACAACCAACAAAAACAAAAAATTACTCCAGTGTCTTAAGTCTAACCAATTAAGAACTGACGAAAACACAGATGTACAGAGTGATGAAAGTAGGTACATTCAAGTTTGGAAATTTTTTTAAAAAATTGACAAAAGATGGATAAAGCTCAGAGATATCTGTTTTAAAAGAAAAATAATACTGAGGGAAAAAATTGCTATCTCAGATTGAGATACCATTAACTTACTATTTATTTATTTGGAATTTCAGAAGCAATATATTGGGCATTTATGTTATCAAAGGCAAAAAATTAAAAGTCAGGACTATATAAATCTAAGCACTCTCAATAAAAATATCACAGTGCTGATAAATTCACATGGCCTAATATACCATTATACCTTTTTTATAGCCACTTTAAAATATGTGTCACGGGAGAACTCTAATGGATAAGTAGCTTTGTCCTGATAGCCGTACATCTAATTTGTAAGGAAAATACTACTATTCCTAACACATTTTCATTTGCATGGCAAGTTAGTTTCAAAAGCACTTCACAAATATATTTTGCATTTGCTAAGCTGTATAATAAACTGTTCAGTTGCTGACCTCTAGGACACTGTCAATCTAAAATAAACAATGCAGATAAAAATGTACAAAGGACATACGGTTAATAAAACGTAAAATCTAGACAGTAAAATATTTAAAATGTGGGTCAGAATTAAGTGTACTTGGGGACTAAAATCAAATACTGTTCTCTTGAATTTCAGCTGCTTGGTGCGTCAGTTTTCCTGCTCATAACAGACAGAGTAATAATTGTAATACTCCCTTTCAAATGGTTTTCATTTGTATTTATCTGCTCACTAGACATGCTGAGCATTTTCCCCACATACTTAATATGTCAGAAAGAGCACAGTCTTTGAATTCTGGCTCGACTGTTAACCTAGTATTTTGATTTGGGCTTTACGTAACTCACTTGTCAAATATGAACATTACCTTCCACTTTAATTTTGGCAAACTGGAAGTACTCAATAAAAATACCATCTCTTCCCTGCCCTCCCTCATTTGATTATGCTACGTTCATCTATCTATTGTGTATCAATTTGCCTGCGCTCTTCATGTAAGTGATAATAACCTGGCACAGAAACTATTTTCACTTCAATCTTAGTTATTTCTTTCATCGTACAAAAATTTTAAACACCCAAATCTGCCAACATATGTGTGCTTCCTTGCATCGTTTTAAAATTTAGGAAAATTACCACCTCTCCAAATATGTGATGATCAGATCTATTTTTAACTTTTAAAAAATTAATATTCAACTCCTCAATCCATCTGGAGTTTGATGACATAAGATTGGCTCTATATCAATTTTCCCCCCAAATGCTCACCTGTTGTTCCTCTCCTATTTTTAAGATTCCTATTTTGTCATACACTAAATTGTTTTGTATTTAATTGGGGCAACTTCTGGGCTTTTATTTTATTCTACTGATTTTATTTTTAATTTATGAAATACACTCTTCTGTTTTATAAGTAATTTATTCATATGACTTTTCTTTTTTCACTTTTATTCTTCTCATTTCTGTTCCTTTTATAATATTATAATATAATCTAAAACTTCCAAACCAGAATTAAATTACATTGCCTATTACCATTTTGGTTTTGCTCTTAAAGTGTGTCTTACTAGAGAATGGACTTGAGGATATGGGGAGGGGGAAGGGTAAGCTGTGACAAACTGAGAGAGTGGCATGGACATATATACACTACCAAACGTAAAATAGACAGCTAGTGGGAAGCAGCTGCATAGCACAGGGAGATCAGCTCGGTGCTTTGTGACCACCTAGTGGGGTGGGATAGGGAGGGTGGGAGGGAGGGAGATGCAAGAGGGAAGAGATATGGGAACATATGTATATGTATAACTGATTCACTTTGTTATAAAGCAGAAACTAACACACCATTGTAAAGCAATTATACTCCAATAAAGATGTTAAAAAAAATAGTGTGTCTTAGAGCCAATAATAATTCTCTCTATCCTGAGAAAACCAAGATACACACAAAAGTAACATAATAATGTTATTTATAGGGGTGCAAAATTAGAAATAACGTGTCAAACAACAGAATTAACACATTCATACAAAGGAAAATAGCCAGTTTTGTAAAAAATTAAATATTTAGAAAAGTATTTCATGTCAGGAAGAAATTTCATAATATATTAGGTAGAAAAAAAAATCCAGTTATAGAACTGCAAACATATGAAGAAATTTTTTTTAAATAGAAGAACATATATCAAAATGTTAACACATGATTCTCCATGCATATGAAATATCACTGATTTCTGTCTTGGCATTTTTCAAAATTTCTGCCATGAACACTTCATTACTTTTAATAATATTAAAATGGTTTTTAAAATATAAGAAAATGCTAACTATTAAGTTAGCATTGGGTAGCTATAGGATTGAAATGATAATGAATTTGCAAGTGCTTGAAAACAAAAAACTACCAAAAGCAAGATGCTATATTATTTTACAGTTTATCAACAAGAAACAGTTTTAATATAGATTTATTCATGTATATCTTCTCTATGGTATTTAGACTAAAACAGAAAGAAAATGGGACGACTTGGGAGCATATTGATCCTAGTTGCCACCATCCTCAGAGTTGCATTGGCAAATGGTGACCTATTTTTTTCCTTTCCATATTCTAAACAAGGACAGACTCCTCAAAAGAAGCCCGAAGTCCTTTAATTTAACTCTTTGCTCGATAAAGGATAAAGCATGCTGCTTCTCTTTACTGCTACCAAACTGGGTATCCAACTAGTACTTCCTCATGCCCACCATACAGAGAGAGCCATTCATAAACGTCTTTGGGAAACAAGGCTAAGACTATTTCAAAGCATATAAAGTAAATGAAATAAGTGCATAGATAAATAAACACTCTACTTGAAACGATCATTTTATACAATTAGAAATCTGAAAAGGAAAGAAAGTAGATAACTTGGGACAAAGTTCAAAGAACAAAAAGAATCACATATGCCTTTATGGGTTGAGAATTAGGAAAAGTGAATAGTTGCATAATCAGTAGCACCTTTCAAATAATGCTCAAATAGACAACAGCAATCGAATTCTCCAAAAGAGGATTTACCTTGGAGAAAGAAACCCTATTAATATGCTGGATGTAATATGAAAAAATAGTTTTAGAGGAAAAGGATCACCAATGCCTTTGCCATGAAAAGTGGTTTTTCAGATATGCAACATTGTAAATTTATACAATTAGTATAACTGGTCAAGGTAAAGGTGTCCTAATAAATAATCTCCTAATAAAATAATAGCTTCATAGGCTGAAACCATATGTCAGTTTGAAATGACTACAATACAACATGCTAAGAACTATCAGCAAGCAAACCAGACTGTTAAGGCCCCACCCTGTTCCAGTTATTTCCACTGGCAAGGCTAGTTGGCTCCTACAGTCCTTTAGGGGAGCTATTCAAATGCTACCTCTTCTTCCAGAACAATCTCAGAAGGATATTGAGAAAGTAAAGTGACCAATCCTCTCGTAGCACGTTTCTCACATGTTCTCTAGTCTTTAGAAACAGGGACAACTCCCCCAGTGAGTAGGATCTAAAATTTGGTGGGATAGTTTCAAACTTCTAACTGGCACTCCCCTTTTATAGTGTCAAGCCTGAACTGTCTTAGGAAATAGTGTTATTGACAATATATACTGTATATGAGATGCTTTAATCAAAAGCAGGTTTTAAATTAGCAACCAAAATTCTAAAACTAAGAGAGGCTGACAGGATTATATTTTTTCCATCATTATCATTTGCTTCAAGTTTTACATGACTGTTTTCCTCCAATTGGGGATTATTTAATGAAATCAAGAAGCAAGTCACCCAAGTCTTACCTAACACTGTTACGTAACACTCAACATAGAAAAACAGAAAGTATACAAAAGTAAACGCTAACTGAAAACATTATAAAGCAAATTCTAGAAACGATCTGCCAAATACCATCTTTATTTTCTCTCTGTAATTAATTGCTTACCTAGTTTTATTAAGAATTCTCGTTCCAAGTCGTGTACCTGCCTGATGGATTCTTCCAGAGAATTACAGAGTTTGATCTTTGGTCTTAGCAGTTCTAGTGTGTCACTGATCATGTAATCTATGTCAATAGGAAATGGATGGTCTTTTGTCCAAACCTCCAAACTTTTCTTCCACCAAACATAACGCTGATAACAAATGAAAAATAAATTTAGCTATAAGAAATTAATAACAAAATATTTAAAATAATCTGTATCGTGACATCACCTAGTTATAACAACTAAGCTAAAGAGTTGTACAAGACACCTACCATTTTTATTAATGGTCAACAGCAGTGATCCTAGCACATTTATTTCCCTCCATCTATATAGCTCCTGAGCCATCTGGTGACTTTAATTTAAATATAAATATATATATATATTATATATATATATTTTTTTGGCAGTACGCGGGCCTCTCACTGCTGTGGCCTCTCCCGTTGCGGAGCACAGGCTCCAGACGCGCAGGCTCAGCGGCCATGGCTCACAGGCCTAGCTGCTCCGCGGCATGTGGGATCTTCACGGACCGGGGCACGAACCCGCGTCCCCTGCATCGACAGGAGGACTCTCAACTACTACGCCACCAGGGAAGCCCTAATTTAAATATATTTTTTATTGTAACTGTCATAATCTTTTTTTAAAGGCAAGGAAAAATTATAAATAAATAAAACAGCAAATAAATTTTCAGGCACTGAAACCAGGCAGAAACTCCACTCCCAAATCCCAAATAGGGCTTAAATATTTAATTTTACAAAAACAACCAAATTCAAGGCAATAGTTTTGATAAATTATAATTATTTTCTCTATACTACTATTTAAAGAGTCAAAGTATATGAAGATAGGGTTTTTGAATATATAAAAATCAGTAATCAACAAGCATTTATTGAACATCTACTGTGTATATGGCACCATTTAGATATTTTCCCTCATCTCCTAGCTTGGCTCCTTCATTCTATTTTGTACTTGTAATTCTCTAGTTTAACTAAAAAGCACAACCCATGAATTTACTTGTATATAAACAGGTGTTCCTCTGGGTGTTTAATCTTCCTGTCCAGTTTCTTCTAGGTCTTTGCTACTCGAAGTGTGGGAACTCAGAGCTTATTAGACATACAGAATCTGAGACGTCCCCTACCCTAGGCCAACTGAATCACAGTGTGCATCTTAACAATATAGCCAGGTGATGTGTGTACACACTGAAGTTTAGAAGCACTGATGCAGGTGAGCCTTTCTATCTGCCTTTCAATAGGTAACTGGACACTGTGTTACAGGCAGCACACAATGACTGCATCTCCCAGGCCTCACTCACTTCTTATCCCTGTTACACATTCCTGCTATTAATCAATGTGGAAAATACCTTTATCTCTTTCTACTCCTGAATATTTCTGAGTGGCTCTTTTCTCTCTGCCAGTGATGTTAGTGAGTGCAAATAAGAATACTCTTCTGAAAGGGATCCTGCTTTGGATGCTGATAGTGATAACTGATATTCTGCAGCAAAACATTGGTTTTAAAGATAGGCGGTCTCCAACTGAGGGCATTTCTTACATGCAACAGAGAATCTGAGTCTCAAATCTTCAACACACCTTCCCCATTTTTGGCTCATCAATTCAGAAAACAAGAGAGTAACAAGTTACCCTCTAATGCAAAGATAAAGTAATAGGAGAAAGTTACAAACAGCTCTTCCCCAAGAGTAGTTACCCCCACTTAACACCAGCTAGTATGTGGATGTATTTTTGACACCTCAAAGTTGTAGTTTTAAATTTATTTTCTTTGTCAATGGATAAACGAAAACAACATAACAGATTAGATAGAAAGGAATGATCAAACAGAACTGAACAGTACCATTGGTACTTTATTTCAGTAACGTGGAGAATTCGATAGTGAGCTATTCCCCCTAATCAGTACTTATAACATTGCATTTGATGGGAAATAATGATTAGGTTCCAGACAACCAAGCTACAGCTAACTTTTGGAACATGAACTGTATAGAAGTTGTAGAGCTGTCTCTGTATCTGTATCTGAATTTAATTTATACTGTACTTGCTCTAAATCACCAGTTTACATAAGTAACTTAAGATATGGAAAGCACAACCTAAGAGTTTAGCAATGAATGAATATTTCTTTCAGTGTTAATGATGGTTTTTTTTTTTTAATTTAGAAACAAGAATTTTAGATATAAAACCAGAACACAGATGAGTGACAATATTATCAAATGCATAAATATTACAAGTAATTTGATTCATGATTTATGTACCAAATACAAAATAATCCATACTATACCAAATTTATAAACTGCACTGAAATAATTCCCAAAATTAATGATCAATCATCAGTTATAAAACTTAAAATGTAATCAGAATGTTTATGATAGAATTGATCATACATATATTTTTTAAATTTTTCTTTCTTTTTTTTGGCCATGCCATGTGGCATGCAGGATCTTAGTTCCCTGACCAGGGATCGAACCTGTGTCCCCTGCAGGAAGCACAGAGTCTTAACCACTGGACCGCCAGGGAAGTCCCCATCATATATTTTAAAACCTCTAAAGCTAAGCATACTTGCAAGAAGAATAAATCTCACCTAACTATGAATATATCTTATACATAATATATGAATGCTACAGGGTTTCCTCTCTAATATTTTTGTAACACAAACAATGCATTAAATGATGCCAACTGCTTATTTTAATTTATATACCTGAAAATACACAAGGAAGCAATCGAGTTTTCGTTTACTAGAACCTCTGTCAAAGTACTGGCCACAGGTATCCAAAATAGTGCACACTAGTCTAATCCTGAAAAGGTGCTCGGGAGGGTCCAGTGAACTCGGAGAGCCATCAGGGTTAACACCAAATGAAGTAAAAGAATAAAGAGTTCTAAAAATAACAGCCGATTCCACCATTCGGTAATTATAAAGTTCCCCTAAGAACTTGGCACTGCTGATACGTCTCTGATTAAATTTAGGTTGATTAACCTAAGGGGGGGAAGAAAAAAAAGCATATTTTCATTAAAGAATAGCAATGTGTTTGAGAAGAGGTAAAATTCCCCTATGTCACTTGACAACATCACTCACTGAACAGAGAAAAAATAATGGGTTCTTTTCTAATAGGTAGTCACTTCTGGGTGTCCTTTTTCTCTCTCTAAGAAATGTCTACCTTTAAAAAATGTTTTAATACAAAGAACATGTTAAGTATTAAATTTAATATTAAGCTATTGTTAAATGAATTAATAGTTTATGAAACAGTTAAAATATAATTCTCCCTATCAGCCCTCTGTAACTTATTTTCTCTGAAATCCATGAATTAAGGAAACAAGCATATAGAAAGAGGGAAATTCTTACAGAAATTCTTATCAAATGATTACCAATTCTCCTAATTAATAAATTTATGAATTCCTATAACACAAATACCAATAGTAACCAGGAAATAATAAAAATTTACTATACTCTTCTAAAATAAGCTTAACTGGACTTGAAGAAAAGGCAAAAAATACTTCAGCATTAGCCTGAGAGAAGACTAGGAAATCCGACACAACAGGGTTTATTAAGAAATCACTATCTTCAAAAAAGTAATAGTAAATGACACCATATGGGGAAAAGAGGGTTTTCAAATCCTTATTTTTCAATAATAGGACTTAAAGGCTGTCTAAATTATCCACAGATTCTAATTTGCTGCAGGTGTTTGTTACCTCCATTCCTAATCGAATATCTTCTAAAACTCCATCCACAACATGGATTCCAACATCCTCCTGGTAGAGCACTAGTCCTGCTAAGAGGTTGGCTACACAATGAATGCTGTTATATTTCACATTCCAGATGTTTATCATACAACAAATCACATAGTCTTTCACTTCTTGGTCCTGCCAAGGCAACTTTCGCATCTGTCTCAAAACCTAAATGAAGAAAATTTTGTTTAAATTACTAAGATAAGCACTAAGTAGTCCAAAATACCCTATAATACAAATATTTTATTATGATTGTACAGTCACAGAACTTTTGAAATGGAAAATACTTTAGAGATTCTCTACCAGCCTCTTCACTTTAGAGACAGGAAAAATAAGATTTTTCTAATTATTGGTAACATTTATTCACATTTTCCCTTTATCTTTCCATAATGCCCTTAAATTTCCTAGAGTTTCCAGGACTTCAATGAAGCTAACAGTATACACTCATACTCAGGTCACTGAAAGAAATACCCAAGATTTAACAAAAATAATGATTTCTTTTGTGCATCATTTGATGTAAATAACCTCAGACACTTCTTTTTATAAATGAAAAATTTCCAATAAGGAAATAAACCCAAGGTCAAGTGGTTAAAAAATCCCTTAAGATGGAGGACACAGGACTTCCCTGGGGTCCAGTGGTTAAGACTTGGCCTTCCAGTGCATGGGGTACAGGTTCGATCGCTGGACGTGGAGCTAAGATCCCACATGCCTCGAGGCCAAAAACCAAAACATAAAACAGAAGCAATACTGTAACAAATTCAATAAAGACTTAAAAAACAAAAATGGTCCACATCAAAAAAATCTTAAAAAAAAAAAAAAAAAAGAGGACACAACATCAAGACTGACATCACACAGTTTCCTTGCATGTAAAGGGGGGATGATAGGCACTTACTCCATAAGTCTGGTCTAAGGGTTAGACAAGTTAAAGTACGTGAAGTACATAGGAATGTGTCTGGCGCATTACAAGCACCCCATAAAAGTTAGCTATTACTTTCAAAATCTCTACTGGTAATGAGATAATCAGCAGAGCTCTAGTCATCATCAAGTTCTTTCCATTTTTATTCTGAAAGAAAATGGATACTGTTGGCAGAATGTAAAGTAGTCCTTTCATCTCTACTCTATACCCACAATCCACCTTTCAAGCACTAAATATGTTCTCATATCAGCTTCAATGGAAATGTTAATGTCACCTCAAATGCATAAGCATTCCATACTTTTCAAACTTTTAGCCAATTCTAAAACAGCTTTCAAATCCTGTTGTTTTAAACAACTACTGTCTCTGGATCCCTGAAGGTGTCTTCAATTTTCAAAGCTGCGCTCATTCGTCATCACCTTCTACCCTGCCCACCCACGACACATGTATTATTCCATGCCTCTTATCCTCCCCATAGGTTTCCTCTGTCCAGAAGTTAATTTGCTTCAATTATTTTTCCTGAAAAGAAAAAAGTTCCATACCATGTTGTTTCAACTTGTAGAGCTGACCAAAAAATGTTTACTCAACATGTCTTACTTAAAAGTGAAGGTTCTAACAAGGTAACTACAATAATTAAGGTAACAGGTCGGTGGTTCTTAACCTTTTCTGGAAATTGACCCCTGCTGAGAATCAAAAGAAAGCTACAGACCCTCTTCTGGAAAAATACAGACAGGCCCAGAGATTCAAAATCATTAAGTTCCAGAGGATCACAGGCCTCTTAAAGCCTACTTAAGGTTAAGAACCCCTGTACTGGAAGCAAAATATTTAAAGGCAAATTCATTACAGAACATCAGAGACAAAGTAATAGTTTCAAATATACACACAGCATCAACACCAAATTTAGAATAATTACCATTTTAATCAGAATAAGAAGTTACTATCATAAAAGGAAAATAAAACATATGTCCCATACATTATATATCATCGTATGAATTCCTTCTTGTGATGACTTGTATGGAATCAATCATAATGGAACTTGGGATCTAATCCTACCTCTCCTAAACTCCACTGCTGGGACTTTAACAATTCTGCTTCAATTTCTCCATTTACAAAATGTGAATAATGCAAACTACTTACATTTCCTATCTATACTTTGTGGGGCACTGAAGCAATCGATAAACAAGCTGATCTAGGAAAACTGAAATATATGTCCCTGACCTAAAACAATTTGGTGCAGGGCTAGAAGGAAAGTGCACTGCAATCAGTACTATTACCATCAGGACGAAAAATAATTAATTTGGTTGAATGTTATATAAGCTTAGCACTACCACAAATCTCAAGTTGACTACTGTTCTATGATTTCATTAAGATTTACCTTCTCAGTGGTAACCTTGGAGAGATCCTTGTACAAAAGTTTCCGGACATATTCCTGGAGAGGAGGACGTTTCTTTTTCACTGTTTTTTCAGCTGGAGGTGGGTTGCAGTAGTAATATGCATTCTCCACCATTGTGACATATCTTGCATCGAGATGCATCGCTTGTTTCTTTCTCATCATTTGTTCCTAAAATAAAAAATCTAGTCAAAATACTTTCATTCTAAGGTTTTTTTCTTCCTAACTAAAGTTCTACTCTCAGTGATAAGATTTCAAGATAAAGGGCTAGAAAAGGGAAAAAACAATTACTAGGTATTTCTAAGAGTATGTAAGCATACTAATTGTTGTATCACTAATCATGTTTTTAGAACAAATTCGTGCATAACTGCTTGGTCTTAGGCCTTGTCCAATAAAATACTCAGAGAACTCTGCTACAAATATAACTTGACTTATAACTCTGCCAAACTATATGAACTCTACGTAAAACAAGGCTTATATACGAGTGACTAAAATTAAGGACCAACAATATAAAGGGGTGAATGCCTCTGGCTGTTCCACACACAACAGCTGAGAATAACCTTACTCTGAGAGCTTGTGCCATCCAATGTTGTACCAGGTAAATCTGATGTATCTCTACAACCAAGAAAACTAAAAGACCCCAGCGTCACAACTTGTCCAGAGCCCTCAGCATCAGCTCCAGGAGGTGATTAAAAACAGTCAATCATCATCTACTTCAGGATCCTCAACCTCAGCACTACTGACATTTTGGACTGGATAGTTCTTTGTCGGGGTGTGTGGGGGGAGGGTGTTCTGTGCACTGTAGGATGTTTTGCAGCAACCTTCACCTCTACCCCCCAGATGGCAGTTGAGAACCACAGACTGACCAGTTGAAGATCTTCAAACAGTACTCCTAGTTCTTAAAACAGAACCACACTAAGTATTAAGATTACTGAATTTATTCAGCCATTCAACATTGTACTTGGCACTTACTATGTTCCAGGCACTATGCTAGGTACTGGAAGTCACCAGTGAACAAGGCGGACATGGCTCCTACCTTCAGGAAGCCTAAGAGTCTGGCGTAGGAAGACAGAATAAACAAGCCAATAAATAAACTAACAACCTTTTAAATACTAATTGTGAATAGTGTTACGAAGGAAAATAACAAGGCCCTAAGATGGAGAGTAATGAGAGCCCACTTTAGTCAGGGTGGGTTAGGGACGGCCTCTCTGCAAAAGTGACATTTGAGTTGTGCTCTGAAGGACGACAAAAGGTTGAGAAGAGACACAGAGAGAGCACCTGAAGCAGAAGCAACAGCAAGATGAGAGGCAATGAGGAGAGAAGGATCTGTTACAGGAACTACATGAAGACCAGCGTGGCGCCAGCATGGAATGGCGTGAGATCAGTTCTAACGAGTGAGGAGAGGCTCGGTGAGACCAGATTCTGCAGACCGTGGTAACAATGCTGGATTTGAAGCCTGTAGAGGGAAAGCACTGAAGAGCTTCAAGCAGGTGTCTGGACTGGGGTGGCAGGTGGTGGCAGGTGGAGGCAAGACTTCAAGCTTTGGAAAGAAGGCTGTGTCTGCAAGCTCAGGGAGAGCACGGGCTGCAGCATGTTCACTGCTGTAAACCCAGCACCTAAAACAGTGCCTGGCCTAGCACATGGGAGGCTTGCAATTAATGTTTATTAATATACAAAGTAATGAAAGAACTTTTTAAAACACATTCAAATCTTTCCCATGGTCTGCCTTTCTATACATGTATAACCATCGTATACTGGGGGGAAATTCTGCTCTTTCATAAGTTCAATTATGGATATACCAAGTTTCACAATTGTTTCTCTTGTCTATGAATCTGCTAAAGTATACAGGTTGTAGCCTAGCTCCTCTCCTGACATCTATTTTATAATTTGTGAATGCTTTTTTTTTTTTTTTTTTTTGCGGTATGCGGGCCTCTCACTGCTGTGGCCTCTCCCGTTGCGGAGCACAGGCTCCGGACGCGCAGGCCTAGCGGCCATGGCTCACGAGCTTAGTTGCTCCGCGGCATGTGGGATCTTCCCGGACCAGGGCACGAACCCGTGTCCCCTGCATCGGCAGGCAGATTCTCAACCACTGCGCCACGAGGGAAGCCCGTGAATGCTTATTAAATGTTCACTCTTCCAGACAAAGAGGACAGTTCCATGTTTAAAAGGGCTAGAGATAATGACCTCACCCTGTAAGTTCTTTGAACAAAACATAATGCAACACTTAACTTTTCATTTGTACATACATAACAGTTTTAAATCAAGACTAGTTTCAACCTGTTATGTAGACCACTTTAGAACCTTCTCCCCAAACACACACACCAAACTACTTTCTTTCTTCTTTTTTGATGTGGACCAATTTTAAAGTCTTTATTGAATTTGTTACAATATTGCTTCTGTTTTATGTTTTGGTTGGTTTTGGCCTCGAGACATGTGGGATCTTAGCTCCCCCACCAGGGATGGAACCCACACTCCCTGCATTGGAAGGAGAAGTCTTAAGTGCTGGACCACCTGGGAAGTCCCCACACCAAACTACTTTTAACATCAGCCAAGAATAATTTTAAATGCAAACCAGTTAAAAGGTTCTATGTGTTCCCAAACAAATATGGATATATTTTAGATCACCCCATAAGCATTCGTGTGCTTCAAACCAAACTCTCCACCTATTCCCTCCTCCTACTCCCTCATCTCTGTGCCTGGTACCATCATCCTCTCAGATGCTCATGCTGGAATCCGGGGTCTTATCTTAAGGCCCTTTCTCTTCCTCACCCCTAGTATCTCAGCATCACATCTCATCAGTTCTGCTTCCTAAAATTCTTCATACAGCCAGTTATTATTCCCCATCCCCCCATCCTAACCATTTCTTCATTGTTTTCCCCGTAGGTTCTGAAAACAGCCATTTCATTGTTCTTTCTACCTCTCGCCTCAGCCACCTCAGTTATCTCCTCCACACCGACCTTTCTAAAACCATAAATCTGATCATACCTATCCTACCTGCTTAACATCCTCTCTACCACTGGGAGAAAACCCTCATTCCTTAGCACAGTGCTCACACTTGGGGCTGTGCCTACGTCTCCAGTCTTACCTGCAGCCTCTTGACTCAATGTATCTATCTCTCCTCTATGCCTCTGAGACTCAGGTGAGTCTCTAAAATAAACACCATTTTTTCCAGGAAACGTTTCCTGATATACCAAGACTAAATTAAGTGCCTCTTCTATCTATACACATAATACCCTATGCTGGCCCACAGTTATTATATTGCATCCCCCTCCCTGTGCTCCAATTGTCTATCTGTCTGAGTTATTAGACTGCAAATTCCATGAAGGTAGGAACTATCTTTTTCACTCTTATATCCCAAGGGTCTGACAGAAGAGTCAGACTCAATAAACACTCAATAAACACTGGGAAGCTGTTAGGGAAGATCTCTCCTGACTCATTCAGTCTGGCTTAAGTACTCCCTCCATGAGCACATAAAATCTCTGCACACCTCTCTCTGTTAAAGCACTTAAAACGCTACACTGGAATTAGCACTAGATATGGACCACTTTGAGGATGGCAACTATGTTTCGTTTCTTTGTACTAACCACCCCCAACCAGCCATAACATCCCTGCAGAACTGAGTTCAGTGCCTAACACACAGGAGGAGCCCCAACAGCGTTATATGATAAACAAGGCTCCTACCCAGAAAGCAAGACAATCAACGATAAAGGCTAGGTGCTTTCGCTACAAGAGGGGGAAAGATCCCCTGAGCGAACAAAACCAGTCAGGCAGGAAGAACTTTGGTTTCCAGCAATGGGATAAGTATCCACACCACCACAACTAGTAAACTTTCCCTAGCAAAAAGTAAACATAGAGGGTTCGATATTACAAATAAAATAGAGACTTTCTCTTTTTTTTGGCGGTATGCGGGCCTCTCACTGTGGTGGCCTCTCCCATTGCGGAGCACACGCACAGGCTCAGCGGCCATGGCTCACGGGCCCTGCTGCTCCGCGGCATGTGAGATCCTCTCGAACCAGGGCACGAACCCATATCCCCTGCATCAGCAGGCAGACTCTCAACCACTGTGCCACCAGGGAAGCCCAAAATATAGACATTTTTAAAACCCTAAGTTTTCTTGGCATCTCTATTACATTTGCATATGCAGTGTCTCATTTAACCTTACCAGCTTGAGCCAAAGAGGAGGAAGAATTTTTTCTGTTACAATAAAAATTTGAACTTGGAATGACTATTATATGAATAAACCTTGAGAAATGGTGGAAATAAAGTTCATATGATGGCCTTCACATTATTTTTGTTTACTAGACATAAATTCCCATGTTTTTTTCATTTTAAATATTGCCAGAGAAGTATACAAGTTTACAACTAGATTCTAAAAAAATAACATACCTAGAGAAAACGACACAATCAACACATCCGTAAAAGCAACACTGATGTAATGACAGTCTACTCCCGGGGAGTCCTAAACCAGGGCTAACACTGACACCCTCCCCGACCACACTCTCTCCCCTGCAAAGGCTGCAGTCGAATGCATGGGTATTACCAATAAGCATACTAACTTAATTGCTTAATTAACTTGATGGCCATGCTGGCATCCTAATTAGCTTAAGAAATATCTTCTCCCCCAAGTTAATTTTTCAATCTTATGTTTTCCAATTTAAAAAATCTAAGCTTTATAATTTATGTGCTTACAGCACAGTAACGATGTACCAAGAACATCCACAAAGAGGGCTCTAACACAATAGTATTTAGAGTACCTGCTCCTCTGCATCATTTGTAAAAAGTTATCTGGGGCTGAATTTAATCCCCCTTTACAATAGTGTGAACTCACTGGCAGTCAAATGAGAAAAATTCCTACAGCTCTCCAGGAATGGCTGGAGTTCTAGTTTAGGTAGAAGTGTTTAAATGGCAGAGAAAGATAAAAGGCACTTGTCAAAATTTTTAACTCCTGGAGTAAATCAAGAACCTCAACCTCTTGCTAGGATTCTCAAGCCCTTACCAAAAGTACACTGGTCCTCAGGTGAGATTCTGGAGATCTGAAAAGAAATCTTCCACATGTTTCTAGTAGGGTACATGCCATTTCAATATGATGATGGGAAAAGTCTGATAGAAGCATCTGTGAAAATAATAATGATGAAAAACCACAAAGACAACATTTCAATCCTATTAGAGAAAGAAAACATTATATACCTAATGTGTGCAACAAGTTTTAAAATGTCACTGTAAAAAGAAAAGCTAAACACAACATTGTAAATCAACTATAATTCAATTAAAAAAAAAAACCTAGTCTACTTTAGATGCCAAGCTTCATCACTGGGTATCTTTGTGTTAGGCCATAAAATTTTATCTAAAAACTTCAGGATATTTAATGTCATTCCTTTTAGGTAGATATATGAAAACTAATTTATCAAAGCCCATTTTATATTTATCAGGAGATGCTATGTATTTAAGCAAATGCCACATACATAGCTAACATTTTCTAAATAGCTTTTTGGTTTTGGTTTATAAGACATTTACCTTTAAACTTCTGACAACAAAAGCCTTAACTGTGTGAAATTTACAAACACATTACACATTTTACTATTTATCCCCCCCAATATTTTTCTGTGCACATTTTCTAAGCCAAAAAAGATTTACACATATCATTTAATAATTTGGTTTTTTTGGGCTAACATGAGTATTTTTCCACGTCTTTATTATCCTTCTATGGCATGATTTAAAGGGTGCATAGTACTTATAATATGAACTATACTAAAACTTAACTGATTCTTATTTATGGGACATCCAAATTGTTTATACAATTTTTGCTACTATAAACAATGGTGTGACAAACATTCTTGCAGATAAATTTGTGCACGTTTATGATTATTTCCTTAAAACAAATGTACAGAAATGAACCTGTGTCAAATAAATGTATATTCTTCCCATATATATCAGTAATTAATACAAAGAAATATACTAATATGTCTAAGTTGTTCATGGCATGATCCTTTTCAATGACAGCGTTGAAAAACTTTCACAACTTCTCTTAAAATGCTGTCCAATGTTCCCCTAATGTACTTTGTAGTCTCCTGAGATGCTCCAAGTAGGTTTAGGAGACTTAACCCCTTGAATATTTACAATGATTATTAATATTTTAAATACTCCTAAGAAATTATGCAGTAAAGAAACTTGTTTAACTCAGGGTTTTCCAAATGTATTTGAACCCATGAGACCCATTTTGTGTGACATACCTAGTAATATCTCAAAGAAATCAACTTGAACAAAAATTTGTTATTGTTAGTAATGACCAATTCCAAATGTAGAAGAATTATTTCAACTATGCTGTATCAGCTTTACCACACATAACTAGTTAGTTACTAATGAATATCTACCTTAATTCTATTGTGGACAAAAAAACATAATCTGAATAATTTCATTTTTTTTGAACTTGCTGAGACTTTCTTTTTGGTTGATTTTGGTAAATCAGCCATGTGCATTTGAAGAGATTATAAATTCTGATCCTGTTGGGTATAGGTCAATTAGATTAATGTTGTTAACTGTGTTGTTCAATCCTGAATATACTTACTAATGTTGTCTGCCTATGCTTTCAGCTACTAAAAGGTGTTTTCAAGTCTCTCACTGTAATTGTGGATTTATTTCTCTTTCCTTGTCGATTTTTTGCTTTATGTATTCTAAAAATGCAGTACTGGATGCATACTGATTCAGGAAGGTAACACACTTTCTTATTAAAAGGACCTCATCATCATTATGAACTATGCTTCTTTATTTCTAATAATGCTTTGTGCCTTAAAGCCTATTTTGTCTAATAATAAAGCCAGGTGTTTTTATTTATTTATTTATTTGTAGTGCTTCTGTGGTATATTTCCCCCATCTTTTTATTTTAGGCTTCCTGGTGTTAATATTTAAGGGCATCTTCCTGTAGTCAGCATATAATGTTGTTGTTTTAATCAAGTCTTATATTCTTAAGGCTTTTACTTAATGTATTTTGTCCTTCTACATTTCATGTAATTACTGTTATATTTGTATCTACCATCTTATTATTTGTTCTCTATTTTGCTCATCTGTTTATTGTTCCTTTTTACTCCTTTTTTGTCTTCCTGTAGATTAATCAAATATTTCTTAATTACATCATTTCCCAGCACTTGCAAACTGAAGCATTAAAACTTTAGATGTGTCTATTAAAAAATACTTCAAATGATTCACCACTAACCTTCAAACAATGCAGTGTATCATTTTTTGTGAACATCTTAAACTTAGTGAGTTCTCCAATAAAACGAACAGTTTTGTTCTTTGTTTCAATATTGATCTGGTCCTTTTTTCGTACCTACAAATTAAGAGAAGAGACATTGCTTAAATAATTAACACTTTGAAATCTGTGATAAGAACTGTTATCTTAATAAGACTGAATTCACTCTAGATATTTTAAATAAATTTGGGTATAATTTCTTGCTATATTCAAATTATCTCAAGTTAAAGCAAAATAAGCTCTGTGGAACACCAGTGCCAGGACATGCTTTGCAAAACTGTTTCATGGTCAAACAATTTGGGGAAACAATGCATTTCATCAGCCTTAAGAGGCTCTCAAATAAAGAAACCTGTTTAACTTAATTTAATTCAATGTTTCTCAAATTTTGGGGGCAACATAAACCCCTCTTTTGAAATGGTAACAACGACTAGTTTGTTAAATTAATATTATAAGGAATACACTTTAGGAAATGCTGCTTTAAAAATAATAAACACCAAGAGCTCACTTAAGCAAAAATATTAAGGCTCAGTTATTGTATTATAATTATGAACTATATACATTTTTTATTATAAATTCATTAGTACAATGAAATTTCCAATACAATCACTACTTTTTATCAACAGTCACAGTCATATATCAAAGTTCAAATCCTTTGCAAATATAAGCCCTCTACTTAGGCACACATTTCAAGCAATATTGAACATAACAAAATCCTATTACAACAGTACCATGTGAACAGACACGTCACGATAAATGTAATTGGATTTAACCTCAGAATTACATTTTCACCAGAAAACCAAACCTGTAGTCTAGAAGCTTTTTCTATGAACAATAATAACAATAATATGGTAGTGCTTTGAACTAGTTTAGTGTTCCTTATTTTTTCAGAGTACTATATCCTATCTTATTTGTTCCACATAACAACACTCTGAGAAAGGAGCAAAAGCTGTATAATTCTGATTTAATAGTTAAAACAACAACAGTAGAAGAACACAAAGCTGTCAAACGACCTGACCAAGGATCAGTACCAAAACCCCAGACTCCAAACTCGTACTTGAGAATTCCACTGCTCTGTCATGTGCTGGGATTCAAAATAAGTCCAAACCTCACCCGCACCTGGACAATTAGTAACAATCTTTTACATAAGTATTAAACTTCTACATAGACAACTTACACTTAATGGAATTTATCATCTTCCTTTTTAAGGACCTACTTTCTATAGCAAACAGAGGTAGGTTTTCACTTTTTAGATCTTCAGTGATAATTTTTTAACAAAACCATGTTTACTCAAAAAAATCAGAGGAAATTAGAAACTCACTATAACTATAATCTAAAGTATCAATAAAACTGCAACTAAAAATAAAATCACAAAAACTCAACTTACAGAACTTTAATCACGTCATTCAAGCATACAAAATAGCTTTGAGATTAGAGACAAATAGAAAAAACTAGAATTAGATTCTAATTAGTCTATTAAACAAACTAATATTGAATAAATTTGACTATTTTTTCTAGCCTTGCAACTTAGCCTTCATAAAGGTGTTTTCACAAATAGGTGTTGGATAAGTACTGCATACAGAAAGCTCCTCTTGGGACTTCCCTGATGGCGCAGTGGTTAAGAATCCGCCTGCCAATGCAGGAGACACGGGTTCGAGCCCTGGTCCGGGAAGATCCCACATGCTGTGGAGCAACTAAGACTGTGCCCCACAACTACTGAGCCTGCACTCTAGAGCTCGCAAGCCACAAGTACTGAAGCCCGCACGCCTAGAGCCCATGGTCCACAACAAGAGAAGCCACCACAATGAGGAGCAGACCCCGCTCGCCGCAACTAGAGAAAGCCCGCGTGCAGCAACGAAGATCCAAGGCAGCCAAAAATAAATAAATTTATGTATTTTTTAAAAAGCTCCTCTTATTAATTTATCTTATTCTGTGAACTCCGGGGCAAGTTTAATCTACACTCTAGATTGAGAGGGTAGACTCTGGACCAGATCTGCTAGGTTTAATTCCCAGCTTTATCACTTACTGTTACTTAAACTCTGTGCCTCAATTTCCTCATCTGTAAAATGGAACTAATGAAAGTAACCTATATCATACGGTTGTGACTCTTAAGTGAACTGATACATACAAAGCACAATCAATAGTGACTGGGACCACGAAGAGTTCACTAAGTATTAGCCATTATTAATATTATTCACATTTGTACATTGTATCGCTAATACATTGACACAAAATCAATATTCACTGAGTGAACAAATTAATGAAAATGCTTAATGTTTATATACATATTGCAGCGACGTGAAAGAGTAAAAGATCTACAGTCACAACATCTGAGGTCCTGTGGTCATTTCATGCCATTTGGGGTGGGAGTAGGGGTATATAATCTTGGACAATGCATATAAAACTCCCTGAACCTACTGGCTCACTTGGTAAAATAAGGGTAAAAATATGGATGATGATGATGGGGTAGTAATGATGATAACTATACTTCACTTGATACTAAGCAATTAATGTCTAGGACAAAAGAGTACACAAACTTTAAAATGATGCTTGAGACGTGTTTTAAATGATGCTGTAAAATACTTCTGAGTGAGAAATAAAAGTGGGAAATTGTACATAAAATATAAAAGCATCCATAAAAAACTACAGAAGAAAAAAAGTAAAGAAAATATACTAAAATATTAACAAGGTTTGCTTTAAGTGATGAAATTATGAGGTTCCCCCTCCTTTCTTTCTTCTTTATATATTTTCTAAATCACCCACACTGAGCATGTGTTTCTTTTACAGTTAAAGAAATGTAGAAATAGAAAAAGGATAAGGAAGCTTTTCAAAAATGATACACTGAAGCTGAATCTTTAGAGGGAGTAGGGCTGGGAAATACATATACATGTGTTTTAAAGTCTCCCTGGGTTATTCTGGATGCACAAGCTCTTAACAACTGTGCTGTGGAGACTATACCTGAGCATCACAATTTACAAAACACATAACATAGTGTATCATTCACAATTATTCCTAAATATTATTGAAGTTAAGGAGGTACAATCTAACATGATGAGATTGTCATGTTAGAATTTTTAAATGAAGTATTAGAACTCAATTATCTCACTCCCTCATTTTCAGATGAAAAAACTGAAGGCTTTTCAAAAGATTGTGACATAAAAAACAGACTTATTCTGACTCCTCATTTAATATTTTCCAATCTCATTTGTTGACTCTTTATGATCAAATGGTATGTCAAACACTTCTGCAAAAGTAAATACAGATGAATTAACAATGTAAATTTTTCTATATATTTTTAGTTCAATAATGTCTCAGATTTTACTTACATCATCAAATTTAGCAAAAATGCTGCTTATAACTCATTTATTAATAACAGCTGGAATTGAGATTACTCAAATAACTAAATTCATATACATTAATAAAAACTCTTCAGATATGTCAAGATACAAAAGTAAGAATTTCCAAGGCCTCTCATTCATTATTCCCCTGGAAGAAGAACCCTTTGTCCCAAACCGGCCCCTCTATAAGTTCACCCAAATATTATATTTTCTGTCCTCCATAATTTGCTCATTTTCTTTTACATAAACATTCAATCATTCAACTAATTTTTTGGAAAATCCACTACACTCTAAACACTAAGTAGGCACTGGTTTATAAATAAGTAAATCTGCCTTCAAAGAAACTTATTTATTTTATTCTAGGGACCACTGATCTCCAAAGTAGGGAGGGCAAGACTCTTGATCTACTGGGGTGTGGGGAAAAAGAAATGTTGAAACATCTATTTATGTTTCTGTTTTTTATCTCATACTTTTAAAGTTATTTTTGTATGTTTTATGATATACATAAAATATCTGGTAGAATTACAAATGCATATAATTTATAAATAAATATGCCTATACTGGGACATGCGGTCAACTTATTTTACCAACAGAGAGGTTTGGTCAAAAAAGTTAGAAGACCACTGATTTCAAAAACGTAGATCAGTGAGGGTGATATGGCTACATTTAAATAAAAGTTGTCTTCTCCATTATTAAAGAAGTAGGGAGCTTCCCTGGTGGCACAGTGGTTGAGAGTCCACCTGCCGATGCAGGGGACATGGGTTCGTGCCCCGGTCCGGGAAGATCCCACATGCCGCGCAACAGCTGGGCCCCATGAGCCATGGCCACTGAGCCTGAGCGTCCAGAGCCCGTGCTCCACAACAGGAGAGGGCACAACAGTGAGAGGCCCGTGTACCGCAAAAAAAAAAAAAAAAAAAAAGAAGTAGGCCTTGCTAAAAATGTGAAGGACACAGAAAACTATAAAGGAAAAAATTTTTGCATAATCCCACTATCCAAAGACAGTCACTGGTAGCATATTGATATAAAATTTTTTCTACTCTTTACTTGCCAAGAATTTTAACATAACTATAAATCTATTATGTGTAAGATTTTAGAGCTTGCTTTTTTTCCCCTTAAAAAAAGCAATTTAGTAGAGAACGGACTTGAGGACACGGGGAGGGGAAGGGTAAGCTGGGAGGAAGTGAGAGAGTGGCATGGACATATATACACTACCAAATGTAAAACTGATAGCTAGTGGGAAGCAGCTGCATAGCACAGGGAGATCAGCTTGGTGCTTTCTGACCACCTAGAGGGGTGGGATAGGAAGGATGGGGGGGGAGACGCCAAGAGGGAGGAGATATGGGAATATATGTATATGTGTAGCTGATTCTCTTTGTTATAAAGCAGAAACTAACACACCACTGGAAAGCAATTATACTCCACTAAAAATGTTTTTTAAAAAAAGCACTTTCGGGCTTCCCTGGTGGCGCGGTGGTTGAGAGTCCGCCTGCTGATGCAGGGGACGCGGGTTCGTGCCCCGGTCCGGGAGGATCCCACGTACCGCGGAGCGGCTGGGCCCGTGAGCCGTGGCCGCTGAGCCTGTGCATCCGGAGCCTGTGCTCCGCAGCGGGAGAGGCCACAACAGTGAGAGGCCCGCGTACCACAAAAAAAAAAAAAAAAGCACTTTCTCTATGATTTGAAAACTTTTCAGTAAACAAGACTTTCAATGGTTGTATATCATTTCAGCATTGTGATTATACGACCATTTTCTTAATCCATTGTTGGACTTCTAGATTATTTTCCTTTTTTTCCCTATTACAATTCATGATGTGAATAAAGCTTTGGGGGGTACTTAGGATTGTTTACTTGGGACAGATTTCCAGAGTTGTCCACTGTATGAATGCCTCTAAGGATCCTGAAACATACTGCCAAATTCCTTCTCCAAATTCCAATCTCAAGTATATGTGATGGTTTCTCACTGTTATTACCTTCACTAACCTGTTAGTCAAATTAGCAAATCCGTTGCTTTAACTAGAATTTCTTTGACTACCAGGTGAGATTTCATACTGTTTTGCTAATCAGCGTTATTTCTCAGGTGAGGTTCTTAAGCACGGGACAAATAGGATCAATTGTGACAATATGTTGGAGCTGGATAGAAGCCAGAGATGGGAAACCTGGTGAAACAGCTTTTCTCCTAATTCAAGCTACAGAGAGTGAAAGACAGTGGCACTGGGAATGAAGGAGAGACGCTAGCCTTGAGGAGGTGATTTAGCAGATATATCAATAGAATTTGGCAAATTTGGCTCCCGAATGTCAGAGGGGCGAAAATAGATGTATTTCCCTCAGTGATTAGATAAAATATATTGCAAATTTATAGGGAGAATATAGAAGCCGGTATAAGAAAGTGAAGGATAAAGACATTTTTGAGAAGAAAATGAGTTTTATGGATGTATTTAGCTAAAAGTACATGAAAACTTATTAAGCACCAGGAGAGAGGTTCTGGAAAGAGATATATACATGAGGCTGCTGGGAAACAGATGCCACCTGAACCCCAGGTAAACTGTGTTCCATCATAAAGGAGGGTGAAGGAAGAAAGTCTGGGGAAGGAACACCAACATATAAACTCAGCTGGAAAAAAGAGCAAAGGATATTGAGGAGAGTAGTCATATAAGTGAGAAGCAGGAGAGAGTGGTAGTAGAGAAGAGGTAATTAGTATTATAATGACATCTGTGTGATGAGCTTTATATGAATTATCTCGTTTAATCAGTAAGAACAATCCCATTTAAAAAGATACAGGGCTTCCCTGGTGGCGCAGTGGTTGAGAGTCCACCTGCTGATGCAGGGGACATGGGTTCGTGCCCCGGTCTGGGAGGATCCCACATGCCGTGGAGCAGCTGGGCCCGTGAGCCATGGCCGCTGAGCCTGCGCGTCTGGAGCCTGTGCTCCACAATGGGAGAGGCCACAACAGTGAGAGGCCCGTGTACCGCAAAAAAAAAAAAAAAAAAAAAAAGATACAAATTGGAACTTCCCTGGTGGCTCAGTGAAGAAGAAGAATCCGCCTGCCAATGCAGGGGACACAGGTTCAAGCCCTGGTCCGGGAAGATCCCACATGCCACAGAGCAACTAAGCCCGTGCGCCACAACTACTGAGCCTGCCTTCTAGAGCCTGCGAGCCACAACTACTGAGCCTGCGTGCCACAACTACTGAAGCCCTCGCGCCTAGAGCCCGTGCTCCACAACAAGAGAAGCCACTGCAATGAGAAGCCCACGCACCGCAACAAAGAGTAGCCCCTTTTTGCCGCAACTAGAGAAAGCCCACGTGCAGCAACAAAGACCCAACGCAGCCAAAAATAAATAAATTTATTAAAATACAAATTATCCCACTTAACGAGCAAGGAAATAGAGGTATGGAGCACTTAAGTAACTTGTCCAAAGTTACAATGCTAGTATGTGGTAGAGTCAGAATGAGTTTCCTAAAAGGCAGGAGAATCCAGCAATTCAGAATCTGCAGGGACATCAACTAGGATGAGGCGATTAGCAGGACACTGATGGTTTCTGCCAGGGTGCTATGATGGTAAAACACAGGGTAAACGTCAGAAGTGCAAGAGACACGTATACTCTACAACATCAAACAAGAAGGAAATGAAAAAGGATGGGGGGAGAGGTGTAGTTGAGGAAATTTTTCCTGTTTTTATTTTAAGGATGGGAGAGTGTTGAGCACATTTATTGCCTGATAAAAAGTCAATGGCAAAGTCTGCAGATTTGAGTGTGGGAAAGGCTAGACCCTGGAGGAAGCAGAGGTGATCGATGACATCAAGTGCCCTCTCTTCTCTCCCCTGAGAACAGCAGTTCCCAAATATACTCTGGAATCCTGATATTCTTCTAGTTGTAATGAAACCTTACAACAATAATAAAAATGCCAATTCCCTCAACTCTCACCCCAATTTTCAAAGATGGGATGGGAAACACACATGAACAGAATTTTCTTAATTTTAGGTTTCTCACCAAAAGCACTAATTATGCTTGGTCCAGCAACTCATGTTTTGTTTGACTGTGGCTTTGGTGGAGGGCTATACACATGTAACTCATAAAATGCGGTCATACTGCCTGCTACTAAAACAGTGTCTTGTCTGTATCTGTATGATGGGATTAAAATACCAACAATATGACTTCAGACACATCTGCCCCCGGAACTAGCAGCATGTAAACAGTACGTCTTTTGAGTGACTGTATATTCAGCCCCTTCCAGGAGGCTCACAGTGCTCATTACCTTATTAAAGCTTTGAGAATTCTTACCATAAAACAAAAGCAAAACGGTTTAACTTTCTGGATCTCAGTGTTTCCAAACTTCTCTAAACACAGAAACCTGTCCTTGATTAATATTATCTATGAAAGTCTGAAACACACTTCAGCAAAAAAGCTGGCCCAGAAAAAACTTACCCACAAATCTCATACTAACAAATTAACACCCATGGTAAGAAGCCTTTAGAGACCATTCCACCCCTCACACAGACTTTTGCTTCCTCTGGACTCAAGGCACTGACTCTCCAACAATTCATTTGGCAATTAAGCATGTACTTCCTTATAATATCAAATTTATTTACGGTTTAAATTTTTATTTCACTCTTGCTTTTATGAGTATTTATGCCTTATCTTCCCAATTACATCATGAGATTCCTGACCTCAGGAATTATGTCTGTTCTGGTGCTCAGCCATACTACCGATTTGTGTATAGCTAGTGCAATGAAATGCATATTGAGCAGAGCAAATATTTATTTGCATTCCAAGCAACTTGCTATATAAAGCTAAATTTTACAAACACAATTTTTCCATGGGCATACATGAACACTTGCATTTCATGTCTTTTCAAATTCTACCAATGTTCACTTTCAGTCACCACTAAGGTATCCTTTTACTCCTTTCAAGCCTGTATCCACAAGATGGTGGGGTAACATGGGTTTGAGAGAACCACTCATGGGCACTTGATTAAGAATCTTTCTTCAAGCTAAAGATTCTTAAGGCAAGAATCAATAAAAACATGGTCTATGACAGCATTCACTGAGATCAGAGCATTTACGCAACTTCGTGTGCCCCAAACGTTGGACCCCCAACACCTAAATAGGCATCCTACAGGCACTGTGTGCCCTGACTTGTCATGGCCAATCCTATGTTTCTTCTGGGAACACCAATGAGGCCTGCTGGCTCTCTTGACCTTGGAGAATGTTTTTACTTTACAAAAGCAGGAAGTGCAGAACCTACAATGGGAAAACAAGGTAGCAGCAACAGCTCATCTCCAAATTGGAATAGCATGTATCAATTTCAAGCTTTGTTGAGTAGATTTACATTTTAAAAATTCAGAAGTCCATACATTCTGAACTGTTATACCACTATCAAGCTTCAAAATGTGCTTACCAATAAAATAATCATATTTTTAAACTAAAGAATCCTCACTCATAAGTGTGTGTGTATATATGTATATATAGATATAACAAAATAAATGCTTAAATACATACATGAAATCTGAAATCCCCCCTCAGCATGGAACAAAGATCCTCTGCTACATCAGACATGCAGGGATGCAATGTAGCAACCAATCTTGCATAAAATGGTAGCAAATCCAACCTGCAAAAGTTACATGTGATATGTGTAAAAGGAAAGGCACACCAGCAATAACTCATTTTAAAATTTAAACTTTCTCTGATATATTCACACATTAAATGATTATAAAAACTAATAATAATCATACAGACATGCCTATGTATTGCCATCATAATGAAGTATTTGGAAATTCAATTTGCCTTGTGAAAGTTTATTAATAATCTGGTATTTTCCATTCAGTACATTTACTGCACATCTGCAATTTTCATTGAGTACTCAATTTTGATGAAATACCAAGCAAAGAAAATATGGCTTAAAGTTTTAATCACATAATTACTGAGTAAATAAACAAAGATAAACAGTATAAAACAATCCTTTTAAATCATTTCCTTTATTTATCCATGGATAAGTTATTTCAAAACCTCAATGTAAAGTAAAAGGGTAACCAATAACCAAAAGGGTATCTAAGAAGTCAAAAAAAAAAAAAAAATCACAAAACCCACACACTAACTTATTCTACCCATTATAGAACCCACTCAGATTCTCACACAGGGCTTCTCGATTCTTACTCAGGACAATAAATGCAAATCTGCATTTCCTCATGCTGCTGTCCCCTTTCATCATCAGAGCACTTTCTCATCAAATTTGGATGCAACTCCAGATTCCAGCACTCCAGGCAGCCACTACTAATCAGAATCAACACACAAGCTAAAAATTTATTTTCCATTCCTGCCCCAGACATTATTTTATAAAACTTGATTATCCAATGATTCAACACTCGGCAGACCAGACTGTGAAGATGAGAGCCACGAGGAACTAATAAAAGCAGCTGCACTGACAGCAGCAAGTAATGGGAGCTGACAGGGAGGAAGGAAGCAAAAAACTAGAAAAATTCAAAGCAAGAGCTCAAAAACTACGACAGGGGCTTCCCTGGTGGCGCAGTGGTTGAGGGTCCGTCTTCCGATGCGGGGGACGTGGGTTCGTGCCCCGGTCTGGGAGGATCCCACGTGCCGCGGAGCGCCTGGGCCTGTTAGCCATGGCCGCTGAGCCTGCGCATCCGGAGCCTGTGCTCCGCAATGGGAGAGGCCACAGCAGTGAGAGGCCCACGTACCACAAAAAAAAAAAAAAAAAAAAAAAAAAAAAACAGACAAATAATTCTACAAGTCTTACATATCCCTGAATATATCACTATACTACAGAACATGAAAACGGCCTGATCATCAGAGAAAACTCTGCCTACCATGAAAGGCTGAGAATTAGACCTGGAAAACTCAGAAGGGACATCGTGAAGGAAGGAAGAATGGACAGAAACTTGAAAGGTGGAGTCAAGGAGAGGAAAGTGCTCAAATTCATGCCTAAGGAGCCTCAAAAACTTTGTATTCCTCTTTGATCATTATAATTTCCTTTAAAACTTATCACGTTATTTTTCTTACCAAGGTGCCAGGCCCTGTCCTAGACATCCAATTTCCATTATTTATCTTGTTGATCCTGATAACCACCCCATCAGGTAGACATTATAATCACCATTTCAGAAATAAGACTACAGAGGTTGAGAGACGTCAAGAATATGGTGGCTCTGTAAAAGTACCTCAAAAAATTTTAAATGTATTATACCCTTCTTTAAAGAAATGAGAAGTACAGTCCATTATGTAAAGAGCTGAATCAAAACATTTAGTGTTAAGCTTTATTTTAAATGTTTCTTTAAATTATTTTAAAAGTTTTATCAATTGAAGGTTAAGTTCCTGTCACAAAGAAAATGCACACTACTCCTTGCTGATGTTACAAAAAAGAGGTATCCTGTAAGACACTCTCACAAATATGTAATAATTTCCTTAACGTCTGCTAGTGCAGGAAAAAAAAAAAAGCCTAGGGCAACTGCACATGTAATTTTTATGCATAATAGATGGATTCATACTAATACCAAATTTACTTTCTAAATTTTCAAACTTTAGTTAGAATACTATATTTTAATATATTATTATATTTTAGTTGGAACATTAGCTTTTTCATATCCACTTTAGCAACAAATACTTTTTTTCTCAGTTCATGATCAATTACAAATATAGGACTTTAAACCTATGCCCCAGGTTCTACCCCTCCCAACTGCCACAACTATAGGTCAGAAAAATAAGACTCAAAAGTTGAGGTCATGGGATAACAAAGAGTAATGCATTGGGAGTCGGGAGGCTCAGGTTTTAATTCTCTCAAACAGCACTTCTGTGACCTCAGGAATTGACCTGACCTCATCTCCTACTATTCTGTCCCGTCTCACCGGACCCCCAGTAATCCTCAGAGCCTCAGCACTGGCTCTTCTCAGTAGCTGGAGTCTGCTTTCCCCAAATATCTCCGCACTTACTCCCTCACAAAGGTCAAGTCTTAGTTCCAATGACACCCACTCCATGAGACCCATTGTGAATACACCATTGAAACTGCAAATCCATCCCACCCCCCAGCCCCTTACCCTGCACTATTATTTTTTTAAATAGAGTTTATCACCTTCTAATGTATATAAATTACTTACTTGTTCATAGGTGCTTGATAGATATTTCTTAGATACTGTCAGCTTTTATTCTAAACTATTCTTCATATTAATGAAGTATCATCCAATTTTTATAAGAATAATATTAAATTTGATCAAGTTTTATATTTTATCAAACAAGCACTAGTTTATCAAATATCTTTTTTAAAATTTATTTATTTATTTTTGGCCGAGTTGGGTCTTTGTTTCTGTGGGCGGGCTTCCCCTAGTTGCAGTGAGCAGGGGCTACTCTTCGTTGCGGTGCGTGGGCTCTAGGCACGCAGGCTTCAGTAGTTGTGGCTGGCGGGCTCTAGAACGCAGGCTCAGTAGTTGTGGTGCACGGGCTTAGCTGCTGCTCAGCATGTGGGATCTTCTAGGACCAGGGCTTCAATCCGTGTCTCCTGCATTGGCAGGAGGATTCTTAACCACTGCGCCACCAGGGAAGCCCTATCAAATATCTTTTATGCAGTCAATGGGATAATCATATAGTTTATTTTCCCTACTGCTGTTACATATACTAACAAGTTTCCTGTTTAAAGTAGCTTTTCATTCCTAAGATCAATCCTCTTTGATCATGCTGGATGTTTGTTTTTAATATACTATTAAATATAATTTGTTAGTGTTTTACTTATAATTTTTATATCGACATTAAAAAGTGAGACTGGTCCACACTTGTAACAACCTTGCTCTTTTTTTCGTTAAGATTTTGCCTATTTCTTCATATTATGAAATGGGAAGTTCTCCTTCCTATGCTCTGGAAAAAAACGATACAGCAAAGAAATTACTCTGATAACTTTTTACATTTTCTTCCATAATCATTGGTCTATTTAATTTTGTCTTGATTGAATCAATTTTGAAAATGTGTATTTTTTCCAAAAAATTACTTGTTTCACTGAGGTTTTCAAGTGGTTTTTTTAAAACTTCTAGTATATCATCTGGCTTATTCTTAAACTTTTTAATGTTTTCTTTTTATTTTCTAAATGGTTCTCTACCTGGATTTTGTTTCAAGAATTAGCTCCTGAGTTTACAAAATTAATATTAATCTTGGTTGTCTCTTTCAATAAAATTTGAGATTATAACATGTAGAAGCAAAAATTTTAACCAAACTATGTCATTTCCTTTTTTCTTCTTTTCCTGGGCAAGTCACCTATACTTCACTTCATTTTTTTTATTCTTCCAATTGGCTCAATCTATTGATATTTCAAAGCTTTTTCCCAGCCCCAAAAGAAAGATGGATAGAGCCACCCATTTTAAAGTAAAGCAGCCTGTGCTATCCACAGAGTAACATCAGTAAACTAAGAACACAGGTCAGCACTTTCAGCTTCAACAGGAATTTAAAAATTAGTTTAAGGATCCCCTAGAAGATCTTAACTTTTAATTAAGCCTTTCCAAGTAGTTAGTAATCCTAGTTTTTGTTTCTTTCAGAATTGGTCATATGGAAGTAAAGCAGATACTCTGTTTTCTCGGAATCCTCTACTAATAAACTCACCAAATCCCTCTCAAACTAAGAAATTCCTAAAATTCCTTTTTCCACTATACGTTTTACAATTAAATGGATAGATGATACTGTCATCCTGCCCCACTTAAATCTTCTAATTTCTGTGAATGTTCATTCCTTACTTCACAAAATAAGATCCCCTATGATGTAAATAATATAAGAAATTACATATTTTTTCAATGTTAGTCCTATTTAAGTATGTTTTTCTGTCTTTTCCACCTTGCTACAAATGCAAGCCCAAAGGGAATGGAGTGCTAAATGCTATATCAATCACATGAAAGTTATAAAACACTTTAATCAACATAAAAAGCAAATTTCTGTGTTAAATTTTAAGCTAGATATATATTTTATTTTATTTGACTTTTCTAAAAGTGAACTAGAAAATAAACTTAGATCCTTCTTTTGAAAACTGAATTTTATAATGTTCTGAGAGTGATAATTATTTTTACCAACAATTAATGGGTGAACCATTTAAAAAGAATGTTTTTTCTTAAATAATAATAAAACGTTGCTTATACTTTCAAGGTCTCCTAAATCACACATTTAAGTATCCTACAAGCAGTTAATGATCATCAAGTAAGTAAACATCCAGTTACTAACTACAAGTAAGAACAGGAAAGCAGGATAACATACTTTTGTTCCTGAGGGGAAAAAAAAGGAAACTTAAAGGCTTTTATTTCATAATCAATCAGCTTTCAAAAAAAAAGGCCAGCTTTTTTCTGTCTCTTTAAAATCTAAAGAATTTAACTGTTGAAAGCTATTAATTATATCTGTGCTCAAAAATGTCTAGAAAAAAATTAATGTGAAAGAACACTGTTACTGTTCAATTAAAGAATACAAAGGTTTTTCTTCATAGGAAACACTAAAGCAGATGATGATTCAAAAAAGAGAAAATATAATAAACAAAAGATTGGGATCATTTACTCTGAAATAGACAACCAAATGCTCCGATGACTTTTTCCACAACATTCACGTTCCCAATTCAACAGTGCCATCAAGTGGTACAACATGCTAACAGATTTCCCAAAACTCAGTTTCTCATTTTTTAGCAAGGGGAGGTCCAATTATAAAGTCTCTCACAAAAACTCCAGCAAATGTTTCTAAAAGCTGGATCAGGAAAAGCTGTCCAGTGGAACACTTCACCTCTGAAGAATATTCTGTTTATATTAATGTAAAGAGATTCCAAACATACATCCATCTGCTAAAACATGGCAAAATCCATATGGCTTCAAAGTCACTAAAACCAATAGCAGGTCCGTCTATATTCAAAACAAGGAACTAAGAGATGCTTAGATACATTCCCTGATTCTGGCTGACTTTACACCTGAAAGTTTGCTTAGGTGAGGGAACCTCTGGGGGGGCTAGGAGTGTTCTCTATCTTGATCTAGGTGTGGCTATACACATATACTTAAGATGTAAGCACTTTATGTCATATGATCCAGCAATCTCACTGCTGGGCATACACCCAGACAAAACTATAATTTGAAAAGCTACATGCATCCCTATGTTCATAGCAGCTTGTACAATAGCCAAGACATGGAAGCAACCTAAATGTCCATGGACAAATGAATGGATAAAGAAGATGTGGTACATATATACGGTGGAATACTACTCGGCCATTTGCAGCAACATGGATGGACCTAGAGATTATCATACTAAGTGAAGTAAGTCAGACAGAGAAAGACAAATACCATATGATACCATATGTGAAATCTAAAATACAACACAAATGAATACATCTGTGAAATAAAACACAAACAGGCTCACAGACGTAGAGAACAGACCTGTGGTTGCCAAAGGTAAGGTCAGGTGGGGGAGGGAAGGGTTGGGAACTTGGGATTAGCAGATGCAAACTAGTATATATGGGATGGATAAACAACAAGGCCCTACTGTATAGCACAGGGAAATATCAATATCCTGTGACAAAACAGAATGGAAGATATGAAAAAGAATATATACATGTATAACTGAGTCACTTTGCTGTACAGCAGAAATTAATATTGTAAATCAACTATACTTCAATAAAATCTTTTTTAAAGATGTAAGCACTTTACGTGAAATTTCAATTATATGTGTGGACAGTTATACTACAAATTAACTGTAGGATAAGATATAAATATATAATTAAGGAGGTTTCTGGTAGATTTCATTTCCGTGGATTACTTCAAATTAACAGGCTAAGAGATATAGTGCCAACCTTTTGAGATTTTTTTTAAACCACTATTTATTTAATGAAGCAAGAACACAACTGAAAGTTAAAACAGTGCTTCACATCATACATTTAAGAACTGTAAAGATGGAATAAGTCAATTTTTAAAACTTTTGTGCTGCAAATGATACCAAGAAAGTGAAAGATAACTCACAGAATGAAAGAAACCATCTGCAAATTATATCTGATGAGAGATGTATACAAAGTATATATGAAGAACTCATACAACAATAATAAAAAGACAAATAATACAACTTAAAAGGAGGTAAAGGATTTGAAGTTTTCCAGAGAAGACATACAAATGGCCAATGAGCACATGAAAAAATGCTCAAAATGATTAGCCATTAGAGAAATGCAAATCAAAACCACAATGAGATAAGATTCCACTACACACTAAGATAGCTATAATCAAAACGAGGACAATAACAAGTGTTGGTAAGGATATGGAGAAACTAGAACCTTCATACATTGCTTTTGGGAATGTAAAATGCAGCCACTGTGAAAAACAGTTTAGTGGTTACTAAAAATGTTAAACATAAGTTACCCTAAAACACAGCAATTCCACTCATAGGTATATACCCAAGAGAACTGAAACATAGACCACACAAAAACTTGTACACAAAGAGTCACAACAGCATATTCATAATAGCTAAAAAGTGGAAACTCAAATGTCCATCAACTGACAAATGGGTAAACAAAATGTGGTATATATCTATACAATGAAATATTATTCAGCTTTAAAAAAGAAGGAAATTTTAATACATGCTATGATATGGATCAATCTTGAAAACCTACTAAGTGAAAGAAGTCAGGCACAAAAGGCCACATATTTTATGATTTCATTTATAGGAAATACCCAGAATAGGTAAATCGAAAGACTGAAAGTAGATTAGTGGTTTCTTAGGATAGGGGAGAGAGTGGGCAGGGAGGGAATGGAACTGCCTGCTAATAGATATAAGGTTTATTTTAGGGGGACAAAAATGTTTTAAAATTTTATTGTTGTGATAGTTGAATATATTTAAAACACTGTATACTTCAAATGGGTGAACTGTATGGTTATGTGAATTATATTCCAATAAAGCTTGTGTTTTTTTTGTTTGTTTTTTGTTTTTTAAAGAAAAGGACTGTAAAAACCTTAAGAGTTATCGAATTTAGTGCTTCCTAAACCAAACTATACAAACTAGGTAAGACAGCTTAAATTCTCTACCACATACACACATATAAAACTTCAGGTCCTCACAGTCATAGGCACTCAAGTAACTATTAAATGATTCGTTCTGGTTTTTATAGTCAGCTCAGGCTAGAGGGGCTAAACGGATAAAGGAGGGAATCCTGGCCATAGAGAAGAATAAAGACATTCACTAGGATCCATGTCCTTTGAGGGGAGAGGAGGGAGATGCCACACAAAGAGAGAGGCGCCCCCTTTTCCAAAAATGTTTGTGGAATGTTCATGAAAACTGACTATATAATAGGCCACAAGAAAATTTCAAAAAATTCCATAAAGCAAAAGTAACACAGTATTCTCTAATCACTGTGCAATAAAAATACGAATTATTAACCAAGCCAGAAAACAAAACAAAAAAGTCTCACTACCTGGAAATTTCAAAACTCTCTCAAATATCTCCTTAGGTAACAATGGAAAAACAAACTGAAATTGGAGAATTTCCAGAAAACATAAAAATAGAAATCACCACATGTCAGAACTAAGAGATACAGCTAAAACCAGGGTCAGAGGACAGCAATATATAACATTAAATGCCAAAAACAGGAACAAAATGAATGAAAGAAACCAAAAAGGAAGAAAATAACGATAAAATCCAAAAATAATGAGTAAGAAAACAGTAAAACAGTAGAATAAATACATAGATAATCTAGAGGCTGGGTTTGATGTGTATGTGTGTGAAAAAAACTAAAATGAATAAACCACTAGTTAACATAATGAAGAGGAGGAAGAAGAAAGGAAAGGTAATATACAAATACAGGGTTGTTTGTAATGGCAAAGACTGGAAGTCCAAAGTGGTTAAATACAGTACATTCATAAAAAGAAACACTGCAGCTTTAAAAAGAACAAGAGAAATCTTTATGTATAGACATGAAAAGATTTCCAAGATGTACTGTTAAGGGAAAACGGTAAAGTTCAGAACTAAAGTTCAGAACAATAGGTATAAGAAGTTGCCCTGCGGGCTTCCCTGGTGGCGCAGTGGTTGAGAGTCCGCCTGCCGATGAAGGGGACACGGGTTTGTGCCCCAGTCTGGGAAGATCCCACATGCTGCGGAGCGGCTAGGCCCGTGAGCCAGCGGCTAGGCCGCCGAGCCTGCGCTCCGCAATGGGAGAGGCCACAGCAGTGAGAGGCCCGTGTACCAAAAAAAGAAAAAAAAAAAAAAAAAAAAAAAAAAAAAGAAGAAGTTGCCCTTGTGTAAAAACGCAGGAAATATAAGAATGTTTGCATGTTCTTGCCCATGCAAAAGAAACTTTAGAAGGATGCAAGAATCAAGACAGTGGTTTCCTACTGGGAGGAGTAGGAATTGGGTAGATGGGGAGACAAGGAAAGATAATAGGAAAGATACTTTTCAGCACAATGTTTTATACTTCAGTGTTTTGAGTCCTGTGAGTGCATTATTTATTTTTTAAATAAAATTTTAAATTTGCATATGACCAATATTAATTCATCAAATATTTTCAAGCCCTTACTGTGTATCAAACACTAACCTTGATGTTGTAGATGTTCAAAATGAAAAGATCTAGTCCTCTTTTAAAGGGCCCATATTTTTACAGTTTCATAGGGATACAGGCGCAAACCAACACTGACCCAATAATGTAATGTGCCAAATTCTTTGTATGTATGAAGACATTAAGTCGAAAGTCTATTAAAGAGCACCTATATATACGTAAGGGAAATAAAGATGGTTGTTCAGAGAAGATAACTCTTACGCTAAGAGTTCTCAAGACTGGAGATTTTTCAGTGGAAAAATACAGGATATCCCAGATAGAGTAGAAAGCAGAGGCTTGGAAGCAGAGAACAAAGGGTATTCAAGAAATCATTACAGATCAGGATTTTCCAAGAAGAGCGGCTAGAATGAAGAAGCTGAAAAGGGGCTAGATGAGAAAGGGCATTGTAAATTCCAGGTTACATAATTTTATTACCTTCTGTCTGTGAGGCATTGTGCTCAGTGCTGAGGATAAAGAAGTAAACGTGGCCTCCCTCCTGCAGCTTAGTCTGGACAACAATGTCCAGGGAAACCAAGAAACAGGTTTTTTCAGTAGTTTGATGCGTGAGCTTCCCTGTCTCTGGTTCTGTTGCCTCTATCAGAAATGCTTTCTACGTTCCCTCTCCTCATCCATCTCTCACCTAGTTCATTCCTTTTTCAGGTCTCAGATTAAATGACCCTTGTTCCAGGCAGCCTTCTCTTACTGCCGAGACTAAGTCAATCAGTTCCCCATGTTATATACTTCAAAGCATGCTGGTATTCTTCCTGTCAACTGCACTTAGAATTCTCTTTCTTCCTCTCGAAACTGTAAGCTGCATGAATACGAGTTGAATCTGTCTTGTTCACCACTGTATCTCCAGCACTAATCACAGTATAGGGTAGACCCTTAGTTAATGAATAAATTTTAGAACATAATTTAACCTTTCCTGATCACTCAGGCTGAATATAAGAAATCTAAATTATTATATTTATATATTTCAGGTATATAAGACTATGTGGTCTCTTCCTCATAGCTCCAAAAGGATACATATTTTAAGTACTTGTATCTTTATTTTTTTCTCTCCTCTCAAACCATAAATTGTCACTTCCTACTACTTTCAAGTCTGTTTCTAGCAGATTCCAACTACTAATTTGCAGCTAACTGCTGAGCTAAGCAGATAAATCCAGTTATAAAGGATGTAACTGGCATAAAACCAAGTAATAGTATATAGTTTTTCAGGAGTTTTCTCCAGGGTGGGGGAGTGGGAAGGAATGGGGATAAAGGGAGACAAGATGCTCTCTTATAAGTAAACTATTTAATATTACTGCATAATTTCTTTTGTTAACAAAGCCTTTTATTTTTGCTAAATTTGGTTCATTCTATGCTAGAAGTCCAGATAATTGTTACTACGTTTCTTCATTCAAATAAACAGTTGAAAAGAAAACTATGAAAGTAAACACTCCACTGTATAGGTAAAGAAAAGAATCACTTTAAAAAACTGGTCCAAAATATTAAGGAAATAAATATTTGAGTTTGAAATTTTGAGTTTGAAAGTAGACTGTTTCTCACAATAAAAGGCTTAAATGTAACTGGCACTATTCTTTTCTTTCTTAGTTGTACATGAAATAATGATGCACCTCATAACTGATGGCACTTCAGATTTGATGAAATGCAGTACATAATTTTACATAATAAAAATAATTCATCTATGATTTTCTCAATTAGATAATTCTGAATTATCTACTCACTATATTAGCACATTCCATCTCCCTTGTCCCACTAAAATGAAAAAACAAATGCTCATTAATGCTGCTGACAGGAGATAAAAACCAATATAAAGGAAAAAAGTAGTGATTTGGTTTCATTGCAATATGTTACCATTTGAGATCAATGAATGAACCAAATTAAAATTTTGCTTAAGAAATCTTTAGTGAAATCCCTCAGAATCCGTATCTTCTGGGGAAAGTATCTATCTTAGCTATGATGTATGTAATCATGATAATAGTTAACAAAATCCTTTAATTATTCACTGTTGAATAAACAGAAATGGATCTCTTCCAAGTTCCTAAGGTCAACAATCTATGACCTGTTGTGGTCCTAAAATATGCGGGTGAAGCAGAGGTTTTAATTTAGTGTAAGTTAGAGCGTTAGAATTCTCTATGAGCATTATTCATAATTTCTTGAATTACCAGCAACATAATCACTAATGTGACTTCCAAGGCCAAACTAGCATAATTACAAAAAAAAAAAAAAAACTTGAAATTTTTCATTTAAACACAACTCTTAAAAATTAGATACAATCAATTTAGTCCGATCTTTCCACAAAGTAAGAACTTTCCAAAAAAAGATATACCATTTATTATTTTTTCTCCTCAGAGGCAAAAGTGAAAACAAGTTGCTTCTAGCAATGATTAAGTTATTTAAGTTCCTATAATTCTTAAATTTTTTCTCTCAAAATAACAGGAAAGCATCAGAAGAAATATTCCCAGTAGAGCTCATGAACAAAAATTAATGAGAAATAAGTTCTAGAAAATAAGCTAACAACAATGATAATAAGTTCTGTTGACAAGGGATATTTTCTAAGAGATAAATAAACAAGAACTGAGACCTTACAGTCATCGTTGCAGGGTAAAAACACTATGAAATTACTCTTTTTTTTTTTTTTTTAACCTACCTTTGTCTGGGAACTATAAAGAGCGCCCGGACCAGTTTCTTCCTGTTTGCTTTTGTGTTCATGTTCATGCAAAAATCCATTGCTGCCTATAGGAGAAAAAGCAAACTTTTTTCTTAAAAAAATCTCCATTTAGCTACTGAAAGCAGAAACCCTGCATGCTACAATGGATTTCTAATAGTTCGTAAACAGTTCACAATGGTTTTAAGACTCTAGTATTATAAGCATATCCCAAACTTTAAAGATCACTAAGCTTAAACTTCTCTCTCCTTATATATCTCAAAATATATTTCATAAACGTTTTAATTGCAACCTAGTGTTAGAAACAGAACTTCAAGTGAGTAGATTGAAGATCCACCATGACATGTTTGGCAAACAGCTATATGAAATGTGCAATCTATGCTTTTGATCTCATAAATCAATGTTAATAGCAGGAAAGTTTTCTGGTAAAATGTACAAAGTAACAAGAAGCCAGGAACCAAGAAAATTACTAATGCTAATAAGGATAACCAAAAAAGAATAAAGACCAACTATGTATGAGACACAGACACAGATTATCGCCAGAAACATGTAAGAGTAAGTGCTTCAACACTGAGTAAAAATGTTTACTGTCAACAATCAGATCTGGTAACAAACTAAAGAAACCACATCATAGGACTACAATAAATACCCATATATATACTAAATATATATTTAGTATAGCAATCCACATTCTATTTTACATTTCTATTCTACATTTTAACAACAAAAATGTGTTCAATATTTCATCAATATGTCTAACATCTAATATAAGTGTAGAGGAAAAGCTACAAGAAGTGTATGTTCTGGGAAGCCATTAGAAAACAAAACTATGGGGTTTCCCTGGTGGCGCAGTGGTTGACACTCCGCCTGCAGATGCAGGGGATGCGGGTTCGTGCCCCTGTCCAGGAAGATCCCACATGCCGCGGAGGGGCTGTGCCCGTGGGCCATGGCCGCTGAGCCTGCGCGTCCGGAGCCTGTGCTCCGTAACAGGAGAGGCCCGCATACCGCAAAAAGAAAAAAAAAAGAGAAAACAAAACTATGAGTAGTTGGTATTTTTTAAATACAGGTATATATATTTTTTAAACGTTAAAGACTTTCAATATACATGGTTTAAGAAAATAACAAGTTAAGTTCTACTTTAAAAAGAAAAAAACTATTATCAAATATCCTTTTGGGTATCTCAAGTATTTTCCTTCCATGGGTTCACATGATTATTTTATCATTAATCCCAATCTTTAGGTAGATTTGAGGATCAGGTAACAAAGATCCTCAGATTTCCCTACAAAGGGTTTCAACTCTTCAACAATACACTCACTGAAACACCTCCCATTTGATTAAAACTTCTGCTGAAAAATATGACACAACTAATGGTGATTAGATTCAAACCCGGGAAACAAACTCACATTGAAAGTATTCACCAAGATTGAAACTGTCACTATTAGTCAAAAGTAAAACCAATGTAAATTTTTTTCTTCTGCTTGTAAAGGGAGTATAATAAATTTTATTAAAGTTTATATAACATTAAAGCTTCTTACAGCTAATTAGAATAACAAAGAGAAAAGCTGAAAATATACTAAAGTTCCTTCAAGTAATTTACCCATATGAAACACTGAAAAATTCTGGACTAGTATAATAAAAATCCCAAAGGTCATGTACTCAGAAAAGAAAATTGGTTAACACTGGAAAACTTCACACACACACACACACACACACCCCTCAAATCAACAATTTTTTTTAAATATAAAGAAAAAATTTTAATGGCTAATAATGGCCTATGTTCCAACATAAATTAGGAAACAAAAAATAAGATGTACTTCAATAACTATTTTAGAACATTATCCTTTAAAAGGCAATAAACACTTTTCCTACCACAATAATCAAAGGCCAGTTACATAGAAAAAAACTACAATGCTCAGAACTCTGCAAAGATTAGGAGTTCGTAAAACATGTAAATGCCTGGTACACATAGTGGTGGCTCAATAAATATGTAGAATAAATGAATAAAAGACTACATGAAAACTGCCAGAATTAATAAATTTGAGGAAATTAAAAAGAAAAAAAAAAGCTTCATATGTATATTAATTCTTAGATTTAACCAGCCCTGCCCTTTGGGGAGAAATGAAAGCAAAGGAATCACTGGGGTGGTGTCTGTCTGCCCAGGTTACAAGTGCTGCCTGACAACTCAACAAGCAGTTTTTGAAAACTTGTTTCAAAACGTTGTAAGTAAATGAAAGACAGCTCAACAATCATTTTTTATTTTTTTAAGTAAAAATAAACTCTTCTGATCATCAAATGCATGCAGAAATAAGCATCACCATGAATGACATTACCTGCAGAAGTCACCTAAAAGAAATCTTCACTTCGGGTTATATATTGTTACATAAGCATTGAATTCAAAAGAATTCTTAGATTTTTCTATTTCCCAACTACTTTTCCCTCTTAAGCCATTTGGACCTCTGCCAATATAGATGGAAAAAATTCCTTTCATGAGGAAGGTGACTCCCAGGAGGAACCCACTGAAGTCCAACAGGGCAGGGTAACCTCCTATTTTCCATCTGAACCTCCAAGAGCTAACCCAGAATTGAACATATGGTCATTACTGAGCTGGGCACTGCAGGATACTTTCCAATACAGATTCACATGAGATCTTCCCACTCAGCTTTCAGGATAGCACTCAAAATGGCTGCAGGGGTGTGGCAGGCATGTCAAGGTATCTCTCATCCTGCTGATATCCAGTGAATATATGAAAATTTAGCAGGGAAAAATTCAATCATATCCCAACCTTAGGAAAATAAGCAGTTGTTTAAAAGGTAGTCTCTGCTATATTCTACAGATGAAAGAAAAAAAGAGACTATCTCTTCAGAAAACAGAAATAAATGCTATAATTACTAAGTTTTTGAAAACTGTACATTGACCTAATTACTCCAAGAGGTGATTAGCCAATTTGGAATTTTTTTCAAGCCTATGTGATTATATGAATAGTTACTGAAACACATCTAAATTATTTGTAGAAGAGCTAAACAAGCTGAAAGTCAAAAAACAACTTCATGTCTACAGTACTCTACAGGGAACCCTCAATACATTATGGGGAGAAAAAAGGATAAAAGATTACGTTACACCTTGACTTAAATGATTTAAAGCAATGATTTTCAAACTTTGGGTCTCAAGAGTCTTCTACACTCTTAAAAATTATTAAGGACCTGAAAGAACTTTGTTTTTGTGGGTTAATATTTTTATCAGCAGTTACTGTTTTAGAAGTCAAAACTGAGAAATCTTCAAAATATTAATTCACATAGAAATACCAATAAATCTATTAGTTGTTAACATTTTTTGGAAATTTTCTTTTAATGAAAAAGAAATTTAGCGACAGAAGAGTGGTACTCTTCTAAAAGATACCTTAGATTCTCTTATCTATAGATTCTCAGAATCCGCCTGCCAGGCTTCCCTGGTGGCGCAGTGGTTGCGAGCTCACCTGCAGATGCAGGGGACACGGGTTCCTGCCTCGGTCTGGGAAGATCCCATATGCCACGGAGCGGATAGGCCCGTGAGCCATGGCCGCTGAGCCTGTGCATCCGGAGCCTGTGCTCCACAACGGGAGAGGCCACAACAGTGAGAGGCCCGCATACCACAAAAAAAAAAAAAAAAAAAAAAAAAAGAATCCGCCTGCCAATGCAGAGGACACAGGTTCGAGCCCTGGTCTGGGAGGATCCCACATGCAGTGGAGCAGCTAAGCCCATGCACCACAACTATTGAGCCCGCATGCTGCAACTACTGAAGCCCGAGCACCTGGAGCCCGTGCTCCACAACAAGCCCACGTGCCGCAACTAGAGAAAGCCTGCACGCAGCAACAGAGACCCAACGCAGCCAAAAATAAATAAATAATTTTTTTAAAAAAGAAAATAAACTCCAGTTTCACACATATATGTAGCTGGAAAGGTAGGCATATTTTAATATTGTTTTCAGTAATTATAGATATTCTTTGATACTTCACCAAAACTTGACAAGTGGTAGTTTCTTAACCATAAGTTGCAATGTGAAATCTAAAACTGTATCAATCAACTTCTCATGCTCTGCTAGATTAAAATCCATTGGCCTATCTTGCACTGAGTGAATTTTTAATATCCAATCAAGATTTTGTTGACCTTATGTACTGGTAATTCAGAACAATGGTTCACTGAGCTATGCAGATCTTCCAAACACTTACACTTATTTTTGAATTACATTATTTAACATCACCACTCATCTTATCAGAAAAGTTTCACCAATAAAGCCTCTTCAGAAAAGAACTGGGAAGATGTCAAGCTTATGGTGGTGGACATAAGTTTTCCAAAATTCTAATTTTTGCTGGAAACTCAAATTTGTCCACTGGCAATAAAAACTTTTAGTTGTTTCCCTTGAAGTGAGAGGTTCACCTGTTCATGTTAGAAAAATGTCTGCTAAACACCCATGTCTGAATAACCACAGTTCGTACATCAGTTTTTTCAAGTAAAAAGGGTATCCTATGTAAAAAGCAACTAGTTTAGCTTGCAACTCAATCACACAAGTGACTGAGGCAACCTTTTCTCGAGGCAACCTTGAGATAGTATATGTGCTTTACATGTCCTTATTTTATCAAGTTAAAAGGAAGTGTACTCAAAGACTGAAATGAAACAAAATTACTCCAGTTTTTATGGAGTCATCAAAGAGATTCTTAAGTGAAAGTATCCTTGTTCTTTTAATTGCAAATGCACAGCAGTGGCTACTAGTACAGTCTGCTACCCATGCAGCTTGATTTGTGTTAAAATGCCAGCAGCTTTACCCATCATCACTTTTGCAAATGCCAAAAACAGTGAAAAAGTGGGGAAAAAAAATCCTAGTATTAGTATGGAAAGAGTTTTGACCTTACAGACCCCCTGAAAGTGCCTCAGAAGACACCAGGAATCTACAGAGCATACTTTAAGAACTTCTGGTCTAACACAGTATTTCCCACACTCAGGAATCCCTATGTAAAGGGGAGAGGTGTCAAGCTAACAGGATTCTAAAGACAGTTCCACCCCCAAACACAACATCTACAAATTGGCTACCACTGTATGTGTTTATTTTGAATTCCCATATTAGATTCCATTTGAAGAAATGGTTAACTCTACAGCCAAAACAGTGCAAAAACCATAGACGTTCCTAATTCAAACTATCCTACAAGGTCTACGTGCTTGAGTAAAGTCACACAGAGGCAATCATACCTTGTCTATCAGATCACGGTTGACACAGTTGGGCAACTGCTGGAGAAAAGCATCTACTATGAGCTTGAGATGAGATCCAGTGCTGGCTTCTTCATCCTCTTGTTCTAATATGAAATTGGTTTTTAAACAGGTTTAAATATATATATATACATAGACAATGTAAGAATAAAAACATCCAGTAAGAAGTTATCTGGGGCATAGATAATCTAGAGCACTTTTCTTACTCATGAAAAAATGAAGCATTTTTTGAGGTATTACCCTAGAAAGTGTGGGTATCTTTAGAATCATAACCCAAAATCACTACTGTCTTTCAGATATCAACTATAAAAAGGCAAACTTTTACATGAGAAGTCATAAGTTGCATGTAGTTTTATAGTAGATCTGCTATTTTTATCTGTCACGCAACCCTTCTCCCATGTCTTCAATTAACAGTACGATCATCGCTTGCCCTCGAAGGCAATCCATGGGATTCTGATGAGGAAGGGTGATGCCCAAGCACAGACACCACCACTCCTCTCGGCCACAGGCAAGCATGACACAGGACTAGCCAAGTCCTTCCATGAGGCTTATACACAGACAGTGGAAGACAAGCCCTCTTTTCTTCTGATGTTACTAACTGGTTTGAGCCAAGGGTAGCCTCTAGCCATGCCTCCCTCCCTTCATGACATGGATAAACAGAATCTGCAGTAGGAAACAATGAAGCCCATAGAGAGAAAGCAATACTGACAGAAGGTATCTTTCTAATAAAGAATCCTAACTAATAAAGAAACTTGATGGGAAGTATTCAGGAAATAATTAACAATGTGATATTTTTATTACTAAATATAAAACATTACTCAGTTATAAAGACATAAAATTACCACAGATGAACTGATATACTAATTGTCTTTTTATCTCTCAACTTTCAAATACACTTATGTTACGACTGTAAAGATTACATCAGAATTAATACATTAAGGACAATGCTAGCAAGTAGAGAAGTATAAGAAATACTATTAAGATTCAGATTATCACTAAAGTTTGTAGTCACATAATACAGGACATGTAGTATTTCTGTTCCAAATCAAATTCTAAAAAAGTGATGGCCTAGAAACAACAGGAAAACAAGGAATAAAAGAGTAAAGACCCATATTCTCAGGCAAGGGCTTTGTGTAGAAACACTAATCAAAACTTGGGAATTCCCCAGTGGTCCAGTGGTTAGGACTCTGTGCTCTCACTGCCGAGGGCCTGGGTTCAATCGCTGGTCAGGGAACTAACATCCCACAAGTTACAGAGTGTGGCCAGAAATAAATAAAATAAAACAGACATTTAAAGAAAAAAACCAACTAGTCAAAAGTTTAAATTTTTGGCAAAAGTGTTTACCTTGCTCATCAAGAAGTTTCTTTGTAAGATCTTCAGCTTCATCTCCACCCTCTAGCTCCAAAGTGTCATCATTAATCTCTAGGTTCTCCAACTCAAGCTCCAAATCATCAGGGCTTGATACCTCCTTATTATCCTTTGGTTCCTTTGCCTCTGTTTGAAATCAAAGAATCAGTACCTCTGAATTAAAAGTCATATTGAAATCCTGCAGCAAAAAACACAAATACTCACAAAATCTGCATCGTTTGTCTTAGAATCTACATTTATAGATGTAGAAAGAAATTTGATATATTCAGATTTTTTTTAATATATTATGCTCATTGAGAACAAAGACCATAACTTCTTTGATTCTGTATGCCATCTGTTCACTGAAGAAATGAACAGATGGATGGATTGATGAATTGATGAATGGAGACATACATGGCATGAGGATCTGTGGTAAAGATGAGGGGAAGATAAAGCTGATTAGCTAAAGTGGACTCAAATTAATTCAGATGTCCATATTATTCTGTCATTCATTTAATCTATTGACTCAATGTTTGTATTACAAAACTAGTAAATAAAAAAAAATTTTTACAAATATTATTTTGAAACTAATCTTTATAGCACTTTAATATAAAAAAATTTGTCCTCCAGCATTTACCTTTGTAATCATCCTTGTTGGACTCTTTATTCTGACAACTTTTTTCATTATCTTTAAACAAGATGGCTGGAACAAAAGCTTTCAAATCAATGAGGTTCTCATAAAAATTCCGAGCATCTTCATCTTCCCATATACCACCTTCCAAGTCATATTCTCCAGGTTTACCAGGCGTAAATATATCAATTCCAGGCCCATGCTCTACAATAAAATAAATCACAAGGAATTAAAACCAATGAACCTTGAATGTTTTGATTAACAGACGCTTCTTCAATCCACAAGCACTCTGGACTGTTCATGTAACCATCTTTACCAGAAAATCACAAACTGTGTTTTAAGTAGAGCTCTAAACCAGGACAGACAAGAGGAAAGCGTAGGATAAAGATGCTTTTCTGGGCTTCCCTGGTGGCGCAGTGGTTGAGAATCTGCCTGCCGATGCAGGGGACACGGGTTCGTGCCCCGGTGCGGAAAGATCCCACATGCCGCGGAGCGGCTGAGCCTGTGAGCCATGGCCGCTGAGCCTGCGCGTCCGGAGCCTGTGCTCCGCAACGGGAGAGGCCACAACAGTGAGAGGCCCGCGTACCACACACACACACACACACACACACACACACACACAAAGATGCTTTTCTCTTCAATGTTTTAAGCAACTGATATGAGATTAAGTAGCCATTTAATATATTAGGCCCACCTTCATAAAACTTAAAACCAATATAAGAAATATATAGGCCTGGTCATTCCTAAACATCCAGCTTAAAGTCCCACCTCCCCTATGAAGCATTTTTTTAAGACTCGCAACCCTCTGTACAATTTATATCATAACTATCATCACAAGTTTATGGTTTATCTTACCATAAACCCTTAAGAAGCAACACTCCTTTTCGTATCTTATCTTTTTTTGTGTGTGTGGTACGCGGGCCTCTCACTGTTGCGGCCTCTCCCGTTGCGAAGCACAGGCTCCGGACGCACAGGCCCAGCGGCCATGGCTCACGGGCCCAGCCGCTCCGCGGCATGTGGGATCTTCCCGGACCGGGGCACGAACCCGTGTCCCCTGCATCGGCAGGCGGATTCTCAACCACTGCGCCACCAGGGAAGCCCTTAGTATCTTATCTTAAACTCTTAAGAAGCAACCCTCCTTAAAAAAAAAAAAATTAAAAAATAGAAGCAACCCTCCTTTTGGTATTAACTTGGTATATAAGACAGATTGCCATAAATGGTCAATTGATAAATAACTGGAAAGGAAAGGAAGGAATGATGAAGAAATATATAGATATTTCAGTAGAGAGTGGAAAACCATGTATAACACACACACACACACACACACACAGAGTCTACCTTACAACTACACTTTCTTAAACTCAACATTAAAAGTAACTAATTTCCTGCTTCATGATCATGAGACCATTCATGATTTTATCTATCCTCACTGTGCATCTCTCCAAACTAGAGAATGATCCTGCAGATTAAAATTCATCCTGAGGGGTTCCTTGGTGGTGCAGGGGTTAAGAATCCTCCTGCCAATGCAGGAGACAAGGGTTCGAGCCCTGGTCGGGAAGATCCCACATGCCGAGGAGCAACTAAGCCCGTGCACCACAACTACTGAGCCTGTGCTCTAAAGCCCGCATGCCACAACGACTGAAACCCATGCACCTAGAGCCCATGCTCTGCTCCGCAACAAGAGAAGCCACCGCAATGAGAAGCCTGTGCACCACAAGGAAGAGTAGCTCCTGCTCGCCGCAACTAGAGAAAAGCCCACGAGCAGCAACGAAGACCCAATGCAGCCAAAAATTAATCAATTAGTTAACTGATTTTTTAAAAAAGAATCTAACAGAGCAGAAACCAGAATTAAAAACAAAACAAAAATTCCTGAAAGGGACTTCCCTGATGGCACAGTGGTTAAGAATCTGCCTGCCAATGCAGGAGACACAGGTTCAAGCCCTGGTCCGGGATGATCCCACATGCTGCGGAGCAACTAAGCCTGTGCACCACAACTACTAAGCCTGCTCTCTGGAGCCTGCAAGCCACAACTACTGAAGCCCGTGTGCCTAGAGTCTGTGCTCTGCAACAAGAGAAACCACTGCAATAAGAAGCCCGCACACCGCAATGAAGGGTAGCTCCCGCTCCCCACAACCACAAAGCCTGCGCGTAGCAACAAAGACCCAACGAAGCCATAAATAAATAAATAAATAAATAAATAAATTTATTTTAAATAAAAAATAAAAATGATGGCAGAACTTTGTCAACTTTGTTACACAGCATTTACATTTACATTGTAGAAGGTATTAAAAGTAATCTATGTGATGATTTAAAGTTTTGGGGAGGATGTGTGCAGGTTATATGCAAATACTAAGCCATTTTATATGAGGGACTTGAGCATCGTTGGAGGTCCTGGAACCAATCCCCTGCAGATACCACGGAAGGACCATAAATGTATTCACAGTATACAACAGGTATTTTCTTATTGAGGATGTAAAATACAAAATACCTTCCTGTATTATAAAAGGCCGCTTTACAAATATTTCACTCTTAAGATTTTTAAGTAAATAGGATTTTCGGACAGTTTTAAGATTAATAATGTATTAACATTTATCTACCGAAAGTAATTTTTCAAGTAGTTGGTGTGATATGTTAGAATAGTATATTAGGAGCCTTACCAAAAAGGAAGTTTAAAACACCTTCGAAATAATATGGAAAGTAACTCATCTTACAAAATGATAAACAATTTATCTTATAAAACTACAAAGTAGGCTTTAGTTCTAAGTAACAATTTAAGATAATATACCATTCAAAACAACTAAATTACAAATAAAAATAAGCACAGAAATATTAGTATCCCAAATGTCCAATTCACCTTATTACCTGTCCAAGAAATAAAGTAAATCTTTCTGTAGCTCCAAGTATAGTTTAAGACAGGCCCCTGTTAGACACGATCTAAGGATATCTATTACAAAAGAACCTGAAGGGACTTCCCTGGTGGGGCAGTGGTTAAGAATCCACCTGCCAATGCAGGGGACACAGGTTCAAGCCCTGGTCCAGGAAGATCCTACATGCCGCGGAGCAACTAAGCCTGCACACCACAACTACTGAGCCTGTGCTCTAGAGCCTGTGAGCCACAACTACTGAGCCCACGCACTGCAACTACTGAAGGCTGTGCACCTAGAGCCCCTGCTCCACAACAAGAGAAGCCACTGCGATGAGAAGCCTATGCACCACAATGAAGAGTAGCTCCTGCTCACTGCAACTAGAGAAAGCCCACGCACAGCAATGAAGACCCAACGCAGCCAAAAATTAAATAAATAAGTAAATTTATTATTAAAAAAGAAAAGAACCTGAAGAAATTCATCATATCATCATATGAGTTAATTATTATTCTCTAAGTGCAAAGCCTTTTCCATTCAGAAAAGCATTTTAAGTAGATTTTCAATGTTCTTATTAGGTCTTAATACTACTTCATCATTTAAAAAATTTTAAAGACATTTCAAAACATCCATTTCAATATTACACATCTGAGAAGACTAAGATATAAGTGATTAGTACTTACTAAAAAATATCACAATGTTTGTTTTTAAGGATATCTTACCTTCTGGTGTTGGTTTGTCTTGAGGAAGATCTGGCATATTTTCATCCAAAAGGTCTGCTAAGGATTGAGAATTTGCCAGCAGCTTCTGATAAGACATAGCAAATTCCTCATACTGTTTATGTCTATCTTCGCTTAGCTCCCCTTTAGAATGTAGAATACGCCTATAAACAAATGATGAAATAATCTGATAATGTTATCAAAATAGATGGGATCATGTATTATTACATTGGGAATGTTCCATAAAATTTGACTTTATCACACAAGCTTATTAACACAATCTTCTTTAACAACTTATTTTTTATACTTAACTTTCAAGACATATCTGAAATTAAAACTTGTACATCAAATTCACCTAAACAATTAAAATTTTTTAAACAATTAAATTTTCACATTGGTTCTTCAGAAAACATGAAGTGTGATTAACAATTATGCTTGCAGAAATATAAAATTCAACAGTATGCCACTAATTTTTAGTATTTTGTTACAGCCATATTCCCGTCAGACATACAAGTTGGCTTTCAGAAACAGCACGTTATAGAAAGAATCAGTAACTTTAAACATTTCACAATGATTTGATCCGAGATTATCCTGAAAAAGCCTACATCTTCCATGTAGTCAATTCTCAAGCTACTGTGCAAGCACTAGTTATTTATCCATTTAACAAATACGAACTGAGCAAACCCACTTAATCAAGGCCAGGCTGCCCTGAGAAGCAGAGGACACAAGTACTCCTGCACTCTGCAAACAGTTCACTAATAAGCCACCCATAATTAGAAATGTAAAAGTGATGAAAACTTTCAAATTGTATAAAGTAAAAATTTTACTGTAGTAGTTTAGATGGTTGAAATGTCTATAGCTGGAGCCAATTTTTCTACAACTAAATATTTATGTAGTAGTGTAACATCTGAAATTTATAAACCTTAATACAAATACAATATGGATTTCAAAAAGTCAATTATAAATTGTAAATTAAGTCATTTTCAAAAGTAATATTTAAAAGTATTTTTTATTCCTTGTTTTGAGTTTCCTTATGAACAGTGAATAAAATGAGAAGAGTTTTTTGTGTGTTATCTCCTTAAAAGTTATAGAAAATGAAGTAGAAAATCCATGCCTACACTTATTTAGCCCTGCTTACTTGGAACAATTTCCAAAGTTTCCCATCTTATCCCATTCTTATCCACAGAAACTTTTGTTTAAATGCTACAATATTCCAAATACCAACATTTTCTATTTTTAGGAATAGCAGTTCCCATTTACAAGCACAAGATAGATCAATAAAAAGATCAATTATTATTCATTAAATCCAATTCTTTTTTTCCCCAAATCTGGCCTATTAGGATCTAAAGTGAGAATTTTTCACTCATTTTCTTGTGATTTAAATACACATTAGACAATATCGTTCTACAAATAGATAAAATGCCAAGATAGTTTAACCATAATAATCCAGGCTAAAAAGTATTCTTCTAACAACACTGTCATTAAAGAAGTTTCTTTCTCTCTTCAAACATATATTTCAGACTAACTTTATAGGCAAAAACAAAGTTTCTTTCAGTAAGTTTTATGAATGAATTTTTAAAATTAAAGCAAAAACCCAAGCATTTAAAAATATTCAAGCCATGAAAGAAATGACTGACATTACTTTAAATGAGCTTGTTAGAACTTTTAATTAGAAGTCACGTCATTTTTGAAGTTAAAAAAGCCATTAAAATTAAATAATTTGAATAAATAATACTCAAAGGCAGGCTACTCTAAAATGTTCTACAATTATTAGGAAAAATGTTAATTAATAAAAACTTGAGTTTATTCAGAAACAAATTATGTTAAAAGGGATAATAGTTCCAAGGGATTTCAAAACCTCTAATGACAACTAACATGCAAAATTATTTCAGCTTGAAACGAAATTGGAAAATATCTCAAAATACCATGAACCTGGAACTTTATTTCTCTAACAAGTTGACTTTCTGGTCATCTGAAGAACATACACCCAGTTTAGGTTATACAATATTCACTAAGGATTTATGACATACAAGCTGTAGCAAGGTGGTGACTATTTTATCAGAACAGAAAATGAACTCTTTTTTCCAGTATCAACTTCACTTTCAGACTTTTGCCTGGCACTTTGCATGGGTAAATTAAAAGTGATTGAATTCTATGAGGGGTCCCTTTGTATGCATTCAGTTCCTTTCCATTTCTCCTGGAACCAGTTAAAACTTTGAAGCTTCAGAGATACTCCCTAGTCCTCCCAAAACCTCAATTCCACGATTAAACTTTTAACAGTACTAATTTACCTAACTACTTAATTTACAAGTGTTTAGGTTACTGTCTAATGAGAATAGTGGGGGGGGGGGGGGTCAGATTTTGGTTGACTGGTTTTCTAATCAATCTTATACTACGCACTCAGAAAGCAGTACAGGATACCAATGAAATGCATTAGAAGAGTTCTGTTATACACAAAACTTATATAGTCATATATATTTTTTCCTTGACCATTTATTTAATATACATCTCCTAAACATCTGACTAATCCTGTAGCATGTAATAGACTACAGACTTCAAGCAAAGAAAGAACCCATCACAGGTACCTGAAAATTCTAAATCCCTAGTCATTTAGAGGTTCTAATGAAATTTAAATGAAACAGTTTCTAGTTAATGTACTATATAAGTCAGTTTTTATAAGTTTATGAAGTCCATATGGAAGTTTTCCAGTCTGATTAAATTTTAGACCTGTATGAGGGAACTAAATATACACAGCACCTTTGACCAGAGTACCTTTTCTGTACATCAGTATAAATCTTACCAAAATTTCTTATGTACATTCCATGGGAATATATCACTAAGCAAAATCAAGCTGAAGATATGATTCATCACATATCACTTTAATTACAATCTCTTCAGAAACACATCTATTACACAAAGCTTCTTCGAAGCCATTATTCTGAGACTGTCATAAACCAGAGGTCAGCAAACTTTTTTCTGCAAAGCGCCAGATAATAATTACTTTAAGCTTTGCAGACCATATAGTCTTTGTTGCAACTACTCAACTCTGCTGATATAGCACAAAAGCAGCCACAGACAATATGTAAACAAATGAGTGTGACTACGTTCCAACAAAACTTTATTTATGGACACTGAGGTCTGAACGTCATATAGTTTTACTATTTCACAAAATGTTCTTCTTTCGATTTTTTTGAACCATGTAAAAAGGTAAAGACCATTCTTAGCTCACCGGCTGTACAAAAACGAGTGGTGGGCCTAATGTGGCCTGCAGGCCATAGTTTGCCAATCCCCCTAACTGGAGATAACTGAGTATCACTCTTAAATATATTATAAACAAGTTCATTCTCTCTCCTGGTATCACTGAATGATAGGGAGGAAATGGTAACATAAAGATATGAAAAGTAAGCAATGAAAACAAAACGAATTCCAAGTCTTATTCACTGTAATAAAAAAATAAGAAAGTAGACCTCCTTCACCCAAAATATGAGATATCACTATCTGGGAGGACCCCCTAAAGTACATCAATCCTTGATTTCTGGAGTGTTTTTTATATTACATTTAATATTTAATTTAACTTAATATTATAAAACTGACAGAAAATTTCAAATAGTCCATTCTGGAATCAAGCATTATATCTCATAAATAAGAAAAGCCACAGATGCCTCAAAAAATTCTAGTATTGAGACATTCGGTTTTCTTTTTTTTCCATTTTTTTCATTTTTATTGTTATTGCCTGACTTTCTTGCTATTTCTTTTATTTTGTATAGTGTTTATTCTGTTGTTTTGTATTGTTTTAAAAAATGAATTTTTAAAATAACCCATGAAAGTTTAAGAAGTTTAACATACAAATTTTCAAAATCATAAAAAGGCACAAAGAGAAATTCTCATTCAAAACCTTTCTGAAGGATTGAACAGGCAATATACTATTAATGGTGAACTAACATTTACTGAATACTTACAATGTGCCAGATACTGTTGTTATTAAATGCTTTTACACATATGAGTTCACTGCACTGTTCACGTGTACTTCAGAGGTAGAGTGCTACTGTTATCCCATTTTACAGAAGAGAAAACCAAAGCACAGAGATGTGAGGTAACTTGCCCAAAGTTACAGAATGAGTAAATGACATCTAAAACTTGAACCCAAGCAGTCTGGCTCCAAAGTCCATTCTCGTAACTACTGGATTATACTGCCTCTCAAATAAAATTAAAATTATCCACTTGGTACCTTATTTTGAATTAGGATGTCTCTCAAATGCATATATCAAAGGCAAGCCTTCCCACATTGAGGCTCTCGTTTTATATTCTCTTTTGGGTCCTTCTTTTGTTTGGATTTGACTTTGTAAATCCTGAGTAGCTAATAAGTTTACTAGACACCTTAAAAATAAGTACTAGGACTTCCCTGGTGGCACAGTGGTTAAGAATCTGCCTGCCAATGCAAGGCACCCAGGTTCGAGCCCTGGTATGGGAAGATCCCACATGCCACAGAACAACTAAGCCCATGCACCACAACTACTGAGCCTGAGCTCTAGAGCCCACAAGCCACAGCTACTGAGCCACGGGCCACAACTACTGAAGCCTGCGCACCTAGAGCTCGTGCTCCGCAACAAGAGAAACCACCACAATGAGACGCCCACGCACCCCAACCAAGAGTAGCCCCCGCTCACCGCAACTAAAGAAAGCCCACGCACAGCAACGAAGACCCAACACAGCCAAAAATAAAAAACAAAAAAAACTAAAAAAGAGTAGCCCTCGCTCGTCACAACTAGAGAAAGCCCACGCACAGCAACAAAGACCCAACACAGAAAAAAATAAATAATTAATTTTAAAAATATATAACATTAAAAATAATAATAAAAAAATAAGTACTAAATGCAGATGAAAATGAGTACTATAGAAGATGTGAAAAATACAGAATGAAAAGGTAGGAAAGAACCTGATTCTATCATCTGCTATCCAAGTCACATTGGGCAAGCTCTTTAATCCCTAAATCGGATCTATCACCTTCAAAATACAGGTATTTCTTTCAAGGGTACTGTGAGGATCAACTGAAATCATACATCTGATGCACTATATCAATGTAAAACAGTATTCTCGTGAAAAAAAAAAAAAAGTCAGAGCTCACTGCAGAAAATGCAAGAACTTCAATGCCAAGTATTATTTTGATCTTCTATTAGCCAAGTTAAAAAAGAAAAAAATCTTGAAAAGACCACAGAAAATCCATTTTAGCTTTGTTCTTACGGAGTCATGCAAAACAACATAGAACACATGGCCAAATCTTGAAAAAATAACCATGAAGCAGACCCATGAAAAACTACTAGGTTTCACTTTTCATCTCCTTTAGCACTCTGTCAAATTCTCATGAGAACTTAAATTTTCTTGTGGTTTCATTTTAGAATTTGGTTATAGATGTTGTACAATCTTATATGAAAAGAGACTAGAGCAATGGTTAAGCATAACTGTACCCAAAGATTTATTAACCAACTATGTCAAAGTCATTGACTCAGAATTGGAAAATATCTGGAAGGAGGTAACAATTTTGAAGCACTTATAAAATTGTTAAAGCCTCTGTAAGTCTAAAGCACAGTGATATAACATTTTAATAGTGCTTAAATATTACTACACAATTTATTAAACAATCTCCCTGTAAAGGCAGGGTACAACTTATCTGGAAAGAATGTGAAAGGTAAAAGCAACACTATTTAATTTCAGGTTGATGTGCTTTCAGGTTTCAACACTATTAATAATGTCTCATGAATTTGCAATAATAAAAGAAACCTCTGGCGGGGGCAGGTGATGAATTGGGAGATTGGGATTGGTATATATACATTAATATGTATAAAATGGATAACTAATAAGAACCTGCTGTATAAAAAAAATAATAAAATTCAAAAATTAAAAAAAAAAAGAAACCTCCCTGGTTTTATTAACAAGGAAAAAGCCTACATTTTTCTTCCTTACTAAACTTTAAATCATTTACTGCTGTTGGACTGAGCATGCAATCATGAAGGTCATAATTCACCAGTACTGAAAAGAGAAACATACCCCAACTCCCACCAATTAAGGAGAAAAAAAAAGAAATTAAGACACTTCAGAATTATTCAAGCAAGAATTCTGCCTTAGTATCTGAATTCATGATTTCACTATACTGCTAGAAATGAACTGTTACATAATTAAGTTACATCTAATAAAATTAAATCATTTATTCATCCAATTTTTATTAAATGTCAAAAAAATACTAGGTTGTATTACCTTAATGAGGTTAGTATCTCAAAGTACAAAGCATTTCAAGTATAAAGAGCACTGAACATATAAAACAAAACTTAGCAAGAAGTAAAGCTATTAATTCTAAATTGGCAAATATTACTAAATGACCTTTTAAATGTGTAAATATTAATTTTAATTCCCCAGATCAATCACTTAACCAAATGCATTTTAAAAATAAGATTTTGTACTTAAAGTAGGAAAAGCTTATAGATTCAAATTTATCAGAATTCACCCAACGCTAGGGTCAATTGTATTGCTGGCTGACAGCTGTAAATCCCTCAGGGGGCTAGAAACAGAAGTAGCTATCTAAAATCTATCAGCTGAGATAACAGCTGAGATTTGATAGGTCACCGTCTTCATTCATTCATTACAGTGTTTTAAAGAAAACACCAGAGATTTTATTACTCTATTTTTTTAATTGGCTAAATAAATTTTTAAGATTTTAATGAGAACAGACTAACACTTCACAACCCCTAAGCACAGTGCCATCTCCCAAGTTAATTAAAATGACCAAGAGCATTTATAATCCATAGACTGAAAATATAGTCACTTTTTAAAAACCATCATTATTGAGATTGAATAAAGGCTTAAAGTATTCAACTATGTATGAGCATTAAATACTCACTAGCTTGGCACTTAGATTCTAGTATTATCATGCCTAAAAGAAACCTTACTGGGAAAAAACGATTGCCTATGGTTTATTCCTATGATACAGAAAAACTTCAAAACACCTACTGGATAATGACTGGGAGGGAGAAACTTCTGGAAACTGGTCATTTTAACTGTAACGTACCCTCTTAGAAGTAAGGAGACTAACATTAGGCCAAGTAGGGACTCTGTACTAACCAATTCCTCATGTCTTCTTTGCTCAGTCAGGCATTTAAATCCTCACTACAGAGGCTGCTCAAGTTGAAGCTATCCTAAAGCATGAGTGACTTATTAAGCTATACGCCAATTATTTTCTACATTGTGATTAAGATTCTCACATTCCCCTAAATTATTACATCGAATTGGACAGTCCCTATGATAAAATAACTGCTACCATGCTAAGGTCAATTTACACTTAGTAAATAACCTCCTCTAATAACCAACCATAGTTAATAGTTCTGTATTAAAATGAGTAAGTTTCTAGGAAAAGGCCACAAAGCTGTGCTCTCAACACAAGATCCTGTTCAAAATTTTCCTGCGTGACTTTAATAACAAAAAAAAAAAGGTCTGCTTATCTAATCTAAATGTGACCAATGCATAAGTACAATTAATAATATACACATCATTGGAACTTCCCTGGTGATCCAGTAGTTAGAACTCAGTGCTTTCACTGCCGTGGCCTGGGTTCGATTCCTTGTCAGGGAACTAAGATCCCATAAGCCACGCAGTGCAGCAAACACACACACATACACATCATTGATTACCATTAGGCTAACATAATATGCCAAAAGTATCTAAATACAGTTTCAACGAGCTAAGTCTGTATTAGGTATAAAAAAATTATTTCACTAGTTCAAGGTGAAGAACTGGCTGGGCAGCAGTTACTCTGAGAAATTAGTCTTTAGGTGTAACAAAAAGTCAAGACTGACAAGGCAGCTATAAAAACTAATGGAGGGGCTTTCCTGGTGGTGCAGTGGTTGGGAGTCCCCCTGCCGATGCAGGGGATGCGGGTTCGTGCCGCGGTCCGGGAGGATCCCACATGAGAAGACCACACACTGCAACGAAGAGTAGCCCCCACTCACCGCAACTAGAAAAAGCCCATGAGCAGCAACAAATACCCAACGCAGCCAAAAATAAAATAAAATAAATAAATTTTAAAAAAGAAAGGTTAAATATGTGAGAATTATTAATAGAGGACCACTACTTCCTTTTCAACCCATTACTGGCTATACAGGTATATTTTGAAGTAGCCTCTTCAAAGTTTAAAACAGTCCTTGCAAGGGCTTCCCTGGTGGCACACTGGTTGAGAATCTGCCTGCCAATGCAACACACACAGGTTGAAGTCCTGGTCCGGGAAGATCCCACATGCCGTGGAGCAACTAAGCCCGTGCGCCACAACTACAGAGCCTGTGCTCTAGAGCCCGCGAGCCACAACTACTGAGCCTGCGTGCTGCAACTACTGAGGCCCGTGTGCCTGGAGCCCCTGCTCCGCAACAAGAGAAGCCACCACAATGAGAAGCCCACGCACCACAACAAAGAGTAGCCCCTGCTCGCCGCACTTAGAGAAACCCCGTGAGCAGCAACAAAGACCCAACACAGCCATAAATAAATAAATAAATAAATAAAAACAGTCCTTGCTATTCAAAAGCAAAAAAGGAGGATGCTTTTTTTTTTTTTAAAGAAACATTAAGGAGCACAACTGCCATCTTAAATTCTCACCTCTTAGTGATCTTCAGCCACCAAAGATTTATCCATATAGTCTCTGCACCTATCTTACCCCTGACCTAACTAAACTACTGGCATACACTATTGCAGTCTTTTCTGGTTGAGTCAATCACCTTCTAGTGGTAACTACTTAAACCAGTCAGTCCTCCCCAACTACAGGCTTATAGGAATAAGTGTTCTCCCCCATACATGCACTTTAAATAGTTGCAGAGTATCCAACCAAAGGCTACTGCTGTTGCCTCCTTTCTGTAGCCCTTCAGCCCTCCTCCAAATCCAACTCTCCATAAAGTTGACCTAATACCCACCAACTGCATCAACTTCTAGCTTGTTGATGCCTTCTAGGTACAGATGCTACACAGTAGTCTACAGTATCTTGTAACTGGCAAAGGTGGCCTAAATCAGGCACACACATTCCTTTAGAATTTTGAATGGATGTCCCCAGGAGAAAGACTCCCATAAATGCATAGTTGCACTTGAAGAATTTTTTCACAGCTACTTTGGTACACTATTTTCCAAATTTCTAATCTAAAATATCACTGATAATGAATGACTTGTTCTCTTAAAAAGTGAGTATCAACAGTGACATCAATAAACTAAAATACAAAACAATGAAAGCAAACCTGTTATAGAGCGGGAACAGCAAAACACACAGAAAAATAGCAGATAAGTTAAAGTGACAGAAAAAGAAAACTTATCCCTCAACATTAAGGAGTTTTTTAAATCACAGGAAGAAAACAGATCCACAAAGTAAAAATCACCACATACTTGCCAGATTTCTTTTAAAATCAGAAACAAAATCTATCGAAGACTCACATTTAAACATGAGTACTTAGATTGTTACACTGTGAAATTTTCCTGGAATGTTAAGAAATCACCTGCAATGAGCCCTTTTCCAAAAGTTCTTTCAGTGGCATGAAGACTTTAAAATTTTTAAAGTATGAGCTCCAAAATAAATTCTCATTTCTGAGAAACATTTGAAAATCACCTGTTTTGTCTCTCAGTATTCTGTAGCTCCCTGTGGTCCCTTTTCAGGTGTTTGGTCAAAGACGTAAAATATTCTTTTAAAAGATTCTGGAAAGGTTGCTGTTTCTCTGGACTAATTATCTCACTAGGAGGAAAACTCAAATTAAACTTCTCTGCAGCACTCTTTACTTTCCTTGGTACAAGTCCAGCAATATCATCTCCACAATGTCGACAAAAACTAATCACCACAGAAACATGGGTATGGGATTCCCGATCAGCATTAATAATATTTTTTAGCTGTTCATAGATTACGGAAAGACCTTCCTTGTCAGTGAAAATCCCAACTATTGTCAATTCTGCAATGAAACGCAAATCAGTTCTTAACTTGGTAATGTTAGGTGTTTTCTCTTCTTTCCTTGCTTCAAAATGTTTTTTCCAAACCTGAAGAAGTGATGGGGCAAAGTCGGCATAACGCTGGTGAAAGAGAGAGCATAAGTGCACAGCACAATTCACATCAGATATTTTTAGCTTTGCTTCTACAATAGAAGCTACAGCCTCTGCAATGTACTTGCTTAAATTTAGGCCATTAAAATCATGGGACAAGGAGTCTCTCTGTTGTTCCGTAATAGTTTTTAGTTTCTTGACAAAAGCGGTATTTTTCTTCAAACTTGAGTCTAGTCGGCTAAAGAAATTTTCCTCTGGTCGGTTGTCTGGAGCATTTTGGTTTTTGCTACGAAGTTCCTTCCTTAACTGATGTCGTTCCCAAGCCTCCTGATGAAGCTGAAGGGATTCCTCTTTCTCTCTATATAAAAAACAAACAAACACGTAAGTAAAATACCCTGTATATTTTGAAGCATCACTGATGAATCCTATAAGACTGAAAGCCAATGAAAAGGTGATCAGAAAAGCAACAGAATCCAAGAGGAACAAAAGATGCAAGAGGCCCTTTCACTACTAAAGACATCTGATTAATGACTTAAGATAATGAGAACCCATTCTACTGATAACACCAAAAGTGGCAGAGCAGAGGATTCTGAATAACTAGATTAAAAACCATTCTGCCAACTGGCAAGCTAAATGGATAAAACACTTTTATTTGTCAACTCTAACTCAATAAAGCTGAATAAAATAAATAAATGGATAAAACACATGATGCTTAATATGAGAAAACATAAAGTAATACGTTTGGGAAAGATAACCTAAAACAAATAAAAGCATTGGGAAAACAGAAAAACAAAAAATGTCCACAAAGAATATTTTAACTAAAGAATAAACATTATAAAAGAATGCATTAAAATGTTTTGAGATGTTAAGTACCATTTCTCCATACTTCAGCATTAAACAAACCTTTATTAATAAAAGTACTTGCTGGGCTTCCCTGGTGGCGCAGTGGTTGAGAGTCCGCCTGCCGATGCAGGGGACGCGGGTTCGTGCCCCGGTCCGGGAAGATCCCACGTGCCGCGGAGCGGCTGGGCCCGTGAGCCATGGCCGCTGAGCCTGCCCGTCCCGAGCCTGTGCTCCGCAACGGGAGAGGCCACGGCAGTGAGAGGCCCGCGTACCACAAAAAAAAAAAAAAAAAAAAAAAAAAAAAAAAAAAAAAAAAGTACTTGCTAGGTTTAGGTCTTAAAATTCAAGTGTAATTAAGAAAGCTTGTATAGGAACCAGAAGAACTATAGGATAAAAGCACTTTAATAAAAGGTTAACAGACTCAGTGTATCCTGAAAAGAATAATTAAAAACAAATCTACCTATGTTTCCACTAAAAAGATGGGACATGTTTAAACTATAGAAGCAGTAAAATAACTTGGGCAGGCGTGGGAGAGTGGAGACAATCTGACTTTGAGGTTTCTGAGATACCAAAATATGTAACTTTAAAATATAAGTTTCTGGGCTTCCCTGGTGGCTCAGTAGTTGAGAGTCCGCCTGCCGATGCAGGGGACACAGGTTCGTGCCCCGGTCTGGGAAGATCCCACATGCCGCGGAGCGGCTAGGCCCGTGAGCCATGGCCGCTGAGCCTGCGCATCCGGAGCCTGTGCTCCACAACGGGAGAGGCCACAACAGTGAGAGGCCCGCGTACCACAAAAATAATAATAATAATAATAATAAATATATACATATAAATTTCTAATAAAATAGATATTCATCTTTCTGAGATAACCATCCCTGAGCTACCCTATAATTCTATGATTTTTCCACTAACAGCCACAATATGTTAACAGAGAGTTGCGTCTACCACTGGGAACAGGGACATGTGAGTATCTCTTGGAAGCCTCCCAGCCACACAGAAACACAAGATTAGCAGTGAGAGTACACGTTAAGAAAGCATAACTCATTACGTATATGCACTCAAGAACTCCATTATCGTCTTTATTAGAAACACTTAGATATACAATGAATACACACACACACACACACACACACACACAACGTATTTATTTATTTATATTTATAAATTTACAGGTGAAATAATGTGATGCTTTAAAATACTCCAAAGGAAAAAAATGCATATTGTTAATGCTGGGTAGATGGGGAGGGGTGGTAGATCATTTCATTCTACTTTTTGCATCCTTGAATTTTTCCCAGTAAGAAATTGGGGTTTTGGTTGCTGTTGTTTTTTTAAGCTCTTTGTATAGGAGGGGTGAGAAAACAAAACTTACAGTGAAATTAAATAACCTTGTGAATTCTTTTTTTAAAACTAAAATAGAAAATAAGCAAGAAACTCTCAAGAATCATGGTTCTGAATATTCCAAAACAGGTCACTACTACTGCTTTTCAGACCCAAGGCTCCAGTTCCTCATTAAAAATAGAGGTACAAAAGAACTTTGGTAAGAAAGTAGGTAGCTGAGCTGTTCTAGAGATTCATGAAAATTCATGCTTGCAAACAGCTTTTTAAATTATATATATGAAGGGAGGAGCTCATGCACTATTCAACAACTGTCATTTCTGCTACATCCTGGTAGTCTTCCCATGAGAACTACCTCATTTTTCACCATTTCATTATATCACTTGCACAGATTTACATGGTTAAAAATAGATTTAGATAAAGGTAAGAATGGGAGGCATTATGGAATTGTACTTAAGGACAACAGTTTTAAAGTCAGCCCAGTATAGGTTCAAATCCCAGCTGCTCTACTACTTACTGTGACCTCAGGCAAGTCATTTAACCTCTTGAAGCTTCATTTTATTAATCCGTAAAATGAGGATCACAAAGCTTACTTCATTAGACTGCCTTGGAGACGTACTGATACAATCGTAGTGCCTGGCATATAATAAGAACTCAACAAATAGCAGCCATTTAGAACTAAAGATTTTCGGTAATTCCCTGGCATCCCAGTGGTTAGGGCTTGGCACTTTCACTGCCAGGGGCCGAGCTGGATCCGTGGTCAGGGAACTAAGATCCTGCAAGCCGCATGGCACGGCCAAAAAGAAAAAAACAAACTAAAGATTTTCAACTTAGAAAGATGGCATAAGGTACCATGAAAAAAAGCTTTTTTAAAAAACAAAAACAGCCCAGATTGGCCCACACCTCTAAAAATACTTATTAAAGATTACTATTATTTAATTTAAAGAATGAAAGCACTGTAAGCATGCCACTCGTCAGTAAAACTAACAGAACAAGTAAATTAAGATACTCCCAACTCTCAAGAAACTGCACCCTGGAAGTTTTATTTCAAATAATCATTGTTTTTCCAAAGCATTCCAATCTTCCCATTCCTGCACATCAATAGTTAGAATAAACGTTCTTACTTCAACTGGGCAGCCTCTTCTTCCTGCTGTCGTTTCGCCTGCTCTTCTTGCTTCTTTCTCTCTTCTTCATGCTTCTTTTTTTCTTCTTCCTCTTTTTTCTTTAATTCCTCCTCTGCCTTCACCTTTTCTTCTTCTTTTTTCTTGCGTTCCTTGTCTTCTTTTTTTCTCTTATCTTCTTCCAGTTTCTTTTTCTTATCTTCAGGGACCTTAATAACCTCCTTCTTGGCGGTAAGCTTGATCTCCTCTTTTGGTTTCTCCCTGCTGCTCACTGGTCGCCTTTCACTGCAGTCTTTTTCCTTGCTGTTTAGTAAAGATTCTTTTTCTTCCATACTTGCTGGCTTTTTACGCTCAGCTGGCATTATGTTACCCAAGACAATCTGTAAGAGTAAAAGAATGTCAGCACTGTAGACGCAGTGACGTTTATTAGTGACGTGACACTATTTTGTTAAGCAGAACATATTAATGCAACTTGGCAATTGTGAGAGATTAAATAAAATGCATGCAAAACGAATACTATTTCAGTGATAAAATTCCATATTCTATCATTATTAGTTATGCCTATGTCTAAGTATTTTTTTTCTTTTTACTTTTTATTAAGGAAATAATCAAACACAAACAGAAGTGGAGCGCAAAACATAAGGAACTCCATGTAACCATTCCCTAGATTCAACCACTGTCAACTTCAAAACAACATATTTAATCATAAATACTTCGGTATGTAACTGAGAACATTCTGAATCAGTTTTACCCCCCACATTTCACAGCCATTAAGAAATGCTGTGACACTACTTCATATAATATTCACTACAAGTATCTAAGTGGGAGCATAAACGAGCTCTTGCCTCCTATGAAGACTCATAAATTTCACCTCATTGCTCTAACCTTATCAAACTTTCAAATACAAAAACTGTTAACTATCCCAAACTGGACTAGACCTTTCATCTCTTTATTAGTATTAGTCAAAATTAGTTTATAAATAAACATAATCATGATTATAAAAAACTGTATATTCTCATCTATATCGGCCAATACAAGGGCCACCAGCCCATTGTTTCTCAGCCTCAGGACATCTTGGGCAAGACAATTCTCTGGATGGGAGGAGGGGGACGCTATCCTGTGCACTGCACAAAGTTTAAACGCAGCATCCCTGCCTTCTATCCAGTAGATGCCAGTAGTATCTCCTCAGTTCTAAAAACCAAAAATTACTCTGGACATCACCAAATGTCCCCTGAGGGGAAAATCACCACCAGTTGAAAACCACTGCACTAGTCACATGTGGCTACTTACACTGTAAATTAATTAAAATTAAACTGAATTTGAAATTCAGTTCTCCAGTCACTATCCATATTTCAAGTGCTCAACTCCACATGTGGCTAGTGGGTACGGACAGTGCAGATATAGAACATTTTCATCATCACAGAAAATTCTCTGGGATAGCACTGGTCTGTAGTACAGGCTCCATACAGTTAACTGGAAATAAACTCTGGAACAGAAAATGTATTCCCCAGCAAAATTCATGATTTTCTTTTCTAAAAATACATCTCTACTTAGAACTTAATGTCCTCATATAATTTCTTTTATGGACAGTACTTCATGTTTTAATTCCTAAATCATCTGAAAGTTGTACCCAAGAAAATCAAAATACTTTCCATTTAAGAAGTATAGAATTACTTAACTACCTAGTTTGTTTTTTTTTTAACAAGCTAAAGACAAACAGTACTCTTTAAGTATTTTCAAATATAGGTTTTAAGTTACATCAATAAAAACTAGGTTAGCAGAGAAAACATTTGCAATAATATTTTATAGACACAAAGCATTTATTTCAGCCCTCTAATAAAATATTACCACAGAAAGACAATCTAAGCCAATAGAAGCACTTTCAGTAATTTTTGGAGGCACATGCCATAGTCTGTACCTTCTCTCAGCCACCTTTTCCTTTCCCTTTTTCTGTTTTTACTCTTATTCTCCTCCACTTCCATGTTCTATGCATTTTTTTGGACAATGACACCCAAAGGCTTTAGTTAACACCATTGGTGGAACTTGAACAAAAAAAGGCTGTTAATCCTGTTTAAACAATCACTAAAATATATAAGAGCATAACTACATATTTATGTGGTAAGATACAGTTAATATTTATATTATCTGGAAAGTGTAGTCATCAATTTCTCATGCAGCTTCAATTAAATAACCACCTTTGCCCCAAAGCAAGCAAACTTTCAAAAGAGAGAATACTAATAGCTCCTACTCACTGGTACTGGAGTAAACATCTTACATACATTATCTCATTTGATACTAAAATCTTTATGAGGTGGGTATTACTTTCCCTATTTTATAAATGAGTAAATGGAGACCTGACCAGGTAACTTGACCAAGGCCTCCACAGCTAGTGACAGAACTGGAATCTGAACTCATACTCTTAACTAAAGTTATGAAGAACCTTTAGAATATGAAACTGTCAGCTGGAAAACTTGACAACAGATACTGACTACAACAAATCAGAATTACGTATCTCAAAGTAGAAAGAGTCCCTGATAATGGCTATGTAGTTTTCACATGATGTTTTAACTTCTGGCATATTCTATGCTAAAATATATGGGGACAGGTAATTCCTAGGTAACAAAATAATCTTACTTAGGAATATCTGTAATTCTATGCAAGAAATAATAATGTTTATACAGAATTTGTATTTTGTTGTAAAGCAGCAACAAGCAACATTTCAGCTGATACAAGGAAGTGTAGTTCTCAGAATATAAAAAAGAATGGCATCAAATTTTATAATTAATATCTCATCTATGAAGATGAAATTAGATATTAAGTTCTGTTAAAACACTAAGAAATTCACTTGGAATCTGAAAAATTCATAAAGGATCATCATTTATTAGCACAAGAGTCTGCCAAACTTTTGTGACTCTCCACAGTACTCAATTATTCAATAGATTTTTAAGTGCCTTCTACATCAAACTGTAGTAATCATTCATGAATAAAATTCTGCTCTAAAGCATGGCAAAACAGATTCTCAGTAAGACCCTAAGTCTTGGGAGTGGTATCTCCTTTGAATCATTTCATCCTTGTATTACAAACATATACCCAAAGTATACCTGGAACTCAATTTCAGTGAACAAAAAATACGATGGAAATCTAAAGCTTCATGTAAAGGTAGCAATGCAATATGTGAAAGTAATATGAGCTTTAAAGTCAGTCAGACTTTTAAGTTTGCATCCCAACTCTGCAAACTGCTAGCTATGGAAACTGGGCAATGTAACTTCTCTGAGTCTATTCATCAATAAAATGGAACTATTGCTAACTCTCTGGAATTACAGACTTCTTAAATTTCTAAACCAGTAGCAGCATGAGGGAGGCATTCAACAAATGTTTATTCTCTTTCACAGAGAACACTGAAAAGTTCATCCTAAAATGAGAGATTTTTCGAGTTAGGAGTACTAGATTTTACCTACACCAATTCTCAATCTTTACGTTGAGTGACCTGCCCTAGATTATACCACTTTAGTGGCTGGTTTGAAACTCTGTGTCCAGTGTTCTTTTCCACTATATGCCCTGACTCTAAGATTTAGAAAGACAAATAAAAGATACGAACAACGTGATTCAGATCAGTATGCCTTTGCCACATCAAGCATCAAACACTGAACTGTGTTAAATTATATTTAATGAAATGCTCGAATTTCTTTAAATTATTTTAATAAACTCATGCTTTAATAAACATCTATTTTACCTAAAATGTTTCATCAAATAAAAACTAAAACTTTAAAATAGATTCTATCTCAAAATAAGGTAAAAATTAGTGACCTTTTAATTGGATAGGATTAGCTCTTACAAGCTATTTTACTGAGTATAATTACATTCACACAGTCCTTAAAAGGAAGCCACGCTTTAAAACCACCTTCCTAGCTCCCAAAATAGTGTCTTGGCCCTTGGGCTGTATATTTTGTTTGGTTTTCTAAATATACGCTAAACTTCCAGAAGAAAGTAAAAACTACTTTACTGGCAAAACAGGTACTAGCAATGGCGTGTACGGGGAGAGTGCAGAGGAAGGGGTGTTTCCCTTTCAAAGATATTCCTTCGCAAACTACCATATGGACGATGTATGAAATCACAAAGAGACTGCTCTGAAAATACTCCAGAGTAAAAGAATGCTGTTTTTTCTTTTCATTCTCGGTTGTTCATTCAAAATGTTCTAAGGGCAGAACCGCACAGGGGCATTACCTCCCAGTCTTCAACTTTAAAGAACGTCCTCAGGATAAAGGACTCTTTCAAAGCTTTTACAAATTTCACCAGAGTTCAAAAACGATTTTCTCGAGGAGTTGTACAGTCCTCATCAACATGCAACAACTCTGCTAAAGGCGCAAAGTGAGTAATAGTTTTCCTCAGGTCTGAGGCATCACTGCGTGCAAGCCCCAAGGGAGCAAGGGAACTGACGGTTCGGTCCAGAGTGTCCCCTCAAGCCTGAAAGCTGGCTCTGCTTGGCCAACCTGGTGACCAAATACCCTGCGATCGTCCGGTTACTTCAACAGGGCCAACAAGAGAAGACCAGGAGGCCCGGCAGGAAAGCAAAGTGAGGAAGCACCAGCCCACGGGACTAAAAAACAAAGTACACCCACTAATGCCTGCCCCAATACACCCAAACCCCTTCCCCTACACCCTCGTCTCCCACAACCCCCCGCTCTTGCTCCACACGCCTCTGCCCGACACGCTTCCCCGCCACAGCTCCTCTTCCCACGCAGGTCCACGGTCACCTTCGCGCACCATCCCTGCCCCAACCCGAACTTCGCACCCCACACTCCCTCACCGACGGAGCCCGACACGCTCCGGCCGGTCTCCCCGCTCCACATCCTCCCACACACGCATCCTCCCCACTTACTCGCCCTCGCTTCCCTCCCAGCTCCCCGAGAGCTTTCCCCAACCTCCCCTCGCTCTCCTCCACACCCCCAAACCGCTGCAGCCCGTCACGGCGGGCTCCCCACCTCCGGCCCCGAGGCCCGGCCCGGGCATGTGGGGCAGGCACCCCCTCGACCGCCCCTCCTGCCTACCCCGGGCCAGGGGCTCCCGCGTTGATGGCAGCCTCCAGAGGAGAGGGGTGTGAGGAGGACGACGCCGGACCCTCGGTCCGGCTCCTGCTCACCACCCCCGGAGCGCTGGGGTGCGGAGGCGCCTCTTGGGTCCCCCAGGGAGTACGAGTCCAGGCCGGTGGCCCCCAGCCCCGCTTCCTCCCGATCGTTGGAGCGGAGAGGAAGGAGGTTCCCCGGGACTCACCTCGAGCCTGTTGTCAACATTAGCCCCGGGTTTCCCAGCACCAACTCCAGCGCTCGGGCTCTCCCCTCCCCTCCCCCCACCTAGCTCGCAGCCGAGGGCCCGCCTTCCCTCAGCTCCCCCTCCTCCCTCCGCCCGCCGGCCCTCCCGCCCGCCACTCACCAGCGCAGCCGGGTTGCGAGTGGGGGCGGGGCGGAGGGAGGTGGAAAGGAAGCAGGTATCCGTGCGATTGCCAGATCGAAAACAGCCCGGGGCTTCCTTCCGCCGGCATCCCCACGCGCTTAGCTTAGCTCCGGGGTGGGGGATCGCGAGTAAATACTCAGATACGTGCCACACACATAGCAACTGCTTCTAATTGCCCTCTCAATGAGAGGAGCGAATTTTTCAGACAGGCAGTCCTCAGGGCAGCCACAACCAGTACCTCTATCCAGGACCTCAAGGGAGGGGAGGAATGTTCCGAGGACCGGAGGCAGGAAGTGGATTGGTCGCCAGGAAAGGGAAAGCGCCTGAATTGGAGGTGCGCAAGCGCAGGCACTGAGGTGGGGGGGGAAGGTGAGGAAAGCGAGAATGGGGCGGGGCGGAGCTAACAGGAGGTGAGGAAGGGTGGTGGCACAGTAGGCGATTACGGAGCGCCATTAAGGACAAATTTAGCCACGTGATTCTCATGGGAGTTTCCTGGAGCTAACGTAAGGAAGAGGTCTAAGAAGGGAAAGTTTGATTGGACTAATTCCTGGGGTGAGGTTAAAGATTTAGGAAGTTGAAAACTGGAGAGGCTAAAGAATATGGCTGGTGTGCAAGGTACAAAGTGGTAAGGAACGGGTCTAGATTTAATAAAGTCCCGAGGGGGAATTTCCAGAAGCAGTTTTAGGTGTTCGACCTAAAAGTACCCCAGGGTGAAGAAGACCCAGGGCTTTTTTCATACAGATCTTAGAAAGTACCCTGTTCTAGCAAGAAACTTTTTAAAATTACAGTGGAATGACCTCCTGGAATTATTGAATGAAATCACCATGTTAAAAAATTGGCCAGTCTTACCATTTCTTCTGAAATGTGAGACCAAGTCAACTTTTAAAAATGGCTCAGCTTATCTAAACAACTTATTATCTAAACAACTTATTTTCTTTTAAATTGAGGAACTCGTGCATCTGGCCTCCGATTTTTATCAAAACGGTGCTTGGGTTTGCCAACAGAATCTGGGTGTTAAGTACAGGCCGGCGGCTTTGACTGATCAGGAGCCAAAGGAACAAAGGTGCGGAACTGGTCTTGATTCTTGCTTGATGTGCGGCGCCCCGCCCACAAAATAAGCTACTAGCAACCTCAAATCCTTGACGCAGGTGTAGGTTCACTTGTGTTCAGCTTTTGCCCTTTGCCTCTATTTACTGTTTTTTACTTACCATTTATTCTTGTTTTTTAAATTGTTGAGGTATAGTTGATTTACAATGTTATATAAGATTCGTGTGTACAACATAGTGATTCACAATTTTTAAAAGATTGTATTCCATTAATAACTATTACAAAATGTTGGCCGTATTCCCTGTGCTGTACAATATATCCTTGTAACTTATTTATTGTACATAGAATTTATACCTCTTAATCCCTTACCCCTACTTTGCCCCTCCCCCTGGCCCCCCTTGCCCTACTGGTAACCACTAGTTTGTTCTCTGTATCTGTGAGTCTGTTTCTCTTTTGTTATATTCACTAGTTTGTTTTCTTTTTTAGGTTCCACATACAAGTGATAACCTACAGTATTTGTCCTTCTCTGTTTGTCTTATTTCACTCAGCATAAAACCCTCCAAGTCCATTGTGTTTTTGCAAATGGCAAAATTTCGTTCTTTTTTTTATGGCTGAGTAGTATTCCATTGTATGTATATAACACATCTTTCTCCAATCATCTGTTGGTGGCAACCAATTAGGTTGCTTCCACTTACCACTTATTCCTAGCACACAAGTTGTGCTTCCAAACTGGGTGTTGATGCCTCCTGTACGTAGAAAAAAAAAACTACCAATAGGCCCATCATTTAAAGGGTAGTAAAAGAGAAAAAGACTGCTATTTTGTACCATTGATGAACAACTGTGAGAGAAGTATCCTAAAACACCATACTAGCAATAGCCACCAAATTCTCATCAAAATTTTCTTTTTCTCATTTTGTCTGATTATCTTAAGAAGAGTCACCTATGCTGCTGATAAATCCTTCTCCTCAGTCCTTTGCCTATCATTAGGTGTTAAAAAGAAATCATGTGAATACAGGGATCAAAAAAGGAGAGCATTTTATCAAGCATTTGCCATTTTACATTTGTTATTTTAATAATCACAATAATCCTATAGGTAAGTATAGAAACTGAGTCACAGAAATATTAAGTAATTTATTCAAGATCACAAAACTAGTAAATATATTATCTACTATCATACTGAACACTAACTCCAAAGCTCAAGCTCTTTTTGCTATATCCCACTGCCTTAATGCACATTTTTACATAGACTGAAAAATGCTGCCAATCATTTTCTTTCCAAAGGAAGATGTCAAGCAAGCCACAGAAAACCTTCTTATGTGGGGATATCGTTGAATCTCTGACTGGAAAGAATACCTTGCCCTGAAGAAGCCATCATTTTTGCATTCTGATAATAATTCAAACTTCACTATTTCCCGAAACTACATTATATTAAGCATTAAGTGTTTATCTAGATATTTCATTATTTGAGAAAATTCTCAGAAATATCCATTCTTCTCCTTTTTGCCTGCTTCACTTGACAGATTATACTACATGAAAAAAGAGGGGGGGCTTCCCTGGTGGTGCAGTGGTTGAGAGTCCGCCTGCAGATGCAGGAGACGCGGGTTCGTGCCCTGGTCCGGGAGGATCCCGCATGCCGCGGAGCGGCTGGGCCCGTGAGCCATGGCCGCTGAGCCTGCGCGTCCGCAGCCTGTGCTCCGCAATGGGAGAGGCCACAACAGTGAGAGGCCCGCATACCGAAAAAAAAAAAAAAAAAAAAAAGAGGGGAATTCCCTGACAGTCTGGTGGTTAGGACTCCACACTTCACTGCTGAGGGCCCAGGTTCAATCCCTAGCTGGGAACTAAGATTCCCACAAGCCGTGGGTGCAGAAAGAAAAAAGAAAGAAAAAACTTATATATATATATATATATATATATATATATGTATATGTATGTACTCATACATAAAAATATATACTTATATATAAGTGTGTATATATATATATATATATACTTTTTTATCTACGTACTTTTTTCTACTTAAAACCTAGTTATAACCCTGCTTCACAGGAGAAAGTTAAGGCAAAGGAAAGAGATTATAATTATAGGGCAGGACAAACCCTGAGTTTAAAAAGAAACAGACATCATGCATGTGAGAGAGACAGCATGGTGCTCTGCTGGGAGTGTGCTGTACCTTGAACAAATCCAGCTCTGTCTTTTAGAAGCCAATGTCTAGTTTGACTAATTTAAGCTAGTTTAAGGTACCTGTTTCTTGTTTTTTTTCCCCACATTTTACACCTTTTTTTTTCTTTTCCACTATGGTTTATTACAGGAGATTGGATATAGTTCCCTGTGCTCTACTGTAGGACCTTGTTTATTCATCCTATCTATAATAGTTTGCATCTGCTAATCCCAAACTCCCAATCCATCCCTCCCCAACTCCCTTTACCCCTTGGCAACCACAAGTCTGTTCTCTGTGTCTGTGAGCCTGTTTCTGTTTCATAGGTAAGTTCACTTGTGTCATATTTTAGATTTCACATATAAGTGATATCATATGGTATTTGTATTTCTCTTCTGACCTACTTCACTTAATATGATAATCTCTAGGTCCATCCATGTAAGCTACCTGTTCCTTTAGGTACCCACGTCTTCATGGTATATTTCTGGTGGAAATTTTTCAAACAACTTTATTCGTCTCTCTACTTAATCTCTAAAATGAATGTGTCGAAATATATCCGTTCAGTAAGAAACGTAGGGGCTTTCCTGGTGGTGCAGTGCTTAAGAATCTGCCTGCCCATGCAGGGGAAACCAGGTTGAGCCCTGGTCCGGGAAGATCCCACATGCCGTGGAGCAACTAAGCCCATGCGCTACAACTACTGAGCCTGCGCTCTAGAGCCTGTGAGCCACAACTCCTGAGCCCGTGAGCTACAACTACTGAAGGCCACGCGCCTAGAGCCCATACTCTGCAACAAGAGAAGCCACCGCAATGAGAGGCCCATGCACCACAACGAAGAGTAGCCCCCGCACCCTGCCACTAGAGAAAGCCCGTACGCAGCAGTGAGGACCCAATGCAGCCAAAAGTAAATAAAATAAATACATTTATTTAAAAAATAAATAAACCTAAGTGTATTTAAGCAAATGTAAGTATAAAGTGTATGGAACATGATACTAGTTAGCAAACCATATTGAAATTTCTCATGAAACTGTAAGGTTGAAAATCAGTTTACTAACACTGGCTTCTATTAATTTCACCAAAATAAAAGTGAAGCAATGTGAGGTTACTTTTTTTCTTTTAGCTTTTGATAAGCATGGTCAGTCAAAAGAGCAAATTAGATCATAAGACTTATAAAGTGCTTAAAATACTGCATAGCAAATAGTGAAAGTCAAATAAATGAAGTTATAATCAAATGCACAAGATAGACAGTAAACAAAAAAATAGAATAAATGCTACAAAGGAAATAACAGGGAAAGGACTTCCCTGGTGGTCCAGTGGGTAAGACTCTGCTCCCAGTGCAGGGGGCCTGGGTTCAGTCCCTGGTCAGGGAACTAGATCACACATGCAGGCCGCAACTAAGAAGCCCGTATGCTGCAACTAAAGATCCCGTGTGCTTCAACTAAGACCTGGCATGACCAATATAAATAAATAATAAATCAATAAATATTTTTTTTTAATAATAGAAATATAATGGTGAGGAACTGGAGAGAGAGAACAAGGTGGCTTCTGTTACAGTGGTCAGGAAAGGCTTCTTTACTGATGCAAAGTTCAGGCTAAAACCTGAAGAATTAGACGATCTGAGTTATCCAAATACAGATATCAAACGGGCAGTTGGAGCTCAGAGAAGTGTACTGGCGCAGAGATGATAATTTGAGCACCATCAACATAGCTAATATTTAAAGTCATAAGAAAGGTGGAATCCCCTGGTGGTCCAGTGGTTAAGACTCCGTGCCTCCACTGCAGGGGACACAGGTTTCATCCCTAGTCAGGGAACTAAGATCCCGCATGCCATGCAGTGTGGCCAGTAAATAAATAAAGTCATAAGAAAGAACGAGATCAAAGAAAAAGTAATAAGAGAAGAAGGTCCAGGACAAAGCGCTGAAAAACTTCCAAATATAGAGGTTAGGTCCCTAAAAAGGTGACTGGGTGAGGAGAGGGGAAAGCTGGAGGATATAGTGTTGTAAAAGCCAAAAAAAGAGATGCTCCAGGAAAGGAAAAGTGGTTAACTGTCTCAAGTGTTACTGAGAGAACAGGTAACATCAAAACAGAAAAGAGCTCACTGGATTGACACCACGAGGCTCAATATTCACTTTGTTGGAGGCAGTTCAGTGAAGTAGGGGGGACGGATTGGAATAGTTCAAGACTAAGCGGGAGATGGAAAAAGTGAAGACAGGTATTTGAGACATTTTATTGTGAAGAGCGATAGAAAGCTATAACTGGGAGAATGTGAAGTCAGGGGGGATTTTGTTTTTGTATCTTTTATATAGTTTTTGTATTTTTTAATGAAAGATACAGAGAATGTATACTAATGGGAATGATCCAATAGGAAGGGAAATATTGGGGATGCAAGAGAGAGAAAAAAAGATAACAAAGGAGCAAAATCTTTGTGATGGAAAGGAATGGTATCCAAAGTACAAGTGGAGGGACTTCCCTGGTGGTCCAGTGATTAAGATTCTGCACTTCCACTGCAGGGGACACAGGTTTGATCCCTGGTCGGGGAACTAAGGTGTCACGTGGTGAGGCCAGAAAATTTTTTAAAAATAAAGTACAAGTGGAAAGAGTGCCCTTGATAGAAGCAGGGGCATATCTGCATGATACTAAGAGAAGACAAAGACGGTGGATACGTGTACAGATAGGCTTGTAGATTTAGGGGGTGGTCCATGAAGGACTTCCTCCTTGATCATCCCATTTTCTCAATGAAATTTGAGGCAAGCTCATCAGCTAAGAGTAGGTTGAGAGAGACATTGTGAGAGGTTTAAAAAGAGGAGAAAATAGTGTTTCAGACCCAAGTTCCTGTGCCTGACACACAGACCAAACAGAAACGTCAAGTTTGGAGCAGAGAAAGTTTTATCGCAAGGGCTGAGCAAGTAGAACAGGATGCTCCTGCTAAAAAAGTTCAAACTCCCCAATGGTCTTTGGCGTAGAGTTTTTTTGTTTGTTTGTTTTCTTTTTTTGGCTGCACAGAGCAGCTTGCCAGATTTTAGTTCCCTGACCAGCGATGGAAACGGAGCCCCCAGCAGTGGAAACACAGAGTCCTAGCCACTGGACCACCAGGGAATTCCCTCAGGGAAGAGTTTTTATAGGCAAAATTTGGGGGGAGGGCTGCAGGGTGTGTGCTGATCCTCTGACTGGTTGGTGGTGAGGTAACGTGGTATTCCAGGAATTTGCCTTCTGGTTCCAACCAGACTGGTATCCAAGTGTTTACACTTAGCCTGAAGTTACCGTCCTCCAGCTGGGTGAGGGCCTTAGTTCCTGTAGAAGAACTCAGATATTTATATCAGGTTGTTGTGTATATCCCTTGAGGAGAAACCAGGCCCCTGCCCCTGTGGCTGCACTATTGTTTCTTGACTGCCTTTCCTTTGTTTCTGCATTCCCTTACTCCCCTAATTAGTAACTGTTTAAATCTGCCCTTTCGGACTCTGGGGAAGGTCTAAAAGGCTTTTGTACCTGGGAGGGCCCTACAAAGTGTGAAAGCAATGGAGATTGCCTGCAGAACCAGTTGAGGTTTGTGGTCGTGAATTTAAAGTAAAACCATTCAGCCTACATATGCCAATTTCTCCAGAAGAGATGGACAATTAGATTTAATCAGGGTTGTGGCTTTTTTTTGCCCCCCTGTCAGAGTAATGAAAGAGAAAGAGACAGCTACTGGAATTGGGGTGTTTGCAAAAGAATGATTATAAAGAGGGATCTTGGGATCTAAGCTGGGTGCAGAGGGAGGTTAAGGGAGAGGAGGTATGTGCATGACTGTGGATGGGGTTAACGGATTGACAGGAGAACAGGTTGCAAAGAAAACAGTAACAAAAGAGCTTGGCTTCCGTGAATTGATGGAGACAGACACGGACATAAGAAAGTGGTTCTGAAGAATTGCGGTAGCAGGAGGCGAAGACAGAAGAAGCAAGCCCAAAGGGGCCAAGGCTCTTGAAAGAACGTAAGAGAACTGGTTTGGAAACCACAAAGGGAAGCAAGAAACATGCATCTCTGAAGCCAGACTACATGAGTCCAAATTCTAGGCCCAACATTTACTAGCTATTCGAAATTCACAGCTTTTTATTCTTGAAAATTGTGATAACAGTACTTTTTTCTAGGGTTTTGTGAACAGTAATTGAGGTGATTTAAATAAAAGCACTTAACACAGTGTTCGTAGTTTATGCTCTATAAGTGTTAGCTATTACTAAATCATTTTGGAAACAATAAACACTATCATCTAAATGGCTTTGCAATTTGAGTAAATAGTGCTTCAATGGCCCTTTCTTTGCTCTCCCATTGGTGTGAAACCAGTGCACCTGGGAGTTTTTACTCCAGCATTACTTATCCTGCTAAGACAGTGAACTCTAAAATGAAGATTTAAAAGAAAGGGGAAAAGTCAAATCACCACGCTGCACATTTTACTTTTCTTACAGTTTTGTCAATTATACCTCAGTAAAACTGAGAAAAAACAAAAAGGAGAAAAAGGAATTGTGTTCTCAGCTATCATAACCAATAATGACAGAGGTTTGTATATATCACCTCTAATTCTGGTTTCACTTCTATTTGTCCAGCAGAATAACCATTTTCAGTATTCTTTAGAACTAATGGGTAAGTGGTGAGAAAGCTAACCCTATGTCATCTACTTGATCTCAGTTCTTTAATTCCTTATATTTCTAAGTCTTTGCAGTGGGATAACTGTGATGAAATATACCACATATACTTCAAAACTAAAATGTCCAAAACTGAACTTAATATTGGCCTCCAATCCCATCTACTTCTTTTTCTTTTTTAAAAAAAAAAAAATTTATTTTTGGCTGCATCGGGTCTTCATTGCTGCACACGAGCTTTCTCTAGTTGTGGCGAGCAGGGGCTACTCTTCATTGTGGTGCACGGGCTTCATGGGCTTCTCATTGCGGTGGCTTCTCTTGTTGCAGGGCACGGGCTCTAACAGCACGGGCTTCAGTAGTTGTGGCATGCGGGCTTCAGTAGTTGTGGCTCGTGAACTCTAGAGTGCAGGCTCAGTAGTTGTGGCGCACAGGCTTCGTTGCTCCGTGGCATGTGGGATCCTCCCAGCCCAGGGCTCGAACCCATGTCCCCTGCATTCAGGGCAGGCGGATTCTTAACCACTGCACCACTAGGGAAGCCCTCTTTTTCTATTTTTATTCTTTCAGTTAGTGGTGCTAAAGAGGATCAGACAGGCCACCCCCAAAATGTGTCTTCATCATAAGGATTATCTTGAGCTGAAGGCAATTGAGAATCAAGAGATGCAGGAAGAGATCTCTAGGACTCTCCTTATCTGCCTAAATGCAAGACATGGGTTTCCCTTTGTGAAAGTGTCTACCCCCAACCTCAACCCCAGCATCAAGAAGAAGAAAATGACTCTTATCACCGGAAATGTAGAGACAACATCCAGATGGGTTTGCATAAACAGATCTTACTGAAATAATCCTTATCTTCCATTAGTTCCCGCATATATTTCCTGGTGACGTCCCACAATTTGTCATCCCTTGAAACCCAAGCCCCCTTTCCTTTGTTAGGATGGTACCTAAGCCCCGAGTCAAACTGCTTCTTTGTGTTTTACTTCTTTTCTGTGAACTCTTATGCACATAAATATAAGTGAAAATTGTATGCCTTTTCTCCTGTTAATCTGTCTTTCCTTAGTTTAATCTGTACACTCCCAATTAAAGAACATAAGAGGATAGAGGAAAAGTTATTCCTCCCCAGTCATTTCATTTTTAAAAAATTTTTTTGATGTGGATCATTTTTTTAGTCTTTATTGAATTTGTTACAATATTGCTTCTGTTTTATGTTTTGTTTTTTTGGCTGCGAGGCATGTGGGATCTTAGCTCCTCGACCAGGGATCAAACCTGCACCCCCTGCACTGGAAGGCAAAGTCTTAACAACTGGACCTCCACAATAGTTTCTTAGTCCCAACTCACCGTCTCTTATCCAAATGCAATCAGTATGTCTTAAAAAGATCTTGCCTGGGTCCTCCTCTGTATCCCCACTGACATAGCCTTAGTTCAGGCCAACAGCAACTCAAACCCACAGCACTGGCAGCCATCTCTTCTTCTCCCTAATTGCTTCCAATCTTGCCCCCTCCTGACCTTAGAGAGCATTGTTTCAAACACAAATCTAATTGTTTAACTCCCGTGCAAAACACCCTTTAATGGCAATAGTCTCCAAACTTCTTTGGTCATACGACCCTATGGGGAGGGGAGGAGGGCATATACTCCCAACCCATGTCTATTTACTTAGGAATAAACTGTGTATATATGTAATACTACACAAATTTATACATTATACTACATACCCCAAAGTAGAAGAAATTAAAAAAAACAAGTTCTAATATTTTGGCCTAAATGGATCATCTTGCACACCCCTTAGTGCCAAGCCACTTTAGAAGCCACTCACTTACAAGGTAAACTTCAGTCTTAAGCAGGAGCCTTTAATACAAAAGCTCTTGCCTGTATATCTAGTCTCATTTCCTGCTGATTCCCCACAGGTCTGAGTTCTAGCCATAGTTAATAACCTGCATGTACTGGACCCCCTCTTCCCTTGGTGCACATATTATGACTTTGCCTAGAATGCTCTTTCTCCCATGACTGTTTTCAGACTGGTCGCTCAAGCATTATTTCCTTGAGGAAGCCATTTCTTATCACCACCACCCCAAATATATCAGATTATGTCTCTCTCCCTACCTGGGTTCCCATAGCAGCCTCTGAACAACTCAGTTGCAACACTCACGACATTATATTGAAGTAATTTGTTTTTATTTGTTCTCCCATTAAGACTGTGAGCTCCTTGAGGCTATGATTGGTAGCTTATTAGTCTTTGTGTCCTGGGACCACAACCATATATATTTTTTTCACAATCACATTTTGATAGAATAATTAAAAGTGATGAATATGAAAGTGGTTAGACTATACCACCTCAAACTACGCCACTTTGGCATATGGATTATTTTGAGCTGAAGGCAATTGGGAATCAACAGATGCAGAAAGAAAACTTCTTGGAGCTCTCTTTATCCAACTGAAAGCAGAAACTTCTGAGAAATGAGGACTGCCATAAATACCCTCCCTGGGAGATTTATGGATTTGAAGAAGATGGAAAGCCAACACCAAGATGAGTCTGCACAAACTTTATTCAAATAACCCTTATATAGTTTATTTATATAGGTAATATGTCTTAAAGGGGTTCCATTGGTTATCCCATATATTTGCCTTCCTACAATTTTCTGCCCCTAGAAGTCCACACACACACCCCTTTTTTTTTTGTTTAGTCACCCTTTGTTAAAATGGTATATAAGCTTCTGCGTCTGTTTCATTACGTTTTCACTTCTTTTCTGTGTAGCCCCATGCATGCAAAATTAAAAACATCTATTAAATTTATATACCTTTTCCCCCTGTTAATCTGTCTATTGTCAGTTTAATTCACACACCCCAGGTATTAAATCTAAAAGGGTAGAGGGAAAAAATTGTCCTTTCTTACAAGCACTTTCTTGGAAGAGAGTGAAAAACCTGTGTATTTATGCAGGAATGTGTAGGATTAAACTAGAGTGAAAAGAACAGACTATTTTAAAGACTGGAATTTCATTTTTATTTACCAAGCAATATACCAACTCTTAACAGTCCAAATATAGGATTACATGTCCCTTTTTGTGATTTCCATTAAAGGTAATTCAAGTTTTTAACACTGGGTGATTGACTGGATTGAATGGAGAGAAATAAACAGACACTTCTTTCTTAATGTGTATCAGGCATTAATCCATTCAATGATTCTTTTTGAGAGACACTGTTTTTCTTGTTTTTATAAATGGGGAAACTAGGGCTTAACATAGTTTAATAAAGTGCCCAGGATGACACAGCTACTAAATAGAACCTCAATTCTGGACTATCTGATCCCAAAGTTCAGTCTTATGTAATATTTCCTCCTATTCTAGGGTGCTTTCTCCACCTTATACAACTGAATACCATACACATGTTAATACAAATGTCCCTTTTTACACAATCAGAATATAGAATAAGAAAAGACATAATTTTATAATCTAGTCCTAACAAGACCACCCAATACATATAATGATTTTTAAAAAAAAGTCTCTGCCTGTGTCAGACATACCAATGAAAGTGCAAAGGGAAGAGAACTGGGTCTGGTCTTACAGCCCCACTAATATCCATGGAGTGCAGTGAACTAGGGCAAGTGGTTTGTAACCTGTCTGTGACCCAGATGCTTCATTTAAAAGATGAGTACATTAGACGTTATGATCCCTAACTTCATTATTTTAATTTAATTTTGGCATCACACTTAGTCATGAATTCCAAGTGTTTAAGTATTCAAAAGAAAAGTGGTTGCCTTCATAACCCAGGACAATATTGTCACATTGAGAAATATAGCTGGAGAGAATAAAGGTATTACTCAGAGTCCTCTGGCATCACCTCACTTCTTGTGTCAGTTGCTAAGGGAAAGGTAAAGCAGTGAGCATCATTTCTAGCTTATTTGTCTTCTGGAATGTTCTATACTGCAGACATGATACTATATACATATACTTCCCTACCTTTTCCCCATGGAAGCTGTAGAAACAGCCATTCCGTTGTGTTTTACCCTTTTTTTTTCTTTTTTTTTTCGGTACGTGGGCCTCTCACTGTTGTGGCCTCTCCCGTTGCGGAGCACAGGCTCCGGACGTGCAGGCCCAGTGGCCATGGCTCACGGGCCCAGCCGCTCCGCGACATGTGGGATCCTACCGGACCGGGGCACGAACCCACGGCCCCTGCATCGGCAGGCGGACTCTCAACCGCTGCGCCACCAGGGAAGCCCTACCTTTTTTCATCCAACTTAGGAAAGACTCATTTAAACAGGGATGTCGGGGGTGGGGGGGGATAAATTGGGAGATTGGGATTGACATATCCACACTACTGTATATAGAAATAGATACCTAATAAGAACCTACTGTAGAGCACAGGGAACTCTACTCAATATTCTGTAATGACCTACATGGGAATAGAATATAAAAAAGAGTGGATTTATGTGTATGTATAAACTGACTCACTTTGCTGTACAGCAGAAACTAACACATCCTTGTAAATCAGCTATACTCCAATAAAAAATTAATTAAAAAAATAAAATAAACAGAGATGTCACGGGAATTCCCTGGCAGTCCAGTGGTTAGAACTCTGTACTTCCACTGCAGGAGACACAGGTTCGATCCCTGGTGAGAGAACTAAGATCCTGTAAACCATGCATGGAACAGCCAAGAAGAAAAAAAAACTTAAAAAAAATAAAATAAACAGGATGTCACTTTGTATTAATGGTCTCATACCCAACATTTAATATCAATTTAAGAAGAATAACAAGCTAATAACCATAGTTGTAATCCTTTGGGCAGAGTGTCATAGCATCCCATGGAAGAGTTACATGAGAGAGTTCATGATTGATAGGTCAAGAGGATGAACACTGCATATACTTCAGTCAAACCTTTCTAGAAATGGTCATGTGGGTATGGTAGGTGGCCTCTAAAATAGTCCTCAAGGGCTTCCCTGGTGGCACAGTGGTTAAAAATCTGCCTGCTAATGCAGGGGACACGGGTCCGAGCCCTGGTTCGGGAAGATCCCACATGCCACAGAGCAACTAGTACTGAGCCACAAGTACTGCATGCTGCGTGCCACAAGTACTGAGCCTGTGCTCTAGAGCCCATGAGTCACAACTACTGAGCCTGAGTGCCACAACTACTGAAGCCCGCTTGCCTAGAGCCCATGCTCCACAAGAGAAGCCACTGCAATGAGAAGCCCGTGCACTGCAACAAAGAGTAGGCCCCGCTCTCCAAAACTAGAGAAAAGCCCGTGCACAGCAATGAAGACCCAACGCAGCCAAAAATAAAATAAATAAAAATTTGAAAAAAAAGAATTTCCTTCCTTTAATTAATTAATTAATTAATTAATTAAAACGGTCCTCAGGGATCCCTTCCTCCTGGTATTTATGCCCTTGTGTAAAGCTCTCCCCTTGAGTGTAGGCTGGATTTAGTGACTAACTTCTAGTGAATATAATACAGTGGAGGTGATGGGGTGTTAATACCAATATTAGTTTACAGAAATACTGTGGGTCATCTCCCCATACCTCTCCCTGAGGACAATTGACTGCCATGTTGAAAGGTACCCTTGGAGAGGCCCACAGGGCAGAGAATTGAGGGAGGCTTCTGGCCAATGGCCAGTGAGGAACTCAGTCCTGCCAACAAACAAGTGAATGGAATGAAAGTTGATTCTCTCCTGCTTGAGCTTTCAGATGAGATCATAATCTCAGCCTGCAGCCTGACTGTAACCTTGTGAGATGCCTTGAGCCTGAGGCCCTGAGCTAAACTGTGTCTGGATTACTGACCTACAAAAACTGTGAGGTAATATATGTTTGTCATTTCAAGCCATTAAGTTGTGAGGTAATGTGTTATACAACAATGGATAACTAGTAGATGATAATCATTGTTATAACATTACGTGTTGTTTTTGGTTTTTTTTTCCGACTGCACCGCATGCAGGATCTTAGTTCCCTGACCAGGGACCAAACCCATGCCCCCTGCAGTGGAAGCGCAGAGTTCCTAACCACTGCAGGGCCAGGGAATTCCCTACATTACATGTTTTATACATATAGTTAAACAAATATATTTTTTAAGTATGACATATTTCAGACTTTAAATCTGGCCTGTAGTCTTCTTCTTCATAAACACTTTTTTTTTAACCCCACTTGACTTCGGCAGATTCCTGAATTAACCACACAGTTTGTTTTCATTCATTCATTCATCCATGCATACACCTATTTTTAAAAAAATATTTATATATTTATTTATTTGGCTGCACCTGGTCTTAGTTGTGGCATGTGGGATATTTTAGCTGTGGCATGCGGGATCTAGTTCCCTGACCAAGGATCGAACCTGGGCCCCCTGCATTGGGAGCATGGAGGCTTACCACTGGACCACTAGGGAAGTCCTACATCTAATTTTTTTGAGACTTTATTTTTTAGAGCAGTTTTAACTTCACAGCAAATTGAGAAGAAAATAAAAACTTTTCTCATATACCGCCTTCTTCCCACATATGCACAACCTCCCCCATTATCTATATCCCCACGAGGGTGGTGCATTTGTTATAGTTGATTAACCTATGTTGATACGCCATCATCACCCAAAGTCCATGGTTTACATTAGGGTTCACTCTTGGTTCTGTACTCTCACATGTAACCATCTTTGTAGTATATCATACAGAGTATTTTCCCTGCCTTAAAAATCCTCTGTGCTCTGCCTATTCATCCCTCCCGCCCCTCAATCCCTGGCAACCACTGATCTTTTTATTGTCTCCAGTTTGCCTTTTCCAGAATGCCATATAGTTGGAATCATACATTATGTGACCCTTTCAGACTGGCTTCTTCCACTTTGTAATATGCATTTATGTTTCCTCCATGGCTTTTCATGGCTTGATAACTCACCCATTTTAGTGCTGAATAATATTCCATTGTCTGAATGTACCACAGTTTATTTACCCATTCATCTACTGAAGGACATCCAGATTGTGTACAAGTTTAGCAATTATGAACAAAACTGCTATAAACATCCATGTGCTGGTGTTTGAGTAGGCCTAAAGTTTCAACTCATTTGGGAAAATACCACAGTGTGTGATTTCTGGATCATATGTAAGAGTATCTTTAGTTTTGTAAGAAACTGCCAAACTGACTTTCAAAGCGGTTGTACTATCTTGCGTCCCCACCAACAATGTATGAGAGTTCCTGATGCTCCAAATCCTTGCCAGCATTTGGTATTGTCAGTATTTTACGTTTTGGCCATTCTTATAGGTGTGTAGTGGTGTCTCATTTTTTTTCTTACTATATCACTGGTTTGTTATAAAAGGATATAACTCAGAAACAGCTAGATGGAAGAGATGCCTAGGGCAGGGTACCAGTAAAGGACCAGGAGCTTCCGTGACCTCCATCCTCCCCACATCTCCATATGGTCACCAACCTCTCCTTGTTGTTTTAATTTGTATTTCTCAAATGACATGTGATATGGAGAATTTTTTCATACGCTTATTTGCCATCTGTATATCTTCTTTGGTGAGGTATCTGTTAGGGTCTTTGGCCCATTTTACAAATCAGGTTGTTTGTTTACTTATTGTTAAGTTTAAGAGTTCTTTGTATATTTTGGATACCAATCCTTTATCAGATATGTCTCTTTTTTTGAAAGACAAATACCATATGATATCACTTATATGTGGATTCTAAAATATGACACAAATGAATTTATCTACAAAACAGAAAGAGACTCACAGACAAAAAAAAAAACAGACTTGTGGTTGCCAAGGGGGAGGGGTGGGGGAGGGATGGATTGGGAGTTTGAGATTAGAAGATGCAAACTATTATATATAGAATGGGTAAACAACAAGGTCCTACTGTCCAGCACAGGGAATTATATTCAATATCTTGTGATAAACTATAATGGAAACGAATATAAAAAAGAATATATATATATATGTATAACTGAATCACTTTGCTGTACAGTAGAAATTAACACGACATTGTAAATCAACTATACTTCAATAAAATAAATTTTAAAAAAGATATGTCTCTTTTTTAAGACTTTATATTTTTAGAGCAGTTTAAGGTTCACAGCAAAATTGAGGGGAAGTTACAGGATTTCCTAATGTACTTCGTGGCCCTACACGTGCACAGCAGCCTCCCCCATTATCAACATCCCTCACCTGAGTTAGACATTTGCTGTGGCTGATGAACCTACATTGACACATCATAATCACCCAAAGTCCATAGTTTACATTAAAGTTAACCTGTGGTGCTGTACATTCTGTGGGTTTGAACAGATGTATAATGACATTTATCCATCATTATGGTCAGAAACATCTTTTGCAAACATTTCCTTCCATCTGTGTCTTGTCTTCTCATGACAGTGTCATGCATCCAATTTTGAAAGTGTTACTATGTATCAATCACTGTTTTGGAGATAAAGTAGAAAAATGAATAAAGCACTATTTCTGGCCTCAAGAAAGACAGGCAGAAACTGATAATGACGAAATTGCATGAAAGCCCCACTATTATTCTAGGCCATTTCATTGTCTTTGTAGAAGACTATCCTGTATCCTAACCTCATTGGACCTTAACTTTAACTCAGACAATTTTAACTTCCACCTCACTTCAGCATCATATATAACTATCTTCTCAATCACTTTCTTACTCTAATAATAATAATAATAATAATAGTGGTAGCTACCACTTATTGAGCATCTACTATGTTCTAGTCATGGACTTTATGTGTTTTACACAAATACTTAAATATTTTACAGGTAAGTATATGGATTAAGAGTTAAAGGAATCTGCCTAAGGCTATGTAGTAAAGGGGATCAGGGCATGCCACCCCAAATATGCCACTTTGGCATATTAATTATTTTAAGCTGAAGGCAATTGAGAAACAAATTTCCCTTTGTAAAGATGACATAAACTTCCTGACTCCCATACCAGTAAGAGGAGAATGATTCTTACCACCAGAGAGGAATTGAATCTGCATAACAAACTGTACCAAATAACCCTTATCTACACAGTCACCTTTCACAATGTACCATTCCTAGGAGCACAAATCCCTTTTCCTTTGCCTAGTCACTTCTCCCTAATATATCACTCTTTGTTAAAACGGTATATGAGGCCCCAAGTCTCGTCACTCCTCTGGGTTTTCATTCTTTTCTGTGAAGCTCCCATGTGCAAAAAGTATTAACACCAATAAAGAAATATATGCCTTTTCTCATGTTATTATATCTTTTCTCAGTTTAATTTACAGTCCCCCAGAAGCAGTTCATGAGTAGATAGAGAATACGTTTTCTCCTCTCCTACAGTAGTAAGTGGCAGGGCCTGGATTCAAATCCGGATCTCTCTGGCCCAGAGCTCGTATTTTTTTTCTGCTAGGCCACACTGTTCTTTATCCTTTGAAAACACATTCTGGCAGAAAAGCATTAGACAATTTTATACTGGCACTCAAGTCTAAGAGTGAGTTATTGTCCTCAGTTTAAGAATCGGTGAGTAGAAATTGAAGATTGTCATTTAAAATAACGTTATTTTATTATAAGCTCTGTTAAGAATGAATATTTTAGAAGGACAGATCTCTAAAATGAATAGTGTTCTTTATAATACAACAAGTGTCATAGCAATAAGGAAGAGAATGGATAGTATTAAACCTTAGGCCTGAAAAATTGGTTAGTATTAATCTCAGGCCTAACAAACAGGATTTAGGTCCTATCACTGCTGCTTATTAGATGTGTGTGCCTGAGGTCTGTCTGACCTCAACTCTGCAAAATAAAGATACTATCCACTTTAAAGAGTTTTCTGAGTTCTAGACACGTTTGTTTAATTATATGCCAGATACCTGTACTCGCGAGTCTCATAAACATTCATATTGGTATATGTCCAAAATGGAGTTAATCCTGCCTCACGGCCTTCTGCTTGTCTAGTGCACCTTTATCCATTAACGGCACCACCAGCCATACAGTGGCTCAACTCAGAAGCCAGAAGGTCTTCATCTCCCCACCTCCCCTTAGTTTTCATATCCAATCCCTTTACCCTATATTCTTCTTCTTTCATTAATTCATGTACTCAACATTTTTTACTCAGTACCTACTGTTAAATTACTGGGTGTTCAACAGTAAATTAGGTGCTGGGGATAGAACAATGCCGTAGACAGACATAATCCCACACTCTTGTCGTTTATAATTTAGTGAGAGGGGCCACTCACAAAGGAGTCATATCATACTCACATTTAAGTTACACAAATTTAATCAATTATTGAATTATGCTTGGGAGCGTAGAGAAAGAGTCATTGAAATACTCTAAGTGGGCAAAAATTTAGATAACTATAATCATGACATATCTGGTACTCAGGAAACACTTAACAAAATTGTCCTAATATAATAAGGAAATTTGTGGAGTACTATGAGGGCATAGAGTAGAACTAAATTAGCCAAGGAGGCCAGGAACACTTTCTTTTTTTTTCAGGAAGTAATTCCAAGCCCAGTGGAGAAGGAGGGTGGGAATCATCGAGGTATATGTGTTGTTGTGGGTGGCGAGGAAAAAGAGCCTTCCTGGAAGAGAGCATAGCTTGTGTGAAAATCCTGAAGTAGGAAAAGTATGGATGTTTGAGGAACTGAAAATAGTATCGCTGGTGCACATCGAGAACCACAGGACGTGTGGTTCTAATTAAGGGTGGAAGAAAAGGCAGGCAGACAACCACAGCAGACTAGGGGTTGCAAACACAAGTGGCTATAGGTCCCAGCAAGCAGACCACATAAAGGTAAGAGTGATGGTGTCTGAAAACTGGCACCCATACGCCCCATCTAGAGAGGCCAGCCACCACTCAGCTCATGCTGACTCCTGCCATGGAGGACAGTGGGTCCAGTGTGGCCAGCTCTTTTAGCTTTCTAAGAAAACCCACAAATCTGGACTTGAATATGCAATCTTCCACGTTTTTAATAAAAGCATCCAATTAAAAAAAATTAAGACACTCTGATGGCAAACAAAGCATATATTGGCCGTTTATTTTATTTTATTTTTTTTTGGCGGTGCCACACAGCTTGTGTGATCTTATTTCCCCAACCAGGGACTGAACCTGTGCCCTTGGCAGTGAAAGCACCGAGTCCTGACCACTGCACCGACAGGGAATTCCCCATATCAGCAGTTTAGATGGGACTTGTGGGTCACCAGTTTCCAAAATGATCATATTTTAATATATCATGGAGTTTAGTATATCATGGGTTCATAATGACACACAAGAGTGAAAATGTCGGGTAGGTAGTATTCCACATATGTGAATCCTGGGTCCAGAAGAGAGATTATGCTGGTGATTTGTATTTGGTGTCATTCTTTTTTTATTGCTAATTAAAGTCCTGAGTGTGAATGAGATTACAAAGGAAAAAGGGTTTGTGTGTGAAAGTCTGGCACATTGAAGTTTCTGGCTGGAAAATGGGAAGATGAGAGTTTTAAAAAATGAGTCTAGGGACTTCTCTGGTGGTCCAGTGGGTAAGACTCCGTGCTCCCAATGCAGGGGGCCCAGGTTCTATCCCTGGTCCGGGGAACTAGATCCCACATGCCATTATAACTAAAAGATCCTGCAGGCCGCAACTAAGACCCAGTGCAGCCAAAATATGTAAATAAATATTTTTAAAATAAATAAATGAATAAAAAATGTGTCAAGGTTGGTGATCTATAAAGAACTTTTTAGCCATAATAAGACATTCAGACTTTATCCAAAGAGGAACAGAGGACTTCTCTGGTGACACAGTGGTTAAGAATCCACCTGCCAATGCAGGGAACAAGGGTTCAATCCCTGGTCCGGGAAGATCCCACATGCCGTGGAGCAACTAAGCCCCTGAGCCACAGCTACTGAGCCTGTGCTCTAGATCCCGTGAGTCACAATTACTGAGCCCATGCTCCACAACAAGAGAAGCCACTGCAATGAGAAGCCCACACACAGCAACAAAGAGTAGCCCCTGCTCACGGCAACTAGAGAAAAGCCCGCGCACAGCAACGAAGAACCAACGCAGCCAAAAATAAATAAATAAATTTATTAAAAAAAAAAAAAAAAAGAAACAGAAGAACAGAGAGTCATGAAAAGGTTTCAGGCAATAGTGATGTGAATCTGTTATTCATTTATAAAAATGACTCCGTGTGAGAGGAGCACAGCAAAGCAAGGAAAGACCCAAGACAAGAAGACAATTTAGGAAGCTACTGTGGACCTCCTGGAGAGGGGTGCTGGTGGCCCAGACAGGGACTAGTTGGAGAGTGAACATATTTGAGAACGATTTTGGATGTATTTAAAATCCAAAGATGGGACCGGTATCATCTTTATTCCCAGTTGCTTCCTCCTTTTTTGCAAGTTTCCCTGCTGATGTGAATCCATGCATTGGGGCTGTGCTACATCTTCTGCCCCTTGTCAGCATCATCTGACAACTTCCTAGTCACTTCTCTTAATTCACTGAAAACTTTAACCTACAACTAGGAGTCTTCCTCTACTCCGAGTCCTGCCATTTCCAAGGAGATATTAATGTCTTTATGGCAACTCGTCTAAAAACCTGTTGTCTCAGTTCCTTGACCTTCTCACCTCTGATGACACTCTTCCCCACTCCTCTTTAGCCAACAAGCTGGTCATTATCAAAATTTGCATCACTGCTACAACGATCACTTCAAACCTTCTGTTTTCTGTCTACAACCTTCTATTCCAGATGTGATTCTCAAGCACCCCCAGTTTACCGAGTCTTCAACCTCATTGGAACTGCCAACCCACTGGCCCCTTTCTTTTGTCAACAGCCCATTCTTATATTTGATAGCATTTAAAACATGGTAGCCTAGAGCCCATGTTTTATTATTTCAATCGTCCACTAGACAATATCTTAAATGTATTTGTCTCTTGACCTTTCTATCACATCTGCCTGGAAAAACTTCAGCCCTGAATGAATCCAGTTATCATCCTTCTGAATTTCTCAGTACCAAGGCAGGAGAAAAATTACAAAACAGCAGAAATTGGTATCTCTCTATACTCATGGCCACCAACCTCAACCGGGTGAACTTCAAAACTTTAAAGACAATCTTCTATCTTCTGCTACTCTCCTTGGTAACAATTTCATACTGTCTCCACCTTCTCAACTCTGACTGGTCTTTCCACCCCCCAGCACCTTCTCAGGTAAATCTTTTGGGGAAATTATCCAGACTCGCAGTTCACATAGAAGAAACTCCATCACTGGTCCACAGATCTGACTGCTTTTGCCCCATCTTCTCTTCCTTCCAGCTGAATTGATGGAGAATGACTTTTCTCCTTTCTAGCACCACCTGGGCTCTGGATTCTCCCCTCTGCATGGACTTCATTCCGTGGGCTTATCCCTCTCTCCTGTATTTTCAACTTCATATTTTGTAACATCTTTCAAACATATTCTGAACTCTCTCTTGTTAAACATGTAAAGAGGGAATTCCCTGGCGGTCCAGTGGTTAGGACCCTGTGCTTCCACTGCCAGGGGCCTGGGTTCAATCCCTGGTCCCCTGGTTGGGGAACTAAGATCCAGCAAGCCACATGGTGTGGCGAAATAAATAGATAAGTAATGTAAAGGAACAAAAATACCTCACTCATCACATCGGCTGTATAATTCATTCTGCTCCCTTTCAGAGTGAAGTTTCTCAAAACCATTGTCTGCCCACACCATCTCCACTTCCTCACCTTCGATTCCCTTCTCCTCTCACCCTGGTCTGGTTTCTGCACCTACTACACAGTGAAAACTGCTTTTGGTAAAGTCACTTACGCTCTCATATTGCAAAATTCAGTGGGCACTTTCATTCCTCCTCACACTTGTCCTGTGATCGGGTTTGATATGGTGTCAGCCATGTCTCATTTTAGTGTAAAAAATGATATTTAGAGATGACAGTCTGGTTATTAGGATAGCTTATTACCACCGGACTGGCCACTGCTTGTAGACTTTAGGGGCGCAGAGCTAGAAAATATTTTTTTCTTTCATTTTATTTTTCTTCCTTTCCTCCTTTTTTCCTTCTTTCAGCAATATTTATTGAGTGCCTTCTGGATGGAAGGACTGCATTGAAAGTGTTGCTATCCACAATTTTATTTCAATGTTGATACTTAAATTTTTAAAAATTATATTATAAATAAACAATATAATAAATATTTATTTATTTATAATAAAGTTGTTATGAACATTCTTGTGCATGTCTTTTGATGCCCATTTCTCATGGGTGCTGCAGCTCAAAACCTCAAGACCTCTTTAAAAAGAGATTGCGGGCTTCCCTGGTGGCGCAGTGGTTGAGAATCCGCCTGCCGATGCAGGGGACGCGGGTTCGTGCCCCGGTCCGGGAAGATCCCACGTGCCGCAGAGCTGCTGGGCCCGTGAGCCATGGCCGTTGAGCCTGCGCGTCCGGAGCCTGCGCGTCCGGAGCCTGCGCGTCCGGAGCCTGCGCTGCGCAATGGGAGAGGCCACAACAGTGAGAGGCCCGCGTACCACTAAAAAAAAAAAAAAAAAAAAAAGAGATTGCAATAGTTTCCCTTCCAAAGGGAAGTATTGAAAATATTAAATCTTGGGTAGGAGATACAAAGTTTTGAAAAAAAATTAAATAGTGATTTTTAACTTATGTTTTGAAAAACACAAATGTAGCAAAGTTCAAAAATTACAAAAGTGAGAAGTAAAACTTCTGCCCTCCCCATCCCCAGTCTAACAATTCCCCTCCTCAGAGGCAATAATTTCCAGCATCTTCTTCAAGAGATGCTCTATGCATAAAGAAATACATATTTATGCACACACATATACGTGTGTATAGTTACCTTTACAAATTTTTTAAAATTAATTAATTAACTAATTAATTAATTAATTTTTGTCTTTATTGGTTCTTCATTGCTGCACATGGGCTTTCTCTAGTTACGGTGAGTGGGGCTGCTCTTTGTTGCGGTGTGCGGGCTTCTCACTGGGTGGCTTCTCTTATTGCGGAGCATGGGTTCTCGGCGTGTGGGCTTCAGTAGTTGTGGTTCACGGGCTCTAGAGTGCAGGCTCACTAGTTGTGGCACACGGGCTTAGTTGCTCCATGGCATGTGGGATCTTCCTGGACCAGGGCCCAAACCCGTGTCCCCTGCACTGGCAGGCAGATTCTTAACCACTGAGCCACCAGGGAAGTCCCACAAATTTTTAAAGTCTATATATTTTAATGCTCTAATATAGGCATTCTATGCATATTGCTCTCTGCTCTTGCTTTTTTTCACTTAAAAATATATCTTAGGAATTGTTCCAATTCAAGGCATAATGAGCTGCTTCATTTTTTATGACTCTGTAGTAGTCTGTTGTAAGGAAGTAGTGTAACTTATTTAATCTCTTATTTTTTGATATTTAGGATACTCACAATCTTTTAAAATTTAAGTTATAGACAATACAACAGTGAATATTCTTGTACACACATAATTGTGTTTGAGTGTGTGTATGAAAGTCTATCCTAGACTTTCAAATTCCTAGAAGCGGAATCACTGGGTTAAATGAAATGTGCATTTCTAATTTTGTAAGATATTGACAGTTTTCCCTCTATAGAGTTTGTACCATTTTACATTTCCACTAGCAATGTATAAGAGTGCCTATTTATCATATATTTAACAAAACAGTGTGCCAGCAAACTTTTTGAAACATTATGAACTTTGCCAATCCACATCAAGAATTCTTATCCGAGGTCCACAGGCCTCAAGAAATTTATTCCAGAGACTTCCCTGGCAGTCCAGTGGTTAGGACTCTGTGCTTCCACTGCAGAGGGCACAGGTTGGATCCCTGGTAGGGGAAGTAAGATCCTGCATGCCGCGTGGCCAAAAAAAAGAAAGAAAGAAAAGAAATTGATTCAAATTTTTGCCTCCCACCCAAAGTCCCAACTTCAAATGTCAGTCAGTGAGATCACCAGTTCACCTACATGAGAATCCCCACTCCAACTGTGCACTCTTTTGCCCCTGGTACATTCAGTCCCCTGATCCAATCAACTTTTCAATATGAGCCTCCCTTCAACTTCTCCAGCCTGGACTGCATGGCTCAGTGCTATGAATTCTCCCTTGCCCCATCTCTCCATCATACCTGCCAGGCAAAAATCCATCCTTAGTTAAATACAACTCCTGCCTAACCTACACCTGCAAAAGGAGCTGAACATATCTGGAAGAAAACTCACAATCACTCTGTCTTGTCTGAGTCAAGTCCATAACCACAAGCTTCAGTGGGCTCTTGGCATCCCCCAAATCATGACATTTCTGGGTCTGTTCACTTTCCCATCTCACTGCTTCATACCTTTGTATCCCTTTCGGACGTCCTCCCATGTCTTTTCACTCCCACTTTCTGCTGTTCATCTTGCTTAATAGTTCACCAAAAAAAATAGAAGCAGAAAAGAACTTCATCGTCCTTCCATGATTAAATCTATCAGCCTACCAAAATAGATACGCTTATGCTCTGCCTTTCCTCTTATATTCTACGAAGTGCCCTTGTTCCTGTCCAAGGCTAATCTTGTCACTGTGGGAGATTGGAGATCCCCTTCTCTGGGATATAAAGGGACATTGATCTCGTAATTACTTCCTTCTTTTTTTACTGAAAACTCTTTTAATCCCGCAGTTATCCTTTATCTACCTTTCCACTCCCATCTCTCAATACACACCCAATTCACCGGCCTCTTGGAATCACTTGCAATGCCTTGCATCCTCTCCCAGGCTTCTGTGCTCATGCTTGCCCCTCTCCTTGGTGTGCCCCTCACCTTGCACATTTACCTCACTCCACATGAAATCTTCCGCGTCCCCTTTCTCTTCACTCCTATTCCTTCGCTTTCGTACAGGCTCCTTCTCCCCTATTTTATTCTTTCTCCCTCAATGTTTCTTACAAAAATGCAAATGGAGGGGGAATGTTGATTTTCTGGTTACTTCCTATGAGCTTTCCTTCAAACCAAGTCCCTTGGTTTGAGTCCCAGCCACTTTTCATGCACCCTGTCGCTAATTTTTCCTTTCTGTAGGAGACTGAATCGTGTGTGTGAGGATGTGCTCTAGGGCTTCCAGGAGAGGGGTGATGGGTGATCACTCCTGGTGGGAGACCGCAGCATATACAGGTATATCAAGGTGTATACCAGAAAGCCGGTAACGCTCTGCTCAACACTCCCCATTTTCCCCAATCCAGCGCTACCCTCAGCCTCTAGGACCGCGCGAGTCCCAGCGGATCCCGGGGCGTGGCTTCGCTTTGAAGGCCGCTGATCTAGATTGGCTCCGAGGGCCGGTCCTGGCCAATCAGAACTGGGGGCGTTGTCTCGAAGGCGGGGCTTCCCCTCGCCTACCCCCTCCCTCCTCTCCCCTCCCACGCGGTGGGGTTCCAGGAGCTACCACCCTGTGGACGCCACCTCTAGACCTCCCGCAGAAGTCTCTGGGCCCCGGGGGGCCTGGCGGGACATGGCTTTGGCCACTGTGGCAGCAGCAAGACTGGGCCTCGGTCGGGCCCCTCCGCTCCTCCTCCGGCGCGGCTACCAGACAGAGAGGGGTGTCTACGGCTACCCGCCGAGGAAGCCCGAGAGCCGGGAGCCCCAGGGCGGCCTGGCGCGCCCCCCAGGTCAGGGATTGGGCCCGGGCGGTGGGCGTGGGGCCCGGGGAGGCAGGGGGCCTTCCTGCCTGGCCTGAGGTGGGCTGCTTTTGATAGTTGGGGCTTCTAGGGGCCTCAGTGTGCGAGCAGGAGGGTGGGGAGGAAGGTGAGGCGAGGGAGCAGAGGCGGACAGGCGTGCATATTGTCGGGGTCGGGGTCACAGAATGGTTTTGTGAGCTCTTGTCTTTTCCATTCCTTGGTCGTAAAACGTGTAAGAACTTAGCTCTTTGCGGAGTCGGGGCTGCAGGAAAAGAAAAGTTCTAAGATATCCCAGCTCCTGGAGTTCACCCAAGGATACATTTCCAGGGCCATCTCCAAAGCTGGTGTGAGCCGGGATGTGTGGGGATCGCGACTGTGACTAGGGTGAAGAGGGCAGTTAGTAGATGGTCTTGGACCACAGCATGGTATTTATTATCCGTTTGTCTCCTCTGTGTAGCCTCTTTAATTTCAGAGTTTAGAACTCTTTGCTGAATTTAGAAACGTGTTACTCAGGTTTTAATGTATTAGGAGACACGAATATCAGTTTTTGGAAGATCTGCTGCATCCTCATATGCTAGAGATTAATTTTGAGTATTTGGTTTATGCTCCAAAGTTATTGTATCTTTATTCATCATCACAGAATAGAAGATGAACACAGATCGATTATTAGAGGAAGGTCATCTGGCAGTTTTGATCCAGTTATTGGATTAACAATTAGGAGCCCCTTCATCATCTAAGCACCTGACCTTTGAGCAGTACATCACACACTGGAACCTCAATATTTTGCTTTTGATTCCAGGGGACATTTAGAATAAAACTGATTCTCCTTCTTGAGTCTAGCGGGTTTCTTTAGGGACAGGATTTTGACCAGCTAGATTGCTAATCCCTTGAGAGTAAGACTACAGGTATCTTATTTCACTTGACAAATTGAGTGCCCAGAATTTTATATGCCAATTGTCCTCAAACTGAAGCGTGCATTCAGATCACTCTGCATGATGTTAAAATGCTAGCTCCCAGGCCAGCCTCCCTCTCCCCTCCCCCAAACCCCACCCTAGTTCTCATTCAGTGGCCTGAGATGAGGTTCAGGAATTTGTATTTTTATGTCACTCTAGGTAATTCTCTAGCAGGACGTCCGTGGCCACCGTGGCCAAACACTGTTATAATCATAAGGGATGTATGTGTAAGATGTATTTCACAATCTCTCCTTCAATTAAGAACTCACTAGTGTGTGCTCAGTGTGCAATTATTGTGATCTTATTTGAGGTTTTTCGTCACTGCAGGGTCTCTGTTTGATTCCTGTTAACAGCCTGGCCTATGAGAATTAATCTTTGCCTGGGAAAAGTCTGGGCTGGTGGTTCCCAATGGCCAGACTGTATCCAAATCATCCAGGGAGCTTTGGGCTGGTGTGGTTTGAAAAAATATCTCTGGGGTTGATTTTATCTGTATATGATCTTCTCTCTTGCCTCATCACCAACTTGTGCCTCCCCACCCCTCCTAGCAATGAACTTGCTGTATTGTGGGATCCTTGGTGAACTTTGAAAGTTCAGTATTGAGTTGGAACTGCAGGCTAAGGGTACAATATTGTGTTGTACTGAGAGGAGAGAGTAAAGTCAATACTGAGAAATAGTTGTTTGTTGCAGTTATGGGATCTGACTTAAGGAATTTTTTCCTTGTATCTTTTTTCAATACTCTGAATAAAACTTAGAGGCAAGTGGGCCGTTTTGTAACTTTCTTCAAAATTATCATTCCATGTAGATCTGTGACAGTTCTTTCTTTTTTTCTGTTTCAGAACTTATCACATCATTTTGTAAAAACTCTTTTTATAGATACTACTCCTACTAGGCTGTGTAGGAGAATAGGAAAGGAGTTTGCGTATAGCTCACATCCAAAGAGCTTGGTCACACATCTATACATACCTGCAAGGGAGACTGGAAAGCATAGTCTTTACTCAGGCTGGCTACCTTCCAGTTAAAAATTATTTTGAGAGAGAAGAGGAAAATAGATGTTGGAAAATAATTAGTAATCACCATGCTCGGCCCCTTTGGCCATTCAAATATCCTAAGTTTTTCTTCCCACACATAGAATGTACTCACTTCCTCCGTCCTCCATTCAATTCCTGAATCCAGCTCAAAGTCCATTATCTCTGAAGAATGTGCAGGCCTCTCCAGCAGCTCTGGCTGTGGCTCCTTGGAGTCTGGAATTTTATGAACTGCCATCTATCCTGAATATATACACATTCGATGTATAAAGGAAACTCCCATCCGCAAAAGGAAAGAATGAGGAATCTATAGCAGCCACTGGTTCAGACCAGTTATCAAGTCCTGTTGGGTAGGAATGATAAAGTCCCTTGATGTGGCAGAGTGGTAAATTCACTAGATTATCTGGCCCCTCAACTCTGCCCCCGTCCCTTCCCCTGGTCTTGCCTTATGGGTTCTTCTTTAACCTGTATCTTCTGAGGGCATTGGGGAGTGTGCCCTCCTTGGGGGGCTGCACACCTTTCATGGTCTACTTTATTTTGATGAAGTTAGGAGCCTGAGAGTTACTTTAGGTAGTCATCAATTACGGATTTTTTTTTTTTTCTGGCCAGAGTTGGGATTCCTTTGGCAGTTCAGTTTTTTATTTTATTTATTTTTATTTTTTAAATTAATTTTTATTGGAGTGTAGTTGATTTACAATGTTGTGTTGCTTTCTGCTGTACAGCAAAGTGAATCAGTTATACATATACATATCCACTCTTTTTAATTACTTATTTATTTATTTTTTATTTTTTTTGGGGGGGATACGCGGGCCTCTCACTGTTGTGGCCGCTCCCGTTGCGGAGCACAGGCTCCGGACGCGCAGGCTCAGCGGCCATGCCTTACGGGCCCAGCCGCTCCGCGGCACGTGGGATCTTCCCGGACCGGGGCACGAACCCGCGTCCCCCGCATCGGCAGGCGGACTCCCAACCGCTGCGCCACCAGGGAAGCCCTATCCACTCTTTTTTAGATTCTTTTCCCATATAGGTCACTACAGAGTATTCAGTAGAGTTCCCTGTGCTGTACAGCAGGTTCTTATTAGTTATCTATTTTATATGTAGTAGTGTATATATGTCAATCCCAATCTCCCAATTTATCCTCCCCCACCCCATTTCCCCCTTGGTAACCCTAGGTTTGTTTTCTACATCTGTGACTCTATTTCTGTTTTGTAAATAAGCTCATTTGTACCATTTTTTTAAGATTTGGAGTTGGGATTTCTTTGGCAATTCAGGTTTTTAAAAAATTTATTTTATTTATTTATTTTTGGCTGCATTGGGTCTTCATTGCTGCACGTGGACTTTCTCTAGTTGCGGTGAGCAGGGGCTACTCTTCGTTGTGGTACGTGGTCTTCTCATTGCAGTGGCTTCTCTTGTTGTGCAGCACGGGCTCTAGGCGCACGGGCTTTGGTAGTCGTGGCTCACGGGCTCTAGAGCGCAGGCTCAGTAGTTGTGGCACACGGGTTTAGTTGCTCCACGGCATGTGGGATCCTCCCGGACCAGGGCTCAAACACATGTCCCCTGAATTGGCAGGCGGATTCTTAACCACTGCACCACCAGGGAAGCCTGGCAGTTCAGTTTCTTAAATAAAATTCCTAGGACCGCACTCTTTTTGCTTTTTGCTTTTTGGCTTTTTGCTTCTAGTCATTCCATGAGCAAGTTGCCCACAGTCAAAGAGCTCATCCGGGCCTAGTTTTTAAGCCTGAAAACCCTGGTCTTTTATGTACTGCTTCTACCCACTCAACTCCCTAAATTTAATGGTGTTTATTTTGAGACCATCTCAACTAATATGCTGTAGTGGGAAGGCAAAACCCTTTGTGTGATATTGAAGGCTCAGCTGGCTTTCATCATCTAACAGATAATGCTTACTAGAAGGTACTTAAAAAGGGGTTTTGTCTTTTCTCCTATCTGGGCTAAGACAGCCTCTTCAGAACTACCTTTACTAATTGCTTCTACTCTTCCAAACTTGGCTGGGTCTGCCCTCTAGGTACTGAGGCCACAGATGGAGAAAATCTCCCAGTAGTGGAGTGAATTTCCCTCCATCTCTTCTTGCTGATGAACTAGCTCCTCCTTGACCTCACCTTTCTTCTGGGGCTTTCCTGAAAGTGACAAGAAACAATGAACACAGACTGCTGAGCTACAGGCTCCATGGGCATGCAGCCTGCCTTTCAAGATATCGCAAGTGACAGTTTTACCAAATGTTTTGTCAGATAACATAACACTGCTTCAGCTTTCTAGTCTGAAATACCTGGGTCCTTGGTACCTGCCACCTGACTGCTAAGCCAGCGTCATATACATTTTAGGTTCTGTTATAGCAGCAGCCCACCTCTGGTAGCAAATTCAATATTGGATAGGATGTGTTCAGGGGCTGTGCCAGAGACCCGGAATACCAGTGGGTTGAATAAAATAAGTAGAAGTCTGAGCTGGTATGACAGCTCTGCTCTGCAAAGCTGTAGGGGTTCAAGTTTCTTCTACGTTGTTTCTTCGCCACCCTGCGGGTGTTGCTTTCAACTCTGGTCCAGGATAGCTCACCACTATAGCCACATACTGGCCAGCAAGAGGGAGGAAAAGCGGGAGGGGAAGAGAACACCATCCCTTTAAGGGTAAGACCCAGAAGTTGAAACATCATTTCTACTGTCCTGTCATTGGCCAGAACATAGTCATATGGCCACCCTGGCTGCAGGGAAGGCTGGAAAGGGTATCCTTATTCTGGGTGGTCATATACTCAACTATCTGTTACCATAAAAGAGAAGGGAAAATGGATGTTGGGAGTTATAATAGTCTCTGCTACAGATGTACTTTAACAATCTGGGGCAAGCAGCTTTTTCACCTTGTACTTCCTGTCACATTTTGAGCACTCTATTTCTCAAAGCCTTGCTTTCTTCATATTTTCACTAACTAGGATCCTAGTCTAGGTGTTTAATTCTGGCCTGCTACCAAAAAAAAAAAAAAGTTTAATTCAAGGGTTCTTAACCTGGGTCCATGGAACCCTATGAGAAGGTTTCAGGGGGTCTGTGTACTTTGCACAACTCTGTGTGCGTGTCTGTTTCTAGGCTGAGGGCCCATAGCTTTCATCACATTCCCAAAGAGATCCATGACTTCAAAGAGGTAAAACTGCTAGCCTAGCTGGTATTATAATTTTTTTTTTAACATCTTTATTGGAGTATAATTACTTTACGATGGTGTGTTAGTTTCTGCTTTACAACAAATGGTTTTATAATTTATAGCCTAGTTCCCTTCCAGCTTAGTCCAGTCTTTCTAAAACATTGGTTTAACTGAGTCACTTTCTTACTCAGGTCCCCAAAGGCTCTCTCTACTTTGCCTCTCAAAATAAAATCCCGGTTCTTTAGGTTGCTACTCAATGTCCTTCATGTTTCTTGACCTGTATTCTTTCTTACCTCTTTCCAACATAAATTCCCCCACTTTCCAGATCTCTTCTTCGCTTTGTGCCTTTCCACTTCTTACTCACTCTCCACAGTCCAGCTCCATTCCCAAGTCCTCCGTGACACCTTTCCAGACAACCCCAGGCTATCCTAATCTGAATTCCCTTAACTCTCAGTATGGGGCCCACCCCTTGGACTGTATTCAACTTTTTCTAATTGTGTGCAGTTTTGTGCGGGGATCATCTTCTCATTTACATTGTAAGATCCTGCCTAGTAAAGACCTTGTCTTATATTCCTTTCAGCTCTACACTTAACTAAATACTTATTAAATGACTGATTCCTGCTAAGAAGTGGAAATAGGGTTCTGTATATGCAATTTCTTTGTGACATTTAGTACATTTGAATTTTGCACGTACAACCATAACACCAAGAACTAAGAAAAGAAGCACTTTATATATAGGGTAATATACTGTATTACCATGTTCTAGAAGAAGGAATAACTTATTTTTTGCTGATGAAGACGATTAAGATTCATTGGGTTTTTCCTTAAATTCTGTTTAACTGTGTGCTTATGGTCTGTTCTATTAATTATAGGAGGCTGATGAGGCCAAGGACACAGTTTAATTGGCTTTAGTCTTTTTTTCTTTCGGCCTCGCTGTGCAGCATGCAGGATCTTAGTTCCCCGACCAAGAATCAAACCCATGCCCCCTGCATTGGGAGGTGCCCACTGCATTGGGAGCGCAGGAGCACAGAGTCTGAAGCACTGGACTGCCAGCTAAGTCCCAGCTTTAGTCTCTTTCATAATGCCTACCAGTTGTCCTAAAGGGTACCATCTTTGTTGAGAGGAATGACTGAGTTAGTGGGATGGATCATGTACATTAACTTTTGGTATTGGCAAAATGAATCAAAGGACAAACCCTACTGAAAATGGACACAAGGCATCCTCCCACATCCAAGGTGACATAGAGAAATGGGAGGAGGTATGGTCATAGTTAAGGTGCCTCCCTCCTCCTCTTTGATCTTCATCAGCCTTCTTTCTTAATATGTTTATCTTGGCCAAATATTAATGCCTGCATAGGATGACTACCTCATTTACTAAGATTTTCACTGTAGTAAGGCTTTGAAGAGATATTGGATTTGCTTGTAGTAACCTTTTTGGATGGCAGTGGTTTCACTAGTTAAAATTTGACCTGTGATGAGTGTCCTTTGTAGCTGGCTGTTAGTAAAACAGCTTGTACTTTAACTTCTGTATACCTCAACTTCCAAGTAAACTTGAATTTATTTATCAACAATCCTAATTTAAAATGGAGGTGGGTTTCCGTATACATTTTAGAATTATTTGTTCTAGTTCTGTGAAAAAAGCCATTGGTATTTTGATAGGAATTGTACTGAATCTGTAAATTGTCTTGGGAAGTATGGTCATTTTAACAATATTAATTCTTCCAGTCCCAGGCCATAGTATATCTTTCCATCTGTTTGTGTCATCTTCCATTTCTTTCATCAGTGTCTTATACTTTTACGAGTATATGTCTTTTATCTTTTTGGTATGACACTAAATGGGGTTGTTTCCTTAACTGCTTTTTCTGATAGTTGTTAGTATATAGAAATGCAACAGCTTAGGACCAGTGATTCATAGGCATAAATCTCATTATGAAGGATTTGGGTTATTAGAAAATGGCAGAATTCAGAGACCATTAGGAGATGGGAGCTGTAAGAGTCCAAACAGTGTTTAGTGGTTACTAAAGCTGATCTTGGCTATCAGCTTTAGTAGCTGAAGTGAGGTTGCAGGTATGTTGCATATTAGAAATAATAGGAGCCTTGGGAATTCCCTGTCAGTCCAGTTGTTAGGACTCGGCACTTTCACTGCTGGGGCCTGGGTTCGGTCCCGGGTTGGGGAACTAAGATCTCACAAGCAGCGTGGCGTGGACAAAAAAAAAAAAGAGAGAGAAAAGAAATAATAGGAGCCTTTACTGGAGGTATAGGAAAAACAGTTGGGGAAAATCTTATTGAATTAGAGATTTTCAAAAAAATTTAGATGATTTTTTAAATGTTTCATTGACTTCTAGTTATCTCATCCTGTTTGCTGTAGGTCTTGGACTTTCCTTTTCAATTTTTGTTATGGTATAGTGGGTAAAACACTGGATTAAAATCAAGCACACCTGAGTACAAATAGTTCAAATTCCAGCTTCTTCATTACCAGTGTCGTCTTCTGCAAGTCACTTAACTTGTTTGGGCCTCAGTTAACTCTTCTGCAGATAAGGGCACCTATTTCAGGGCTGTTATAGGATTAGATAAGAGGATGTATGTGAAAAATCCAGCACAATGTGTAGCACAAGTTAGTACTCAGTAAATGGTCACTCTCATTTATCATCAATCTGTTGACTGTTGCTAACCTATCTCTGCAATGATTTAAGAGAGGAAACTCAAAAAAAAAAAAAAAGGAAAGGACCAGAACAAGGTTTCTATTTAAAGTTTGGTTTTTTGCAAGAAAGAACTATCTGGGGCTTCCCTGGTGGTGCAGTGGTTGAAAATCTGCCTACTAATGCATGGGACACGGGTTCGAGCCCTGGTCTGGGAGGATCCCACATGCCGCGGAGCAACTAGGCCCGTGAGCCACAACTACTGAGTCTGTGCGTCTGGAGCTTGTGCTCTGCAACAAGAGAGGCCACGATAGTGAGAGGCCCATGCACTGCAATGAAGAGTGGCCCCCTCTTGCCACAACTAGAGAAAGCCCTCGCACAGAAACGAAGACCCAACACAGCAGAAAATAAATAAATTAATTAATAAACTCCTACCCCCAACATCAAAAAAAAATCAGAAAGAACTATCTGGCAAAATTAATTTAGCTTATAACGATATCATGTTTGAGATGGGAAGAGAAGACAGGATGTAAAACGAACTCAGCTGCATGGCCTAGGTATGAGTTTGTTGTACAAAATTCATAATAACAGTATTCTGGTACCAAGTCTTGCCTTTTGATACGGTTATCTATGAAGTTCCTAAGTTGAAGCTGGTGGCAGCTGTCTCATTTTCTATACATTTCTGTTGTTCATTTATTTATGTATTTGGCTGCATTTGGGTCTTCGTTGCTGTGCGTGGGCTTTCTCTAGTTGCGGCGTGTGGGCTTCTCATTGCAGTGGCTTCTCTTGTTGCAGAGCACGGGCTCGGGCGCGCGGGCTTCAGCAGCTGTGGTGTGCAGGCTCAGTAGTTGTGGCTCACGGGCTCTAGAGCGCAGGCTCAGTAATTGGGGAGCACGGGCTTAGTTGTCCCTTGGCATGTGGGATCTTCCAGGACCAGGGATCGAACCTGTGTCCCCTGCAATGGCAGTTGGATTCTTAACCACTGTGCCACCAGGGAAGTCCCCGTCTCATTTTAATAGGGCTTAAGAGGGGACTTCCCTGGCGGTCCAGTAGTTAAGACTCCACACTTCCATTGCAAGGGACGTGGTTTCGATCCCTGGTCAGGGAACTAAGATCCCACATGCCGCACGGTGCGGCCAAAAAAAAAAAAAAAATAGGGCTTATGAGACTCCAGTTATGGAGTTCTCTTTCTTGGAGTCGTCAGTGTTTTTATAGATAGCCAATGTTCCCACTTTTTCTAAGCATATGCTGACTTGAATGCAAAGAGACTGTGGATTGGATCTAGATATTTTGGGGGGAGGCTGTTTATGACCAGATGATGAAAGAGAACTGTATTGACTTCCAGTTGAAGTACTAAGTTTAGTTTAGGTTATCTGTCAGTGTACTTTATGCTGGTTAATATGAACACATTTCTTTCTGAAAATAAAATACTATTCAACACTATCCAGTGCCCCCACCGTGTTTGCTTACAGCAGAGAATAAAGTGATGTAGATATCCCCATCATAATGTTTTTTATTTGTTTTTTTGTTTTGGCTGCACGGCACGTGGGATCTTAGTTCCCTGACCAGGGATTGAACCCCCACTCCCTGCATTGTAAGCACAGAGTCTTAACCACTGGACCGCCAGGGATTCCCTCATGATGTTTTTCTACTCTTGTTTTAGCTAAGGTTCTTTTGGTCACAAGTAGCAGAAACCAACTCTGGCTATCATAAGCAAAGAGGGGACTTTATTTGAAGGGTACAAGGGTATCTTCTAGAGCTGAAAAACGTTTCAAGTAATCAAGAAGGGAGTGAACCAAAGCTAACTCTGGGAATATTGGCAGAGGCTGTGTGTGGCCCCATAAGGCACAGCTGTTAAGGTACTTAGCTCCTGTGTCACCCATAATGTGTGTTGGGGGTTTTCAAGACCACCCCACATTTAGAGATTCTCCAGAAGGGACTCATGGCACTCAGTCTATAGTTGTACTCATGGCTAAGGTTTATTGCAGTGATGTGATAAGGACGCACAGCTGGACCATAATGGAAAAGGCACAGGAAGAGTCTGGAAGACCCTTCGTGCAGGCTTCCTTCTGCGTTCTCCCATGAGGGGTCACACGGAATGCACTCCTCTTCAAGAAACACAGCAACATGCGTGCAATGTTCCTGCGCAGGGAATCCTATTAGAGACTCGGCACCCAGGGTTTTTATTGGGAGAGGTTCATATAAGCACCCTCTGCATGTGCCAAAATCCCAGACTCCCAGAAGGAAAGCAGGTATTCAGCCTAAACTACCTTGTTCTCCCAAACAGTCGAGGCTCAGTGGATCACCGGTATCAGTTAGGGACAGGTGAGGCCATTCCTGAAATTCAAGTTCCCAGCCAGCAACCAAGAGCATAAACCTTGCAAGCAGGCTTTTCTATGGATAGCAGTCCCACACTCACTCTTCTCATATCTCTTAATTCCAAGTCTCAAATTCTGGGAAGATTGAATCTGACCCACCTTGACTCAGGTGTCTTTGGAATCCATTGACTCTTTGGGAGGCAAAGTGGAGCAATAGAGACTTGGCCCTGGAACCCACCCTCTGGGATGGCAGGGTGCAGTTCTCAGAAGAGAAGGACCCAAAGTGATCAGGAGGGATCCACTGCAGCCCTCGTACGGCATGTTTGAGGGCTCTGGAAACCTTTGATGGGGAGGGTTCTGTGATGCCATTACAATACAGTGAATTTCAGGACTTCATTCATTCAAGTAATAACAAATGCCTCTTGAGCATCTACTATGTGCCATTCTCCTGAGCCAGAAGCATGCCTCCAGTATTTTCCGTTTTATTTGGAAGAAGAGCGTATATATCTGCTACTGTCGTTTGCCCTATTCTCTCTGGCTTCTTAGGAATTTAAACATCCAATTAAATTCCTCTGAACTTTCATAGATATCATGAGCACTGAGTCATTTGGTCAGTATTATGCCTCAGGTGAAGGGATTCATTTTTCTCTTACAGTAATCCTTTGATTTATACAGTAACAGGGAGTTTTTTGTGAAGAAGATATGTATTCTATTGCTGTGATCGCATCCATTTAAATCTTTTAATTTCATTATTTGCTACCAAAGTAATCCAGCTGGAGCAATTTTATCCAATGCATTTGACACTGAAACTTGGTCAGTTGATTTAACAAAAAGTCATTATATCAAGGATTATCATAACGAAATGAGAGATGCTTTACGTATTTTAACTCAAGTATGTTTATTTTTGGTTTTGTATATGCAAATCTTTAAAGTGAAGAGCACTTATGAAAGCAATCTGAATGCGGAATCTCCTAGATTTTTATAGTGTCTCGCCTAATGTTTACTTTTCCCCATAGCAACAGCCTTAGGAACAAATATAATTTACTCTTACAAGCATATAGTCAACTGGTGAGGGCAGTAGAGACAATCTGATCATCAGAAGCTTTCAGGGTGTATTTAAGTCAGTTAAATGGATACAATTTAAAGACTGGGAATTTCCTGGAGGTCCAGAGATTAGGACTCGGTGCTTTCACTGCCTTAGGCCTGGGTTTGATTCCTGGTCAGGGGAACTAAGATCCCATCAGCCTCATGGCGGCGGCCAAAAAATAAATAAATAAAGAGCTCTACTGGACATGTTCATTACAGAAAACTTAGAAACTATGGTAAGCAAGAAGAAAATTGGGAATTTTTTTTTTGTGGCTGCTTTGGGTCTGCATTGCTGTGCGTGGGCTTTCTCTCTAGCTGCGGCTACTCTTTGTTGTGGTGCATGGGCTTCTTACTGCGGTGGCTTCTCTTGCTGCAGAGTATGGGCTCTAGGCTCAAGGGCTTCAGTAGTTGTGGCTCGAAGGCTCTAGAACACAGGCTCAGTAGTTGTGGCGCACAGGCTTAGTTGCTCTGCGGCATGTGGGATCTTCCCGGACCAGAGCTCGAACCCACGTCCCCTGCATTGGCAGGCGGATTCTTAACCACTGTGCCACCAGGGAAGTCCCCAAATTAGGAATTTTGACATAGGATCATCACTACGTTTTTGGTCTATTGCCTTTATATATGTGGAATATATACATGCAAATGCAGAGACATATATGAAGTATATAGATACTAATATGCTAGATATACTATATAATGAAATATATATTATACACACATTTTAACAAAAATCAGGCTTATGCTATATATAGTGTCTTTTAGTCTTTTTTTTTTTTTGCAGTACACGGGCCTCTCACTGTTGTGGCCTCTCCCGTTGCGGAGCACAGGCTCCAGACGCGCAGGCTCAGGGGACATGGCTCACGGGCCCAGCCGCTCCGCGGCACGTGGGATCTTCCCAGACCGGGGCACAAACCCATGTCCCCTGCATCGGCAGGCGGACTCTCAACCACTGCGCCACCAGGGAAGCCCTAGTCTTTTTTCATCTAGACAAACTGACGCTTTTGCAGTAAGCACTCTCCTACAGTATTATCTGGTGATGCCTTTTGGTCAGTGGGGATTAGTTATCAACACCGGGGCAAGTCCCTCAGAGGACTGGGGGTTTGTAGAGCGTTAGAGGACTAACTACAGGGAGATGTCAGTGAGGAATATGAGGAGGCACTGACTCCACCTTCAGTACCGGAGGGATGTGTGTGGGGGTGATGAGTAATGTCACCTTCCACTGGTGTCCTCAGGGGAAAGCAGGTTCCCGGGACGACAGGAGTATAAGCAAAGTTTAGGGAAGACGTGAAGAAGGTAGGGAGATCTGCTAAGCATGGAACAGAATTCCAGAGGTCATAATGGACGGATCTGGGAGACAGAGAGGGAAGAGCTATGGGACTGGGTCTGGTAGAAGAAACCAGAGCAGTGAAAGGAGGGTGTGAGAGAAAGTAGATGGTCAGGATGGCTGGAGGATGTGCCCCAAGGTGGGAAGGGAATCGTCCTCTCTCTCTGGATCTTCCAGAACAGTAGGTGCCACATGTTCTTTGGGGCGAGCAGCATCCTTTTGTGCCAACTCCCCCGTCAGTGTTCTAGAGTATCATTAAAAACTTGGCTTGGGCTTCCCTGGTGGCTCAGTGGTTGAGAGTCCGCCTGCCGATGCAGGGGACGCGGGTTCGAGCCCCGGTCCGGGAAGATCCCACATGCTGCGGAGCGGCTGGGCCCGTGAGCCATGGCTGAGCCTGCGCGTCTGGAGCCTGTGCTCCGCAACGGGAGAAGCCACAGAAGTGAGAGGTCCGCGTACCGCAAAAAAAAACCCCCAAAACTTAGCTTTTCAGTTAGAAATTTCCGTTAGAAATTTCAGTGATCCCTGAGCTGATGTGGCTCACTAAAGAGAATGTTTTCAAAAGAGGGCTAGTAGAAGACTTCCCTGGTGGTCCAGTGGTTCAGACTCCGCGCTCCCAATGCAGGGGACGTAGGTTCAATCCCTGGTCAGGGAACTAAGATCCCACGTGCTGCGTGGCATGGCCAAAACCTTAGAAAAGTAAAAATAAAGCTTTAACGAAAAGAGGGCTAGTAGATTGTGGTGAGAATGGTGATGATGACCCTATATATTTACCATTGGACTTAACCCCACTAAGGATGTGGTTTTGCAGATGATATTGGAAGTCGTGGATGAGATCACCTAGAGAGAAAGTAGATTGAGACGAAGACCCAGGGCAGACCTGGGGAGAACCAATATTTTAGAGGTGGACAAAGAGGAGGATCCCCTAACCCCCTTCTCGCCCAGCAAAGGTGATTGAGGTGGAGTAGCCAGCGAGTTAGGAGGAAACGCAGGATCTTGCTATGCCAGAGAGCCCAGGGAAGCAACTGTTTTTAAGGAGGAGAGGCCAACAGGGACAATGCTTTAGACAGATGTACCTGTCTGTATTTTAGCCAGAAATATGAAGGTGTCCTACTTCATAACCAGAATAGAGATTATAGCAAAATTATATACGACTCCTCCAGCTTGAAATCAGGTCATTTACTGGGATTGTTTGATGAGTTTATTAGACATAGTGTGGATCTTCTTAACTGCCGAATTTGTGCCAACACATCCTACATATTCGTATGAATATTGAATGCATGTTCAACACACCTCAGTTCTTTCCTCTAAGCCTGTGACAAGAGATGCACTGTGCAGTACCCTGAATACAAACCCCAGCACGTAAACATGTAGCTCTGAAATCATTGTATGGCAACACATGTTCATAAAATGGTCATTATGTATTTCAAAATATGCTAACAATTTTCTTTGGGTTCTGAAAATAAAAAATGCAAATTTTTGTAATGTTCAGAAAATGTGTGCCCTTCACAGTAGATTTGCTCATCTTCAGAGATTTGTGGTTGATTTGTATAAGACCACTTTGATGAACTGAAGGTTAATCGATTGTGGGCTTGAAGGATTTTCTTCCAAATTTTAGAAGGGCTCTCCTGTGGGAAAGGGAAGAAAAGCAGCTTCTGGCTCAATATAAAATCATCTAAGATAGAATTGGATTCATTGAAAGATAATGATTCCCCCTTGGGTAGAGACTGGGGAATTACTCATTTGAGGCTGTACAAATGGGATTTAAAAATTGTTTTCATTATGTGAGTAACAAGATAATTTCTAAGGTCTTTTCCTAGTGTACGATTTCATGAGTGTACGTACCTGGGGTCTTTAAGAAATAAGGAAGGATGGGACTTCCCTGGTAGTGCAGTGGTTAAGAATCCGCCTGCCCAATGTAGGGGACACGGGTTCTATCCCTGTTCCGGGAAGTTCCCACGTGCCGTAGAGCAACTAAGCCCGTGTGCCACAACTACTGAGCCTGCGCTTTAGAACCCACAAGCCACAACTACTGAGCCCGCCTGCTATAAGTACTGAAGCCCGCGCACCTAGAGCCCGTGCTCCGCAACAAGAGAAGCCGCCGCAGTGAGAAGCCCGCGCACCGCAACGAAGAGTAGCCCCTGCTCGCTGCAGCTAAAGCCCATGCACAGCAATGCAGACCCGACGCAGCCAGAAATAAATAAATAAATTTATTTTAAAAAGAAATAAAATAAGGAAGGAAATGTAACATTGATTTTGTAGTTCAAATTGTCTGTATTTCTAATGTATGATATAAAAAATCTCAAATAATAATTGAGAGGACTATAATTATCCATAATCTCAGCATTTTAATAGTTATTTTCAATTTGGGGTGTTTCCTTTTAATATCTATCCTCGTGCATAATTAGTTTCACAAATGTGCACTTATAGTTCTGTTTCCTTTCTGTATTTTTCAGTGACTTTTGCTCTCCGGAGATAAAAATAAGTGTGTTTTCCTGGAGTCTGTTAGTCTTTAATCCTGAAAACCACTGGCAGCTGTGGTGGGTAGGAGCCGTGTGTTTAAAACTGTCCAAGGCCCCAGAGGTTTCTTTGAAAAACTGATTTTGCAGCTTGTGGGCATTTCCTAAACTATATTGTTCTATTGTTTTTTTCCCCTGAATTAGTGGACCATGGCCTTGCCAGGTTGGTGACGGTGTATTGTGAGCATGGCCATAAAGCTGCCAAAATCAACCCCCTCTTCACTGGCCAAGCCCTGCAGGAGAACGTGCCTGAAATCCAAGCCCTCGTGCAGACCCTGCAGGGACCCTTTAATACCGCAGGTAAAGCCCATCAACAATGGTCTATCCGTGTGACAGTTAACTGCCAGTGAGGTGGGGCTCCTGTCTCTATTCTTGAAGGACCCACATGCCCGCTGGAGCTGAGGCTTCCACGGGTGTGAGGAGACAGTGAGGGGCACATTCGAACACTGTCTGGGAGGAGCAGTGTTGGGGTTCTAGAATGGTCTTTTCATAGGGCCCGTTTCCTCCGTATTCAAATCATATATACAACGGCCAAAGGGCACATGAAAAGGTGCTCAGCATCACTAAGCATCAGGGAAATGCAAATCAAACCCACAATGAGCTATCACCTCACACCTGTTACAATGGCTATTGTCAAACAAATCCCCCAAAGATGGATAAACAATACGGTCCTACTGTCAAGCACAGGGAACTATATTCAATATCCTGTGATAAACCATAATGGAAAAGAAAATGGAAAAGAATGTATATATATGTATAACTGAATCACTTGGCTGTACAGCAGAAATTAACACAACATTGTAAATCAACTATACTTCAATTAAAAAAAAAAAAAACCCAAAGATACAAGTGTTTGGGAGGATGTAGAGAAAGGGAACTCTTGTGCACTGTTGGTAGGAATGCAAATTGGTGCAACCACGATGGAAAACAGTATGGAGGATCCTCAAAAAACTAAAAATAGAACTACCATATGATCCAGCAATTCCATGTCTGGGTATAAATCTAAAGGAATTGAAATCACTATCTTAAAGAGATATTTGCACCCCCATGATCACAGCTTTGCTCAATCAGTATCAAAGATCTAACGTTCATTGTACGAAACCATACACGATATAAAGAAAATGTTGGTTTGTTAAATTCATCTTGTAGGCTTAGGCAAATGACTGATAATTGATATGGTGCTGAGCCAATCACGTACTACAAACCTTTTCTCTGGCTAAGATTCAGGGAGATTTCCTTTTACCTTAGAATATTGCATTGCTATCAATATCAATTCACATTAAGACCAACTGTGCAATAATAGGCATTGCTTTATAGATATTAATAAGACTTGAACGTTTTGGTAGATAGATATTTCAGATAAAGGTAGTACATATGATTTGTAGCTATAAAGCGGTAGGTTCACAATTTAGTTCGAAATGACTATAGAATCAAAATTTGGCATAATGCATCATGGCTCTGTTCGAGAGAAGGAAGATTTGTTTTCCCTCTCCTTTTAGTACCGTATGGCCTTTGATCATATTTTTAGTTTTGCCTTTAGAAAAATCTAGATAACCCAAGTTACTTGGAATGAAATGCTCCGAATTCAAATAAGGATCTTGGTATGTTCTATAATTAGTTACATGGTTGATTATTCTTTAAAACGTTCCCTTTGATTCCATTTCATAGGATTACTGAACATGGGTAAGGAGGAGGCCTCTCTCGAGGAAGTGGTAGCCTATCTCAACCAGATCTACTGTGGGCAAATTTCTGTTGAAACCTCCCAACTTCAGAGCCAGGAGGAGAAAGAATGGTTTGCCAAGCGGTTTGAGGAACTGAAAAAGGAGGCATTTACCACAGAAGAGCGAAAACATCTGTCAAAACTAATGCTAGAATCTCAGGTATAAAAATAGCAGCTAATATTCAAAGAAATAGGTCGACTCATTTTCTACAAAGACATATAAATATTGAAGAGAGGGAGTTAAGACATGGGCTCTCTGAATGTAGCCCCATTTACCCCATGGCCTCAACACAGGGGGCAGTGTAACACATACCACTTTATTCTAAATAGAAAAAAACCGGGCTTCCCTGGTGGCGCAGTGTTTGAGAGTCTGCCTGCCGATGCAGGGGTCACGGGTTCGTACCCCGGTCTGGGAAGATCCCACGTGCCGTGGAGCGGCTGAGCCCGTGAGCCATGGCCGCTGAGCCTGTGCGTCCAGAGCCTGTGCTCTGCAAGGGGAGAGGCCACAACAGTGCGAGACCCGCGTATCTCAAAATAAATAAATAAATAAATAGAAAAAAGGAGATCACCAAACAACAGAACTATTGGTTCTTCTCAGAGTCAACATGTTTTATGTATTTGTCTATTCGCTCTATAGAAGCCTGCAAAATCCTTAAGATCTTATTTTATTACCTGAAGTGATAGAAAAAAAGGAACTGTATGTGGAATACAGATTAATGGGATTGAATGTCTGCCAGGGCTGTGATCAGGACTCGGGCATATCAAGATAACAAGAAACCTGTTCCCAATAATGTGGGTGGCTGGCTAGTTTGCAGCCCAGATGAAATGCTATTGTAGAGCCCTGTGCTAAAACTCAAGTCACGGGAAAGGCCCGGCATTCTGAGGGGATTCCTGTTGGGGTGAGTTCTTCTACCACTCAGGTGGTTTTCTCTGCGTCCCTGCGGCTGTCTGGTGTCCTCGGCAGGGCTTTCCTGCCTGGCTCTGGGCGACTTCTGTGCCTCTCTGTGGTCTGTAGTGAAGGAACCCTGTTGCAGCTGCTTGAAGTAGTGTGGGGTCTTCTTAAACGTGTTTGACTTTGACCCAAGTAGTTAGCTGTCCTGTAACTAATGCATCTCACATGGTGTTCCATAGGAGCTTGACCACTTTTTGGCCACCAAGTTTGCCACGGTGAAGCGATACGGAGGCGAAGGAGCAGAAAGCATGATGGGCTTTTTCTACGAGCTGCTGAAAATGGCGGCCTACAGCGGGGTAACCGATGTCATTATTGGGATGCCACACAGAGGGAGGCTGAACTTATTGACAGGCCTTCTGCAGTTCCCTCCAGAGGTAAAAGACTTTCTATGTTTTCCACTATTCGTGTACAATTGACTGTAAAAGAATAAAACCAATGGTCATAACTGCTTTTAGAAAACCGACTAAGCATCTGAGCCATTTGTCCAGGAGACAGCTTAGTTAATTTTTTTTTTTTTTTTTTTTTTTTTTTTTTTTTAGCGGTACACGGGCCTCTCACCGTTGTGGCCTCTCCCATTGTGGAGCACAGGCTCCGGACGCGCAGGCTCAGCGGCCATGGCTCACGGGCCCAGCCGCTCCGCGGCATGTGGGACCCTCCCAGACCGAGGCACGAACCCGTGTCCCCTGCATCAGCAGGTGGACTCTCAACCACTGCACCACCAGGGAAGCCCCAGTTAATTTTTTTTTAATTTGAATTTTATTTTTTTAATTTTTAAAATCTTATTTTTTATTTATTTATTTTTGCGGTACGCGGGCCTCATTGTTGTGGCCTCTCCCACTGCGGAGCACAGGCTCCGGACGCGCAGGCTCAGCGGCCATGGCTCACGGGCCCAGCCGCTCCGCATGTGGGATCCTCCCGGACCGGGGCAAGAACATGCGTCCCCTGCATCGGCAGGTGGACTCTCAACCACTGCGCCACCAGGGAAGCCCCTATTTGTTTATTTTTATACAGCAGGTTCTTATCAGTTATCTATTTTATACATATTAGTGTATATATGTCAATCCCAGTCTCTCAACTTATTTCCCCCCCCCCCCCCCCGCCCCCTGCCACTTTTCCCCCTTGGTGTCCATACGTTTGTTCTCTACGTTTGTGTCTCTATTTCTGCCTTGCAAACTGGTTCATCTGTACTGTTTTTCTAGATTCCACATATATGTGTTAACATACGATATTTGTTTTTCTCTTTCTGACTTACTTCAGCTTAGTTAATTGATGAAACCTGTTGCTGTTGGATGGCCCTCTTCTTTTTCCTTTTGTTTGTTTATTCTTTTGGCCGTGCCACGTGGAATGTGAGATCTTAGGTCCCCAACCAGGGATCGAACCCGTGCCCCCTGCTGTGGAAGCACGGAGGCTCAACCACTGGACCACCAGTGAAGTCCCTGGACCTGGCATTTAGTTTGATTTTCTGTATCAACTTACAGAGGTTCTTCACTCAGGGAAGTTAAAAGTTATTTTGTTTCCTATGTATGATGCAAACAGATAAATTCTGTTTTTGGAAGCATGCTTTCCCTATTTCGTAAAAATCATTCAAACAAACACAAAGATCTGTGCAATTTGATACAATTTTACCTTACAAAAATGTCATTTTTACCTTCTACTTATTTGCAGTTTATAGTTAATAGTTTGTATGAAACTAGTAACACATTGTTATCTCAAGAGACCCCTCTAAGTGAGTGGTTTTATAGGTTATTGGATCTTGGTGTTCCTGTTCTGTCCAACTCAGCTGCTCTGTAAGTCTCAAAAGACTTGAGGGTCAGGACGGAAGATTTGATGTCAGGGAGCATCAGAGAGACTCAATGTCTGATAAGGTTGTAGCCATTACGCATGGATAAATCTCATTACTGTTCTTGGCCGGGAGATTAAAAATAATTATAAACGTTAAAGGACCTTTCAAAGTTAGATGGAGTTAATGGAGCCTATGGAAGGATGTGTTATCCTTGAGAATATTAGAAAAAACACATGGGAACCCTAGTATGCTGTTGGTGGGAATGTAAATTGGTGCAGCCACTGTGGAAAACAGTATGGAGGTTCCTCAAAAAACTAGAAATAGAACCACCATATGACCCAGAAATTCCATTCCTGGGTATATATCTGAAGAAAATGAAAACTCTAATTTGAAAAGATATGTGCACCTCAATGTTCATAGCAGTATTTTTTATTATTTACAATAGCCAAGATACAGAAGCAGCCTAAGTGTCCATCAGCAGATGAATGGATAAAGAAGATGTGGTGTACACACACACACACACACACACACACACACTGGAATACTACTCAGCCATTAAAAATAATGAACATTTGCCATTTGAAACAACATGGATGGACTTGCAGGGTATTATGCTTAGTGAAATAAGCCACACAAAGATAAATACTGTATGTTGTCACTTGTATGTGGAATCTAAAAAATAAAACAAACTAATGACTATAACAAAAAAGAAACAGACTCACTAAGAGAACAAACTAGTGGTTACCAGTGGGGAGAGGGAAGGGGGGAAGGGCAGTATAGCGGTAGGGGATTGAGAGGTACAAACTACTTTGTAAAAAATAAATAAGCTATAAGGATATATTGTACAACACAGAGCATATAGCCAATATTTTATAATAACTATAAACAGAGTATAATCTCTAAAAATTTTGAATCACTACATTGTACACCTGAAATTTATATAGTATTGTAAATCAACTATACCTCAATTCTAAAAAAATTTTTTTAATGAAGAAAATATATGTGATGTCATGTCTAGGGGCCAAGCTTTACCTTTATTATTCGTACCTCAGTGTTTCTGATGCGAAGAGACTGGTAACCAGCTTTGAAAAGACACCTTAGAAAAGGTAGAATACGACAGAATAAAGTAATGGACAAATGGAGACATGCTTAGATACCTGCAGAAATTCTCTCTCTCTCTCTCTTTTTTTTTTTCTTTTTGGCCCGCTCCATGCGGCTTGCGGGATCTTAGTTCCCTGGCCAGGGATGGAATCTGCACCCTTGGCAGTGAAAACGCCGAGTCCTAACCACTGGACTGCCAGGGAATTCCCCTGCAGAAGTTCTTAAACCAAAAATTGCATTCCTAAAATATCCCAGACAAAATAATTACTGAAAGACACAGAAATGATTATCAATGATCATATTTGTGAGAAACACATCCATCCCTATACTGTGTGAGTTTGTATGCTCCTATTTGCAGATAGGGCAATAAGAAGCTTTTGTGAACTGGAGAAGCTTTTGGGTCATTCAAACCATTTGGCCAGTAGAGAATAACATGCTGTTTTTGGTAAATACCTTGGTTTGAGACCCAGATTTGTAGCCGAGGACCTTTAAACCATCTCGTTAATTTCTCTTGCTCTTTCATTTTTTTTTTTAAATCTCAAACTCCTAATTTACCCCTCCCCTTCCCCTTTGGTAACCATAAGATTGTTTTCTATGTCTGTGAGTCTGTTTATGTTTTGTAGATAAGTTCATTTGTATCATTTTTTTTCCTTTTTTTTTTTTTTTTTGGCCATGCTGCATGGCTTGCAGGATCTTAGTTCACAGTGACTGAACCTGGGCCCTTGGCAGTGAAAGAGCAGTCCTAATGACTGGACTGCCAGGGAATTCCTGTATCATTTTTTTAGATTCCACACATAAGTGATATCATATGATATTTGTCTTTTTCTGTCTGACTTATTTCACTTACTATGATAATGTCTAGGTCCATCCATGTTGCTGCAAATGGCATTATTTTGTTCTTTTTTATGGTTGAGTAATATTCCAGTGTGTGTGTGTGTGTGTGTGTGTGTGTGTGTGTGTGTGTGTGTGTGCGCGCGCGCGCGCATGCGCGCGCACACACACCATATGTTCTTTATCCATTCATCTGTCATGGACGCTGAGGTTGCTTCTGTATATTGGCTATTCTAAATAGGGCTGCAATGAACGTTGGGGTGCGTGTACCTTTTCGAATTAGAGTTTTCTCTGGATGTATGGATCATATGGCAACTCTAGCAACTCTGTTTTTAGTTTTTTAACTTGTTCATTTTTAAAATGGGTAGTAACATCTATGTCATAGAAGACTGTGAAGATGAGGTGACAGAATGTATGCAGAGAAGTCCTTTGAGAATTGGACAATATAGTTTTTAAGATGCCACTTGCGCTAAGCAGTGTATGTCATCCCCTGACTAAATGAGATTAAATTCTTATTTTCCTCTCTACCTTTAACAAGAATAATACAAATTCTTTTGGAAAATACATACTAACAGGTGCATTTAAGAAAAAATATTTTGCTTATTGCAAGGCAGAGGTATCTTACCATCTGCATGAGGCTAGACTCTTCTGAAAGTGTTGGAACTTCATATGACTGAACATCTCCAAATAGTTCTGTGCATTCGAGCAGTTACAAGTGTGTGCTTATCTTTATTTATTTATTTATTTAATTTTTGGCTGCGTTGGGTCTTCGTTGCTGGCTGTAGGCTTTCTCTAGTTGCAGCAAGGCGGGGCTACTCTTCATTGCGGTGCGTGGGCTTCTCATTGCAGTGGCTTCTCTTGTTGCGGAGCACGGGCTCTAGGTGCATGGGCTTCAGTAGTTGTGGCACACAGGCTCAGTAATTGTGGCTTACGGGCTCTAGAGTGCAGGCTCAGTAGTTGTGACGCACGGGCTTAGCTGCTCTGCGGCATGTGGGATCTTCCCGGACCAGGGCTCGAACCCGTGTCTCCTGCATTGGCAGGCAGATTCTTAACCACTGCGCCACCAAGGAAGTCCCTATTGTGTGATTTTAAATGAACCACCTCTTCCCATTTTTTCTTGTACGTTTATTCGGCGTAGCTGATGTTCCGTAAAATGCGAGGCTTAAGTGAATTTCCGGAAAATGTCTCAGCCACTGGCGATGTCCTGTCTCACCTGACGTCCTCGGTTGACCTGGACTTCGGCGCGCACCATCCCCTCCACGTGACAATGCTGCCCAACCCCTCACACCTGGAAGCCGTTAACCCCGTGGCTGTTGGGAAGGCTCGCGGGAGACAGCAGTCCAGGCGGGACGGGGACTACTCTCCAGACGGTTCGGCTCAGCCTGGGGACAAGGTCGTTTGCTTGCAGGTACCAGTAGCTTCAGGAAGGGAGGCCTGAGGTTGGAAAGACCAGGAAGTAAGAATGTCCAGGTTGGTAGTTACGACAGGAGATGGCAGATGTTCCAGATGAAACTGAGATGAACTTTTGGGAAAAGAAGGTTTTGGGGGTTCTTTTAAAAATTAATAGCAGATGTGAGGTGTAGTCTCAAGGCAACTGACTTATTTTTGACTGATTTTTAAAAAATTTTTTAATTAATTTTTTTATTGGAGTATAGTTGCTTTACAGTGTTGTGTTAGTTTCAGGTGTACAGCAAAGTGAGTCAGTTATACATATACATATATCCACTCTTTTTAGATTCTATTCCCATATAGGTCATTACAATACAGTAGGTTCTTATTAGTTAACTATTTTATGTATAGTAGTGTGTATATGTCAATCCCAATCTCCCACTTTATCCCTACCCCCTCAAGGCAACTGCTGGAGGTCTTCACTGTGTTTTTCCTTTTCTGAGTTATGAATTAATTAAGGGGATATAGACCAGCATACCTGCTACTGTTAAGAGGACAGATGTCATTACTTCTCTGAAACTATAACCCTCCTGGAAACAACGTGGTATCCATCTGTCTAACAAGGCTGCAAGAGTCTGGATTTATTTTATTTGCTTGTTTGTTTGTTTTCCAATGAAGGTCTTTGGCATTAAGGCAGACAATACAAATTATATAATGTATTGCTTCCTCTGCCCCCCTTGTTTGGTAGCCCAACAGGTATATTTTAGTGGTTTAGATTGTGGGTCACATTTTTCTTCTGCAAGTATTCATTTAAATACGAACGTTTAGGGACTTCCCTGGTGGTCCAGTGGTTAAGACTCTGCTTCCACTGCAAGCTGCGAGGGTTTGGTCCCTGGTCGGGGAAATAAGATCCCACATACCACGGCAAAAAAGTGAAAACATAAATATGAACCTTTAACTACTGGATAACTACTAATTAATCCTGGATATCAGTAACTGAGTCTTCAAACTCAACAGAAATAAGTAAATCTACAAGGCAGTAGAGTATTTGGTTACATATACAAATAACCACATTATCTTATTGTTAATTTTCCATGGGCCAGACACTTGTCATAAATAAATTGGGGGTAAGCAGAATTGGATTTGATTATGTTATAGTCTTTCTAAATAGAAATCTTCAAATCATTAGCCAAACATTCTCTTCACCTTTCACTTGAATTCATGAGACTAAAATATTTCAGTCATTCACATTTTCCCAGTACATTAAGCTGATCTTAAGACTGATTTCTGAAGTAAGAGGTGAAAGTGGCATTTTCTTTAAAGTGATAGGAAATTGCCCTCTTTTCTCTACTTTGTGTTCCCAAAACATTTTGCCCTGCTGTGTCTGCCTGGGTCTTGCTGCACTCAAGTTCAAAATTCTAATTTATTGTGGGAACTTGAAATTTAGAGTCTATAAAATCATTGTGGGTGAGACTCTGGATACTACTTTTGCTGTCTGTCTTCTGTTCATCTTGGTCCTGAATGTGGTGGAAGTGGATTGTCATATGTGATCCTCTGTGTGTGTCCAAGCCCCCTGCTGTGTTTGGCTGAGCAGTTTCCACTGCCCCCAGCATTCCTTGGGACTTATGGACCCGACTCCTGCAAAGCTGTATGGGCATCATGGAGTGTTTTCTCTTTTAAGACAGGAAATAAAATTAGCAGATGATACATGGCTTTAGTGCCAAGAACCCTAAGACTATGATAAAACGACGCAAGTTATGAACAGATGTTATGTTCTCAGCAATGCCTCTCCTGTAAACACTTTTGTAAAGGAGTGGAAGAGACACCCAGCTCTCTTCCTTGCTTTACTGGTCTCCTTTTACATCATTACCCCAAAAGAAGTCCCATCAGCGAGGAGGCCAAAGGGTGTGGAGTGTTCAGATGCTAGGAACCCCTTGACCCTGTGTGGACCACCGTGCAGCTGAGGGTGACTTGACAGTGTAGCCCGGTGTAGAAAAGACAAGGATTCTGGAACCAAGAAGCACTGAGTTCAGATCCTGGCTTTGCTGCCTTCTAGCTTGGCATGCTTGGTTCTGTTCCTCAGGTTCCCTGAATCTCAGAGGTCAATGGGAGTATGTTACATTCCTTACAGTGTTCTGAGGATTAAATGAGAACATAGTAAGTTCCTTAACCCAGGCGAAGGGCTTGGAGGGGTGGGGAAATAAGTCAAAAGAATGGAGGCATCAGGACTTTGCTGGCAGTCCAGTGGTTAAGACTCCATGCTTCCAATGCAGGGGGCACGGGTTCCATCCCTGGTTTGGGAAGTAAGATCCCATGTGCCACGCAGCGTGGCCAAAAAAAAAAATGGAGGCATCACAGAAGATCTAGTCCTTGGCACGTGAAATATGTACTCTTTCTGAACCTTGGTTTTCTCTTCTGTGAAAAGAACGGTGGCGATTCCTTTACCTGGCCCCTACACCTGATTGTTGAATGGATCAATGGAGATAATGTACATAGCATTGTGGAGGTGATGTAAGGGTATGTTATCAGTACATCTGTATACTCCAAAACGTCAGTCATCCCTGTAGGCCCTAGCAATGGGAAGGTGTGGGCTGGAGATTTTGCTAAGCAAAGCAGTGCTTCCTTTCTTAGCCAAAATGTTTTACCTATATACAAATTACTCTTTTAGGACGTCTTCACTGTCATAAAAAAAAATCTGCTTCCAAGGATTCCTTCTTTTTATTTTATTTATTTATTTATTTATTTATTTATTTTTGGCTGTGTTGCATCTTCGTTGCTGCATGTGGGCTTTCTCTAGTTGTGGTGAGTGGGCGCTACTCTTCTTTGCCGTGCGCGGGCTTATTGTGGTGGCTTCTCTTGCTGCGGAGCGGGGGCTCTAGGCACTCGGGCTTCAGTAGTTGTGGCTCGAGGGCTCTAGAGCGCAGCTCAGTAGCTGTGGTGCACAGGCTTAGTTGCTCCACGGCATGTAGGATCTTCCCGGACCAGGGCTCAAACCCGTGTCCCCCCCCCCGCGCATTGGCAGGCGGATTCTTAACCACTGCGCCACCAGGGAAGCTCAAGGAGTCTTTCTTCATTTGTATTTAGGTCTTTTATTTCTGCTATTATTAGAGCCACAGTGGTTACCATATCAGGTCATTTTAATTAATTAATTAATTTATTTATTTATTTGGCTGCGCTGTGCAGCTTTCAGGATCTTAGTTCCCTGGTCAGCGATTGAACCCAGGCCATAGCAGTGAAAGTGCCGAGTCCTAACCACTGGGCCACCAGGGAATTCCCCATATCCGATCATTCTATTCTTTAGCTGAGCATTTTGGCTGTTTATGATAGTAGCCTTTTATTTAATAACTTTTAAATTAAAATACATTTGTCATATAACATCATGTAAATTTAAGGTGTACAACATACACCTTATTGATATAACAGCCTTTTATACAGCATGAAGTCAGTGGAGCTCATACTTTCTCCTAAGGTCTGCAATTCCCTCATTATTTGCTTTCAAGTGTTCTAAAAAAAATGTACCCCCTTTTCTACCACCTTCTGTTTACCAGTTTTTTTTAAATTAATTTATTTTTTTGAAGTATAGTTGATTTACAATGTTGTGTTAATTTCTGCTGTAAGCAAAGTGATTCACTTATACACATATGTATACATTCTTTTAAAAATTCTTTTCCATTATGGATTATCACAGGATATTAAATATAGTTCCCTGTGCTATACAGTAGGACCTTGTTGTCAGGTTTTGTGCTATTATGATCTAGCAGACTTCACAAGTTCTGGAAGAATAGCACATTTCAGAGATTCTCTTCTAATAGTTTTTTACTCTTTCCCCAAAGCCTCCTTTCACTTGTGTATGATATACTTACCCCCCTATCTCCTGTCTTTGCTGTCACATCATTCTCTTTTATGTTCACAGTGGTGGCTAATTCACCCAGTGGGAATGAGGTGATGTGAGCTACACGCAGTCTCGTTTTTTGGGGAAAATGATTGGGGAAGAGTGAGAGTTCGAAGCTGTGCATTGGTCTTAGTGTCTTGCAGGCTGTTTTCATGATTGCTTTACTAGAGTTGATTTTCCTTCTACACCTCCAATCGCCCTTCCTTCTGTGGTGCTGCTGTGAACACTAGCGTGTTGATGGGGATGTGAGAAGTGATGGGTATAGGTGATGATGTGGGATGGAAGGAATAGGTCAACGGGTGGTAGCTGCAGGAGGAAAAGGGCTGATTTAGCATCTTTGGAAGCTGCTTGTTGAGATCAGCCTAACCATTCTAGGAAATCCTATAACCGGCAGATTTTTAGGAGGGCAGGGGAGCAGTGAGAGCATGGTTGTTTTTATTCCTGTTACTATTTGAAAACCTAAATTTCTCCATCCCTTACGTTCATTTTCTTTTTTTCTCCCCCATGATCTAGGTTCACGGTGATGCTTCTTTCTGTGGTCAAGGGATTGTTCCTGAAACATTTACGCTCTCTAATATCCCGCATTTCAGAATTGGTGGGAGTGTCCATTTGATTGTCAATAACCAGCTGGGTTACACCACTCCTGCAGAAAGAGGAAGGTCTTCCTTATACTGTAGTGACATTGGTATGTAACACAGGGAAGAGTTGATGCTGTGGAGTCAGACAAGGAATTCCTGGAGAAAATTCTAGTTCACTCAGGACAGTGAGCCTCACTGCTGGTCCCATTTTGAATTTTGGATCAGATATGGTCAATGGTCACCAACAGTGTTGTCAATATTCCTTTAAAAGTCTGAGTGTGATCTTAAAATCCAAGGAAATAAAACAAGAGTAGAATTTAGAGGGTGCAATCTCAAAATGCTTAAGTATCTGGTTGAACGATCTGCTGGAATCCAGAGATAATGCAATTAGTACAGCTAGAGCAATTGTCTTTAGGATATTCAGATTTGGAGTACCCAAGATCACAGTCAAAAAGGATATGTTCAGCCAGTAAACTTGGCCAAGTGGTCTGGTTGGAAATCAGATGTGAAGAAGCAAAGTCAGCTTGTTTTAACCTGTGGAAACTAGTAGTATTAGAAGAAACACAGGGCTTTTTATTATTCATTCCCTATTTCACAGCATTTCCAGAACTGTTAGATGGTAAGAACTGCTCTGTTTTTACATCCAGAGCCTGGCCTGGATGCCTTTTGGGGCTACCTATATGAATTTTTTGTAATTAGTTAGGTAGAGATTTGAAAATTCATTCTCAATCTTCTCTTTGGAGAAAATCCATTTTTTTCTTGGATACATCCTTTAATGACCCTTTTATCTCAGGAAGAAAGATAATAGTCATGATGATAATAACAAATAAGTATCAGTTATGATGTACCAGGCTCTTTTAAGCACTTTGTATGCATTAACTCATTGCCTCTTTAGGACATCACTAAGAGGTAAGAGCTATTATCCCAGTGTTACAGACAAGGAGACTGAGATTCATAACTTTACCAGGATCACACAGAGCTGGGACTTGAAATCATGCTTGTCACCTGGCCTCTAAAGTTCAGGTTCTTTTTTTTTTTTTCCATAAAGTGTGGGTTCTTTTTTTTTTTTTTTGGCCGCACCATGTGGCTTACAGGATCTCAGTTCCCCAGCCTGGGACTGAACCCAGGCCATGGAAGTGAAAGCCCAGAATCCTAACCACTAGGCCACCGGGGAACTCCCAAAGTGCAGGTCCTTAACCCCCAAGCCAAACTACCCCTAAGGACAAGGGCTGTCTCCCCATGCGGGCAACAGGACTTGGGGGGTGGGTTCATGGGTTGACTAGCCGGCCTCATCTCCAGCTTCTCTGCCTCAGGGAAGCTTGTGGGCTGCGCCATCATCCACGTCAATGGAGACAGCCCAGAGGAAGTGGTCCGGGCCACGCGACTGGCGTTTGAATACCAGCGCCAGTTCCGGAAGGATGTGATTGTTGACTTGTTGTGCTACAGGCAGTGGGGCCATAATGAGCTGGACGAGCCGTTCTTCACCAACCCGGTCATGTACCAGATCATCAGGTACAAGGATGAACCGTTATGCGACGGGCCCTTTCCCCCACAGTGCTCACATTATTATTTGTGTTAGACACTCTCCGGTAGGGCGACCAGCTTTCCCAGCGTGCCTGGGACATGAAACTTTTCAATGCTCAAACTGGGACAGACCTAGACACGCTGGGCTGGTCACCTATGGGTCGCAGGAAAGCGCCCCATGTTCGTCCAACTCTACATATTTCCTCAATGAATAGACAAAGGGTGACTTCACCCCCTCACTTAGCAGAGGGAGGACTGAACAGAAGATGTATGCAGAGCCTTGCCCGAAGCTGCTCAGTGCGACATTGACAGGAGCAAAAACAGAACCTCCGTGATTCACTTCTGCAAACTATAGACATGGACCTACTTTGTGCCTTTGGCAAGAGGTTACATGATGGATTTTAATGAAGTTCAGAACTGCACTGTCCAGTGTGGGAGCCTCGAGCCGTAAATGGCTGTTGGACTCTTGAAATGTGCCAACTCCTGAAGGAGATGTGCTGGGAGTGTAATATGTACACCAGATTTCCAAGACTTGGTGTGAAAAAAAGAGTGTAAATGATCTCGATAATAATTTTTATATTGATTAGGTACTGAAGGGACAATATTTGGGGTATATTATGTTAAATCAGTATATGATTAAAATTAATTCCACCTCTTGCACCTTTTCTAATGTGACCACAGGGAAATTTTAAATTAAATTACACATTGGCCTGCGTTATATTTCTGTGGGACAGCGCCAAGTCAGAAGGTTCACGTGATGGAGAGGTGTATGTTACTTTGGGATTTCCTATTTATTTATGTGTTTATTTATTTGGCTGCACCAGGCCTTGGTTGCGGCACACAGGATCTAGTTCCCAGACCAGGGATTGAACCCGGGTCCCCTGCAGGGGAACATGGAGTCTTAGCCACTGGGCCACCAGGGAAGTCCCAGGCTTTCCTTTTCAGATGCTAGAAAGTAAAGTAGATCCCTCTTTCCTGCTTTATTTCCTCATAGACATAAATTAAAGCAGAGGAATAAACTTGGTGACATTTTATGGGCCTTTCTGCTCGTAGGTAGCAGACTGCCCATCTAAGAACAAATCTGGTTTCTCCATTTAGCTTTGAACTTAGCACCTGAATGACTTGATGTGACTCAGGACCCTGCTTTTAAAAATATATCCTGTCTACCACTCACTTTTTCAGGATTAAATATGGTGATCAATGTGACCAGACTTGGAAGTTTAAAGTATTAAGCAAATGCAGAGTAGCATCATCATTATTTCTATTGTTGTAAAACCTGGATGCTGAATAGTTACGGCCTTCTTCAAGCAACCTGAAACAGGTGTCGGCAACTTTAGGTTCAATCCTTTTTGAAATAAAGGGATGCAGAATAGGTAGACAATGTAAGTCAGCCTTGTAAATAACTGTCCAGAATTAACAGTTTGTAAGAAAACTCTACTACTCATTACTTCTGCCTGACTGTAGACAAAAGCTTATAAAGATAAATTTGTGGGCTTCCCTGGTGGCTCAGTGGTTAAGAATCCTGCCAATGCAGGGGACACGGGTTCAAGCCCTGGTCCAGGAAGATCCCACATGCCGCGGAGCAACTAAGCCCGTGCACCACAACTACTGAGCCTGCGCTCTAGAGCCACAACTACTGAAGCCCGTGTGCCACAACTACTCAAGCCCATGCTCCTACAGCCCGTGCTCCACAACAAGAGAAGCCACTGGGATGAGAAGCCCGCGCACCGCAGCGAAGAGTAGCCCCCGCTCACTGCAACTAGAGAAAGCCCACGCACAGCAACGCAGACCCAACACAGCCAAAAACAAATAAATAAATAAATTTTTAAAAAGAAAAATAAAAAAGATAAATTTGTTTTCACTTGCTTGCCTGAAAGAGGTGGTTACTCACCACTGCCTTTAAAAAACAAATTTATTGGAGTGAAAGTCACATGACATAAAATGGACCTTTTATTTTTTGGCTACACCACGGGGTGCGTGAGATCTTAGCTCCCCAACCAGGGATCGAACCCGTGCCCCCTGCAGTGGAAGTGTGGAGTCTTAACCACTGGACCACCAGGGAATTCCCTAAAATGGACCATTTTAAAGTGAATGATTCAGTGTGAATTAGTGCATTCCCAATATTGTACAAGCACCCCCCTCTATCTATTCCCAAAACATTTCCCGTGTGCATTTATAGCAATGACACTCCAGAATACCTTTGACAATAACTGTTTCTGTCTCTTGTTTTGTTTTGTTTTTTTTTTTTTTTTTGGCCACATTGCATGGCTTGTGGGATCTTAGTTCCCCGACCAGGGATCAAATCCAGGTCCATGGCAGTGAAAGCCCGAGTCTTAACCACTGGACTGCCAGGGAATTCCTGTATCTGTCTCTTTGATTTTTACAAATCATATTGATTTTGTTTCCCTTTTCCTTGGACAGAGCCCGGAAGAGCATCCCCGACACGTATGCAGAGTACCTTGTGGCCAATGGACTCATGACCCAGGAGGAGGTGTCGGAAATCAAAGCCTCCTACTACGCAAAGTTAAATGGCCATTTAACTAACATGGCGCACTACAGCCCCCCTGCCACGAACCTGCAGGCCCACTGGCAGGGCCTGGTTCAGCCTGAAGCTTGCATCACCACCTGGAACACAGGTGTGCCCCTTGACCTCCTGCGGTTTATTGGCAGGAAGTCTGTGGAGGTGCCGGAGGAGCTCCAAATGCACAGTCACCTTCTGAAGATGCACGTGCAGGTAGGGAGCCCGGGAATCTCTGGGAATTGTTTGTCCATCTCTCCCAGCAAGGAATTGGTCTTGGTCTGGTCTTGTTGGTTGGCTAATGCGCTTGGCAAATATTTATTGTGAACCACTCCTAGCGGTGTTTCGGTACTGATCGTCAATTAACTCAAATTTTGTCTACTTCTATTTTTCCTCCACTTATTCTTTCAGTCATTCATCAATACATTATATACACAGGTACTGCCTGCACATTATTAAAAACACAGCCATATGGGAATGCCCTTTTTGGTGCTTCTGAGCAGTGAGCAGGAGACACTTTCATTTTGAGAAAGGTGGTCGGCGTTTTGACTTAAATAAAATAAATAAAAATCAGCACACATACTGCCGAAAGGCAATCATTTACACCCTTAAGCATGTTGAGGTTTCACGTGTTGTCTCATGTTAAGGATGGATTGACAAACTGTCATGGTTTGCCTGTGGTCTCCTGGAACGTGGGACTTTCAGCGCTAAAAGCAGGAGGAGAGCAAGGAGATAGAGGTCTTCATCGTTCTTGAACTTGGATGAAGACAGGATGAACTCTGGATTATTTTTAAAACACTAACTTCGTTTGTAAGTTTCTATTATAGGTATAGAGACTATTAAAACAATCTGTGTACTCACCATCAGGCTGAAGACATAGAATATCACCAATACCGTTCCTCTCTCCCCCTCCCTGATGTCTCCTCCTCCCATCCATCTGCCCGGTTAACTGCTCACCAGAGCGCCTGTTTGTTTTGCCTGCTTTCAAACATCATGTACTTGCTGTCATACTCCGATGTTTCCTTCTGCACTCTCTGTCACATTTAATGTTATGTTTTTGATTCATAACCATTGTTGCCTTACATTTTTTGAACTCAATGTGAAAAAGGATGGGAACTCTTAAAAGTTTCTTTTCCCCTCCCGTTCAATTTTACAGTCCAGAGTGGAGAAAGTGATGGATGGAACAAAGTTAGACTGGGCCACGGCAGAAGCTCTTGCCCTGGGCTCATTACTTGCTGAAGGTAAGACATTTCTGTGTAGCTGCACAGCAGGTAGGGGGTGCTTTACATGACATTTCTTATATGTGACGCCTGCAGTTTTGAGTTACAGCTACCTTGTATTGTGTTTATTGACTAGAGAGGTTCTCAAACGTGTTAACGTTTCTTACCTGAAAACATTATTTAATCTTGGTATAAGTCATGTTGACAATCTTCATCAGCAAACAGACCATGGAAGCAAAGGACTCGGTGCTGGATGTATTGGAGAGACATTTTCCTTTAAAAATTGTAGGACAAATGATGACTCTTCATGCTGAATTAGACTATGGAGTTTTGAATATAAGACAGGTATATTTCAAGAAGGAGAATCTATTGTCCTAAGGACAGTTCTCAGGATGAGCCGATGTATAAGAATTCAGGGTCACCAGGCCTTATTATTACTTAGGTTATTCATGGGAATCTGGATTTTTTTTCTTTTCCTTCTTGCTTGCTTTAAGGTTTTAACGTCCGTCTGAGTGGCCAAGATGTTGGCCGTGGAACTTTTAGCCAGAGGCACGCAATGGTTGTTTGCCAGAAGACTGATGACACCTATATCCCCCTGAACCATATGGACCCTAATCAAAAGGGGTTTCTAGAGGTAGGCTGTTTTATTATCTAGTATAAACCTCAGGTGCTGGTGATTATAGCTACAGGCTTCTCAGACCAACTAGAAACAGGTGTCGGAAACTTTGGGTTCAGTCCTTTTTGAAATGAAGGGATGCCGACTGGGTAGACAATGCCAGTCTGTGCACTTGGAGTGGAAGTAACAGACTAGCGAGTAGACTAGAGCTGTTTTACCCTGGCTACTTATCTGTAATCATGTAAATGTCAAATGGGTGTTCGTTTTGTCCATCTAAAATTGATTATATAACCTGCTGGTTGCTGAATTCATTAAAGTGAGTCGAAGATGTGGATAATAAGCCAACATTTCTTGCCAACTTAAAAAAAAAAACCCACTGACTTTTTTTTTTTTTTTTTGCGGTATGCGGGCCTCTCACCGCTGTGGCCTCTCCCGTTGCGGAGCACGGGCTCCGGACGCGCAGGCGCAGCGGCCACGGCTCACGGGCCCAGCCGCTCCGCGGCACGTGGGATCCTCCCGGACCGGGGCACGAACCCGCGTCCCCTGCATCGGCAGGCGGACTCTCGACCGCTGCGCCACCAGGGAAGCCCCCACTGACTTAAGGTTACTTTATTCCCTAGGGGTTAGTGGGCTTGACGAATGTATTCATCGCCATGTATTTCTCTGTGCCAGTTGCTGAGTTAGATTCATTAGAGTCAAGAGCAGGGCCTGGGTCTTTTCATTTTTGTTTCTCCAACAACTAGCATAGTGCCTGGCACATGGAGTTTATGAAATTATCCTTTAAGGTACAATTAGTGGTGCGTCATCTTTTTTCCTACTCTAGCCATTTGCTTGAGAGTATGGGGTTCACTGATACTCGATTTTTTTTTTCCAATAAATTTATTTATTTTATTTATTTATTTTTGGCTGCATTGGGTCTGTTGCTGCGTGCAGGCTTTCTCTAGTTGTGGTGAGTGGGGGCTACTCTTCATTGTGGTACGTGGGTTTCTCTTTGCGGTGGCTTCTCTTGTTGCGGAGCATGGGCTCTAGGCGCACAGGCTTCAGCAGTTGTGGCACATGGGCTCAGTAGTTGTGGCTCACGGGCTCTAGAGGGCAGGCTCAGTAGTTGTGGCCCACAGGCTTAGTTGCTCCACTGCATGTGGGATCTTCCTGGACCAGGGCTCTAACCCTTGTCCCCTGCATTGGCAGGTGAATTCTTAACTGCTGTGCCACCAGGGAAGCCCAATACTCAATATTTTTTTTTAAAAAATTCACTTTTGTCAAAAGCAAGCTTCCAGGACAATTGCTTAAAGGACATGCAGCTCATCTTTTCTTTAAGTTAGTCTAAAATCCCCTCCTTGATCAGTATCTAGATTGGTGACCTAGATACTGAAACATTTCGTATTTTCCCCACCCAATGTCTTTTACTGATTTGTGATTTGAGATATAATATCAATTAATTTTGAATATTGCTATTTAGAAAGCCCCAAGTAAACGTCTCACATCTGTTATGGGGATACTGTCAAAGATTTCATTTATTATCTAGCGCTTTGTCCTTTATATGAAGATCCTAGGGGGGACTCCTGCTTGATCTTGGTATTGAGAGGAGTCGTAGTTCCCTGAGCAGTGGCTCGTCTTTATTGTGTGTACATTGAAAATTCTGCAACCGATCAACCTTCCCTTATCAATAATGCCTTCTGGGAAGGGGTAGAGACCATGGCAGCCTCAAGAAAGTAGGTTACCAGGTTGTATGTTTTCCCCAACCCTGTTGGGTGTGTCAATCTACTTATTTTCTTTCTGTCCACCTACTTTTTTTTTGGCTGCACAGAACAGCTTGTGGGATCTTAGTTCCCCGACCAGGGATTGAACCCATGCCCCCTGCAAAAGAAGCATAGTGTCCTAACCACAGGACCACCGGGGACTTCCCTGTCCCCTTACATTTAAACTATCATTTTGTGTATTATCTATATTTACAGGCCATCTTAAATAATTTTTGGAATACATGAAAGTATTAATAGATTCAACAAATTAATGTAGATAAGGGTATACAAGTATATGAAGTACAATAGATGCATAGGAGAAGGGGCAGCTAGGTTACTTGGGGATTAAAAGGAAGAGCTTTAGGGCTTCCCTGGTGGCGCGGTGGTTGAGAGTCCGCCTGCTGATGCAGGGGACACGGGTTCGTGCCCCGGTCTGGGAAGATCCCACATGCCGTGGAGCGGCTGGGCCCGTGAGCCATGGCTGCTGAGCCTGCATGTCCGGAGTCTGTGCTCTGCAGAGGGAGAGACCACAACAGTGAGAGGCCTGCATACTGCAAAAATAAAATAAAATAAAATAAAATAAAAAATAAAAGGAAGAGCTTTAGAGAGGAGGCCAGATTTGAGCTGGGACTTGAGGGACATTTGGAATTGCCTAGTCTAGTAAATGTAGGGAGAACATTCTAGGTGGACACAGTAGTGCGTACATAAGCTGTGAAGAAAGAGGCCCTGACCTCATGCTCAGGGAACTACATATAGCTTCATGTGACTGGAGTTTAAGCTGCAAAGTGGATACAGAAGTAAAAGAAGAGGCGGGCCAGTCAGGACTACCCACGTTGTGACAGACTTTGAGTGTTATGTAGAATAGAAACCATGGAGGAATTTTGAACAGGTGATCAGATTTCCATGTTAGAAAGAGCACTCCTGATGATACTTTGGAAGCCTGAGCTGAAGAAGGGTGAGACTTAGGACAATTTCTAAGGAGGCTTCTCAGTCATCTAGGCAGGAAGTCCTGGAGCTGTGAATTAGGGCAATAGCAGTGCAGAGGGGAGATGGGGCCAAGATTGGAGAACTAGCTAGAAGACAACAGCTATCGGACTCAGTGGTAGGTGTAGCGAGTGAAGGAGACCAGTCCTGGTTATCTCCTAGCTCCCTGACTAGGACAGCTGGCATATGATGATGGCATTTACCCACATAAAGAGTGAGGGGGAGGAACAGGTGTGGTAAGGAAAGATGATGGACTAAGTTTTGGACATTCAACTTTGACATAGATCTTTCAGGTGATTAGATATGTGTGTGTGGAGTTAATGAAGGAATCTGGTCTTGGATGTCTGTTTGGAAGTCATCAGGGTGCAGGAGTGTTTGAAGCCACAGGGGCGGGAGAATCTCTCAGAGAGCAGGATGAGAACAGATAGGGTCCTGGGAAAAACAACTTTTAAAGGGCTGGCAGAGGAAGCGTTTTCCAGCGTCCAGAGTGTCCAGAAAGGCAGGAGGAGAGCTTAGAGTCCCTGTGTCATTGAACTTAAGGAGGGAGGAATCTGAAAAGAGGAAGGATAACATGGCCATTGGATTGAGCAACTGGAAGGTCAAGGTTGGCCTCCTCTAGAGCTATTTCTGTGGAGTGGGGAGAGCAGAAGCTAGATTGTACTAGTTGAAGGGTAGACAGGGGTTCAGGAGGTAGAGACAACTAGATTCGATAATTCTTTCTAGAAGCCTGACTGTCAAAGGAAGCAGGAGCTAGAGAGCAGTGGCCAGGGGAATATTCCTTGTTTTTTGTTTTTTGTTTTTAAATTTATTTTTTTGGCCGCACTGTGTGGCATGTGGTCTCTTAGTTCCCCCACCAGGGATCGAACCCTTGCCCCTGCATTGGGAGCACAGAGTCTTAACCACTGGACCCCCAGGGAAGTCCTTTCTTGTTTTATTTTTAAGCTTTTGATTGTTCATTTGCCAAGAGGAGAAAGCCAGTGGGGAGAGGTTCAGAAAAAAGGAGTTTGGTGATGAGCCGAGTGAAGAAGCAGAAAAAGGGTGTGGATTAGAATGAGTGGGTGTGTCAGCCTTGGGTAGGAAGACAGATGGGGAATGAGGTGAAGACACAGAGGTGCAAGTAAAGCACTCAGTTCAAATCCCGTTGACAACAGACTCATGGATCTGAGAAATACAGTGTCTCTTTTCAAGTTAATGTCTTATAAAGATCATAATTGAAATCAAATAGAAATCAGGAAAGGTAAACTATGCATAATCCTGCCATACTAATACATTATCTGTTTTCATTTTTTGCTGTTGTCATTGAGTGCTTATCCGTATAAATCATGCATTTTTATGGTTGTAATTATAATAGAGATGAAATTTTTTTCCAGAGTTTTTTTTTATTAAAAGCTTTATTGAGATAAAACTCATAGAATTCAACGTTTCAATGTGTACAATTAAGTGGTTTTCAGTGTATGCAGTGGTGCAACCATCACCACTATCTAATTTTAGAACATTTTCATCACCCCTAAAAGAAATCCATACTTATTACCAGTCATACCCCATTCCTTCCTTCCCTCAGCCCCTGAAAACCACGAATCTACTTTCTATTTATATTGATTTATCTATTTTGGCCTTTTTATATAAACAGACTCATAAATATGTGGCTTCTTATGACTGGCTTCTTTCACTTAGCATTGTGTTTTCAAGGTCCATCCATGTTGTAGCATGTGTCAGTATTTTATCCCTTTTTGTTGCCAAGTACTATTCTATAAATATGTAACTTAAGGTCTTCCCTGGTGGTCCAGTGGTTAGGACTCCGCGCTGCCACTGCAGGGGACGTGGGTTTGATCCCTGGTTGAGGAAGATCCCATATGCCTCGCAGCATGGCCAAAAAAAAAAAAAAAGTAACTTAAAAAAATTTTTGTAGAAAAATGTTGAGACAAACACAAAATTACAAAAAAGTTGGATGTATAATGCAAAAGGAACTTTTTCTCATTCTGAGACATTCGAGCCATCCAGATGGCAACATCAGGTTGCCAGCCTGATGCCCTACATGTGTATTTCCTACAAACTAGGTCATTCTCCTACATTACCCCAATGCAGCCATCTAAGTCAGGAAGTTAACACTGAGACATGAAGACATCTGGTCCACAAACCCAGTTCAGAATTGTGCTGCCTTGAACTGTCACATCTCTTTAGCCTCTTCAGAGATGTAATTTTATGTTCTGCTTTTTAAATCTTAACATATGATGATGATTCTTTTGCTTTATCATGCAAACAGGATATTAGAATAATGGATTCCGAAAGGTAGGCCTTTGTCAAGTAACTTTCCCCCCCTTTGTTTGTTTGTTTGATTTTAATTAATTTTTATTGGAATATGGTTGCTTTACAATGTTGTGTTAGCCTCCGCTGCACAAGAAAATGCATCAGCCATACACATACAGATATCCCCTCCCTTTTGGACTTCCCTCCCATTTAGGTTACCACAGTGCATTAGGTAGAGTTCCCCGTGCTATGCAGTATGTTCTCATTAGTTGTCTATTCTATACATAGTACCGATAATGTATATGTGTCAATCCCAGTCTCCCAATTCCTCCCTTTCCACCTCTTTCCCCCTTGGTATCCATACATTCGTTCTTTACGTCTATGTCTCTATTTCTACCTTGCAAATAAGATCATCTATACCATTTTTCTAGATTTTTAAAAACATTTATTTATTTATTTTTGACTGCATCAGGTCTCAGTTGCAGCACATGGGCTCTTCGTTACAGCGCGTGGGCTTCTCTCTAGTTGTGGAGTGTGGGCTCTAGAGCGCAGGCTCAGTAGTTGCGGTACGAGGGCTTAGTTGCCCCATGGCATGTGGGATCTTAGTTCTCCGACTAGGGATCGAACCCACGTCCCCTGCATTGGAAGGCAGATTTTTAACCACCGGACCACCAGGGAAGTCCCTCCCCCCCCACTTTGTTTTGTGACATTTTTTAAAAAGCTCTTATGATACCATTTTACTCTCAGCTTCAAAGGTGGGGCCATCTGAGAAGTTAATTTTGCTTCTCCTTCAAGAAAATCTTTAATGCCCATATTCCAACCTTTTGTATGTCTTCCTCTGTTTGCCCCAACTTTTCCCACACACATCACTCATGGAGAGCAGGAGATGTCCTCTCTCAAAGGGATGCGGGAATGAATGAAAGCACAGCTGCCCTCACGGCCCTCCTCCCTTTTGAGCAGTTGGTACCAATATGATGCTTTACCTTTACTGATTCACATCCCATCTTCCCCGCACGACGTTTCTGTTCTCCTCCTTTGCCCTAGGTCAGCAACAGCCCACTGTCGGAAGAGGCCGTCTTGGGATTTGAGTATGGGATGAGCATCGAAAGCCCTAAGCTACTGCCCCTCTGGGAGGCTCAGTTTGGCGATTTCTTCAACGGTGCCCAGATCATCTTTGACACGTTCATCTCTGGAGGTTGGTGTTGGCCTGTGGGTGTGTAGTGGACGTGTGGCACCAGTCTCACGGGGACAAATGACAGAAAAGGGGCCGTAACTGCTTATGAGACTCCTGCGTACCATGGCATCCCCCGGCTCCGAGAGTTGGGAGCCTGTTCTGTCATCCACTGGGGCGTGGCAGCTATCAGGCAGTTAAATAAGCTGCCAGGAAGAGCATGTAAGTCCTCTGTCAGCAGGAGGGCTGTGTCTCCTGGGGAATGTGCTTGGCTGTAGTGAATGGTGCGATGAAAATGGTTTTGGGGGTCCAGCAACAAATTAACATGTGTCTCACTGCCCAGTCGCCCCGGGCTGTCCTGCACCTGCCTCGTAGCGTTTTTACTCCCACTGCTGCTTTGCAGGTGAGGCCAAGTGGCTCCTCCAGAGTGGCATCGTGGTCCTCCTTCCTCACGGGTATGACGGGGCTGGACCAGAGCACTCATCTTGTCGAATAGAGCGTTTCTTGCAGGTATGTCCACTGCCTTTTGGATTCCACGAAATGTTTCCCTGCTTTCTAGGTGCTTTGAAATAGAACTGCCTCCTGCAAATACCTAATGTGAACCTTGGACTATAAGACATTGAAGTATTTGAATGAAACAGATTTAATGTAATGTCAATCAATATTCCTTGGAAACGTGATGCCTCAAGCATGTTAGTATCATGGTTTTACGGCAATGAAAGTGCTTCTTTTTAAAAAAAAAAAAAAAAAATTTATTTATTTAGGTTGTGCCGGGAGTTAGTTGCAGCATGTGGGATTTTTAGTTGCAGCATGCGGGATCTTTAGTTGCGGCATGCAGGCTCAGTTGTGGCATGTGTGCAGGATCTAGTTCCCTGACCAGGGATGGAACCTGGACTCCGCATTCCCAATTTAGGGGGCCCACGTACTGCCAAATGTTTAGGTGGAGTGGTATTAGGAGTATATGGAAGGAGGAAAGTTTAACTCTTTTTTTTTTTTCTTTATTTTACTTTTATTTTTTATTTTTTTAAAAACATCTTTATTGGAGTATAACTGTTTTACAATAGTGTGTTAGTTTTTCCTTTACAACAAAGTGAATCAGTTATACATATACATATGTTCCCATATCTCTTCCCTCTTGCATCACCCGCTCTCCCACCCTCCCTATCCCACCCCTCTAGGTGGTCACAAAGCACAGAGGTGATCTCCCTGTGCTATGCGGCAGCTTCCCACTAGCTATCTAATTTACATTTGATAGTGTATATATGTCCCTGCCACTCTCTCACTTCGTCACAGCTTACCCTTCCCCCTCCCCATATCCTCACGTCCATGCTCTAGTAAGTCTGTGTTTTATTCCCATCCTACCACTAATCTCTTCATGACATTTTTTTTTTCCTTAGAGTCCATATATATGTGTTAGCATACGGTATTTGTTTTTCTCCTTCTGACTTACTTCACTCTGTATGACAGACTCCAGATCCATCCACCTCATTATAAATAACTCAGTTTCATTTCTTTTTATGGCTGAGTAATATTCCATTGTATATATGTGCCACATCTTCTTTATCCATTCATCTGTTGATGGACACTTAGGTTGCTTCCATGTCCTGGCTATCGTAAATAGAGCTGCAATGAACATTTTGGTACATGACTCTTTTTGAATTATGGTTTTCTCAGGGTATATGCCCAGTAGTGGGATTGCTGGGTCGTATGGTAGTTCTATTTGTAGTCTTTAAAGGAACCTCCATACTTTTCTCCGTAGTGGCTGTATCAATTTACATTCCCACCAGCAGTGCAAGAGTGTTGCCTTTTCTCCACACCCTCTCCAGCATTTATTGTTTCTAGAGTTTTTGATGATGGCCAATCTGACTGGTGTGAGATGATATCTCATTGTAGTTTTGATTTGCATTTCTCTAATGATTAATGATGTTGAGCATTCTTTCATGTGTTTATTAGGAATCTGTATATCTTCTTTGGAGAAATGTCTATTTAGTTCTTCTGCCCATTTTTGGATTGGGTTGTTTGTTTTTTTGTTATTGAGCTGCATGAGTTGCTCATAAATTTTGGAGATTAATCCTTTGTCAGTCGCTTCATTTGCAACTATTTTCTCCCATTCTGAGGGTTGTCTTTTGGTCTTGTTTATGGTATCCTTTGCTGTGCAAAAGCTTTGAAGTTTCATTAGGTCCCATTTGTTTATTTTTGTTTTGATTTCCATTTCTCTAGGAGATGGGTCAAAAAGGATCTTGCTATGATTTATGTCATAGAGTGTTCTGCCTATGTTTTCCTCTAAGAGTTTGATAGTGTTTGGCCTTACATTTAGGTCTTTAACCCATTTTGAGTTTATTTTTGTGTGTGGTGTTAGGGAGTGTTCTAATTTCATACTTTTACATGTAGCTGTCCAGTTTTCCCAGCACCAGCTATTGAAGAGGCTGTCTTTTCTCCACTGTATATCCTTCCCTCCTTTATCAAAGATAAGGTGACCATATGTGTGTGGGTTTATCTCTGGGCTTTCTATCCTGTTCCATTGATCTATATTTCTGTTTTTGTGCCAGTACCATACTGTCTTGATTACTGTAGCCTTGTAGTATAGTCTGAAGTCAGGGAGCCTGATTCCTCCAGCTCCATTTTTCATTCTCAAGATTGCTTTGACTATTCAGGGTCTTTTGTGTTTCCATACAAATTGTGAAATTCTTTGTTCTAGTTCTGTAAAAAATGCCAGTGGTAATTTGATAGGGATCGCATTGAATCTGTAGATTGCTTTGGGTAGTATAGTCATTTTCACAATGTTGATTCTTCCAATCCAAGAACATGGTATATTTCTCCACCTATTTGTATCATCTTTAATTTCTTTCATCAGTGTCTTATAGTTTTCTGCATACAAGTCTTTTGTCTCCTTAGGTAGGTTTATTCCTAGATATTTTATTCTTTTTGTTGCAATGGTAAATGGGAGTGTTTTCTTAATTTCACTCTCAGATTTTTCATCATTAGTGTATAAGAATGCCAGAGATTTCTGTGCATTAATTTTGCATCCTGCTACTTTACCAAATTCATTGATTAGCTCTAGTAGTTTTCTGGTAGCATCCTTAGGATTCTCTATGTATAGTATCATGTCATCTGCAAACAGTGACAGCTTTACTTCTTCTTTTCCTATTTGGATTCCTTTTATTTCTTTTTCTTCTCTGATTGCTGTGGCTAGAACTTCCAAAACTATGTTGAATAAGAGTGGTGAGAGTGGGCAACCTTGTCTTGTTCCTGATCTTTGTGGAAATGGTTTCAGCTTTTCACCATTGAGAATGATGCTAGCTGTGGGTTTGTCATGTATGGCCTTTATTATGTTGAGGAAAATTCCCTGTATGCCTACTTTCTGCAGGGTTTTTATCATAAATGAGTGTTGAATTTTGTCAAAAGCTGTCTCTGCATCTATTGAGATGATCATATGGTTTTTCTCCTTCAGTTTGTTGATATGGTGTATCACGTTGATTGATTTGCGTATATTGAAGAATCCTTGCATTCCTGGAATAAACCCCACTTGATCATGGTGTATGATCCTTTTAATGTGCTGTTGGATTCTGTTTGCTAATATTTTGTTGAGGATTTTTTCATCTTTGTTCATCAGTGATATTGGCCTGTAGTTTTCTTTCTTTGTGACGTCTTTGTCTGGTTTTGGTATCAGGGTGATGGTGGCCTCATAGGATGAGTTTGGGAGTGTTCCTCCCTCTGCTATCTTTTGGAAGAGTTTGAGAAGGATAGGTGTTAGCTCTTCTCTAAATGTTTGATAGAATTCGCCTGTGAAGCCATCTGGTCCTGGGCTTTTGTTTGTTGGAAGATTTTGAATCACAGTTTCAATTTCAGTGCTTGTGATTGGTCTGTTCATATTTTCTATTTCTTCCTGGTTCATTCTCGGCAGGTTGTGCATTTCTAAGAATTTGTCCATTTCTTCCAGGTTGTCCATTTTATTGGCATACAGTTGCTTGTAGTAATCTCTAATAATCTTTTGTATTTCTGCAGTGTCAGTTGTTACATCTCTTTTTTCATTTCTAATTCTATTGATTTGAGTCTTCTCCCTTTTATTCTTGATGAGTCTGGCTAATGGTTTATCAATTTTGTTTATCTTCTCAAAGAACCAGCTTTTAGTTTTATTGATCTTTGCTATCGTTTCCTTCATTTCTTTTTCATTTATTTCTGATCTGATCTTTATAATTTCTTTCCCTCTGCTAAATTTGGGGGTTTTTTGTTCTTCCTTCTCTAATTGCTATAAGTGCAAAGTTAGGTTGTTTATTCGAGATGTTTCCTGTTTCTTAAGGTATGATTGTATTGCTATAAACTTGCCTCTTAGAACTGCTTTTACTGTATCCCATAGGTTTTGGGTTGTCGTGTCTCCATTGTCATTTGTTTCTAAGTATTTTTTGATTTCCTCTTTGATTTCTTCAGTTATCACTTCGTTATTAAGTAGTGTATTGTTTAGCCTCCATGTGTTTGTATTTTTTACAGATCTTTTCCTGTAATTGATATCTAGTCTCATAGCGTTGTGGTCGGAAAAGATACTTGATACGATTTTAATTTTCTTAAATTTGCCAAGGCTAGGTTTGTGACCCAATATATGCTCGATCCTGGAGAATGTTCCATGAGCACTTGAGAAAAATGTGTATTCTGTTGTTTTTGGATGGAATGTCCTGTAACTATCAATTAAGTCCATCTTGTGTAATGTATCATTTAAAGCTTGTGTTTCCTTACTTATTTTCATTTTGGATGATCTGTCCATTGGTGAAAGTGGGGTGTTAAAGTTCCCTACTATAATTGTGTTACTGTCAATTTCCCCTTTTAAGGCTGTTAGTATTTGCCTTATGTATTGAGTTGCTCCTATGTTGGGTGCATAAATATTTACAATTGTTATATCTTCTTCAAGGATCGATCCCTTGATCATTATATAGTGTCCTTCTTTGTCTCTTGTAATAGTTTTTATTTTAAAGTCTATTTTTGTCTGATATGAGAATTGCTACTCCAGCTTTCTTCTGATTTCCATTTGCATGGAATATCTTTTTCCATCCCCTTGCTTTCAGTCTGTATGTGTCCCTAGGTTTGAAGTGGGTCTCTTTTAGACAGCATATATATGGGTCTTGTTTTTGTATCCATTCAGCCAGTCTGTGTCTTTTGTTGGGAGCATTTAATCCATTTACATTTAAGATAATTATCGATATGTATGTTCCTATTACCATTTACTTAATTGTTTCAGGTTGTTCTTGCAGTACGTGGGCCTCTCACTGTTGTGGCCTCTCCCGTTGCGGAGCACAGGCTCCAGACACGCAGGCCCAGTGGCCATGGCTCACGGGCCCAGCTGTTCCACTGCATGTGGGATCTTCCCAGACCGGGGCACGAACCCGCGTCCCCTGCATCGGCAGGCAGATTCTCAACCACTGCACCACCAGGGAAGCCCCTTGGTCAAGATTTTAAAGTGAGATCCGTCAGTGTGATTGTGTGTTTTCTCCAGCTTCATTTCCTGCATAGGTGCAGAAATGGGACAGATGGAAAGTTGAGATTAACTTGGCTTGTGGTTTGGAGTGAAAAAATATCAAGGGAGTTAAGGGTGTATGCAAAAGAATGATTATAATGATTGACTATGGAATTTAGCTTAAGTAAGGAGGAGGGAGGAGATGTGAAGGGTGAAGGCCAGTGAAAAGGTGATAGGATCAATATGTTGGTGGTATTGATGAGGCTGAAGGATTGATGGAGTCAAAGTGTTAAAGGGAATTGAGCTAGAAAGGTAGGAAGTGGTGGTCAGAGTGGAATGGATAAAATAGAGCTTATGGAGAGATCCCTGTCATTGAAACCAGGATGTAGCCATGGACATGGGTTGTTGAGGTAGGGTGGAGGACAGAGTGATTGGAGGACAGGAGTTCAAGGAACCAAGTTGCCAGGGTTTTGAAAGGATCATCTACATATGCATTAAAATTACCAAGTCCATGTTAATAATTTTCTCAAACCTACTTCATAGGATTACTGTGAGGCATAAAGAGTCAATATATGTAAATGCTTAGAACAGTAATCGACATTTATATGTTTGCTGTTTATTATTATTATTTTTTGTGGGGGAGGGGTACGTGGACCTCTCACTGCCATGGCCTCTGCCGTGGCCTCTCCCGTTGCAGAGCACAGGCTCCAGACACTCAGGCTCAGCGGCCATGGCTCACGGGCCCAGCCGCTCCGCAGCACGTGGGATCTTCCCGGACCAGGGCATGAACCCGTGTCCCCTGCATCGGCAGGCAGACTCTCAACCACTGCGCCACCAGGGAAGCCCTGCTGTTTATTATTTTTATTATTATCGTTTCCTGTGCTTGCACTGGGATTACCTCAAGCTCTTTGTTTACACTACTAATTTTATTTTTAGCCCTGCAAAAGAATTAATCTATCGATATGTAAAGTGAAGAGTGTTTGCTGTTTATATAAGCACTTGCTTACTTCATCTTCTTTCATTGTGATTATCTCAAGCTCTTTGTTCATGCCATTTCTTTTTTGTCCTGTCTGTTCTGCTTCTTGCTGTTTCTTATTTATTTATTAGATTTGTAATGGTAGAGTTTGGTTCTCACTTGGTTTCCTTGGCATTGCACTCACCTTTCTTATCTAATTCTCTTGTGTTACCTTTAAGACTATCTGCCCTTTAAAACATTGTTGTTTTGTAAAATGTGGTAAGAACACTTAACATGAGACCTACCCTCTTAATAGATTTTTAAGTGTGCATTGCAACACTGTTGACTGTAGCTACTATGTTGTACAGCAGATTTCTAGAACTTATTCATCTTACATAACTGAAACCTTATACCCCTTGACTAGCAACTCTCCATTTCCCCTTCCCCACCCCTGGCAACCACTGCTCTGCTTTCTGCTTTTATGAGTTTGACTATTTTTGATTGTTCATATAACTGGAATTGTGCAGTATCTGTATTTCACTTAGCATAATGTCCTCAAAGCTCATCTGTGTTACTGCAAATTGCAGGACTTCCTTCCTTGAATCGGCTGAGTAATATTACATGTGTAGATAAATATACCTATATACCACATACCACATTTCCTTTATCCATTCATCTGTAGATGAACATTTAGGTTGTTTCCACATCTTGGCAGTCATGAGTAGTGTTGCAATGAACATGGGAGCGCTAATACCTCTTTGAGATCCTGATTTCAGTTCTTTTGGTTAAATACTCAGAAATGGGATTTCTGGATCATACAGTAATTCCATTATTAATTTTTTAAGGAGCCTCCGTGCTGTTTTCCGTAGTGACTATACCAATTTACCTTCCTAACAACAGTGTACAAGGGCTCCCTTTTCTCCACAGCCTTGCCAATACTTATGTCATCTGTTAAAAGTGGCTGCCTTTTGCCTGCTATGTTCCTTTCTTTTTGTCCCCTCCCACTTATAAAAAGTTATAAGGGGCTGTATAATATTTACATTGTTGCTATATCATTTTATTTCATCTTGTCTTTGATTATTTAGGGCAATTCTTCAAAAACCTTACAGTTTCCCTGAGAGCGTGTGGGGGAATTCCTCTTAATTTTCCTTCCCATTTGGTACCAATTTACCTTCTTAGAACAACAGTTGAGAATAGTCTCCAGTACACAAATCCTGAGGACATGGCGTGGGAGGACATAGCTCTGCTGCAGAGAGGGTTTTTCTTGCTAAATTCCGGTGTTCCTTCTGAGGTTCAATAGCTAAGCCCATACAAGGGTCCACTCCCTGGTCAGGGCTGTGTATCACTTTCATGGGCCTCTCTTTCCTTGGCATGTCCCGGCCCTGGAAGCGGCAAGCCTGGCAGCCCCATCTGCCTCCACTGAATTCTGCAGGGGCTTCAGCCCTAGATTTTGCCTTTATTTCCCCCCGGGTGCCACTCACACCCTGTCACCAAATTGAAGGAGCCCAGTAAAAATCTCAGGATTTTGTCAACTCACTTACTTTCCTCTGTACTGTATCTTTTTTTTTTTTTTTTGGTGGTACGCGGGCCTCTCACTGTTGTGGCCTCTCCCGTTGCGGAGCACAGGCTCCGGACGCGCAGGCGCAGCGGCCATGGCTCACGGGCCCAGCTGCTCCGCGGCATGTGGGATCTTCCCGGACCGGGACACGAACCCGTGTCCCCTGCATCGGCAGGCGGACTCTCAACCGCTGCGCCACCAGGGAAGCCCTGTACTGCTCCTTGATCAGGGTTAGGAGCCATGCCTCAAGTTTCTGTCCCAGCAGGATCTACTGAGATTTCATTCCTTGCCCTCAGTTTTTCAACCTCGTTAGCTGCTCTTGTTCTTGTCTCTAAAACAAACTATTGTTTTATTTATTTATTTATTTATTTATTAGAAAAGTGAGATTTATTCCGTCAGGAGAGTGAGATTCGGATAGTGCGTCCTTCCAACATCTTCACTCCACAGTCATCAGCATCTGTATTTTTTCAAAAAGTCTCCTCCAGGTGCTTCTTTTTTTTTAATTTTAATTTTTTTTGGTCATGCCACACGGCTTGTGGGATCTTAGTTCCCTGACCAGGGATAGAACTCGGGCCCTCGGCAGTGAACGCTCCAAGTCCCAACCACTGGACCACCAGGGAAGTCCCCACCTCCACAGGCTTCCTGCAGTCGGCTGTGTTTTGATAGAACCACATTAAAACACACAGACGTGGCCGATGGGGAGCCATCAGGCTTCTCCTCTGGTGAATTCTTCACAGGTCATAAATTTACCTTCTGGTCTTTTTCTATGATGAAGAGACACATCTCTTCTCCTGCTCGTCGAGAGCCCCGTGTCCCCCTTAGGACAGCCTGTGCCCTTAGGATGGAGTGAGACGACCTGACTGTCTGCCCCTTCTTCTCACTTCCCTCCCAGATGTGTGACAGCGCGGAGGAGGGCGTGGACGGGGATACCGTGAACATGTGCGTGGCTCACCCCTCCACGCCCGCCCAGTACTTTCACCTGCTACGGAGACAGATGGTCCGGAACTTCAGGAAGCCCCTCATCCTTGCTTCTCCGAAGGTGTTGCTCAGACTCCCTGTAAGTAGAAAAAGCTGGTTATTAGTCTTTTTCCTCCTGTCATTTTTTTTCCCCTGCATTTTCGTCTCTTCTGTAACTGATTGTAGATGCAAATGACAGAAGCATCTCTTTGGTTTTAGTTGGCCATGCTGCTCTGTCTCTCTCTCTCTCTCTTTTTTTAACCTTTCAAGAATCACTAGAAATCTAAGTCGCTCTCAGTTTCATTGTCATGAAGGACAGGCATAGCAAACATTACAAACCTGGCATCCCAGTCTGAGCAGAAATAATCTTTTAGGAAAAGTTTCAAAGTCCAAATGGTCTCAGCACTGCTGTGTTGATAGTTGCAAGTTGGGAATTGAAAGTACTTTGATGAAAATGAGTGCTTTTATTCATTGGCTTTTATTTAGACTTTTTCTGTTAAATGATTTATCACCAGTGGACTCCATTTCAAACATTGTAACAGTATAGCTTATCACTACTTGGCTTTACCAGAGTATATTTTCTCTTGGTTTACCGGAACTAAGTGTTAAGCACACATGTTTTGTTTGTTTGTTTGCCTCTTAGGCAAACAAACAAAGAGGCCTCTCCCGCTGCGGAGCACAGGCTCCGGACGCGCAGGCTCAGTGGCCATGGCTCACGGGCCCAGCTGCTCCGCGGCACGTGGGATCCTCCCGGACCGGGGCACGAACCCGTTTCCCCTGCATCGGCAGGCGGACTCTCAACCACTGCGCCACCAGGGAAGCCCGCACATGTTTTTTTAAATCACATAAATATGCTAGTTTTCAAGTGGCAGAGTTCAAGATAAGAAACACTGCTAAGCATATATTTATGCCACCTGCTATAATTTTTTTTCAGTTTTGTATGAGAGTCTGAATTAGGATTAACATTCGAAAAACCTCTGCATTTATTTGGATGCCACTGCTGAAGTGAACTAAGTCGTTTAGGACTTGGCTGTTTGAGATGATCTTGTCTTCTCACAAAGGTTAGAGAACGTGTATTTGGAAGTGAGGGCTGTTGAGGGAAGCTGCCAGTGATCTGCCTTCACCTGTTGCCTTTTTTGGAGTTTCTAGCATTTGGAGGGGAGTAAGGTGACCCCTTGTTCTCACAATTGGTCAAGGGTACTTGAGTGATCCCAGAGTGAGCGCCCCCTTAAATTTTGCTCTCCAGGCCCCTCACCTGTCTCACCCCAGCCTCAGGGGTCAATAATGAGGAAATGCATTTCAAGTTCTTTCACCAATGGCTGAAAGTTCATTTGTTTGGTCTGCTTATTCTCTCTGTGAACAACCTTGTGAACTTTGAGATGGTTTCATGAGGATCATCGGACATTCTAGACAAACAAATTCAGTCCCTTTACACCATCTTTCTGATGGGGCTGTCTTGACACCGATATTTTGAAACAGCAATGTGAAAGGAGCCAAGTCAAAATGTAAAGTTACTATAATTTTGCTCTGGGTCTTAGCTGCGGCATGTGGGATCTAGTTCCCTGACCAGGGGTCGAACCCACACCCCCTTGCATTGGAAGACAGAGTCTTAACCACTGGAACACCAGGGAAGTCCTGATCTGGGATTCTTTTTTTTTTTTTTTTTTTTAATTTTTATTGAAATATAGTTGATTTACAATAGTGTGTTAGTTTCAGAAAAGTTATTTATATACATATACGTACATATATATATTTTAGATTCTTTTCCATTATAGGTTATTACAAGATATTGAGTATAGTTCACAGTGCTATACCGTACATCCTTGTTGATTGTCTATTTTTTTTTTTTTTTATTTAAAAAAATTTTTTTAACATCTTTATTGGAGTATAATTGTTTTACAATAGTGTGTTAGTTTTTCCTTTACAACAAACTGAATCAGTTATACATATACATATGTTCCCATATCCTGATCTGGGATTCTTGAACCCAACTTTCATTGTATCCCTAACGTTGTCACCTGCTCTCTCAATCATAACGAAAAGGAGTACAATGATATTAAATATAATGCATGTATATTATTAGGTATTGAGTGAACTATTAGAAGTTTTGTTGAGAATTTCTTTTGCTGTTTGAAACTGAAAATGAGTTCATTTGCTGGCCCTAATGCTCCACCCCTCTCCCCAAGTCTAATATACAACTTATTAAATAAGTGAAGCCTTCCTTGGGGAGCTTAAAAAATATCAACAGCTATCGTATAGACTTTCAAGTGAAAAACTACTCTTATTAAGTAGTCAAATATTTTCATTAAACATGTAAGTCCTTTTGTTAATGGAAAGTCAGTACAACCAGTATTGAATTCTGATTTCTTCCTGAACATTGGAGTATTGGTACAAGGGATCTAGCAGAATATAAATAGCCAGACTTCTCTATCCATGGCCCACTCAGAGATGACTTGCCATGTAGCAAACATGACTCAGGGGTACAGGGAGTTTGTCTGTCAAGTGGTACCAAAATCCCACCCCAGTTTCCCACCTAACTCTGAACTCTGAACCTTTTGATTCCTGCTGTAGGAAGTGGGGACTGACAAAACGCTCTGGTTCAGAAGGGAGAAAGATTGCCTCTATCACACATTATTTACTAATAAGCATAGCTGGATAGCTAATATTAATTTTTTAGGTTATATGCAATATCCCAGCATCAGTATGGCTGCCCTCAATGGCCTAGTCTAAATGTCATGTACCCATCTGGGACTAGACTAGAGGGAAGCTAACTAGATGATAGCAAAAGGGATCAAATCCCTCACTTCGGCTTCATCCGTTTTCTACTTTAAGTTCTTTGCAACAAGTATTTATTTGCCGCACCACGCAGCTTGTAGGATCTTTGTTCCCCGACCAGGGATTGAACCTGGGCCCCCGGCAGTGAAAGCACTGAGTCCTCACCACTGGACTGCCAGGGAATTCCCAAGTATTTTTTTAAATTGGGCTCAGTAATAAAATTTCTTTTCATCGTGGAAATATTCATATGTTGTTCCTACTTGTTCTGTTTCGTTTATAAATTATAGTCAAAATCCTAAAGACAGAAATAATTGCCCTAACTCAGCTCTTCCAGTTCACAATATAAATCCTATAAAATGTTGTTTCTGATTCCAGAAAGTTAAGGTGTAGTTTTTATTGATAATAAAGTTGAGTCATCACACTGCAATTTTTTTTTTTTTTTTTTTTTTTTTTTTTTGTGGCTGCGTTGGGTCTTCGTTGCGGTGCACGGCCTTCTCATTGCGGTGGCTTCTCTTGTTGCGGAGCACGGGCTCTAGGCGCGTGGGCTCAGTAGTTGTGGCTCTTGGGCTCTAGAGCGCAGGCTCAGTAGTTGTGGTGCACGGGCTTAGTTGCTCCGCAGCATGTGGGATCTTCATGGACCAGGGCTTGAACCCGTGTCCCCTGCATTGGCAAGGCAGATTCTCAGCCACTGTGCCACCGGGGAAGTCCCCCACACTGCAATTTTGACTGTTAAAATTTATTGTGGCACTAGACAAAAGGCAATCTTATATAACCTCAGAAAAATATTTTATTCTGAAGTATACAGAACAGATACTTTTGGGAAAGATATTTTGTTTATTAGTACATATGTTTACTTATAGTCCCAGGAGAGAATTTTGGTACTAGTTCTTGGGAAAGATCCCTGATAAGTAAAAGCATCTTCAGATCCTTTCCCTTGGTTGATAGATTTGTGGCTTTTTTCTCCCCCTCCCCCTCCTTAGGCAGCTGTGTCAACTCTTCAAGAAATGGCACCAGGAACAGCATTCAAACCAGTCATTGGTGACTCATCTGTGGATCCAAAAAAGTAATCTGATGTGGAGCTGTTTTCATACTCTGCAGTAGATTTGTAGTGAGTGGGAAAACTAGTTCATGTTGAGTGAACCAAGCGACCCAAATCTTCTCTCTCCTTATATAAGTCCTTTAAGTTCATGGGGTAGGAGTTAGAATATGCACAGAAGATTGAATTTTGAAGGCACATGTTGCTCAAGAAGGTTGGCCAGGGCACAGCATGACTGAAGCCCACTACAACGCCCCCGCTGCTTCAGTGGTGAAGCATTTAAATCTCTGTGGTCTCCCCCTTTCTTCTGCTACAGTTCTTACTTTAAGATATTTCTCCCCCGCCTCATTGTCCCTTTTCTACCCATCAGGGTTAAGAGTTTAGTGTTCTGCTGCGGCAAACATTTCTATGCCCTGCTGAAGCAAAGAGAATCTTTGGAGGCCAGGAGGCATGACTTTGCTATCATCCGAATGGAAGAACTCTGCCCTTTCCCACTGGATTCGCTGCAGGAAGAGATGAGCAAATACAAACATGTTAGAGGTAAAGGGTCCTTCTTATTAGGCTCTTTTGGTTTTAAGTTACCTGAAACCCATCTGAACTATCTCAAATAAAAAGATGGTACGGGAGCAGTGAGTTATTAGAAAGTTTAATCTCATGGAATCTGGAGATATGAAAGTAATAGAACTGAAGCCAATGTCTCTATGTCTTTTTTGGTGTCCCTTTGGGTGTCCCTTTCATTCTTCCCCACTTTCATATAAGACATCGAATTTCTTTTTTTTTTTTTTTTTTTTTTTTTGTGGTACGCGGGCCTCTCACTGTTGTGGCCTCTCCCGTTGCGGAGCACAGTCTCTGGACGCGCAGGCCTAGCGGCCATGGCTCACGGGCTTAGTTGCTTCGCCGCATGTGGGATCTTCCCGGACCAGGGCACGAACCCGTGTCTCCTGCATCGGCAGGCGGACTCTCAACCACTGCGCCACCAGGGAAGCCCATGACATCGAATTTCTTGAGTTTCGAGGGAATCAGTGCTATACAATCGTTTATGATACATCCGTTAAAATTGTAAAAGATAAGCCTTTTCAACAGATGGGGCTGGAATGATTAGATATATCTCTGTGCACCTTATACAGAAATTAACTCAAAGTTGATCATAGACTTCAATGTAACACTATAAAACTTCTAGAAGGAAGTGGATGAAAATCTTCATGACCTTGGGTTAGGCAAGAAGTTCTTAGACATAACACCAAAAGCACGTTCCAGAAAAGAAAAAGTAGATTTTACCAAAATGGAAAACTTTTGCACTGCGAAAGGCACTGCAAAGAATATAAAAAAGGCAAGCCACAAACCGGGAGAAAATATTTGTAAAAACATATCTGACAAAGGACTCTCCAGAATGTTTAAAGAGCTCTGAAAACTCAACAGTGAGAAAATGTACAATCCAGTTTTTCAAAAGGTGCAAAGGAATTGAACAGTCATTTTACCAAAGAACCAGATGGCAAATACCCGTATGAGAAGATCCTCAACATGATTAGTGATAGGGAAATGCAAATTAAGCCAAAATGAGATACGGCTACATACCTATTAGAATGGCTAAGATGAAAACAAAACAATATCAAGGACTGATGAGGATGCTCGGCAACTGGGACCTTCATTCACTGCTGGTGGGAATGCAAACTCGTACAGCCACTCCGGAAAACAGTTTTGTTAGTTTCTCATGCAGTTACACACAGAGTGTCCTTACCACCCAGCAGTCCCACTCCTAGGTATTTACTCAAGAGAAAGGAAAAACCCATATGTGAATATTTACAGTGGCTTTATTCATAATTGCCCCGAGCTGGAAGCCACCAAAACATCCTTCAACTGGTGAATGAAGAAGCCATCTCATTGTGCACCCCTACAATTTCATGCTCCTTAAGAATAAAAGAGAGTGAACTATTGCTATCGGCAAAATGACCCATGGAGTTTGCTAATTCACAGAAGCCAAAACCGAAAGGCTGTATACTGTGTGATCCCACTTACCTGGTGCTCTGGAAAAGGCAAAACTTCGGGGATAGAGAAAAGGTCAGAGGTTGGTGGTGGGAGGAAGAGCTGAGCACAAAGGGGCAGGATGGGGGAGTATTTGGGGGTTTAGAGAATTGTTCTGTATGGTGATTGTGGTGATGGTTACATGACAATGCATTTCTCAAAAACAAAACAGACAACACTGTGCCCTATTGGAAAGGTAATAATATATTTACTTGAGGATGTATGTGTGTGTGTGTGTGTGTGTATATAACTATGTATGTATATGTGTATATATACATATACATGTGTATGTATGTGCACACGCATACATATATAGTGTGTCTGTGTGTGTAGTGTGTTGTACATATTTACTTGAGGTACTGAGATGAACTTTCTTCTTTCATAGATTTTATTTGGAGTCAGGAGGAGCCTCAGAACATGGGTCCTTGGTTTTTTGTTTCTCCAAGGTTTGAAAAGCAACTGGCCTGCAAGGTGATAGCTCTTTCTCTTTTGCAGTGTTTTGTGTGCGTCCCTTTTCTCCTATTGGAGTGCCAACAAATAGGTTTATCCCTTATTATCAGTCCAAAGCTTCTAAAGATAAACTAAAATATAAAACCTAGTTTTAGGCTCCTTTTTCAGACTAAACTGCTGAGTGTTTAGCAAGCTGTATATGTGTACTTACTAGTATCATGTTAAAAACAAAAACAAAAACAATGATTATACTCGAAAAGGTAGAAGACCTGCCTGTCGTCTACCTTTCCCATGAGCCTAGTCAGCATTCTTGTCCCAAAGGTCAGTATCCAAGCCCTGGGGGAGGAGAGCCATGAGCTCGCTTGTTTTACAGTAACACTTAATTCCAGGCCCACCTGCAAAGCTGGTAGACATCGGAGGCCAGATTCTTTGTTATGCTTTAGGAAGAGGAAAACAAGGAGAAGAACAGTTGTGCTTCTGTTTATCTTTCTACTCTGCTTTGATTAAAACTCAGGTCACTTGATACCAGTTTACGGCACTCAAATCATTTTCACCTGTAAATAGGTCTAATTTAGGAAACTCTACAGCTAAAACCAACTAACAGTTACCTAAGAATAGGACAGATTCCAGAATATGTCTCACCTTATCATGTCTGGAATTTAGTTTTCAGTTGTGACATAGATCTCCCTGCAATCTATTTTATGTAACACATTATTTTCCAAAAAGGTGATCTATAGTTAAACAACTTCAGAGAAATACATGCACGTCCCTGGACGAGCTAAGCAGAGCTCTGGTCTAGTCCAAATGTCATTGTATTTCTTTTCTGCTCCAACGCTAGCTCCGTCTGGTGAGCCGACCCGCGTTGCCGGTACCTGCTGTAGGAATTGGCAGTGTTCATCTAGAGCAGCATGAAGAAGTCCTCGCCAAGACCTTCACCCAATGATGCCCTTCGAAGAAACGCTACTTACTTGTAAGAAAACTGCCACAAAAGGAAAGGCTCGCCCCCTCCACTCTCTCCTCCTTCCATTAGGTGCCACACAAAGAATGTATTCCTCGAAGATGTTGGGATTGATGAGGACAGAGGAGAGGTTAATCTAGAAGAATACATGGAACAGCCAAAGGAATTGTTCATCGAGACGTGAATCCCACAAGTCACTTTTGTCCTTAAAAGTACCATAGTGTTATATTTTGGTAGACCTGCGTGGGTTGTAGAGCTAGGTCCTTATCCGGATGTTTCCAGACTCAACTCTTTCTAATTAACTGGGTATACCCAGGAAAAGTCCTTGAGTCTGAATTTATAGCTGCATAGGGATTACCTCAACATTACCTCCCTATTTTCTTGACGCATGTGACTTTCATGGATTTTCCCTTTTTTTTTTTTTTCCGGTATGTGGGCCTCTCACTGTTGTGGCCTCTCCCGTTGCGGAGCACAGACTCCGGACACGCAGGCTCAGCGGCCATGGCTCACAGGCCCAGCCGCTCCGCAGCATGTGGGATCTTCCCGGACCGGGGCACGAACCCGTGTCCCCTGCATCGGCAGGCGGACTCTCAACCACTGCGCCACCAGGGAAGCCCGGATTTTCCCTTTTTTATTCAAAGTCCTTGACTACCTATATTTTCAATTTATGTCATCTCTGGTACTGCTTTCCAGCGACTGTGAAAAATGTTTCACCAAACACTATAGCAAAACTGTATTATTCCTGCTTTGTGTTCCTCAAGATCACTATTTTACTCATTATCCTTAAATATAGGTCTTATTAAATATAAACCTCCGGGTGTATGATCCTTGAGCACAGTATTGTTAAGCTGAGTTATAGTTACGATGATATTGATTTGTGGTCTACTTTGCCATAGTATCTTTTTTTTTTTTTTTTTTTCCTTAAATTGTTCTTGCCACGATACCTTAATATTTTTAATTAACTCTGGGTGTCTGACATGGGGATTTCAGCCCCCAGTCGATCATCAGTCTTGCCTCTAAAAGTCCCTGCTGTCTTATGATATTAATTTCTGATACTTAAGGGTCACTTTAACTTTGATAGCAGGAACTTCCCAGCATCAGGCGCTTTCTGGATCTCTAGAGGTCACCAACCCACTCCCTAATTCTGAAATTAAGCTTATCACTGGAAGTATAACTAAATATCAGCAAACTGTGTACCTTTACATGGCTTGGTGCTGCAGAGCACTACCATGTACCCTGCTCGTGCTGGGACACTGTGTTTCTCAGAAACGGGGGAAGTACCAGGGCCCTGTAACACCCTCTCCACTTTTACTGGCAACTTTTAATGTCTTTCAGAATCAATGTATAGGTTGTTCTGGCCACAGCAGTAGATTCGTGATTCACATCTTAAACGTGTACATCAGTGTACTGAGGTACCGTTTCTGTAATATTCACATCCCTTTTATTCCTATACATGTGAATGCTTTCTTCCTTCGCCAAGCCTTATAAATCATGTAACTCAGTGCCACGCATGTCAACCAGTAAAATTACAAAAGTCTGTTTAATGAGAACGGTTATCAATGCTGTATATTGAACTAGAAAAAAAAATAAAAGCACAGTGCCATTTTTTTTCAGATCTCCGTTTCTTGAGTTAAAACATTTCAAAAGTCTGAGCACAAAATGAGATGGAATTTTTTTTTTTTTTTTTTCGATATGCGGGCCTCTCACTGTTGTGGCCTCTCCCGTTGCAGAGCACAGGCTCCGGACGCGCAGGCCCAGCGGCCATGGCTCATGGGCCCAGCCGCTCCGCGGCATGTGGGATCTTCCCGGACCGGGGCACGAACCTATGTCCCCTGCATCGGCAGGCGGATTCTCAACCACTGCGCCACCAGGGAAGCCCCAGATTTTTTTTTTTAGTTGAGATCTCTCCAAATTTCTAACTTTACACCTCATGAGTCTGTTTCCTGTTACATCTCCAACTTGAGCTGTGAAATGTCTTCTGTATCTTAACCTTGCTCTCAATCACCAGTGCAACGTGGATCAGCATTTTGAATTACCTTGCAGGAAGAGGCCATTTGAAGAATTCCAAATCAAATACTCACATAATAAAGAACGGGATAAATATATCAATAATAAAGTAAAACATTTTAAAAATTGATAATGTGGTATAATATCCCATTAATATAAATCTATGTTAGAAGCACAGAGTCTGAACCACTGGACCGGCAGGGAAGTCCCCCAAATTTTCTTTTTTATAAGAACAATTTTGCTTAGTTTTCCTATATTTTCTGTACACATACTATAAGCAAAAATATTCTAAAGCACAGCCATTTGGGGGCTGACTGTATTACCTTTGAAGTTTTATTATTTTAAAAAATTCCTTGGCTGGCAATAGAAACAGTATCACTTTTGCAAAATTGAAGAAATATGGTTTTAGCAATTAAGGGTTACACAGGAAGGAAGTCACAGATTAAGAAATCAAGACTTTTGGTCAAAGAAAAATACCATACGATATCACCTATACGTGGAATTAAAATATGATACAAATGAACTTATTTACAAAACAGAAACAGACTCACAGAACTGGAAAACAAATTTATGGTTACCAAAGGGGAAAAGGGGTGGGGAGGGATAAATTAGGAGCTAGGGATTAATGGATATACACTACTGTATATAAAATAGATAAACAACAAAGTCCTGCTGTATAGCACAAAGAACTGTATTCAATATCCTATAATAAACCATAATGGAAACTAATCTGAAAAAGAATATATATATGTATGTATATATGATATTCAACCACTTTGCTGTACACTTTGCTGTACAATCAACTATACTTAGATTTAAAGAAAGAAGGAAAGAAAGAAAGAAAGAATCAAGACTTGGGTCTTGAGGTTCCAAAAGCTTTACCTAATTTCTCTTAGATGTACTTGGATATTTGGTTTACATTTTTCAGCTTCTCAGAGGATTCAGGCTAAAACTATTAAATTTGGGGGAAATTTGGACAAAATGTTTAAATCCTCAATATTTGTAACACACTATTACACAAGTAGACAATTCCTAAATTATTCTATGGAAGTAGTAATTCACTATCATGTTTGTATTTAAATCTGATAAAGCACAATCTAAAGCAGACTGTTAGTTCCCCACGGCCAGCTGCAAAATCAGTTAATTTTAGCAAACTTTTTTTTTTTTTTTTTTTTTGCGGTATGCGGGCCTCTCACTGTTGTGGCCTCTCCCGTTGCGGAGCACAGGCTCCGGACGCACAGGCTCAGCAGCCATGGCTCACGGGCTTAGTTGCTCCGCGGCATGTGGGATCTTCCCGGACCAGGGCATGAACCCGTGTCCCCTGCATCGGCAGGCGGATTCTCAACCACTGCGCCACCAGGGAAGCCCAATTTTAGCAAACTTTTAATGAAGGTATACTACTTTAGTGTTGTTTCCCTGTGTCTTCTCTGAGTCACATGAAGAACCAGCTATAATGGAACAAAGATAAGATATGATCCTGTACGAGTAGAATGGTATTTCCTCAATAAATAGTTTATTGAACACATGTTGCATATATGGCATTGTTCTGGACATTAGAAACACATGAAATTTAGAGATAAAATGGGTTGCCCACTGTCCCCAATGGACTAATAATCTGAGAAGACAAAGTATTTTACATGCAGAGAGAGATTCTTGCTGAATGTGCTTAAAGCAAGGGGGAAGGTCATGATAGAGTGATATTCCTGATAGATGTAGATTAGGTGGCATCTTGTGGTTATGCAAGGAAAAGTTCTGAGCGGCAAGTAGTAGCAGAAAGACTGAAGAATCTTGGAAAGGGAGTTCACAAAAGTTATCTAGGGTATACTCCCAGCTTGTTCCCAGGCTTCTCCTTGAACCAGCGAGCTGTCCCAGAAACAGGTAGTAAAGAGAGAATTTTTCTGGTAAGGGGCCTGAGGTGACCTCTCAAAATGGTTTGGTATTCACTTGACCCAGAAAACCCCACAAAATCATGCAAGTCAAGAGGTTCAAATCCTCATGTTCACTTTAAGAACACTCGTGAAACTGCCCAGGCCATTAAGGGTATGCATTATCTGAAAAACCACTAGGTATCTGAAGGATGTCACTTTAAAGAAGCAATGTGTGCCATTCCGTCGTTACAATGGTGGAGTTGGTAGGTGTGCCCAGGCCAAAGAGCAGGGCTGGACCCAGGGTCGGTGGCCCAAAAAGAGTGCTGAATTTTTACTGCACATGCTCAAAAATGCAGAGAGTAAGGCTGAACTTAAGGGCTTAGATGTAGATTCTCTGGTCATTGAGCAAATCCAGGCGAACAAAGCCCCAACGATGTGGTGCAGGACTTACAGAGCTCATGGTCGGATCAACCATACATGAGCTCTCCCTGCCACATTGAGACGATCCTTACTGAAAAAGAACTGATTGTTCCTAAACCAGAAGAGGAGGTTGCCCAGAAGAAAAATATCCCAGAAGAAACTGAAGAAACAAAAACTTATGGCCCGGGAATAAATGCTGCAAAAAATAAATGCAAATAAAAGTTAAAAAAAAAAAAGAGGGAGAGGTACTGGCCACTCTTCTCCTTCTGTCAATTAGATTTTCAATTTAGTTCATATTTATTGAAAGGATTCACGAAATTAGTTCACAATCTAGTGTCAAAACTGTATTTAAGTCAAACACTTGCAGGTAACTGAAAATGATACAAAAATTAAATAAGACCCTCCCTGCTATCCAGAAGTTTATGGTGTACTAGGGGAGATTAGGCAAGTATGAAAATGACTAAAACAAAGTAGAATGAGAGAAGAATGAAGTCACAGGATGTGCAGTGATGATTATGGCAGATTGCATTTTCCAAAAGGCCAGAGCTGTATTTTGTGTCCCACAGGCTCTTCCAGAATCTTACCACATCCTCACCTGGAGGTGGAGTCTATTTCCCTTCCCTCTTGAAGTTGAGCAAGACTTTGCAGCTGCCTCTATAAATGCAATGCACTGAAAGTGATGCGGGGTCACTTCCAAGGACATGCCTTGGTACCCAGCTGCCATGTTGTGGGGAAGCCCAGGCCACAATGGAGAAGACACGTGGAGATGTTGGAACTGACAGCTTCTGCTGAGGTCTTAGCTGAGCCAGCATCAAATACCAGACTTGTGAGTGAGAGCGACTTCTGATAATTCAAGTCCCCAGCCTTGGACCTGTTGCAGAGGACCCCAAGTGGAGCAGAGACTCACGCAAGCCCAGCCTAAATTGCCATATATATATATGTATGTGTGTGCATGTATATGTACATAACTTTGTTTAAAGACAAACACAGCTGGACACTAAAGTGTTAAGGACAGATTTTATTCAGTAATACACTATGTATTGCATTAGGGAAAAGGATCCAGTGTGAATTAAACCCAACTTTCATTTGGACAAAAGTGACTGGCCTTTTAAGAGGAGAGTGGGAGAATAGGAAGAGGGCAGTGAGTGGAGGCTCAGTAGAGTCAGGAAAGTGAAAAATTAAGTGAAAAAAAGCTGGAAGGTTTGGTCCATGTGAAACCCATCCAGGTTTGTTAACTGGTGCTAATGGAAGTTAAGCTCCTATCCTTCCACAGAGGCTGGGAGCCAGAGATCCTGCCTTCAAGTGTTGGCTGGAAGAAACGGTAAATTCTTTTGGCAGCCTTGAGCTTTCCCAGGAAGATATTTTAAGGGGGCTACAGACAGCCTACGGTGGAACTGTGTGGTGCTTGTTCCACCTCTTTATAGGCCAAGGTAAGGCCTAGTGGAGAAAGGGCTCAGAGGAGCCTGGCTAGAGTGTGGTCAAGAGGAGGCGCTGTGTGTGTGTGTGTGTGTGTGTGTGTGTGTGTGTGTGTGTGTGTACTTTCCTTTTTAGACATACATCTAAGCATTAGAACAGATGATTGGTTTGGTGATTATAAGTCATTAAGTGTCCTTTGAAATAGCTTGGTTCAGCAGTTGTTAGAGCAGAAGTTATATTGCAGGGGTTTAAAATTTGAGTAAGGAAAATAAATTTGAGGGCCTTCCATGTGTCAATCTCTTTGTTCATTTAGTTTTCACACCTGTAGGTGGTGGCTATCATTATCCTTATTTTACTGATGTAGCTCAGAAAAATTAATTGCCCAAAGCCATTAAGAAGTAGGAGGGACTAAAATGTACGGCCTAATACATTAGGAATTAGGAATCTAACGTACGGCCATTAGATTCCTAAGACTGCATGTGTTTCCTTACACTACGCCGTCCAAGAGGGACAAAATCCTGATGTATTTCGGAGAAGCTAAAGGAGTGTGAGTGGTAGACAGTGGAGGGAATTCCCCGGTGGTCCAGTGGTTAGGGTTCCCCGCTTTCACTGCGGGTTCAATCCCTGGTGGGGGAACTAAGATGCCGCAAGCTGCTCTGCGAGGCCAAAAAAAAAAAAAGAGTACTAGATAGTGGAGAGTTCAGAAGCTATTAACTATAGACAAAGAGTCACAAATTTCTGAAAAATTCCTAGTGGTTCCAATAAGATGGAAGCAAATTAAAAAGGTTGTTTGGGTCACGCCGGCTCTGGGGGTGTCTCAGCCCCAGTCCTGGGGATCGAACCCCCGCCCGCGCTCCTGGGGCGGCCGCTCTGGCTGGGTCCTGACCTGCCTCGGCCCTCGGTCCTTGCTGGACACTGAGCTCGAAGAGGTACTCAGAGCGGAAAGGCCCTGACGGCCCTGGCCTCACAGAGGCTCCCAGCTCCCGGCACCCACCGGAGGACGCCCACCGGAGAGCCGGCGGTGGCCATGGCAACGCGGCGGACGTCAGCTGCGCCGGTGGCCAACGGCCAGGCTGTTGTCGGGGGGCGGGGCCTGGCAGGGCCTGGCGGGGTGGGCGCGCGGGTCACGTGGACCGGGGCGGAGCCTGCGCAGGGCGGGCCGCAGCGCGTCGGGAGCGGGCGCGGAGGCCCGAGCCGCGGGACCCGAGCGAAGGCCGCGCCGAGGTCGCAGGGCCCCGCCGGGCCGCTCTAGCCGCCGCCATGGGCAGTGAGTAGCGGCGGCGAGGCCCTCGCCGGGGGCGCGGGCGCCGACGGGCCGCGGGCGGTGGGGCAGGCGACCGCCCGGGGTCGCTTAGCCCGCGGGCCGGGGAGGTGCGGGCTGCGCCGGGCCGCTGAGGAGGGCTCGAGCCGGGGGCCTCCGCAGAGGCTCCTCCAGCCATGCGAGGCCTCGCCCGGGCCGGCTGCGGGGCCGGGACCCGGAGGTCCGGGGTCTGCGCATCTCGGTGGGTGGCGAGGAGCGGCGCACGGCGCGGAGAGGCCATTGGCTTTGGGGGCGGGGAGTTAGGGAACCAGAGGAAACCTGGACCACTTTTAATTTTTCAGGAGCTTAGGGAACTTATATTTTTAGTCCCAAATCACCGTTCCTTGGCATGTTAGTTGTGATGAATGAAGGTCCCTGACTTGTTTCATTTTTTAAAAAGTGATGCATGGCGTTTAGTTTCGGGGAGGAAAGGAGGCGATTGGTGGCATAAAGTTTTCTTTAAAATTTTCATTTCAGTCATTCTGTAGCGTGTACTGAAAACCCAGCGTGTCTCAGGTTGTGTAAGCCTTAGGGACAAGGCCTTGCATAATGGGGATCTTTTGAGGGCCCTCTCCCAAACCCTCAACACCAGGAACCTTCACAGATATACTTACATAGCTGTTGGGGTGACTGTTTATGAGTGGATTCCCGCAAACCCAAGCTGTGCATCCACTGGCCAGCTAGCTAACTAGTGGACATTTGGGGGAAGCTGGAAAGGAAGTAGAGGAGACCCTTGGTCTTGAATTAGCAGTATAATGGGTCAAATTCTGCAGCACAAGAACAGACAAATGGCAGACAAAAAAGCATTGCTTTTTACATAAATACTCCAACACAGGTAATCGTAAGCCAAGAGATCAGGGAGGGTAGCTTGGGTGGAAGTGGGAAGGAAAAGGGGTAAAGGGGTTCTAGGAAGTTTCCCGATGTGATTGACATTGGTTTTACATTAGAGATGAACACTTTCATAATGCAGATTTGCCTTCCAAATCGTCTGAAATGGTGCTTGGGTAACAAACATCTGCCCATGAGAATTTCTGAATTCTGTCAAACATCAGTGGCTGCCATCATTTTGAGAGGTTTTATAAAAAGATAGTATAGTCAGATCAACTATACTTCAATAAAATAAATTTTAAAAAAAGAAAAAAATATATAGTGTGGTCAACTTTTGGCTAACTCCTGAAGTGTAATTACCCTTGTCAGTTTAAAAATAATATCCTGATGTTCATATATACGGAATCCAGTGTTTGTAAGGGAAGATGATCATTACTAATACCTAGTTGTGGCTTTTTGTGTTTCTGTACATTATAGAGGCTCGCAAAGACTGAGAGATTATCATCTTCATCCTTCAGTTCTTTGGCAGGAGTTTGACTTTAGCCGTGCCAGAAGAGAGTGCCTATCCTTAAAGAACCTTGGTTTATCTTTTCAATATTATGAGTTGTCTGGGAAAACAGTACTTCCTAATGAAATGTAGTTGTCATTCTCTGGGCTGATGATTGTACATACACAAGTACTTTGAGATCCTTTTGTGGGAGAGCGACCAAGCCATGAATAGCGACTTAGTGAAATGAAGTAGAGATTGTATACAGTACTTTGAAAACCTACCTATAGAAGGTTGTTCCTTGATCTTTCTCATTTATGCATTTCAGCATTTTTCAGTCCCAAATTAAGTCAGTCCTGCAGTTACAGTCCATTTCCTGTTGTACTTTCCTTCTCTGATATGTCCTATTTCCTTCTGTAATGCATGGTCTTGTGAGTACACTGCATTTGCTTTTTTTTTGCGGTACGCGGACCTCTCACTTCTGTGGCCTCTCCCGTTGCGGAGCACAGGCTCCGGACGCGCAGGCTCAGCGGCCATGGCTCACGGGCCCAGCCGCTCCGCGGCATGTGGGATCTTCCCAGACCGGGGCACGAACCCGTGTCCCCTGTATCGGCAGGCGGACTCTCAACCACTGCGCCACCAGGGAAGCCCCATTTGCTCTTTTTGATGTAGTGGTGCTCACTGAATTATTCCTTTTCTGTATATATAAAAGAGGTGGGATTCAAGCATGAGGAAGCAAGATTGTGGTACAAGGATACTTGTATTACTTTGCTTCTGCTGACCAGCCCTTAAACCCTTTGGGCTCCTTTGTCCCGTGAATTATTTCTCTTCCCTTATGTATTTGAAATGGAGAGCATTATGATTAATTCATTTTGGGGGGTGTGGATGGGATGGATTGCCGTTAAAAGAAAACATTTGATTTGATTCTGTGAAAAGATACATCTCTTTTTAAAAACTTTGTAATAGGGACATTTATTCTTTTTTTAATTTTTTAACAGTCAAATTTTTAGAAGTTATCAAACCTTTCTGTGCAGTTCTACCAGAAATTCAGAAACCTGAAAGGAAAGTAAGTATAATATTTTAGTAATATAGAGGGTATCTGAATGACTTATTCTGTTAAACTATCTAGATTGATTTATATTCCGCAACCTTTTTCTGGTTGTAATTGGAAAAATGTTACCTGTTTCTTCTCCTTGCAAGAGGCACAAAGTGGATAAAACTAGTGTAGACCTTTTAAATCTAGTTTATCTCATGGTTTCAAAAATGACTGTTCTTTAAGTTGTAGCATTTCCAAACCAATTGTTTCTTTGGTCTGTGTGTTATAAGATATAGTATTCTCCTGTCCATTGTGGTTTACCGCACTAGGAATGACCCAGTCTGTTGGGTCAGTTTTGATGAGTACAACTGTTTCACATAAATGGATTGCAACTGTGCAGGTATATACCTCCCATTTCTTGATTCGTTCAGTGCAAAGAAAAAAATCACAGAAATGCATTCAGAAGATATTGACCACATCTAATTGTTCTTCCATCATTGTACGCTTTTGGAAGTGAGGCATTTCAATTCCAGAAATACTGTTAATCCCAAACTGGTCAGTTCCCAGACATTCCTCTTTTACTGTATGTTCAATTTTGCATGGAACTATCCAGAATAGGGACTAAAAAGAGCTAAGTAAGACTTCTGTTAAACTTACTGTTTTATTTAGAAGTATATTTCTTTTTTTATTGCTTTGAGGTTATAAAAATAGTTGTTCCAGTTACATGTAAGGCATCCCAAGAAACTTTAGCTTTTCGTATTCTATGAAACATTCACAGAATAATATTACAGGCAGTCCTAGCTTTGCACAATACAGTGTTAACTGAAATGTGTGCATATTAGATCTGTGTCTTTTCATCCTTTTCAGTCTCAGTTAATGAGGTACAATGCCTTGAGGCCAGCCTGTATTTAAGTTGTACTTAATTCTCAAAAAAGTAAAGAAAGATGTTTGAGAAGTTCAGCTGTTTGCTTTAGCTGCTACTAACTAGGGCGAGAGTATTTTGAGAGTAAATAATAGGAGCATGTCATGATGGGGAATGCTGGTTAAGCTTTAATATGGATTTTTCTTTATATTTGCTATTTCTTGGTTTTGACTGATCATTCTTTGTTTTCTTGACAGATCCAGTTTAGAGAGAAGGTACTATGGACTGCTATAACTCTCTTCATCTTCTTAGTATGTTGTCAGGTATGTAACCAAACATTAAACAAATGTCTGTACTGTTATTCTAAGGTCTTGGTTGGTTAGAATTTGAGAAACTTATTTTAGTTCAAATAGTAAATATACTGAATTATTTTGAGCATCATCATTTTTAAAAAATTATTTTTTATTGAAGTGTAGTTGATTTACAATGTTATCTCAGTTTCTGCTGTATGGGAAAGTGATTCATTATACATATACATATATATTTTTTCATATTCTTTTCCATTATGGTTTATTACAGGATACTGAATATAGTTCCCTGTGCTATACAGTAGGACCTTGTTGTTTATCCATTATGTATATAATAGTTTGTATCTGCTAACCCCAGCCTCCCAATCCATCCTCTCCCCCCGCCCTTGGCAACCACAGGTCTGTTCTCTATATCTGTGAGTCTGTTTCTGTTTCATAAATAAGTTCATTTGTGTTATATTTTAGATTCCACATATAAGTGATATCATATGGTATTTGTCTTTCTCTCTCTGACTTCACTTAGTATGATAATCTCTGTGTCCATCCATGTTGCTGCAGATGGCATCATTTCATTCTTTTTTATGGCTGGGTAATGTTCCATAGTATATATGTGTATGTATATGTTCATATATATGTGTGTGTGTGTATATAATCTACATACGCACACACCACATCTTCTTTATCCATTCATCTGTCAGTGGACATTTAGATTGCTTTTGTAAATAGGAGCATCATCATTTTAATCTGAGTTGATAGTGAAAATGGTTATCTTCTTCTACTGTGTATATCTTTTGGTTTACTAGTGGGCTTGAACATATTTTCTTTTTTCCCCTTACTTTTCAGTTAATGATCTTTACCAATTTTTTTCTTGAGATTTAAAAAATTGATTTATGACAGGTTTTTATATATAAAAGTATTAAATCTTTGACACATATAGGGCAAATATTTTTCCACTTTGTTTGCTTTTAATCATGTTGTAAGTAGTATGTATTAATTAAAAAATCCCCAAACGCCAAATTCTAGAATCCTAGGGATATTCTGTGTTTATAAATTAATAAAGTTCAATGATGCTTTTTAGTAAAATTTTACAGAGATTAAGTTCATAAAATGAGGATAAAATGTGACCTGCCCATGTCACAGGGTTATTATATTGTGAGGATTAAATTAGATAATTTAAGTAAAGTTCTTTGATGGTTTGAAAGGTACCAATATACATATAACAAAGTTTAAAAAAATTACATGAGGAAGGAGTAGAACAAAGAAAGTCCGTAATCTGGGGAAAAGCCAAATATATTTTTTTGAAAAGTGAAACTATTTGATCATTAAAATATTTTACTATTATACTTTGTTGAAAATTCTTTTGCGTGGTCAGGGAGAATGAACTTTTGAAAAATACAGACAAGTAGAAAAAAAGAAAGATCATCCATATTCCTATCATCTTATTTTAACATCTTGGAAATTCCCCTCCCCTCCGTTAAAAAAACAACAACAACTCTTTAAAGGTATAATTTATGTACAGCAAAATATACTCATTTTTAAGTGTACATTTTAGAGTTTTGACAAATGTATACATCTACATACCTACTATCTCAGTGGGTATAGAACATTTCTGTTACTCCAGAATGTTTCTTGTACTCTTTATTAGTCAATTCCCACCTCACTCCATTCTCAAGCAACCACTGATCTGCTATTTCTATAATTTGATTTGTCTTTTCTAGAATTTCATGTAAATGGAGTGATACAGTGTCTAACTTCTTCATCAGCTTTTTGAGATTCATCCATGGTGTTGATTGGATCCATGTTGATTGTATCACAGTTTGTTCATCTTGTCACCTGTTGTTGGACATTCGGGTTGTTTCCAGATTTTGGCTATAACAAAGTTGCTATGAACATTCCCGTACAAGACTTTCTGTGGATATTTGTTTTCATTTCTCTTGGGTGAATACCTATGAGTAGAATTGCTAAGGTTTATGGTAAATGTATGTTCAACTTTGTGAGAAACTAACTCTTTTCCAAGTGGTCCCATCAGCCATATAGGAGTTCTGGTTGCTCTGCATCGTTGTTTATTCTTGATATTGTTCAGCATTTTAATATTAGCCATTCTAATGGATGAGGTTTTTTTTGTTTTTATTTTAATTGAAGTATAGTTGATTTATAATGTGTTAGTTTCAGGTGTACAGCAAAGTGATTCAGTTATATATATATATATTTTTTCAGATTATTTTCCATTATAGGTTATTATAAGATATTGAATATAGCTTTCTCTGCTATACATTAAATCCTTGTTGTTTATCTATTTTATGTATAGCAGTTTGTATCTGTTAATCCCATACTTCTGATTTATCCCTCCCCCCTCTCTCTTTCCCCTTTGGTAACCATAAAGTTTATTTGCTATGTCTGTTAGTCTGTTTGTTTTGTTTATAGATTCATTTATGTTATTTTTTAGATTCCACATATAAATGATATTTGTCTTTCTCTGCTTAATTCACTAAGTATAATATTGTCTAGGTCCATTCATGTTGCTGCAAATGGCAATATTCCATTCCTTTTTATGGCTGATACACCCCACCCCCAACACACACATCTTAAACCAGTCACCTGCTGATGGACACTTAGGTTGCTTCCATGTCTTGGCTGTTGTAAATCATGCTGCTGTCAACATTGGGGTGCATGTATCTTTTTGAATTAGAGTTTTCTCTGGTCATATACCTAGGAACGAGAGTGCTGGATTTTATGGTAGCTCTCTTTTTAGTTTTTTAAAGACCCTCCTGTTTTCCATTTCCATCAAAGTGTAGGAAGGTTCTCTTTTCTCCATGGTGAGGTTTTAAGTTGTATTTCCCTGGTGAATTATATTGAGCAGCTTTCTTATATGCCTATTGGGTATTTATCTTTTGTAAAGTGTTTTTTCCTCAAATATTTTGCCCATTAAAAAAAATTTCATTTTTGTCTTATTCGTGAATTATATGCATTTTATTTTTATTCTTTTTTTTTTTTTTTGTGGTACGCGGGCCTCTCACCGTTGTGGCCTCTCCCGTCGCGGAGCACAGGCTCCAGACGTGCAGGCTCAGCGGCCATGGCTCACGGGCCCAGCCGCTCTGCGCGGCATGTGGGACCTTCCTGGACCAGGGCGCGAACCCGCGTCCCCTGCATTGGCAGGTGGACTCCCAACCACTTCACCACCAGGGAAGCCCCTATATGCATTTTAAAATATTTTGTGGATACAAGTCCTTCATCAGATACATGTATTGTGAATATTTTCTCATAGTCTATGGCTTGCCTTTCATTTTCTTAACAATATCTTTTGAAGAACAAGTTTTTAATTTCGATGAAGTTCATTTTATCTTTCTCTTTGATTGCTCATAGTTTTTGTTGCCTATCTAAGAAATGTTTGCCTATTTTAAGGTTGTGAAGATTTTCTCCTGTATTCTTCTAAATATTTTACAGTTTTAGCTTGTATGTTTTGGTCTATGATCTATTCCAAGTTAATTTTTGTGTATGGCGTGAGGTAAGGTTAGGGTTCATTTTTTTCTATATGCATAATCAGTTGTTGAAAAGGCTCTCCTTTCTCCATTGAATTACTTTGGCATCTTTGTTGAAAATCAGTTAGCCATATAAGCATGGATCTATTTTTGTACTCTCAGTTCTGTTCCATTGATCTTATTCCATCCTTATGGTAAACCATAACTCTTTTGATTAATGTAGCTTTAAACTGAGCCTGGTAATTAGGTTGTAAAAGTCATCCAACTTTGTTCTTTCTTTTCAAAATAATTTTGTCTATTCTAGGTCACTCATATTTCCATCTGAATTTTAGAATCAACTTGTCATTTTCTTTAAGAAAGCCTCCTGGCATTATGATTTTTATTGCTTTGAATATATAGGTCAATTTAGAGAGCATTACCATCTTAACAATATTGAATCTTCTAATCCAAGGGTCTGCAAACATTTTTTCTGTAAAGGGCAGATAGTAAATATTTGCAACTTTGCAGCTGAAACCCAAGAAAACCCAAGAAGAAGAAAACATAACTTGAGTTACCTTTCTTTCTTTCTTTCTTTTTCTTTTTTTCTTTTCTTTTCCTTCCTCCCTTCCTTTCCTTCCTTCCTTTCTTTCTTTCTTTCATTTTTTTTTTGCAGTACGCGGACCTCTCACTGCTGTGGCCTCTCCCGTTGCAGAGCACAGGCTCTGGATGCACAGGCTTAGTGGCCATGGCTCACGGGCCCAGCCGCTCCGCGGCATATGGGATCTTCCCACACTGGGGCACGAACCCGTGTCCCCTGCATCGGCAGGTGGACTCTCAACCACTGCGCCACCAGGGAAGCCCCAGTGTGACATTTCTCATGATTGTTTCATGCCATAAATTAATTTATGCATTTTATGTTACTTCATTTTTTTTTTTTCTGTAATGTGTTTACATGGTTGTCAAGCTGTACCTTTTTGTCTTTCTCACGCTTAGGCAGTTTGGCCCAGGGCTGGTGATTTCTTGATTCTCTTTCCACTGAATCTCAAACAGAGAGAGCCACAGTTTTCCCCTCCCAGCCACAGTTGAAGGGTTTGAGGTCTTGTGTTCTCTATAGTGTTTTTTTTAGCTTGAGGGAATGGTGTGCAGTGAGATTAGCTGAGAGAAGTGCCATAAATGCCACCTGGGCTTTGCTCTCTTGCTAGACTTTTGTTACGTGTCTTGTGAGGGTCCTCACCACCTGACTGAGGAGGGCTTTATTCCATTACTGACCTCAGATCACTCCCCAGTTCCTGACTCAGTGTAGCCCTGTAATTGTCAGTTGCACCAGAGAGAGCCCCGTTCCTGGCTTCTCTCATCCATTTCCTCTCAGCTGCCAAAGGAGGCAGGAAAGATTAGTATATCTGTGCAGCCCGCTCTTCTCCAGATTTGGAGTGTTGTAGGGATTCTGGGGATTCTGTGGCCTTCCCTTTGTGATTGTTGGAGCAGTTTCATGCTGAGTTCCTGTTCCTCAATTGTCTGTTGTTTTTTTCCCCGCCCATGACCATCAGGTTTATGATTCTTTTTCTTGTTTGGCTGCTTTATAGATTTTTTTCCTTTAGATTTTAAAATTCTTTTACTATTTTACATGTTTTGAAAAATGTGTTTTCTTATGTATTGGGGAGGGAAATTCTGTAACTTGATCACAGCTTGCCATTTTAGCCCAGAAATATCTTGCTTGGTTTCACTGCCTTTGGAGATCCCTACTACTAATTTTCTATTTGTCCATCTGATTGGTTCAGGGTTTCCATTTAAACATGAAATACTTGTTTCTCTGAAGAGTATACTGTATTTTGTTAAGTTGAAACTGTTTATTTTATGTAATATAGGGCAAAGCCTGAAAGTCTGCAACTTTGAGAAGCATAGAAAATAGCTCCTTTTGCTGCCCTTGTTGGATGTAGTCCTGTAACTATGGAATTTACTAAGAGGAGTAAAGTTAGACACTGAGTTTAATCCTGTTGACTAAGGGAATGGAGGGAATACCATTACTTAGGGATGGTTGGCTGACTTTCTTGTTTGTTATCCTGCAAAGCATCTAATCATGGAGGTAATGGCTATCTCTAGGAGACTCAATTAAGGAAAGTAATTTGATTGATTGGTCTCTCCCCTACTTAGGGAATATTGTGATATGGACTATCCTGTAGTGTTAATTGGTTTTTATTCAGTAACTTCCTTTCTCCCCATCTCTCACATTAGCTGAAGAGTGTTTGCATCTATAGGGTGCACACCGAATATTGTGCTTTTTGCTTTTGCTAACCCAGCTAATATATTCAGATGTCCAGAGAGGTTTAGGTTGACCAGATGACCTGTTTTAAAATTGCTGACAGCATCTTTTGGAACTTTTTTTTTTTTTTTTAAATCAACTTCATATAGGGAAGGCTTTTGAAATTGGAAGTGTATTTTTCTCCCACATGGTGAGGGAGGGGGTATGGCCAAGTGCTGTGTTCTAAACATGGGTCGTAATAATAGGAAACTTTCTGAAGTTAAGGTGTTTTTTTTTTTTTCTGATTTAAAAGTAATATGTGTTCATTATAGAAAATATGATAAATGCTGAAAAGAATAAAGAAAAAAATCAATAATAATGCCACCATCTGTGAATAATCACGTTCAAGATTTTTAAAAATATTTACACCTAGTTTTTTCTTCTATGCATATTTTTACAGTGTTGATCTTTTACTTTATTTATACAGTTTCATACCATTCTTTTTATAGTAGGTTTTCTCAACAATGGCACTGAAGTTTAGGGTGGATAATTCTTTGTGGTGGGGGAGTGTCCCATACATTGTAGGATGTTCAGCATCTCTGACCTCTACCCACTAATGCCAGTAGCACCCCCCTCAAGTTGGGACAACCAAAAGTGTCGTCCTGTATTGCCAGATGTCCCCTAGGGGGACAAAGTTGCCCCAGTTTGAGAACCATTGTTTTATACTTAATATTACAACATAAGCACATCCTCATACTGTTACAAGCTTCATAGTGTAATTTTTTTCTTCCATAGTGTAATTTTTAATGGCTGCATAGTATTGTACTGTATATCTCATCTTCAGTCTTACATTTGGAGTATGGCCATGGCTGTCACTAGTACCTATAGCTTTCCAAGATTATTCTATGATGTGGTAGATATATCCTGTACTGTTAGGAGCATTTTCTTAAATTGCAAAAACATAAAATTTATCAACTTAACCATTTTTAAGTGTGCAGTTCAGTAGTGTTACATATATTCACATTGTTGTGCAACAAATCTCCATACTGATAGGAATATTCACTAGTGAAATGTAAGTAATGATTCCCATTGTTTTTATTTTCATTAAAGAACTTTCAAGGTATGCTTGTCTTGTTCTTGAACATGAGAAGTAGTGGGTTTTTTTTAAGTATTGCAAATATTAAGTGAATGCATTATAAATTAAGTTCAAACTTAATTTATATAATACATTTTTATAAAATATTTTATGTAATCTTATAGATACCACTATTTGGAATCATGTCATCAGATTCTGCAGATCCTTTCTACTGGATGAGAGTTATTCTTGCATCCAACAGAGGTATATGCTGCTTTTCTTTTGCCTCCATGCTAGTACTGACATCAAATAGATGTGAAAATGTGGAAACAACTATTTTTTGATGTCTATGGGGAGGGGCAGTATATGGTAAAAGAAACTCATTGCCTAGGAGAAGAGACAAACATGAAGATAATTACAAAACTGTGTATTTATTGTAATAATAGAAGTATGTACAGAGTAGAGTTACGACAGAATGGAGTGATTAGCATTGTCTAGACCTTTGGTTCTCCATCCTTTTGTGGGTCATGTTTTCTTTGAGAATCTAATTAAATTTATCTGTACTATCCCTAGAAAAATGCATATACATTCACACCTGCAGATTTGTCATAAAATCTCAGATTTCCTGGACTCTCTGAAGTGTATTCTTGAGTTTCTCATGGGACTGAAAGACTGATCTGCGGTGCCAGGGAGGAGATCATGCTGGGAGAGCATTTGGGTTGGAATTCAGCCTGTGGACCGTCGGGAGAGGGAAGCCTGAGTCACAGCACACAGGCATGAGGACACGGGGTGCAGGCCGGGGATTTGGGTGGGGGATGCTGGTCAGTGAGGCTGAGAGATAGGGAGGGCCTGGATCAGGAGGGGCTTTGGGGGCGGGTTTTTTCCTACATCAAAAAAGTAACATTTGTTTGTTATAAAAAAAATGCACCAACGTTTCAGATTTGTATAACGCTGAAAATGAAAGTCTCGCTTCTCAGGGGTAACTCCTGGGAAGACAACAGATTGATGAATAACCATTTAGACCTTTTATCTGAATATATATTCATATATATGAATTTATATACTTTTTTTAAAAACTGAAAAATAAGATCTACTATATAACTATTGTGCTACTTGGTGTGTTTACTTAATATCTTGGATGACCTATTTCATTGAATGGCCATATACTATTCCATTATATGGATGTGCCATGATTTCTTTAATCATTCATTCAGGTATTTATTGAGTTCTTCCTATGAGTGGAGCTTTGTGCTAGGTGCTGAGATTAGAGCAGTGATCAAGACAGTGATGCTGTTGTCGTGGAGTTTATGTTACTCTATTTGGGGAGGTAGACTACATGAACTGTATCTTGGGAGGGCGAAGGGACATTTGAGCAGAGACCTGCAGGACATGAGAGAAGGCTGTGTGAAGATCTGGGGGAGGAACCTTCTAGGGAATGGCAAGTGCAAAGGCCCTGAGGTGCGAGTATGCTTAATGTGTTCTAAGAACAATGAGGAGGATGGTGTGATTGGAAGAAAAAAGGAAAGGGGAAACGTGGTAGGACATGATGCTGCAGATGAATCCAAGAGCCAGATTATGAGGCTTATAGGCAGTAAGGAGTGTGTTTTAGGTATAACCCCAAGGCCTGTAGGATCTGCTGTCATACATGTAGTTTTTTTCCCAATTTTATATCATTATAATCAATGCTACCATGACTTCTGTTTTTAATAGAATGAATTTCTAGAAGTTTAACTGTTTATAAGGAATGTACACTTAAATTTTTGATAGATATTGTTACATTGTCTTCCAAAAGCTTTGAATTATTTTACACACTCTGCTATGGTGTATGAGAATGACTATTTCTCTTCCAACAGTGGATAATATTTGTCCTTTAGTCTTTGTGTTAGACAGGTAAAAATTGGTATCTGTTATTTAATTTCTATTTCTTTATGTGTTGGTGAGATTGAACATCATCTTATATTTTTATTGAATATTTGTATTTCTTCTATGAGTGGACTTGTTATAAGTCATAGGAAATTACTGACTGGTTTAAACACAAAAATGGAATTTACTGGAAGGATACTAGTCATTTTTTGGAACCCAAAGAGGAGGTAGAACAACTAAGCCTTGTGGAGAGAGAATCAGCTTTCAGACCTCAGCAGCAGGGACAGGGAACCTTGTCTTTGTGATCTAGCTTCAACAACTCCTGGGTTCTTCAGTTCTAAGTTCAGAATTACAAATTACCAGGATTTCCACCAGACCCAGCCAGCTTTGGTTACAGTTTCAGGGTTACACAGTACAGATTTGGGTGCTGGGGTTTCCTCCTATGTTGTTGGTATTTTCCTGAGAAAAGAGCATTATTGGGAGTGGCCATGCCATTTATCTCTTTTTTATTTTTCTATTTTTTGGGGGGGGCCTGTATTCCCTGTGTTGTACAACACACCCTTGAGGCTGTCTTATACCCAGTAGTTTTAACCTCCCACTCCGCACCCTGTATTGCCCCCGCCCACCCCCACTGGTAACCTCTAGTTTGTTCTCTGTATCCGTGAGCCCGCTTCTTGTTATATTCACTAGTTTGTTGTATTTTTTAGATTGCACTTATAAGTGATATCATATAGTATTTGTCTTTCTCTGACTTATTCACTGCTGTTTTGTTCATTTTAAAATTCATTTGTAAGAATTCTTTGCCCTTTAGACATACGAGCTCTTTGTTACTTGTGTTCGAACATTTTTCTTTTAACTATTATCCTGTCTTTTGCCACGTGGAGGTTTCATAGTTGTGTCTAATCATATCGTCCATCTTTTTGCTTGTGGCCTTTATGTATTTTGTTAGAGAAAGGCTTTTTCTTTTCCAAGATTATAAGCATACTCACTTCTGGTACTTTTGTATTTTGTCTTTTATGGTTATATTTTCTAAATTTGTGGCCTTTATTTTAATGTAAGTCATGAGATAAGGAATCTAGGCTTAATTTTCTATAAATGGCCAGTTATTTGCCAAGGTCCATTTATCCTTCTTTTCCCTACTGAGTGGAAGTGCCATATTTCCTAAATGAAATGTTCATTAAGGCTTGACTGGATTAATTTTCGGACTAGATCCATTTGACAGTTTTAAATTTTGGTGATTTGATATAAAAAGAAATCTACCTACCTGCCTACTAGCTTTAATGATAAGACATATTTTTATCTTTTACCATTGAGGAAGTATCTGAGAAAATATGAAGAATCCATTTAAGATGCCATCTTTTTAAAAAATTTATTTTATTCAAGTATAGTTGATTTACAATGTTGTGTTAATTTCCGCTGTACAGCAAAGTGATTCAGTTATACATATATACATTCTTTTTCATATTCGTTTCCATTATGGTTTAATCACAGGATATTGAATATAGTTCCCTGTGCTAGACAGTAGGACCTTGTTGTTTATCCATTTTCTATATAATAGTTTGCATCTGCTAATCCCAAACTCCCAATCCGTCCCTCTCCCAACACCCTCCCCCTTGGCAACCACAAGTCTGTTCTCTATGTCTGTGAGTCTGCTTTGTAGATAAGTTATTAACAATAGAAACATCTTGATAACCAGACTAAAATAACAGGAAATGATTTTCCACTTAAATATTAAATGCAATCAAACTGTACATGCTATTTTTGAATATTTTTCCTATCTACTATGTCATTAACATTTTTCATGCCACTCAATATTCTACAACATTGATTTTGATGACTTTATATATAATTTTTTTTTGAATTAGGAGAGTCACAGATATTCTTAAATGTCATCTTTTTATTAACTTGTTATTTAATTCTTGGGCTTTTAAAATCCTGCGTTAAAATGTTTAGTGTAAATTTTTAAAATAGTGATTTGGACAGAAATCTTGGACAATTTCTTTCAAAGGATTTCTTTAACAATTTAAGTTTAGAATTCACAGAAATTTACGTTTTGGTAGTATTTATAGTAATTTTGATTCAATGCATTGTTGTGAGGTTGTGTTAATAAATGAGAGGGTTTTTTTTTAGCAGTTAATGTTTAGGAAATGAAAATTTGCTTGTTAACATTTAACATGTATTTCATAGACATAGTTAAGGACTGGGACTCTTCTAAATTAATCTGCATTGGATATCGTAAAGATTATTTACTTTTTTCCCCTTCCTTTACAGGAACGTTAATGGAATTGGGTATCTCCCCAATTGTAACATCTGGTTTGATTATGCAGTTGTTAGCTGGAGCCAAAATCATTGAAGTTGGAGATACACCCAAAGATAGAGCCCTATTCAATGGAGCCCAGAAACGTGAGCATCAATACAATTAATAAAGAGCCTTTTCCAAATTTGAGAATTTTGTGGCAAAGATGTTTTTCTAGTCTTTTTTGTCTTTGGTTATAAGCGTGTATTCCTTTTCCCCCAATTTTTGTCAGTATTTGGTATGATCATTACCATTGGGCAAGCCATTGTGTATGTTATGACGGGCATGTATGGGGATCCCGCTGAAATGGGTGCTGGAATCTGTCTCCTTATCATCATTCAGGTAAGAAATCCAATTTTTCATATGGATAACAAAAAAGTTTGTTCCTTTTTTTCTTTTGAAACAATTCTTTAGGTAATTGATATACTCACTTTCTTACTTTATTGAAGTGACATGTATAAGTTGTGTTGGTGTTAAAAATTAAAATTTATTGTAATAGCCCCGTAGATGTCTAATAAAGAATTATGGATCAATCAACTGTATTTCACTGATTCTAAGATGCACATTTTTCACATTTTGATGTCTCTGAAATCAGGATGTTTTCTTAGAGTTGATGCGGTCACACGTGTGGTCAGCCAGGTGGCGGTCGTGATGGTAGGCATTGCCTGCATGTGTACGTCAACTTGGTCAAAGCCGTCTATATCGTCCTTATATCACTTGGTTATATGCATTGTTGATATAACATGTCTTTGAGTTTAACTGCTGTTTAAAATGTCTTCCAGCAGTCTGCTGTGATTTGTTATTGAAATGAAGAGTTATTGTGTATAAACAGAGGCACAGAAAGAGCAAGTTAGATGATAAACATCTATGTCTAAGTCTAAACTTTTTTATAAGTAGAAAATAAAAAATTTGTAATAGGTTATTGTGTCATAGTTTAATTGAATATTTTTTTCTTTCTTAATGGCACACATAATAGCGTTACAAATAATAGTATCTTACAGTAAGTGAAATACCATATAAACACACATATATGTATCCTGTGGATTTTTTAAATTGATATTTTGGAGTGGAATTTTTAAAGGCCAACATGATTTTCCCTCTCCTAAGTATCTTAAAATGTGTAAAGTTTGCAAGATATTTCTGTAATGTAGTCCTTAAAAATCTTTTAGAGAAGTTACCCAGGAATGGACTGTACTTAAGTTATATAATAGTTATTTACTGGATTTTGAAAAGAAGCTTGCTTAAGTTAAACACTGAACGTCTAGAGTCCTGGTTATCTTGGAGATGCTTCTTATTCATTCTACGAAATTAGGATTAATTTAGGAAAAAAATATTTTTAATGGTCAAAAGGATCAAAGTCAGAAAAATAGTTTAAAATAAAACTAAAACACCAGTTTATTAGTATATATATACATTGAGAAATATGACCATTTCGGATTGGCATGCTTGACCATCTTTTTTTTTTAATAGGAAATCTTATATAGGAAACAAATCATAGAAATAAGATTGTTTAGTGAGTATGATTCAGAACAAGGAGAATGCGATTGTTGAGGTATTTATTGGGCATCATTAACACATATCATATATCACAGGGCTTTTCTAATGAAGTGGAAATATTTCATCTTTTAACCAGGGGAGGAATCTTTAATGGACTATTAGGTAGTTTTCTGAGCCCCAATGAGTTCCCATTTGGTATAAGGTACACTTCTTTAAAGGATAACTTTGTCATTATTTCTCCATTTAAAAAACACCTTGGGACTTCCCTAGTGGTCCAGTGGTTAAGACTCTGTGCTTCCACTGAAGGGGACACGGGTTCGATCTCTGGTCAGGGAAGTTTCACAGGCTGCGTAGTGTGGCCAAAAAGAAAAAGTAAGAAAATTAAAAAAAAATAAAAAACACCTTGACTAGCAAATTTATAACCCCGGGTAATTAGAGGAAGAAGAGTTGCAATGGATGGGAAAGAAGATCCTCTGAAAACTGGTTTTAGTATCTTTCAGTTCTTTGGTGTGAGCATACTGATACACCAATTTTTGCCTTATTTTGTTTCTTTACAGTATTTGCTTTATGACCCATAGTTAGAATAACCCTGCTTTCTAAAAGACACTCAAAATTGGCATCTAGCTCTTAGAACATTATGCATCAGTAAAATTTTTCTAGTATTTTAGTAAGGGCGTATTTATATTCTTACGGAACCTCAGCTGACCAGTTCTGGGTTAGTTAGTGAGAGTATTGACTTCTTATGAAGTCAGCTATGAATTTGAATTGATAAAAAATGGAGTTAAGCTATTTTAATTTTTTTTCAGTACCAGAAATCAAGGAATAGTTAAATTCCTGGAACGAAACAAGTGAAGTGGGTATATACTAAGTTGTTTACATAAATTGTGGTGCACAAATATTTGTCTTGTGGTTAATCCTTCTAGTGTTAATGTATAGAGAAATTTTTCACATTTGATCATAGGTGGGTAGTGACCCATTGCGTCTTTTTAAGGCTTTGCTAACATTGAAAATGTGTAGATTTGCTAAAGAGATGTGATTAGATCAGTGTGTTTCCACCTAGAGATTTTGAAAACTGTTTGCATGCATGTAAGGTATTTCTCACCTTAATTATTCTTGTTTCATTCACATGGTCACTGTTTTTCCACTAGTGAGTTTTGGAATCTAAATAGTGGGTCTTGATTAAAATTTTTAAAAAGAGTAGAGAGTATCAGTGTGCATGGCACATAGTAGAGGTAAGTATTATTTTGTCAAACTGAGTTGTGTGTGTGTGTGTGTGCACGCGTGAGCAAGGTTGAAATGTTAAAGTTTTATTTTTATACATACTTTAGAGATTCATATGTATTGAACATTCTAGAAGAGCATGCAATTAGTATTCAGTTTTTTTAATCAACTGTTCTAGTCAATGAGATGCTGTCAGTTTCTGATTTCTTATTCCCCGCATAGGCATGCATACTTTTTACCATCTTTTATTCCTTTAGTTATAGAAACCATTTCTCATTTAGGTTTCTCTGTAATTCCTTTGTCCAGTTAGAGAAGCACGAGTTTGATTTTTACCAGATATAAATGAATCACCCTCTAGTCTGATGGACATTGGTGTGAACAGGGGTTTGGAGAATTATCGTTGTTTCAGAGCTGCCTGTGTGACCTTGGACGGTCATTTAATTAGAAGTCCATGATAACACTGTCTGGTTGGCTGATGGTTTGTGGACAGCTATCATGCCCTGTAGAGGGTGGGCTTCTGTATTTCTGATGGGGGAGTATGTACTTGTTACATAACTGTGGTCAAAATAAAATCTAGTAGTTAAGTCCTAACTTGTCTTTTATCTTGTCAAATTGGTAAACTTGGTTTTCAAACAGTAAAGAATTTGTGAGCTCTCCTAGAAGTTTTGAGAATTTTACGTTTTTTACAGTCCATTGAAATTCAAACTTAAAGATTGTAAACAGACAAGTTAGGCTCTGTACAGCCATTGAAATGACAGTTAAGGAAAAGAGAAAAACACTGTAAGGTAAGCATGCTTCAAACGGTGTATTGTAGTTTTCTCTTTCTTAACAGGGATATTGGGTGAACTGAGTAAGGAACGAGGGTGGGAGGCTTCAGAGCTGGGACGAATGGAAGGGGCATCTCCTCACGTCTGTAGGAAGGGTGTCTTTGAAGTGGGGACAGGTGTGAGATTGGGGGCCTAGAAGCACATTTTCCTCCCCCCTTGATTAGGTTACTGAAGTGTGGGGAAGGAGTCACATGACCAAAGAGGTCACTTGCAAAGCTATAGATTATTTCTAATTGATATATACTTTTACTGATGTTTTCTCCAAGAGGAAAATTAAGAATTTTCAATTTCACATAAAGTTAGTATGCTTTCTTTTTAAAAAAAAAAAATCATGAACTTAAGAACCTGGTGAACGCTTGTTTTCAGATTTACATTAAGTTTTTGTCACTGTATGTATTGAATGCATTTTTACATTGTTATAATCTGTGTACATATTTGTGCTCTACTTTTTGACTTATTCTATTGTATATTTTATATTATATATAATACACATATATAAAATCTATAATACTTAAAAATGTATCAGCATAGTTCACATGCTTTTCCTTTAATGGCCTATAAAATTGCATCTTGTTACTGTATCATAATTCATTTGGTCTTTTACTTACTTGAAGCTATTTGGAATGCTTTTCAGTTTCTTGCTGTCATAAATGCTACAACTGTGAACATTTTTGTTTTAGGGTGCTTTTCAATAGGCCTTATTTAAACATTATAAGAGAAATATAAATATATTTTAAAAGTCAAAATGTCTGCTTTATAATGTAACAACATTTCCAGTCCTCTCATTTGCAGAATTGGCTTCTGATGAAACTAAATCGGGTTAGATGCAGGGTGTCATAATAGTGATACTGCATCACCTAGGTTTTAGTGTTGAAAATGCCTGTTCTTTGAAAGTAGTCAGTGGTGTTCACTGCCCCTTTCTGAGTTTATTCTTGCTTCAGCTTACTTGCATTTCTTTCCCCACAGTTGTTTGTTGCTGGTTTGATTGTGCTGCTGTTAGATGAGCTGCTACAGAAGGGTTACGGCTTGGGGTCTGGGATTTCCCTCTTTATTGCCACCAACATCTGTGAAACCATTGTCTGGAAGGCCTTTAGTCCCACTACCATTAACACTGGCAGAGGTACAACGCACAGGGACGCAACTGCACGGGTTTGGCCGGGTGTGTGCTGAGAGGAGCACGAGGTGGTGGAGCAGGACGTGCCGACAGACGCCCTGGTTTGCTGTCCCAGGCAACGGCGGATGTCAGGTGTTCCAAAGCTGAGAAGCAGAGATTGGTGGAGTATGAACTGTTGCTTCAGAAAGAATCGTATCTAAAATTTAGCCTCTGCTCATTTAAAATTTCAGGGGTTGCAAACATTTAAAAAATTTTATTGGCCTCAGCCATTGTTGCAGAAGTCATTGATTTTGACTGATTTCAGCATTCCCAGAGGGATAAAAAGGTAGTGGATTTCAGATTTTAAAAAAGTTATTTATTGCATCATCAGGGAGTACTAGTACTTTTGCTGCTGTTCTCCTTGGCTTTGTAATAGCACCTAAATTATGAAATATTTCATTGTGTTTCCCCTTACCCATCTCCACTTCTCTCAAATGCCATCCAGGATTTGTAATGGTTAACATCTAACCTGGTCCCAGCCTTAAGAAAATAGCGGTGATGGTTTATTAACATACTTAGTAAAATGAATTAAAGGCCAGCTTGGTAGAGTAATGTCTGTCTTTCAACTCTGACATCTTTATTCTGCTTTGCTGCTTCTTTTCCCCATCTCCCCCCACCCCACCTCCGAATGTTCTTTTCCCTTCCCTAAAGTGAAGGTGAGGCAAATCATTATGAACTAAATATTTGCTTTGGTTTATTCTACTTTGTCTGTTTTCATCAAGAATAGTCTCTTGAGAAAACTTCAGATTTAAGAAAAAAAAAAGACATATTTGCCTCAATGATGTAAATATTTTTTAGAAGCTCCACACATGGCTGTATCATAAACATAGATGAATTATTTTGACTCATATTTTCTGCCTTTTACTGGAGCTTCAAGGTTATTTGTTTTGACTTTTGGGACAACTTTGGGTAATGAAGCTACAGCCGATTTCTATCTTGATTTATCAGGTACCGAGTTTGAGGGTGCAGTCATAGCTCTCTTTCATTTACTGGCCACCAGGACAGACAAAGTTCGAGCTCTAAGGGAGGCTTTCTATCGTCAGAATTTACCCAATCTCATGAACCTCATTGCTACAGTTTTCGTGTTTGCTGTTGTTATATATTTTCAGGTAAGTATACTTTCTTTGCTGAAGTTGAGTGTGGATTTTTATTTTGCTCTTAAAGAGGAGAATACCATTTGAAACGTTAGCAGCTAAGTCAGTGTTTCAAAATCTAGTTAGGCAAATAATTCCATCGTTTAGATTCTGAGGTGCAAAATATTAGCCATTATGCAATAGAAAAGGATTTCTATTTCTGTGTGTCTCTGTGGAAGGGAAAGTTTGTTAGCATTGTCTTTGCGTAGTCCCTCCTGTGACTGTTTGCCTCGTCTGGAGCCGTGGTGCGTGCAGCCCCTCTGCCTTACTCCTAAGCTTCCTTTTTCAGGGATTTCGTGTGGACCTGCCCATTAAGTCGGCCCGGTACCGAGGGCAGTACAGCAGCTACCCCATCAAGCTCTTCTACACCTCCAACATCCCCATCATCCTGCAGTCGGCCCTGGTTTCCAACCTGTATGTTATTTCCCAGATGCTGTCAGTTCGATTTAGTGGCAACTTTTTAGTAAATTTACTAGGACAGTGGGCTGTGAGTATTTCATTATTTATTCTAAGTATTCAAATTTATTGTAATTTGCATTTCATGCTTATATTTTAACTGAAAGAGATGAGCCATAATTGAAGCAGTTACTATATATAACATTTCCAGATTCATTTACCTGTAGCACAGTTTATCATTTATTTGGAAGGGTTGTAAAACTGTAAGCATTGTAAAACTAAGATTGGCCGAGTACTTTGTACTATTTTACGTCTAGGGAGCATTTTCACATCTTGTTTGAGTGACCTTTTAGGTTAAAATCACAGCTGCTCTTATAAAAGTGATTCCCTGTTTTGTAATCTTATTCCACTATTGTCTAGAATAATGTTTTTTTCAAAGAAGCTATTTGCTGATTATATAGGATAATGAAATCATCCTCTCCTGCCTCCCCTGCCATTTTTTATGGCCCAAATGGCAGTAAATAAGAAAGGCACGTAATAACTATATTGAAGAGAGAACAGTTGCTGGAAATGGAATCCAGTAAATTCTGCCTTCCTCTTTTAGATTTTCATCATAGCTCCTAAAGCAAAACAGCCACATTGTGATTGAGGTGTGAGTTATTGTAGGATTGAATTTTTTTTTTTTTGGCTGCGTTGGGTCTTCTTTGCTGTGCGTGGGATGGGCTTTCTCTAGTTGAGGTGCGCGGGCTTCTCATTGCGGAGCCCGGCCTCTAGGCGCACTGGCTTCAGTAGTTGAAGCACGTGGCTCAGTAGTTGCAGCTCGTGGGCCCTAGAGTGTGTGGGCTTCAGTAGTTGCGGCGTGTGAACTCTAGAGCGCAGGCTTAGTCGTTGTGGTGCATGGGCTTAGTTGCTTCACGGCATGTGGGATCTTCCCGGACCAGGGATCAAACCCGTCTCCCATGCATTGGCAGGCAGATTCTTAACCACTGGGCCACCAGGGAAGTCCAGGATTGAATTTTGACTGGTTTAAATTTTCACCTGACCAAGGAGTATTTTTTCCCCCTTAAAACTACAGAATTAGAGAAGAGTAAGAGCATTTATTTTCAGAATATGTAATTCTAGAATTTGTTTTCCCCAAAGAATTATTTTTTTACAGTCATTCCTGAAACACGGTGCTTATTCTATGCATTTGTCTTAATGTGCTACCTTTTGTATTTTAAGTTGTAGTGACGTATCTTTCTGCTTTTACTGAAGGCCATTTTTTAAAATGTAAAGTTTAATAGGATGAGACAGTAATTCTTGAAAGGCAGTTGAAGGAAGTATGATTCCCTTTATCCGGAACAGTTGGCCCTTGAACATGGGTTTGAGCTGTACAGGTTCATTTAGACGCAGGTTTTTTTCAGTAGTAAACACTTTAGTACTGCACAGTCTGCAGCGGGTTGAATCCTGCGATGCAGAACTGCGGATACGGAGGAGCCGTGTACGCAGAAGAGTAACAATAACTTATATGTGGATTTCAACTTCATGGAGGGTCGGTGCCCTAACCCCCTCGTTGTTCAAGGGTCCGCTGGACTCCTTTTCCATTCATTTAACAGAAATTGGATTGCCTGTGGTGAGGGGAGGGACTGTCCCTCCCCTCATGAGCTAATAGTCTGGCAGTCATTATTATTATGATAATTTCACAGTAATAAATGCAATGAGTGATTGTATAGATTGTGTTGTGATCTTAATGAGATTTTTTTTTAAGTGAGAGAGCTATTGGGAAGTTTAATTTGTCAGGGCTTTTGATTTGGAATCAATGATTCTAGGGGCACAGTAAATGAATCATTTGGAAATTGTAAATTCAGGAACCAGACATTTTAATCATTGCATCCAAATATTGCTTTCCCACCCTCTATGCCCAGAACTTTTATTTAATATGAGCAAATACATGCTATTCCCAGTTCTTTTACTATAAAAATTCTTAAATGTTTCTGTGGATAAAAAAATCCCGTTATGCTTATTAAAAGACTACTCTTTACGATATACAAATCATATAAAGTTTAGGCAGTGAGTCGTTAGTCTTCTGTTAATATTTCAGTTGATTGCATTCTTAATAGCATACCTTGAAGTGAAAGAATATGTATGTACTCTTACATAGTTCAGAAAATTTCTGACTCTAAATGTTATCAGAGATCGATGTGATCTATTCCTGTCTTCAGGAAGAGAAGGAAGATTCTTGTAGAAGTATTATAATTTAAAAAAATTGCTCTTCTGTTAATCTATTCACAATGTCTTTTATGTAATAGACATTCACTAAGTAATTGTTTTTTACTCACTATATCATTTTATAAGAGTGAAGACACAAAAGTAAATCCTTTAAGTTACATAGAATCATTAGCTGTAGGTGCTTTGAGCTTAAAACATCGTCATAATTTTTGAGGAGTTTGAAAAGGCACAGAAACGTGACCATTTGTGCTTTTTATTTTTGTTCTATAGGACGTTAGTGGGGGAGGACCTGCTCGTTCTTACCCAGTGGGGGGCCTTTGTTACTACCTTTCTCCTCCTGAGTCCATGGGCGCCATATTTGAGGATCCTGTCCATGTGGTTGTTTATATCATCTTCATGTTGGGATCATGTGCATTCTTTTCTAAGACGTGGATAGAGGTGTCTGGTTCCTCAGCCAAAGATGTAAGTATTTGGTTTATTTGAAAATGAAAAAAAAATTCATAATTTTTAGGTGTCAAATGGTAATTGATACACTTAATTACTTTTGTAATTTAAACTCAAATTCATACATTCTTAATGAGGTAATGTCATGCCCAGGGAGTTAAAAACTACAGGTAGTTCCTGGAAAGTGAAAAATTCTTAGATTTTACAATGGTTTGTGACCATCCAAAGCTCAACCCTACCCCACAAAGTCTTATTCCTTAGTATTTAATTTCTCTTTAAGGAAGTGATAATTAAGGAAAGATTGAGAAACCCTGGCTTAAGGTATGGATAATGTGGTTGTGCAGCATTGTAGCCTCAGGGAATATTATGATATGACAGTCTTCCTGTATTTTCTGTGGAGAGCACTTCACACAGAACCTAGTAGTAAACAGTGAAATAGAGTTGGATTTTAAAAGTTGTTTTTCTCTTCGCAGGTAGCTAAACAGCTTAAAGAACAGCAAATGGTAATGAGGGGCCACAGGGATACCTCTATGGTTCATGAGCTTAATAGGTAAGGAAGGCCATTAGACTCAGTCTTTGATAGGAGAGAGAATGTGTGTTACATACACACACGAGTTCTTGGTTTTTCAATCTATCGTTTGTTCTCAGATGTTATTTAAATTCATATTTGAAGCATTTTTCTTCTACTTAACACAAAAGAACCAAAATTTAACACAAAAGTGAATTGTTCTCCACATCAGAATTGACACCTAAATTATTATTTTAATTGAAATTATGTTCCCTTCACCGCTCAGCCCAGTGTTAAAATGCTGTAAGGTCAGAGGTCCTCGTCCGGCTGCACTTAAAATCACCTGGGAGCTTTTAAAAAATACTGATATCCTGCCTCTAGGAATTGTGATTTATTTGGTCTGCGGTGGGTCCCAGGCATCAGTTTTTTGTTTCTTGATAACAGTTTATTGAGATATAATTCACATATCATGTAATTTACTCATTTGAAATATACAGTTTAGTGTGGTTTTGCTTTTTGGTTTGTTTTTAGTATATTCTGAGTGTGTAATCATTACAATATAATTTTTAAAACATTTTCATCACCTGGAAAGGAACCTTGTACCTATTAGTTATTCTCCATTCCTACCCACCCTCCCACCTCCCAGCCTTAGGCTTTTTATCTAGTATCTGTAGATTTGCCTGTTCTGGACATTTCATATAAATGGAGTTATATGTGATCCTTTGTGACTATCTTTTTCACGTAGCATGTTTTTGGGGTTCATTCATTATTTGTGAATAATATTCCCTTGTATGGATGTACCACGTTTTGTCTGTTCATCAGTTGATGGAAATTTTAGTTGTTTCCACTTTTTGGCTGTCATGAATAATGCCGTTTTGAACACAGTTGTTCAGGTTTTGTGTGGACATGTTTTCATTTCTCTCAGAGTGGAACTGTTGGGTTGGGTAGTAACTGTGTTGAACGTGTTGAGGAACTGCCAGACCCTTCTCCAGAGCAGCTGCCCCAGCTGCATCCCGGTGCAGTGTCTGGAGCTGCTGCGCGTCCTCACCAGCACGAATTCTTGTTTTGATTTTAGCAACCTAGTTGGTATGAAGTGGTATCTCATTGTTTTTCCCTTTTCATTGTGGTGGTTTTTTTTTTTTTTTTTTTTTTTTGCGGTACGCGGCCTCTCACTGTTGTGGCCTCTCCCGTTGCGGAGCACAGGCTCCGGACGCGCAGGCTCAGCGGCCATGGCTCACGGGCCCAGCCGCCCCGCGGCATGCGGGATCCTCCCGGACCGGGGCACGAACCCGCGTCCCCTGCATCGGCAGGCGGACTCTCAGCCACTGCGCCACCAGGGAAGCCCTCACTGTGGTTTTGATTTGCTTCTCCCTGATGAATAATGATGTTAAGCATCTTTTCATATGTTAATTAGCCATTCGAATATGTTCTTTGGAGAAATGTCTCTTCTTTTGCTCATTTTAAAATTTCTAATTGGGTTGTCTGTTTGTTACTGTTTATAAGGTTAAAAATATTTTGGATGTATCGTATCAGGAAAATGATTTGCAAATATTTTGTCCCATTCTGTGGGTTGTCTTTTCACTTTCTTGATGGTGTCCTTTGATGCACAAATTTTAAATTTTGATGTTCAGTTTTTCTATTTCTTCTTTGGTTTCTTTGTGCCGCTTTTGGTTGTATCTAAGAAGCCAGGGTCACAAAGATTAATCCTCTTATGTTTAGGTCTGTGACCACTCTGAGCTCATTTTTGTTTCATGTGAGATAGGGGTCCAGATTCCTTCTTTTCCATATAGATAGCCAAGTGTTCCAGAACCATTTGTTGAAAAGGCATTGGTATTTTAAACTTTTCATTTATTTACAACATGGAATAGATTGCAGAGTGGTATAATGATCCCCTGCGTCCAACTGTATCCAGCTTTAGTCATTATCCTTCTCCCATTCTTGTTTCATCTACTGTCTTTCCCGTCCATGGTCCCTTGCCCCCATCTTTTTTTCCCCTCTGGAGTATTTTAAATACAATCCCATTATTTTGAACAGTTCTCCAGGTGATACTAACATGAACATGTGGCCGAGGTTGAATTATTGTTGAATAGGGTCATCCAAATCTTGTCACATAAATTTGATACTTAGAAAGCATTTTGATATTTACTCCTACAAGAGGGAGCTAAAGGTTACCCACTTACAAACAATATTAAACATTCTAATACTTAAATCACAGTTGAGGATTCTCCTCTTCTTGCTGTAAAAATCATGTATTGCCTTTCTTGGCTATTAACTGGTTTCTTGAAATCAGGGAGTCAGATCATTCCTTTCATCATTTTAATTAACACGTAACTGTGCACAGCCCTGGACGAACCGTCAGTACTGCGGACAGTTCCCTGGCGCGTTAGTTTAATTTTCTTCCGCCTGTAACTGCTGCTTCCTGCTGCCCCTTCCCGCGGGCCTCCCCTGCCTGACTCGGGGTTTTGTCTTGCAGGTACATCCCCACGGCGGCTGCGTTTGGGGGCTTGTGCATCGGCGCCCTGTCGGTGTTGGCCGACTTCCTCGGGGCCATTGGCTCGGGCACTGGAATTCTGCTTGCAGTCACCATTATTTATCAGTATTTTGAAATATTTGTTAAGGAACAGGCCGAAGTTGGCGGGATGGGTGCTTTGTTTTTCTAAATGTTCCAGTATTTCTTTTTGTGTGTGTGAAAGGGAAAATATTTTGACTCATTGTTTTTGTCAGATAATGCTGGCTCCCCTTTTCTTCTCTCACAGTTTGTTTTCAAGTGTTGACCGTCTCATTCCTGAAATGGGCACGGAGCTAAGCCTGTGTGCAGCATTAGTACCAGCTGCCTTAACACTAAAGTTTACATTATTCATTAAAAAAACTACATGCAGTGTTGCCTGTGATGCTGGAAACCAATGTACCTGCCTTGCCATGTTCGGTTGTGACGGTGAGATGGTGACGTGGATCAGTTTTGCATACAACATTCAAGACACTCAGTATTCCCCCCACTTGTTTAAAAATAAATGTAGTTCAAATTGCCACTTTCCAGTATTTTTGAGCTTATTTAATGAGTTCTGGATCATTTATGTCTAATCTATATTTTAGATATAATTACTTTTTATACTTTTTAAACTCATAGTATCCACATTCCCACCCTCCCCCCATTTTATGTGTTCCTCCTCAAAGCAGCCATAGCCCAGATGAGCAGAATCAAGCTTTCAGAGTCAAGTCTGTCACCAGAAACAACTGCTTATAATTACTCTGCCTGTTTTCCAGTCCCCTTTCCTCCCAGGGACAGCACAGTCAGTGCTGTTTTACTGTATTGGCTATGCTTTCGAATTCCAACACGTCATTTGAGAATACTCTTCAAGATACTATGCCCCAATTTTTTTTTTTAATCCCTAAAGCAAAGATCTAATTCTCAAGCAATGTCTGTAGTTCAGTGGGGGTGAACAATGAGTAATTCATGCTAGGAATCTGTGTATGTTGCTGTACTTTATAGCAGCAACATGAGTGTAAACAGTAGACAATAAAATTTTATTTAATAAAACTTTTGGTTGTGTTGGAAAAACAAAATCTGGTATTAAATGATTTCTAAGATTATATAGGTTCATTATATTCATCCTGAGATACCTATTGCAATGTATTCGTTTAATCCTAAAAATATTGAGGGACAGTGGCCAACAAAAGGGTACTCAGTTTTGTGACTAACATTTGGGAAGACCAGGAAAAAAAATGGTCACAAACAATATCCCAGCCTCCTTTTGAAATAGCACAGTTCTTTATAAATAATTCTTTTTTTTGCGGGGGGGGGGGGGGGGTGGCGGTGCTGTGCTGCGTGGCTTATGAGATCTTAGCTCCTGGACCAGGAATCCTTCGTAGTGAAAGCACAGAGTCCTAACCACTGGACCGCCAGGGAATTCCCTAATTCATTTTTCAAAGTATGTGTTTTATTGCCCCAAAAGATCAAACTTAATTTTTCAAAGAAGTCCTTCTCATTCGTATGGTTTTCTATCATTGTTTACTTTCTTAGTGCAGGAAGTGTGAAGTGTGTCTTATTTAGCTTAGGATCACAAAGCCAACTAATTTCAGGAGGAAGGCAGAGAAAATACAGGCAGGCAGGAGAGTAGCCATGTCCACTGGCGAGCATCTCCTGAGGGCCTCAGACCACTGTTACCATGGAAACACAACCCAGTGTTACAGCTATTTTTCCCCAAAGAAGGTAGAAATACAGCTTTTCATAATAAACCTTCAAAAAAATACTAATAAACCTTCAACGTTTAAATACTGATACACTAATAGGGCCAGTGAAAACATCCACACTGCCAGTGCACAAACTGACCGCATTTCCAAAGCATAGCCTTTGATGTTTACAGAGAACATAAGCTGCCTTAGGGGATGTCCTAGGATTTAGGTGTCACTTCTGAACTGCACTCTTAGGAAAAGCAGGCAGAAAGGACAGGCAAGGGTTACAAATCTCTGTCCCCCATCAGCATTTGAGAAGCTTTATCAGGTGGCATGGGGAGTGGTTTTGCAAGAGCTGGAGGCTGTTTAGAGACTAGTGTGTGTGCTTGAGCCTGTGCATTCTCTGTGTGCCTTGGCAGCAGTAACAGTAACGAGGGCCTTGAGTGCTCAGGGAGGAGGATGACGGTCCCTGGAGAATCATGATGCCCACGATTAAAAATAAGGATTTAAGAGGCACAGGGGAAGGGCTACTATTAGAACAACTAGTTGAGGCTGAATTTTCGTAGTATTCACAGGGAGAGTAGACTTCATCTATACGGTTCTCTAGTTGCATGATTCTTTCCATTCTTTTTAGGAAGTACAATATAAAGATCTATTTTTGCTCATAAAAATATCTCTAGGTAAGACAGTGAACCTGCAGACAAGCAAACTGTACTGCAGCCTTTTTGGCATTAGTCCCCTGATCTTCTCTGGTTCTGAGGGGCCTGGCTAACCCCTGGTCCAGGGCTGGAAACATGACTTAGGGGTAGCCAATGAGAACCATCCAGAGACTTCTACACCAAAGAGGCAGTAACCCTGGAGCCTCTGAGGCTACCCAAGTCCACATAACAGCCAAGCTCAAGAGGTAAGAAAATGGCCAGTGACACTGGTGGACCTTGAGGATTGGGGGCAGGGGAAGTTTGGGCATGGCATGAGCCGGAAACAATCCATATTTTCCTTTAAAGAAGCTTGTTTCTGGTACTTGCCGACTGTGCTGGCTACACTCATGGTTTAACACCAAGACAGTGCCCCAAACCATGTAAATCTTATTACCGTGGGTTTGGTTTTTTAGAAACTTCAAGTACTTTTTGAAGTAAGGATAGGAAATGAGATTCTGAAGTATATACACGTGCTTGAGGGAAGGGCCCTGTATTTTCATTAGCCTCTGAACCCTGGTACGTGAATGAATTGACCGTTTTTCATTACATAAGAGCTGGCCACCCTCCAGTAGTTAAATGGCTATGAGGACACTAGCTAACTGGAAACATTTGCTTATTACGAATGTTATTCTCTTTTATATCCTCTGCTATGCAGAGTAATTCCATATAGCAGATAATTAGGAGAGGCCAAGAAAGTCCCTATATAGGTCTGTCTTTTAAAAAAGCTCTAATGCCATAAACGGTTGTTTGCATATCTTGCTACATATTTTTTAGTGGGGTTGGGAAGAGTTGACCTAATTGGAATTCAGGTCTATTTTCCTATGAAAATACTGTATCTCCTGGATTAGAGCAGAGAAGTTGACAGCTGAGCTTTCTCTTTTGAAAGCTAGATTAAACATTTACCTGCATTTATGTTGTTGTTCTTTAATATTAGCTGGAGTCTAGCATTTAAATGAAGGCTATGATCTACCTGTAATTACAATTCCATACCACGACATGCATTCTGTGCTTTTATTTTATGAAAAAACTAATTTCAAATCTCCGTTGAAACTAAGCTGAATACAAAGTCTTAATGAAGGAGGCCTGTGTCCTGGTTACAGAAACACGGCGACTGTCCTTTGGCCTTAAAACTTCAGGAAGGGCACTTCAAACGGCTTCGTGTTTGCATGTTTCAGCGCCAGAGCATAGGAATAGACTCTGGCGTCCACTGTCAGATGTTCATCAGCTACCAAAGCTGGAGGAGGCGAAGAATACAAGTCAGATAGTGAAGTTGATAACGGATAATAATACCCCTTCTCAGCCAATCAGTGTTTACTGAGCGGCTACTATGTGCCAGTTCCTGTGCTAGATGCTGGTGGTATAGTGATGAACAAGACGTTTCCTGCCTTCAAGGATCTTACTCTAGCAGAAGAATAAAGGATGTAAAAGCAGGACTACGTTTCCAGCATGAGACGATAACAAGAAAAAGTTAAAGACAGAAGAGCACATATACCAGGTGATGATTCTGTGTTTTAAACAGCAAAGCTTTAAGTTTCCAGATCTAACGGTTACTTCCTAGATTGCTCACTACGGGGCTTTGTTGCACTGAACTACTCAGTGATGATGATTCATGCATCCTCTGCACTGTCAGGGATACACACGTTCCGTGTGCAAGTTAAGCTGTGTGCTCGGAGGGACTGCAATGAGGTCTCTGAATCTGACCACAAGGGCCTTTCGTGAGAACTTCTGTTTTACTCAGGGGGAGGCCCCCAGATTTCCAATCTGCTCCTTGTTTCCCAGCCACTTGTTCAGGAACAAGCTCAGAGTCGGTTTGGCCCTCAAAGGCAGGGTTCTGTGTCCTGCTCATCTGTGCCAGCAGGTGCTGGGTGAGTGCTACAGGCTATTCTTCGTAGCAGACTGAACTCCGCGTGCCTTCCTACTCACTTCTCAAATGGTACGTGTGGAATAAATGATTTGATTATCGTGATGCTAGTAAAGCCAGGAACACCGGTTCTTTGCCCCTCCCTCTTCCTGTATATATAGATCCTTCGACCTCCCTCACTATCTATCTTCCCCCTTCTTTTAAGGCTGGAAGGGAAGTTACTGGAAAAGAGAAGGAAGGAATTTTTTTTAAAAGGACATTTTTCTAATACAAAAAAATAAAAACAATAGCCCATAACCTTCAAGCATTTGTGTGTCACCATTATCCCATTTAGTTTTACTCCTGCCTCCTCAGAGGTAGGGGCTGTCCTACTGTTCCCGTTTAATGAGAAGAGCTAGGAACCTGCTCCGAGCTGTAACTAACACACGGTTGGCTGAGCCTCAGTCCAGCCAGGCCTCCGCCTCAGAGTTGTGCTGTGACGGGTGGCCACGGCTCTCTCCGAGTAAACACCTCGTAAGTCACTGCATCTCCTCACGACCAGCGCTTCTAACTCTGACTCGGGGATCCTAAGGTGGTTCCTACCTTAGGTCTGGTCTATAAAAAGGTAACGTAGGGATGGAGGCTGGCTGGGAACCTGAAATCCCAGCAGTTTTTGAAAGATCCCCTTGACTTTTCAAACGCAGACGTCAGAAATAAAAACTGTACGCCACTGGTACTCATGGGAGGAAGGAAGAGACTGCTCCCAAAGCTTCAGGTCAAACAATGCTTCAAGTTAATTTTTGAAATAAAAACTTAATAGTATTCAAATTAGGAGATACCCACTTCTTTGTCATGAGTGACTGGAGACGAGCCCAGCTGGCAGGGTTCGTCAGGGGGCTCCTGTGCGAAGGCCCTGCCACGTCTGTTGCAGTATCTCCTTGTGTAGGGTTACCAGAGGACATCGGTCCATGGAACCTTACTAATTTTTACAAAGTCCTATGAGACGGGCTGGCCGAGAACCACATGTAGCTACATGACAAGTGGTTTACTAAGGGGCGCGCTGCTAGTTAGTTCATTGTATTAGCTTATCACACTGTGTATATATTAGATGCCTAAATATTTGTTAAAATCTCCTTTAGCTTAGACCCCACACAAAGAACCGTCCAACATACTGGCATATTTGAGGATCAGTTAAGAGATTATTTACTATACCTTTGCATGGCAGGGGTTAAAGATTTAAGGTATAGAATAGTTTGGGCTAATCAGCAGGCCTATATCTTGACTGTTCTGTAGGATAAAAAAGCCCCTAATGAAAGCTTTCACTTGACATGGAATGTTTTGCTCTTATTTTCAAACTCTATGCCACCTGGAAAGGAAACTTATTATGTAGGTCAACTGCAGTCTTATAACAGTTTCTAGGTATTTGAGTTTAATGAGGAAGAAACAGAATTATATTTAGTACCCCGTTGGTGGGGATGGGGAAAACAGAGAAAGTGGGGTAATCAAGAATGCTTACCATCAAGTCTCTTCAGCAGGTCATTCTTTGGTAAGGAAATCACTTCCACAAATTCTAAACAAACAAAGTGCAAGTGAAAATAAAGCCGGACACCAGGTGAGCCCACCTGAGCAACGCACGATGCCCCGGCCGCTCCCACTGCACCACACGGCACTTGAGGCCAGCCCCCGAGCGGGACACGTACCTCCATCTCCTGAAAACAAACAGAGGGGGGACATCTCAGCAAGGCCCGGAATGGTCCAACACTGCAAGGCTTTTGTGCAAGATGTTATCAAAAAGGCTACAAGAGTTTAACAGAAACCTGGGTCTCTACTAATTGAATTTATACACGTGGTAAAAAAATTCCAACAGTACAAAGTTATTGTTCTCCAAATCAAATGTTTTAATGGCCAAGTTTAAAGCATATTCTGTGATATGCATATATATATTTTTAAACTTTGTTAAAATATACATAACAAAATTTACCAATTCAACCATTTTTGAAGGTACAAATTCAGTGGCATTAAATACAGTCACATTGTTGTGCGATCATCAGCACTACGCATCTCTGGAACTTTTTCATCATCCAAAACAGAAAGGTGGTACCCGCTGAACAGGAATTCCCTATTCTCGGTGACCTCTATTCTACCTTCTGTCTCTATGAATGTAGCGATTTTAGGTATCTCACATTTGTGGAATCACACAGTATCTGCCCTCCTGTGTGTGGCTTAATTTCACTGAGCAAGATGTTTCCAAGCTTCATGTATCAGCATGCCTCGTTGCTTTATGGCTGAATAATATTCCATTGTAAGAATAGGCCACATTTTGTTTATCCATATGTTAGTGGACACTTGGGTGGTTCCACGTTTTGGGTATTGTGAATGATGCTGAATGAACACTGGCGTCCAAGTATCTGTTTGAGGCCCTGCTTTCAATTCTTCTGGGTATTTACCTAGGAGTGGAATTGCTGGGTCACCTGCTAATTCCATGTTTAACTCTGAGGAAATGCCAAACTCTTCCTCAGCATGTTATATTTGCTAGTTTGAAAACTGGGCATTTAAAATTAGCTGCAGTGGGAAACTGGAACACTCAGGAACAACTAGAAGGGATGGGAAATGGAAGACCTCCACTCTAACTAACGCATGACTGACGGTGGTGTCTGTGTCACCACCACCTTTTAGTGGGGCTGCGAGAGCACATGGAACCGACAGAGGCGTTAAAGCCTCTGAATCCAAACTTGCTAAGAAATGTGGAGCAAAGAATTTCCCCAAAGCTTCACTAAATATGGAACTCAACAAAAACAGTTAATATGGTGCTGTGCTGTATGTAGCACTTCTGCCATTCTTACAATATTGATGGAGACAGAAATCAGAGTGATTTTGAAGATTTTCACTGTTTACGATTTAAGGCCTGTAGTCCTTATTACTAAGTGGGAATAAACTCCACATAGAAAGTATGGAAATTTGTAATTGCACATTTTATATAAAGAAAGCATAAAAATCAATGAAGTGCTAAGAGAAAAATGCTGAAATACATAAGATTAGGAAAATAGCCAAGAGTACCAACGAAGCATCTCTGAAAGACCATTATTCTATTAACAAAAATCAAACTAGTAGCAAGTTAAAAGAAATTTAATGCAACGCAACCACTGTAAATGTAGCCAACACATGCTTACCTGGCTTTGGCTTAGGCCTTACGTTTTCAGCATCGTCTCCATTGATAGTTACGGTTACGATATGTGTGGTACAGTTTGACAAACCTGGATCCATACAGAGAGCTGGGGAGAGAAGCAGCAGATCACCTTTCCAGACACTAGTCAGGTGTCATTCGTTTCATCACTTAAATGTCTTTGGAGGAAGGGTGGGCTTGTAACTCATAGTTTATGTAGAAGTTATGCAGGGGAACTGGTTTCTCCTGTCCCTTAGTGTATACGCTGTAGGCCTGCAGAGCACATGTGTAGTTAGTACTCATATTTTCCCCAGAGTTCCTGAGGAAAGTTTGGTAAATCTGAGGGGTTAGATGCGGTAAAATCCTTTCACCACATCAAGAAAGTCTTCTAGTGAGGAGCGCGGCATACGGACGAGATGAGTAAGTAGGAAAGCTTAGAATGTGGGAACCCTGAAAGGCACCCTGATTTCATAATTCTCCAACTTCAGTCCTTTATGCTCAGCCGTGCTCTCACGGGGCAGGGAGGTTCCGTCTCAGGTGACCAACCCTCACTGAGGATTTCTCTTCAGTGAATTAGCTAATAAATAAATCCCTGACCATAAAGAACACCCAAAGAATCAGCCCTTTCACATCCAGAACAACTAACTGCTTGGCTAATTTTCAACAATTTGTCCCCAAGCACACACGGGAAGTAGCACGAACCTGGAGAACATTCAGCAACGTCGCCCTTGTAGCCAGTTTCTTCCTCGAGCTCCCGAAGAGCCGCTGCTTCTGGGCTTTCGTTGTCATCGATGAGACCTGCAAGTCCCAGTCACGTGAGAGGCGACTTGTGTGACTTAACACACAAGCTGCCGAGCTACGTGTGAATAATCAAGCAAGAGGTTTGGGAAAAGCGGGCGTGCAGATAAAACTGATTCAGGTTTTGATCTTTTATAGAAAAATTAAAGGCAAAAGAACACCCCTGGGCAGATTTAGTAGGTTCTGTTCCTTGTGTTTAGACCTAGATGTTTTTGTGAGCATCTAAGCATCGAGGTTGTCCTACAGCACGGATCTCCTGGGTGGGTGAGTGGCTTGGTGGTGGCCAACTGGCCCTGGTTTTACACTAGTCACGTGACTACAGCACGGGAAGCCTGTGCTTTTTTTTGTTTCCTCACATGCGAGTTGGGGACAGTGTTTCCCATCTTGCCTTCCTCCCTCAGGGCCATACGGAGGGCCCTGTAATGCATTACAGGATAAATGTCACCTGGGAGGGAGAAGATCGGAAAGGAGGGAAGTAGGGAGGAGGGGACTGTGGGTAACACTAGTTCACTGTGAGGAAGGAGTAAACGGGCCAAGTGGGAGGAGGCCAGCAGCATCGCAGATCCTTTCTCCAGAAAGGAATTCACAGGATGCAAAGAAAAAGTGAAACGCGGGCTATTCAATTACTTTTTTTTGTTTTTTTGGGCCACACCACGCGGCATGTAGGATATTAGTTTCCCGACCAGGGATTGAACCTGCGCCCCCTGCAGTGGAAGCTCAGAGTCTTAACCACTGGACCGCCAGGGAAGCCCTCAATTACTTTTATTTTTTTCCTCAATTACTTTTTTTTTTTTTTTTTTTTTTTTTTGCGGTATGCGGGCCTCTCACTGTTGTGGCCTCTCCCGTTGCGGAGCACAGGCTCCGGACGCGCAGGCCCGGCGGCCATGGCTCACGGGCCTAGTTGCTCCGCGGCATGTGGGATCTTCCCGGACGAGGGCACGAACCCGTGTCTCCTGCATCGGCAGGCGGACCCTCAACCACTGCGCCACCAGGGAAGCCCCTCAATTACTTTTAAAGTTATTAATTTCTCCAGTGAAATGGCAAGGAAATGAGAAAGAAAATAAAGCTGTTACTTCTGTGTTACTATGGGATGGACTTTGAAAATACAGAACTTAAACCACTAACAATAACTGAGATCTAACCTCTTCAGATGGGAGCAAGCCAATTAAGTCCTATAAGGATGCACTGCATTCAATTCTAGATACTTCCTGTTAAACTGAAAAAATATTCTAGTTGAAATTAAGATGATTTCCTTGGCCTGTATACAAACAGGAGGATCATGGTTCTTTCCCCTTCACAGTTTCTGGAGTTAAGAGCTGGGCCTAGTTATTACTGTAAATTTGCCAGAGGCAGGATCATTAGTGGTGGAAAACGAAATACCTTGACAAATTAGGAAAAACCAATGACTCAAAAGAGGCTAGAAAGAATGCTGCAAAGAGGAGGGCAGGTGGCCTGGAAAGGTGAGCTGTGATACCACTACAGGTTAGCGGATCACCGGAGTGTGTGGCCTGGAAGTGCCTCACTGCAGAAGTGGTTTTGTTTTACTTAAAACCGCATAGACCGATGAAAAGGTGTTCAATGTCTAAGCTCCGCTGTTCTCAGGCTCTGCCCTGGGCTCAGTCCAACAGTCCCTGAGGGGCCATTCTACTCCCTAGTGTTCAGTTACTCACCGGCGGGGAATTCTAGGCAGTAGCCCCCCATCGGGGGTCGGAACTGCTTCACCAGAATGATGCATTCATAGTGAAGGGTTCTTTGCAGCACGGGGATGACCGCCACACCTGCCAGCAGGAAATAAAACCAGGAAACCCCAGTGAGAGGTCAGGAACGCCAGGAATTTGTTTACAGCAATCTAACTATTGAGAAAAGCCCACATTTTAAGAAATGCTGCAGCTGAAATCTGTCTTGTATTTGCCATTAGCAATAGGAAGTTAATTTAAGCTACAATATACTGGCAGTTAACTTTGGAAGTTATTCTCACTAAAAAAAAGCAAGGAAGAAATCACACTTCCATATTATTTAATTTTTCTTTTTATAAAAAGCTTGTTTTTATTGCCATAATTTCTTTAAAATAAAATTGAAACTAGAAGTAAACATTTAGCCCACGGTCCAGGACAAATTTTGGTCTACACGAACCTCTACAGACATCATTTCTTGCCCTGCTGCAGCCAGGCCGCTACCGAAGTTACATCGATCTCTGTGCTCTTGGATTTCCTTTAAGCAATAAATAAATAAGTTCCAACGTTTGTCGTATATGCTAACTAGACTGAACTTCATTGTTTTAGGATAAAAGACCCTTTCTCCCAAGTTTACTTGGCCTTCAAACCAAACCAAAACCCAAAACCACTGGATTCTGGAAAACACAACTGCCCAGGAGGACCATCGGCTCCTCTCGCTTTCCCGGTAGGAAAACACAGCAGCTGCAGCAGCTGCTCTACTTCCAGGAAAAACAGAACACAGAACAAAACGGAAAAATAAAGGGAAAAACAAGGATAGACCTATTGCCCAACTTCGCCTAGACCAGAGGTGGTTTTCAGGACTGTTTCTGGGATCTTTGCAGTCAAAGCATTCAGGCCTGGAAGGAAAAGTGAACTGAATGAACAGTCTTTTCCCAAGTCCTTTCCTTATCAACATATAAAAGCGCTAAGTCATGCCAAATAAGTTTTCCAAACGAAAGGCTCTCACCTAGATCCTCTGACCAGAATGCAAAAGATTTCTAGAAGTCATAACACATCTAGTTACAGTATGTGGCTTCAAATTACACTGACTTAAGTTTGGCCTTAAGTATGATGACATCTTCCCCTCAAAGACACTGTTCTGAGCTTAGGCAACAGGAACCGGAAGTTACTTATAAAGAAAGCTTGATTTAGTTACATAGTGTTGCAAAATAGAACACCAGAGTTAAAGATAAAAGATCATACTTGAAGATAACCGTGCTCTGAGGTCTCGGTTACAGTAAAAACCCCTCCTGCCCCCAGTCTCCTAGTCCTGTGTGGGACTTCCTTTCGGGAGAGTTCTAACAGGTTTGCACTCATACCGTCAGCCGACTGGCCTTTCCTCCTCGTTGTCCGCTTCACAGTTTCCCAAGTTCTGTTCAGGCAGACAAGAAAAAACAAAAGCGTTAGTGCTGAAGAGGAGAATTCTTAGGTTTTGTGTGTATAACCAGCACCTCACAGATGCAAAGCATGCAAATGTGCTAAAGACAGCGGCCAGGAACACCACGCGATAAAGATCTGTACCAAAAAAAGAGCCAACTGTGCTTTCCCACCGCTTCTAAAAATTACCAGAGAAAACCACTGCCTCCTACATCTAACTCTCTGCATCTAAACAGAGGGCCTACTCATCACTTGAGCTGCCTTTCAAATCAGCTTTCAAATCATTTACTCAAAACACTTCAGTTTGGATCATAAATTTGCGTGTGCAGCACAGCTGGCGATCACAGCTTTAAAGGCAATTAAGCAGTCAGTGCAAATCCAGGCCCTGTGCACATTCCAAAGGATATCCTGCATAATGTAAACCACTGAGACGGTTATTTATAGTTTAGATTTTAAAAGCTGTCCCCTCAACTACACAATTTAAGAAAGTAGGGCCTTCCTGTTTATTAATTGAGGAATTAATAAATTTAGGTAGGTACTCTGCTTTGCATGCGTGAGATCCTGTCTAAAGGGAAAACGGGCCCTAGAAGAACAAGTGGGGTGAGCGGCTCCTGATCCCCCCCTTACAGCTTTATTCCTGACTAGCCGTTTGTTTCAGGGAACCGGGTACTGACAATCCAGTTACTGGAACAACCATGTTGGTTAAAGTGGGGAGGGCGTATGAGGGGATTTCCTCCTCACTCTTCGCCCTTCAACAGAAAAAAGCAGCGGTTAGAGATGGGGGTAAAGAAGCAAACAGTTTTGATTTAAAAGAAGGAAGACATCTGGGTGGCTCCGGAGAAAGAAAGGCATCCACATCCGACATCTGTCTCCCTACATTAAGACTGAGTGTAAGAGGTACTCCTTGGAGGAAACCTCGTGCTTTTTATCTGGTTGTCCTTGAGGCTTGGACCTTGCCACATGTCTATTGAGAAGTGTCAGAATTTAATCTGGTTAAAAAAAAAAAAACCACACTTTCTGAACTGTAGATCTTTTAGTATTGCACCCACAGTCTGAAGGGCAAATATGTCAAAAATGAACCTATGAAAATCAACCAGGCTACCAGGACGACTCACAGCTGCCCACATCCCTGTTAGTAGCAACGAGCCAGCCAACAAGCCACTCTGATCAGTCAGTAACTCGCAAGTGACAAAACACCTTCTGGCCCAGTTCTCTCTGCTGCCTCCTACGGTTAAGAGTCCTAAAGACTGACGAAGACGGTCCCATCCCCAACACACTAGGAATAAAGGAAGCAAAAAAGAGGAGCATCATCAGAGTGGTTACGATGAATTAAATAAGCAGTATGGAGCCATAAAATAGGTACGTATTTATAAGAAACAGTAGAACAAGAGCGCCCCCCGAGAGCTCGTCATCTCAGAGGGGCTCAGGGAGGACAGACGTCCACCTGCTTGTTGTCTGAAAAGCCTCTTACAGCTTTAGAATTCTGATTCTGGTTGAGTTACTCCGTTTTTAGTCTTTGTTACAAGGAAAGCCTGTTTCACTTTCTTCCCTCTAGTCAGCCAACTCCAAGAGGTAGGCGGGGCGACAGAGGGTGAGCTCAGCTCTCTCCTGAATGTCGATACAGGGGCACATAGCCAGCACACCTATACTCTCTCCAAATCAATTCCATACCCTCTTCCATGAATGAGACAATGGAACAAAGGATTTTCAGGCTGCAATTTAACTGTTCTGCACATGCAACAGTTTATACATTTATAAGTCACAGCCTACTGTAAAGTACTGAGATTCATTCTTCAAAGCTTGACATTCGGGTATGCAATGTTAATGTTTCACACAGGCGCTCTCCGGAGGCTGCAGGGCAGCCCTACGCGTGGACGGATGCGGAAGACTGCGCTGTACACAGGCCACACAGTGTGGAGTCGGGGAGACCTGAGGCCACTCCCGACTACTGAAGCTGACGCTCTGGAGGTGAGACCGAATCCTGAGTATTTGGAAACAAATCCCCAAGTGATTCCGAGGCACGTCCCTGATGAAGAAGTGCTGGAAGGAAGAGAGGACAGGGGCAGGTGCACAGCCACATGGGCGCCAACCAACACGTACTCTTCACACTAACCAGTGTTAAGGGCTCTATTTTGTGTTATAAACTTAACTCGACAGGAAGGAGAACCAAGCTGTATCCTGGTAGGTTGGGCTCTAAGCTCTGGCTACGTTTTCACAAGTGTAAGTACGTGTGCACCTGTCGTGTTCCCTGAGTCTCGGGCCTCACCACACCCAGCTCGCTGCACGTAACAGGCACCCCCTCCCACTCTGTGGATGGGGTGTAGTGTGCTTAGCTTTCTTACGTTGGGTTTACCAGTGCTATGAATATCTTAATGTTCCCCATGGCTCTCCAGCATCGAACCTTATTACTGTTTTTTTGCTACTTTAGTAGATATAGTCAAAAGTTGTTTAAATCACTGGCAAGTCCATGTATTTTCACACTGACGATAGATATATTTATTTCCTTACAAAGAAACTTTATTCTTTTTTGATCACTTAGCAAATAGAGTTTTTATGTTAATGAATTTATATCATATCACCTAGATACTAAATTTAGTTACATTTCCCTATTTTCTCATTCTGTTTTACTCCTTTTTTGTATTTCATACAAAATATACATTTTTTCTGTTATTTATAATATACAAAACCACTAAACAGAAAAGTTGGAAAATAGAAGAAAAAGGCTAGTCACATAGCTGCCATTAATATTTTGCTACAGTTTCCCTTCTAGCCTTTTCTTACACATTATTTGGCAGGGTTTAAAAACCATATATCCAATATCCTATTGTGTTATCAGCTTATTAACTTTTCTGATACTGCTGGGCTGTCTTCATGATCTGCTGTGGAGATGGCTGCTTAGATTTTGCCAAATGAATACACTGTAACAATTATTTCTCTATTTTTAAGATGTTTAGGTTAATTTCAATTTATTTGTCTTTTAAATTTATGATGAACATTTTTCTTGCATAAATCTGATTCCAAATAGTTTTCTTAGCATAGTCTCAGACACCGCAGGCGCCAGGCCCCAGGAACTCCCTCCCGGCCCTCACCCACATATGTCTTTATGGTGACTGGTACATGGTGTGAAATGCTTTACAAAACTTCTTTCCCCCCAATTTTCATTTCCATGAGCAAGGTGTAAGCCTGTAAGTTTTACCTCAAACCCAGTAGCATTTTCTCTTAAATTCTAATTCAGAGATAAAAACTGGTTTAATAGAAGGAAGTCACCTGGACTGTTAATTATTCTGCTGCTTTATCAGCTAAAATTAGGCTTGGCCCAAAAGTTTTAGGTTCACCCTAATCTACTTGGGAGAATGGTGTTAAAACAGCTTAACTAGATTCTTTACTTAAGACAGAGTTTACAGTGAGGAAAATATCAAAATTTATGCCAAACACTAAATAGGGACCCTGAGAACCCAAATCCTCAGCATTTTACAAAAAGAAGAAAAAAATACTTTACCTTGTTTTACCAGTAGGATCTCTGTAAGTTGTTTTTTCAAGCTTGACCCATTTTCCTTCTGAAATTAGCTAAAAGATCAGATAGTAAGTTGGGAAACTTTCAAGCTGAGCTGTTTTTTATTTAGTTCTTTTTCCTTGCAAACTTTTTGTGGCTCTCAATGATCATGCCTCCCTCCCCAAAATCTGTGTCCAAGTTTTCTTTGTGTCTAAAGAATTGAAAGTTGTTTTTCTGATGGTGGGACTGCTACTCTGTAGAGTTTTGGAGGTAGGACTGAAGAGGTGAAAAGAAATGAGAGTTGACAAATTCTTGGGAGAGGGGAAGACAGGGGTACCTAGAAGGGAGCGTGAGGGAGGGAGGGAGGGTTTCTTGGGATGCTCCTAACCTCTCTCCTCTGATCTGGGTGCCAGTCACGTGCGTGTGTTTAGGGTATGAAAACTCACTGGCATCTGACTGTCAATGACCACACGGCAAAGCTGAATACAGGGATACCACGGCCAAGGACTACATTTCCCATAATGACACATGGGTTTACCACCCAGTCTGAGGGGCACCCAGCATCGTTTTGCCTGGATGTCGAGGTTAGGTTACCAGGACTAACTTACCTACAGACTACACTGACTGAGCGCAAAGGTGCACCGTGTACGTAAGTAGCCTTTTTCTTACTATTCTATCTGTCACTTGTCGCCAGCAGCAACCTAATAATTATCAGCAGATCTGTTCACAGATAACACAGAAAGATTTTTAAATCAAAAAGAATTCCAGAAAGGTGTCAAGCTCAGAGTTCCGAAGATGAAGGATTTAAAGTTTATCCACTGCAATGGTTCCTGTAGGAAGAGACTTTTTAAAAGGTAAACTGGATAACACACAAGACATACATTAGTTCTGGAATTCAGACCACAACTAACAACTTAGGTTTTTATTCTTCTTAAACACACATATTGAGACCACAAATAGCTAACCAAGATGTGATACCTAGGGATGAAATGTCTAAGCCCTCAAACTCACATATGATTTATTCTTCTACCCAGAGAAACTTTTAATAAAAATTGAAACAATAAGGTCCTACTGTATAGCACAGGGAACTACATTCAATGTCCTGGGATAAACCATACTGCAAGAGAACATAAAAGAGAATGTATATATGTGTATAACTGAGTCACTCTGCTGTACAGCAGAAATTCACACAACACTGTAAATCAACTCTACTTCAATAAAAAATAAATTAAAAAAATAAAAATTGAGAATTTAAAAAATCAACAGTCAAAACTCACTTTAAAAACAGCGTCAGGGACTTCCCTGGTGGCGCAGTGGTTGAGAGTCTGCCTGCCAATGCAGGGGACACGGGTTCGTGCCCCGGTCCGGGAGGGTCCCGCGTGCCGCGGAGCGGCTGGGCCCGTGAGCCATGGCCGCTGCGCCTGCGCGTCCGGAGCCTGTGCTCCGCAATGGGAGAGGCCACAACAGTGAGAGGCCCGTGTACCGAAAAAAAAAAAAAAAAACTACCACAAAAAAAAAAAAAAAAAACAGCGTCAGTTTCACTAATACATATAATTAAGAATGATACACCACTGCTCCCACACAAGAGCAAAATGCCCGAGTCCTAAAAAGGGAGAGGGAACAGTGTTTAAAACCTGTCTTAAAGAATGAAAAACAATCATTTGAAACAGCAAATAGTCTATACATTTCTTTTAAACTCAGCTTAATATGGTGAAGGAGAAGGGAAGTAAAGATCAATGTATACCTCTTCTGAAATAATAGACTGCTTGGTATTTTGAGAAGAACCTGCTGGTTCTTGTTGCTCCATTTTCACTTTATAGTCCCCAGGCTGTAAGAGAATGAGATGTGTTTAGGCTACATTAATTTTTCTGAATTACACATTTGTCTAAAGGTCACCGGTCAGAGTACTTAAATGGCGGAAAAACTTGTGTCATCAAAGCTTGAGTTTCTCATGTGAAGACTGGGGAGAGCTGCCCCGGGTGGAACAGGAAACGCAAGGCCTCGGGAACAGCCAGGAAAGAACGGAAAGCGTCCCAGTGAGACCAAACCCACGTCCTGCTGTGCACAGACCTGGCCCTTAGATACAGCCTGAGATCTCCTGACTCCACGTTTAAAACGCTTTCCGAGGGGAAACAGTACAAAGATTGGACACCATTCCCAATGCCCGCCCCTCAACTGCTGTCCCTTATCAACCCTTTCCAGCGAAACTTTGAGTTGTTGGCTGGCTGCTTCTCCCTCCCATTTATCTGTGTGTGTGTGTGTGTGTGTGTGTGTGTGTGTGTGTGTGTGAAATGGATATACCATTCTAATAATTTAAAACTGAACAGTTCAGTGGCCCATTCAAAGTTTTAACATGTGTCAGCGTCACAGCTGCACATAATGAGTTAACTAGAAGCAAGATCTGTTAGGAAAGGGCAGGCCCCATCCCGGGGGCCGTGGGCTACTACCTTCTCCTGGCATATTCCCTCAATTCTGTACCCTGAATGTCTGAAAATCTTTTTTCTACCCTCAAAGTTGATTGATAATCTGGCTGCATATACAATTATGAGCTGAAAATCATTTTCTGTCAGCAGTTTGGAGACACTGTTCAGTGTCTTGCTTCTAAGAAGCAAACTGGGGCTTCCCTGGTGGTGCAGTGGTTAAGAATCCGCTTGCCAGTGCATGGGACACGGGTTCGAGCCCTGGTCCAGGAGGATCCCACATGCCGCAGAGCAACTAAGCCCGTGCGCCACAACTACTGAGCCTGTGCTCTAGAGCCCGTGAGCCACAACTGCTGAAGCCTGCATGCCTGGAGCCCATGCTCCGCAACAAGAGAAGCCACCACAATGAGAGGCCCACGCACCGCAGCGAAGAGTAGCCCCTGCTCACCGCAGCTAGAGAAAGTCTGCGTGCAGCAACGAAGACCCAACGCAGCCAAAAATAAATAAAATAAATTTATATACATATATATATATATATAAGAAGCAAACTAGCTGCTGCTAAGAAATTTGGAGTCACTCTGATTCTAGATCCTTTCCAAGTGACCGGTGTTCTTTCTCTGGAAACCTGCAGTGATTTACATCTTCACGGTGATGTTGGTGTTATTTTAGGGGATTCAAGTGGGTCCTTTCAATCTGGAAACTTCATTCTGTGCTTGCTCAACTATTTCACTGATAATTTCCTCCCCTCTGTTTTCTCTCTTCTCTCTTTCAGGAAATAATACTTAGCTGTTGGACTTCCTGAATTGATCCTCTCATCTTGTCTTTTTCATTCCTATTTTCTGTTTCCTTGTTATTTAATCTACATTTCTCAGTGGCTATTCCAACCCTTCACTATCCTGAAGTTCCATAGTTCCTAACCTACCCCACCTCCGAACTTCAGCTCCAGGGAAAACAGAAACCATCAAACAACAACTCTCTTACCAACCATCTTAGAAGGAAAAGTGTCTGCTCTGTTTCTTCTGGGACCTAAAGTGATAATTAAACAGCAAATTTCCCTAAAACACAACCAACAAAACAAAACTTAAATAAACCTTCTCATAATCTTGTTCTCTGCTCCAACCTTGCAGGACTTCTTGAAAGACCAGATGACACTACTGTGTATCTTTACTCAGGCCATCACTATCCACTCCCACACATCATCTGCAAGCTGGAAATACAAGTATCTCCGATCCCTAAACTCCTTTACCAACCATAACTCATCCATCACAAGTCCTCGAAATTCTACCTCTAACACTTCCTGAAAGTGTCCTACCCCTACTATCCCTGCTCTGGTTAAAAACCTTAATGTCTCCCACTTGGGATGAAATTATTTCCAAAACGATCTCCCAGACACTACATTTTTCTTTACATTGTCCAACTTTCAACATTGCTCACGGTTATGTTACTATAAAAACTCCCTAAAATCACTGACGAATATATGAATGAAGGAAAAGAGTGCAACTGGCTGGCTAAGTCTAGAGAGCCAACCTGTTTCTAAGAATCAGGTCGGTGTGGGGCCTGCTTAGGCTCCTTCTGAAGAAGAGTTCCTCATCTACTGGTCTTTATCTAATTAAGTTAAACTCAATTTCAAAATTAACTTGGCACAAAGTTAAAAGATTCACATTTTCTGATTTCAAAACTTACTGTAAAAGCCACAGTAATCAAGATGGTGTGAGTATTGGCACAAGCATAGGCTATATATAGGTGGATAGAATTGAGAGTCCAGAATTAAACCCATAGATGTACGGCTGATTTCCAACAAGAGGACCAAGAGAATTCAATGGAGGAAAAGAACAGTCTTTTTAACAAATTGTTCTGGGACTAGATATACACACAGATAAGAATAAAAAAACCTCTACCTAATACCATCTATAAAAATTAACTCAGGCTTCCCTGGTGGCGCAGTGGTTGAGAGTCCGCCTGCCGATGCAGGGGACACGGGTTCGAGCCCTGGTCCGGGAAGATCCCACGTGCCGTGGAGCGGCTGGGCCCGTGAGCCATGGCCGCTGAGCCTGCGCGTCCGGAGCCTGTGCTCCGCAGCGGGAGAGGCCACAACAGTGAGAGGCCCGCGTACCGCAAAAAAAAAAAAAAAAAAAAAAAGACAAATAGCCTAGTTTAAAATAGGCAAAGGATCTGAACAGACATTTCTCCAAAGAAGTGTATACAAATGGCCAATAAGCACATGAAAATATGCTCAACATCATTAGCCATCAGGGAAATGTAAATCAACACCAGAATGAGATACCACTTCACTCCCGCTATGATGATTATAATAAAAGAGATAATAACAAGTGTTGGTGAGGATGTGAAGAAACTAGGACCCTCATACATTGCTGGTAGGAATGTAAAACAGTGTAGCTGCTTTGGAAAACAGTTCCTTAGAAGGTTAACCACCGAGTTCCCACATGACCCAATAATTTCACTCATAGGTATATAACCAAGAGAAATGACACATAGGCTCACACAAAAACTTGTACACAAATGTTCACAGCAGTATTATTCATAATAGCTCCAAAGTGGAAACAACCTAAATATCAAGTGATGAATAAATAAAATGTAGTGATTCCATACAACAGAATATTATTCAGCCATAAAATGGAATGAAGTACTGGTACACGCTACAACATGGATGAACCTTGGAAACATGCTAAGTGAAAGAAGCCAGCCACAAAAGGCCAAATATTGTATGATTCTATTTATATGAAATATCCAGAAGAGACAAATCCATAACACAGCAAGCAGATTAGTGGTTGCCAGGAGACTGGGGGAAGGAGGGACTAGGGTATGGGATTCCTTTTGATGAAAATGTTCTGGAACTAAATAGTGACGATGGTGGCACATCTTGTGAATATCTTCTGAATTTTATAATCATGAAGGTGAATTTTATGGTCTGTGAATTACATCTCAATTAACAACCATCACCTTTGCAGTCTTTAAATCCCCAACAGGTAAGTGTGTAGGACAGTTGGGTTGTTGACTGTCACCCTGGGTCCAAAGGCTGACAAAGCTCAGAAGACTCGTTTGCAGAGTTCTGCTCTGGACTCAACAACACTGCACTGCTATACCACGCGGCCATTTTACTGTCTGCTGGGCACACATTTTGTCTGATGCTCGGGACGTATTTCTGCTACATTATTAAAACATTATGAACATTGTTGCTTGCACGTTATTTTGTGGTCCAACCTAGGAATTACTCTGGCCAAGGAGCGAAATTTGAGGCTTTAAGTAAGGAAAGATGACTATATGCTAAAGAAATAAAAATAACCACTTAACGAGGATGAGAGAAAGAAATGCCTATACATCTTCACACTCATTGAAGAAGAGTGAAGGGGGGGAAGGGTGCTAATCTATACAGAGTGATCAGGAAAGGCCTCTATAATTTGGTGACAGTTGAACAGAGGCATGAAAGTAATAAAGTAGTAAGCTACATGTACGTTTAGATATTTAGAGACAGCATATGAATTATATGCATACAGCATAAGAAAACAGGCAGCTATTCCTTTGAAAGTACCCCAGATGGTAATTTATTAGGAAAACTTTTAACTGGCATTGGTTTACATCAGACAAACAGTTTACATTATTACAGGCAATCACAGTAGAGTGCTGCCCCAGATCAAGACGAACCATACGTTAGTTACATCAACGGCTGGCTACCCGTCTCCACCTGAGTGTTCTACATCCAGAGAAAAGAACTTTATCCACCTAGATTTTTTTTTTTTTTTTTTTTTTTTTTTTTTTTTTTTTTTTTTTGCGGTACGCGGGCCTCTCACTGTTGTGGCCTCTCCCGTTGCGGAGCACAGGCTCCGGACGCGCAGGCCCAGCGGCCATGGCTCACGGGCTTAGTTGCTCCGCGGCATGTGGGATCTTCCCGGACCAGGGCACGAACCCGTATCCCCTGCATCGGCAGGCGGATTCTCAACCACTGCGCCACCAGGGAAGCCCTATCCACCTAGATTTTTATCTTCCAGATTTCCATTCCCTTCTATTAACAACACATACGTCAGAGAAGGAAAGTTTCCTCCACTTTCAGTTCTGACATTTAAGAGAAAGTAACTCTCAGGCAACCAAGCAACTGCATTTAGTGCACAACATAGAATCTGTCCAGAACGGTACAGAACACTTGGATTAAGTCAAAATTTCTACCTCCTTTAAAGTGACGTTCTGACCCAAACTTCTTTTCTTTTTTTAAAAACATCTTTATTGGAGTATAATTGCTCTACAGTGGTGCGTTAGCCTCTGCTCTACAACGAAGTGAATCAGCCATACATATGTCCCCATATCTCCTCCCTCTTGTGTCTCCCTCCCATTCTCCCTATCCCACCCCTCTAGGTAGACACAAAGCACAGAGTTGATCTCCCTGTCTGACACAAACTTCTTAAAAACAGAGAACTGCAGTCCTTAAAAGTACATGTGCCACCAGAAGAGCAGATAGGCGAAGCTAGATAACCTCTACTTTCCTCTATGAAGATTCATAATCTGGATTCCCAGGAGACAAAATGTCAGTAACACCTAATTTAGAACAAGAGGTCCTCTCCCCACCCCCATGTGAGTATTTTTAGGGGCAAAGGAGCATCTAGTTCCTTCAGATTGACATGACACTTTAAGGCATTTATGTTACCTGCTGGGTCCCCTAATGTTTCTCTTTACAGCTGCCCTCAGATTTTCAAAGGGATTGTTGATGGGCTAAAAAGGTGAAAAAGCCCTATTCTGAAGGATGGTTCCTTATCCACCCATCTTCATCTAACTAAGTTAGCTAAACTCAAGTACAAAACAGTCCCAGTAATCAAAAATCGACCCTCAGTTGGCAAATGCTAAACTATTTATAAGCAGTTGTTTCAATCAGACCGTATTTTAAAATGTTTGAGCTAGAATGTTAGAGATCTAGAAAAACAAAAAACAAGCTCCAGACGTCAATTACAAAAAAAAGAAAGAGAAAAGTGGCTAACAGCGGTGGGCCTCTCGAGGGTAATTATTTGGAATGCAATCAGCCCCAAGGGGGAACAGTATTCTCTGGCAATCTATTGACTGTGTTAAAAACAAAAATGGGATTAAAGAGTGATTTCAGAAGTCTATTCTTTACCACGCGATTCTCAAAATGTGCAGGATTGTGAAAGCACGTCAAAAATATTACTGGAACAGAAAAAGAAAATTATTCTTAGCACCATTTCAGAAACAGAAGCTAAATAGTGCAGTGTGGGGCACAGCTCTTCAGAGACGAGAGCTCTCTGTGCGCAGCTGCATGCTCGTCTCCAACACCACCGTGATAGAGCTTTCCTAAGCCGACCCCATGCTATTTCGAGATTTAAAAGTAAAGTTTAATTTGAATTTTATCCACTTCGCTAGCTAGAACTTAAGGTCATCTACATTTTGCTAATAGGTGTATGTTGTACGTAAAACACCCACAAAAACCCCCATGTACATTACGCTGAGTGTTCTAATTCACATAATCGGTTTTAACTTACTTTGGTTTGAGCAGAGAAGGTCTGTGATTCGACAGATGTGTGATTTTTCCAGGGCACAAAAAACTCCAGTGAAGGAAAATGTCACAGGATTCTTTGAATTCCTGTACAGTGGCGGGCAGCAGTGTCTAACTAGCTTTGTGAGCATGGGCAGTTCAAAAGTTCAAGTGTACAACAAGTGCAAAGTGACTACTATTCCTGCCCTGGGGACCTTACACGCAAATAACCAGAAGGGCAAAAGCCTGCTAGAGGGCTTCCCTGGTGGCGCAGTGGTTGAGAATCCGCCTGCCGATGCAGGAGACACGGGTTCGTGCCCTGGTCCGGGAAGATCCCACATGCCGTGGAGCAACTAAGCCCGTGAGCCATGGCCGCTGAGCCTGTGCGTCCGGAGCCTGTGCTCCGCAACGGGAGAGGCCACAACAGTGAGAGGCCCGCATACCGCAAAAAAAAAAAAAAAAAAAAAAGCCTGCTAGAAAGATAATGCAATACCAGGGTGTTTTAAATGAGGCACAAATCACATCCACTTGCGAGGCAGGGAAAATAGAAAAGACTTTTAAAAAGCTACTATTAAAAGGCAGTTTGATACTAAGATATGATTTAAAGACCAAGAAGGCAGGGCAAGCATTCTGAGTAGAAGGAACCACATGAAGAAAAGCAGAGATACTAACTGGGGGAAGGGTTGAGAAATTACAGGAGAGTTTGGCAAGCCCTGCGGCTCCCAACCTTTCCCTCCCTACACCACCCAAACAAACAAACCCCACATATAATGGATGATGTTAACAATTAACAAACACATTTCCAAAGGCTTACACAGATTCGGCTGGATGCCCGCCCCTTTCCCCCAAATTTGCCGTCAAGCAAAGCACTCAACAATCTTAACCGGCAGGCCACAAACGCTTGCTGCTAGGCACGTTCCTCTTGGGTTTAGCACTTACAATTCTCCACTGAAGGGAGGAAGATAAACGATCACCTTTTCACAAACTTGTGTATTTGAGTATTACGAACAACAGCTGGATTAAAGTTAAGCGGGAGTAAGATTCAACAAGTTAAACTGAGAACCGCAAAAGTCAGGCTGTAGGGTTTGCGCCCAGGCTCCTCGTCATTCACTTATTACCATACCTGAGTCCCTGCAGCGCAAGCTCAGCAAAAATCAGAGCAAGAAATCACACATTGGTTGATCTCTCCTAGCTAATAGCTGAGTAAACACCCTCTATACTCAACCAAAGATGTAGGAGCTCAAGTCGTTAAGCAAAAACTTCTGATTGACAAATGAAGGTCGGGCAGTTGGAACAGTTTAATAAATGAATAGAGAAATCAACAAGGCAACTTGAGAGAAATTAAGTGGGAGATCAATTTTTGCAAAAAATAACGACTGTGTTGTTAATAGGCATGTCTAAAATGCTATTCTACATTCTTGCAGAAAAATTACACAGAAAAGCCACTTGATTTATAATGAACAAAGTACCAACTAGTTTTGTTATATTTAATAATCTTGGTTAAAATAATAAAGCTTCAAAAATTTTAGTTTTTTTAAAGATAATATTTTGATCAGTCTTCTTTTGTACCATCTATGGTAAAATTTTGGTATCCACATCAAATGGATTAACTTTAAGTGAGCTTTTCTTTGCTGACAATTACCCTCACATAACTTCCTGAAGTTACTTTGTTAGTGATGCAAAGCCACTGAAAGCTTTCTTTTTTCTTTTCTTTTCTTGTAGGCATAGGGGTTGGATGAGCAGGGAGGGACTGACATTTTACTGAAATTATACTTGGTGATTTACAATCATTACCTTTAGTTCTGGTTGAGCAAGATGAACTGATTGTAATTACCCCTTGGAAAAGTTAATTGGTTACAGCCACAGAGTAATAAGACCAGTAAAGAACCTCTTGTAATTGCCCAGGAAAGAGATAACATAGGTTTGGACGAGGGTGGACCAGGAGCAAGCAGATTTAATTCCTTGCAGATGAGACTTTTTTACTTTTCCTAAAACAATTTCTGGGGAAGGGGTTTCCAAAGCTAATTCCAAAAAGGAGATGATCTTAAAGGAAACTGGAAGAAGGGGTGGTGCAGTGTTCAAACTTGGAAACACTGAGTTTGAGATGTTGGTAAGATATCCCAAGTGGAGAAGACCAACAGGCAGTTGGAAACACTAATCTACAATATTAATTATATTATGGATTCAGAGAAGGAATGTTTTTTCATTATTTAATTTGGAATTGCTCAATTACCCCCTTATCACTTTGGCTACAGATATTTTTCGGCCCTCATGAGGAAAAGCAACTATTTCCACTGTTGTAAAGGTTTCATTGAAGAAACTTGATGAATATAAACAGTTGATGGCTAAATGAAGAAAAGGTAAACATGGTGGCTAATAAATAATGAAAGCGAATTTAGCTGTACCCATTCAAAATACTGGAGTGTCTGTTTGTAATGTCAATTTATTCGATGCTGGTTAAATGTGTAACAAGTTACTTAAAATCAGCTGTGAGTAATACTAAAATGGCAGCACTTCTAAAGTATATAGCCTGAATAAAAGACATCTGCATCAAATCCCTTCCCTGTAGTGTCTATATTTAAGTTTACAAACTTAGCTGCTTCTTTACAAATAACTGCAATTCTCACCTTAACCTCTACACGCCAAGTTTCCTGGGCTTCCTCCCAGACTGACTACGTTCCCAGTTTCTACTTTCTCCTATACATCTATTAATTCCTATCTTCAACAGAAAATACCTTACCCAAATTAACCCCATCAGTGCTAACATTGCCTTCAGCTGCAACTTGTTTATTTCTAGGTCACAACAAAAACAAATATTTGAGCGACCACTCCATCCGGTATCAAGTCTCTTAGATCTGGCAGCCTGGCACCATTCTCCCAGCATCTATGGAATATTGCTTCTTTTCCCCCTCAAAACAGAAAGGATTGCGTGGGCTTCCCTGCTGGCGCAGTGGTTGAGAGTCCGCCTGCCGATACAGGGGACACAGGTTCGTGCCCCGGTCCGGGAAGATTTCACATGCCGCGGAGCGGCTGGGCCCGTGAGCCATGGCCTCTGAGCCTGCGCGTCCGGAGCCTGTGTTCCGCAACGCGAGAGGCCACAGCAGTGAGAGGCCCGCGTACCGCAAAAAAAAAAAAAAAGATTGCGTAATCGTGGATCTCAGAAGTGCTACCGACCCACTACCCCCGCCCCTGCCCCAACATACTCTGCAACAGCACACTCCATCTACCTCAGCTTTGAAAATGTATGTTTAAAAGCACTGCTCCCAATTAAACCACTTAGGAACACTTTTTGAGCAAAAAAACCCCAGGAAACAACGCATATTCCCGGTGGGGTGGGGTGGTGGGGTGGGGTGGGGGGGCGGGGGGGGTTCTAACGCCTAATGGGCAGAGAATCCTGTAATTATACGAATTCCTTTCTAAAGAGGCTTGTAATCGGTGGGTTTCTCACCTCTTTCTAATTTAAAACGACTTAAGAAGAGCCAGTAAGAATGTGCAATTTTAAGGAGCTATCCGAAATGTGCGCCCTTAGGCAAAGGTGCCTGGGACAAGCTCAAGGCACGTAACTGTAAGAAGCAAGGCTAGGTTTAAAAGGCGTTTCTCAGCACCTAGTCATTTCTCTTTTCATTCATTTAAAGAAATAAATAAAAGTGAACTTTTCCGTTACTCTACTTTCTGACCGTCATCTGATACGCCCTTACGAAAGGAGTAGGGAAAACAGACGATAGGGTGATAGGGGACGGACGAAGAAGAGGGAAAAAGAATGGTATAACAAGTTCGACTAGCATGCCTTTCAGTCTTGTGAATCTAGCATGGCATGGGTACGGACACGATCTGGCTGTGTTTTTGCACGCTGCTACTTTTGAGAGGCTAGAATAAATGAACTTGACGCTCAAAGGCGACACCTCTCCTTTCCTCTGTTCTCCCAAATCTACCTCCTCTACCACCTCCAAAGTCCAACTCCCCAGGACCGTACAGACGGGCTCGTTCCCTCTCTCTCACAACCCTCCCCCACCAGAGAAGCGGGGCCATGCCTCCCTTTGCAGATGCCTCCACCACTGCACTCACGCTAACATTTCACTCTGATGTTTCCTACTTTCTGTACCCCGAGTGGCCCAGCTCTTCCACCCCAGTTCCTGGTTTGCCTCTGAACCTGCCCTCCTTTCCGCGCCTCGCGAGACGCGAGCCGGGTTCGCAGCCGGGGAGACGCGCTCCGCTGCCGGCATGCTCCAGGTGTGCTCCCTCCCTCCCCGGCCAAAGAGACCCTGCACTTGATTGGCCCGCGCTGAGTTACCTACTCCCAGGCGTGGGGCGAAGGGATGGGTACTCCTTTAGGAAGGGGGAGGAAAGGAGAAAGCACGAGTCCGAGGTAGCAGTCTCTGGAGATGCGGGGCTACATGAGCCGCAGGCGCGCCTCGCGGTGATGAGAGAGGGATCGCGCTCGCCCCCTCGCGGCACCCGTAGCACCCCCGCTGGTGACCTAGCCGCAGAGGATTACCTTCCGGGGCAGTGCGCGGCTAGGCGAGAAGAGGAGTCCTGCATTTACAATCTTCGTCTCAACAGTTCTGGAATTCCTCTCCCGTGGACAGAACTCTGTGTGTGTGCGTGTGTGTGTGTGTGTGTGAGTGTACAATAAAAAAGCACGCCCCAAGATTCTTTTTCTCCGCTCCTTCTTCGCTTCTTCCTCCTTGCTTAACAGACCGGAAGTGTCCTTTAACCAAACCAGCTCGGCGGGCACTTCCGGGACGGGAGACCAGGGTTCCGAGAGGGTGCTGGGAGGAGAGGAAGAGGCGGCGGCGGCGGCGGCGGGGGCGGCTGGAGGATGAAGAAGGAGCATGTGCTGCACTGTCAGTTCTCCGCGTGGTATCCACTGTTCAGAAGCCTCACCATCAAGAGGTGAGACGAGAGGGGTTACGGCGGGGCAATGGGCAAAAGGGGATTGCGACATTTGGGGCGACTCCCAGCTCCATAAAAAAACTGCAGGCCTGGATGGGACCGCCAGGGCCGAGATTTCTACTTCCTAGTGGTATTTCGGGGGGGGGGAGATGAATGAAGTCGATACATGTTTGCTGTGCCCCCTGTTGTGCATCAAGGAGGGTGCTGGGGAGGTAGGAGGACAGTGTCGTGGCTCAGTGAAGGTCAGAGGCGGGCTGAGGAGCAGATGAAGCTAGTTTAGGCTTGGGAGTTCACCTTCACTGCCTTTAGAATTGCCAGTGGGGGGAGGTGGTCTGTTGGACTGGGTAGTCTGGGCTTTGCCACTGACTAACCCGCTAGGGGACTTGATACATCGTTTTTGGTCACTATCAAATGAGAGCAATGATACAGACCCAACCTCAAATTCCATTGTGAAGCTCCAACATGATAGTGTAGATGGAAAGCATTAGTAAAGTACACTTATGTGTTGTTAGGGTTGGAAGCCATCTGGAAGAAAAGTGGAACAGGATTTGTTTTCTAGTTCTCTGGCCCACAACAAGGAATCTATGACCAGTTTGCAGGGCAAGCAAAGGATTAACTGTTCCATCCTTCACCCGGTCATTCGAGGTAATGTAGGCAAGGCAGCTAGGAGAATATCCCCAAATGTTCAAAAGCAGTCGTGACATCTGGAGCATGATGCAAGGGTAGGCTTTCCCACACTAAGGCGGATAGATCAAAGAGAGCTGCGTATCCACGGGTAGGATTTTCTGTCTTTTGGCACTCCCCCTTTAGGCCTAGATTGCCACTTTTTTAGATATGCATCTTCCCTTTTCATTCTCGGTGCAGAGAGTGTGAATACAGAGAGGGAAACTTTTGAGATCCTGAGTGTTTGGAAGAGCCCAAGGAGATTATTCAAAAGACAGTTCTTTTCCATCCTGTTATTCATACATAGAATCAGCTCCCAGTTATCCAGGGTGTAATGGGGTTAGAGCAACTCGAAGGAGCTTTGCATTTGAAGATGGTTGAAGTCACAGCAAAACAGAAGGAAGAGCTTCAACAGCAGCAATGGACTTTATCTGATTATATGATGTGCCAGTCCTTCATTATCTTGCATAATCGAAAGAGGCTTAGGGTCTGAGATGATGCTAGAATTATTTATTTTGTACTGGTGTGATAGAAGGTATATTTGTGAACCTGTCAGGCATTTTCACACGGAGTTCACTCGAGACTGCCATGTGCTTTGTGTGCAGGTACCTTACGTCATCTCTGGTGGAGTTTTTCTTTGCCTTCAGCAGTAAAGTATAATGGTTAAGAATTGGACTCCAGAGTCAGGGCCATCTGTCTGGCTTGGAATTTTGGTTCCACCAGCATCTTGTGCAAATCGCTTAATCTCTCTAAGCCCCATCTGGAAAATTGAGAAAATAGTAAGATTGTCATGAGAATTAAATGAGATAAAGCATTAAAAATGCTTGCCACTGTTTTTGGCATATAGCACAAAAAGCTGCTCATTGTTAATGTTTTTGATTTAATCAAAGCTCCGTTGAAGCAAAATAATTTTAGTTCACTTAAAATGTGTACCATTCATGTGAAGCTGGGAGTGAAAAATAAACCAAGGGGTGGGATTTTTTTTTTTTTTTATCAGTCCACAACTAAGCTGGGTTGCCTGAAAGTATTCTTTCCTCTGTCTTTGAACTGTAACTCTATAGTTAGTTCTGTGGTGTCTGGAACCCAACATATGGCAGGATGTTCCTCCACGATCCAGGTCATTCTGGTGCAGTTGTGTTAGGTCTGTCATTGTCATTGTCAGCTTTAATGCTGAGAAACCATATTCTGGTTATTGACTCAGCCTTTATTATTTTGTGTTTATTAATCAAGGTTCAGAGATGATTATGGAGGAAAGAATATAGAATCATTTTTTGACATGGACTCAGGCTTAAGAATAAGTAGCTAGATGACTTTTGGCCATCCACTCTCCTTTCTAAATGTTTCTTTCTTCAAATATGAAAGTTATAAATAATCTTTTTTTTAAACATCTTTATTTGAGTATAACTGTTTTACAATAGTGTATTAGTTTCTGCTTTACAACAAAGTGAATCAGTTATACATATACATATGTTCCCATATCTCTGCCCTCTTGCGTCACCCTCCCTCCCACCCTCCCTATCCCACCCCTCTAGGTGGTCACAAAGCACAGAGGTGAACTCCCTGTGCAGTGTGGCAGCTTCCCACTAGCTATCTAATTTTATAAATCTTTTAAAGGCCCCTTCAACCTCCATTCCATTAGATTAGCTTGTCATTGTGTATAGAATTATATCGACTTGATGGGATAGGTACTTTGTCATTAAATCTTTTACATCTTTCGTTCAGGCCTCATGGAGTCTTGCCCGCATTGTGGTTTTCAGTGACTGATTTAAGCTCTTTTCCGACAGCCTCAGTAGCTTTGGGTCAAGTACGCCTGGCCATGACTTGTTTATGGCCTCAGTCTCTCAGGCATGGTTCCCTTTTCTTCAGGATTTTGGTGGCCTTTGGTACATCTGCACTTGGTACAGCACTTATCATATTGTACTGTGATTTTTTTTTTCTGTTGTATCTTTTCCCACTCCTAGGCGTTCAGTTCTTAATGGAGTCATCTAGGATTCCTCCGTGACTTAGGTAACATAATGCAAGGTCACGTCATTAGGGCGACTTTAGAACTGTGACAGCAGGACTCAGGGACTCATGAGAACGATGCAGAATCTAACTCTGTGAGGCTCATACATGTAAGAGTTGTAGACCCTCCAAATAGGAAAAATATGCAGAGAATTCACAGTGGAATCAAACAGTAAATAGATGTTTCAAATCCAGTCAAGGGATGATGCAACCTGGAGGGAAAGTCAGGATTCACATCAGACTTGAGAATTAGTGTAACTCAGAAACAAGGGACGTGGACTCGGAAATCATCGATTTGGGGACTCAGAGATGTTATTGACATAGAAGAGGTCTCTCTCTGCTCTTATTGTGGTCAGGAAAATCACCCTAGATGTCTAGGAACCAGCATTCCTGCCGATATTTCTCAGTCTCAGGCCCATGAGAAGGTAAACTTCAAATTCTCTTAGGAAGGTCATGTCTAATTCTCTTGGAATGACATTGTTGGATAAGTATCTTTAACCCCAGGAAGAGCTAGAATTATATATAGAGGTGATGAAATAATTCAAACTTGAGGGTTTTTTCTCCTGTTAAGTTTTTTTAATATCCTTAAGAATTTGCCTTTTTGAGAACAATTGACATATGTATAACAGGTTAGCCTTGTGTTTCCAATTTAAATTGTGTAATTGGTTTAGAATTGTGATACGTTAAAAGATAAGAAAATTTTTAAAGTTTTTCAATTTCAGTTGGAATGTTTGCAAGAAACTTAGATTGACTGTACTTACGGTTTAATTCACTCATTTTGTAAGAGTTAAATACTTTGAAAGGCTTACCTGTAATTAGACAATTGACATATTTAAAAAGAAAGTTGAATAGATTATTTTTACAAGAGTTAAAAAATTTAAAGCAACTTTTAAGTTTCAAAGACTCACTTGAAATTTCGTTAAAAGTTAGCAGATTTACAAATAGAAGAATAAGATTTGGTAGTTGAACTTAAAAGCCTGAAGAAGAAGTAGGCTTTTGAATATGAAATTGTAATTTTGATAAATCAGATATTAATTTCTAAAACTGAAGTAGCTCATGAATAATCTTTCCTGTGCACAAAATCCATCTGTAATGTGCCAAAAAACTTATTCAATAATTAAATGAAGCGTACTATTATAAGTCAATGATGGTCTCTCTGAAAGCAGGCCATAACTGTTTTCAGTTTTTAAAAAATATATGCCTCAAGATAAATTAATAGCATTTTAGGTATCTGTGGCAGAATTTTTGATGATTATTACAGAATAAAAAAACCAAATTATCCCATACGTTTTTTCAAGTGATATCAAGTATGGCTTTGCCATGCCTTTTTTTTTTTTCCCAAAAGAAAAAAAACGTATTTAATAAACAGTAACACAAGTGAATGTTTATAACATGATCAGCAATTATTAAATAGACAACAAGATGATGGTAAATGAGGCTTGTATATCAAATATAAAGAGTAAAGGTTATTCATTTATTTATTTAGGCATTTGATGCCTTCCCATGCAACTTTCTAGTTTTCTCACATAGGCTTTGCCATTCCTTAATTATGATTGACTGAAGCCAATTCAACTGAAGCATGCCCAGGAAAGCAGCTGTGTACTCTGGCGATCAGGTGGATAGAATGCACAGCCAAGTATACCGTGAATTCTTAGCCTTACACACTCATTGCCAACCAAAGAATGGTTTCCACGTCTTAAGCCTGCTTCCTCCCCATATCTTAGAAGGTGGTCAGATGCTGTTCATTTTCTGGTTTGTTTGCTCATTTCCTGTGTTGCTGCAAATACCTGCAGGGCTCAAATTTCTTAAAGGCACATAACCCTTGTACTCAGAATTCTTCTGAGCTTGTTGCTTTCATACTGTGATTTCAGTCCAGTTCTTTGGATTTGGCTGGTTTTTGTCTCTTTATCACGGAGACAATGGGGGTAATTATATGCCCCTAATTTAGTTTACCACAGTATTTATTCATATTATCCTAATTTCCAGTCTGCTGCTACCAAATGTCCATCATTAACATTTCCCTCTTCATATTAAAACAAAGGGAACAAGTAAATCAGAAATTGAGTTTTGAACTTTTTTTCTCTGCTTATGGTTGGTCTTTTAAATTGATGCCCTTTTCTTTGGTATGTGCATTTTGTTTTTTGTGTTTTTTTTTAGTGTCATTCTTCCACTTCCTCAGAATGTGAAGGATTATTTACTTGATGATGGAACTCTGGTGGTGTCAGGAAGGTAAGGCATATCAGAAACAAGTTCTTTAAATTTTAACATAAAGAAATTTGTAATGATTAAATCTCAGCGATTACCATGTAAAATAAGTACGTTAACTTTGGCCGCATTCTCTCCCTTTTTTCCCTAGTTAAACTTATGTGCTGATCTCTGTCCTGTATTCCTTGTCAATGCTCAGTTGATAAGATTTTCAAAATTGAGTACTTCCTCTACTAATAATTACAAGCTGTGAAATTGAGTAATCCCTTTCATCTCTACTTTTAGAAAATGTGTATGATAACTGTTCCTTTTGTTCATGTAGTTCCTCTGTTTATAAAGGAAAGTACCGTGCTTCAGTGTTTTTAGTGCAAACTGGAAAAAGTTTAAGAATCATATATGTTAATGTCATTCCTATTTTTTCATTCAGGTCTCTGCTCAGAAGTCATGTTATCTAAGTGTTCCATCCTTCTCTTTCCTTTCTGAAGTAGCTTAATGGCAACCCTTACTGACAACTTCACTCTTTTTTTTTTTTATAGAATTCTAGGTTGGAAATAATTTTCCTTTAGAATTATTTAAAAATATATTTTTATTGAGATAAAATACACATAACAAAATTTACTATATTAACTTTTTTTAAGTGTACAGTTTAGTGGTATTAAATACAGTTATAATGTTGTGCAGCCATCACCACCATCCACCTGTAGAACCCTTGCCGTCTTGTAAAACTGAAACTCTGTACCAGTTACACACTGACTCTCCATCTCCCCCTTCCACCAGCCCCTGGCAACCACCATTCTATTTCATGTGCCTGTGAATTTGACTTCTCTAAATACCTCATATAAGGGGAATCACACAGTACCTGTCCTCCTGCGGCTGGCTTATTTCACTCAGCATAATGTCCTAAGATTCATCCATGTTACAGTATGTGAGAGAATTACCTTCCTTTTCAAGGCTCAATACTGCTCCATAGTATGGATTACCACATTTTGATGCATCACTTTTTATCTCCTAACCTCACTTTATTTTTCAGTATAATACTTATTTCCATCTGACATCATTCCCTTTGTGGTTCTATTAGAATACAGTCTTCATGAGGACAGGGACTTGGACAGTTGTGTTCCCAGCTCTTGGGACAGTGCCTGATACACAAGAGGTGCTTGATGAACGTTTCTTCAGTAAATGAACTCAGAAATAGAATTAGAATTGTGTATGTTTTCAGTAACACTAATTTTACCATAAATATGTATATGTGTGTGTGTATGTATGTATGTATATATGTGTGTGTGTATGTGTGTGTGTGTGTATATACACACACATATATACATATATATTTTTTTGGTCTGATGGATCTGTGTAGCTTTCTAGATTATAGTTCTGTTTTTGGTATTCTCAACCCCTTAATAACCTGAAAATTATTAATTTAGAGCCTCATTGACTTAGAATAATTGCAGGATAAGGAAACAGAATAGGTAGGTGAGTCTCAACCTTGGGATATTTACAGACGTAACTTTATTATTTTTAAGTATGGAACACTTAGTAAGCTTACATAAATGGGAGTGTAAAGAAAATGCCTCCCGATGTTAGAAAGTCCTGGGTAGATTTCAGTAGTCTGAGCTTGTGGAAGAGCTCCTGTGATGTTTCTCGTTGGCCAGACGTGTGTGTGAGCCTCTGGCAGAGGCAAGGCCGTTCAACACTGTTAAGCGGTGCGGTGCAGCACCCAGCACTTCACTCTGCTCCCCAGTAATGCACAAAGCAGGTAGGGACCCTGCCTTTTTGGAGTTGACGGTTCAGCTTTGTATTTTATGGGAGTCAAATAGCACAGTGCTGGCCTGTCAGTCATGTTGCCTAGGGTCAAATCCTATCTTTGCTCATTTCTAGCTCTCTGTGCCTCGGTTTCCTCTTCCGTAAATAGGGTTGTTGCAGGGGTAAAAGGAGATAATGCATAAAATGTGTAGCCATAAATATTTAATGTTTATAAATATAGTAATGCCTCGTACATTGTATGCTCTTAAGAAATACTAACTGTTCTCACCATCATCATTAATCTCAGTCCGAACATTAAACAAACACACCAGTAAATATATAAGTGAAAATTGTGGTAAGGGCTGTGAAGGAAATGGGGTGGTCACTGACATATTAAATTACTGGGAGCGGGCTGGGGCTGAGGATTTCGGGGGGGGGGGTCAGGGAATACCCCGAAGAGGTAACTTACGAGCCTCTCAGATAGGAAGTTTGGGTGGAAAGCAGTCAGTTGAAGAGCAGAGGCAAGAATCTTCCAGGCTGAGGCAGCAGCGTTAAGGAGGGCTCTGAGGCATCGAAGATCTTGACGCGCTTGGTTTGGTCACCATGGCCTGCGGCTGGTGTGGGAAAGGAGGCTGGGAACGTGCATTTCTGGTGTAGACAGTGATTCGTTTTCATTGCACATTATTGGGTGCCTAGTATGAGTTGGGTGCTGAGCATGCTACTGGGATAACAAGATGGGTGTCTGGGGTACTGAGCAAATAAACTTTCCATTTCAAACAAACAAACAAACAAACAAACAAAGATGGGTGGGACATCCTGCCTTGGGAGTCCAGGCTTAGTTAGTCGCCAAGTGAAAGATGTGAATAAATAAGTGTCCGTTTTTGGAATAAAAGCACCCAGTGTTCTGTTAAGCCATGTTTTTGGAGTTGAAATAATCACTGCAGGCTGGGGTGATGCAGGGCGTTTGTACAGAAGAGGTGGTGCCTGACCTGGGCTCACAAGTTGGGTCGGATTCAGGTGGTTTGATTCAGGCTCCCAAGTAAGTGCCAATCCTCACTGTCCCCTTTTGGCCCCGAGAGTTCTTTCTTTCCTGATCGTCTCCCTTAAGGAGAATGGCAGTAGATGCCAATTATAAAACACATGTTAGATTCGTTCATGTTTTGAAACTTCACAACTCTGTGGAGTAGCTACTGTCATCCTGTTTTTTTTTTTTTTTTTTTTTGCAGTACGTGGGCCTCTCACTGTTGTGGCCTCTCCCGTTGCGGAGCACAGGCTCCGGACGCGCAGGCTCAGCGGCCATGGCTCACGGGCCCAGCCGCTCCGCGGCATGTGGGATCTTCCCGGACCGGGGCAGAACTGACATATTCTGATAATGTCTGTCTGCCTCCGAAGCCAGTGCTCTTACATTTCCCATGGCTTTTAGGTACCAGCTCAGTGCTAGCCGTGATATAGAAAACAGAATACCTAAATATTAATATCGACTCAGTCCTCAGTATTTAGAGGTTTACCTTGGAAAGCAAGTCTGGTGAACTTGCCAGTATATACACTCCATCATCTTTTCCATTTCAGTGACACATCTTATGGTAGGAATTGCAATAAGTTTTTCTGAAGAACTGTATGAATACACCGATTACAAATATGTTTTTAAAAAATGTATTTTGTTGTACTAACAAAAATCAAAAGTGGTGTTTTAGAGTGATAAATGCATTTTCAAGTTCATTGAGTACCTTTTGTGTTGTTATTTCATGATAGCCATCTGTACTGCCTAAAGTTAATAACTTAAAACGTGACCATTTTATGTGTCAGTGTTTGCTCAGCTGGGTGTTGAGAGACACTTCTGCTTGGGTCTCTGCATGTCTTTTGAGCAGAGGCATGGACAGCTTTTGTTCCTGATCATCTTTTCAAAGACGTTTATGCAGCAGATGGCCTTGGAAGATAGAGGTAGTATCTCTCCCTAGCAGAGAGTAGGCTTGTTACTGTCTAGTACAGATAAAGACAGTGTCTCCCCTTGGGTCAAAGACCAGCCAGGCTTACCTGCAGCTCATTGTAAGAGATGAGATTCTCTAAGTTCAGGGTTCCTCAATTGTAACACAAACCTGGGTCACTCCTTGACCTCCCACGGGGCGTGAGGGGCCAGAGGGAACTGATTCGAAGATGGAGCTCATGCTTTGTACTGTGAGTGACAGTCCTTTGTTTCGACCCAGGAGTCCCCTGTCTTCTACCAGAGTCCATGAACTCTGGCAGGCTAACTTGTTAGCTTGCAAGTGGGGTAAAATCTCAGAGCCTCTGTAATGCTCGACACTGGGCAAGTCTTCTGTTGGTCTTGCTGAGGTCGCTCTTGCGGCTGTAGTTGTCTAGAGGCTTGACCTAGCTGGATGGTTTTAAGATGCCTCACTCATGTCTGGCAGCGGATGCTGACTGTCACCTGGGCTTCTTTTTCCGTGTGATTTCTCAGCCTCAAACTCAGCTCCTTTACGTGGTGGTGGCAGCATTCCAAAAACGGGGGCAAGGAAGCTGTAAAGACTTGACACCTAGGTTCAGCATCACATGGGGTCCCTTGTGCTACATTTTGTTGGTCACAATGAGTCTTGAAGCCAGTTTGAATTAAAGGGGCAGGAAAACAGGTGCCATTTCTTGATGGGGAGAGTAGCAAAGTCACCCTGCAAAGGGGCATGCCAAGATGGGAACAATTGTTGTGGCCATCTTTGTAAATACATCATCAGAGTTTCTTGTTTTTGTTTTTCCCATTCATTGTGATGTGTACTTGGTGGGCTCTTTCGTTCTAGAGACTTATGATTTTTAGTTTTGGAACAGTTAAAAATATTGTATCTTTGATAATTTCCTCTTATTTTCTTGCTTCTCTTTCTAGAACTCCGATTATATAGAGGCTGGGTCTACTGGATTAATTCTCTGAATCTTATCATTTCTTCCCTATTGTCTCTTTGTCTTCTTAGTTTTACTTTGTGGGAAATTTCCTTGATTTTGCCGTTCATTCTGTTGAATTTTTAAATTTCGGCCACCACGTTTTCAGTTTCTACAAGTTCAGCCTTGTCCTCTGGCCTCCTGTCATGAATGCAGTATCTTTTATCTTTGAGGATATTTATGATTTAAAAAATTATTTTTCATCTGGTTCCTGTATTGTCTTTATTTCATCCATGTGCCTTTTCTCTCTCTTTTTAAGAACTCTTCTCATCTTGGAGCCTTTCTTTAGTTTTCTCATGATTCTAGGCCTTTATTCATATTTAAGAGTGAGGGACGGACACACACACACACACACACACACACACACACACACGCACGCAGAAACTTTGTGTACCTGGGTGGGGCTTGTTGACTAAGAGTGCCAGCAATCGGCAGGTATTGATGGAAGATTCTCAGATGACAATTATTTGTGAATCTTTCCCCTGGGGTTTTCCAGTGTCTGCAGAGATGAATCCTCTAATCTGTCTGTATTGGGGGAGCAGGAAGGGAGGAAGGGGACTAGAGGTCCCACTGTTAACACGACTTCCACTTATGACTTCATCTTATTCTAGCGTTTCACCCCCATATTCCTCTGGGGCGCTAAGGACCGGGAAGCCCTTACCCTGTTTGGTGCCTGGAGGAGGATCAGTTGCTGGGGTGTGCCAGCTGAGGACAGCTCGGCGTGCCTCCCTGCCCCCTTCACGGACTTCACTCGGGTCACCCCTTGTGAAGTCAGAGCTGTGGTCCCATCGCGTGTGATGGCTCCAGGGTCTGCCCGTTGCCCACTGGGTCCCCCCCCCAACTGGCTTTCTGTTTTCCAGACTTTTGTTGTCTCTTCTCTGCAGTTGTCTCCTCCCTGGTGCTTTTTCCCTTGGGATCTTTTAAATCATTTTAGTAGCGTTTCAAGAGGGAGCATAGGGATGGATAAATGCCCCTTGTCAACCAGAAGCCTCCCTTTTCCTTTTTTCCTTGTAGTTTCCTGGTATAGGTCCTCTGCTGGTTCTTATTCTGATTAGTATGTGGTTTCAGTGATGTGAGTGAGTTCTTCATAGGCCAGTTGTTTGTCGTCGAGTGCTGAGGAGGGGCCTGGGCAGTGTCGCCCCCTCTGCGGTCTTTCAGCCCTTGCTTAGCCCCAGGCGATAAGGAGTGGCTGTTACAGCCACTTTGCCCACTGGCTCCTTCTAAGACAGAGTGTCTGAGTATTTCTTTCTCTTCCTCCCCCATGCCCTCCAGTGGTACCAGTCCAGATCCAGGGTAATTCCTGCCACCAGCCTATGTAAACGAAATATTTTTGGCTGTGCCCTCAGGGTGTCCAGCAGTTGCCGGGAACAGCTCCTCCAGCAATTCCTTCTGTGGCTTCCTTCATCCCGTCTGATCTTCCTTGTCTTGGGCAGCACTTTCTCTTATATCAGGATTGAGACTGGATTCTTAGTGTCCTCACGGGTGGAGTTTGAGTTTTTCTTTTCCTTGTTTCTAGTGACTTCTGAGAAGAGGGCAGGCAGTTTTTATTCCACCATCTCTTACTGGACATGTACCCTCGTTAATTTCATGTTGGTTTTTATTAGTTTCTGTCTCAAAAAGTGAACTTTTCCTAACATTATCCTCCAGTTCTAAGGCTATCTGTTTTTTTTAAAATACATATACTCAGCACACCTGCAATTGTGACTGCACAGCACCAAAGCTTTCTCTTGCTCAGTTTTCGTTTTATGTTCTTCCAGGGAAGATCCACCAACATGTTCTCAGCCAGACAGTGATAATGAAGCAGAAGAAATACAGGTTGGTTCAAAATAATATAAGCTGTTCTGTAGCGTGTTCTAATCGAAATGATCTCTGAAATGGTTCTGGCTTTGAGATCTTAGCATAGATTCAATCAAGTGAGAAGTTACATGAAAATTTCACCTGGACACACACTTTGTGTTCAGGAAAAGCTGTCTCCTGTGGATGGGTGATTTTTAGGTGGAGCACTGCTTTCTGGGAGCCCAGTACACTATCCACATTTAACGTTCTGTTTCTGTCCTCCTCTCCATGCAGTGGTCGGACGACGAGAACACGGCCACGCTTACGGTAAGAGCCTTGAGGTGTGGGGACCACCTCGCACTGTCCCCCTGGGCTGCTTCCAGGTTTCAACACAGATCACTCGAAATCCCCATTTACTCACCTTTTCAAGCTTTTATTTATTATTTTGAAAAATAACTTAAATCACTGTTTACAGGCAAACATGGCATGCCCTTTTTTCCCTTTTATTTTTATTTTCATTTTTAAAAAAAATACACCTTTAAAAATAAATAAATAAAAATAAAAAATGCATCTTTATTTTATTTTTTGGCCGTGCCATATGGCATGTGGGATCTTGGTTCCCCGACCAGGGATCGAACCCGTGCCCCCTGCATTGGAAGGACAGAGTCTTAACCACCGGATGGCGAGGGAAGCCCCTCCCTTTGTTTTTTTAATTTTTAATTTTTAAAATTTATTGAATTTATTTATATTTGGCTGCGTTGGGTCTTCGTTGCTGCACGCGGGCTTTCTCTAGTTGTGGTGAGTGGGGGCTACATTTTGTTGCAGGGCGCGGGCTTCTCGTTGCGGAGCACGGGCTCTAGGCACGCAGGCTTCAGTAGTTGTGGCACGCGGGCTCAGCAGTTGTGGCTCATGGGCTCTAGAGCACAGGCTCAGTAGCTGTGGCACACGGGCTTAGTTGCTCCGCGGCATGTGGGATCTTCCCGGACCAGGGCTCTAACCCCTGTCCCCTGCATTGGCAGGCAGATTCTTAACCACTGTGCCACCAGGGAAGTCCCTGTAGAAGTTGATTGAGCATGTTTTAGTCTTTCAGGCTAAGAGTGTTGTCAAATTCAACTTAAAATATGTTTTAACAAAAATCTCTTTAAAGGATTGAGAGTATTTCTAAAAATATGGGAGGCAAATGAAGCTTCTCATACTTTGAGATAAAAGCAAAAGATTTCTGTAAAATTGCTTACAAATAAATGTAAAAGCACAATAAAGGAAACTAATTTTAAAGGAGGGTATGTTCTAATGCAATTCTAAATAAGGAGCTATTTTTGTTTATTTTGATGGAAGAGCTATGATGTCCAGGGTACAAGGGAAAAAAAAGTGCAGGTGCCTAAACATTTCCTTAGGTATAAAAAGTGTGCCCACACATGCAGAAAAGGCAAGTTGACGTGTTTTATTTTACTCTGGATATCACTCGGGTCAGTTCTTCTCCTTTTATGAAAATCCTCTGCAGTTCAGCATACATCTTAGCTTTTGCCCATATTCAGCGCCCTGTAGTGGGTTCTGTGAAGTAAACAAAGATGACTGTGATTTGATTCCTGATGTTAGGGAGTATATAAACCAGTGGGGAAAGATGCCCCAATTTGAGGGTGATGACAGAGTGCTGTCAAACAGAGAGGACGGTTACCACCAAGGGCATCTAGAAATAATTCAAGGGAGAAGTGATATTTGGCCTGGACACTAAGTGTAAGGACGATCAGTATCAACTCATGTTTTTTTAATATAGATAGATAGATACAGAAATTAATAATGTGTGTGTGTGTATTTACCAAACTCTGCTTAGCTCTAAAAGTGACATGATGACATCATGGTGGCAGTGAGCACACCTAGTGCAGTGATCTTGGTGTCTAAATAGCATTCTCCACTAAAAGGAGTTGAAGCTCCTTGGAGAAATTAAAGAATGGGGATGGCATGGTAAAGATGAGCCTGCAACAACTCGTGTCAGGAAGTAAGAATGATGGTCCATGACACAAAGGACCCCGAAGTTAGCCTGAATGGGCTCCCACTGGCCACATACGTAAACCTCATAACAAAACAATCATAGTGATGGAGTGTAACCCTTGACTAAAATTAGAATCCATGGTCCCACACTGACATAGACAAATGATTAAAGTAAATAAATGGAGCAGAAGAGAGAGCCCTTCTTTATAGTAGAAGAGACACCAACTAATAATTGTAGAAGGAATGATAGAATTGGAAATCACCATTTGCAACCATTATAGTAATAATTGATGGAATAGATGTTAAAACTCATGGGTGAATATTTGATGAGGATACTTGAGTATTCTCAAAGTTATGTCCACCAAAATTACTTACTAGTTGTAAAGAGAAAAATAGTGCCCTCACAGTGGAAAGAGCTGGCCCCAGTGTGACCAAAGTTAACTTTCTCAGTGATGGGACAGACCTACATCGCCTGTCTCCTCGCACAAGGCACAGAAGGACACATCGCCTGCCAGCAATGCACAACCTGAATCCAGTCATGAGGAAACAGCCAGCAAACTCAGCGTTTTGGAAATTACATAAGAGTCGCTGCCCTGTACTCTCCAAAACGTCAGGGTCATGAAAGATAAAGAACAACAGAGAGAAGAAATGTTACAGATGAAAGGAGATTAAGGAGACACGACAAGGAAATGCAATGCTCGATTCTAGACTGGGTCCTGAGCCAGAGGAAAATGTTCCATTTTTCTTTTGCTATAAAAGACTTTATCAGGACAATGGGCACATTTTGAATAAGATCCGTAGATGAGGTAATGGTATTGTATCCACGTTACCTCCTGATTTTGATAATTTGGCTGGGTTATGTAAAAAAAAAAGTTACTGCTTTACACACACACACCCCACACACCCCTGCCTACTTATATATAGAAAGGGAGTTGAGGGGGAGCATGATAAAGCAATGTGGTAAAGTGCCTGAGTGAAGAGTGTGTGGAAATTCTTGTTACTCTTCTTTTAATGCTTCTGAAAGTCTCAAATTATTTCAAAATAAAAAATTAAAAAATGATTGGGTTTCACTGGGGAGAGCTAGATGTTGGGCAGGGGAGCTTTCAGGGCAGAAGAGCACTCTCAGAAGAGGAATGTGAGCCAGGACCCAAGATGGGAAAATTACCACTGCAAGTAATTAGTAATTAGTGTAGTGACAGAAATGCCGAATTAAAAATGGAACCAAGTAGTCAAGATGGGTAAATTCCAAAGGCACAGTGGTGAATTTCAGGGAGCAAGTTGCCAAAAGTATACATATCAAGTGACAACAGTTGCTTTAAATTTTTTCCATGTTATGTTTTATGGACAGGCACACGTAGTATAACATCCGGACCGTAGAAGGATACGCCCACTCTCGTAATGATGGTTGCCTGTGGGGAGAGGGAAGCATTAGGGAGGAGAGCAAGGAGCTTAGGAACTCCATTAGCATCTGTGATGTTTTTTCCTTAAGAAACTTAAAGGTCTGGATCAGACACGTCAAATTGTTGAATGTATGAATCCAGGTATATAGTTTTTGTATGTTTAAAACATTTATTTCATGATGAAAACATTTTTTAAAAGAAATAATCTTTCTGATGGGTGTGATACAGGGGGACTGTGCTGGGTAAAGTTGGAAAGATAGGTGAGTTTGGATCATAGAAAGTCCATGGACATGATTTAAAATGTGGATTTTATCTGACTTAAAACAGGAACCTTTTCTCAGACAACTGAGGCGTTCCGCGAATTTAAAATCGACTTGCGCTGTGAGCTTAAAGAACCCTATTACTAGTTAAATCTGTTAAAAGGTAATTTTCAGGAAAAGGTAGAATAATGACTTAACATACGTTGAAGGCTGTATTTAACTCGTGAGGGAACCAGGCAGATGTTAGAACTGTCTCAAAAGAGAACCCAAAGGACAGACACATTTATAGATTAGGAGTATTGAGATGAATACGTGGGAGGGAAGATAGCTGATTTCCACCGGACAGGATAGAATTTTCGCGTCTGTAAGAAATACTTCTTATTGTTTTCACTTACCTATAATTCACCAAGTTGTAAACTAGCTCGCAGACCCAGCTAGAATCAGGTAACCCGGAAAGTGCTGTATGTATAGAATACATAGTCTTTCACTGAAAGCACAGATTTTTCTGTACAGTGCATAAACATTTTATCGTTTAAATTTGTTTTAGTATCCTTATGGCAGGATTTCTTAAAGTTGAATAATTGGAGGATTTGAGGGAATCGATTGCCTCTTTTAAAATGTATCAATGATACAGAATAGCCAATACTTTACAATAACTATAAATGAAAAGTATAACCTTTTTTTTTTTTTTTTTTTTTTGCAGTACACGGGCCTCTCACCGCTGTGGCCTCAGGCTCCAGACGCGCAGGCCCAGTGGCCGTGGCCCATGGGCCCAGCCGCTCCGCGGCACATGGCATCCTCCCAGACTGGGGCACAAACCTGCGTCCCCTGCATCGGCAGGCAGACCCTCAACCACTGCGCCACCAGGGAAGCCCCAGAAGTATAACCTTTAAAAATTGTGAATTGGGCTTCCCTGGTGGCGCAGGGGTTGAGAATCTGCCTGCCAGTGCAGGGCACACGGGTTCGAGCCCCGGTCTGGGAGGATCCCACATGCCGCGGAGCAGCTAGGCCCGTGAGCCACAACTACAGAGCCTGCGTGTCTGGAGCTTGTGCTCCACAACAAGAGAGCCTGCGACAGTGAGAGGCCCGCGCACTGCAATGAAGAGTGGCCCCCACTCGCCGCAACTAGAGAAAGCCCTCCCACAGAAACGAAGACCCAACACAGCCAAAGATAAATAAATTAATTAATTAAAAAATTGTGAATCACTATATTGTACACCTATAACTTACATGGTAAAGAAAAAATGTAATACAGAAATATAAAGCAATCCTTATATGTGGAGTTTTAAGGGATGGGAAAATTAAATTGTTTTGTCTTTGAAGATCGAACCCCTCATATTGTACAATTTGTGTAACTGTGCCATTTATCAAAAATATTGCTAATGCAGATCTTAGATTACTTTTTACGGATAGAGCTCTAGGGTAGCCAAACCAGCAACTTCAGGGGATTCTAAGGAAATTACTGCCTTAACAGAAATGAGGGAGAGACGAATGGAAGATAAAGGACTCAAGGCTGTTATTCGTTTTGTAAACCTCTCTAAATGGCTGGCGTTTAGTTTCACGTATCTCAGCAGAAGAATAACAGGATGGAGACGGTGGCAGGCTGTCAGATAACTAACTGAAAGGTGCTGCTGACCAGTCCAGAGGTCACGTACACCTGCAGCAGAAAGAAAGGAAGTCCAACCTGCCCTTGATCTCTCCCTGCACTCACTAGCCTGTTGCTTAAAGCTGGTATCTTGTCTGGGGAATATGTTACCTTTTTTTTTTTTTTTTAACTTTCATATTTTGGTCTGTGTCTCTGTGACTTGAGTCATAGTTTTTTCTCTGTCGTAACTGGATTAGATCTTGGGGATCAGCATAAGCCATTTTTCGTTTTCGGTATTTGATTATTTATTGCTGAATAACAAGTCATCCTAAAACTTTGTGACTTGAAACAATAATAATCACTTCCTTTTTTAATTAAAAAAAAATTTTATACAATTTTTAAAGGTTATACTCCATTTACAGTTTTACAAAATAATGCATCATTCCCCGTGTTGTACAATAATATATCCTTGTAGCCTCTCTTACACCCAGTAGTTTGTAGCTCCCACTCCCTTAGCTTATTCTAGATCTATTGTAACTTTTTTTTCCCCTTGTGGAATAACTTGTCATGACTGGACTTTTTCAGTATTTGCAGTTTTCCAGTAGGGGGCAGCAAATATAAAGGGAAAAAGTGACTGCAGAGCATCAGTGTTAGTATTTTTGTATTCTTGTCTCTCTTGCAGGCCCCACTTCCATCTCTCGTACTCCCCTTTTCTCTACTTCATGTCCATGTGCTCCTGATGGTGACAGAAGGCTCGAGGGAGAGCGTAATTGTAATTATGTTTACATTCTGTCACCACTGTATTTCTACTTATTTCCTGGTTGAAATAACACTTAGAATGTTTTGGTTACTCATCAATATAAAATACACATTTTAGAGACTCCCCTGGTGGCGCAGTGGTTAAGAATCCGCCTGTCAATTCAGGGGACAGGGGTTTGAGCCCTGGTCCGGGAAGATTCCACATGCCCACAGAGCATCTAAGCCCGTGTGCCACAACTACTGAGCCTGCTCTCTAGAGCCCGTGAGCCACATCTACTGAGCCCATGTGCCACAACTACTGAAGCCCGCGCGCCTAGAGCCTGTGCTCTGCAACAATAGGAGCCACTGCACTGAGAAGCCCACGCACGCTGCAACTGGAGAAAGCCCCTGCGCAGTAACGAAGACCCAATGCAGCCAGAAATAAATAAGTAAATAAATAAATTTGTAAAAAATAAAAATACACATTTTTAAATCAACCAGAAAGGAAAGAACATTTTAACTTCACCAGGGTCCTATTTTTAAATTTTGTTTATATTAAAACTTATCCGGAAATAGCAGCGTTTAAATACAGTTAAACACATAATTTATTTCTTATTCTCATGAAACCTTTTGGGAAAACGTCCAGGAAACTTTTCCTGCAAATGGAAAGGCTTCTGGCCCTTAAATGCGAGGTATTACTTCTGAGAATTGGTGTATATGCACAGGTGATATTCCATCCATCTCTTTTCATTTAATAGATAACTGGTTTTATGTAGGTGCTAAGAGAACCATTCATTCCTTCCTCACATCCCCAGGTGCCTTGTAACATCTGTCTCTTCAGCTTTGTGGTGGGTCTTGATTGTTTTGGAAAGTGCCATTGGCACTTGTTATTTTTTTTTTCCTTTTCAGATAAATGCTATTTGATCATGATTTTATTTAGCTGAGTTCAGAAATTGTGATAGTAATTTGTATTCTGAATTATTTTTTATGCCCTGAAGTGTTGAACTTTGAGATTTTGATCTTGTTTTCTATATTTGTTGTGATGATACTGACTTGCCCAAATGATTTCTTCTTTCTCTCTGTAGGCACCAGAATTTCCTGAGTTCACCACTAAAGTCCAAGAAGCTATCAATTCCCTGGGGGGCAGTGTGTTTCCAAAGCTTAACTGGAGTGCCCCAAGGGTAGGAACACATCAGTAAATCTCTTACTGTGTGAATATTCTTTGTTTTGCTATTCCATTTCGCTTTATATCCTCACAGAGGGTCTGATTATATTCCTAATTCTAGGGAATTCCGTGGAATTTATTTATATTTTCGCCCTGTTATTTTATTTTCCTGATTTTGCAGTACACTTCCCTGGGTCTGTGAAATACTGTTTATTTTGCCAATTGACAGTTTCAACCTCTTGTGTTGCTGACTGCACTAGAAATCTGAGAAAAGCCTTTCTCTACCCTTTTCAAAACTTCACCTGTTCAGTTTGACAGATAAATTTTTCTCTGTTGAAAGGTAATAAAAATTAAAATGTCGTAGAATCTAGAAACAGGGGTTTGACAGATCACCTGATGTTTTCTTAAATTGTGTTTTATCATTTCCACATTTCATTGACAAGATTTTTATTAAGTTAAGGTCTGGAGGAAAATTCGTTATTTTTTTCTACTCCAGTAGGAAACAATTTTATGTCAGCAAGTCTCATTTAAGGAATCAAGACTTATCTGCATTTTCAAAAAATCATCTCATGTGCTTATCCTTTCTTATTCTAACAATGATAAATTGTACTTAATCTAATTTTTGTTTTTACTTATTAAAATTAGTGACACATATACATATTTTTTAAAATTAATTTTTATTGGTGTATAGTTGCTTTACAATGTTGTGTTAGCTTCTACTGCACAGCAAAATGAATCAGCCATACACATACATATATCCCCTCCCTTTTGGATTCCCCTCCCATTCAGATCACCACAGTGCATTCGGTAGGGTTCCCTGTGCTGTACAGTATGTTCCCATCAGTTGTCTATTCTATACATAGTATCAATAGTGTGTATGTGTCAATCCCAATCTCCCAATTCATCCCACCCCACCCATTTCCCCCTTTCTCTACATCTGTGTCTCTATTTCTGCCTTGCAAATAAAGTCATCTATACCATTTTTCTAGCTTCCACATATATTCATTAATATATTTGTTTTTCTCTTTCTGACTTACTTCACTCTGTATGACACTCTATAGGTCCATCCACGTCTCTACAAATGACCCTATTTCATTCCTTTTTATGGCTGAGTAATATTCCATTGTATGGCATATACATAGTTTAAATTTTCAGAAGATCTGGAAGCTTGCTACAGAATTCAGCCAGTTCTGACATCCGTTTTGCTTCACTATTTCCTGCTGCTCAGAGGCAACTGTTTTCAAATATTTTAGTACTTTCTTCTGTTATTTTCCTCTACTTCTCTGTTCTTCTGTCTTAGGTGTTTATTACTGACTTCCTGCTTTAGAACAGAAAGTTTCAGCTCTGTTTCATCTCCTATCCCCACTACTTTATGTATTTATCTGTCTGCCTTATCTATTTATTTATTCATCTATTTATTTTTGACTGCATTGGGTCTTCGTTGCTGCTTGGGCTTTCTCTAGTTGCATTGACCGGGGGATACTCTCCGTTGTGGTGCACGGGCTTCTTATTTCAGTGGCTTCTCGTTGTGGAGCATGGGCTCTAGGTGCACAGGCTCAGTAGTTGTGGCTCATGGGCTCTAGAGCGCAGGCTCAGTAGTTGTGGCACATGGGCTTAGTTGCTCCACAGCATGTGGTGTCTTCCCGGACCAGGGCTTGAACCCATGTCCCCTGCATTGGCAGGTGGATTCTTAACCACCGAGCCACCACGGAAGCCCTGTCCCCACTGCTTTCTGTTCCACTGTCCTCATCATCAGAATGGCATACTTTGATTAGACCAGTATTCAGTGTTTCTCATATTATGTTTATGCAAACACTATGTACACATCTGATATATACCATACATTGCTTGTGTTTTCTTATTCAACATTTTGTTTTCCCTGGATTTAATAACTGTCTTGTTTATTCAGTTGCATGTTTTTCTATGTATATACTATTGTTTTAGTGGAGTTAAGTTTGTGTGTTCAGTATACCATCTTTAACCAGAAGTTCATCATCCGTTTTCATTGGGAGAAATTTTAAAGAAGTTATTATAAAGAAGTTATTGAAACTCATTTTTAGTTTATCTATAAGCAGTAACTTGAGTTGTTCTTGACTGCTGATCTGGCTTGAGGCTTTCCAGTTAAAATGGATAGATTATTTGTGATTTTAAGTTATTCCTTTGTTCATTTATTTTTTATTTACTGAGTGCCGACTGTGTTCCAGTGCTTTCTTTCATACAATGTGGATAACTGGACATTTTTTTTGCAATCATTAGTTTTCTCAATTACTGTCCTGTGTCTGATCTGTCTATGGGAGAAGTACGTTTTTTAAACTACTTAATTGTTCTTTCATTTTCAGGCATATTTCACTGAGGTTTGTGCCTCCTGTGTCTGCTCTTCTTACTTTTTTTTGGTGCATATATTTGAGGCTTTCACCATTTAAAATTGTGATGGTTCAGAATATGTCACCTCCTCCCTCCCAGATTTGACAGACATGGGTCTTAACTGTTGCAGTCATCCAGCTTCAGGGTTCCAGCCATCTCTCCCCCAGAAACAGGAAGAAAGGAAGTTTCTCTTTCTTCTTAGTCGCCGGTCAGGCTGTTTTTTTATGCCTGCATCTTCTGGCTGACGTGTCAGCATTTCTGATAATCTCTTTATCCCCTTCTTTCATCATCAGTGAGGAAGACGTAGGGCAGTGCTTGGGCCTGAGCTGAAAAGTGAGAACCTGAACATCTTGGTTCAAAACTGAGTGTACGACATGCAGTGGTGATGCTGTTCCTTGTTTAGAAGTGTAACTTGACATTTGACAGTATAGCTAAAATTTCTTACCTGACTTTTTTCTTCAGCCCCTTCAGATTATATGCATTGTTGATTTTGGCTATAGGCTTGAACTGCATTCATAGCAACTAACTTGGAATATATACTAAGTAGCATGTGCTTTATTATTTAGGACGCGCACTGGATAGCAATGAATAGTTCTCTGAAATGTAAAACGCTCAGCGACATCTTCCTACTGTTCAAGAGTTCTGATTTCATTACTCGTGACTTCACCCAACCGTAAGTATGTCTCTTGTTCTCTTATGTCAGTAGTTTCAGTACTTGGTGAGTTTTTCTACAGATGAAATTCCATTAGTTGTAGTACTATTGTAAACAACAGATCCACATACCAAGGCTGTTTCGTTGTCTCAAATGACCTATTAAAGCAAACCTTCCTTTTCCATTGACAGCTAATGCTATACAGTGAATATCCCTAAATATCAAGGGCTTTCTGTGTATCTTCCCAGTAAATATAGTGGTAATTTTTTTCTTATTATAAAGCTAATATATGCTTTTATCATAGAAAAATAAAAGTGGGGACTATAGCTAAACAAAAACAGGAAATGTAAAAGCATTCATGATCTCGCCACACTTGGTTTTGTATACTTCCAGGATTCTGTCTGTGCATAGGTATAATATAGATACACCTGTCTCTAACTGTATTCCAGTTTTTTAAAACAAAAATGGGATCATATAGTTCCTATTCCTTATGAGGCTGCTTTTGCACTTAATCAGTATATATCAAACATCTTTATGTGTCATGAAATATTAAACACATCATTATTTTAAACTTGCTTCAGAGTATTCCGCTGGACAGCTATAGCATCATTTATTTCATTAGTTCTCCCTTCTTATTCGTCTCTTTTCTCTTCTTCTTAGTCCTGCATTGAATATCCCTGAGCTAAATCTCTGCGTGCTTTCCTGATTTTTTTCCTTAGGATAAATTCCTAGACATGGACTTGCTGTTTTCTTCCCTCTGCTAGTTACTCTGTCACTAACCCTTCATGGTAGGCAGACAGCCTACCTGCACTGCTGCACTGGAGGTGATCCCTTTATGCTTCTTTTGTGCTGTCATCAAACAGCAGCTATTCTTCTAGATTTCTTATCCTACCCCATTTTATTTTATTTATTTTTTATTTTTTTATTTTTTTTTGTGGTACGCGGGCCTCTCGCTGTTGTGGCCTCTCCCATTGCGGAGCACAGGCTCCGGACGCGCAGGCTCAGCGGCCATGGCTCACGGGCCCAGCCGCTCCGCGGCATGTGGGATCTTCCCGGACTGGGGCACGAACCCGTGTCCCCTGCATCGGCAGGCGGATTCTCAACCACTGCGCCACCAGGGAAGCCCCCTACCCCATTTTAAATCCGAAATCTCAATTAAACTGACCTTTAATCTGATCTCTAAAATAAAGCATATCAAAAAATCTAGAAACTGAGGAGGTACACAGGTGAGTACCTATATACATCATGTATACATGCCACTTCTTGCCCATCCATCCAGTTCAGTTTGCCCTGCTCATTCATCCCCTTTCAGCCTCACATCCTTTTTAGAAGAGGAGCCTGGCATAAAGAAAATACATTCCCTATGAGTCAGTTTGTGTATCATCTCTTTTGCTGGTTCTGCAGCTTGGGCATATGGTTTTAGTATTAAATTAAATGAAGTTAAGTAATAATAAATGAGTGTGATTGTATTGCCAGTTTATTGTAAAAGGACTTTACCTGTATTGGTTTTTCTGGTTCACTTACAGAAAAAGCTTTATGTTGTTCTGACATTTAGGTGTCAGCCTTTTATGGTTGTGTTGGCACAGGTGTTATGAGGTGTTTGCTTTAATAATAATGCAGCAGCATTTTCGTTCTGGGAGACACCCTCTGATTAGAGGAAGTCGTGGCTCTCTCTTTTTTTTTTTTTTTGCCATTGTAGAGCTTTTTGATATTTAATGCTTTTTTAAAGAGGCCTTGGAATATATTACATTAAAATACTCTGTACCTGTTAATTCATTTGATATGGATTTTTTTATGCACCTTTGATATTAGTTGCAGTGAGTATATAAGGACATTTCCTCTCCAAAAATTACAAATCACTTCTGATTCTCTGTGGTTGATGGCTTTTAAATCATCTTTGCACCCTAGCGACCTGCTGGCTCCTCTTAGCCCACCTCTCCCCCTTTGTCTTACATGAATTTAGCCACGATTCCAGTGAAGGGTAGAAATACCAGTCAGTCATTTTGCGTTTTGTACTTTTTGACTTTTGCATGGGGGAGAAGTTAAATCAGCAAGTACATTTGAGGCCTTGGATTAGGAGTGTTTATCCACAGAATACCATCTTTCTCCTCATGTAAATAATTGGGAGTTGGCAGGATGAACACCAAGCCCTGAGCTTGCAGCCTTTCCGACCGGTGGTACGCACAGTCACCTTTTCTGGAAATCTTTGTCGGTAGTCAGTTGCGTAACAATAAGTCTTGTTACTGCAGAAAAATCCCTATTGATTGGGTCTTTAATGAAAAATGAACTTTTGTCACAGAGGCCTTTCTGGACCCCTTAAAGATTCAGAATGCAATACTTTAAATTGGACAGGCTCTTATCAGTGATTTAATTTGACTCTTCAGTCAGTTAGAAAATTGAGGCCTGAATCTGCTCAGTAATTTGTTCCCATCAACTAGTTAATAGAACCAAAACCAGAATATAATTTCAGTGACGTCATTCTAAATGTTCTCTGTATTTTCACTTAATAAAGTTATAAATTCCTTCTTTTCTAAATGCTTCAAAGTAAAATATTATAGAATGTAATAAAAGAATATTATGGTATATAATTATGTACATTAAGTTATGTAATATTATGAAAATTATGTTATACTCTTTGGGGGCTTGCTTCAACAAGAGAAACAAAGATGTTATAGTTAGGATTACAGGTTAACAGAGGGCAACCAAAAAGAGTTCACGCACAGGGTTTTTAAAAATAACATTATTTAACGAGGAGTCTGGAGATGGGCTATTTCCATCTATAATGGTTAAGTCGCAGCTCATCAGGGTCACCAGGGACCAGGTTCTTTCAGTCTTTATCTCTGTCATCCTTGGCTCACTGGCTTGGTATTTGGGTTTCTCACCTAATGGTTACAAGGTGGCTGGTATTTTGCAGGTATGGCATGAAGGTGACTATATCTTAGTCAAAAATAGGAGGGAGTGGGCTTCCCTGGTGGCGCAGTGGTTGAGAATCCGCCTGCCGATGCGGGAGACACGGGTTCGTGCCCTGGTCCGGGAAGATCCCACATGCCGCGGAGCAACTAAGCCCGTGAGCCATGGCCGCTGGGCCTGCGCGTCCGGAGCCTGTGCTCCGCAACGGGAGAGGCCACAACAGTGAGAGGCCCGCATACCGCAAAAAAAAAAAAAAAAAAAAAATAGGAGGGAGTGCATCTAATTCCTCTCATTCTTCTCTGTCTGTGAGCAAGTAAAGCATTCTGGAAGCTTCCCGGGAGACTTCCTGATGGGCTCACGGTCACACAGTTACTCAGCCTCATCCAATAGTTGGCACAGGGGACAGAGACGCCATGACTGGTTTAGAGCAGAGGCTCTCCACCTTTAGCTCGGGTTAGAGTCACCTGGAGAATTTGATAAAACACAGCTTGCTGGTCCCCACCCACAGCGTTTCTGATTCACTAGGCTGGGAGTGGGGCCCAAGAATATAATTTCTAACCTGTTCCCAGGTGACCCTGGTGCTGCGGGTGCAGGCCCACGCCTTGAGGGCTGTGCGCTTAGATGTACATGTGCACCCCTGGGACTCCACAGGTCCACCTGTCCTCCTCCAAACAGTCACAGTTTTGTTGGCAAGGATGAAGGTTGACAATAGCTAGAGGATAGATCACCAGTACTGTCTGCCACAGTTGTAATTTGACACGGACTAGTCAGTACTCTTATTCTTTCTGTTTGTCAAATGGTTATTGTACACAAGAAGCTTTAAAAAGTGGAAGTTGAAATATTGACACCATTAGCATAATCTGTCTGCATTATACTTGCTGAGTGAATTATTTGCCCAGATCAACTTTCTATGTAATTAGACTTGTTGAGTCAGAAGGCTGCTTTCATTGATTATTTTATTGATTAGGTGTCACTTCAGTAGGCCAACGCCATAAAAAAGAAAAAATCTGGTATTCAGTTGGCATTTAGAAGAAAGGGCTGAGTGAGAGAATTAATCCATTAATTGTTTCTCTGAGAGGCTCATGACTAAGGAAGTTAGAGTTACTAGAGATCAGGAAAGTTTACTGGTCTTAGTAATTCAAGCACAGTTACGATCAGCACAATTTTTATGCGTTTTGTTCTTAAGAGTATCACAAAACTGGTTATTAATCCTAAAATTCAGCAGCAAACAGTTTCAGAAGTAAAATGTTCTACTAAGTTGGACCTAACAGAACCTATTCCTTGTGATTTTTAAGGCCCATTTATTTAGATGACAGTTTTTCACTTTAGATTGTTATACAAGGTTTTGTTAGATTGTTATAATTTTAGATAGCATATTTTCTCTCTTTTTGAAGAAGTCTATGAAAATTTGAATGAACTCACCCAGTCACCCTTAATTCAGTATCCTTTTTTATCTTTCCTTTTCTACCACCAGTGAGGTCTAAAAAATGGAACCTGTGTACCTGAACTCTCATTCTGCATCCTAATGAGCAGTAAAATCTTCAGCACCAGAACTTTGATGCTTAATATTCCCTGGGTGCCATGTTTTTCTTTTTTATTTCTGCCCTTGACATAATTTTTTTCCCTTATATACTTAAGAGTTGTTTTCTGTGAGGTATAATACCGTAACCTTCCAACGTTTTAGGAAAGCTTACGAATGAGGATGTGCCCTAGTAAATTGCTAGGCAGTAAAGAGTCCGCCACTTTAAAGCATTGTGATTTTGCGTACTGCCACCTTGTAAAGCTTTAATGATGATGTTTTTTCCTGATAGGAATGGTCAGATTGTGATCTTAGTGGATTTAGGCGGCACCTAAGTTGTCTAGAGTCAGTTCACGGAGTTATTACTCTCCAAGTTTACTAATACTGTGATTTCTCTTTCCCCCATTTCTGCCATGTTGCCTGGCCCGCACTAGAGAACTCACACCATTTAAGTTGGTAGCGTTGTACGTCTGTTCCTCCAATGCCAGAATCTAACACCTCACCCGTAACAAATAGGATTCATCTTTTTTTTTTTTTTTTTTTTTTTTTTTGCGGTTCGCGGGCCTCTCACTGCTGTGGCCTCTCCCGTTGCGGAGCACAGGCTCCGGACGCGCAGGCTCAGCGGCCACGGCTCACGGGCCCAGCCGCTCCGCGGCACGTGGGATCCTCCCGGACCAGGGCACGAACCCGTGTCCCCTGCATCGGCAGGCGGACTCTCAACCACTGCGCCACCAGAGAAGCCCAGGATTCATCTGTAACTTCATTGTTCTCCACTAGAGCAGTCTCTTGGATTCTACTTCCATGGAGCTCTTTCTAGTTCAGTGTATTTCTTAACTGTAGCACAGCTCATCAGACACACCTATCCTTCTTTCCTTGTAACAAAGCATATACTACATCCATAGTTTTCTCATTGTCTGCATTCCCCAAGTTCCACACACGGGCATCCTTACCGTTGAATGTATCGCATTTGTTCTCTTTCAACGTGTGAAATAGTTGGAACATCATGATAAAAGCTGTGTGTTGATCACAGTTAAGAAGTTCACAGAAAAGAGTATGTCCATCTTAAGACATGTTTAGGACATCATGAATGTGCCTATTTATAGTAAGACCATTTGGCTGGTAGGACATGCAACCTGAAGTTTAAGTTGAGGGAATGACTTGGAAAGTAGCTTGGGTAGAAGTAAAAGAAAGACAAGAAAGATGACATTCCTGTCAGTCGTCAGTGGCAGTTAAGCACAGTTCTTACAGTTTTAGGCTAAGATCTTTTTTCCCCCTTTCTTTCTTTTCTTCTTCTTTCTAAAACTTTGTATCTAACACATCGGTCTCCAAAATTCCTGTTAACTGGTTCACTGCAAAATATATTAAAAATGTACTGGCATAATTTCATAGTAGCTTTCAACAGAGTAGACCTTTGGTTGTTTTTTTGCTTTTTTCGGTCTTTACCGTGATTGTACCAGAGAATACTTTTATTTTGTAATTCACATTGTAGATTATATGACATTAATTATTTAATAACATCTGTGGGTTTTGTCTTTGTTTTTTTGTTTTTTTCCACACTACTTGGCATGTGGGATCTTAGTTCCCCAAGTGCAGAGTCTTACCCAGTGGAGCACCAACGAAGTCCCAATAATACCTGTGTTTATTTTGAAGTTGTTTTTTTTTTTTCTTATTTTTGGTTGCGTTGAGTCTTCTTTGCTGTACGTGGGCTTTCTCTAGTTGCCGCGAGCGGGGGCTACTCTTTGTTGCGGTGCACGGGCTTCTCATTGCGGTGGCATGTCTTGTTGCAGAGCATGGGCTCTAGGAGCGTGGGCTTCAGTAGTTGTGGCACACGGGCTCAACAGTTGTGGCTCGCAGGCTCTAGAGCACAGGATCAGTAGTTGTGGCACATGGCCTTAGTTGCTCTGTGACATCTGGGATCTTCCCGGACCAGGGGTCTAACGGGTTCGCCTGCGTTGGCAGGTGGATTCTCAACCACTGTGCCACCAGGGAAGCCCTATTTTGAAGTTTTAATGGCTAGCGGGACGAACTGTAATTATCTGCCAAGAATTAGGAGTTTATAATCCAACATATTCTACGTAGACTGTCAGTCAATGACTTCGATTTAATTCTGCTTTCTCTTGGTACCTTGTTGAAAATTTCAATCAAAGAAATCTTCCAAATTAGTATAAAATACTTACTAACCCAGGAGAAAATTTCAGAAGTGGGATTTAAAAAAAACCAGTATGCTTATACGTGTATATGAAAATGGCTATTAAGTACTAATTATAACTAGACTGTTCAAGGTGGCAGAGATCTTCAAATGAAATTCAAAATGTTCCTATTTGTAATTATAAAAGAACTAGAAGAAACTGGTCATTAATATCTGGCTTTAACTAAGTGGCAGACTAAGAAAATTTGAAAAATCTTTTGTTACAGATATCTAGACATGCTAGGTAAAATATGAACTATAACACAGAAATTTAAATATGTAGTTGAATTCACAAGAAACAAAAGGCAAACCCAATGTAAGAAATGTAAAGAGAATTGAGAACCAGAGGGTTAGATAGATAAGCCTTTAGGGCTGATTGTCAGAACTGATAAAGTACATAAGTTGTAATGCCTTTATAGGGTTAGGAGCCCAAGCCTTAAGCCAAAATAAAGTGAGACTTTAGGAAAGAGACTTTTGCACCTTCAGTAAAAAAAAAAAAGTCCATCCATTGACACAGAGATAAGGAAACACGAATTGAAACTGCTTGGGCTTTGAATTTTTTTTTTTTTTTTTTTGCGGTACGCGGGCCTCTCACTGTTGTGGCCTCTCCCGTTGCGGAGCACAGGCTCCGGACGCCCAGGCTCAGCGGCCATGGCTCACGGGCCCAGCCGCTCCGCAGCATGTGGGATCTTCCCGGACCGGGGCACGAACCCACGTCCCCTGCATCGGCAGGCGGACTCTCAACCACTGCGCCACCAGGGAGCCCGGATTTTTAATGTTAAAACGTTAAAACCTCAGGCTGTATTGTACAGTGAACTTGGAGTACAAAATTCAAATCACTTGTGTGGTTTGAGAACTCCCAAATTAAGAAATTAACATAAATATCACTCCTGGACTGGTTTTACCGTGAGGCACCTGAAAGATGCATATACAAAGTACTCTGGAAAGAATTCCACAGCCCAGGCCTCATGGGAGCCCCATAGAAAAAATAGGCCCCACCAAATAAGCACTCACAAGAAAACTAACAAAACACGCAAGGAAGCAGCACATCTTGCTTGAAGATCAGACAGTGGGCAAGAGGAGTAGAACTGTATGCATTTGAAATAACAGAAGTCTAAAAGATAATGTAATGGAAAACTCTTAATTGATTAAACTCTTGAAAAAGAATTGAAACTTGTAGAACAAGTTACTAGGAAAAAAGAAGCAAACAAAAGTTCTAGAAATGGAAAACGTGGTTATTAAAATTAAAAATGCATTTACCTATGTAAATAAGGCATAGTTGAAGAAGATAGTTATTTGAATGATTATCCAAAATGCAGCATAGAGAATTAATGAATTGCAATTACGGAATTAAGAGACATTGGTTAAAATGAGAATGTTTAACATGTAGAATAGAACCTCTAGGAGGGAAGAATAGAGAACATGAGGAGGGAGAGGCATATTTAAAGAGAAAGTAGTTGGGAATATTCAAGAATGAATTAAAAAAACACTAATTCATATTCAGTAAACACGAGTGTCCCAATAGAGAACATATAGTATAACTGCAGAACACCAGAGACAAAAGTTCTTAAAAACAACCAGAGAGCAAAGGCAAATTTTGTGGAAAGAAACAGCAGTAAAACTGTCAGCAGGTTTCTCAACAGGGATATTGTTTCATCTAGTCCTACCTCTGTTGGGAAGGGCCTGGGTCCTGGAGGGTGGAGATGGATATAGAACAGTACAGATGCCTATATTGTTTCTCATCTGTATGGGACACTTATCAATCTGGACCTAGACTAATTTGGGGTTATAACTTGAGGAATTCTCTAACAGTTGCCCAGATTCCAAGGTGATTACAAATGATTTCATATTATTTCATAATTCAGGCAAATTTTCTAAGTGTTATTTAAATGTGTTCGTTAACACAGGGGAAGTGTTAGGTATTATGACATAATTTCTTGTCTTTGCTCATAAATTATAACATGTATTATAATTTTATATTACATGCTGAGTTGGGATTTGAGAATTTATACTAGTTCTTATCATGACTTTTAAATTATGTGTTCATAGAAACAAAAGCTAAAGTAGACTTAGCAATTCAGTATTCTTTCTCTGTGAATTGCTTTCCTTGATCAGTGACTTGCTGTTACCTCTCTGAGGTCCTGCTTTCTTTTAGCAATTAAGAAACTGTTATTTTTGGAAATGAGAGATCAGCTTTTTTTTCTCCATTGCAGATGCAAGTGTTTGGATCATCTGTGTTCTTGGTTCAGTCAGTTAAGGGAATAATACAAACATTTTTATATTTGATATGACTGAAGCTATTTTATCGTTTCTGTTAGGATACTCATATTTCCTGATAGTATTGTTTCTACTAGTATTTTCAATGTAGTAAGAAGCCTTGATTTAAGGATTTCTTTCTTTTTCCTTTTTTGATGTAACCTGGAATTTTTGAACCGTAATTTATATAAGGATTTGTAAGCATTCAAGTGTTGTTAATACTCTAAATATCTTAACACATTTTTGCTTTTTAAACCTACTTGCTCCTGAATATAAATGGAATTTAAATATTCATACACAATGTTTTTTGCGGTATTTCAGCTGAGCTCCTAAAAATGTTGTTGACCTTCACATACAGTCTTAATTAGGTGGCTCTGGTCTTTCCTCTCCTTTCAGAGACTGTACTTGGCCATCTGATTAATCATCTGAATAAGAAAAAGCCTTGTACAGTAATCTCATGTAAGCACATATGTTCTCACATCTACCTTCTGGAACTAGTCAAGGTTTTTAACTAACATTAAATGTTAAACCTATCACCACTTAAAAAATAATGTTATGGGATGGTAGAATACAAATGTGTATTAAAATGTATACCTGTTTTAAAGTAGCAAATGAGGATTAACCAAGGGTTGAAATCAATATTTGTAGGAATATAGAAGCATTAAAAAATTTAGATAATGAAGATGTGTGTTTTGGAAATGCTTGTTTATTCAAATTCCTTTGTCATTTCTCTCCTCCCATCTCCCTTGTATATATATATATATCTATATATATATCTATATTTTTAAAATTTATTTTATTTAATTTATTTTTGGCTGCGTTGGGTCTTCGTTGCTGGGTGTGGGCTTTTCTCTGGTTGTGGTGAGCAGGCTTCTCATTGTGGTGGCTTCTCTTCTTGTGGAGCATGGGCTCTAGGTGTGCGGGCTTCAGTAGTTGTGGCACAGGGGCTCAGTAGTTGTGGCTTGTGGGCTCTAGAGCACAGGCTCAGTAGCTCAGTAGTTGTGGCACACGGACTTAGTTGCTCCGTGGCATGTGGGATCTTCCCGGACTAGAGCTCAAACCCGAGTCCCCTGCATTGGCAGGCAGATTCTTAACCACTGCGCCACCAGGAAAGCCCTCTCTTGAATATTTTAGATACATTTAAATTAAAAAAAAAAAAAGGCAGTTCACTTTTATCATGATAAGAATTACTGGTTAAATGAAAGCTAAAATACTAACTTTTTAAAAAAAATTTATTTTTGGCTGCATTGGGTCTTCGTTGCAGGCTTTCTCTCGTTGTGGTGAGTGGGGTCTACTCTTTGTTGCAGTGCGCGGGCTTCTCATTGGGGTGGCTTCTCTTGTTGCGGAGCAGGGGCTCTAGGCGCATGGGCTTCAGTAAGTGTGGCTCGTGGGCTCTAGAGCATAGGCTAAGTAGTTGTGGCGCACGGGCTTAGTTGCTCCACAGCATGTAGGATATTCCCAGACCAGGGCTCGAACCTTTGTCCCCTGCCTTGGCAGGTGGATTCTTAATCACTGTGCCACCAGGGAAGTCCCCACTTTGTACTTTTATGTGTTTTTTACTTCCTCAAGATTAAAAGTTAAAGTAATATATATTTAATGTAATAAACATAATGTTAGAAATACTACAGAAAAGCAGCAGAAGAAATGAACAGTCATTGCTGCAAAAGAATCATTGTTAACATTCCAATAATTAACATTGTATTATGTTTTCTCATGTATGTTTTAAAATATGAGCTTGTACTGTGTAGTTTTGTGACCTTTTTATTATTTGAAAGTATACTGTATTGTGAACGCTTTTTCTCGCTTGTGAAAAATTCTTTTACCACACAATTTTTTATTCCTCATAACACTGTCTGGATTTTTGACACACTTTTCATTTAGAATTTAGAAAGGAGTTGAGGAAAAATGTTTTAAGGATAAAATGAAATTTTATAATAGAATTCATAAATGAATTAGTGTTTTTTGCTAATTAAAATATTTAGGCTATTAAACCAGAAAAAAAAAAGGTGAGGGACTCTTACAATAAAGAAGAACAGGACTTCCCTGGTGGCGCAGTGGTTAAGAGTCCGTCTGCCAATGCAGGGGACACGGGTTTGAGTCCTGGTGCAGGAAGATCCCATGTGCCGCGGAGCAACCAAGCCCATGCGCCACAACTACTGAGCTCGCGCTCTAGAGCCCACGAGCCACAACTACTGAGTCCACGTGCCACAGCTACTGAAGCCCGCACACCTAGAGCCCATGCTCCGCAACAAGAGAAGCCACTGCAATGAGAAGCCCATGCAATGCAACAAAGAGTAGCCCCTGCTCACCACAACTAGAGAAAAACCCGTGTGCAGCAACGAAGAACCAATGCAGTCAAAAATTAATTAATTAATTAATTTTTTAAAATTTGAAAAAAAATAGAATAAAGAATATATTATGTAGAACTATTAAAGGAGATGATCCAGGACATATGTATTTCTCTGGATCCATTTGGTATTTGTGGTTTCTCTGAAATCTGAGGGCAATAACAGCTCTAGAACCTCCACCTCTGAGAGGAGCAGTTCCACACTGGTTTAGTGCCCTCCCACCACTGACTTCATTTCTCACCTTTCGGAGCCTTGGTTTCCTTGTGTGATGAATGTGGATAATAATAATAGCACTTTCTCATAGGATTATCGCAAGGATGAAATGAGATAGCAGGATGTACATGCTTCACTTGGTGCCTATTCACTAATACGGAGAAAGCCCACTGCCTTTTAACAAAGCTCCCTGTGTATATCTTTCTTTGTCATTCAGATTACATCCATTAGTGCCCAACTGTTAGTGGCAATAAAAGTTCTTATTTTCTGAGGATTTTAGCCAACCACCTTATCTGTATTGTTATTGTTTGTAGTATAAATCATAAATGATTGCAGATAATTCCAACCTAATCAAACATTCAGGGAAATTTAAAAGCTTTTCAAATTTTAATTCTACTTGTAAATTGCTTAAGACCTCTTTAAAACTATTTTTTGTTTTGCTTGTGTATTTTTTTTTTTTATCAAAATGTCTCTCGACCACCTGTTTTGCTTCTTGAATTGTTGGTGTCCCCCAGGATTCTATCTGAATGAGCTGACTGATCACTTCTGTCTCCATCCTTGACGTTAGCGCTTATACCAGTAGGACGATTACTTCCAGATAATTATTTTCACCTCCACCCACTCTTGAGTTTCCTTGTTCCAGTTGCTTACTAGACATTCTCTGTGGTTCTCCCAGGATTTCTCCAACGCTGCACACCCAAACGTAGTTATCTCCCATGTTTTCCTCACCCACGTCACCTGCTCTTCCTTCTTAGTGAATGGTATTTGCATCACTATCCAGCGAGTCATCAAGCAGCCACCCCAGTCATCTGGCCTCTTTCTCCCTCATCCTGCACTTTCAGTTAGGCACCAGGTAGCCCTGACTTTGTCTCCTAAATACCTGTGTGTAGAGCTTCTCCTCTCCCTCTCCTCTGCCTTCGCATTAGTCGGCCCCTCATCTCTCCCTGGGGCTGTTGCAATGAGCCTTCCAACTGGGCTCTCAGCCTCCCAACCTGCCACCCATTCCCCCAGGCTCTCCAGCACCGTTGCCACCCTTGATATTTCTAAAGCCTAAGTGCAATGATCTCCCTCACATGTTTAGAAACGTTTTTAGCCCCCCATTGTCTGTATAATAAATCACAACCTCTCTGCATAGGCAGACAAGACCCTTCATGGTCTGGATAGTCCTTCTTGTCCAAAATTTCTCTCCAACCACACCTTTTGGCAGTTCTTCCCTCCACACACATCAGTACTGACCTCCAGTAGCCCTGTGCATGGTTCTCCCTTCTCTCCCTTTGCCTCAAACGCAGACCCTTCTCTTCATGTCGAATGAAGCCTTCTTGACTATCAGCTCCCCTCCCCCCAAACATGAAGAGCTAATCAGTGTTTCCTTTGTGCCATCACAGTATTTTTATTTTCAGTGTTTCGGAATTCTTTGGGTACTTGTTAGGCTTTCCTCACCAGACTAAAGGACAAGGGACTCGTAGTCATTTTGGCGTTCCAGTGCCTCTCCAGCCCTTGGCTTAGTTGGGTGTTTAATAAAGGATGTGAAAAATTGTCCATGAAACTGAGGATTTTTAGAAGAGGAAGCGATATATTTAATGGAGGAATGAATAATTCTTCTGTCAGCTATTTTTAAATGGGATGTGGGAGAAGGATTAGATGAACTTTTTGTGGCTTTAGGTGGCAGAGTTAATGTCAGCAGAGAACTAGACTTCTGGTTCAGCCATGAAGAGCACAGTGAGAATTATAAAACAACAGTGCCATCTCACCCTCATTTGGCATCTAGAGTGGGTTTGCGTTATACTCCTGGCTTGGTCACTAAATGTGCTCTTTCCTTAGTTTTGGCCCTTTTTTTTTAACAGAAAGATGGAGATTATAGTAGCTCATATGGTTGTTTTGAGGACAAATGAAATAACAAATAACATTTCCGGGTGCCTAGGCTAACGCCTGACACTGAATGGTGCTTAATAAATGTTCGTTGAATTTTAATTAGTCTCCTGTTTCTGTATGCTTTTAGTAAAACCTTATTCTCACTTTAAATATAAGTAAACATAAGTAATGTGTATGCATAAACTGACACCATAAAATAAAGATTCAATTGCCTTTCTTTCCCTCAAAGATTTATTCATTGTACTGATGATTCCCCAGATCCGTGTATGGAATATGAGGTAAGAATCTTTTTTTTTTTTAAATCTTGAATAAAATTGATAGTTCTAGATGAAGATATATTGAGAATTTCTATTTATTCTTAAGTGAAATGAATCCAATTTTTGGACTAATTTCTCTGGGAACCTAGAGCCATTGAATTTTTAAATTTATGAAATATACACATAAAATGCATGTATTATGTACATACACATACAGTATATACACACTATGTACACACTATGGAATATTATACATATTTTGAAGTGAAGCAAATACCTTCATACTCACCATCCAGCTTAACCTGTTTAAGCTTTTTAACCTGATTTACAAGGAAAAGTAGTCACCACCATTTTACCGTTTTTATTTATTTTTTCTATGGTTCCCTCATTTTACAGATTACATATAGAAGTAAGAACAAGAGGACAGTGGAAAACTTCATTAGAAATAGTCATAAGAGTTTAAACATAGCAACTCCCTCCCCCGTCCCCCAATAGCAAACCCATATTTTCCTGGTTTGAAGGTATATACAACACACACTCACAGACGCACACGCACACGCACACACACCCCTGAAGTGGGCAGTGTTCTTGGATGTTGTTGTTAGTTTAATTTCTTCATCATCTATTTGCTTCCAGTCACTTGTATATACACATGCTTTCAAAAGTTGTCCACTGACTCACTGTACCAAGTAATTCTTAGTGTGTTGGGTGTATATCTTGGCATATCTTCTGTGAACAGGTAATTTACTCTTCACCAAGCCACCAAACAATTCCTACATCTTTTAGCACTTGTAATTGAGATCTTTACATACCATTTGTGAGGGGTATGTAATATATTAGCATTTTCCCAGGTCATTAAACATTTTTTATGACATTAGTCATGTGTATGTAATACATTCGTATCTATTGTTTCACTGAACAAACATCTATCAAGCACCTGCTATATCTTATTACTTTGTGCTAGAAACACAAAAATGAAAAAGATTGTTTTCCTAGTCTTGCCCTGCAGAGTAATCTTTGTTGTAATTTCATCATCTATCCCTGAGATTGATTTCACCGGCAGTTTGCTCTTTTATTGCTTTTTGGCGCATATGCCATCATCATGTTAGTGCATAGAGTTTAAAACCCAGTTTTAAAAGCCCAGGAAAATGAGAGTAATTAAAATGAAAAAAGTGACAAGCAAAATCCCATGTATCGTGTGCTTGCGTCTATGTGTATTTAAAAAGATACTTACTATATGCTCATGTACTCATAGAGTACTTCTGGAAAGAGGTACGAGAAATTGTCAGCACTGGTTGCCTGTGAGGAGGAGAACAGAGAGACTGGGGGGAAGACTCACCTTTTACCTTTTTTAAAAAATCAAGTACAGTATTTGTATTACCTGTCCAAAACGTTATTTCAAGAGATAATGCAAATTTTCCGAAAACTTAATGTCAGTTTGCAATAATTGTGTATTTATTTGTTGCTTACATAAAAATTACTGTAGCTGTCAGAAAATATATTTGCCAGTATCAGCTTTTAATAGGTAACAACACTGTAATTTTTTAGTGTGGGATTCTTCATTTAATAATTAGGTTCTTTTTAAAAAGGTGGCACATACAGAGCTTGACCAAGAGCTCACTATAATGAAAATTGGAATCAGTGCACTTCAAATTTCTAAGACATATTTTAACAGTACAGTTTTTTTTTAAGGAAAGCAACCTACTATCAAAAATTTAAAAATACAAGAAAATATGAGGAGCCCACCACCCAGATATCCTCAGTATTATTAGCATTTTGACATTTAACTTTCCTTTCTTGAGATATTTGTGTGTGTGTGTGTGTGTGTGTGTGTGTGCGCGCGCGTGCGCACCTGTGCATATATACATACTCTCCATAAGATGCTTTGTGTGCCACTTTTTTTTTTTTTGGCGGTACGCGGGCCTCTCACAGTTGTGGCCTCTCCAGTTGCGGAGCACAGGCTCGGGACGCGCAGGCCCAGCGGCCATGGCTCACGGGCCCAGCCACTCCGCAGCATGTGGGATCCTCCCAGCCCGGGGCACGAACCCATGTCCCCTGCATCGGCAGGCGTACTCTCAACCACTGCGCCACCAGGGAAACCCTGTGCCGCTTTTTTTTTTTTCACTTACAACATAGTATGAGCATTTTCACAGTTCATTAAATTTTTTTTATATCATGATTTTTAGTGGCTGCTTATCTTAAATACTTGCTGTTCCATGTTTCACTTGACAGACATTTCCTAGGCACCTGCTAGGCATTACATACCTGTGCTGGGAACACAAAGATGAATAAGACCCAGCTCCTCACCCTTAGAAGAGAGACTTGTGTCAGATTATCCTAGTACAACATGGGGTATGGGTTTACTCTCGAATGTTATGTACAAGAAACCGGGTGGCATGGGAAGGTACAGAGCCCACTGGGGGGATTCCTGGAATGGGGCCTAGAGTAATTCAAGTCCTATCTCCTAGGTCTTGAGGGGCAAAGAGGTGTATGCCAGGATTCGGGAGGCTGGGGGCTCTTGCCATTGATTACAATTAATACTTCAAAAATACAGGACTAGTTTTTTCAAAAGAACATTTTAAAACCAGACTCAGGGGCTTCCCTGGTGGCGCAGTGGTTGAGAATCCGCCTGCCGATGCAGGGGTCACGGGTTCGTGCCCTGGTCCGGGAAGATCCCACATGCCGCGGAGCAACTAAGCCCGTGAGCCATGGCCGCTGGGCCTGCGCGTCTGGAGCCTGTGCTCCGCAACGGGAGAGGCCACAGCAGTGAGAGGCCCGCATACAGCAAAAAAAAAAAAAAAAAAAAAAAAAAAACCAGACTCAGAAGCATACATTTGTCAACTGTACTATTTATAAATTACAACAATATGAGAATTTGCACATATTAAATAATAAGTTATAGTAATAAGACCCATTTATGAATTGGGCCATTGGTAGAATTGTATTACTTTAAAATAATGGGAAAATCATGAAAGGGTTTTAGTGAGTCTTCGTGCTAAGCCGTAATAATTTTATCAGAGTATTACAGAATGATGCTTAAGGTAGATGACTTGGAAATTATTTTACTTTTTGATGTTCTTAAAGGAGTGAGGAACATATGAATTATAGGGAAACTTATGGCCCAACGATGATAAGATGTGACTATATCATCCTGTGAGTTGTATGTTATGTCAGAGCTCCCCAAATGTCAGAACTTTGTACATAAATGACAAAGGCACATTTTGTCATAAAGAGTGTTAATACAATTTCCCCTATTCTGTTAGACTAATAGATCATAGCTCTGTTCCCTACGTATCATGTCAGGAATGTTTTATGATGCCTTTTTTTAAAAAAAAAAAAACACTTGATAATGGCAATTGTTAAGACATAGTCTCAAAATAAAATTGTTTATTAGACTAGTAAATATTCTCTTGTTACTTAGTTGTGCTTCTTCTTTGCTTTGTCTACAGCTTGTTCTTCGAAAATGGTGTGAATTAATTCCTGGTGCTGAGTTCCGATGTTTTGTCAAGGAAAATAAGCTTATTGGTGAGGTTTTTGATTTTTTTGGTTTTGTTTTTTTAAATCTTTGAAAGTAATTGTTAAAAGAAGACAAGCTTTTGATGGAAATAAATTACTTAGTAATTAAGACAAGGGTAACAATCAGTTTTTATCTCAGATGCTACCTCTAGCCAATTGGCACTGACTCTCTGGAATGCTGTACTGACAAGGGTCCTGAGGCCAGATTCTGTTTCCACAGAAAGTCGTCTTCTTGATGAATCACATCAATCTGGATTCCAGAGAGGAAAGTGGTGGCCTCTACTGTTCTCAGGATATGTGTAATACTACCTGCTTTCTCTCTGGGCCTTTCCTAGGTATTACTAGCAATACACTGCTTATTTTAAGCAGCGTAAAAAGCCCAGTTTTTGAACATTTATTTCTATTATTGAAGCACTGTTTATTATTCCAGCAAGAGAAAATATGCAAAGAAGTACATTGCTTTAAAAGCCACCCATTTTCTTTCCTCTGAGGTTATTATTTTGTCTGCTATGATTTATTGAAGCTAAATATTGTAGATAATTCGCTCTTATTTTGTCTAAGCACATTTTCCATGAGGTAGAATTGATCTTCAACCAAGAAAAGTGTGATTTGAACAGAATCACATCAACACTATTTATTTATTGAATGTGATGTTGACATTTAACTTACCGGAAATACACTGGGGTTGTTTGAATTTATTGTATAATATTGTTATATATCTCTGAAAGAAACACTGCAGTATTAAGTACAGTTAAGGAAGGGAGTCATATTGGCATGTGATTAAGAAATTGGTTGGAAGCCCTTCTTTCAGAGCAGAGAACTTTTTCTTAGGTCTAGAGCAGATTAAAGGAGTTCTTACAATACTCCCTTGAGTGTTTTTGGAATAATGTCAGTAAGTCACTCTGAAGAAAGGAATGTTTACTTTTCCATGGCTTGAAACATCAGGCTTGTGAAGGCAGGATAGCACGTATGAACAAGGAAAATAGACCGTGAAGTGCAGTATGATTATGGAAGACGTATGGTGAGGAGTATTTTACATTTTCCCAAAGAAAGTGGAAAAGGATGCCAATTTTTAGACAGTTCATTGGAAAAATCAAAGAAGCAGCAGTTGACTATGTGGGTAGGTTTAAAATTGCTTCTTTCATTTTTTACATAAGAAACATTTTTATGACTTTGAATTCTTCCCATTGTACTAAATAAAAATAACTACTGTTTCTAAAGTAAGAATGCATGGCAATATGGAATTTTAAGGTTCACCTAGCCATTTGAACCTTTACAACTGATAAGCTTTATATAAAATGCTGACTAATGTATGATGCCATATTCATTTGCTCTACTTTAATGGTTTTCTCAAAAAGAGGTTTAAATCACATTTTGGTGTTTTTGAAAAGAATATTGTGTAATAATGAAATATAAAATATTTTCTTGTCAGGTATTTCTCAGAGGGACTACACACAATATTATGATCATATTTCTAAACAAAAGGAAGAGATTTGCAGATGCATACAAGACTTTTTCAAGAAACACATACAGTATAAATTCTTAGATGAAGACTGTGAGTATTTTTTATTGACCCAGTGAAATGAAATGCGTAATGTTACCGAACCTTATTTCACTGTGCTACATATTTTAAAACTGGATTCAAAATACTGTATTTTAAGCATTTTATTATATGATGGTATTGCTGATGGGTTTGCATGTTAATTTTACGTTATTTAACCAGAGGCCCTTTTTAATACTGAGATGGTTCTCTCCTGTCATTTGAGATATTTTATTATACATTTCAAAGGGTCTATCTACAGAGAACCACATGATTCTGTTATTAGGACTAAATTAGCTAGTTGACTGGTCTACCTTTTTAGATTTTTATTTGAATGATCAGATAGCACCAGTTCCAAAGTAAATATTTGTGAGTTGTTTTTAAGAGTTGAAAGTAAGTATTGAAAGTATTGTGTATGAGACAGTTTTCATGCCTTGTCAAATTATATCTGCTGTGGTTTCTGTTTTTCTTCTTGCCAAGGCTGGGGTCTGTGGCAGGTTTGACTTTTAAAAAAGATGAGTCATGTCCTAAGCATGGCTAGATAGTGTGCTTTCCTATTGCAGATTTTACCCATTTTATTCCCCATCAAGCAGTTAGTGATTGATGCTCTTTTCTCTGATATAGATAACCTGTCTCTAATTGTGAACTGGTTGAGGCGATGCTGGTGTTTGGTTTGAATTTTTAAACATGAGGGATTACGGCTGAGGACAGAGAAAAGGAAAACAAAATTATATAAGTAAAACGTTGCAGGATGCCTTTTTATGTTTGAAGTTTTGAGATGTAGAAGCAGGAAGTCCTTTAAGTAACTAATAATAAAATGCATTTTAATTTCCAAAAGGAGGCGTAGATGATGAAAATAGAAGTTTGTTACTAACTTCAAGTTTTTTCTCCTTTGCAGTTGTATTCGATATATATAGAGACAGTAGGGTAAGTAAAAATGACACTTGATATGCTTTAAATACATAGGCATTCCCTATGGAAGGGCTCACCGCTCAACAAATATTTTCTCAAATCAGCTACGATGCTTGAAATTCACCGTGGCCAAGAATCTCCCCTTAAAATATCTTTAACACTAGGAGACATGATATCTTCCATTGTTATGTGTCACAAATTCAAGGATTATTAATTTAACAGATGGCTAAGGCCACCCTGGGTTCTCCTTTCCCCTTTTGTCGGGGGCCTGGGCCTACTTAAAATAGTTGAGTTTGTACTCTTCGGTGTGGCCAGGAATTTGTCATTGGATATTTAGAAGTTATTATTTTCAGTTGCCTGAAAGGCCCTTAGCATGATTCGAGTCACTTGCATCTTTAGACTGAAGATGAGGATTCGAGTAGTTTGTATTTATTCTGTAATCTTGAAGTGATGGAAACTTCTGTAATGAAAAAGAAAACAAAAACCTGACCTAGTAAATCCTGCAGCAGAGATTTCACTATCAAGACATGCAATCTTTTCAGAGAAATTTGGGTCACTAGGTGTCCTGTGACAGTGCTCACTGACTTAGCTGTTCAGAGGACAGCAGGTGTGTTTTCTAGACATTAGACCCCTGTGTTTCTTAAATGTCTCTCACATTTTTCTTCTTCCCTCTCTACGCTCCTATCGCCTCATCGTAGTGATGATTGTGATACCTTTGAATCATTTTTTGGACAAAAGGAGAGGCCCATATGGTCATATCCCAAAATAACTGTTAACTATTTACTCATCTCTGTCAAGCCAAAGGCATCACTTACTCTGTTTTCATGTCAGTCTTTTTTTTTTTTTTTTTACATCTTTATTGGAATATAATTGCTTTACAATGGTGTGTTAGTTTCTGCTTTATAACAAAGTGAATCAGTTATACATATACACATGTTCCCATATCTCTTCCCTCTTGCGTCTCCCTCCCTCCCACCCTCCCTATCCCACCCCTCTAGGTGGTCACAAAGCACCGAGCTGATCTCCCTGTGCTATGCGGCTGCTTCCCACCAGCTATCTATCTTACATTTAGTAGTGTATATATGCCCATGCCACTCTCTCACTTTGTCACAGCTTACCCTTCCCCCTCCCCATATCCTCAAGTCCATTCTCTAGTAGGTCTGCATCTTTATTCCCATCTTGTGCCTAGGTTGTTCATGACCTTTATTTATTTATTTATTTTTTAAGATTCCATATATATGTGTTAGCATACGGTATTTGTTTTTCTCTTTCTGACTTACTTCACTCTGTATGACAGTCTCTAGGTCCATCCACCTCACTACAAATAACTCAGTTACGTTCCTTTTTATGGCTGAGTAATATTCCATTGTATATAAATGCCACATCGTCTTTATCCATTCATCTGTTGATGGATACTTCGTTTGCCTCCATGTCTTGGCTATTGTAAATAGAGTCATCTTCACAATGTTGATACTTCCAATCCAAGAACATGGTATATCTCTCCATCTATTTGTATCTTTAATTTCTTTCATCAGTGTCTTATAATTTTCTGCATACAGGTCTTTTGTCTCCTTAGGTAGGTTGATTCCTAGATATTTTATTTTTTTTGTTGCAGTGGTAAATAGGAGAGTTTTCTTAATTTCACTTTCAGATTTTTCATCATTAGTGTATAGGAATGCAAGAGATTTCTGTGCATTCATTTTGTATCCTGCTACTTTACCAAATTCATTGATTAGCTCTAGTAGTTTTTGGTAGCATCTTTAGGGTTCTCTGTGTATAGTATCATGTCATCTGCAAACAGTGACAGCTTTACTTCTTCATTTCCAATTTGGATTCCTTTTATTTCTTTTTCTTCTCTGATTGCTGTGATGAAAACTTCCAAAACTATGTTGAATAATAGTTGTGACAGTGGGCAACCTTGTTTTGTTCCTGATCTTAGTAGAAATGGTTTCAGTTTTTCACCATTGAGGACAATGTTGGCTGTGGGTTTGTCATATATGGCCTTTATTATGTTGAGGAAAGTTCCCCCTATGCCTACTTTCTGGAGGGTTTTTATCATTAAATGGGTGTTCAATTTTGTTGAAAGCTTTCTCTGCATCTATTTAGATGATCATATGGTTTTTCTCCTTCAGTTTGTTAATATGGTATATCACGTTGCTTGATTTGCGTATATTGAAGAATCCTTGCATTCCTGCGATAAAACCCACTTGATCATAGTGTATGATCCTTTTAATGTACTGTTGGATTCTGTTTGCTAGTATTTTGTTGAGGATTTTTGCATGTATGTTCATCAATGATATTGGCCTGTAGTTTTCTTTCTTTGTGACATCTTTGTCTGGTTTTGGTATCAGAGTGATGGTGGCCTTGTAGAATGAGTTTTGGAGTGTTTCTCCCTCTGCTATATTTTGGAAGAGTTTGAGAAGGATAGGTGTTAGCTCTTCTCTAAATATTTGATAGAATTCACCTGTGAAGTCATCTGGTCCTGGGCTTATGTTTGTTGGAAGATTTTGAATCACAGTTTCAATTTCAGTGCTTGTGATTGGTCTGTTCATATTTGCTATTTCTTCCTGGTTCAATCTCAGAAGGTTGTGCTTTTCTAAGAATTTGTCCATTTCTACCAGGTTGTCCATTTTATTGGCATACAGTTGCTTGCAGTAATCTCTCATGATCCTTTGTATTTCTTCAGTGTCTGTTGTTACATCTCCTTTTTCATTTCTAATTCTATTGATTTGAGTTTTCTCCCTTTTTTTCTTGTTGAGTCTGGCTAATGGTTTATCAATTTTGTTTATCTTCTCAAAGAACCAGCTTTTAGTTTTATTGATCTTTGCTATCGTTTCCTTCATTTCTTTTTCATTTATTTCTGATCTTATCTTTATGATTTCTTTCCTTCTGCTAACTTTGGGGTTTTTTTGTTCTTGTTTCTCTAATTGCTTTAGGTGTAAGGTTAGGTTGTTTATTTGAGTTGTTTTTTGTTTCTTAAGGTAGGATTGTATTGCTATAAACTTCCCTCTTAGAACTGCTTTTGCTGCATCCCATAGGTTTTGGGTCATCGTGTTTTCATTGTCATTTGTTTCTAGGTTTTTTTTAAATTTCCTCTTTGATTTCTTCAGTGATCTCTTGGTTATTAAATACGGTATTGTGTAGCTTCCATGTGTTTGTATTTCATACAGATTTTTTCCTGTAATTGATATCTTGTCTCATAGCGTTGTGGTCGGAAAAGATACTTGATATGATTTCAATTTTCTTAAATTTACCAAGGCTTGATTTGTGACCCAAGATATCATCTATCCTGGAGAATGTTCCATGAGCACTTGAGAAGAAAGTGTATTCTGTTGTTTTTGGATGGAATGTCCTATGAATATCAATTAAGTCCATGTTGTTTAATGTATCTTTTAAAATTTGTGTTTCCTTATTTTTTTCATTTTGTATGATCTGTCCGTTGGTGAAGTGGGGTGTTAAAGTCCCCTACTATGATTGTGTTATATGATTTCATATGATATATGTTACTATGATTTCCCCTTTTATGACTGTTAGTATTTGCCTTATGTATTCAGGTGCTCCTATGTTGGGTGCATAAATATTTACAATTGTTATATCTTCTTCTTGGATTGTTCGCTTGATCATTATGCAGTGTCCTTCTTTGTCTCTTGTAATAGTCTTTGTTTTAAAGTCTGTTTTGTCTGATATGAGAATTGCTCCTCCAGCTTTCTTTTGATTTCCATTTGCATGGAATATCTTTTTCCATCCCCTCACTTTCAGTCTGTATGTGTCCCTAGGTAGGTCTAAAGTGGGTCTCTTGTAGACAGCATATATATGGGTCTTGTTTTTGTATCCATTCAGCCAGTCTGTGTCTTTTGGTTGGAGCATTTAATCCATTTACATTTAAGGTAATTATCGATATGTATGTTCCTATTACCATTTTCTTAATTGTTTTGGGTTTGTTATTGTAGATCTTTTCCTTCTCTTGTGTTTCCTCCCTAGAGAAGTTCCTTTAGCATTTGTTGTAAAGCTGGTTTGGTGATGCTGAATTCTCTCAGCTTTTGCTTGTCTGTAAAGGTTTTAAACTCTCTGTCAAATCTGAATGAGCTCTTTGCTGGATAGAGTAATCTTGGTTGTAGGTTTCTCTCCTTCATCCCTTTAAATATGTCCTGCCACTCCCTTCTGGCTTGCAGAGTTTCTGCTGAAAGATCAGCTGTTAACCTTATGGGGATTCCCTTATGTGTTATTTATTGTTGTTCCCTTGCTGCTTTTAATATTTGTTCTTTGTATTTAATTCTTGATAGTTTGATTAATGTATGTCTTAGCACGTTTCTCCTTATTTATCCTGTATGGGACTCTCTGTGCTTCCTGGACTGGACTATTTCCTTTCCCATGTTAGGGAAGTTTTCAACTATAATCTCTTCAAATATTTTCTCAGTCCCTTTCTTTTTCTCTTCTTCTGGGACCCCTATAATTCAAATGTTGGTGCATTTAATGTTGTCCCAGAGGTCTCTGAGACTGTCCTCAGTTCTTTGCATTCTTTTTTATTTATTCTGCTCTGCAGTAGTTATTTCCACTATTTTATCTTCCAGGTCACTTATCCGTTCTTCAGCCTCAGTTATTCTGCTATTGATCCCTTCTAGAGAATTTTTAATTTCATTTATTGTGTTGTTCATCACTGTTTGTTTGCTCTTTAGTTCTTCTAGGTCCTTGTTAAACGTTTCTTGTATTTTCCAGGATTTTGGATCATCCCTACTATCATTATTCTGAATTCTTTTTCAGGTAGACTGCCTATTTCCTCTTCATTTGTTAGGTCTGGTGGGTTTTTGCCTTGCTCCTTCATCTGCTGTGTGTTTTTCTGTCTTTTCATTTTGCTTATCTTACTGTGTTTGGGTCTCCTTTTCACAGGCTGCAGGTTCGTAGTTCCTGTTGTTTTGGTGTCTGTCACCAGTTGCTAAGGTTGGTTCAGTGGGCTGTGTAGGGTTCCTGCTGGAGGGGAGTAGTGTCTGTGTTCTGGTGGATGAGGCTGGATCTTGTCTTTCTGTTGGGCAGGTCCACGTCTGGTGGTGTGTTTTGGGGTGTCTGTGGCCTTATTATGGTTTTAGGCAGCCTCTGTGCTAATGGATGGGGTTGTGTTCCTTTCTTGCTAGTTGTTTGGCATAGGGTGTCCAGCACTGTAGCTTGCTGGTCGTTGAGTGGAGCTGGGTCTTGGCATTGAGATGGAGATCTCTGGAAGATTTTCGCCGTTTGATATTACGTGGAGCTGGGCCGTCTCTTGTGGACCAGTGTCCTGAACTTGACTCTCCCACCTCAGTGGCAGAGCCCTGATGTCTGGCTGGAGCACCAAGAGCCTGTCCTCCACACAGATCAGAATAAAAGGGAGGAAAAAAAGAAAGAAAGAAAGAAGAAAATAAAATATACAAAAAGAAAAGAAAAGAAAGTTATTAAAATAAAAAATAATTATTAAGAGAAATATTTTAAAAAGTAAACCAAAAAAAAACGGACAGACAGAACCCTAAGATAAATGGTAAAAGCAAAGCTATACAGACAAAATCACACACAGAAGCACACACATACACACTCACAAAAAGAGGAAAAGGGAAAAAAAAAAATATATATATATATATATATATCGTTGCTCCCAAAGTCCACCTCCTCAATTTAGTTTGGGATGATTTGTTGTCTATTCAGGTATTCCACAGATGCAGGGTACATCAGGTTGGTTGTAGATTTTTAATCCAATGCTTCTGAGGCTGCTGGGAGAGATTTCCGTTTCTGTTTTTTGTTTGCACAGCTCCCGGGGTTCAGCTTTGGATTTGGACCCGCTTCTGCATATAGGTCGCCTGAGGGCTTCTGTTCTTCATTCAGAGAGGACGGGGATAAAGGAGCAGCTGATTCGGGGGCTCTGGCTCACTCAGGCCGTGGGGAGGGAAGGGTACGGATGCGGGGCCAGCCTGCGGCTGCAGAGGCCAGCGTGACGTTGCACCAGCCTGAGGAGCGCCTTGCGTTCTCCCGGGGAAGTTGTCCCTGCATCACGGGACCTTGGCAGTGGTGGGCTGCACAGGCTCCCGGGAGGGGAGGTGTGGAGAGTGACCTGTGCTCGCACACAGGCTTCTTGGTGGCGGCAGTAGCAGCCTTAGCATCTCATGCCCGTCTCTGGGGTCCGCGCTGATAGCCGTGGCTCGTGCCCGTCTTTGGAGCTCCTTTAACGGCGTGCTTAATCCCCTCTCCTCGAGCACCCTGAAACAATGGTCTCTTGCCTCTTCTGCAGCTCCAGACTTTCCCGGACTCCCTCCCGGCCAGCCGTGGTGCACTAGCCCCTTCAGGCTGTGTTCACGCCGCCAACCCCAGTCCTCTCCCTGCGATCCGACCGAAGCCCGAGCCTCAGCTCCCAGCCCCGCCCATCCCGGTGGGTGAGCAGACACGCCTCTCGGGCTGGTGAGCGCTGGTCAGCACCGATCCTCTGCGGGAATCTCTCCGCTTTGCCCTCCACATCCTGTGGCCGCGCTCTCCTCCGTGGCTCCGAAGCTCCCCCACTCCGCCACCCGCAGTCTCCACCCACAAAGGGGCTTCCTAGTGTGTGGGAACCTTTCCTCCTTCACAGCTCGCTCCCACTGGTGCAGGTCCCGTCCCTATTCTTTTGTCTCTGTTTTTTCTTTTTTCTTTTGCCCTACCCAGGTACGTGGGGAGTTTCTTCCCTTTTGGGAGGTCTGAAGTCTTCTGCCAGCGTTCAGTAGGTGTTTTGTAGGAGTTGTTCCCCATGTAGATGTATTTCTGATGTATCTGTGGGGAGGAAGGTGATCTCCGCGTCTTACTCTTCTGCCATCTTGAAGCTCCCTCCCATGTGTCTGTCTTCACGGGTGATGGCATCTGTTAAGAGTTAGAAAGAGGAGCCGTGAACTGAGATGTGGTACAAAGGAGGGATGTCACCTGGCAGAGTTTCAGCTTAGTGGAAACAAATGTTAGAGAAAGGACTGGGAGCTGGCACAGTAGAATGGGTAGGAACCTGAGCTGGTGGGCACCCATGGCTCTGTTCTAAAGCCAGACCCTGGCCACATCCAGTCAGTCACGCACCATTGTTTATCGAGAGCCTGTCCTGTGTTAGATGCTGGGCTTCTAACAAGCAGTTTCCAACCAGATGATCTCTCGACCATCATGGAGCTTATCTTCGAGACTTAAGCATTCCAGGATTGGCCTAGTAGCAAGCAGGATCGAATCAGTGAGGGAGGGAGGGAACCTAGCCCATTGCCCTGAATGTGCAGCTCAGAAGAGCTTTATTCTCATTTAATTCAGCATCTCCTTTAGTCCATACCACCCTGTGAGTTGTGTGTTATTTGTTCCCATTGTTCAGATATTCAGTCTGAAGCAATTCTGTTCTAATGCAGTTATATTTAATGGCATTTGAAAATCTGGGGTTTGCCAGGGTGTCTCAGTATTTCCCTGGCACATGTCCAGGTCTGCTGTGGTTCAGTAGGGCTGGCAGGTCCGTGCACATTTGTGACTTGGTGAAACAGCTATATAAGTGTCTTAAGTGAAGTTGGACATGGACGTCAGTAATTATGACTGTGATCTGACAGAACTGAAAGCAGATTGCGTGCTTTTAAAGTGGGAAACACGCCAGTGTAAACATCCTGACGGTTTCTGAGAAGAGATGTCAGCCATGATGTAAAACTCATTTGTATTCATTCAGTGGCACTGGTATCACTGTTTCTTAGACATTGTCTTGATTATATAATTTTATGGCTACTCTTATGAGAAAGCTAACCCTTCTTTTATGTCGGTCTCTAATCTGAAGTATAGCCAGAGTGTGTCTAGGCTTGGTGACACTCTGATGTGTCCACGTTCGGACAGCGACTGGGCAGGTGGACTCAGTGTTGACAGCTTCTACCTGCCCAGTAAGTCAGAGCTACAGTGCCCCCATCCAGTAGGTCTGGGACGAGGCCTTGGAATATGTATTTTAAGAAGCTTCTTGGAAGCAACCTAAGTGTCCATCATCGGATGAATGGATAAAGAAGATGTGGCACATATATACAATGGAATATTACTCAGCCATAAAAAGAAACGGAATTGAGTTATTTGTAGTGAGGTGGATGGACCTAGAGTCTGTCATACAGAGTGAAGTAAGTCAGAAAGAGAAAAACAAATACCGTATGCTAACACATATATATATGGAATCTAAGGGAAAAAAAAAACGGTCATGAAGAACCTAGGGGTAAGACGGGAATAAAAACACAGACCTACTAGAGAATGGACTTGAGGATATGGGGAGGGGGAAGGGTAAGCTGGGACAAAGTGAGAGAGCGGCATGGACATATATACACTACCAAATGTAGGGTGGATAGCTAGTGGGAAGCAGCCGTATAGCACAGGGAGATCAGCTCGGTGCTTTGTGACCACCTAGAGGGGTGGGATAGGGAGGGTGGGAGGGAGGGAGACGCAAGAGGGAAGAGATATGGGAACATGTGTATATGTATAACTGATTCACTTTGTTATAAAGCAGAAACTAACACACCATTGTAAAGCAATTATACTCCAATAAAGATGTTTTTTACAAAAAAGAATAAATCTTAATGTATACAAATTTAAAAAAATCATTTAGGAGTTTGGGGGAATCCCAGAATGGAATGCAGAAACTGAGAAAAGAATTTGAATGTATTACAAATCCCAGTTGTGGGACATTCTGCAAAATGTCTGACCAATAATCTGCAAAACCGTCAAGGTCATCGAAAACAAGAGTCTGAGAGACAGTGAAAACCAGGAGAAGCCTAAGGAGACATGACCATTAAATGTGATGTGGTATCACTGATGAGATCCTAGAACAGGAAAAGGAAATTAGAACACAGTTAAGAAAAATAAAAGATAAACCAAGAACTGGGAGAAAATATGTGCAATGCACATTTCTGATAACGAACTTCTATCTGAAATCATACAAATAACTCTTAAAACTCAACAACAACAAACAAGAACTAAATTTAAAAACTGGGCAGGGGTACATTAAAACTCTCTGTACTATATTTGCAATAACTCTATAAATCTAAAGCTGTTCTAAAATAAAAGTTTACTTTTTTTTTTTTTTTTTTTTGTGGTATGCGGGCCTCATTGTTGTGTCCTCTCCCGTTGCGGAGCACAGGCTCCGGACGCACAGGCTCAGCGGCCATGGCTCACGGGCCCAGCCGCTCTGGGATCTTCCCAGACCGGGGCACGAACCCGCGTCCCCTGCATCGGCAGGCGGACTCTCAACCACCACGCCACCAGGGAAGCCCAAAAGTTTACTTTTAAAGAAAAAAAAAAAAGAAGCTTCTTAAGTGATGATAATGCACAACTAGAATTTAGAATAACTACTTCAGGTACTTGAAAAATGATTCGGGTCCCCCTATGTATTTTTTTTGGTACAGTTATTGTCTTGTTATTAATTTCATTGCTTTTGGGGATGAATATCATCTCGTATCTTTGATATTGTTGAGAATGGATCTGCAGCCTCGTCACTTTTTAATTTCTGTCTTACGAGTGGTTGAGAAAGAATGTACAATTTCTAATGTGCTAAGTATTCTTTAGATATTTGTTAGATTAAGCTTGTTAATGTCATTAGTGTGAAAATATACATAGAAGGTTGATTCTTAACCTTGCTCCTCTGCACTCCTATGGTGTTAGTTTTTTATGTATCCTTCCAGTATTTTCTTGATGCAAAAACAAGCAAGATACTTATTTTTTTCCATCTTTCTTACACAAGAGTTAGCATATGACATACACTTGCACCTTGCTTTTTATACTTTTTGAAAACAGTGTATCTTGGAGAGCTTTCCATGTTCTCACAAGGCATAGTATTTCATTATGTTGATGTACCATCTAGTTTGATGAGTCACTTCCCTATGGATGAATGCTTAGCTTGTTTCTAGTCTTTTACACACTGTGCTATGGTGAACAATCTGTATACTGGTGTGTGCACATGTGTGCACGTCCTGGTCTGGACTGAACTCTTTCAAGGAGTAGACTCTGTGTTACTGATCTTTATGCCCTCATGCCTGGCGCGGTGTTTGGCGCATAGAGATTTAGTTGGGTGGATAGCGGGGTGGTCAGTTGGTTGGTATTAGGAAGGTCGGTGTGACCCCTCTTGTCTGATGGGTTGCCTAAACGCAGAATTTCTCAGGATGTCTTCTTCCTGAGGTGTGACATGAAAAACATGTTATAGGTTGGAAATCCTTATCTTGATAGTTTTATGCCTGATTATAGCTGGCTACTAGAGGATGGCTTCTGAACTACAGAACAAATTCTGCCAGCTATCAGTCCTAACAGTGGTGATTTTATTTGTTTTTTACAATGTTGGCATATTTTTAGTTTATAGAGCTAAATATTCTGATACTAACAGGTGCAAAAGTGGTTTTTTTCTTTCTTTTACTAAGGAGATAGTTTTACTGGTTATAAAATCTCAAGTCGAAAGGGTTTGACTTTTAGAAAGTACTCACTTTGTTAAACTAACATACAGTACATCAGAGACATCTGAGTAATCACTGAAAAAGCAAAGCTGAAATCATAGCAAGGAGTTGATTGCTGACTGACAGTATTTCACGTAGTCAGAGAAGGTACGAGTGGGCACCAAACTGAAGTGAGGATACAAGTCAAGTGGCAAGAAGGAATTGCAGGGTTTCTCCTGGGGATTGTAGAAACCAGGAAACTTGGCCAATGGTATATGGTAGAAACTCCCTGTAGTAGTTCTTTGCCGCTTATTAGAGGTTTCTAGTTTGCAGCCAGTCCTAGGAAGATGTTTCATCTTTCTTAAACTTTTCCTTTAACACAGATGAGAAACAGTGCTAGATATTAGTAATGTTGGCTTAGCAGTCCAGTTCCTTTTTTTTTTTTTTTTTTTTTTTTTTTTGCGGTATACGGGCCTCTCACTGTTGTGGCCTCTCCTGTTGCGGAGCACAGGCTCCGGACGCGCAGGCCTAGCGGCCATGGCTCACGGGCTTAGCTGCTCCGCGGCATGTGGGATCTTCCCGGACCAGGGCACGAACCCGTGTCTCCTGCATTGGCAGGCGGATTCTCAACCACTGCGCCACCAGGGAAGCCCAGTCCAGTTCCTTTTTAATTTTACACATACATGGCTGATCAAGGCACGATTGCTACATATTTACAGAAAAAACTACCAACACAAAAGCTGTACGATTAAATAAATGTCTCAATGAGAAAAATCAAAAGGAGCAAAGATAAAAGTTTCAACGAAACATTTATCTAATAAAATGTCACATAACATCTCCGTGATCAGATGTGTTGGCTTTAATCTCCTGGCAGGATTTCACAGATTCTCCAGCTCCTTTACGTCAGCGCTCTGCCACTTTATACCAAGGTGCAGACTCTGTCTGACTGGGTCAGAGGTGTCCTTTCCCTGAGGCTGGAACCTATCACTTCGGCCATCGCTACTCTCAGAGTAGGAGAAGATGGCTGTTTCTTTTAAAGGTTGATTTCTTTTCTTCATCTCCCTTTCATGTGCCATCAGGCTCTATCATGCAGAGAAAACGGTTATGACATTGAAATGAAAGACAGCTGAGCATTTTCTTATGCCTTTCGTGTGTTTAAAAAAAGCAAGCCTTTGCAGAAACCTCTCAGGGCTCGGGGATGGTGCTCAGAACTGCTGGCCTCTTCATGAAAGATCTTGAAGTCACCCTTGAGAGCATTCCAGTCATGCTACTTCGGTGGAACGGTTTTGTGAGATTCTCCTTTCCTGGCTTGGGTTTTTGACATAAAATTCTCGTGTGATTGGAGGCGGAAGTCTACATATATGTCTTCGCCGGGCTTTCTTTTCAAGGTCTCTCCTCCGCCTTTACGGGCGGCCTCCCCTTTGGCACTGTGCCTGCACCACTTAGACAGGCGGCCCCTTCTCGGATGGGGCCTGGAGGAGACTGTCTTTTGAAAGAAGTGATATGATTTCTAAGATGACCTTTTGGGTAGAATAAGATGATCTTTCTGATAAGCCAGATTACAGACTTTGTTTTATTTTATTCTTATTGACCTTTCTTTCTGTACTGCAGGGGAAGGTGTGGCTGATTGATTTTAATCCATTTGGTGAAGTCACAGATGCACTGCTGTTTACTTGGGACGAACTGTTATCTGGAAGAAACTTAAAGGGTGATTTTAGTGAAGAAGCCCTGGAGCAGGTAAGATGATCACAAAGATCCACAGGAAACCTGTCAGTCCACTGAGGAATTGCTCGATGGTTCTCCAGGCGCTGATACAGATTTACTCATAGATACTTTGCTGAGTTCTTCGTTTCGTGCTCTCTCGTGAATGTTTTCCGTCTTTCACAAAATAGCTATATTAGACAAGGGGTGTGCGCTTTGATTTCTTCACTTCACTTTGTCTAAAGTGCAGATGATCGTCTGATAGTTTCTTTTCTGGTTATTTTTCTTTTACTTGGCTCTTCTGTCCTGCCCACCTGAGAATCCGGACCATGGGTCAGGTCACGCATCTCTTTATTCTGGTCCCAGCCCCGGGCTGCCATGCACAGTTAGAGGGATGTCGCCCAGATGCGTAGACGGGGTGGGGAGGGGGCTCGTCCAAGGCGCCACCCCTGGCTTCCCGTGGGCTCTGACCGCAGGCTCTGTTGCCCTCGCCAGCGTCCCCTCCTGCTGTCCACCGTGGCCGTCCCACCCACTCCACGCTCCTCAGAGCTTCCGTCCATCACTCCTGTCCTCCTCAGCAGCTGCTTTCGTGTCTTCCCTCTTAGGAAAAGAGAAGCCATCGGTGAGAACTCACTCCGTTTAACTGTCGTCAAACCTACAGACTTACCTGCATCCTTCCTCCCGATTCTCGTCTCTGCCCCTGCGTCTCTCCAGGTTCCTGGGGCTACCATCTGTCTTCTTTCCTTTTTCCAGTCTCTTCCTTTCTCTGTAAGCAGGTAACCGTGTTCCGACGCCTCCTGTCATAGAAAGCAAGACCTCCCTCAGCCCTGTGACGCCTGCTCATTTTTAAAGGAAATTCTAAAGTCACCCATAATCCCACCTCCTCGAGAGCCACTGTTAATATTCTGGTGTGTAACCTGCCTGCACACATACACCCGAGGCTTTCTAAAGTAAATGGGAGTGCTCTGCATCTGCAGTTCTTCATTTCGTACTCTGTCCTGGGTGTTTCCTGTCTTACAAAATAGTTTTATTTTCACACAGTTGTTTAGAAACACACACAGAGAGAATTAGAGGCGAGACTTGAAATCCTACTACCTAGAAATGGCCATTCTTACCACCTCCGTTAAGGTTTTCTGGGCATTTTGTGTGTACATACACATGCACGTGCACACGTTATTTTGGCAGTGGGGTCCTGCGCGTTCCTCTCCTGCTGTCGGGCCACTCGCTAGTCCTGTGGCCACCGCTCCCCACCCCTCTTGCCGCCGGGCCTCCCCCGGCTCCCCCCCTTCCCCCGCCAGCCCCCGGTGCCAAAGAAACTGCTTGTGGTGAGGGCTCCACCAACATGTCAGGAATTCCAGCGAGCAGTGCACGGCCCCGCTCTTCCTCAGCGCCGGGCCGCGTCTGAGCTGTTAGCCCTTGGCCCGGTCACACCCTTTCCCCTGGTTTCCGTGACACCGGCTCGCCTCCCGGCTTTCTTCCTGCCTCTCCGGCTGCTGCCTTGCCCTCCGTGTGAACATCTTTCCTTCTGTCTGCCTCTGAAATAGTCTTTTTCATCCTTACTCTGTCCCGGGCCGTCCTGGGCCGTTTTTCTAGATCTGACTGTGGTCCCTGTTTTCCACATCAAGGCGCTTGCCCTGCCGTGTGGGCCTTGCCTGCGGACTTGCCTGCCTCCTGCCTCGGGCTGTAGGTTTCCGAGCCCGTTGATGGGGTCTCTGTTCTCCATGTGTCTGTGGGGCCGCACACAGTGCCAGGCACAGCTAAGCGTTGATCGAATTAGTGAATGAAGGGATCCTATTCCTGCTGGCATCTTAAGAGTTGTGGGCCATTAAATCTGAGCGTCGAGGAAGAAGATTTGGCACAAGGCTATTTTTAAATATGAGGGACAGAGTTATTGGATAGAAGCAGCTTGCACAAGATTCACTGTATGATCCAAATTCATTCATTCTTCCTCCCCTCCCTCCCTCCCTTTCTTTCTTCTTAATGTAAACCACCTCATACTGGAGGTTGGGGATGACAGAAGGGCAACAGGAACTGCCCCCTGCCTTTCCCCACCATCACCTCCCGTCTGTCCTCCACCGCACAGAGACCCGCCTTCCTTTCGTTCCTCGAAGCCACAAAGCCCTGCCTGGCCTTCAGGTCTTTGCACTGGTCGTTTCCACTGCCTCCAAAGCCGGGTCCACTCCCAGACCTCACGAGGCTGCTTTCCTCCTGCTTCCCAGTTCTCAGTGCAGACGTCCCGTCCTTAGCAAGGTCCCCCCTGGCCCCCCTCTAAAGGGGTGTCTACAGGGTTCTCCTCTTACCATAGCGCCCCGCTCGTTTGTTTTCTTAACACTGTTTACTCTCTGGAACAAGCTTGTTAATTTATTATTTGCGGGGCTTCCCTGGTGGCGCAGCAGTTGAGAGTCCGCCTGCCGATGCAGGGGACACGAGTTCGCGCCCCGGTCCGGGAAGATCCCACGTGCCGCGGAGCGGCTGGGCCCATGAGCCATGGCCGCTGCGCCTGCGCGTCCGGAGCCTGTGCTCCGCGACGGGAGAGGCCACAGCGGTGAGAGGCCCACGTGCCACAAAAAAAAAAAAAAAAAAAAAAAATTATTATTTGCTTGCTAGGTGGCCGTCTACCATCTTGTTTTCCAATTTTTCTCCCACCCCTAGAACAAGGTCCAGCAGACAGTTGGTGTTTCATGAGTACTTGTCAGATGGCTGGTCTGTCTGTCTGTCATAAAGGATGGCCTGCTTTCTAGGGCTCCACGGCCCTGTTCCATCCGAGTTCCCGGCCTGTCTGCACGTGCTGGACACCGTCCGTCCCTCACCTAGGTCTCTGCCACCCATGAAGCCCAAACACAAGGCCTCTGACTCTGAAATCCTTTTCAGCACCAGGCAACACGTGAATATTCTAGGCAAGACTCAAAGCATGTACAAAAGAGAATGTGAAGACTTGTTAAACATGATCCTTGAGTTTGCAGTTTTACACAGGTGCCGAGAGGAGTCTACAAATAAGTATGTACAGTGATGTGAGAAAAGCACAGCAGCATTAGGGACTCGGAGCACTTGTCTGCCCTAGCCGTTAGCTCTGTTCGCTAAGGTGGCACTCCCAGCAGCGCGCCTGGGGACGGCGACAGTGTTTATAAAGCACGCTGGCCTGTGTGGGACCGCTCGGGGCAGCCTCAGGCCTGCAGAGACCCGCAGCCCTTCATGGCCACGGTCGCTGCACGCCCGGCACTCAGGGACCACGTGGCCCCCCGCGGGGACTCTGTCTTCGGATGCCTTAGATGTGTATTTTCTTGTGAACATGTGGAAGTATTTTAAAAACCTTGGTGCTTTCTTTTACTCCAGTATCTGATTTTCTTCCCTACGTAGTACAGAAGAGAGGACATGGAGTTGGCGTTGCTACGCCAGCATCTTTTTCAGTTTGAAGAGTAGACTTAAAAAAAGGGCTTTCTCACCGACTTTCCTTTTTCTCTTTCCTTTGTAAAGGATGCTCCGGCCTTCCGTTGCACCAACAGTGAGGTCACAGTTCAGCCGAGTCCCTACCTGAGCTACCGACTGCCCAAGGACTTTGTGGACCTCTCCACCGGGGAGGACGCTCACAAACTCATCGATTTTCTCAAACTGGTAAGGTTTATGTGTACTTAGTAGGCTGGCCAGCTCCGCTTTCAAGTTGACTCTTTAATATTTCCTTTTAGTCATATACCACGTAGACTTTTATTTGATGATTGCGAATTGGGCCAGAATTACTAAGTGAGGTCATTTTATAATGACATGTCAAGTAAGCTGAAAGATTAATTTATTGATTAAAACGACAGAAAATGTTTTTTATGTGTATGCTTTGAGTACTTTTCATAATACTTGTAATCTTGAAGAAAGTAGGTATAGTTGACCCTTAAACAACCAGGGGAAAATCCACACATAATTTATAATGAGCCCTTCGTATCCACGGTTCTGCATCCACGGATTCAACCGGCGGTGGGTCCTCAGTACCGTAGTATTTGCTACTGAAGAAAATCCACGTGTAAGTGGCCTGTGAAGTTCAAACCCATGTTGTTCAAGTGTCAACCGTATACTGTTATAGGGCTGAGAGCAGATCAGATCTCTCCTGTGGGTGCTCCAGGGGGAAGGTGAGTATTTGTATTTGTGTGTGTTTCTGGGTGGGGATATTTGTACGTAAAGAAGAAAGAGAAGAAAACGTTCAAATATCTTGAGGATAATGTGCCCAGGAGCCAAAGTGATAAACTACTTTAATGAACTACGTAAGGCATGCTTTTTTTCCGTGATAATTTTCAACCACATCTTTTGTTAAGGGCCTCTAGAAAATTATACTTGCTGACAGAAAAAGCGATCTTGGCTGAACAAATATCCCAATTAGAATGTGCTGTTCTAATGCATCTTGGTTTCCTTTGACAGAAAAGGAATCAGCAAGAGGATGACTGATTAGCATGCTAGAGTTCAAGGCCAAGTCACGCAGGAAACCACCGCTGCTTCTGGAGGCCGTACATAGTCCGCAACCTCCTATTAACCCAGTCAGCGGGGGAGGGGGAGGGGGCAGCGTGGAAGTCAGTGGCTTTTTATATTCCTGTATAAAACTGGGGGAAATGGAGGGACTTTGCTACCTGTAAAAATAACACAATAAATAGATCTTAAACATAGGAAACCATCCTGTTCTGATGATAAAATACTTTCTATGAAATACCTTGTTCTTTAGGCTCCGTCTATTTATATTTATCTCTGTTCCTGTGCTATTTTTTTTTTTTTTAAATACCTGGCAGGTAAGTGGGCAAGTTTATATTTGTTATACAGAAATGGGTTCTTTCTTTATCATTACTTTTCCCGTTGAAAAAATAGAACCTTATATTACTATAGAAAATATTTTTCCTACTTTGAGGATTTTCATGTGATTTTTCTATCAGTTGAGCTTTAGTTTGGGTATAGTTAAAATAATACAGACTTCTCAAACTGTCAACCATGAATTTCAGTATAGTACCTTAATATGTATCCCTAAAACTATCACAGATATAATTCAGCCTTTTAAACAATTACTGGAATTTGGGGGGAGGTAGATTCACTTTTTTAGGCCACCGTTTTAGTAATTCTTCAGTGTCCTGACGGGTGATGATATATCAGTGATACCTGATTTACTCAGCACTTATTAAATGCTAAGACACTCTGCTAAGTGCTCTTTATGTGGTATTTTACATCACGGAGCAATTTAAGGAAACAGACGTTACAGTTTCCTAGGGTATCTATCTAATGTGGTATCACAGAATATTTTACTAGTCGGAGGTATGTTTCTCAACATCAAAGAGCGTGTGCTCCCACAGAAAGTTAACAGAGAGTGGTGGGGCGAAATCTCCCCTTTCTGTGTAGTTAAGGCAGATTATGTGTAGTGATGAAAGATAACATTTCTCGTTAGGTTATTTCGAATTCTAGCTAGCTGTGTGGTTTCTCCGTTATAGTCACTTGATATTGGTGTTTAAAATACAAAGATCAAGTGTATCACATGCCATTTCTGAGGCCAACCGTTTGAGGTATAAGTGCTTCAAAAATATTTTTGTTTTTTAAACTGCTCACGGCCTTCTGTTACCTCGTAATGGAGGGATTTATTGTTGTGAGTTGATTTCATCTTAGCTCCGAAGTTGGCTTCGCCAAGATGACACTTGACTAGTCAAAAAAAGGAAACGTATTTGATACCAATTGAAAAAGTTTAGACTGTATAATAAAAAGACTCAAGCAGAATTTAGCAAACAGTTTATAAAAAGGACAATTCTTGGTGTAGAACTCATTAACTTTTTACTTTAATTTTCCTGAGGGTATGATTGAGTTGAACTCGTACTTCCCTTTTAAAAATGTGATTTTGGTACATTGTTTCTGTAGTATATTTAATTCTAGTTGATTTTCCTGGTGTTAATATTAAATATAGGAGAACATGTAGGAAATATTCTCCTAATTCAGATGTCATTTACGCCTGTCTAAAGATTAGTTTTCGAATTATCCTTTTATTATGTTGGCTTTATCTATTCTTTCTCTGAGGTACCTCAGGTTTGCGCTTGAATTTAGAGAGTGGATACACGTGTGATTCCTTAGTCTGGTTCCGAAATCCTGCCTTCAGAAGAGGAGACATCACAGATCTTGATTCTGACGGGTTGCGATAAACATGTTTACTTTGTCCTGCAGGCAGTGGCATGTAGCACAGGCCTCACAAACAGCAGACTTTGCCAAAAGTTCTGTTTAAAGAAGTGTCATTTTGATTTGCATTTTCTGAGTTCATAGATCTTTCCCATCGACTCAGCTTTTTTTTTTTTTTGGAAATTGAGGATCATGTCAGTTAAAAAGCAAACAAAGCTTGTGTGACTCAGTTCTTCAGCTTAAATTTGTTTCTTTACTTATAAATTGGAAGAATAATAATCATAAACTCATGCCTCTGTTAAATGAGATGTAAAGCTTTTCATGTAGTGCATCGTATGCGAGCCCCTAAGAAATGGCAGTTTTTACCATTCTGCTTTGCAGACCTCTGTGATTTAAAGGCAAATTCTTTCTTAACAGAACCAAAAAAATTTTGAGTGGAAAGGGACTTCAGAGATCATTCAACCCAGTTTCTTTTCCTTTTTCCCTCCTTCCCTTTCCTCTTTTTCCCTTTCTTTTTTTTACAGAAAACTGCTCACAGAAGTTAAGACTTGTCCAAAATTGTAGCAGAATCAGAACCACAAAAGAACCTCTAGTCTAATGCTGCTCTCTAAGGATTTTTAGCCTAATATTCTTTGTAGATAAGTTTCAACCAGGACAAATTATTATTTTAATAATAAAATTTTCAAAAAGAATTGTTTTTTAAATAAAAGTAAGTACAGATTCATTTCACACATCTCTGTGCAGAGGAATTAAATCAAAAGATACTAAATATAGAGAAATTAAATGAAGAAATAACTGAAAGATTTAATTCAATTTCATGTTTGTATTAACTAGGCTGATCTTGAGAGGAGACTTAGCCATCTTTAAACATTATAAAGACAGAATTCCTATTTAACTAAACGTTTTATTCATGTGTTGTCTTGGTCATAGAAAACAGTAAGTGTTCTAAGAAAAGAAATAGTGATAAACTCACCCTCCATATGCACTGCAGGTCTATTATGTATACACATTAAGAAGAGGCTTGAGGAATGGTAGTATAAGACCGAGTAAAAAAAAGTGGTTGAAGCTGCAGCTCAATGCCCCATGTCATGGGCTTAGGCAGTGAGTCTGGCATTAATTACCTGAAGAGAGAATGCATTCAAATGTGTCTTTTTTTTTTTTTTTTTTTTAAACCAGGGAAACCAAAATAAGATGACACTTCTAAATACATATAGACAGAAAAATTAACAGAGGTGGAACATTAAGGTAAAGATGCTGAGGCAGCGACTTGTTCATCCAGCAGACATTTTTCAGGTCCAGGACAGTGTTAGATGCCGTGTGTACATCTTAAGCGTCCTGCCTTCAGAGACCTAACAGGATACAGGACACCATGATAGACTCGTACGTGAAGAAGGAGGGTTTGATGAGTTGCAGCCAACTTGAAGACCTCTGTGGGTGCAGGAAGAGCGGTCAGGGCCTCGTCCAGGTGAGATGTTGGGATTTTATTCTCAGGTGAGGCGGGAGGCCATTGGGAAGTTTATGCAAAGGAGAGACGTAATCTCATTTAGGGCTTTGAGGTGTTAACTCTGGTTTCTGGGTGGGAAGCGGAGCGATCAGTTAGGAGACCGTGACTCGTGGTGGTCAAGGTGGCCCCGGCTGGGGGGGAAGGCGGTGTGAGGACATGAGGTGCAAAGACTGGGGATACAGCCGAGGGGAAGCCCTGATGGGATGTAGGGCGTGAAGGAGAAAGAGGGTGTGAGCTGCCGGGTGGAGGGGAGGCAGTTTTCTAAGCATGAGAAGGAATAAAAGGGAACCAGGTTAGGGAGGGAAATCAAGACTTCCGTCTTGGACATGAAGAATTTGAGATTCCAGTGACTTACCAAGTAAAGATGTCGAGAGACAGTTGGATTTAACAATTAGAACTTGGGGAATTCCCTGGTGGTCCAGTGGTTAGGACGGGGCACTTCCACTGCCATGGGCCCAGGTTCAACCCCTGGTTGGGGAACTAAGATCCCACAGGCCACACAGTGCGGCCAAAAAATCCCCCCAAAACAATTAGAACTTCTGTGGAACAGTAGGAGCAGATCAAAAGGCCTGGCAAATTGGGAAGGAAAGCCAGGGGATGGCATTATGTCCAGCTACGTGGGACACTGCTAAGAAGTTAGATAAGGCGGGCTTCCTGGGTGGCGCAGTGGTTAAGAACCCACCTGTCAATGCAACGGACACAGGTTCGAGCCCTGATCCTGGAAGATCCCACATGCCGCAGAGCAACTAAGGCCGTGCGCCACAACTACTGAGCCCGCACTCTAGAGCCCACGAGCCACAATTACTGAAGCCCGTGTGCCACAACTACTGACGCCAGTGTGCCTAGAGCCTGTGCTCCGCAGCAAGAGAAGCCACTGCGATGAGAAGCCCGTGCACCGCCACAAAGAGTAGCCCCCGCTCACCGCAACTAGAGAAAGCCTGCGCACAGCAACGAAGACCCAACACAGCCCCCCCCCAAAAAAAAAAAAATTAGATAAGGCAACAAAAAAAGTTCTTACATATTACGGGTTGAAATCTTTTAATTTGTTGGAAGACCTAATGTGGGCGTTTAGTGTGAATTTACACCGGTTATTCTTACTGATTTTTATGTATAAAGTACAAATCTCTTCGCACCACAGAAGTTAATATTTAACAATATAATTATTTTGAGATTCTTTAATTGATCATTTAATTTTGTTAAAGTCTCAGTATGAGCTAAGATGACTGAAATTGTGTTTCCTGCATCGCTGATTTTTTTGACTGTTGGACACTCACATTTAATGGGTAGAGTTCTTAGGTGGATTATCTCACCATGTACTTACAGACTTTTAATCAAGGAAAGACTTAAACTGAATTTCCCCTACTAGTTGCAAGTGGTTCTCCCCACCTTGAAAAATGTCTGTAAAGTGTCAGTACTAATTTTGGAACAAGGCAAGCAGCTAGGGAGTCAACTACCCATTCATGGGAATGGATTTCTTTGAGAATCTGGTGAAAGATATAGGCTCACCGGAGGAAAATCTTTACACACGGTTTCAAGGGGTCTTAGACCTCAGATGAAGACCCCTGCACTAAAGCTGTGTAGGATCAGATTAGAAGCCAGAGCTTCTGCACTTGTAAGAATGGAGCCATTTCATAGTGTGTAGTGTGCCTCAGAGAAGTAACACACACAGCTTCCCTTTCAACTCAAGTAGTTTCCAACAGTGTTGTTTCTGTGATTAATTTATAGTACATTCCCCTCAGATTGTCAGCTCTCATAAACAAAGTAAACTGAGTTTTAGAATTCCACCAGAAAAGCAGAACTAGTATGAGTCATGTACATACATATATGTGTATATGTAAAATCACCCTATGACATATGTATGTATACATGTACACTTGTTATACACACCTGTGTGTGTGTGTGTGTGTGTGTGTGTGTAAATAAGGGATTTATTACATGGGAGTGACTTACTCAGTTGAGGTTAGCTGGCTACACAAGTCTGAAGCCTTAGGGCAGGCTGGGACTCCAGGCACGGGACGAAGCTCTTTGTCCACGGGTGGAATTCAGTGTCTTTCTCTCGGGAAAGGCGCAGCCCTGCTTTCAAAGCCCTCCAACTGATGAAGTCAGGCCCACCAGGATACTCTGCCTTAGATTTAACAGATGGGGACTTTCATTGCATCTACAAAATTCCCTTCACAGCAGGACCTAGGTTAGCATTTGAATAACTGGGGATGGAACCTTGCTTTGCCATGTTGACACATCAGAAGATAGCACATATTAGAGAAGAAGGTCCCCTTGTACTTACAGAAGCAAGTTCTGGTGATGGATTAGTTCAGGAGTAACTGACTAATTCCTATTGTTTTAAAAGGAGCAAACTGATTATGCACTGGAATGGATGTTATCCTTGAAAGCAGGTGCTTTAAGGATGACCATACACTTATTTTTGTGATGTTGCCACCACTCCAAAATCTTTTCTTGAATCTTCTTGGAAGTGCCTTCAGATCCATTTATAAGCCACAGAAGAAAATCTATCTTACAATCTATCTATAGATTGTTTTCTAACCTATCTGTCCTATTTTATTCAGTACCTTGTTTTTTGATTGAAACTGATACACACTTCTGTATCATTTTTCTTTCTCATTCATCAGACTTGGTTCAGGATTCTTCCAAAATTCAGATGTCCGCTTCAAGAAGTCTTAATCCATTTTATGTGCCACTAGGACTTTGATCTTCCTGAAGCACGTTTCCGGTCCTTCTAACGCTTAAAGCCTCTCAGCGGTTTCCCATTTCTTAGAAGTTGATGTGCCGACGTCTCAGATAGGCGTTCAAAGCCCAGAGCAGCGTAGCCCCGAGTCTGTCTCTGCGGCCCAGTTCCGTCCCCCGTCAGCACGCACTGTTCTCCAGCCGACCGCGGTCACTTGTGGGAGCTGAGGATGTCTTTCTCTTTCTCACCTGTTCCTCTGACTGTGCTTTGCCCCCTCACGCCTGCTCCCCCCCACCCCATCTTCTGGTTGTTAAAAGCTAGCCTTCAAGGCCCGGCTCCAGTGGCACAGAGTCCTTTCTGTGCTGGGGTGTTCACAGCACTTTGGTGTTATCGTCGCTTTTACGCTTAGAACTTGGTGGTATACGATGTCGGTGCTGTAATCATACTGCTCCTAGTGAACTTAGGGCGACACTGGTGTCCTGGCTTCGCCCTCGCAGCAGTTGGTGTGGTGCCCTCTCGGGGCCAAATGAATGTGATTTCACGTCAGGGACGGGTTGTGACATAGAAGCAATTCAAAACGAGCCCCCCAAACGCTTTCCAGCACGGCAGCATCACCAAAACCTAACGCATCACTCTCAAAATCCACAATTCGACCAACACAGCACTCAGTTACATACGTTAATCTGTCCTTTCTATTCACATCATGGAATCGCTACTCGAAAAGGTTATTAACGGGCTCTTGTCGGGAATTCCCTGGCAGTCCAGTGGTTAGGACGCAGAGCTCTCACTGCCGAGGGCGAGGGATCGATCCCTGGTCGGGGAACTAGGACCCCACAAGCCGCGAGGCGCCAAAAAAGACAAAGAAAGAGCTCTTGTCTTTCTTTAACTGAACCAAACCACCCAAAGCCTGTTGCTAATATCTTGTCCCACAGCCTTCATGATGCAACACGTACACTCCCCTTTCAACTGGGGATAAACCCCAACTAATTACTTCTTCCTGCTGGTTCTGAAACAGTTCTGTGGAACCTCAGACTGTTCTGCCTGTCTGCCTTTCATCTTTTCAGACACACCTCCCTCCCCGTGCCCTTCCCAGCGCAGCAAAAGCAGGGTCTCCGTCCCAGGCGGGCACAGACAGGACCACTGCCTGGGATTTGCTGCCTTATGTGTCCAAACACTCCGAATGATAATCTCTTTGGAGGTAGTTCTGGTTTGGTTTGGTTTCGCTTTTAAGTGGAAAATGTGGCTCTTCCGTTGCTGTTGCATCTCAGCATAGCCTTTTCACACGGACCCCAGAGCCAGGCAGCCTGCATTAGGACTGGCTTTGTCCTGGGTAAGGTATTGCATCCTTCTATCCCTGTGTTTCCGCATCTGTAAAGCAGAGATGGCAGTAGCCCCTATGTCACAGGGCTGCTGCCAAAAGTCAGTGTAGGACAGTTCCTGGCGTCATAGTGAATGCTTGGTAGATATAAACTCTTACTTACAGTGTAAGTGTACTGTGTAAGTGACACAGTGTACTGTGTCATTACCGTGGTGTGTTTCAGTGAGCTGTCCACCTCGATGATAGAACTGTGTTTTCTGCCTTCTGCTTTTCCTGTGTTAGTGGGGAGGGGTGTTTTTTGTTTGTTTGTTTTTGGTTTTTTGCGGTACGCGGGCCTCTCACTGTTGTGGCCTCTCGCGTTGCGGAGCACAGGCTCCGGACGCGCAGGCCCAGCGGCCATGGCTCACGGGCCCAGCCGCTCCGCGGCATGTGGGATCTTCCCGGACCGGGGCACGAACCCGCGTCCCCTGCATCGGCAGGCGGACTCTCAACCACTGCGCCACCAGGGAAGCCCAGTGGGGAGGGTTTTAATGGGGAGATCCCTCTGTGTTTATTTTCCCCATCCTACCTGCATACCCGGCCTTTGCTCTGCCACAGCATTGCCTGTGGTGGAACCAACATTCCCCCCAAAGGCTCACTCTTCCTGCCCGAGATACAATGCGTGCCTTTCCAGAGCCACTCCACTTGACCTGGGACCAGGAGGGAGCAGCCTGCAGGTAAATGCTTAGTTGAAAATAAATCCAGTATATCAGGAATTAGATTGGGGGCTGAAAAACAATTCATCCTTTCAGGAGACACAAGAAATGACCAACCTGGTGATACAAAAATTGTAGGATAGGGAATGCCAGCTGCTTGATGTAAGTTACCTGACTCTTAATTCTATAGCTATATGAGTTAAGCAATAATTTCCCCCATTTTGTAGAAGATGAATTTGCAGCTCAGTTAGTTTGCTCTAGATAACAAACAGTAAATTACAGGGGTGGGGTTCAAACCCAAATACATCCAAGCTCAAAGCTTATGCTTTTCACCCTATATATCAAAAACCTCAGAAGACTTCAAAAACCACAGAAGAATAACCTGAAATCTATGAGGGTTTATGTGGACTGTATTCAATTAATCTGTGGCCCTTTCAGTTTTCCTTACAAGTAAAATATATATAGCCTTCTCGAAAAATTCTGGTGGAGGCCATGCATCCAAGTGGTTTCTATTTTTGTGAACTGGAGACCAAGTACAGGAACAAATTTGGAAGCATAGAAAATAAGACTTGGAACCTCCTCGCTACTTCAAGAACAGGTTCCTTTCACTGTCCCATTTCAAGAGTTAATGATTCTCTCACCATTCTAGTCCCCACCCGCTTAAGCCAGGTCACGTTGGTTTGCTTTAGTTCCGCAGTGGAATTCTGAGAGCCCAGCCATTCTTCCCTGTGGCCCGGGAGAGCCTGCCAGAGAGCATGTGCCCCTGCTCTGGGCTCCCCGGTTCGCCCTCTGCTTTGTGCTGCAGGTTCTGCAGTTCCGTGATGACTCTCACGGTTCCGTGTGTGCGTTTTATCCTGTGCCCTCCCTCATTCAGCTTTTGGTTAACGGGGTCTCTTCTACTAAAGCAAGAGCGGAGCCGCGTGGCTGGGCGTTGTGCCCTGGTGTTCTTGCTCGACAAGGGCTCTGAACAGATCACTCGGCTTTCATTACATTTTGAGGAAGATAACTAGAAATCTGAAAAAAAAAAAAAAAAAATCCCTGAAAGCTTATGTGTTGACGGGAGGGTACACTTTTCTTGTCCTTCTCCACCCTGGAATAGAATAACCACATGCATCTCTGAGGCTGCTGGGAAGGAGTCCCAGGAGCAGCACGATATTTTAGAAATTTCACCTGTTTTTGAGTCTTTGGTTGCTCTATTTTTTTCCCCTGATTTCCTCGTCTCCTGATTCTTTGATTCCTTTAGTTTAGGTTTCTGCAAGCCCTGGATGGGTAGGAGGCAATAGGCCCTGACCTTGAGGAGATTTACAATCCAGTGGTGAAATAGACACACACGCGCACACGCAAGTAGAATGTCTAAGATATGTGGATACACATATGTGTTGCCAGGCAACAATAAATAAAGATGTGGCTTGATTTATAGTTGGTTTTATAACATGTAAAATGTTTTAAAATTTTATAGAAATTTTATAAATTAAAAGTTGTTTTAATGTAATTTATTGAGTTTATGAGAACAAGACTCTACAGTAAAAAGAAAAATCTTCCCATTTTGTCCCATTATGCGAATACCTACCCACCAGATGACCAGTCCTTAACATGGTTTGTTGCATATCTGTTTTCTTTAATGCCACACAGCTCCATCTATACCAGGGTGACATTTGAGAGGTGAGAGAAGGGGGCTTGTTGAAGGGATTGTACTTGCTGTGTCAGATTTCCCTGACTCAGACGTGAGTGATTATTGGTTGAGATGGGAGAATCAGGGCACAAGAGGATCCTTTGTGCATGACAAAACTCTGAGATAGAGTGACCTTTAAGGGAGACCTGTGTGCAAAGCCATGGAAAGGCTTTGGCTTCTGCCTTCTCGCCCTGCACTTACTTGCAGTTCACAGGGTGCCTCACTGTGAAGAAGTTCAGCCAGCCATTTCTCTGAGCAGGTGAAGGCTTGTCTTCCTTTTGACGGCAGGATTTCTTGAAAAGGAGTAAGCCGGGCGCTGATCTCATTGAGTTCTTTCCGGTCACATCATTGCAAAACATCGGACTAATAGGCAAGGTTCATTCTTTACCTCCCTCCCCAATCCTTGGCCGCAAATAAGAATGGGCAGTGGGGGTGGGGAGAACAGAGGAAAAAGAGTACAGATGTTATGTGTGTATGTGTATGTACGCACACACGAACACACGTTACATGTGTTCGTTTACAATTGATTTGCTTTGATAAGTGAGGCAACACTGGAATTTGGTATCAGGAAGTGGGCCAGTAACACAAAGGAAGAATTATCAAACATATAAGAGCACAGCTTGAGGGATGGCTGGGGATGACCCAGCCTCTGCTGGAAACTCCTCTGTGGAGTCATAAAGTGTGATAAATGGAAATGGAGCCCGGCCAGAACCCTGGAGTGTTTTTCTTCAAACTGTCATCCCAGACTCAAAATATTCATTAGATGAATGGTAGGTCTTGTCTTTTTTTCTTTCTTACTCTTTTCAGTTCCCACCTTTCCCCTCTTTTCCTCGTGAGAAATCATCTCACTCAGCCACAGTTTATAGGCAGGACCCTTTGTTTAGGTCTGAGGAACAGGACAGAACCGGGTCCAGCATCACACACTTATTCTTGTGGGAAGAACTGACAGCTAATTCATGTCTGTGAATTGCTTGGAGATGAATAGTGTTGCATAAATACCAAGTAACATTATCTCTGTGAGGGCTGTTTGTTTTGAGTGTAGTAAAACGCGTTGATCTCTGGGTCCAGTGGAAGCCCAAACGTCCACAGCCAGAATCTATATCTGTTTCTCTCACATATGAAAGAAGCAGAGCCACCTGTATGCATATTGGTTATACTGAGAGCACTTCAGTTTTTAGTTATTTTTTTAAAAGTGGTCACTCAAAGAAAGAGGACATTGGGTAGAGACACAGGAAAGAAGGGAAGGAGAAGCATATTCTCAAATACTCTTGAAGGGCATCTGACATGGATTGGGAGGGGATTTTTTTTTTTTTTTAACATCTTTATTGGAGTATAATTGTTTTACAATAGTGTGTTAGTTTTTCCTTTACAACAAACTGAATCAGTTATACATATACATATGTTCCCATATCTCTTCCCTCTTGCATCACCCTCTCTCCCACCCTGGGAGGGGATTTAGAGTTGGAGAAATAAATGGAGTAGAAAGAGAGTTTTAAACAGACACCTTAAGATCCAGTCCAAGGCAGAAGGGTCAGAGTCACCTCTCTCAGTGAGTTAGTAGGTACGAGAATTAGAAGGTGCAAGGATGTCAGCTGGCTGTTTGCCCTCAGCATTTGTTGTCCTGAAGTTGTCTTCTTTGAAATGAAATGAGAATCCCTGGCATGAGCCTTAGAAAAGGAGGGAGAAAGTCCACAGGACAGGAGGCGCTCACTTGTGGATTTTGAACACGAAGCAAAGCTGTGCAAAATTTGAATAATGGGAAGGAATGCGGTCAATCAGTTAAGAAGGTTTCGTAGCAAACAACAGAAACTCACTCTGGTTAACTACAGGAAAGGGGATGTAATGGTAGGCTAACGCACAGCAAAGCTGAGGAGACAGGCCACGGAGAGGACAGAGACCCCAGCAATTTCAGAGACCCAGTGGATAGTGTCACCAGGACTCAGCCACCAAGGAAGTTCTGGCTCCTGAGCTGTTTACTCCGCTGGAGACTCAGAATCCCAGAATAGAGAGTCTGATTGGCCTAGCTTAGGTCAAAGGGCAGTTGCTGCTAGTTTGAACAATGTGAACTACAGCTCTGTAGACATTCAGAGGGGGAGGGGGACGGACGGTGCAGTGGTCCAGGAAGGCCTCCAGGAAGTGGAGGTTGAATGTAATGCACTGGCCCAATATTTATGTAGTGAGTGGTTTGACACCCTAGCTGGAGTGGGCAGGGCCCCGAGATTGACAGTCCCAACCAGACTGCGAGCCCTGGGAGGGGGAAGTTCTCCAAAGGGAAATTGAGGAACCAGCAAAGGGAGTGAATGCTGGATGATGAAACCAGCAGGTGTCTCTTACAACGGGTGAGCCACGGGGAATAGAAAGAGGTTGCAGGGTGGGGTTGTTCTGCAGAGATGCTTAAAATCCTTATCAGATATCCAGGACGTCTCCCAGAAGGCTCTGCCATGCGCAAAGCCTCAATTCCTACTCATCTCTTCCTTGTTAATTTCTCTTCTCTGTCACCTTCAGGTGTCACGTTCAGTTTCATGTCTACTTAGGTGTTCCAATTCCACCTCTTAACTCTAGCTAACCAAAGTGTGTGGAGCAGCTGTTACACACAAGACATCGTGCTAAGCGTGAATAAATGAGATGCTATCCCTGACTTTAGAAGATCAAAATTTCATAGAGAAGCCCATGATCTAGACAGATTCATGCTCTTTACTCCACACCAACAATTTCTTGTATTCACTTATTTTATTTTTATTTTTTTTAGAAGATGTTGGGGGTAGGAGTTTATTAATTAATTTATTTATTTTGGCTGTGTTGGGTCTCCGTTTCTGTGCGAGGGCTTTCTCTAGTTGTGGCAAGTGGGGGCCACTCTTCATCGCGGTGCGCGGGCCTCTCACTATCGCGGCCTCTCTTGTTGCGGAGCACAGGCTCCAGACGCGTAGGCTCAGTAGCTGTGGCCCCCGGGCCTAGTTGCTCCGCGGCATGCGGGATCCTCCCAGACCAGGGCTCGAACCCGTGTCCCCTGCATTAGCAGGCAGATTCTCAACCACTGCACCACCAGGGAAGCCCTCATTTATCTTTTGTTAATAGTGTATTCCTAGACCATCAGCTTTGAAACCTTGGAATCATTTATAGCTCAACCTTTTCCTTAATCTCCCTTGCGTATATCTCTTTTCAACTTATCCATTTAGCAAGTCCTCCCAATCCTTCCTTCCCAATCCTTACGCCCATTTCTGCATTTCTGTTTCAGTGCCACCACTTGGCAGAGTCCTCATTATCTCACACCTATTTTTCTGTAATAACCAACTAGCTGAGCTTGCTGACTTGCTTTCTACATCTCTCCTGTCTTTCCTGTCTGTATACAGGTTCCATAAGCCTTATAGTAATTTCACTCTGACCTCTGTGACCTTATTTTCCTTTACTTCTAAAACATATCCACAGCTCCAGGCCGGTCAGTCCTTCAAATATACCAGGTTATTCTTGCCTTCATGCCCTTCGTTTCTCTTCCTCCTCCTCACCTGGAAAGTCCTCCTTTATCTCATTCATCCATTGAAACCAGCCATTCTCAGCCCTGGTTATGCACTCTCATCACCTGGAGAGGTTTGTGAAGTAAAGGTGTGGGCAAATTAAAATTCCAAGCTTAGATAATATAACCTAAATTATACTCAACAAGCTTTGAGCTGTCAGATACCACTTTTTTTTTTTTTTTTGGTTAAAGGAATGTAGCACAATCTTTATTTATTTTTAATAAATTTATTTACTTATTCATTTATTTATGCTGCATTGGGTCTTCGTTGCTGCACGCGGGCTTTCTCTAGTTGCGGTGAGCGGGGGCTACTGTACGTTGCGGTGCGCGGGCTTCTCATTGCGGTGGCTTCTCTTGTTGTGGAGCACGGGCTCTAGGCGCACGGGCTTCAGTAGTTGTGGCTCATGGGCTCTAGAGTGCAGGCTCAGTAGCTGTGGCACATGTCGCTCCGCGGCATGTGGGATCTTCCCGGACCAGGGCTCGAACCCGTGTCCCCTGCATTGGCAGGCGGATTCTTAACCACTGCGCCACCAGGGAAGTCCCACCACTTGTTAACAGAATCAGAGACCACCGTAGGTGACATTATGATGCACTCACTAATAAATGCTGGGACGTCGTCCCAAAGGGTATTAGAAACACACAAATGCACACCCGCACAACTACACTCGCGGGGGTGCTGTGTGCACAGTTCAGGGGAGCCCCTCACAAGAGGATGTGGGCCTTTCCTGAAGGGAGACGCTCGAAGCAGCAGGACCTCCATCTCTGTTGCTGGCCTTGAAGTTGGAGCCGCCATGAACTCTGGAGACGCGGCGCCACTCGGAAGCTGAGCCTTCTCCAGCCCAAACCTCCAGGTGAGAAGCAGCGCAGCCAACACCTGGATCTCAGCCTCCCCGGGGCCCCGCGCAGAGAAGCCAGACGGTACCTGTGACCTTCAGAAACAGACAAAACAACTGTGTGTTGGTTTGAGCCATAAATTTGTTGGCGATGTTTTACACAGCAATAGAAAGCGAAGACAGCAGTTATTTTCTAAATCCGGGAACATTAGAAATAGGGCCCATCATTTCAAGCCCAGAGGAAATTCGTTTTTGAACCTAAAAGTTAAAAGTGAGCACAACTTCACACACCCAAGAATAAATTTATGGAAACTGTTGCCCAAAGAATTGACAGTTAAAAAACAAGTAAGTTGAGCTTCCCTGGTGGCGCAGTGGTTGAGAGTCCGCCTGCCGATGCAGGGGACGCGGGTTCGTGCCCCGGTCCGGGAAAATCCCACATGCCGCGGAGCGGCTGGGCCCGTGAGCCATGGCCGCTGAGCCTGCGCGTCCGGAGCCTGTGCTCCGCAACGGGAGAGGCCACGACAGTGAGAGGCCCGTGTACAGCAAACAAACAAAAAACCAATCCATCAATGACCATATCTAGAAAAATCCCCTTATCTTTGAAATTGTTTGGAAATGAGATAGTACAACTTAATCTAGAGCCTGAACCTCAGGATGACGTTTTTTTCTCAAAACAGTAACTGTCAGGCTTTTCTAGTGTCACCGTGGTTAAGAATCCACCTGCCAATGCAGGGGACATGGGTTCGAGCCCTCGTCTGGGAAGATCCCACATGCCGCGGAGCAACTAAGCCCGTGCGCCACAACTACTGAGCCCGCGTGCCACAATTACTGAAGCCCATGTGCCTAGAGCCCGTGCTCTGCAACAAGAGAAGCCGCTGCAATGAGAAGGCCGTGCACCGCAACAAAGAATAGCCCCCGCTCGCTGCAACTAGAGAAAGACCGTGTGCAGCAACGAAGACCCAATGCAGCCAAAAATAAATAAATTAATTAAAAAGTAACTGTCGTTAAAAAATAATTTTCTGTGAAACAGTCAAATTTCTTCCTCAAAAAATTTCCTGGATTTTATGTTTTACTTTTTATATATTTATTTTTTATTGGAGTAGAGTTGATTTACAACGTTATGTTAGTTTCAAGTGTACAGCAAAGTGCTTCAGTTCTTTGTATATATGTATGTACATATATTCTTTTTCAGATTCTTTTCCATTATAGGTTATTACAAGATATTGAATCTAGTTCCCTGTGCTATACAGTAGGTCCTTGTTGTTTATCTGTTTTACATATAGTAGTGTATATCTGTTTCCTGGATTTTACAATCGCTGACTCTGGGACGGGGAGATCTCAATCAATATTTATTCACTCTTAGATCCAATGGAAAATGTATCCTGAGCTCTTTTTTATTATTAGAAAGTAGAAGCTCAAGGTGTTCTTAAACTTGTGAAAAATAGTCTAAATACTGCACTTCACAAAATTAATGAAGTGAGAAAATTGGGCTTCCTGTTTCTTTCAAGTTGCTGAAGGGATTCGCCACAAGATGGCCCCATGCAAGTGCTGCTTAATAAAATGCTTTCCCCTTTCATCGTTCACGAGGCCCCCTATAGTATACTTAAGAGCTGTGGCATATGGCGCATCTGAGAATGCTGCTTACACAGAGGCAAATGCTTGTCTTGCTATGTGAGTTTTTAGTGACTAAGGTCTTCCCCTTGTTCTTCACATGAGCTCTACCTTTCCACAAGCTTTTCTGGTAACATGCTATTGCCACGACACCAAGCCCACAGTTACATATTTTGAGGGGAAGGTGACTTAGTTAGATGGGTCTCTGAAGGCATTTAAGTTTTCCCTTCAGCTCCTGATGGAAAATGCAGGAAGGTTATGTTCTGGCTCCTTTATCTATCGTGTTTTGTTGTCGTGGATTTCCGTAAGCACCGAACACTTGGTGCCCTTAATTTATCTGTAGAAGATCAGCAGCAGATCTAGAAAAGTCTGCAGTGCTCGTGATTCCCGTCTCCGCGAATGCAAGGATGAGTCTGAACTCCAAGGCCGAGTGACAGCCATTCCCTTCACACGTGAAAGCAAACGTCTCCATTGGATGTTCAAATCCTGGGTAACTGGGTGATTTGGAAATTAAAGGGGTCCAACCTTCACATGGTTTTTAACACTTGGAAAGATAGTCACGGGAAAGGAGGTAGCCTTTTGTACGTGTGAGGAGAGAATGAAGTGCAGGGCATGTGTCCTTGAAGTTAAATAGAACTTTAACTACTACTCCTCTGTTGCCATGTAGCTAGGTAAATATTTGCAAAGTGCCTACTGCCTCTCTGGATTTGGGGCATGTGTCTACCGGGTATGAAACAATCTCTGTGGGGAAGCGAGCCTTCCCAGTCTTTATTCCCCTCTTGGGGCACAGTTCACCGAATATGACACAACCTCCGGAGGAAAGGGAGGCTTCTCTCTCAGCCGGCACTGGAGCATTCTGGTGGCCAAGACCTGTGGGTCCTTTGCAGGAGCCCTGGAGACAGGAGGTAGGCCCAGAGATTCATCTTCCGAAACACATTCCTAGAGTTGTAGTATTTCCTCAGGGCTTGTGTTCGGAGGGCGTTGAGGGGTAGACCACTTAGCTCATGTGGTTCTTAAGGACATCCATCACTAAGAAACACTGACATACGGAAAAGTAATGAGATGGAAAGTCATATTTCTCAGAACTGTTCTGAGGTAGGATATTCTAAGGAGTAGGAAGAAACACTTTGATAAGTGGTTTAAGGCGAAGTTATGATCCCCAGCCACTCCAGAGGTCATGCTAGAGTAACAACGCAATCTTCCAAGTGAAAAACTTGTTTGCTAAGTGGGATACACAGCATGGGGCCTGTTTTTAGGCACAAAAGAGAAGAGACTGAGTTATCAGATACTTTCTCCTTCTATCTCTCCCCTATCCCCCAACCAACAGGCTCTCATAACCGTCAAACAAATCCCTAAAGACTGTGGATTTAGGGCTTCCCTGGTGGCGCAGTGGTTGAGAGCCCGCCTGCCGATGCAGGAGACACGGGTTAGTGCCCCGGTCCGGGAGGATCCCACGTGCCGCGGAGCAACTAAGCCCGTGAGCCATGGCTGCTGAGCCTGCGCGTCCGGAGCCTGTGCTCCGCAACGGGAGAGGCCACAGCAGTGAGAGGCCCGCATACCGCAAAAAAAAAAAAAAAAAAAAAAAAAAAAAGACTGTGGATTTAAAGGAGTGCCCAGGTATAAGTCTGTTAACGCACCAGATGTCTTCTCCCTGCCCGGGTGAGAGAGGCTCACTGCAAGCACGCCTCAAAGAGAAGCATCAGAAGAGGTTCGTGTTACAGGATTACCATCCGAGTGCCCGCTGGGTCGGGACCTCAGCTCTTCACACCGGCCTTGTCTCTCGGACGAGCATCTTGGGACAATAATGAGAGCTGTATATCCCGAATTTTCTGGTTTTAAATATTCTCTCCATTCTGCTCAGGTAAGTATATTTTCACTTGACCCTCAAGTCTTATGTCCTGATTTTGGCCTCAGAAATTTAGCCACCGCAGACAGACTCAAGAACTTCGAGCTCAGCCGTCCTCCCTTTCCTGCAGTAGGGAATCCCCTACAAGATGATCAGAGGCGGATCACTTGGAAATCTGCCAGGCCGGGCGGGGACGCTGCTTGTGTCAACTCCAGGGGAGCACCGTTGTGGGTGCTTAAGTGAGTTCGTCACTGAGGAGGAAGATGAGACGGATCAAAGGCCATGCTCAATGGAGATACCTCTTTTTTTTTTTTTTTTTTTTAATTTATTTATTTATTTTTGGCTGCGTTGGGTCTTCGTTTCTGTGCGAGGGCTTTCTCCAGTTGCGGCGAGCGGGGGCCACCCTTCAGCGCGATGCGCGGGCCTCTCACTATCGCGGCCTCTCTTGTCGCGGAGCACAGGTTCTGGACGCGCAGGCTCAGTAGTTGTGGCTCACGGGCCCAGCTGCTCCGCGGCACGTGGGATCTTCCCAGACCAGGGCTCGAACCCGTGTCCCCTGCATCGGCAGGCGGATTCTCAACCACTGCGCCACCAGGGAAGCCCCAGAGATACCTTTTTTTAGAGAGCTTTGAGTTATTCGAGAAGGGTCCTCTCAAAGTGTGAGTGGACCTATGGAGACAGAAAGTCAGTCTTTTGGTTCTAGAATTTCGCTGCCTGAGAGAAGGCTCTCTGAATTGTCCAGCCTAAGGGCACATATTCTTGGCCGTATTTAGCAGCCCCTGTTTCTTCTATCCCATTTCTTTCCCTTTCTGAAATTCCTCTCTTCTTTTGCCAGAGTAGTTTCTGAGTGATCGCTTCATGGTGGAGACATGCGCAGTAAGCCTTCTGAGCTCCTGCACGCATGCCCTCAGCTCTGATTGATAATTTGAGCGAGCAGAGAACTCTAAGTTCAGAGCAATTTCCCATAAATGTTTTGAACACATTGCTTTATGATCTTCTAGCATAATTATTTTAAGTTTTAAAAATTTAAATAAAATTTTTCTCTCAGGCCATTTCCTTCAGCCATCAAGCCTTTCCACCCCTATTAACTTCTGCTTCTTAGGCAAAGCATTTCCTCATAACCAGGGTGGGGTCAGAACTCTTGGTCAGAACTCCCTCTGAGAATGCTTCTGTCTCAAGAGGATCAAACGCTTATAGTCAGGGTGAAAAGCTATTAATCTTTAGTGCCAGGGGCTGGAAGCAGGCCTTTTATGGAATATGTGACTCATCTGAGAGCCTGAAAGATGAAGTTGTTCCTGTTGGGCCCTAACTGCATGGGGTGAACATCAGCTAGATGTCTAAAATCTAGCACCAAGACACCATGTTACCTCACCTGGAAACTACCTATTTCTGATTGGTGTCAGGATACAGAACACCTGTTGGGTGAATTGTCAACTTCCAGGTCTAACAAGCCATCTGCTATTTTGCTGAGTCACAGGGTAAGAGATGGCTGGGACGCTTAGATGCCGGTACAGGGACAGGAGTAATTCACATTCTTAGCAAGAGGTGATAGCTGGTGATAGTTCCCTCTGCATAATTGATGAATTATGAAATAACCCCAGGGAGAACCTGCCAAAAAGTGAGCTGAACTTGCAAAAAAAAGTGGGCAGCCTTGCAAACCCCTGAGCTCTTCCTAAGAGTTATTCTGAGTGGAGATAGTATAAATCAGATCCAAGAACCTACTGGACAGTTGGAATGCATGACCTTTAAGTTCTTTTCAACCACGAAAATTTGTCTGCATTGCTTAGTGCAATGTCTGGCACACAGTAGATGCTCAATAAATGCTAAATAAAATGTTTGTGGACCGCATTATGCCTCAGCTGCCGAGGCGAATAGCATTCCTGTTTTCATTTGCTATAATTCGAGTCTACACTAAACAGGATGTAGTTTGCAACTACCATGAGCTACCTACATTGAAGCATTAATAGAAGAGCCTCTTCCACAAACAGTGGCCGAGTTTGAACTGGGGCCTCAATTTTGGCCCCAAGCACTCTCCTGCTTGAAGTATTTTTGGCCCTACCACAAACTTGGTATCGTGTAGACAGAAGCAATGCACAGGGCACCAAGCAGTTAAACAGCAAAGCTCTACTTAATTGTTTGGATTAGGGCTTTTGAATAGTAGGGAAGAGGCTTCCAGGCAGCGCTTGGCCTGGAAAATATAGCTTTTCTTGTCCATGAGGGTTGAAGAAGATCTGCCACTTTTTTGTGTACCGGCTTGTGCAGTGCAGTGAGGAAAGTAACCTGTAAGAGTGGGGACCGTAGAGACACAGGTGTTGGTGCCCATCTATTCAGTGAGAAAGCTAGAAAGGATGGAGCCTTTCAGATAGGATTCAGAGAGGCCGCCCATATGAGCATCACAAAGTCAACACCAAGAGGAGACTGGCATGCATGACCAGATGACAGGCAGGGCAACAGGCGAGGAAAGGACCTGGCCGCCCAGGCAGACTGCCTTCGCCTGTCCTGGTTTCCGATTCAAAAATCAGTCTGAAAGAGGCTATTTCCTTCTTTGTGGGTTTATTTTTATGTACGAAAAGAGTATTACAGGTTTATAGGAAGATGCAAAAGAAAATAATTTATCCATAATCTTATCAGTGACTTTTTCAAGCCTGTTTAATACTTTCTAGGCTCCCCGCAGGCACATATAGTTTATTAGAGATGGATGGTTTATGACAGTTGCAGTGCCAATATAATGTGTGTAATTGGATTATTTTTCCAACTGAGTGTATCATATGCATTTTGCTAAATATTTTCTCCCAACTTTTATTTCACACTTTCGGCTTCTTGCAGCTAAATGGTATTTTGTCACGTGGAAGGAAAAATAATATCTAACATGTATTATGTTTATTATATGCTAAGCTGAATGCCCTGAGCTTTTAATGTTTATCTCATTTATTCCCCACAACTCTAGGATGATGGGTGATATTATTTACCTCTTTTTTTTCAGATGAGGAGTGTTAGAGAGAGTTTGGTAGCACAGCCCGTCAGTGGCAGAGCTTGGGTTTGGTCCAGATCTGATGCCAGGGCACTCCTCTTGCTAGTTGGACATTTAAATTGCTTCCTTTTCTTTTCTTTTGTTATTATAACTCACCCTACAACTGAACAGCTTTATCCCCAGACCATCTTCAGTGTAATGTTGTTGACACTGAACAACAGAGTCAAAGAGTGTGGACATTTTGATGACAGCTGACGCCTTGTGCCAAAATGACTTTGAAAAAATTATGCCACTTTATAATACATAAATTATAGATATATATTTTTTATCCATCTATCTATAAACTTATATCCTTGCCAGCATTAGTTATGTTAATTAAAAATTTTGTTTCACTAATTTAGTAGCAAAATGAAAATTTAGTTTAGTTTTTTTTCTTTTCCACTATTGTTTATTACAGGATATTGAATATAGTTCCCTGTGCTCTACATTAGGACCTTGTTTATCCATTCTGTATACAATAGTTTGCATCTGCTAATCCCAAACTCCCAATCCTTTCCTCCCCATCTCCCCCTCCCCCAAATTTAAGTATTTTAACTTGTTTTATTATTTGAACAATTAAACATTACTTCATGTATTTGTCCAACTGCTATAGTTCTCTGAGTCATAGGTTTATATACTTTTTCCATTTATTCATTGGAGACATTTTTTAAAAAATCAATTAGGGCTTCCCTGGTGGCGCAGTGGTTGGGAGTCCGCCTGCCGATGCAGGGGACGCGGGTTCGTGCCCCGGTCCGGGAGGATCCCACATGCCGCGGAGCGGCTGGACCCGTGGGCCATGGCCGCTGAGCCTGCGCGTCCGGAGCCTGTGCTCCGCAACGGGAGAGACCACAGCAGTGAGAGGCCCGCGTACCGCAAAAAAAAAAAAAAAAAAAAAAAAAAATCAATTAATAAGGACTTTTCTCATACTAGTAAGAAAGATATTAACCCTTTGTCAGATTTGGTGCAAATATTTTTCCTGGTCTGTTTGCACTTTGTTTTATTCATTTTGACATATTTTCAAAAGTTTATCTAGTCAGATATAGCCATTTCTAACTCTTTAATGTAATATAGTGCTTCTAGACAAAGTTCTCTCTTCCAAACTCTTCTCCAGATATTTCAAAAATATTGCAATTGATTTTCCTGTAATCTTCCTGTGCGATTAAACAGCACTATTTGGAATTTATATTGATTTTTGGTGTGATTAGATGCCTAACAGGCTGTTTCACAACAAACAAACAAACGAAAATCCCTATCCCCTCCCCCCGACCCCTGCTACTGCCATCTCACCATCTCTTCACTTCCCACTCAGACCTCCACCCCCTCCAGTTTGGAATCCATCCCAGATATACCAACTACACCTCTCTCTCTCTCCTCATCTTGCCAATGACCTACACTTTCATTTCTGTTGGGTAAATTCCTAGGAGTAGAACTGGTGGATTATATGGTAGGTGTATGTTTAACCTTATTAAAAACTGGATTTGAATAACTGCTAAGCTGTTATCCAAAGTGGTTGTACCATTTTAAACTCTCTCACTAACACTGCAAGAAAATTCCAATTGCCTCACCTTCTTGCTAACATTTAATATGGTCCGTCTTTTTCATTTTAATTGTTAATGGATATAAACTAGCATGTATGCTGGTTTTAATTTGCATTTTCCTACTGACTAATGACTCTGAGCACTTTTCTACATGCTTAGTGTCAATTTGTAGAGTGTATTTTGTGACACGTCTCTTAAAATCTTTTGTCCATTTAAAAACTTGGTTATTGGGAATTCCCTGGCGGTCCAGTGGTTAGGGCTCCATGCTTCCACTGCAGGGGGCACGGGTTCGATCCCTGGTCGGGGAACTAAGATCCCACATGCCACGTGGTGTGGCCAAAAAAAAATTATAATAAAATAAATAAAAATTGGGTTGTTTGTCTTTTGGGTTTATAGAAGCACGTTATATATTCTGGACATGAGACTCCTGTCAGATGTGTGTATTGTGTATTTCTCTCAGCCTATGGCTTGCCTTTTCAATATTTCCAAGTTATCAATCTTTTCTTTCATGGTTAATACTTTTTGTGTCCTAAGAAAATTGTTGCCTACTTTCAAGGTCATGAACATATGTATTCCCCTATGTTTTCTTCTAGGAGCCTTATAGTTTTAGCTTTTATTTTTAGTTCTAAGGTCCAGCTCAAATAAAATTTTTGCATGTGGTATGAGCAGGATCAAGGTATATTCTTTTCCATATGGATATTCAGTAGTTCCAGCAAGATGTGTTGAAATGAATTTCCCCACTGAATTACTTGGGCACCTTTGTCGAAAATCAATTGATGGCATTTTACACACACACACACACACACACACACACACACACACACACACACACACAATTTCTGGACTCCCTGTTTTGTTCCACTGATGTATTTGTCTATCTTTGCCCTAATACCACACTGTCTTGTAGCTTTATAGTAGTACGTCTTGATGTCAGGTAGTGTAACCCTTCTAAACCAGTACTTCTTTTTTTCAAGATCATTTTGGCTGTTCTATGTCTTCATATTTTAGAATCAGCTTGCTAATTTCTACCAGAAAAGCCTGGAGGTATTTGGATTGGGATCATGTTGAATCTCTGGATTACTTTGGGAAGGATTAACATCTAAATAAACTGAGTCTTCTGAACATGGATATGACATATCTCTCCATTTAATTGGCTAATTAATAAGGCATTAAGTAATGCCTTATTGCACAGGCTAGAACTCAAGTACAATGTTGAAGTAGTGAAATCAGACATTCTTGCCTTGTTCCCAATCTTAGAGAGAAGACAGACCATATTTCAACCTTAAGTATGATGTTTTTGTCATGAATGGATGTTGAAATTTGTCAAATGCTTCTTCTGTATCCACATAGACAGCCGTTTGAGTTCTCATATTTTATTCTGTTAATGTGGTGAAATACTTTAATTGATTTTCAAATATTAAATCAACTTTGCATTCTTGGAATAAACCCCTTAGGTTATGATATATTATCATATATATATTTGCTCTAAGCAAATATATATATATATGTGTATATATATTTACTTTGCTTATATCTTGTCACTATTTGCATCTTTGTTCTTGAAGGATATTGGTCTGTACTTTTAATTTACAATGCCATAGGCTAGTTAACAGGGTTTATGTCAGACTATTTGTTGCAGTCCCACAGGCCATCTTTCTCCCCCAATCTTTTTTCTTTGTTGTTTAGTTTAGAATATTTCTGCTTATCTGCCTAGGTTCACTGATTCTTCCACAGTGAACACTCTCCTATTAATCCCATGTGATAAAATTTTATTTCAGATATATTCTTCTGTTCCGGGGTTTCCAGTTGGTTCTGTTTTTAGAGTGTCTATGTAACTTTTTAAAAATTAATTTATTTTATTATTTTTGGCTGCATTGGGTCTTTGTTGCTGCACGCGGGCTTTCTCTAGTTTCGATGAGCGGGGGCTACTCTTCGTTGCGGTGCGTGGGCTTCTCATTGCGGTGGCTTCTCTTGTTGCAGAGCACGGGCTCTAGGTGCATGGACTTCAGTAGCTGTGGCACACAGGCTTAGTTGTTCCGTGGCACATGGGATCTTCCTGGACCAGGGCTCGAACCCGTGTCTCCTGCATTGGCAGTCGGATTCTTAACCACTGTGCCACCAGGGAGGCCCCTATATTGCTCTTAAAATTCACCATTTCTTTCCTCTTTGTAGCTGTCTTTTCCTTCACAACCTTTACCATAGTTGTTTGTAAATTCCAATAAATAGGTCATCTGCAGGTCTACTTTTATTAGCTGTCTTTCTTCCTTTGCCAATGGGTACACTTTTTCCTATACCTGTTCCTGTCTGGTAACTTTTCTCTGAGATTATTGGCAGAAAGCTGAGTTCCATGCAAGTTACTGGTAGCAGAAGTTCTTTCCTCTCATTTTTTTTTAACATTAAACAAGTTGAAGTGATTTTCAAAAGTCATAAAATCTGGGGAATTCCTTGGTGGTCCAGTGGTTAGGACTCCACACTTCCACTGCCGAACTAAGAACCCATGTGGTGCAGCCAAAAAAAAAACTCCCCCAAAACAAAAACAAAAGCCATAAAACCTAGGTTTTAATCCCATTCCTGCTACTCATTAGCTCCAGGGTCTTGGACAAGTTACTTAACTTTTCTGAACCTCAAAAATTTCCTCATATTTAACATGAGGGATTAGAATAGGTGTCTTCCAACTCTAAGATTTTATGATTATAATGTGTTGGTCCTCAGACTCAAGCACTGGTGCTGGAGACCAAATTTTAACTCTTTCACCTCAAAGTTCTGCTGACTGAGTACCCCCTTTACCTCTGAGCAGTTTTGCCTGGGTGATTTCCCTTGCTAATGCAACCAGCCAACTGCCACTTACACACCCAAAAAGGACTTCATCTTTGCAGTCCTTTTGTTCCCCTATCTCAGGAGGAAGGTACCTTTGAACTGGAAAGAGCGTCTGTGTGTAGAAGCACGGATGAAGAACGTCAAACAGCAGAGAAAATTGGTAGCACTAGAAATACATCACCCGTGCGAAGTTTTGGCTCCGCCTGAGACCTGCTGAATCCGAAAGGCGGGGCTGGCACCTAGGACTGTAGGTTTAACAAGCTCGGCAGGTCCAGGTGATTACCATGCACACTCAAGACTGAGAACTGGTGTGGAGGAGTGTGACAACAGAGCAGGAACACAGAACGGGGCCTGGGGTGGAGGACGGGAGACAACAGTAAAGCCATGTAGAGGAATATTTTGCTTTTACTCTTAGAAACAGAAACTAGAGTCTATTTTGGTCTTTGGAAAGTGGTCGCTCAAAAGAGTGGGTGGCATTTCTTTGGATGATATTTGGGCTGTTTTACAGAAGTAGAGGACTGAGGCAAGAACCATATGGCCTAGGAGTCAGAATAGGATTTTCTCCAGGTCATTTCTCTCTAAACCAACCAGCTTCTTTGGTTCTCTGAAGGCCAAAGTGCCTCAAGAGGGCTGCCCTGCAGTCACACTGGCTTCGGTATGGATAGAGGTTTGGTGTTGGTTGGTCCCATTAGGAGCTCAGGTGTATCCCATTAGCCCCTCGTGGAGCCCACTGCCTCAGTGGTGCCCTGCGTGTGGTCACCCGGCCTCCAGGAGGGGCTGGGTGAGTAGTTCTAGGAGCAATCGGGAAGGTTTGGCTGACCTGGCTTGGAGCACACAGCATGTGTAAGCTTGGGAGTACATGGAGCCCAACCTTTTCGTTTCCTAACAGGAGAAAACAACGGAGGTGTTTCTCTGGCCAGAGGGAAATGGAGCCAACTTCTGTCAAGCAATTGCAAACACATGTGGATTGAAAAAAAGGAATGCTGGTGAATGGTTAAGGTAAGAAGAGTCTTTGTTTCAGGTGGTTTGAAACCACAGTAGGTTTGGTAAAACAAGGAACGTGGGCTTGTGCGGGAGAGGGAGAGAACACGCTCTTGTATGTTTACTGGTTTCCTAGGGATTCCTGTGCTTGCCGCCTTGTGGAGACATTCTTGCTGCGTGGTGGAGCAGTGCTTTCATTGCATTACTCTCTTGCTCAAGACCTCACTCCTGCCTGCCCTGTGAAGGCTGCCTTTTGACACACCCTCAGGCCTAGGCTCTTTCCCAGACTTTTAACCTCCTTCTTTAATTTGATCCAATCCCACCTTTCCAGCCTCATCTCTGAATTCCTGCCAACACCAGCGCTGCCTCTTCCAGGCAGTCTCCCAGCTCACACCACCCTCTTGCTCACTGCCATGCCCCCACTCAGCCTGTTTGCCTCCCTACAGTGCCTCTCTCTCCCCCAAGTCAAATCATCCATCTTTCCTGATCTGGAACCCCCTCCCTGATTATACCATGTCACACTAGGCTCTATTTCCCCAGTTCCAATATTTGTAGGCTCCGCTGCTAATTTAGTGGCTAAATATACACTGTCTTGTGGTTTTTACTGATGGGCTCTCTAGCTGGCTCGTTCCATGCAAGAAAGAAGCTTGAGGTCAACCTCCTTTGGATTCTCCATGAGAGCCACTGGCTTAGGGTTGGTCGCAGGGACAATGAACGTACTGCATCATTGTTTGCTTGAGTAGAGATTGCGTACGTTAGGTATTGATGAACTGAATCAAGGGGTTCCCAGCTGTGTTCCAGGGAATACCAGCTGGGTATGGTGTTCATTGTTCTGACCACCACATATATGCCTCTTACTATCTTAGATGGTGCACTCACCCCAGGGGCAGCAGCTCCATCCTGCTACCAGTGCTGTTCTAAGTTAAAGACAACTGTTCAAACAGGGAAAGAGGGGACTTCCCTGGTGGTCCAGTGTTTAAGACTTTGCCTACCATTGCAGGGGGTGTGGGTTCGATTCCCGGTTGGGGAGCTGGGATCCCACATGCCTCGAGGCCAAAGAACCAAAACATAGAACAGAGGCAATGTTGTAGCAAATTCAGTAAAGACCTTTTTAAAAAACAGGGCAGGAGAATGAAAGTGGAGTGTGGGGAGGGGGCATTTTTATTATCCTTTCTCCTTCACTTTCAGTGCTTTGTCCTTTGAGGGGAGTATATAAAGAAACATGAGGAGTAAGTTAATTAAAACACACTGAAAGGGGAGGAAAGAAGATGCACAAAGAGAAGGGAGTTAAAGAGAGTTTGACTTTCTTAGGGATCCTGGCTTTTTTTCACTTGGCCATTTCCAGTCCATTCGTTGGGACCACACATGTGGTCCATTATCGTCTTATGTATTTAGCTGACCCTTCAGATAACATCGCCTCTCTTACCCATGAACGAAGTCAGAATGCTCTCGCCGATATAGAAGGTGTGTGGGCTAAAGGTTGAGGACACAAACAGAAAGTTAAAAATCTGGGCACCCCAGAAACTGGTACTCTTTCTCGACCAACTCTGGTGTGTGTACATCTGCACACACCTTTGTTTGACAAGGACAAAATTGAAAACCACAATCAGTCATAAACAAAGATTGCTCTTGGCCCGCATTTTCTTTTGCATCGGTGAAGATGCATGAAAAACTATATTACTTTTGTTACGCAGATAACATGATAAATTCACAAATATTCAACATGTAGATAACAAAAAGAAGGCATTCACTTGGAATCACATTATCCAGACATAACCACGCTTAGTCTTTCGCCAGATGCATTCCAGTTGTTTTGTTCCATGAATGTACATACACAGACAGGTAAACTTATGAGTGGTATCACAATAAATATGTTATAAAGTTTTTCACTCTTCAATGTATTTTAATCCTATTTTCACATAGTTAATCATCTATATCTTCATTTTTAAAAATTATTTATTTATTTATTTATTTATTGGCTGCATCAGGTCTTTGTTGCTATGCGCGGGCTTTCTCTAGTTGTGATGAGCGGGGGCTACTCTTCGTTGCGGCGCACAGGCTTCTCATTGCCGTGGCTTCTCTTGTTGTGGAGCACAGGCTCTAGGCGCGCAGGCTTCAGTAGTTGTGGCACATGGGCTCAGTAGTTGTGGCTCGTGGGTTTTAGAGCGCAGGCTCAGTAGTTGTGGTGCATGGGCTTAGTTGCTCCGTGGCATGTGGGATCTTTCTGGACCAGGGATTGAACCCGTGTCCCCTGCATTGGCAGGCAGATTCTTAACCACTGCATCACCAGGGAAGTCCCTATATCTTCATTTTTTTTTAAATGGTTTGCTGTTTTTTTGTTTGTTTGTTTTTTTTTTGGTACGCGGGCCTCTCACTGTTGTGGCCTCTCCCGTTGCGGAGCCCAGGCTCAGCGGCCATGGCTCACAGGCCCAGCCGCTCCGCAGCATGTGGGACCTTCCCGGACCGGGGCACGAACCCGTGTCCCCTGCATCGGCAGGCGGACTCTCAGCCACTGCGCCACCAGGGAAGCCCTTGTTTGTTTGTTTTTAATTTATTTATTTTTTGTTTTATTTTATTTTTGGCTGCGTTGGGTCTTCATTGCTTCTCGTGGGCTTTCTCTAGTTGCAGGGAGAGGGGGCTACTCCTTGTTGCAGTGCGCGGGCTTCTCATGGCGGTGGCTTCTCCTATTGCAGAGCATGGGCTGCAGGCACGCAGGCTCAGTAGTTGTGGCACACGGGCTCAGTAGTTGTGACTCACGGGCTCTAGAGCGCAGGCTCAGTAGCTGCGGCGCACTAGCTCAGTTGCTCCACGGCATGTGGGATCTTCCCAGACCAGGGCTCGAACCCATGTCCCCTGCATTGACAGGCAGATTCTCAACCACTGAGCCACCAGGGAAGCCCTATATCTTCATTTTTAATGGCTAATAATAATTCCTTTGGAGGTACCATAATGTTTTAACCATTTTTGTCAATTGATAGTTTTTAGGATCATACATTTTTTTCTATAAGTAAAGCTTCAGTAAATGTGCTTTACATACTGACATCTTTAGATACTAGTGTGATGATCTTCTTAGGATTAAATCCTTACAAGCGGACTTACTAGGTCAGAGTATGCATTCTATTAAGAGTGAAGTAAGTCAGAAAGAGAAAAACAAATATAGTTTGTTAAAGCATACATGTGGAAGCTAGAAAACTGGTACAGATGAGCCTGTTTGCAAGGCAGAAATAGAGACACAGACGTAGAGAACAAACATATAGACACCAAGCCGGGAAAGGCGGGGTGGGATGAATTGGGAGATTGGGACTGACATATAGACACTAGTATGTATCAAACAGATAGCTAATGAGAACCTGCTGTATAGCACAGGGAACTCTACTTAATGCTCTGTGGTGACCTAAATGGGAAGGAAATCCAGAAAAGAGGGGATATATGTATATACTTATAGGTGATTCACTTTGCTGTACAGCAGAAACTTACACAACACTGTAAAGCAACTATACCCCAATAAAAATAATAATAATAATAAATTAATAAATAAATGTAAAAAAAAAGAGTTGTCCTATAGATTGCCAAAATGCTCTCTGTAAGTGTCCATTCCTAAGATTCTTGCCAACAATAAACTATTCTTCTTTAATCTGATACATTCTTACTGTATCTGACACATTCTTACTTTGATACAAACTAATGTTTTTATAGCAGTAACAACTAGATCCAAGTTCACAGAATAGCCCAGTACTGGTTTGCAGTCGCAAGAGAGAAACCTGTGACAGGCAGCATCCTCTTGAGACAGTGCAGAAGGGTGCAGAGCTGTGGGAATCAGTGTCTGGTTTGTGCTTCTGTGCCCTGAGGAAGAGCTTCTCCATAGGACATGCTCTGGACATAACGAAGGGGCCAGCCACATTTAAGCCACATCCCAGCATACCTGCTCTGCAGTATTTTGCTTCCAACCTTCGAACTGTCCATTCTTTTTTTTTTTTTTTGCGGTACGCGGGCCTCTCACTGCTGTGGCCTCTCCCGCTGCGGAGCACAGGCTCCGGACGCGCAGGCTCAGCGGCCATGGCTCACGGGCCCAGCCGCTCCGCGGCACGTGGGATCTTCCCGGACCGGGGCACGAACCCGCGTCCCCTGCACCGGCAGGCGGACTCTCAACCACTGCGCCACCAGGGAAGCCCGAGCATTGTTCTTAATGAAGGAAATTTATAACAGAAGGGTTGCTTTTTTCTTTCTTTGTTGTTAGCAACTCTTAAAAAGCAACTCCATCGAGCCTATCTAAGTAGAATTGAGTTGCCCCTGACTGCCTGGGGAATTGCCACCTCCAACACAGATGGTTGTCCGAGTTAATGCTGGGCAAGGGACAAGAGAGAGAGAGAGAGTGACCTTGCGGGAAGGACAAGTGAGTCTCCTTGTCACGGGTTTCAGGAAAGCGACATGACTGCTCTGCGTGTTTCAGATCCGTTCCTCAGTCCGCACTTGTGGTCCACTGGTAAACCAGCTCTCCAAAGCGCAAAATGAGCCTGATTTGTAGCATTTGCTGGTTTCCACGGCAGATTTCAAGTTACTAACAGTTTAATGACTGGCTCGCCACGCTCCTGACTATTTAGCCATCAGCTCTATCATCACGAAAGTCTCAGTGGTTGCTTTTACAATCAAATTTTCTTTTAAAGCTGCTATCCCTCACCCCATCTCACCTGTTTATTATGATGGACACACTGGAGGAATTGCCTCTCAATATTAGGTGTATGTTGGACACCCCATGAAATCATTTTGTGATCATGGCAGTGGACCACTAACACCTCTCTGAGATGTAAGGCTACATCATCTCTTCTGTATTTGATGGTGAGTAACACTGAGCTGTAACTAGATGCTCATGAGAGGTTTAGGCAGGCCCACCGTTCTTTGTTAAGAAAAATGGGGGTCCTGCCGCTGTGGGAGCAGTGGCTTTTCTTTGAGAAAGAGAATATATGTCAGACCCCTTAATTTTCACACTGGTGTTTCAATTCTGGCATCAGGTAACTAAAGAATAGGGAACTCTTTCTATCTAGCAATGCAGACAGTATGAAAGAAAATGCTTGTGAGGTCACACACACACACACACACACACACACACACACACACACATCCTTTTCCAGATCATGGTGTCTCAAAGTTTAGTGGCATGAGAACTACCGAGGGAGTTTCAACAATGATGATTTCTACCCTCTCCTCTCAATAGTCTGATTCAGCAGGTCTGCATCCATCCCAGAATCTACATTTTATCAGCACTTCAGCTGAACGTGAAACAGGTTCTGGGGAGGTGGGGTGGGGGTGAGGGGTACATACTTGGAGGCCCTGGTCTCGCCTCCTTTAACTCTCACCCTTGTGCTAAGGTTGGTCATCAGACACAAGTATGTTCAGACCTGTAGACTCCTCCTCACTCAGCTGCAAATCAATATTCCATGCCCTTGCCTTTTATCAAAGGCCGATTACAAGAACCAGTCACATGAAGTAAATGTATGTTTCTGTTCATACTTAGATTTAATAATAAAGTCCTTTTAGAGTTTAATTTCAGTGGGGGAAAATGTCTTCTTTCTTCAGTATCTGAAGAGGGAGCCATCACATTTTTTTAGCCCCTAAGATGTCAGAATGGACTAAATTTAGTGTTTAATAACAATACTTGCCCACCGTGGGTTCTTGGTATAAATACGACTGCCTTTTTCTCCATAGTTTCTGGTGTCTTAGCTTTTATTGTAAGGTGCCTTAAGTCCTTTTTGGAAGTACACAATGTGTAACAAAGGAAAAAATAGATGAAACAGAGAGAGATCTGTTATATATCATTATACTAACAAGGGACATAATTTAGCTCTTGGTGTATCCAAAGCTGTAGTCTAGTAAAGGACTTCATAACACAGTTTTCCCACTGTTTCTTTTGTCTTTTAACTTCAAGTTCCCTTCCATCCTACCTTCATCAGCATAGGGCTGACCATACCACCAATAAAGCCATCAACACTATCATGGACTGAATGCTTATGCCCCCCCTACATTCACAGGTGGAAGCCCTGACTCCCAATAGGATGGTAGTTGGAGGTGGAAACTGTGGGAGGTAATGAGGTGAGGTCATGAAGGTGGGTTAGACTGAGTTGGAAGGAGGGTTAGATGAGGTCATGAGGGTGGGGCCCTCATGCAGTTGGTGGCCTTACAAGAAGAGGAAGGACTGGGGGCTGGATGGGGGGTGGGAGAAAGAGAGAGAGAGAGAGAGAGATATCTCCACCTACATACACCTAGGAAAGGTCATGTGAGGAGACAGTGAGAAGGTGGTCATCTGCAAGCCAGGAGGAGAGCTCTCATACAGAATCTAAGTGGCCCCCACCTTGGTCTTGGACTTCCCAGCTTCTAAAACTGTGGGAAGTACATGTCTGTTGTTTAAGCCACGCAGTCAATGGTGTTTTGTGATGGCGGCCTGAGCTAAAACAAACAGCATCTATGGGCACCTACTGTAGACCCAGTGCTCTGTTTTGGCTGCTCTTTGTCTGACAAGGGGAAAGATAGGGTAGATTTCTAAAACTGGGCAAGTCTAACTTTTACACTCCCTACTCACAATGTGACTGGTCTCTGTGGCTTTTTCTGACAAATGCAGTTTCCTAGGTGTGCAAATGTGCCAGGAGAAAGTGCAATCCTTCCTCACACAAAGAAGAGCCACCAATTTCCGCCCAGCTCATGAGCTCTGTGCCTATCACCTCGCTCTCATGGGGGTGGGCAAACTCCTCTGTAGACCCCTAGCAAGACGCCATGAGTCTGAAGTGCCCTGTGAAATGCTGCCCACCTCATTGGCATGGTCAAGGCTCTGAGCTATTTCCCAGTAAAGAGTCCCTTTCAACTTTGAGTCGTCCAAGTTTTCTCAGTCAATCTGACCAGAGGGCCCCTCCCTTTTAATTTTTTCATTTTGAATAATGTCTGTTAGAAATCGGCAAAGGCCTGTGCTCCAGACCTGCCTCCCCTGAGCACCGGTAATTGCCCTCTCGTCTTAGAGGGGCTCGGTTTTACACGCCGACACCGACGTGAAAGCTTCACCACTGAAAGAAATGCTTATTTTGTTTTTGAGTCAAACAGAGATGATTCTAGAACTATAAGGCAATTATCATGAGGCCAGCTGTGGTATCTTAAAAAAGACCAGAGTGGTCTACTGGTGGAAGATATCTTAAAAAACAAAATGGTTGGAAGGAAGTGTTAGAGATTTAAAAGTCTATGAAAGGGGGGATGGGAAATGGGGAGTTGTTTAATGGATATAGAGTTTCAGTCTTGCAAGATGAAAACGTTCTGGAGATTTGTTGCACTACAATGTGAATTTATCTCACGCTACTTAACTGTGCACTTAAAAATGGTTAAGATGGTCAATTTCATGTTATGTGTTTTTCTAGTTTCTAGTTGTTGTTGTTGTTGTTTTTAAACACATTACAAAAGAAATAAAAGTCTGAGAAAGGTAAGGGAGGAAGGATGGAGGAGGGGAACACGTATCTGGAAAGTGAATGCTTAAAATGAAGTATTATAATAGAGTTACCTGTATCCAGAATATAATGATACCAATAGCATCTCTGTCTCTCTCATTTGTGTTTTTTTTCTCTGTGTCCTTTTTTCTCTCATCATTTTGATCTGTAGAACCTACTGGAAGACTAGACAAAGTAAGGTGGCCAGATAGCAGTGCAGTCATTGTCATTTGGGCTACTACATTTTCAGGAGACCAAGGGCTACCTGCCTTTTTTCTGCTGGTCCTCAAAGCAGCTCAAGTAGCTTGAGAATTCTTGATTCCTCCAACATTAAGTCACTGCTTCAGGCCCAAAGTTAATGGATGTGGAAAAGTTAATTCATTAATTCACATGCTGGGTCAGAGCCAGGTCTTTGTTTATGCTGAATTGCACTTTGGATTCAGAAGTTCTGCCAAATAAAACCTGTGACAATGCCATCTGATGTGAGATTGGGACGATTAATCAGAAACAAGCTTTTCTGTACTGTTTCTAGACTCCACCAGTGAGCATGAGAATGGGTCTTTTCCTTCACACAAAGCTGAAAACACTAGGTGTCTGATGAGATTTGAGCCAAAGGCAATACTAATTCATTATTATTAATTATAATAAGTAACATTTTACAGCATGTTTGTGACATTTTACAAGTTATTCTGTCTAGATCATTTCATGTGGTCCTGACAAAACCACTGAAGGTGAGTCCTAGCATCCTCCTGTTGGGTTCAGAAAGGGCATGTGCCTGCCCAAGAGCACATAGTTAGTAATCTGTCTAAAGTTACAGAAGCAGAGGAGTTAAGATTTGAGCACTGTGTTTTCAACAGTCCGGGGCAGGAGGTGGCTTCGTGGTCACAGATACTGTAGAGCTGTATTGGTAAAACCAAGAAGAATTTGCTTATGGAAGGGACCCACATATAAACCCTACCTGAGTTCTGACTTCTTGTTTGACCTCACTAATCCATCACGCTCGACTGGTCTCGAGGGTCTCACCAGGCCACGTGGCCTACTAACTACAACTCAGTGGTAAATGTGGTTGAGATCCTAAGGAATGGAGAACAATTTCTGTAATTCTGATAAGAGTTCATTTTCCCAGAATGAGGGCTAGCACAGAGGGAGTACTTCTCTTTGGTCCCAGCCTGCAAAGGCACGCAGCGCATGCTGCCACCTCCTTACTGAGAGGGCCTCCCAGATCCCAAGGTGAAAGGTCAGTGATGTAGGTGATACAGATGGGCTTTAACCCGTGAACCAGCTTAGCTACGTGGGGTCCATGGTGAGAAGCAGCTGGATTTCCAGCCATTCTGGTGATGGAGGTGGGCTGTGTGTGAACAAGAACCTCCCAAAGGTGGTTCTGCTGTCAGTCTAGGGGGGCAAGGAGCAGGCTGCAGGGGCAAGGGGTGACCACATAGCTCATCACCGAAGACTTCAATCTCTTCTGCCTCTGGGTATTTCCTCTTTCCTCATTCCTGCTCTAGTAGGAAAGAGAAAGGTAGATTTTTTTCCCCAAACCCTGTTCTTGTGAGAGTGACCTTAGGTGATAAATGTAATGACTACAAACCTCAGTCTCCCCATTTGCCCATTTGTAATCCTTCCTTAGCATGACATACACAGAGCCTTGTAATCTGTCATCATCTTCTTCTTTTTCTTTTCTTTCTTTTTTTTTTTTTTTTTTGCGGTACACAGGCCTCTCACTGTTGGGGCCTCTCCCGTTGCGGAGCACAGGCTCCGGACGAACAGGCTCAGTGGCCATGGCTCATGGGCTCAGCCGCTCCGCGGCACGTGGGATCCTCCCGGACCGGGGCACGAACCCGTGTCCCCTGCATCGGCAGGCAGACTCGCAACCACTGCGCCACCAGGGAAGCCCCCCTCACTTACTTTTTAAGACCTGTTCGAAAGTTCTCACTCCTCTGTGCTCCCACAGAACTTGGCATATACTCATATTACAGTACCCATACAAATTTCCCCTGATTTTTTCCCCACCCCTAATCGTGGGCTTTGTATGTGTCAGCCCCCTAGTACACTTCCTGCACACAGTAGGTACTCAGTACCATCAGCTGCATGGAATTGATAATATGCAGCTTAGGGCTTCTGCTGAAAGCTCCAGTGGGAGAGTAGTATCAGAAATGTGTCCTAGGGCTTCCCTGGTGGCGCAGTGGTTGAGAGTCCGCCTGCCGATGCAGGGGACGCGGGTTCGTGCCCCGGTCCGGGAGGATCCCACGTGCCGCGGAGCGGCTGGGCCCGTGAGCCATGGCCTCTGCGCCTGCGCGTCCGGAGCCTGTGCTCAGCAACGGGAGAGGCCGCAACAGTGAGAGGCCCGCCGCGTACCGCAAAAAAAAAAAAAAAGAAATGTGTCCTAAGAGAGGCAGTCATTTACGTCTGCAGCCTCCCTTCAGGACCGCTCTTTCACTGCCCTTGAAGGAGGGTACGTAGCCAATTTACTTTTAGAGGAGGGTCCTTCTAAGTACAACGTGCTCTAGAATGTTCCAGCGCTCTCGGGCTTGGTGGTGAAGAGGACGGGCCCCCGGCAGCACAAAGCACTGGGCTGAATCAGGGCAGCCTGTCGTCTCCAGGGGCAGCCCCTTCAGGATATTTCTGCCCCTCCCAAAGGGACACTACTCTCTTTGGAAGGCTCCAAACCTTAAACTTGGTCTGCATCAGACTTCATCAAGGGCCGTTTGGTCTTCAGAGAGGGATTGCACTGCGTGGAGGCACCAGGAGGAGGAAACGTGGAGCTTTTAAAGGCGGTGGCAGGACCAACTCCTTTCAGCGTTCAGAGGTTCTGTCAAAGAAGGCTGCGGAAGCTGCGATGAAAGGAAATGGTCTCATTTCTGTCCCATCTCAGGCACCTGAGCATCTTTCATACCCATGGTTGACTCTCAGGTGCAGAGAAGAGAAATTCTCCGAACGTCCTATTTTTAGCTCTCATATTATTACCCCCACCCTCATTCCCAAGAAGGCTGGCACAGCCCTTCATCGGAACAAGCCATAGGATGCCTCGTTTGCTGTGAAACCTTCAGCATTCAGTGTGGTCCCTCGTCCATAATAAAGACTCAATAAATGTTGAGTAGATAAATGGATGAATTATCTACTCAAAAATCCAACTAAACAGCATGCCCAGTGGATCCATTTGGACAACTTCTTGAAGGATCGAAGCAAATACAATTTTAAGCAAGTAAGCCTCTTGTTTGTTTTATTAATAAGACTAATCCTAGGAAGTTTTTAAAATTAAGGTGTGTATTATTTTACTGTATTCATTAGAGTAGCTTGGGTCCCAAGTACAGAATTTAGATCCTTGAGGGCAAGGATTACACCTTATTATGGCCCCTTCCTCAACCAAATGCTAGCTGATGATGCTGTGAAGTGATTAGATAGAGTAATCTTGAGATGTTGAATATTTAAATACAAATGTTCTTTAACAAAAGATTTTTATTTATTAATTATATTACATTTAATATAGAGTATTTTGCCAATAGAAATGATCCGAAATGAACTTGGTGCATATTTGATATGCTCTTTCTACTGGGAAAAAAACCCCCTTTTGTTAGTATTATACATAGGAATTTTGGTGCACTTATGCCTCCAAAATCAGTTGTAGATTTTGTAAAGTGCATCTAAGAACGGAGAATTCTTCTTATGAAGAAGAAACAGCCTGCAAAAGGTAGAGATTTTACTGTCCAACATATAGTAATGTGCCTCGAGAAAATTCTCCGATTTATGATGGGGTGTTCCGACTGAGTGCCAGGGCGCTTCCCTGACAAATGTTCTTATGATGTTAAGTAGGAAAAAGTTTCCTGATGTGAGTTTAATTTGATTCTCAAGGATTTAAAGATGTTTTCTTTGCAACCATGGCAATGGACAAAACTGGAAACTATTAAGAGGCAAATTAATCCTCGAAAAGAGTAATGATATATTCATTAGGAGCAAAATATATCCATTTGTCAACACTTGAATCCCCTCAGAATCTGTAGTTTTGGGACTGCAATCCCCACAGCAAAGTCTTTGACTTTGGAGAAACTTTGGCTGGAAAGGGCACCTCTCTGTTTCTAAGCGGAACTTGACTTTGAAATAAGTTGTTGTAGCCAGTGAAGAAGATTCTGTCTCTGTTCCAGGGTGATGATGTTTCAATGAATCACAGTGTTTACAGCCAATAAACTCTTCCTAACACTCCAAGTGCTCGGCACTTGGTTGGTGTTCAATGAATAATTGCTAACCTAGGTAAACCAGATGTCCTGTGTGACACCAAAAAAAGCTAGGATTTTTACTTTAACTTTTTGGATTTCACCCTTTTTAGTCTCAATGTATCTGATGCTCCTTTGTCATTACCCTCTCTCTCTTCTTTGATCAGTGAGATTCTTGTTGACACTAAACCCCAAGGGGTCGGCTGAGCCTGGTTCTTCGGCTTCCCCTGCAGTTGATAGGACTTTTCCTCCATGCTCAGATGCTCTTGCCCATCTCTCCACCCCAACTCCACTCAACTTTTCTTGGCTGAACTTTCCAGCCCTGATTGCTAAAAAAAATCGTGGTGAACACCCATAGGTGTCCCTTTCTACCTCTGTCCCAGCAGTGGTTCAGCATTGACCAGCTTTATATCTTGTCTCTTAATATAGCAATAATTGATGATTATTCCCTTGAAAAGCCTGTGATATGAAAAGTTTCTTCCTTCCTGAATTGTCTTCATAAGTAGAAGTAGACCCAGTTTTCACAAGCACAAGAGATTTCAGTGTCCACTTCCCACATCACAGTTTACCCCACCTGTGGCCTCAGCATAGTTCCCACTGCTTTAGATACTGCAAACGGACCTAGGAACTAATGAGACAGAGTGGCACTGTGCAGAGAATGTTCTAGTAAAGAAGAGGGCAAAATAGACCCCTTCCCAAGAGGCGCTGCATATATGCTCTAGGGAATGAACATTTCTCGGAGAGTGAGATGAGGATGGTCTTTGAGGCTCATATTTTCAGCCTTTTTCTCTTAAGGTGCGTGAAGGTTGTTGGCCTTTCTCTTAACATGAAAATTACTGAGAAACATTCTTCTTACAAAGGCTACTCACATTTTCTGAGCAGGGCACTGGAAGGGAGGCAACGGAAGAGATGTAATGGTAGGAAAATGGAGTGAGCCCAGTGGTGTTCATTGAGTTCCTTTGTCCCAGGTTCCTCATGAACAGACTAGAGGTGATAGTGATCACATTAATAATTTGCTTAAAGCCATGTTAGGGGGAGTAAGAGATGGTGCGTGTAAATCTTGTCACACCCTGCCTGGAACATACTAGGTGCTCAGTGAACAGAGCTGCCTTCGGAGCCGGTTCCCCCAAGTCCTTTCTCTTTGCCATGGGGCTCTTATGCAATTCCTCACTCTTTTTGGAGGCTGAAATTCCCCACTGTGCCTGGGTATCCTACTTTGAGACCTCATAGCCTTCATGGTAAGAATAATGACAGCTAATGTTAATTGAACACCTGTTATGTACCAGGTATGATCTAAATGCTTTATAAGCATTCACTTGCTTCATCCTTGCAACTATGCAACAAGACAGAAGTATTATTATTTCTAATTTACATATGAGAAACTGAGGCAGGGGATGCTTTATTTGGCTGTCTAGCTGTCGCAGCTAAGAAAGTAAGCCAGTGGCCTCAGGGGTCAGGCTTTGGGGTACCCCTCCAGTGCCACCTTTAACTGTGGAGTCTTTCAGGGAGCTGATCAGAAAAAAAAAATCCAACAACTATTTGTACCACCTTTTTTTGAGAAACGTGTGTTTTGAGTTCTAAAAGCCAACTTATCCATGAACTTTTGGAATGACATTTCTTTGTCAAGTCCAGGCTGCTGGTAATGGGGTAGGGAGTGGGGCCCCTGGCTGTCTGTTTGGGGTGAGCTGTGTTGAAAGGTAATCATCCCCGCCCTCACCCAGAGCTTTAACTCAGATGTTCATTTTCCACACATGCGTGGTGTCATTCTTCTAAGTCAATGGGTCTGTCAGGCTTCCAGCAATGACTTTATGCTTTTGGACAATCCACATGGACTGGCCTAGTTTCCAGTAGCTTCCTACACATAACTCTCCAGAGACAGCCATGCTGTTTCAGGTGCTGGCTCCCGTGAGGGAGGTCTCATTTACAGAATGGATCGTTGGGTTATCAAATATTTTAACTATTACTTGTCACTTGCAGGAATACATTTTCTAGGCTCTTTTCACGTTAGCAGCAGGAAGATGGACTAGCGATCTCCTCTTTTCTGTCTCTTTTCTGTTTAGTTCCTATTTTTTTTAACTTTTTATCGGAGTCTAGTTGTTTACCATGTTGCGTTAGTTTCAGGTGTACAGCACAGTGAATCAGTTATACATATACGTATATCCACTCTTTTTTAGATTCTGTTCCCATGTAGGTCATTACAGAGTATTGAGTAGAGTTCTCTGTGCTATATAGTAGGTCCTTACTAGTTGCCTATTTTTGTTTAGTGCCTATTTAGAAGGAATTCTTTATTGTTGATGATTATAATAGCTCTTATTTCATGAGTCTCTTCTGTGTCCTGGGAAGTGTGCCCAGCTCTTTATATACATTTTCCCCAGTTTCACAGATGAGATAACTAAGGCTCAGAGAAGTTCAGCCATAGGCAGAGCTGAGGTTGAAACCCAGTTCTATCTAGCACCAAAGCCTATTTTCCTAACCACTAGGCTCTCTTGACTATAGCTGCCTTGCAGTCCTTTACAGGGATAAACGGGGTGCCTGTAGGGCTAATCCAAACAATAAACAACTTAAAAAAATTCCTGTTTGCTATGGAATCCATTACTCGTGGGATTTACTTGTCTTCTTCAGGCTAATATGGAAAATTAATTTGCGTTTTGTGAGGGTATAGCAGTTCAGGGTGTGGAGGGATGAGACTGCAGCTTGGGAGCCTGAGAATCAAGAGGAAAAAAACCAGATTGAGGTTAAAAATTAGCGTCCTGGTACCAGCAAACAGTGGCTGTAGAAGTAGGTAACCAAGGTTGGTGGGCCCTGTGCCTGAGTTTTATGTGGTACGTTATAAAATGATGAATTTCAATCTGTAATGCATTTTCATTAAGTTCAGACACTTCTAATTTGGAATTCACAATGACTGGGCTGCAGCTGAGTTGAAGCTTTCCTGTGTTTACTTAGCCAAACAATTTCGTTAAAGATCATACACATGGGGCTTCCCTGGTGGCGCAGTGGTTGAGAGTCCGCCTGCCGATGCAGGGGACACGGGTTCGTGCCCCGGTCCGGGAAGATCCCACGTGCCGCGGAGCGGCTGGGCCCGTGAGCCATGGCCGCTGAGCCTGCGCGTCCGGAGCCTGTGCTCCGCAACGGGAGAGGCCACAACAGTGAGAGGCCCGAGTACCGCAAAAAAAAAAAAAAAAAAAAAAAAGATCATACGTATGACTAAGAGAAACAATGACCTGGGCTGTTGAAGGTAAATTGCTTTTGGTGAGCTTTCAGTGCCTTAGATGCATATTTTTCTAGACGACAATAAATATCAAGTACATGTCTTATTCCCAGTTTATTAAAGGGCCCCCATAGAGACCTCTATTAGGGAATATTATTCCCTCTATTAGGCAGCCTTTTTTAGATGGGGTTGTCATTCTTTTCTAGAAAACTCTGAGCTCAGATTGTGAATAGTCTTCCTTTGGATTTAATGAAGTTTGACTTGTCTCTGAAAATGTCCATTTCTGCACCCACAATACTTTAGTGACAGTCAATATCTGGTGTGTAGTGCTGCTTTGTACATACTTATTCTGTGTACAGAGCAGTAAGTAAACCACTGTGCATGAAGGAAAACCAATTAATTATAATAGAAAGGGGTTAGTTTCCCCACTCAGGACTCTCTTCTTTCTTATGGCCATTTCTGGAAAAGACAAGCTGTCCTAGATTCATATAATTTTAGGGCAAGAATGGAGCTTAGATGTGGCCAATTCGCTCATTTTCAGACATTCCTTCGGAACATCCATTTTCTTGAAAACACAGCCCAGGAAAATGTGAATAAAATCAGATGCGGCATGGGTCTGTCTTCCTGGACCCGTGAGGTGTTTGTTTTTAATGCTGCATCTGCGTACCTGCCTCCGTGCTCTGGCCTCTCCTCATCATCCCATTCTTATTTACCCACCTACAGAAAAAAAAAAAAAGAAAAAAAGCAAGCCTCCCTCTCTAGCTCCAAGGAGACAAGCACGTGATGCTGCTCATCACATATACCTTTATTTTTGACGTTCCTTTTTAGCTAGCTGGATAGAGGAGTCACATAGATAATCAGGCATGTAAAAATTTCCAAATTGCTAAGATCATGAGTTTAACCAGTATTGACTACTACTGAGCCCAAGTCACTGATAACAGACCGTGTTTTGAATGTTGCAATTCATTCATTCATTCATTCAAGAAGCATGCACTGATTGACTGTCAGATGCCATCCATTGACGGTAGAGCAATAAATAAATCACAGACCTTGTCCCGCAGGAGCTCACAGCCCAGAAGGTGAGGTAGATTGACTTACCTCTATCTAAAAGGGTGAGAACCTTGACTGCTTTCTAGTGATGGCGATGGGTCGTACTGATCACAGCTCACCCAGAGTTTGCTTGTGAACCAGGGCACTCATTTCCCAGGCTAGCTGAGTTGGGCGGGGGTGTTTCAAGGAAGGCTCGGAGGGTGCTGTGTAGGTGGTAGGTGTCTATTATTATAGACCTGCTTTAGAGAAGAATTTGAGCCCCAGTAGACCAAGTTCAGTATAAAGCCAGCGATTCACGAGTCACTTCTAAAGAGTAGAGTAAGTGAATTCAATTCCATCTCTAAGGATTCTCATCCCCAAAGGTTTCTGTTTAGGAAAGCAAAGCTCAGGGCATCGTAACTTTCCACCTCCGAGGTTTGGCTTGCTTTACGGATCCAGGTTTCCTTGAGGTGAACAGACCCGTTCTCAATTTAGAAAAATAAATCAAAACCTTAAGTTCAGATTTAACTACAGTTTTGTTTTGATTTTTCCAATTTAGTAAGTGTTCCATTTTAATAACTAGACTGTGCTTTTTATTCTATTTTATTATTCCTCAGAGAAAAGGCACAGAATTCCAAAATCCTTTTTTAGGTTTAGTCCAGATACCCGTTTCTCACAACATTTGTCTTTTATGTAACTATTTGTCTTTAAAATGAATAATAACTAGCAGAAAAGAAGTGAGAGAAATGGGTTATCTTTGTTTCCATATAGAATTATTGTTTATAAAAGTACACACATGAAAGATCTCTGAAATAGCAGAAATTTCTATATGTGTATCATAAGATTACAGTAATTATTGTGTTATTGGCATAGATAGTAAAACACAGATGGATAGAATCCCAGGACACATAAGAGTATATGACAAAGGAGCTTTACAACTCATTGCTAAAGGGATTTATTTAATGAAAGATGGTAGAAAAACCGACTATCTGGGAGAAGTCTCAACTTACATACTTTTCACCATTGGAGGTAAAGGCATGTCACAATGAATTTCAGATGGATTAAGAGTGAAACGTAAAAATCAAACCATAAAAAATCCAAAAGATAAATGAACACAATACAGGTTTATTAGAAAATGGAGGTACACATTAATGAAAAACGCATTAAAAATTCAAATTCATGATTAACCAAAATAATTATTTAGATGTGATTCTGAAAACATTCCATTTTTCATTTATCAAATTAAAAAATAGTACTTAACTCTAGGGTGTATCTGTAGGAAGACAAGCCCTTTCACGTACTCCTGACGAGTGTGTAAATTGGTGAAATCTTTTTTAAAAACAATTTGTCAGTATATATTCAGAGTTCTCAAAATACTTATACCTTTTGCTCCAGTAATTTCATATCATGAAGTAATCAGAGAAGTACAACTGATATTTATATACTGGAATGCTCACTGAGGCATTATTTATACTAATGAAAAATAGGAGACAACTTAAAAGTTTAACAGAAAACAATCATTAATCACATTTGGTACACCAAAAAAAGGAATGTCATGCAGCTGGGAAACATCTGGTCCTCAAAGGATATTCAGTGACATGGGGAAAGTCTCATAAAACGGTGTTTAGTGAAAAATATTCATCCCATTTTTGAAAAAAAATTATGTTTAGAAATAAAACAGGAAGCAAACATGCCAAAATCTTAACAGCGGTTACTGATGGTTGATAGAATGAGTTTTTTTGGTTTTGCTCTCGCCTGGATTTTCTAATAAACCTGTGTTGTGTAATGCAGAATATGCATAAGAGTCAAGTGGGATAAATTGCAATGTTTATTTTCAGTAAACTGAAAAGCACTGCCCACAGGCATTTTTATTTATTGCACTCTATCAATGAGTCGCACAATCCAGAGACCTTTATCTAGACTTCAATCCCTTCCTGATAGGTTCCCTGCCTTCTTTCCTTTTCTTTGTTAAAAAAATTAATTAATTAATTAATTTTTGGCTGCATTGGGTCTTCGTTGCTGCACGTGGGCTTTCTCTAGTTGCGGTGAGCGGGGGCTACTCTTTGTTATGGTGCTCGGGCTTCTCAGTGCGGTGGTTTCTCTTGTTGCGGAGCACGGGCTCCAGGCGCACGGGCTTCAGTAGCTGTGGCTCGCGGGCTCTAGAGCGCAGGCTCAGTAGTTGTGGTGCACGGGCTTAGTTGCTCCGCGGCATGTGGGATCTTCCCGGACCAGGGCTCGAACCCGTGTCCGCTGCAATGGCAGGTGGATTCTTAACCACTGTGCCACCAGGGAAGCCCCCCCTTCTTTCCTTTTTATTTCTCTTTGCTCCCAGCCCACCCTCTAGCCCTCCAGAACCCAGACCTCCTGGTCTCCCAAGCCCTTCTCACCACCTGGAATTTCCTCAGTGCTGATCCCTGCACATTCAGGGCCCCTGGGGTTCACCTCTACTCCAGGAACATCTTCCCAGGCCAGCCTCTGAATTCCTACAAGCCTTTATTGTATTTCCCTGTGACCTAACTGTTCTCTGTGGGTCTGCTTCTGAAAGTAGGTTACAAATACCCACAGGGCAGCCCAGCATGTGTCTAGTACAAAACTTGTTACACAAAAGGTAGGGTTAGTACACAGTAGATGCTCAGTCAGTATTGCAGATTATCTCCTTGCTAATCTAATTTTGGTAATACAGTCCACCACCCATCTGGAAAACATTTATGGGGGGACATGTCTCCCCTCCACCCGGCCCCACAAAACAAGGTCATTTAGAGACCGCGGACCATCCGTGAGCCAAGTGAGCATCCAGATGTAAGGGAAACGAGTTTGCAGACTGAACAGACATGTATTCTGCACCCACTCCCTCCCGCCCCCCCAAACTTTGTGTGGCTCTATCACAGATCTCCTTGCTGCTAAGGAATCACTTTCCATGTGACATCTACCACCGCTGCGGCCTCTCCCGTCGCGGAGCATAGGCTCCGGACGCGCAGGCTCAGCGGCCATGGCTCACGGGCCCAGCCGCTCCGCGGCACGTGGGATCTTCCCGGACCGGGGCACGAACCCGCGCCCCCTGCATCGGCAGGCGGACTCCCAACCACAGTGCCACCAGGGAAGCCCTCTCCTCTCCTTTTAACCTCACAAAGAAGAGGACTTCTTTTTATGACCGGAAATGAAGTTATCCTTTGTTTTAGTGGCTGGAGTTTTAGGGAGGGCGGGGCCCAGCTGTGCTTGTACTGGAAATCAGGCCTTTAAAGAAACATGGTGACAGGAGCCAATGGCAACAACGCACAAGCAAGAGGTCACAGGCTCAGAGGCCTACACGGCCGGACGGGCAGCTCTCGCAGGCCTTGGGCTGGGGAGGATTGAGAGTCCGGGATTGGAGACCTGAGCTGGCGTTACTGTGGAGGCTCAAGACCTTCGAGCTTCCTGACCATTCACTTGCTCAAGCCCTTGGAGGGGCCCTAACAATTTTCTAGGTAATTTTTATTTTTTAATTAAAAATTTTTTAAATTTTATTTAAAATTTTTTAAAATTAATTTCTATTGGAGTATAGTTGCTTTATAATGTTGTATTAGTTTCTGCTGTACAGCAAAGTGAATCAGTTATACATATACATACATCCACTCTTTTTTATTTTATTTTATTTTTTTTAAGGCTTTAAAAATTTATTTATTTTTGGCTGCATTGGGGCTTCGAAAGCGCGGGCTTTCTCTAGTTGCGGTGAGCGGGGGCTACTCTTCGTTGCAGTGCGCGGGCTTCTCATTGCGGTGGCTTCTCTTGCTGCGGAGCACAGGCCCTAGGCGCCCAGGCTTCAGGAGTTGTGGCTCGCGGGCTCTGGAGCTCAGGCTCAGTAGTTGTGGTGCACGGGCTTAGTTGCTCCGCGGCATGTGGGATCTTTCCGGACCAGGGCTCGAACCCGTGTCCCCTGCATTGGCAGGCGGATTCTTAACCACTGCGCCACCAGGGAAGTCCCCACTCTGTTTTTAGATTCTATTCCAATATAAGTCATTACAGAGTACTGAGTAGAGTTCCCAATGCTATACAGTAGGTTCTTAGTTATCTCTTTTATATATTGTAGTGTATATATGTCAATCCTAATCTCCCAATTTATTCGTCCCCCTAGTTAAAATTTTGATTTATTTTTCTTAGAGAGGTCACCCCAAATTACACAAGCTTCAGGCCCCACAGTACCTGGTTCCATGTGTAGCAGAACTCCCGTGGCTGAAGGGCTCTATCTAAACAAGCAGGACTATTCAGCTCCAAGTGATGACAGCTAATCAGAAGTGTTGCTAAATGGGGATGTATGTATATGTAGAGCTGATTCACTTTGTTACACAGCAGAAACTAACACACCATTGTAAAGCAATTATACTCCAAGAAAGATGTTAAAAAAAGGACAGCTGCAAAAAAAAATAAAAGTGTTGCTAAAGCTTCTGATTTTTCAAGGGCAGCAAGGAATCCAGATTTTTGTATGAAATCTCTTACATTTTAGATGTTGGCAACTTAAAAAACAAAAATCAAACTTTATCTGGCCCAAACAAATCATATATAGAGGCTTGATTGAGTCCATGGGCTGCCAGACTATGATTTCTAGTTATTGGAGTCGGTAGGAATTACAGAATTGCCAGATGCTGGGAATGGCTCTACAGCAGGTACACCTGCCCTCCTGGTCCCCTGACCATTAAGAACAGGTCAGACTAGGTCTAAACCAGCGAGCTTTGCTCTTTTCCATGGCTGCAGCCCACAGCCAGACATTCCCTAAGTGTCTGCCACTGGTCACAGGGCAGGGAGATGGCCAAGAGTGTAGACGGATGAATGGGTATAAATTCATCCTTACAACCGGCAAAGCCAGCTGAAGCACGTGGTCCACGGACAGTGATGTGGCAGCAAAGTCACCTTGTGAACATCCAAAGACAATGAGGGGTGGCTATAATTCTTCCCTGGGCACTAGTGGTCTCGTAGGCGGGTAAGGAATTGTTCTGTGCTCCTCTGCAGGGTGGCAGCCAATGATTTCAGGAAAGATTTATGTAATTCCTTAAATGGAAAGCAAGTCACTTCTTTGTATCCCTCAATCCTCCTGAGACTGGGCAGCCCAGCGTTCCAGAACTGCAGACTTTCTTCAGTGTGAACACTCTTTAGAATCTATAGAGCCGCACCCCCCGACCCCCGACCCCAATGAAAGGAATTACTTCTGGGGAGCATTGCCTGTGCAGTGCATGGGCACTCTTACAAACTCTCGGTGTGATGGGGACATCACATCATCAGATGGGGCTGTGGGCTGGACCTAGAGGCAGAACATGGCAGTCACGGCTTTAGGACAACGACCAGGCTGATGGGAACAAGGACAGCCATCGACAGCCCTGTGGGCATCCCTCTGCTGTCAGCTCCGATGGGTGATAAAGCTGCTTCCAGTGGTTGCATGTTTTTTAATTACTTATTTATTTTTGGCTGCATTGGGTCTTTGTTGCTGCACGCGGGCATTCTCTAGTTGTGGCGAGCGGGGGCCACTCTCTGTTGCGGTGTGTGGGCTTCTCATTGCGGTGGCTTCTCTTGTTGTGGAACATGGGCTCTAGGCACACAGGCTTCAGTTGTTGTGGCACGCGGGCTCTAGAGCGCAGGCTCAGTAGTTGTGGCACACGGGCTTAGTTGCTCTGTGGCATGTGGGACCTTCCCGGACCAAGGCTCGAACCGGTGTCTCTTGCACTGGTAGGGGGATTCTTAACCACTGCGCCACCAGGGAAGTCCCCACCAGTGGTTGCATCTTGATTGCTAATTAGCTTGTTGTGGGATCTGCTTTGCTACAGAATGGCTTTGGGGGCTGCAGCTGTGTTCAATTAATCTATTGTAGTGACTAAGCTTGAGAAACATGGGGCCAGAGACAGAGGGATCTGTTGTATAAATGGAGCTTCTCCCGATTCCAAGAAACAGAAGTTGGGGGAGAGGCAGGATATGGAGGGGATGGGGGAAATCGTAGGACATTTACTTCTACCGGGGACATTAGGGAACCATCAAGACCTGTATATATGCTGTCTACAAGGACATGGGTTCAAACCCTGGTCCAGGAAGATTCCACATGCTGCAAAGCAGCTAACCCTGTGTGCTGCAACTACGGAGCCTGCACTCTAGAGCCTGCGAGCCACAGCTACTGAAGCCCATGTGCATAGAGCCCATGCTCCACAACAACAGAAACCACCGCAATGAGAAGCCTGTGCACAGCAATGAAGAGTGGCCCCCACTTGCCGCCACTAGAGAAAGCCCGCATGCAGCAACAAAGACCCAATGCAGCCAAAAACAAACAAACAAACAAACAAATAAATAGAGGGACTTTCAAGATGGTGGCAGAGTAAGACATGGAGATCACCTTCCTCCCCACAGATACATAAAAAATACATCGACATGTGGAACAACTACAGAACACCTGAATGCTGGCAGAAGACCTCAGACTTCCCAAAAGGGTCTTGGTTCTCCAGCCAGGTGTCAGTCCTGAGCCTCTGAGGTGGGAGAGCCAAGTTCAGGACATTGGTCCACCAGAGACTACCCAACTCCATGTAATATCAAATGGTGACATCTGTCCCAGAGATCTCCATCTCAATGCTAAGACCCAGCTCCACTCAACGACCAGCAAGCTACAGTGCTGGACACCTTATGCCAAACAACTAGCAAGAGAGGAACACAACCCCACCCATTAGCAGAGAGGCTGTCTAAAATCATGATAAGTTCACAGACACCCCTAAACACACCACTGGATGTGGTCCTGTCCACCACAAAGACAAGATCCAGCCTCATCCACCAGAACACAGGCACCAGTCCCCTCCACCAGGAAGCCTACACAACCCACTGAACCAAACTTACCCACTGGGGGCAGACACTATAAAAAATAGGAACTACAAACCTGCAGCCTGAGAAAAGGAGACCCCAAACACAGTAAGTTAAGCAAAATGAGAACACAGAGAAATACACAGCAGATGAAAGAGCAAGGTAAAAACCCACCAGATCAAACAAATGAAGAGGAAATAGGTAGTCTGCCTGAAAAAGAATTCAGAGTAATGATAGTAAAGATGATCCAAAATCGTGGAAATAGAATGGAGAAAATACAAGAAACGTTTAACAAGGACCTAGAAGAACTAAAGAGCAAACAAACAATGATGAACAACACAATCAATGAAATTAAAAATTCTCTAGAAGGAATTAACAGCAGAATAACTGAGGCAGAAAAAAGGATAAGTGACCTGGAAGATAAAATAGTGGAAATAACTACCGCAGAGCAGAATAAAGAAAAAAGAATGAAACTAATTGAGGATGGTCTCCGGGACCTCTGGCACAACATTAAACGCAACAGCGTTCGAATTATAGGGGTCCCAAAAGAAGAAGAGAAAAAGAAAGGGACTGAGAAAATATTTGAAGAGATTATAGTTGAAAACTTCCCTAATATGGGAAAGGAAATAGTCAATCAAGTCCAGGAAACGCAGAGAGTCTCATACAGGATAAATCCAAGGAGAAACACGCCGAAACACATATTAATCAAACTATCAAAAGTTAAATACAAAGAAAAAATATTAAAAGCAGCAAGGGAAAAGCAACAAATAACATACAAGGGAATCCCCATAAGGTTAACAGCTGATCTTTCAGCAGAAAGTCTGCAAGCCAGAAGGGAGTGGCAGGACATATTTAAAGGGATGAAAGGGAAGAACCTATAACCAAGATTACTCTACCCAGCAAGGATCTCATTCAGATTTGATGGAGAAATAAAACCTTTACAGACAAGCAAAAGCTAAGAGAATTCAGCACCACCAAGCCAGCTTTACAACAAATGCTAAAGGAACTTCTCTAGGCGGGAAACACAAGAGAAGGAAAAGACCTACAATAACAAACCCAAAACAATTAAGAAAATGGGAATAGGAACATACATATCGATAATTACCTTAAATGTAAATGGATTAAATACTCCAACCAAAAGATATAGACCAGCTGAATGGGTACAATACAAGACCCGTATATATGCTGTCTACAAGAGACCCACTTCAGACCTAGGGACACATACAGACTGAAAGTGGGGGGATGGAAAAAGATATTCCATGCAAATGGAAATCAAAAGAAAGCTGGAGGAGCAATTCTCATATCTGACAAAATAGACTTTGAAACAAAGACTATTACAAGCAAGAAAGTAGGACACTACATAATGATCAAGGGGTCAATCCAAGAAGAAGGTATAAAAATTGTAAATATTTATGCACCCAACATAGGAGCACCTGAATACATAAGGCAAATGCTAACAGCCATAAAAGGGGAAATCAACAGTAACACAATCATAGTAGGGGACTTTAACACCCCACTTTCACCAATGGACAGATATCCAAAATGAAAATAAATAAGGAAACACAAGCTTTAAATGACACATTATACAAGATGGACTTAATTGATATTTATAGGACATTCCATCCAAAAACAACAGAATACACTTCCTTCTCAAGTGCTCATGCAACATTCTCCAGGATAGATCATATCTTGAGTCACAAATCAAGCCTTGGTAAATTTAAGAAAATTGAAATCATATCAAGTATCTTTTCTGACCACAGTGCTATGAGACTAGATATCAATTTCAGGAAAAAATCTGTAAAAAACACAAATACACGGAGGCTAAACTACTAAATAACTAAGAAATCACTGAAGAAATCAAAGAGGAAATCAAAAAATACCTAGAAACAAATGACAATGAAAACACGATGACTCAAAACCTATGGGATGCAGCAAAAGCAGTTCTAAGAGGGACGTTTATAGCAATACAATCCTACCTCAAGAAACAAGGAACATCTTAAATAAACAACCTAACGTTACACCTAAAGCAATTAGAGAAAGAACAACAACAACAAAAATCCAAGTTAGCAGGAGGAAAGAAATTCTAAAGATCAGATCAGAAATAAATGAAAAAGAAATGAAGGAAACGATAGCAAAGATCAATAAAACTAAAAGCTGGTTCTTTGAGAAGATAAACAAAATTAATAAACCATTAGCTAGACTCATCAAGAAAAAAAAGGGAGAAGACTCAAATCAATAGAATTAGAAATGAAAAAGGAGAAGTAACAACGGGCACTGCAGAAAACAAAGGATCATGGGAGATTACTACAAGCAACTATATACCAATAAAATGGACAACCTGGAAGAAATGGACAAATTCTTAGAAAAGCACAACCTTCCAAGATTGAACCAAGAAGAAATAGAAAATATGAACAGACCAATTACAAGCACTAAAATTGAAACTGAGATTAAAAATCTTCCAACAAACTAAAGCCCAGGACCAGATGGCTTCACAGGTGAATTCTATCAAACATTTAGAGAAGGGCTAACACCTATCCTTCTCAAACTCTTCAAACATATAGCAGAGGGAGGGACAGTCCCAAACTCATTCTATGAGGCCACAATCACCCTGATACCAAAACCAGACAAAGATGTCACAAAAAATTTAAGCTACAGGCCAATATCACTGATGAACATAGATGCAAAAATCCTCAACAAAATACTAGCAAACAGAATCCAACAGCACATTAAAAGGATCATACACCATGATCCAGTGGTGTTCATCCCAGGAATGCAAGGATTCTTCAATATATGCAAATAAATCAATGTGATAAACCATATTAATAAATTGAAGGAGAAAAACCACATGATCATCTCCATAGATGCAGAAAAATCTTTTGACAAAATTGAACACCATTTATTATAAAAACCCTCCAGAAAGTAAGCATAGAGGGAACTTACCTCAACATAATAAAGGTCAAATATGACAAACCCATGGCCAACATCATTCTCAATGGTGAAAAACTGAAACCATTTCCACTAAGATCAGGAAAAAGACAAGGTTGCCCACTTTCTCCACTATTATTCAACACAGTCTTGGGAGTTTTAGCCACAGCAATCAGAGAAGAAAAAGCAATAAAAGGAATGCAAACGGGAAAGAAGAAGTAAAACTGTCACTGTTTGCAGGTGACATGACACTATACATAGAGATTCCTAAAGATGTTACCAGAAAACTACTAGGTAATCAATGAATTTGGTAAAGTATCAGGATACAAAATTAATGCACAGAAATCTCTTGCATTCCTATACACTAATGATGAAAAAATCTGAAAGAGAAATTACAGAAACACTCCCAATTACTATTGCAACAAAAAGAATAAAATACCTAGAAATAAACCTACCTAAGGACAAAAACCTGTATGCAGAAAACTATAAGACACCAATGAAAGAAATTAAACATGATACAAACAGATGGAGAGCTATACCATGTTCTTGGATTGGAAAAATCAACATTGTGAAAGTGAGTATACTACCCAAAGCAATCTACAGATTCAATGCAATCCCTGGGAAGCTACCAATGGCATTTTTCACAGAGCTAAACAAACATTTTCACAATTTGTATGGAAACACAAAAGACCCCAAATAGCCAAAGCAATCTTGGGGAAGAAAACCGGACCTGGAGGAGTCAGGCTCCTTGACTTCGGACTATACTACAAAGCTATAGTAATCAAGACAGTATGGTACTGGCACAAAAACAGAAATATTGATCAATGGAACAGGAAAGCCCAGAGATAAACCCAAGCATATATGGTCACCTTATCTTTGATAAAGGAGGCAAGAATATACAATGGAGAAAAGACAGCCTCTTCAATAAGTGGTGCTGGGAAAACTGGACAGGTACATGTAAAAGAATTAAATTAGAAAACTCCCTATCACCATACACAAAAATAAACTCAAAATGAATTAAAGACCTAAATGTAAGGCCAGACACTATAAAACTCTTAGAGAAAAACATAGGCAGAACACTCCACGACATGAATCACAGCAGGATCGTTTTTGACCCACCTCCTAGAGAAATGGAAATAAAAACAAAAATAAACAAACGGGACCTAATGAAACTTAAAAGCTTTTGCACAGCAAAGGAAACAATAAATAAGACCAAAAAACAACCCTCAGAATGGGAGAAAATATTTGCAAATGAAGCAACTGACAAAGGATTAATCTCCAAAATATACAAAGAGCCCATTCAGCTCAATATCAAGAAAACCAACAACCCAAATCAAAAATGGGCAGAAGACTTAAGTAGATATTTCTCCAAAGAATAATATACAGATTGCCAACAAAGACATGAAAGGATGCTCAACATCACTAATCATTAGAGAAATGCAAATCAAAACTACAATGAGGTATCATCTCACACCGGTCAGAATGACCATCATCAAAAAATCTACAACAGTAAATGCTGGAGAGGGTGTGGAGAACAGGGAACCCTCTTGCACTGTTGGTAGGAATGTAAATTTATACAGCCACTATGGAGAACAGTATGGAGTTTCCTTAAAATACTAAAAATAGAACTACCATATGACCCAGCAATCCCACTACGGGGCACAAACCTTGAGAAAACCATAATTCAAAAAGAGTCACGTGGGCTTCCCTGGTGGCGCAGTGGTTGGGAGTCTGCCTGTCGATGCAAGGGACACGGGTTCGTGCCCTGGTCCGGGAGGATCCCACGTGCTGCGGAGCAGCTGGGCCCGTGGGCCATGGCCGCTGAGCCTGCGCGTCCGGAGCCTGTGCTCCGCAATGGGAGAGGCCACAGCGGTGAGAGGCCCGCGTACCGCAAAAAAAAAAAAAAAAAAAAGAGTCATGTACCATAATGTTCTTTACAGCTCTATTTACAATAGCCAGGAAATGGAAGCAACCCAAGTGTCCATCGACAGATGAATGGATAAAGACGATGTGGCACATATATACAATGGAATATTACTCAACCATAAAAGGAAATGAAATCGAGATATTTGTAGTGCTGTGGATGGGCCTAGAGTCTGTCATACAGAGTGAAATAAGTCAGAAAGAGAAAAATAAGTACCGTATGCTAACACATATATATGGAATCTAAAATTTAAAAAATTGTTTATGAAGAACCTAGGGGTAATTTAGGAATAAAGATGCAGACATAGAGAATGGACTTGAGGACATGGGGAGTGGGATGGGTAAACCTGAACGAAGTGAGAGAGTGGCATGGTCATGTATACACTGCCAAATGTAAATAGATAGCTAGTGGGAAGCAGCCGCGTAGCACAGGGAGATCAGCTTGGTGCTTTGTGACCACCTAGAGGGGTGGAATAGGGAGGGTGGGAGGGAGATGCAAGAGGGAGGAGTTATAGGGATATTTGTATATATAGAGCTGATTCACTTTGTTATACAGCAGAAACTAACACACCATTGTAAAGCAATTATACTCCAATAAAGATGTTTAAAAAAAATGGTGACAAGGGAATATGAGACACAGCATCTGTCTTTTGGGACTCAATGAAGAGGTTAGACATCTGTGCACATGGAAATAAGCAACTTAAATGTCCCATGGAGTGGCATGATGGATAATTATGATGGGCACATGCTGGCTGAGGAAGGGGAGCCCTGACCAGCCCATCTCTCAAAAGATCAGGAGACTAGGATTTAAAAGTTCCATGTTTTTCTTTTCTTTTCTTTTCTTTCTTTCTTTCTTTCTTTCTTTCTTTCTTTCTTTCTTTCTTTCTTTCTTTCTTTCTTTCTCTTTCTTTCTTTCTTTCTTTCTTTTTCTTTCTTTCTTTCCCTTCCTTCCTTCCTCCCTCCCTCTCTCTTTCCTTCCTTCCTTCCTTCCTTTCTTCCTTCCTTCCTTCCTTCCTTCCTTCCTTCCTTCCTTCCTTCCTTCCTTCCTTCCTTCCTTCCTTCCTTCCTTCCTTCCTTTCTTTCTTTCTTTCTCTCTTTCTTTCTCTCTTTCTTTCTTTCTCTTTCCCTCTTTCTCTCTTTCTTTCTTTTTCTTCTGCCAAAGCCAAATATGATGTGTACACAAGAGTAGCATAAAGCTGAGTTGTGGGGCTGGAAAGTAAAAGATGTGAAACTCTTACGGCTAGCACCCATATGCCCCCTTCCCCCGTCCATTCACCGCTTGTCACTGGCAGGGAAGGTTGTGGGGAGGGTGCAGGTGGGTGGAAGAGGGCTCTGAAAGCCTCCTTATTTCTGGTTTACTTCTGAGTTGAACTGGAGCTCATGCCCTCCGTGAGTCTGAATATTCTGATTTCTGGCACAAAGGCTGCATGCAGAGGGTCAAATGAAAACTTTGGGCTTTATGTAGGCACAGCAGGAAAAAAGTTCAAGTGTCTTGTCCAAGGATACACATCAAGCCAGAAATAGAAGTCAGATGCCTGGCCTGCCAGCGCGGGGCTGCCTCTAATTCAACAGCCCTTGTGAGTCACAGCTTCACCCAGTGCAGGGAGGCGACTGAGAGGTTCAGCATCATTTCCTAACCCTTGATAGCTGGGTCGAGAGAAAGAGAGAAGTTTTTGTTCATGAGCTCATCCCGATCCCAATGTGTCCAGATGCCCAAATATTTGATTTGAGCCTGGTTGCTAAGAGACCTCCCACTGGGACCCAGCTGCATGAGGGCAGGAGGGCGGTATTGGCATCGCTTCAGATTTCTGCCAATTTATTTTGAAACCAGAAAACCTGGAACCTTGGCCTCCTCAAGGCAGCCACAGGGAGAGGAGAGATCTGAGTCAGCCAAGCAACAGAGGAAAAAACCCCCACTGACCTTCTGCCAGGGATCCGTAGGAGGGTTTAGGATAGAATTCTTACATGGCATTTGTTGACTTGGGGTGAAATTTGCTGGTATGGTGATGGGGAAGGAATTGGAGCTTTGTGTTTGGTCATGCCAGAGACATCTCGAAGCAACCCCAGGGATTCCAGAGCGAGGCTGGACTTCTGAGTTCTAACTGGGCATGGTGAAGGCTACCTTGCTTCAAACCTAGAATCTCGGGTTTTAATTGCCTGGTGACTTAAACCTCCTTCGGGAATGCCATGGGCAAAAGTCAGATCTATACAGGTGTGTTAGGGGTCATTGCACGTCGGGGAGCTGGGGAAACCCCACTTTCCCAACATAAGGCAGACAGCTGAGCATAAACGCCTGTATGGTTATCAGTAAATAACTATCACCGCTTCCCCACCCTGTGCAGCTGAATAGAACCCCCTGGGCAGGACCCCTGGTCACAGCACCATTCATTCTCAGGACCAGATAGTGATCACTGCAGTCCTAAAAGCTTGTCCTGGGTAGTTCGTTTCTGAATTTGGCTTTAGTGCTTATTTATAAATAAGTGTATGGATGTGAGAAACAGATTTTGTTGCCAGGAGTTTTGCATGAGAGCTGTCATGTGATGAGAAATATAAAGGTCATGGATGTTGACCCGTGACTTTCACCCAAATCCCTCCTTTCAGTGATTTGCTCAGAGGAGGTACAACCTACTGGGTTTTGCTTTCAGATAGAACTGAACTGTGGGCTCCATTCTTTTCCACATAGACGTGTGCCTTTGGGCTAGTTCCGATGCCTTGGTTTCCTCATCTGTCAAAAAACACCGAAAGGAGCATTTGTCAGGTTTGAGAAGAGGAGGTAGGAAGTAGTCCTACCTTGGGAAAAATCCACCGGAAATAGGAAAGAGTTGGAAATTAAATGGAAACAAGAGAGCAAAGGGACTGGGACTGCACTCATCACAGTACTCAGCACACGGTAACTGATTTCTCAGTCATCCTGGGTTTGCTCTGAGAGGATCCCATCAAGTTTGCTTGACTGGAAGGGAAGATGAGGAAGGAGATTATGTCCAGTTCCATGAACAGAGGACTCTGAAAACCAAGAGTGACTAGTTTGAATGTCACGTGGAAGAGAAGGGGGCGGGGGTCACCTCACAGCTGGGTCTGTGGTTTGAGAAGCATCACGACAGCAGGTAATAGAATTTCCGTCTTGGAGACCAAGGAAAAGATACTCTCCAGCCATGAAGGATACCTGAATCCAGAGAGAAGGCCCTTCAATAAAGTGAGTTTTTGCTGTATGTGTGCTGAAGAAATCTGCAAGAGATCTCTACATTTATTACCCCCAAACTTCTGGTTAAATATACCAAGCCATCCAGGGTACCAAGGATTTGTTTCCATGAAAGAAGCTATGATATCACAAGGGCTGTATTGTGACATCATCACAGAATCTCTTGGGCGCCAGACCAAGAGAGACGGCCTCTTGTTTGGAATACAGATATCCTTGCTAATGAGGAAACTTGGCAGGGAGAACAAGGAGGACACTCCAAATAGGATCAATGCGGCAGACGGAGGGCCAGATCCTGCACGGAGATCCTGAATATTCGACGGGATACTCGGCCCAAACCGAGTTTTCCCTCTTAGTTTTTCAGTAATGATAGATGACAAAGCCTGGGGTAAAAATAAACCCACTTCCGGTGTTGTTTCTGGGTGGTTCAAGAGGAAACAGCATTGTTAGCCTTGAGGGGACCGCCGAGCTGTCTGAGATTTGGAAGCCTGGGCGTCTCCTGGGAGGAGAGTGATGGGGAAATGGGGGCGCTCTGGGGCTATTCAGGTCCAAGTTCCTTACTTGGCCCCCTTCTTAGTTCCCGTGTAAATTCAGTTAGAAGAAAGGCTCTTCTTCTGGCTGGTAATTTAAACATCTTTCTCAATATGTCAGTTTTAGACATTTTGTCACGGGTGTAGTTCATGCCCCAATAATCCCACAGTCTGGTTTATGTCCATCTGGGGTATAAATGCCACGGCTGCCTCTGTCTGTGAACTCTGGGAAAAGCCGTTGGACCAGGAATGCTGAGAAGCACTTAAATGATTTTTTGCCCCATAACTTTCGGGTGCATATTTTCCCCTCACGTTTCCTCTGTTTTTAGAAACACTTTGGAGAAATAGAATGAAGAAGGCCTCCAGGGGCACCTCTGTCACCTCGAAGGAGCATATCCGGTTTAAAAGATTAAGAGACGAGTCATTTGCTTTTGTAAAAAATATTGGTCTCCACTTGTAGGTCTATGGTTTATACAAAAATACTCGTATGTTGCTGTTTACAGATTTTTTAAAGTTTTGATTTTGAAGAGTTAACGCCCACAATGCCAAGATGCTCTTAGGGAATAAGGTATTGGCAGGATCTGGCTAATGAGGTTTCCTGCAGATAGAAAACCCCCGCTGGAGACAAAAATACAAGACATTCCAAGACTACTGACATCGAATATAAAATGCAGCCATCTAGTGGAAGTCTTGTGGGTGGATGTGTTTTTGGTAGGATATTTTTTATTCTCAAACCATTCATTTTATAATTTGGGCAAAAAACAAAGAGCCAAATGTGACAGCTATTAAAAAGTAAAGGTGCATACTGTTAATACCTTATGTTTATCTACTGGCTTTCTTCTGAGAAGTCCAAAGTGCTTTGCTGATGTTATCTTCTCCAGACCCATATGGTACCCTCATTTGGAGAAAGGACTGGAAAATGCCTGAAGTCAGGGAGTGGGTTAGACATCAGAGGAGACCCGGGTTCTTTCTTTTCACACAACACCTTGCTCTGGTTTGTGCTCTGAATTCAGTGGACCAATATCAGAACACAAGCTAGATGCCTTTCACACCAGTTGTGTTTTAAAAAGAAAACCCCACTCTTGCGCCTACTCTGTTGTTTCTCTGTAGCCCTAAGGGAAAAGCCTGAACTTGCAAACGGCTCTCACCAGACCTGATTACTTGTTGGCTTGTTTCCTGCATCAGGCTGTTTGCAAAGTCATTTTTGCACCGAGTACCCACCCACTCACCAATAACAGCACTCTAGGGCTCTGTTGGACTGGAGCTAAGATTCTATTGGACTGGAGTTAAGATTGTATTGGACTAGAGCTAATAGTCTATTGGACTGGAATTAAGATTCAGTGATGCTACTGACTGTTTCTGAGACTCAGGACTGCAGAGATGCCCCAAAAGGAGATTGCATTTGAGAGTCCGAGCTAATCAGTCCATCCCTGGCACATATGTAGGACCTCACCCCAGACCTCAAGATTCCTTAAAGACTAGAAATTGAAATACTAACATCAAAAGTAGGAATGTAGGAAGCAATGCTGCAACCTCTGGAGTTGTTAGTTCGAATTCCTTCGAAGGTGTCCAGGGTTCCGTCGTGCTCCACGACGGAACTGTGTTGTGCTCCACCAGGATCAGAAAAGCAGCCACAAGCCCATATACTATCCGTGGGTGACAGAGCCGTGCCTGAACTGCAAGGTGGGGTGTGGCTGTTTTCAACCCTGATTGTCACACTTGTTGAAGCACTTAAAATTTTTATTTTGGGGCCCAAAAGAAGGACAGTGAAGGCCTTTCACAAACAGATCTTTCAATTTCTTCCAGCCTATTCTGTGTTCCTGTCTCTGCTCCCTGCATTCGAACCACCACCACCTCCAGCACCATTTCCTGAACACACAGCCTTCTTCAGTGCCTTTGGTGTGGTCATTAGTGCTGTTTGCCAAATCACTGCAGCTCTCCACCTTCTGGGTGCATGATAAGATTGCATTTCCAGGCCCCCTTGGGGGTGAGGCTGTGTCATCTGTTCCAGCCAGAGTGGAAGTAATGCATGTCACTTTCAGGACAGAGCAATCCACCAACTGCTGTGCAAACCTGGCTTGATTCCCCTCTGCCACAGGGACCAGCAAAGTTCAAGATGGCGGCTACTCTGCCAGCAGGTCCCGAACCAATTGATGAATGTGAGAAACAAACCTTTGTGCCTATGCCGCTAAGATTTTGGGATTGTCACCAGGCTATTCTGATGGATATACCTTTCTTTGATTTTTGTTCCTTTACACATGCTTTTCCTTCTGCTTGAAATCTGCATGCACCCTCCCTTCCCTCCTTGGCAAATTCTTACTGATCCTCCAGACCCAGTTCAAAAGCCTTTCTGCGAAGTCTCTTCTGACACCTCCAGGAACTTGGGCCCTTTCTGTTTTGTGCTTCCCCACCGCTCTCTGTGCAAACCTCCGTTATAGCCTCAATCAAAATTTATTTTTACTACCAGTTTACATGTCTGTCTTTGTCTCTTAGACTTGGAACGTCTTGAGGGCAGGAACTGTGCTTCATTCGTTTTTCAATTGAAAGCGTCTATTTCTTTCTTTCTTTTTTTTTTTTTTTTTTTCAAAGTGTCTGTTTCAAAGTACAAGCTCAACAAATATCTCACAGAGAAATTAAGGTGCTCAGAATGGTTGATGGACAGAGTTCAGGTCAGTTCACTGGTGTTACAATTCATCTTCCTAGTGCCCCCAGATGCACCAGAACTGGTAATTTACCAAACACTGGAAGACATTTGTTTTAAAAAAAATTTTTATTGACATATAGTTGATTTACTATATTGTGTTAATTGCTGCTGTACAGCAAAGTGATTCAGTTATACATGCATATATATTGTTTTCCATATTCTTTTTCATTGTGGTTTATCACAGGATATTGAATATAGTTCCCTGTGCTAGACAGTAGGACCTTGTTTATCCATCCTATATATAATAGTTTGCATCTGCTAATCCCAAACTCCCAATCCTTCCCTCTCCCATCCCCTCCCCCTTGGCAACCACAAGTCTGTTATCTGTATGTGTGTCTGTTTCTGTTTCATAGATATGTTCATTTGTGTCGTATTTTAGATTCCACATATAAGCGATATCATATGGTATTTGTCTTTCTCTTTCTGACTTCCTTCACTTAGTATGATAATCTCGAGTCCATCCATGTTGCTGCAAATGGCATTATTTCATTCTTTATTATGGCTGAGCAGTATTCCATTGTGCTTGTGTGTGTGTGTGTGTATACACATACACCATGTCTTTTTTAAAAATAAATTTAATTATTTTTGGTTGTGTTGGGTCTTCGTTGCTGCATGTGGGCTTTCTCCAGTTGCGGTGAGCGGGGGTTAATCTTTGTTGCGGTGTGCGGGCTTCTCATTGTGGTGGCTTCTCTTGTTGCAGATCACGGGCTCTAGGCGCACGAGCTTCAGTAGTTGTGGCATGTGGGCTCAGCAGTTGTGGCTTGCGGAACTCCAGAGCGCAGGCTCAGAGTTGTGGCACACGGGCTTAGTTGCTCTGTGGCGTGTGGGATCTTCCCAGACCAGGGCTTGAACCCGTGTCCCCTGCATTGGCAGGCGGATTCTTTTTTTTTTGTTTTCTGAGAAACATGTACATTTACGGAATGGAAAGCAAGCCTCTTCGTAGAGCCCGAAAGCCTTGGCAGGCGAATTCTTAACCACTGCGCCACCAGGGAAGTCCTATACCATGTCTTCTTTATCCATTCATCTGTCGATGGACATTTAGTTTTTTTCCCTATCTTGGCTATTGTATATAGTGCTGCAGTGAATGATGTATGTATGTATGTATGTATCTTTTCGAATTCCAGTTTTGTCTGGATATATGCCCAGGAGTGGGATTGCTGGATCATATGGCAACTCTATTTTTAGTTTTTTGAAGAACCTCCATACTGTTTTTATAGTGGCTGCACAAATTTACATTCCCACCAACAGTGTAGGAGGGTTCGTTTTTCTCCACACCGTCTCCAGCATTTGTTATTTGTAGACTTTTTAATGATGGCCATTCTGACCTGTGTAAGGTGGCACCTCATTGTATTGATAGTTTTGATTTGCATTTCTCTTAACAATTAGCGATGATGAGCATATTTTCCTGGGCATATTTGGAAGACATTTCTTAAGATTGATTCCTCTCCTTCTTCAACATTATCTGACTGTTACATTTTAAAAATGTTTGTGGGGCTTCCCTGGTGGCGCAGTGGTTGAGAGTCCGCCTGCCGATGCAGGGGACACGGGTTTGTGCCCCGGTCCGGGAGGATCCCACATGCCGCGGAGCGGCTAGGCCCGTGAGCCATGGCTGCTGAGCCTGTGCGTCCAGAGCCTGTGCTCCGCAACGGGAGAGGCCACAACAGTGAGGGGCCCGAGTACCACAAAAAAAAAAAAAAAAAAAAGTTTGTGGTTCAAATTACTGAAAAGGAAGAAAGATCATCTTACAGTTAGGCTCTCATCTTTTGATAATTACTCATCTTTACAGGAAAAGATTTTTAAAAAGATTTGGGGTTTTGGAGAAAATCAACTTTATGGGCAATTTTTGGAGGCCATTGTGGTTGGTTGTAGGCCTGGCTTTGTTAATATGAAACAGCATATTTGTTGACTAAATGCCCTCAAATTTTGTAAATGCATTTATGTGTATCATCCAATGTACCTCCTTCAGTTGTTTGGAATATAGCATTAAGTTTAAATATAAATTGATGAGATTCTACTTCAGTGTCTCTTGTAGATCCTGTTCTGGGTAGAAAATCAGGGGAGGTGCCATTTTTGTTTAGGCCTGGTTCCCTATAGAAGAGGAAACATATTTACTACTTTCAGTGTCCTCAATTTTATTTATTTTTTTGGCTGTGCCACATGGCTTATGGGATATTATTTCCCCGACCAGGGAATGAACCCGGGGCCCTGCAGTGAAAATGCTGAGTCCTGACCTCTGGACCACCAGGGAATCCCTGCTTTTTTTTTTTCTTGTTTTCAGTGTCCTCAATTTTATAAATGCACCTGTGCATATTGCCAAATGCACTTCACTGAGTTAGGAATAGACTCTTAATTCTAACATGAACCGACAAGATTGTGTTGCAATGTCAGTTGTAGTAGAAGCAAGATCCAGGTCTGGGAGAATGTTGGGAAAGGTCCCACCCTTGTTTCAGGTCTAAGGTAGGAAGATAAATGTTATGTCCACCAGGTAAAGATCCAGGAGGGTGTGTTCATTTAAAAGTCCCTTGAGGTTTAAAAAAAAAGAAACTTAAAAAGCAAAAACAAGATACATTTCTGGATTTAGCAGTCATTTGATTATCCTGTTTTGGTTTTGAACAACTATCATTCTCCTCTCTTTCTTTACAGAAAAGATGATTTTTACATGGTGGGGGACATCTCTCACTTTTGCCTGCTCAACATCCATCCCTCCCTCCCCCTTCAGTAACAGCTTCTCAGTGTTTGTCTGATGCCTTTTGAGTAACACTTTGTCAGAGGGACTACAGTACCACAGTTAAGGGTAGGGCTCTGGAGCCAGGCTGCTTGGGTTTTATTCATTCATGCTGTGTGCCCTGGGGTGTGTTTCTTAACCTTTCCAAATCTTGGTCTCCTCCACTACAAAATAGGAATAGCGATATTACCTACTTCATAGAATTGATGTGAGGATTAATGAATAAATATGGTAAAGCACTTGGAACAGGGTCTAATGCATTATATGAACTCAATAAGTATTATCTATTATTATGAAATTCTTATATAACAATTAATTTCTTCAGAGACTTTATAAACATATCTTCTATCATTGGATGTGGCTATGGAAGTCTATGAAAGGCTGATATTTGTATTTCCCATTACATGTAACTTGATTTTTTTTTTTTTTTTGAGAAAACCAAAGGACTATTTCTTTGGAGGTATGTAGTTTTACTAGGACATGTCTTGATATTGATCATCCATATATTTTCTGATACCTGATGTGCCCCTTCAATCTGTAGATTAAGTTCTTCATTTCTGGAAAGTTTTCTTCTGCTGCTTTTTTTTTTTTTTTTTTTTGCCACACTGCATGGCTTGTGGGATCTTAGTTCCCCAACCAGGGATTGAACCTGGGCCCCTGGCAGTGAAAGCTCTGAGTCCTAACCACTGGACCACCAGGGAATTCCCTGGAAAGTTTTCTTGAATAACATCTTTAAATATTTTTTGTTCCATTATTTCAATCTCTTTAGAAGGGATACCATTTATGAATATATTGAACTTCGTGTTTCATATAATTTTCTAGGTAACCTTTGCTCATTTCCATTTTATTTTCCCACTATTCTTGTTTTGTTTTCTATATCCCTTAAAAAGTTTTTATAAATTTTCCTTGTGTCTTTTCCAATGTAGTCTTTATACCTATGGTGATTTCATTTTGTTTCCTGATTCTTTCCTGAGCTCTCCAGCTCATGTTTTAAGTCCTGTTGTTGTCTTGCCCTATCTTCCCTGAGCAAGTTCTTGTCTTATACAATTTTTCAAAATAAATTTTGATACTTTGAACACAAATTTTATCTATTCTATAGCAGATTTTTTTTTTCTTGTGTTGAATCTTCACTTCTATTGTTCTTCCTGCTCCTTCACTCTCTTTTTTTAAATTGGAGAAATTTTGTAAAGATTTTGTGCTCGTTCTACCTTGACTTTTCATGTAAACTAGATGAGCTCCTCTACGAAGAGCTATTTGTAGGAGGTTCATGGTAAGGAGTGAGCCTTAGACATCTTCCAGGCTAGCTGGGATTTTCTTTGAATCATGCTCAGGTTCTTTATAACCCGTTTTTTTTTTTTTTTTTTTTCGGTACGCGAGCCTCTCACTGCTGCGGCCTCTCCCGTTGCGGAGCACAGGCTCCGGACGCGCAGGCTCAGCGGCCATGGCTCACGGGCCCAGCCGCTCCGTGGCATGTGGAATCTTCCCGGACCGGGGCACGAACCCACGTCCCCTGCATGGGCAGGCGGACTCTCAACCACTGCGCCACCAGGGAAGCCCATAACCCAGGTTTTTGACTAAAGGCTCTTTTGTCTTTACCTCTTGGAATAGAGATCTGAAACAAAAACACTGAGTCCTTCTTCTTGACTCTGCCTCCCCGCCAGGCTGCTTTTTTTTTTGCAATGGTGGCAATTATGTGTGATTCCTCATTCAGCTTTGCTTTTTTTCTAGGTGTTGTTGTGTACACAGTCAACAACTTATGCTGATCATCAGCACGTGGGCAGACCTCATTTTATTGTACTTCGCAGATATTGAGTTTTTAACAAATTGAAGGTTTGTGGCAACCCTGTGTTGAGCAAGTCTATTGGCATCATTTTTCCAACAACATTTTTTTAAATGAAGGTCCGTACATTTTTTTTAGACATACACTATTGCACACTTAATAGGCTACAGGCCAGTGTAAATGTAACTTTTACATGCAATGGGAAACCAAAAAACTTGTGAGACTCACTTTATTGCGATGGTCTGGAACCAAAGCTGCAGTATCTCTGAGGTGTGCCTTGATAGGAAATATGGCCTAGTAACTCTCTTTAACTATTTCTAGGAACTACATACACAATTTAAGATAACCAAACTTTCACAGGGTTTTTGGGAAGAGGCCTCTTAGCATCAGAGTGTTGTCACATAATCCACTTGAAGGAAAGGATGATGCTCAAGTTTTTATTTTATTTTTTGGCTGTGCAGCATGGCATTCGGGATCTTAGTTCCCCAACCAGGGATCCAACCCACCCGCCATGCAGTGGAAGTGCAGAGTCTTAACCACTGGACCTCCAGGGAAGCCCCGATGCTCATCTTCTAATAAGGAAACATTTTTCCCTGCAATATTTCTGGTTGAGATTTAAATAAGTTTTTCATGTAGAGTGTATCTACATGAAGTCACCTATAAAACATTTTTGATTAATACATTTTTAGACCAAAGAGTTCTTAAGTCTTCAAAGAGTAATGATGTTCTGGATAAGCTTTTCATCATATGAAAAAAACATACTGATTTACAAATCCTAAAATCACTGAGTTTACGTACCACTCTCCCACCTACAACCTGGATTTTACAGGCTCAGGTAGGTAAAGTGTCTTTAACACAAATTTAGCAACAGACTTGGGACTTGAGCCTAGTTTCCTGGATTTCTAGTTCTTTCTACCACCCCAGCTTGCCTTCCTGGTTTATCACTTTAGGTACTAAAGGCTGAATAGAGGTAATTTAGAAATTTTCAATTATTATAATCTATGCATTTGCTTTAGATAGTATCTATTTCCCCCACACCACCTGCCCAGCTCTGAACCTGGGCCACACAAACCTGACCTACTGGTGGGGCTGTTGGCTGGAAAAGAGTTTGACGGGCATAAAATTAGTAAGTCTTTAATGATGGGTTGTTAAACAACTTGTTCTTTGGGTTCTTTAATAAAAAATATTAAAGGCTTTAAAGGAAATATAAAGACTTGGGACCTAAACTTTAGTAATCTGGAATATCTGGCAGAGCTTTCTGGAGTGGAATTGTTAGGGAACAGACAGCTTTTGACTGATAGGTAATAACTGATTGACAATGGAGTTGGGGTGGGAAGAAGAGCGTGGCAGCCACCACCGCTAGAAAAACACGGCAGCTGGAGGAAATGGTCTGTTACTGGAGAACAGTCCAAGCAAGAGTCCTCAAGCAAACAGAATGAAGCCCTTAACAGGCTATGGCTTAACCATTCTTAGGGAATGATGGTTTTGTTTTCTATTGCACTTTCCAAGGTCAAGATCTCTTACTTTACATGGTGTCCAGTAAGGGAGGAATGACCATGCTAAAGCCAGACTGAATTGTCTTTGACGTTTCCACCTCCTTCTTTGGGTCATGGGATTCATTCTTTTGGGCTTGGCCTCTTCAACTCCCCATTTGTTTGAGTCTTCTCTCTAGGACTAGTCCAGCTGAGGATAACCTGATAATGCTGTGAATGAACATCATTATGGAAAATTTGGAAGAGAAAGAAAACTCTCCATTACAGTTCCAACAGTACAAAACTTCTTTAGCATCACCACTTCTTTATTTCCGGGGACAAAAGCTGAGACTGAGAATTTTTATCATGAGCTCCGCTGGCTGATCCATAGGCAAGGAGCAAGGGTGAAATAGAGAGGAAAGAACGGGATAAGAAGAAGGTAGTGGAAGGAAGGGAAAGGGGGTAAAAGATGAGCAGATGCATATGGCATGGGAGTGTCCACTGGGATCTTAGTTCACACCTGGTTCCTACTCTTCATATTGCCTAACCTTTGACCCCAATAAACGATAGTACAGTTCTTCAAATGTATTTTTTTTTTTAAATTGAAGTATAGTTGAATTACAATGCTGTGCAAATGTATTTCTTCTTGAAGTGGTGCTGTTTGCTTTTGGTGACGTGCCCCAACTTTGAGAGCGGTTCCCTAGTCATCCATCTTGGAAGTTGGGTTTGTCAATTTAGCCAGTTTCTAACAGCCAAATCCCCCATTTGCTCTCCTCACCCTGGAGAGCCTTAAGCTAACAGCCCCTGAAAGGCGGAATCCAGCACGCAGATGTGGAGGAATGGGCAGGCCAGATTATCTTTCCACCTGCTTGGGGTCAGGGAAAAAAGGTGGAGGGCGGCGGGGTGCAGTGTGGGGGTGGGTACAGACGGCTTCTGGGAGAGCAGTGGCCTGCATCCAGCCTGTCAGAACGAGGAAGAAGGTGCTGGGTAAGTCCTCTTCAGGGAGTAGAATATTTTTTTTCCCCCCTTTTACAGGGAAATTGGAACAGTCCTGGGAAAATGGGACAGGTGTCACCAATCAAAACACAGGGCTGTTTACCCAACTCAGCCGAGGGGCCCTCAGGGAGAGAGAGTCTTGATACGAAACAAACTACAATTTTTCGAAACACAAGGTGGTCCCTGCAGGTTGGGAATGGGCGTCTGTACGTGGCTCGCCCTCTGACGGGTGGACACGGGAGAGGGATGGGCAGTCAGAATGCGCCTCCGAGATGGGAGGCCGGAGGGAACTTTGGGTGCGTTTCTCCAGTCTGTTAGAAAGGCTATTTCCAGGTACCTGCCCTGGCACAGCGTGCCCTACTAAACCCACTGCGGTTGGGCTGAGGAGGGGCAGCCCCCCTGGCGAAGAGAGTGTGGGGCAGACGTTCACTTTCCTCTAAGTCTCTGGGTTTCTTCGGCCGGCGAAGAGAGAGAGAAACCAGGAGGGGCCAAGCTGGAGCGAAGGCCGCTCCAGCCCTGGGGCCGAAGCAGCCTGGGAGGCGCACAGAGCCCGGCCCTGAATCCACCCGCCGCTTGGCCGCCAGATAACCGCGGGAGTTAAGCTCCCAAAGAGAAAACGAGGCAGCGCCTGGCACGTCTTGCGCGTCCCCGGCCGCGAGACTCCCGGCTCCCTCCTCGCCGCGAGGCCCCCTCCCCCAGCCATAATTGGACACGGGCGCCGATTTTGGTGCAATGCGAATTAGCTCCAGTCGCCCAGTCGGGAGGGCCAGGCAGGCTGGGGAGCGCCAGCCGCTGGCGGGTGCCGCGCGGCCCAAGTCAACGCCCACCTCAGCCAGTATCCCCGCGGCCGCCGCCTCCCGTAGCCATAACAACCAGCCCCCGCGTCCGACCCCGCGCAGCGCCCGGACGCCGGTGGAGGACGCCCCCGCCCTCGGCGCCCCGCATCCGGGTGGCCTTGCGCCCCCGCCCTCGCCCCCGCCCTGCAGCGTCCTAGCGCAGCGCAGAGGCGCCCTCTCCCGCCGCTGGAGAGGAAAGCCCTCGCGCCCCCGAGACTTGACTTTGCAGAATTAATAAAGCAGCCCCGGGGGGCCGGGGTCCTCCAGCACGCGCCTGGGCGCCCGCACCTGCCCGGGTCCGCCGCACCAGCCCTCTCCTGGGCTCCAGGGCGCAAGCGGCGGCGGGGAGCTTGGCCAGGCGGCGACGGCGGTGCCCCGGCGCCCGGGGCACGGCGTTCCCGGGGAGCAGGACATCCCCGAAGGCGGCAGCACGCGGGAGGCGGGGAGGCGGGAGGCGGTCGGGGCGCGCGGGGAGGGCGGCGAGTCCGCGGGAGGAGGAGGAGGGAGGGAGCAGGGCGGGCGGCTGGGAGGGAGGAGAAGGGAGGCAAGAAAGTAGCAGAAAGTGAGGCTGGCAGCCGGCGGCAAAGGAGCCGGGCGAGTGGCGGCGGCGGCAGGAAGTCTGTGCCCGAGACGCGCAGAAATAAGAGCCAGGGAGGGACCGCGGCGGCGGAGAGAGTGAAAGAGGAAACTGCAGAAGAGGAAGCTCTGCCGCAGCACAAAGTCTCCTCCGGCTCCCGTGCCGAGCATCCCCGCGCCGCCAGCCCAGCCCTCCCGGACCGGCTCGCCGCAGCCGGCGCCCCCGCTGCGCCCGCGCCGCCGTCCCCCCGCGCCCCCGCGCTCGGGCGCCCCCCCACCCTCGCGCGCCCACCCCGGCCCCCCGCGCCCCCGGCCGCTCCGCCTCGCCGCCCTCGTCTGCCATGGCCCGGGAGAACGGCGAGAGCAGCTCCTCCTGGAAAAAGCAAGCTGAAGACATCAAGAAAATCTTCGAGTTTAAGGAGACCCTCGGAACGTAAGTGGGGACTGAGGAGTAGAGGGTGGAGGTGGCAGCGGCCGCGGGTGCAGAGGTGGCTCACGCTGCCACCGCCGCCTCCACCGCGGTAGGAACCGGCGGGTCGCCACGTCCTCATTGTCCAGTTCTCGGCTCTGCGTGCCCACTGCGTGCCGGCCGCGTGGGTCTGCACCCCGCGGGCCCGGGTGGGAGCCGTTCCTGGGCGGGGGAGGCTCTGGGCTTTCGGGGTCAGTCGCAGGCGGGCGACTTTTCACTTCCCTGACACCGCCGCCCTCTCGACTTCTCCCCATGCGTGACTGTGGGCTGAGCATGGTGGATATTCCTGTTTACTGGCTGCGTGCGTCTACTCACCGTGTGCATGGGCGCACCGTGTCCGCGAGAGACTTGGTCACGAGAAAATCGGGCTCCGGGCATTCCCATTTCTGTCCTGCCGTTGTGTATTCTTATAGAATTGACGTTTTCACGTACTAGGTGTAGGCAAGACTTTGGATGGCCGCGCGATTAAGGAAAGGAGGAATTTCGCAGTGTTCAGGGTCACGTGTGGGCAGAGCCTTACCTGAGCGTCTGTCCATTTCACCAGGCTCGGCAGCACACGCTGGGGTGCCGGTCGCCAAGGGAGGGTCTGCGAGGGTCGCTGTACCGGCGGTTTCTCTCTAGGGCTGTGTGTAGTCCGAGGCTGGTGGCAGAGTCTCAAGAAAGCAGGACTAACCAGAAGTCCATGGCAGGAAGGCTCTGAGCATGTGCTGCTCCATTCAGCTGCTGTTCCTTTTCTGCCCAGGAGTTGGTTTTTATTTGTTTTGTTGTGGAGTGCCTCAGAATAGGTAGGGAGGCTGATAGTGAAAGAGAATCGGGCACTGTTGGAAGAGTCTGAAATTGGAGTTATTTTCTCCCCTCATGTGATCGGTGTCTGTCGGCATATATATTCATACACATATGTGCTGTATGAACCGAACGTTTTGCAGGGGTTCATGGAGGAGTTAGTTAGGCTGGGAAGAGATAGAGGAGGTGTTTCATAAGACAAGTCTGTGCTCTTCTCTCCTGTCTTCCTTAAACCCCCTTTACTTGTTATTGTGGTTGGTTTGCTTTTCCAGGACCACATTTTCAAACCCCGATTGTTTTCTGTCCCATACTCAGGGTCCACTGAGTTGTTTGGTCATTTTCCCTCCCCCAGCCCCATGTCTGCAGTGGTGCCCCAGAGCCCAAGTTGTGAAGGTAGCACATCCCTGCCATGCTTCTGATCCTGGGGACGCACACTTGCCGAGGATGAGAATAGGGCCTCTCAGCCGTTGTGCTTTCTTCAGGAACACGGTCTACCTGTGGGTGTAGACTTTCTATCTCTTGGAAGGAAAACAGAAAGGACTTAGCCTTTTCATAGAGAGGGGCTTGAGGCTGCCTCTTAGCATGGCCTGTTAAGGGGTGAGGTTTGTCCATAACTTTAGAAAATTATCGATGAGGTTTATTTGGCTTTGGGGTAGTGACTCTGAGATGCTAAGTTGCCAGGAAAGAAGAAGCGTGTACTTGCTGGTCATCGTGAGACCGATGATGTGGCCTCAGGTGAGGGGATGGGAGAGAGTCGAGTCCCATCGTGAGAGAATGCGTTCCTTTGCCAGGAGCATCTCCACCCGAGCCTCTTGACCTGGTCCCTCTGCTTGCAGCCTCCGAGCAGACCGATGCAGCTCCTCTGACTGCCTCCTGCTCCCCGGAGAGCCGGGCAGCTGCCCCTCTGCCGTGGCTGGGCTGCTCAGCCCCATGAGCTGTGGCTTCACTGAGTGGCTCCTGCTGTGGCAGGTGCTGTTTGGGTATGACTGCAGGTGGTTCCACCTCTGGGTAGGATGGGGACTTGCCTCAGTGGTGACGGAGAGACCGTACAGCTCTTGCAGAACAACCTCTTGGACTCTGGCCACATTGCCCGTGAACGTGGGGATGGGTCTCTGTTAGGGTTCCAAAGCTTTGCCTTCTGTCTTGGAAAGAATTCTTTGAAAAGAAGCTTCCCACTGTGGTCCGGTAGTGCTGACAGGGGTTCTAGAAGAGTGAAACACAAACAATAAAACGATCAAAATGTTTTCACTCAATAGCATGATAATAATAATAGTAGTAGTAGTAAATGTAGGTGACTTTATTAAATGAATACCAAGAACCAGTTGTTATTCTAAGTGCCTTAGGTATAGTAACTCATTTTACTCTCATGTTAACCCGATGAAGTGGGTATTTACTTCTATCCCCACTTGGCAGATGGAAAAACTGAGGCAACAGAGAAATTATGTGACCTGCCAAACCGGAGGTACTTATTAAGCGGGGCTGATATTCGAATCTAGGCAGAACAACTTGTGATTATGCATGTGGGGTTGAGCCCCTCTGTGGATTATGTAACAGCAAATGCTAATAATAATTTGACTAACTTTAGTATTTGGAAAGCTAATTTTAATATTAAGGTAAAGAAAACATAATTATCCAAACATGTAACATGTTAAAGCTTTTGGATTATCAACACCTTTTTGTCTCTTGGACTTTCTAGAAGTGGTCCAAAGTACAGGATGCCTGTTTCATCCTGGGCCAAGTCCAGTGATCTTGACCTGCGTCTAAATAGAGGTCACTTCTGGTTCTGTTAGTGAGCATTTTGGCTTCCCGCTCTACACTTGTTTGCAGTGAAACCTAGCATCAGTCAAGGGTGTCAACAGTTACAATTGGGATTCATTTCCAAGGTACTCTGCAGGCCCAATTATTTTGTTTGTCACACTTTTACCATATGCCTTTAGGATCCTAAGGCAGGAAAGCCCTGCCAGGAGCCAGATTGTCAGCCCACAGTGTTAAAATGCTTTTAAAATAAAGCGCTGTGAAGGCTCAAGGAGCACTCACTTGGTAAAACCTTGTAATCTGATATCGGGCTGCCTGATCCAGGTACCTTTCCGTGCAGAGCAGAACCTCTACTGTTGAAGGCCAGAGGGTCAAGCCATTTAGACGGTGTGGTCTGCGGGACCTTGCTGGAGAGTGGGAGCCAAATGGGAGTGAAGGCTGGCCCAGAAGGGTGGGAAGAGAGCTGGAGGAAGCAAAGGACAGCATAGGGGAAGGAATCCACTGTGTGGTTTGGGCCTGGGTTTTCTGATGCACCCCTGAGTCAGGCCTCAGGAGAAGCCTCTCAACTTATGACCTTCAGTGTGGATCCCTTTGAAGGGGAATCCCAGGCCATAACCCTACCTCTGAACAAGGTGGGAAGGCTTAATTACTGTTTATTTTTATTTTTTTAATATATTTTTTTGCGGTACGCAGGCCTCTCACTGTTGTGGCCTCTCCCGTTGCGGAGCACAGGCTCCGGACGCGCAGGCTCAGCGGCCATGGCTCACGGGCCCAGCCGCTCCACGGCACGTGGGATCTTCCTGGACCGGGGCACGAACCCGCGTCCACTGCATCGGCAGGCGGACTCTCAACCACTGCGCCGCCAGGGAAGCCCTTCATTACTGTTTATTAATCAACACCATGTTTTCAGATCCCTGCCTGGCACGCCAGATTAATGTGGGATCAAATAAATGTTGTGTAACAGCAATTAGGAGTCGTAAACACTTCTGTGGAGTGTTTGCTGAGGCCGTTCAGGCCATCTCTACCGTAGGTGTCTTTCCACATCTTCTGAACCAAGACTATGAAAATAGGCCATTTGGAGAAAGATACAGATGGGAAGAAAGGTTTGACTGTGGTGTCCAGGAAGTACCGCAGACTCATGGAAGTGGCTTCTGTAATTGACACGCCATGAAAGGCATCTGAACAGAGGAGGCCCTGAGAGCTGACACAGAATGCTTCTCCCAATATACCTAATTTCTTCCCCCAGAGTATGGAAATGGCACGTCCTGGAAAATAGATTCTTCATCTCTTCAGGGCATGAATACACGCTTTTCTTACAGACCGAATGTTTTGTGTTGAAGTAATTGCTGTTTGTGGGGGGCTGGAGCGGGCACCGTGGAGGCCTTGGGCCTGGCTTCAAGGTCTGACTCAGCTGCTGCTGGGGTGTGCGGGCTGTGGGCTGCGTGGTCATTTTTCCGCACGACCTGGTCTTAGCTTCCTCACCTGTAAAATCAGGGGGAGGGCAAGGAAGATGGGATAATTTTCAAGTGCCCTTACAACCCTTAAGATTTTTTTGCCTTGTCTGGGTAACGAAGGCATTCACTATCATTTTTTGGGAGCTTTCATGTGTAGCTAGAGCAGCTTAGCCCTATTTGGAGGGACATTTTTATGCCCAGGCTAGTAGCAAAGTGATACAGCTCAGGACAGGAGGTGTTATCCCACTTGATGTCAGTAGCACAATGCCTTTGCTTTTTTACGAAATGAGTGCCTGCTGGGTGCTGCTTTAGGAAGAGTATAAATGGAAATGTCTGTGGGACCAGCCCTGTCTCTTCCCACTAGTATCTTCCATACATGCCTTGTTCTGAAATTGCTCCATCAGTACACCTGTTGAGGACACAGATGATTGATTTATCTGAAAGCCCAGCTAGAACAAACAGACTCACCTGTTCTTTAGTGGGAGGCGGGTGTGTGTGCGTGGGTGTGGGGGGAGAGGGAGATTGCAGAGCTACCGGAGGTGATTTGTGTGTTTGACCGACTGATTTAAGGGTATTTATTCTGAGACGACTCCAAATTTTAGTCTGTGAAAAGCATTTAAAAGAATACTACAGAGAGGTGGGCAGCCCCCAGAGTGCCCCCCGAGGGTATCCCAGCTGCGGCATTGGTTAGAAGTTGGCATTTCTCAGCCCTTTGTTTGAGGCGCGATATAAATTCAGCCTCTTGTACATTTAAAAATATCGGTTGAACACCTGCTATATTCTAGGCACTGGTGCACGGTAGCGGGGAGTGCAGCAGCGAACAAGCAGACACAAATGCCTGCTTTCCTGGAGCTCACGTTCTGGTGAGGAAACCAGAAAATAAAAAAAACGTGAATCAGGAAAGTGTAGAGTATGTTATCTAGTATACACGTCAGGGGAGAAATGAAGCAGGGAAAGAGGGGGATTTTTGGAGGGGGAGGTGATGGTGGCTTGAAGCAGCGTAGCCAGGGAGGGCCTGGCTGAAGAGCTGCTATTTGAATAAAGATCTGGAGGCTCCACTGCGATAGCTGAAGGTAGAATGTTCCGGTCGGAGGGAACAGCAAGGGCTGTTTTGAGCAGAGGTGTACCTTGACCTGACTCAGGTGTTTCCACCATGGCTGTGGGTGCTGTGTTGAGAATGAATGCATGGGTTCAAGGGCAGAAGCGGGGAGACCAGCTCGGAGGCTATGGAAACCATCCAGGGGGGAGAGAATGGTGGTGGAGGACTGGGTGCCGCTCTGGAGGTGATGAGAAGTGGTTGGATTCTGGAAACACGTGGAAGGGAGAGCCGATAGGAACTGCTGGTAGATTGGGTGTGGGATGTGAGATTCGCCAGGGATTTGGGGGTGGAAGAAAGATACCGTTTGTTGCTATGGGTCAGTTTTGTTCCAGGGATTTTCTGAGCACCTGTGCTGTGGGTACAGCAGGGCTGTCTGTGTTCTGGGAAGCTCTTGGAAAGAGTTTGGAGGGAAAACTCAACATCCTTTGGGATCCTGGGTTCTCCTTGTGAGGGACTCTTGGATTTATTTATTTGCTTATTTTTAAAAAGTTAAAAAAAATCTTTGGCCATGCCACACGGCATGTGGGTTCTTAGTTCCCCCACCAGGGACTGACCCTGCGCCCCTTGCAATGGTAGCATGGAGTCTTTTTTTTTTTTTTTTTTGCGGTATGTGGGCCTCTCACTGCTGTGGCCTCTCCCGTTGCGGAGCACAGGCTCCGGACGCGCAGGCCTAGCGGCCATGGCTCACGGGCTTAGTTGCTCCGCGGCATGTGGGATCTTCCCGGACCAGGGCACGAACCCGTGACCCCTGCATCGGCAGGCGGATTCTCAACCACTGCGCCACCAGGGAAGCCCTTTATATCTTTATTGGAGTATAATTGCTTTACAATGTTGGGTTAGTTTCTGCTGTATAACAAAGTGAATCAGCTCTATGTATACATATATCCCCATATCCCCTCCCTCTTGCACCTCCCTCCCACCCTCCCTATCCGACCGGTCTAGGTGGTTACAAGGCACCGAGCTGATCTCCCTGTGCTATGCGGCTGCTTCCCACTAGCTAGCTATTTTACGTTTGGTAGTGTATATATGTCCATGCCACTCTCTCACTTCATTCCAGCTTACCCTTCCCCCTCCCCGTGTCCTCAAGTCCACTCTCTACGTCTGTGTCTTTATGTCTGTCCTGCCCCTAGGTTCTTCAGAACCATTTTTTTTTTTTTTAGATTCCAAATATATGTGTTAACATACGGTATTTGTTTTTCTCTTTCTGACTTACTTCACTCTGTATGACAGACTCTAGGTCCATCCACCTCACTACAAATGACTCAATTCCGTTCCTTTTTATGGCTGAGTAATATTCCATTGTATATATATGTGCCACATCTTCTTTATTCATTCATCTGTTGATGGACACTTAGGTTGCTTTCATGACCTGGCTATTATAAATAGAACTGCAACGAACATTGTGGTACATGACTCTTTATTTATTTATTTATTTATTTATGGCTGCATTGTATTTTCGTCGCTGCATGCAGACTTTCTCTAGTTGTGGCAAGCAGGGGCTACTCTGCGACACACAGGCTTCTCATTGCGATGGCTTCTTGTTGGGGAGCATGGGTTCTAGGCGTGCAGGCTCAGTTGCTCCACGGCATGTGGGATCTTCCCGGGTCAGGGCTCAAACCCATGTCCCCTGCATTGGCAGGCGGATTCTTAACCACTGCACCACCAGGGAAGTCCCCATGACTCTTTTTGGATTATGGTTTTCTCAGGGTATATGCCCAGTAGTGAGATTGCTGGGTCGTATGGTAGTTCTATTTTTAGTTTTTTAAGGAACCTCCATCCTGTTCTCCATAGTGTCTGTATCAATTTACATTCCCACCAACGGTGCAAGAGGGTTCCCTATTCTCCACACCCTCTGGAAGCATGGAGTCTCAACCACCGGACTGCCAGGGAAGTCCCAAGGGACCACTGGATTTTAAGGCTAATCTCTTTCCAAGAGCTTGTGTCTGGGATGGGCTTTTGAAATATCTCCTCTTCTGTCACAGGGGGAAGTCATGATAGGCTGGACATTTGAGCAGCTGGACAAACTGCTTAACCTTCTGTGAAAGTGCTGGGTTTTGCCTCTAGAATTATCAACAGGAAGGTCACTTTGACAGGTGCACCTGTAACCTACAACTCTCCCACTTGATTTGGGAATTAAAGCCCAGACGTTCTGTGAAAAATAATAAACATGTGAACTCCTGCTACTTCTTTCTTTGATAGGATGTTTTATGTTTGGAGAGAAAAAGCCAAAAGTTTTTCTTGGTTGCAAAAAAGATAAACCCTCGTGGCCTTACCGATTTGTATGGTGGGATCTTGGAAATTGCACTTTTTAGAGCTTGTTCCCGGAGGGTCTAATGAAGACTAGGTCTCAAGTAGAAATTTCTGGCTCAAACTTGGCAACCAAGTGGACAGTAATTAGACTTGGCAGGTGTACTTTCTTGTCCTCTCAGAGGAGGATTTTAGGGGTTAACTTTTTGAGCTTTTTTTTGGCTGGGTCTCCATAAATCCCTTTAATCTTTCCTTTCCCCAAATAAATATCTGTAAATCCCCTTCAATCTCTCTCCTTCTCCTCCTCTCCCCTCTGGGAGGGCTTAGCATTAGTCCAGCAGGGCACTGTCACATTATTGGACAGCTTACACCCACAAGGGTGGACCCCAGGATCTCACCATTGCCTCCAATCCTCATGAGATTTTGCAGGAATCGGCAGGGAGCCCACAGCCCCTGAGGACACATTTCTTTAATTGAAGAACGAACTGCTTATGGGTGGCCAGCACGAAGCCTGGAGCCCTCGTCAGCCGTCGCAAGTTTCTCTTCTGACTCAAGATGGTCCATCCAATGCACAAGGACACGTGGACCCTGGGAAACCTGCAAACATTACCTTCTTCTTCAGTTCACGTTGGGTACCTCCCTTTGACTCCCTGTGGTGCAGGAGATCACCTTTTCCTTGGGCTAGTTTTCTGCTAGATCCTTCTTGATTTTTAAAAATGCTTATTATGCAGTATGTGGATTCTGCAGGTTTGAGTCAGACCAAATGGATGCCACAGGCCAAGTTCATTCCATGGCAGACCAAGTTCATTCCTTGTCTCCAGTGGTCAGCTGTGGGCCTCGTGCTGTTTTTCCTAGTATTTCAGCAGGATTCAGAGATGGAGGGATGCGTTTCTTGGTTAACCCCAGATCTTGAGGGTAAGCCTAAAGACAGCGTATTGGCTGAGGCCAGGCAGGGGAGGCATCAGGAGGCCATGAACCGTGCTAGAAAGGCAGCTCCAGCGCCACCCTTCACGTCTTTCTGAGTTAAGAGGCAGATGGAAGTTGCTGCCTTGTGGGGTTCCTGTACGGATTCAGTGACATCTATGAGGTGCCTGGCACATAACTGGGATTGAGTAAACAGCAACTGCCATCAAGTTTTAGCTGTCTTCAGCTGCTGTGGTGGAGGATAGGTACCCTCGGATATTCAGGGCCAGTGCTGTGAGGAAGAACATGTCAGTGTCTGTTGGAAATTGATTTTTGGAAGCTCCTGGGGCAGAGATGCAGAGCAGTGCATACTTAACCGCCCCCCGCCCCAAGTTGATTTAAGAAACCATCAACAAGTCCTCAGTCAACCAGGGAAGAACATTTGCTGGATATTCCATGGGGCGCAGTCCTGAGCTGCTAAGAACGGAGGATCTGAGGTCACTAGGCCATGGGTGCAAGTCCTGGGTCCACTGATTCCTAGCTGTTAGGTTTTGGGCAAATTATGTCACCGTTCTCGGCCCTGTGCCCTCATCTGCACAACAGGATAACGCTAGCACCCGATCTAAGGGTTGCAGTGAAGGTTAGATGAGGGCGCGTGGAATCCCCTTAGTGCGTGGACATGGCCGTGAATCCGTGTGCAGGAAATGCGCCTTCTCTCTCCTTAGCCCCTTTGGGGCTGACACCCTGCTCCTCAGAGGCCACTTGCCCAGATTTGGGGGGTCCATGGCGCCATCCAGCACGTGCTTCCCATAGGAGGCTGGTTGGTTCCCCTGGCTCTGGCGTTCACCAAGAGCCTCAGCCCCAAACGTCCTCCAGGCCAGCTCGTGTGTTGAGTGACCTAGTTTGCAGCATATATAGACTCATCCCCTCCCTGGGTTATGTCATCAGCTTTGTCTCTCTGTACCTCTCCCTGCACCCTGAGCTGTTTTTTTTTTTTCCTTCAGTCTGTCTCTACATCAGCTTGTGCAAGACGCTCTTCTAACTGCAGTTTCTGTTGTCGCCAACAGCACTTAGATCTTGGTGCAGCTGTGGCCCTTCTTGCAGCTGAAACGTGCTTCTTTCTGGGAATGGCTTCAGTCTTATCTGCTTCGGTTTCCTATTGAAAATACCATTTGGCTTGGAGGACTGAAGTAACTTGTTGATTACAGTATTCCAAAACGTCACTGACTTTTGTGAGTTTACATTTTCTAGGTAGTGAGTTTATTTTAATGCTAGAGTTTTCACCAATGGCAACGTGTCTAGGTAGAGAGCGCATGAAAGTGCGTAACAATTTACTCAAAAGTATCCTTATCAGGGTCCCAGGTTGCAGGATGTAGGTAAAACAGTTGGAGAGCTCATGTCTGAATCGGGTGAAATCCCTCATCTTGACCTCTCCACGTTAGCCCTTTCCATGGCCTGACCAGGTCTGGGGTCACAGTTTATTGGTACCTCTGCAGTGCAGTGAGCATGGGAAAGTGAGGCTTCCCAACTGGACAGAGTCAACGTTTTTACTGGTTGAGAGGCCCCCTCTCTGACGTTTATAACCACGGCTCACATCACTGAAATTGCTTTTACGCCAAATTGGATTAGGGGCTGTAAGTGGAATCCTCAAGGCATCATATTCAACAAAACCTCGAACAGTCCCCAGTTTTCAAGTGGCGTTCCTACCTGCCCCCGCACACGATGCTGTCCCCTCCCACCAAGGCCCACAGTGTTGTGGGAGGAAACAAGAAGGAAATGAAGCTGTGCTAAGCGGAGAGGTCTGGTGGGACGATGGGGTGTGTGTGGCAGACACCCCAGGGCTCCTGCCCCCTGCCCTCCAGGGCTCTTCCCATTTCTTTAACCTTCATAAAAATGGCTGCTCGAAATTTGCCTTAAAACATTAGAAGATACAAATGCCTTGAAATAGGTTGAGAGACCAGCCATCTGTGATGTAAGTGATTTTAAAGAAAGTACTTTTTCCTCCCACGTGAAACTGACAAGAACTAGCAGTTTGGCTGGAAGACAGGAGGAAAGTAGGTAATTGTGGTTTTGGAGCTTTGGGGGGTGGGGAGTGGGGAGGTGCAAATGAGTTCCAAACTGGGAAGTTGAAGGCCAAGTGAGGCAACTGGGAGAAGGATCCCAGGCCAACGGGCTGATTAAATAAACTGGGTTCTGGGGCTTCCCTGGTGGTCCAGTGGTTAGGACTCCACGCTTCCACTGCAAGGGGTGCAGGTTCGATCCCTGGTCGGGAAACTAAGATCCCACGTGTTACGTGGCCAAAAACAAACAAACAAACACAAAAACCTGGGTCCTAGACTGGCCTGGGCCCCGAAAGGGAGGCTGCTGTAGTACTGCTCTGTGACCTCCCCCCGTCCCCTCCTCCCCCAGCACAGCCCCGGCTCCCAGGACCCGGCTGGGACATTCACACTGTAATTCAGCCTCCCTGGGCATTGGTACTCAAGGCTTCTCTAGGTGTGAGCGGGCTCCTTACCCCCATGAAACATTTCACTTTCCTTAAAAAATATGCCTTGAACAACCACCACACCCAAAAGGTGAAAATGATCTTCGGGGGCAGACCTTGTATAAGAGCTGGGGACAGCCTATATCTGGCCCTCGTGTACAGGAACGGTGCTGCTGGGAGATTCGGTCTGCCTGCGTTAGCGTGGCCAGCCTCAATGGAGTTTGTGGTCCTAGTCATGATTTTAAAAACCCCGATGTTGACTTTTTATGGCCCTCTCGGCTCCTTTGACAGCTGGGAAATAGAAGACATAATATTTGGGTGTGTGTGTTTTTTAATTGTGGTTAAAAAAATGCATAACCTAAAATTTACCATCTTGACCATTCTTAAGTCTTTTGGCTCCTTTGACAGTTGGGAGTTAGAAGACCTTGTATTTTTTTTTTTTTTTTTGCGGTATGCGGGCCTCTCATTGCTGTGGCCTCTCCCGTTGTGGAGCACAGGCTCCAGATGCGCAGGTCCAGCGGCCACGGCTCACGGGCCCAGCCGCTCCGCGGCATGTGGGATCTTCCCGGACCGAGGCACGAACCCGTGTCTGCTGCATCGGCAGGCGGACTCTCAACCACTGCGCCACCAGGGAAGCCCAAGACCTTGTATTTGAGTGTGTGTGTTTTTAAGTTGTGGTTAAAAAAATGCATAACCTAAAATTTACCATCTTAACCTTTTTTTTTTTTTTTTTTTTTTGTGGTACGCGGGCCTCTCACTGTTGTGGCCTCTCCCGTTGCGGAGCGCAGGCTCAGCGGCCATGGCTCACGGGCCCAGCCGCTCCGCGGCGTGTGGGATCCTCCCGGACTGGGGCACGAATCCACGTCCCCTGCATCGGCAGGCGGACTCTCAACCACTGCGCCACCAGGGAAGCCCCCGTCTCAACCGTTTTTAAGCCTATAGTTCATTGGCACTAAGGACATTCATGTTGTCGTGCAACCATCATCACCATCCATCTCCAGAACCTTTGCATCTTCCCAAAGTGAAGCTTTATCTCCATTAAACACTCACTCCCCATTTCCCCTCCCTCCGGCCCCGGCAACCTCCATACCTCCATGCTGCCGTCTGTCTCTGTGAATTCAGCTACTCTAGGTATCTCCTATGGGTGGAATCAGACAATGTTGTCATTTTGTGTCTAGTGTATTTTATTTAGCGTAATGTCCTCAGGGTTTATCCACATGGTAGGGTGTGTCAGAACTGCCTGCCCTTTTAAGGCTGAATAATATTCTATTGAATGGCTAGACCACATTTTGTTCATTGTGTTTATCCGTTCCTGATGCACGCCTGGGGCCGCTTCTGCCTTTTGGGTTTTGTGAATCATGCTTTATGAGCATGGCTGTCCCTCTTCAGGTCCCTGCTTTCATTTCTTTTGGTTCTTTCATTTCATATCCAGAAGTGGAATTGCTGGGTCATGTGGTAATTCTGTGCCTCATTTTTTGAGGTACTCGCAGACAGTTTTCCGCAGCTCTGTGGTGTTTTGCAGTTTGCAAAATACTTTTACATCCACGATTCCTCCTGCGCCTTAGGACAGCCCCGCGAGTGGGGAGCAATCATTGCCCTCATTTTACAGAGAAGAACATGGGGGTTCTGAGAGGTGAGATGAGTCAGGAGAAAAGGTTGCCAAGTGGCGCTTGGAGATTGGAGCGTCTTCTGACTCTGAATTCAGTGCTCTTTCTCCCCCGTCGTGCTGCTTACAAGCTGGTTAGTGGGGACAGTGGGAACAGAGAACACGGATGGATGAAAAAGGTAGCTCCCCGTTCTGTGGATGTGGTGTGGTTAGGTGACCATTGGAGCCCGTTGTGTGCTGTCAACCAGCTCTGGTTTGTAACCTTTGCTGATCCCATGGTGTAACTACTCCCGCTGGAACCACTTCAAGCTACCTCTGGTTTAACAACCGACTGCAGAATTCTTTTCTTTTTTTAAAAATTAATTTATTTATTTTTGGCTGTGTTGGGTCTCCATTGCTGCGTGCAGGCTTTTCTCTAGTTGTGGCGAGTGGGGGCTACTCTTCATGGTGGTGTGCGGGCTTCTCATTGTGGTGGCCTCTCTTGTTGCGGAGCACGGGCTCTAGGCTTCAGTAGTTGTGGCTCGCAGGCTCAGTAGTTGTGGCTCGTGGGCTCTAGAGCGCAGGCTCAGTAGTTTGGCGCACGGGCTTAGTTGCTTCGTGGCATGCGGGATCTTTCCTGACCAGGGCTCGAACCCGTCTCTCCTGCATTGACAGGCTGTTTCTTAACCACTCTGCCACCAGGGAAGCCTCCAAAATTCTTGAATGAGGCTCTTGTGAGCACGTGTGAGTTGACTCAGCACACCTTTGGAGGAAGTTGAGGTCAGGAGATCTGAGTTCAGTTCTGGCTCTGTCGCTTCAGAAGTGTGGAACCTTGGTTGTATTCTCCCTACATCTGTATCACCTTGTTTGTTAAATGGGGAGAATGACACCTGCTTCCATTGCAGACCTTTTGTAAGGCCTGAATGAGATAAGGTATGTGCAGTAAGGCTTTATACAAATAGAAGGTATTATTATGTTGCAAAGATTATAGCTTTAAAATAGTTCTTTCTCATAAATGGCAGTGTCATGCATACTCTTTGGAACCTAGCTATCATCTTTTGGGCACGGTTCCTGAGAAGTTGGGCCATGGTCAGCCTTGACGCTGAAAGCATCAATGCAAAACCCAAAGTTCCATAGTATATTTTATCTAGGCCTGTTCAGGTGTATGTTGTTTTTGTTCTCAGTGTTTAAGCGATTGGTACCTTCAGAAAAATTCTTTAAAAATTATAAAAGGACATGTCATCCTGGTAGAGAATTTTTAAAATATGGAAGAGTATGAGGAAGATGATGAGAATCAACTAGTTGGCTGGATGGGTCTTGGGTCATCAGTCCCTCTAGGGGGCGGGGAGATCTCAGGAGAGACCCCAGAGGTCAGAGGTTGGGGGGTGGGTCTGTGGGGGTTGGGGTGGGACTGTGGTTATTCACTCACTGCTGTGGAGATATTTCAGTATTTTGTCAACTGGTCTGATTGGACCACTGCACAGCGGTTGAGTATCGGCTCTGGAAATAGGGGTAGTGGTCTTTGTTGAATGCGGTGGGTGTCCGATTTTCTTCAGGGTGTCGGTATTTTGTGTTAGTTTGGCGCTGTTGGTGATGCCATCATTGGGATTATTGTCATGATTACCCTCTCTACTCTCATCACCACCTCTAAACACCTACAGAGTCAGCAGTGGGACAGAACCAGGTGCCAATAGGAGACCCCACTCAGCAGGCTTCCGGTGGGCTAGTCACCCACGTGAGAAGAAGGAGGTAAAAAAAATACTCATGTCCAAGTGTGCCTGACTCCCCTCGGTTGGGGTAGGACACAGGAACCTAGATTCTCAGTCACTTCATGGCATGAAATAACTACTGTTTGCTATGGACTGAATATTTGTGTCACCCCAAATTCATGTGTTGAAATCTAACCCCCAGTGTCATGGTATTAGGAGGTGGATATTAGCATAATATCCTCAAGGTTTATCCACATGGTAGCATGTGTTAGAATTGCCTTCCTTGGGCTTTGGGAGGTGATTAAGTCATGAAGGTGGAGCCCTTTTAAATGGAATTAGTGCCCTTATAAATGAGACCCCAGAGAGCTCCTTTGCCCCCTCCACCATATGAGGACACAGCGAGAAGGCAGTTGCCTATGAACTAGGAAGTGGGCTCTTACCAGACACCAGATCTGCCCATGTCTTCATCTTGGACTTCTGGGCCCTGCCTGGCTGGTTAGGCTCCCAGGCAGGGTTCTCATGGGGCATGGACGTGGCAGCCTCTGAGTCTTCAGGATCAGCGTGGCCTCTCTCCTCACCCCTCAAGGCTGTTCCTGGTGGCCTTCCTTTCTTGTAGGAATTCTTGAATGTGTAATATATTCCCTAAGTGTGATCTAATCCTAGAATTGCAGGAATGGTCCAGGTAGATGCAGGGACCTCCAAAAAAAGCTTGGTTAATCCTGAAGGTCCTAAGAGCTGGGTGTCCTTCCAAAGCTTTCCAGGAATTTGGAGTTTGAGGTCTCTTCTTCTAGCATGGCCAGGGGGTTAGGCCCTAACCCTGCCCCATAGGAATGAGGGAAACTTGAACTAGTCCTGGTGCTAGAAATTCCAATGGGTTTGTCTGGCCAAAGCCATCTGGAAATGTGCCTTCATTTAGTCGCCTCGGTCAGGCTTCAGGTAAGACTTTGGAGAATTGTGAGACTGATTCCACAGTTTTTTCTCAAAAAAAAAATTCATCAGATATTATAGACCAAGATTCTGCTCTGTGCCAGGCACTACGGAAGTGTTGATAAGACAAAATGTGGTTCTTGTCCCTGGGGAACTTTTGGGGGAGACAAACATGTAATTACACTTCAGTGTGATAGTGCTGCATGGCGGGGACACAATATGGAAGCTGCAAAGAGGGGCACCTTGCCAGAATTGGGGCTCAACAATGGTGAGCTGGGCTGTTGCCTAAGAAGTCAGAAGTGGAGAAGATCTAGCATTCTTCATTACTTAATGAGCTCCTGCTTTATGCTAAAGAGAAAGCTGGCTTCTGTAAGACAAAGGAAACATAGTTTTGATAATAATAATAGTAATGATAATAATAATAGCAACCATTTATTGAGCACTTACTAGGTACTAGGCACTATTCCAACTACAGTATTTTACATGAATTTTTACAATAAATCCTCATAGCAGCCCAATAAAATAGGTTCCATTGTTATCACCATTTTAGGGATGAGGACACTGAGCCCCAGAGAGGTTAAGTAACTTGGCCAAGGTCACACAGAACTATATGGACGAACTGGGATTTGAGCTTAGGTTGGGTTATCTGTCTGCGGCCAAAGCCAGTGCCCTTAACTATTATATCATTGTACTAACGTTCTACCGACTTCATAGGTTGGCAAATTTTGTCCCCTGAACTCTTAACAGAGCACATGGTGACATAAGCAAGGGTGTTTTGGGGTTTCCAAGGGAAGAGAAGTAATGGAGACGGATCATAAGAGCACGTAACTGAATTGTTTTCCTAGTAGAGCTTCTCCAGTGGCCCATTTCCCAGATGGCAGCCGTGTATTCATTTAACCAGTGGTGGTTAAGCTCTCACTTATGGCTGGTGCTGTACCAACTGGAGATTGAGTGGCAAATGAGAGGAGTGGTCCCTGCTGTGTCCTCCAGATACGCTAGACCTGTTCCGACCTCTGTGTCCTGCTCATGTAGGTCCTCCTGTTGCCATTGCTCCCCACCGATTTTCCAGGGTCTTAAGAGATGCTAAGATCACTTAAGTCTGCTCTCTTCCATCCAGTTTTCCCAGACATCAGCAACCCAGTTTGGACTTCTCTGCTTCTGTTCTTTCCAGTCTTAGAATCATACTATTGAGGGTCAGCCGTTGCAGGTTTTTTCCTTTGTGAGAATTCTCTCCAGCTGGTGCAGCTCAGAGCTGCTTGCTGGGGACATTCTCACACACGTGGTTTCCCTCCCGGGTGTTTCCCACAATGCCTTGCACCCTGAGTAATAGGTGGAGAGTGTGTTTGGTTCAGTGTTAAAAATCCCAAGTAATAAAATTGTCTCCATGGTCTCTTAGGAAGCTTGCTTTTCTAAATGTTCTCATTACTGATAAGCTCTTCCAAACATTCTGCCCGTATTTTCTCCCTCTGGATTTCATCTTCAGATCGTCACCACTTTTCCACGTGTGGCTTACTCACCCGGTGGATTAGCTGCGGTGAATTTTTAATCTGTGGGGCTTTGCTTGCTTCCTCCCTTTGGCGGCCGCTTTCTCTTGGCCGCCATGGGGCTGCTCTCGGAGAAAGAAAACTGGTTGTCAGGCTCCAAAAGAGAGTCCCTCCTCAATAGGAAGGTCCAACGCTAAATCGAAGTGATATTTGAATTATCAGATCCTTCTATTCGTTTTGTGGCCACGGTTGGTTGTGCCCTGTGGTATCCTGTTAAATACCTCTACTTTCTATTATTTTCCATCTTGGGATTTCCCCCCAAACAAGGCTTGTTTCAGTCTTGAGGTACTCATGGAAGCAATATGTAGTTGGCTTTTTTCATCTTTTCCTTTGCAATCAGGCCTTTCGTAGTTTTATGACTTTTTCTGCATGCTAGTGTGTCCAAACCCAGGGGCCATCCAAGGGGTGGTAGTTAGCAGCTGTGCTATTTTTCTTCTGAGGGTGTGATGTCTGTAGAACTGACGAGGGGATGAGAAATTTCTGGGCACGTACAGTAGTCTTTCCTGCTGTTCTTTCCTTCAAAATTCAACAAACTCTTTGTCTCAAAGTCCCAGATTCATTGACTTGGAGGTAAAAGTTTTCCTTGCTCTCAGTACCTGGGCCAAACCTCCTGAGCGCAAAAATGTTCAGTTTTTCTTTTGCCAACCTATTTTCTGAGGAGGTCAGTGGTGTCCCTGGGAAGGTGTGGAGGTGGCTTGAAAAAGCCTAATAATGGCTACCAATATTTGAATATCTTCCAGGTCTGAGGTCTTTCACTGGCCACTTGGCCACTTGAAGGGTCATTTAATCCGTCAGTAACCCTGTGAATTAAGTACTGTTTGATAGTTGAGGAGAGCTTACTGGTCCCAGGGCACGTGATTCATAAGTCACAGGACAGTGATTTGGATCTAGATCCGTCTGAAGAAGCTTCTGGAAGGCTGTGCCTAGCTCACAGCTGTGCTGACTGAGGTGAAGCAGGCTTCTCCAGGGTGTGTCCTGGCGTGGTCCTGGGGGCTCGGACAGGAAGACTTGTGTCCTTGTGTCTTATGACCATTGTCACTGAGTCTCCAGAATGTCACCACGGCCACCCTTCTCCTCAGGCCCATCAGAGCCTTGCTCTGCAGCTTGGAGCCTGGAAGTAGTGTGATGTTCAGTGTGTGGGTCAGGACACTGCCACTTGGAATTCGTGCCCTGGCTCACGCTCGTCAGAAACCTCTGTGCTGGAGTCCTCCCTGGAGGTCCAGTGGTGAAGACTTTGCCTTCCAATGCAGGGGTGTGCAAGTTCGACCCCTGGTCAGGGAGCTAAGATCCCACATGCCTCAGGGCCAAAACGTCAAACATAAAACAGAAGCAATATTGTAACAAATTCAGTAAAGACTTTAAAAATGGTCCACATCAAAACAAACAAACAAAAAAACCTCTCTGCTGAGAGAGAAATGGGCCTCATCACTATGTTACAGGCTGAGGATAGATTTCGTTATCAGGTGGCTATTTCCGTACTGGCAAAATGAAGAAAATCATATTGAAAACATTGAGAGAACCCTGAGATTTTCAATCAGACTATTTGTCAAGAAGAAACAAAACCAAGCCAAGGCAGAGCGCTCACCTCAGGGTTCTGGCAAACAAAATGTTTCTTTGGAACTTAAAAAAATACACATCATTATAGCATAGATATCCATTAGCAAAAGGTCGTGGAAAACACAGGCAGATAGCCAGAAAGTCAGACCAAGTCTGGTTGATTTTCTCAAATGGCTAAAACATGTACAGGAGTATGATTCTAGCCCCGGCTCTCCTGTATGAGCTGGCGTTGAGCTCATTCTTAGTGGCGGTTGAGTGACAAGGGGACAAATATTCTTGACTCCCAGTTGAGTGCTTTTTTCCTCACTGAAGGGTTTTTTCTTTTTTTTTTTTTTTTTTATTGTTGATGTTCTGCTCACACTAAATAATTAGCTTTGTTTTCTTATTGCAATGTATTGTAAGTGCTTTTCAAAAATGTGTTAGAGCAGATTTACTTTTTCTCAGGGCTTATTAATTTTAAAAAATGACTATTAGTTGTGCAATAAAGACCTCATCATATATGATGGGCCTCACATGGTTTCTTTATATTTTCATTACTTGGAAAACACCAGGAGAGAGCCAATAGGAGTATTAAAAATGTTGAACACTTGCTCTGTTAAGAAAGACGTACCAGCACAGTTTGCCACGTTACTCATTGTTTCTTTCCAGGTTATGTTTTAAAATCTGTTCCTCTGATGATTTTTATGCAAGATGACCTTTTCCTGCTGTCACAGGCAACTTCGTAGCATAAGAAGCAGTTAACAACTGGATCTTGTATTGAGTTCACATCCAGAGGTATTAGGAGCCAAACTGTTTAACATTCCAGTTTGAGATTCTGATTTTGCATGTGGTTAATTTTGGAGAAGGCGTCTGACACGTGTAGCTGAGCTCACAGACCAGTTCATAGTCCTTTTGGCCTAATTCCTCTGGAGTCCAGAGTGACCTCTGGGGCCCTGGACGCCCACCTCTCCTGGAGCCAGCATCCTGGGTGTGCAAGCTTCATAGTCACACGGGGCCCTGTGCTCAGAGGGCCCCAGGCTTCATTTAATGAGCTTTTCCCGCTGTCTTGAAATTCTTAATATTTTTTGAACAAGGATCCCGCCCCCCCCCCCATTTTCATTTTGTGCTGGGTTCTGCAAATTACATAACTGGTCTGATCCCTTTTAATAATAAAACTCTCCTCTCCACTCCTTTCAGTCTAATATCAAAGGTCTTTTACTGATTGATTAAAATTTTCTTAGGGCTAGTTGTTAAGGTTTATCAAATACTGAAGTTCATTGGATTCTTGGGAAACTCTTGTGATACTGTGATATCTTGGGTAATGAACACTACCCGGGTATGGACATACATTTTTTAGTATTAAAAAAATCTCTGAGGCACTACTTCGCAAAAATTTGAGGTGCTCCTAGAACGTTGTGGCCTGCTGGCTTTCTTGGTATTATGAGGGATCTTATAAGTAGATCGTGGTCTGTGGATGGGGAGACAGCATTCTTTGCCCAGCTCACCTCCTCACCAGCTATGTGTGTGTATAGTGCTGAGCCTCTATTTGTAATTCATAAAATGGGAATAATAATGGCTCACACTGTATAGGATTGATTGGAGGTTTTGGTGAGATGACTCATGTATATATTTTTTTATTTGCATAGTGTCTGGTATATACCAAATGCTCAGTAAATGGTAGCCGACATCACTTCATTTGGGGCCAGTTTTTGCCACTCTGATTCATGGCCAAATATGAGATCTCTAACACCCAGTTAGAGATTGTTCCAAAAAATGGGTCATCAAGTAGATGGATTGGCATGAATCCTTTAGGAGAGCTTGAAAAAAGGGGGTGTCATTTTGAGATGTCGTTCCCTGTATATGAAAGGCAGGGATAAGATTCCCGGCAATTGCTAAGTCGAAGAGTAGCCAGAAGTACTAGTCGGAGTATCAAATTGAGGTAAGACTGCAGCTCCGTGTGTGTGTGTGTATGTGTGTGTGTGTGTGTGTGTGTGTGTGTACACACACATACCACCCTACTGTATTACAGGCCCTATGGATACAAAATGAAAAAGTCACATATCCACACTATGATCTGTAAAATACATAATCAACAAGGACCTTCTGTATAGCACAGGGTACTCTGCTCAATATTATGTAATAACTTACATGGGGAAAAAAATCTGAAAAAGAATGGATATATCTATATGTGTAACAATCACTTCATTGTACACCTGAAACTAAGACAACATTGTAAGTCAACTCTACTCCAATATAAAATAAAAAACTAAAGACAAAAGCAAAAAACCAAAATGAAAAAGTCACCATCACTTCTCTCCTCAAGGAGCAATTAAAAGGGACTCTCATGATATTTGCTACATAATTCCTCAGAACTAGAAAAAGGGAGGCTTTTGCTCCTGTGGGTTTTCTCTGATGTAAGACCTGCAGGGTCTTAGGGCTTTGGTTGCAAGGCATGATGGGAGAAGGTGGACGTGTTAATAAGTGTGTTTGGCCTGCATAACTGTAACGGGAGTGGGACGGGAACGGGGTCAAGAGGAAGGGGGCAGCTCTGATTTCAGGGTTTCAGATGAACCTCTTCCTCCTCGGGTTTGAATCCTGCAGAGTACGGGTCGTGATACTGCTTCAGCTTCCGATTAAGTGGATACACGATTTCAAATATGAGCTAACGGTTCATGAAGCTTCAGGGTTTCAGTCACACTTGTCGCCTCTTTTATGTAATAATGATTCAGTTTGACAACAGAAAGGAGGCCAAAAAAGCCTTCCATTTAGAAGCAGATAAGATAATGGCGCGTCTGCTCTCGTGTGATTGCTGCCCTTATAACATGGATTGATTTTTGCATCCGGAGCAGCACACTTTAAAAGAGCATTTCTCAACTCATTGAAGGCTCACATAGTCAGTAGTGATCTAATGGGCTAGTTGGACATTTATCCATCTCTTTGGGGTTAAAATGAATGGTTAGAGGTTCCGGTGGAAACAACACTAGGTACTACCTGTGTGAAGCCGCTGGTGCATCTTATGAATTTCATCCATTTAGATTTTGTTGAAAGCCTTCCTCTTCCCATTAGACTTAAAGAAATAAAAAGGAGGTGGAAGTGAAAAGAACCCGTTGTGCCTTTCAAGTCATTGTAAAAGAAGGTCAGGTCTGTACATACATGGAGCACTGACAATGGGACCGGAGACTTATGGAGTCACAGAGTTAATGCCGCCCCCTTCCTGGTGTGCGCACAGCTGGACTCGGCCAAATGTGGATCATGTCACCCCGTCCCTCTGGCAACCAGGTCCAGCCCAGGGCTGTGTCCTGCAGTCCTCACTCATGTGGCCGTGAGCAGATTCGAGGACATCTTAGATTTTCAAGCTTCAGCCCGTTGACTCTGGAGAGGGCCTGGCGAACATCTGGTTCTTTGATGAGGCCGAGAAAGCAGAGGCCTGGGTCAGCCGAGGGCCTTCTCCAGGGCCACACCACGCAAGGTGGCCGGGTCAGTGCCAACTCCCAGAGCTTTTGTGCATTGCACGTTGGGGCTCTTTGCAAGGTTGCGTTGGGATTCCAGATGCTAAACTAATTTAGGGGACAGAAATACATGTACGTTCTCCTGTGAAATGAATAAAAATGACCTCAGTGTTCCTTCTTGCCCTACTTCTGATTCGTCATCCAGATCTCAGGGAGGCCAGGAGTGTAGTAGTTGGGGACCCTGTCTCTGGCTGTGGTGAGAATTAAGTGCACTGACATATATTACAAAGTGTTCAGCCAGCACCTGCTACAGAGTAAGTAAGTGCTCATTCAACGCCAGTTCTTCGTGTCAAGAGCTGCGGGACACAGGTGAGGAAGGAGTGCTCTGGGGACTGGGTGTGGTTTTCTGTGCTTTATGATCACGTGGCCTTCAGCCTGGCTGTGTGCTTTGAGGGGACCACTTTTATTTCAGGAGACCATGTGGAGGAGGAGCCACTCTCTGCCAGATTATTGTAGGATTTATTTCTCTTGTTGCCTGATGATTTTGAGTTGTTGATGAATGGTTTTCTCTGGCTGACTTTGCTGATTACAAGACGGCCCTGTGTTCAAGCATGCACGTGTGTGTGTGTGTGTGTGTGTGTGTGTGTGCGCGCACCTGCGTGCTGTTTGCGTATGGTAGGCATTTTATGCTGGCTTAATTGTTTTGTGTTGGCTTCGTGGCTCAGCTAAGCCCAGCACCTGGACCATGGGAGGTGTCCTGGCTGTGATTGTGGAACGAGTACAAGCTGGGTACCTGGGTTTAGTTCTTCTCTTAATAACTACCGCCTGGTGGACAGAGCCCCTCCCCCCCCCCTTTTTCCCCCTGCTTGCCAACATGCTAAGCTTTTTGAGACAGGAACTGTTGTCAGGTGCCTACAATTTTCTTTTTAAAAAAAAATTATTTATTTATTTATTTATGTATGTATTTACTGGCTGCATTGGGTCTTCGTTGGTGTGCACGGGCTTTCTCTAGTTGCGGGGAGCGGGGGCTACTCTTCGTTGTGGTGCGCGGGCTTCTCATTGTGATGGCTCCTCTTGTTGCGGAGCACGGGCTTTAGGTGCGTGGGCTTCAGTAGTTGTGGGTCGCGGGCTCAGTAGTTGTGGCCCGCGGGCTCTAAAGCGCAGGCTCAGTAGTTGTGGCTCACGGGCTTAGTTGCTCCGCGGCATGTGGGATCTCCCCAGACCAGGGTTCAAACTCACGTCCCCTGCATTGGCAGGCGGATTCTTAACCACTGTGCCACCAGGGAAGCCCGGTGCGTACAATTTTCATAGCTAGAAAAATACGCCGTCTAGACTCATTCTCCAGCTTTCAAAGAAGACAGAGCAAACCTCTCCAAATTGATTGGACTCTCAGCCTGAGTTTTCTGAAGCTCATGGTGTGGTGTCCAGGAGCAGCCTAGCTTGCCCTTCACGGTGCTGGTACGTCCTCATTAGCTCACTGATTGGACAGTTTCAGCTGTGCCAATTAGCTGGGGTTGGGAGGATGCTAACGTGGGAGAAGGGAGGGCTTTGGCAGTGCCATTGCTGCTTAGTTTCCAGAGTGTAGATGTGGCCTTTTGGGGGGTACAAGGCAAGGTAAGAGTAAAGCTTTCAGTTCATTGCCTCTTTTCCTCTGCTCCCCAGGGTTTAAGGAAAACGGGCAAACAACAACAGTTGCTTAAGCTCATATTTGGAATGTATTAATGAAAACCACGTTTTAGGATGTGGACCAGGTCACTCACTGTATAGTCAGCCCAGTATCCTGCGCCTTCTATCTCTGTGAGATGGTGTAATGATTATGCACGTCACAGCCTTACGGTGTGTATCTCGTTCATTTATACCAGTTTCTGAACTACTTGTGGATGAGCCTGACACACTTTTTGGTCACTGACACAGTATCAGAAATGAAATGGAAGATGTACCTGTCTGTCTACCGTAATACAGAGAGGTGAACAATACTAATATTGTTGAGAGGGGTTTTCAGCCACACAAGTTTGAAAACCAGAAATTATAGTGGGCCAGACCACTCCATTTCCTGAACAGTTTAGTTAAGAAATACTTCTACTACTACTGGTAATAATAGCACCTACTGTGTTCCAGGCACTTTATGAGTAATACGTAATCTTCCCAGCCTCCCTGCAAGGAAGGAGTTTTTATCTTAAATTTTTTTTTAACAGTTGGCACAGAGAGGGTAAGTATCTTGCCCAAGGATGCACAGCTAAGAATGGAAAGATCTGGGATCTGAGGCCAGGTCTTTTGAAGTCCAGATGTTTCCCCCTGTACCTCTGTCTACGTGGCCTGGCTAACGAAGATGTTGCTCTCATACAATTTGTTTAGGGGTCAAGCTGGATAATCCAGGTTTCAGGGTGTAGTTTTTAATCTGAAGTATTTGGTATGACTCAATAATCAAATTAAGTAACTGTCAAATCCCTCTTTATTCTAGGATTTACAGATTTAAGCACAATTAGAATAGATCTTTCCAAAATTTTTTTTGTTTTTCCGGTACGCAGGCCTCTCACTGTTGTGGCCTCTCCCGCTGTGGAGCACAGGCTCCGGACGCGCAGGCTCAGCGGCCACGGGTCACGGGCCCAGCCGCTCCGCGGCACGTGGGATCCTCCCCGACCGGGGCACGAACCCGCGTCGCCTGCATGAGCAGGCGGACTCTCAACCACTGCGCCACCAGGGAAGCCCCCAAATGTTTTTTTTTAGCCTTTTGTGGTAGAACTATTTTTTGTGAGCAGCAGAATGAGAACTCAGGGAACATTCGAGCAGGGAAATTGACACAGAATTTCAGAACGTGCTCGGAATAAAGTCTTCCTTTCTGCAGGGGATTGAGTAGCTGACAACTCAGGGAGACGTCAAATTGACTTTAACTTCATGCCCACTGCTTGGGCTTTATATTATCAGGTGTTTATTTCACCAGACAGGCATTGAATTTCATTAAATCTGTCCATTTCAAGTCTTCTTGAACTTGAGAATTACTTGAGATTTTCTTTAACATGTCACTGTGCTTTTTTACCTAGTACAAGTACAAAGAATGTTAAAATTGGTTTAGGGAAAAAAATGTGAAGATGTTGCATATTAGGAAACGGTTGTATTTAGGATCTCTTATGAATCAGTGTTATACTGAAATAACCTTTTAATCTTTGCACGACAAATACAGTTAGGAATTATACTTTCAGAGCTAATGTCATACTTCATGGTGAGAGAATGAAAGCTTTCCCCTCAGATCAGGAACAAGGCAAGGATGTTTGTTCTTGCCACTTCCATTTGACGTTGTACTGGAGGTTCTAGCCAGGACAGTTAGGCAAGAAAAAGAAATAAAAGGCATCCAGATTGTAAAGGAAGAAGTAAAACTGTCTTTATTTGCAGATGACATGATCGTGTAGAGGGCAAATCCTAAGGAGTCTACTAAAAATCAATTGGAACCAATGAGTTCACCACGGTTGTAGTATACAAAAATCAGTTGTATATCCACATTCTGGCAATGAACCACCTGAAAATGAAATTAAGAAACCAATTCCATTTAGCATCAAAAAGAATAAAATAGGAATAAATTTACCAAAGAAGTGGAAGACTCATACGCTGCAAATTACAAAATACTGAAAGAAATTAACAAAGAAGACATAAATAAATGGAAAGACATTCTGTATTAATGGCTGGAAGACTTAATAGTGTTAATGTAGCAAAAGTCCCCCAATTAAAAAGAAATTTATTTATTCGGCTGCATTGGGTCTTGGTTGCGGCATGCGGGATCTTTTGTTGCGGTGTGCAGGCTCCTCTCTAGTTGTGGCGCACGGGCTCTAGAGTAGAGCACTCGGGCTCAGTAGTTGCGGCGCTCGGGCTTAGGTGCCCTGAAGCATGTGGGATCTTAGTTCCTCAACCAGGGATCGAACCTGCGTCTGCTGCATTGGAAGTCGGATTCTTTACCACTGTACCACCAGGGAAGTCCCCAAAGTCCCCAAATTTGTCTACAGATTCAATACAATACCTATCAAAATCCCATCTGCCCTTTGTGCAGAAATTGACAAGTTGATCCTAAAATTCATATGGAAATGCAGAGGACCTAATATAACCAAAACAATCTTGAAAAAGAATGAAGTTGGAGTATGCACATTTCTTGGCTTTCAGAATTTACGACAAAACTACAATAATCAAGACAGTGTGGTGCTGGTATAAAAACAGACATATTTGGATCAATGAACTAGAATTAAGAGTCCAGAAGTAAACCCTCACATTTACAGTCTATTTACTTTTGACAAGGGTGCTAAGACAATTTAATGGAGGGAAACAATAGTCTTTTCAACAAATAGTGTTGGGACAACTGGATATCTACATGCAAAAGACTGAATTTGGATTGTTACCTCATACTGTATACAAAATTAGCTTAAAATGGATCCATGACCTAAATATCAGAGCTAAAACTATGTTAAACACTTAGAAAGAAACATAGGCATATATCTTCATGATTTGGAGGAAGCAGTGTTTTCTTAGGACCCCCAAAGCACAGGCAACAACAACAAAATAGATAAATTGCATTTCATCAAAACTAAAAACTTTCATGCTTGCACGGATACCATCAGGCTTCCCTGGTGGCGCAGTGGTTGAGAGTCCACCTGCCGATGCAGGGGACACAGGTTCGTGCCCCGGTCTGGGAAGATCCCACATGCTGCGGAGCGGCTAGGCCCGTGAGCCATGGCCGCTGAGCCTGCGTGTCCGGAGCCTATGCTCCGCAACGGGAGACGCCACAACGGTGAGAGGCCCGCGTACCGCAAAAAAAATCATAAAAAAAACGGACACCATCAAGACAGTGAAAAGATAACCCACAGCGTGGGAAATTTTTTTTGCAAATCTGGTAAGGAACTTCTGTCTAAAATGTGTTTTAAAATATAACTCAATAATTAAGACAACTCAGTTAAAAATGGGCAAGGGATCTGAATCGACACCTCTCCAGAGAAGATATACAAATGGCCAATAAGCACATGAAAAGATGCTCAACATCATTAGCTATCAGGGAAATGCAAATTAAACTCACAATGAGATACCGCTTCACGCCCACTAGTATGACTATAATGAAAAGACAAATGACAACAAGTGTTGGTTAAGATGTGGAGAAATTGGGACCCTCCCACACTGCTGGTGGGCATGCAAAGTGGTGCAGCTTCTTTGGAAAACAGGATAGCAGTTTCTTAAAAGGTTAATAAGATAGAGTTGCCATATGAGCCAACAATTCCACTCCTAGATGTATATCCAAGAGAAATGAAAATATGTGTCCACAGAAAAACTTGTACATGAATGTTCATTAGCAGCATTATTCATAGTAGCCAAAAAGAGAAAATAACCTAAATGTTCATCAACTGATGAATGGGTAAACAAACTGTAGTATATCCATACAATGATATAATATTTGGCCATTTAAAAGGAATGAAGTATTTATATATGCTACAATAAGGTTGACCCTTGAAAGCGTTAGGCTAAGTGAAAGAAGCCAGTCACAAAAAAACTGCATGTTGTATGATTCCATTTATGTGAAATGTCCAGAATAGCCAAACCTGTAGAGACAGAACACAAATTAGTGGTTGCCTAGGACTAGGGGTGGGAGGGCTCGAGGGGATATGGAGAATGACTGCTATAGGGCATGGGATTTTTTGGGGGGGATGATGAAAAGGTTCTCAAATTGATTGTGGTGATCATTGTGCAATTCTATAAGTATTCTAAACCCATTGGATTGTACACTTTAAGTTGGTGAATTGTGAATTATAGTTCAATAAAGATTTTACAAAAAAGAAATCTATTTATCTATCATCTATCCATCCATGCACTAATATTTCCTGTAGTAATTGATTTCCTATAGTAAATGAGTTGGAAACAACTCATTTAATAATACAAAATTTACAAAATAAACTATGGCACATCGATAGAATGCAACACACTGCAGACTTAACTCGTGATGCAGAATATTATTTAAGGGTGTGGGTAAAAGATATCCTGTTTAATGTGAAAAAGAAGCTATCAAGTAACACCCCAATTTTGTGGAAGAGCACTTGTAATTATATGCAGAGGGAGAGAGCTGGAAGTAGCTACGTCAGTTATAATGAGAGTACTCATCTTTGGGTGTGGAAATGACAAATAACTTTAATTTTCTTCTTCTTGCCTTGCTGTATTTCCTAGATTTTCTTTTTTTTTTCTTTGTCTTTTTTGGCTGTGCTGCATGGCATGTGGGATCTTAGTTTCCCGATCAGGGATCGAACCCGTACTGCTTGCATTGGAAGTGCGGAGTCTTAACCACTGGACCGCCAGGGAAGTCCCTCCTAGATTTTCTATGCTAATCAGATATTAGTTAAGAGAAAAAGAATTTTTGGCTCCGGACGCGCAGGCTCAGTGGCCATGGCTCATGGGCCCAGCCGCTGCGCGGCATGTGGGATCTTCCCGGACCTGAGCACGAACCCGTGTCCCCTGCATCGGCAGGCGGACTCTCAACCAGTGCACTACCAGGGAAGCCCCAGAAAAAGAAATTTTATGTGCAACTTATATATAATAGACTGGTTTAATACTTTAATGAAATAAGAAGGAACTAAGAAGATAACCTTACCCTCACGTTTCATTTTACAATTATTACCATTCTCAGGATAGTAATGTTCTTCCAAGTTTTGACATATATACACATTATAGACATAATATATAATAGCCACCTTATTGAGAGCTTAGAAAATATATGTATAGATTGTAAGATCTTTCTAAATGTTACATGCATTTATCTTACAATGTCATAATAATTGCTTAGGAAATTCCAGCTTTATCTGTTGGAGGGTAAGTTCTAAAATATTTTATTCATTTAAAAAAAAATTGGGCCATAGAACCATCTCTCTTTTGGGACTTCCCTGGCGGTTCTGTAGTTAAGACCCCACGCTTCCACTGCAGGGGGCGTGGGTTTGATACCTGGTCGGGGAGCTAAGATCCTGCTTGCTGTGCCATGGGGCCAAAAATAAAATAAAATCTCTCCTCTTTTACACCTGCCTTCCCTCACCCCGCCTCTGTTCCCGTAACAAGTTGCTTTCATTGAGTGAGTGAGGCAATGGAGCCTCTTGTGGGAGAGAAGAAACCTCAGATATTTCTTTTTCTCTTTCTCCTTAGAGCGTCCCTCCTTTCTGGCACCTGCCACTTAACATCTCACCTGGGGCCCGTGCTCTGTGTGGCTGGAGCAGTGATTCTGTTCTCTCTCCAGTGATGTCTGTAGACAGTGGCTCCTTCACTGATATTTTGGGAGACTATTTTGGGGCACTGGGTTGTTTTCCCCTCCGCACTGGCAGGAGACTTCTCAGCCCTCCTGGTGACAGTGGAATCTTACATGTGTCAGCCTTGAAACTTACAAGCTTTCTGACTTTCCACTTTTTCCCCAGACTCCAGCTTCTAGGTCCTTTGTCTGCAAATAAATGGTGTCAAGTAAAACTGGGTAAAAGCAGAGGAGAAGAAGGCCCTGGGATGTTCTGGGGTGCCTTCTTTCCCCAGGAAACATTTTTGGCAGCCTCTGTGTTTGTGCTCTGCTGTGTGCTCTTCAGAGGCCCAAGGAAAGGGGTCAATCTGCTAACTGCAGAGGTTAAAAGCAAAAATTAGAACACATCTCATCTAATGTGCCTCTTGAATTAATACACTGTGAAAAACACACACTTGCAAGGCTTCCGAGGGACATGTCAGCGGCTCTGGGATCGCCTAGGGCCAGAGGTTCCAACCATTTTTCAGATAAACTGTGCCAACATGGAGGTTTGTCTGCTGTGAAAAGAAAAACCTCACGCCTGAGGAAGCCCCAGGCTGTGGCATGAATGGAGTGTGTTTCCATGCTCCCCGGCTTCTCCCGAAAACTCTGTTGTTGGAGGAAAATGCATTATGAGCCCCGAGAAAGGTGAGGCTTGTGATGCAGTTGCCAAGATTTCCATTAAGTCTGCATGATTTTCATGCCAGGGAGACGTGGCTGCATTTCACCGAAGGGGCTTCTCGTCCGTGTGGTTTCCTTCTGCAGGATATGGCTGAGGAGGCAACATCATCTGTCTAGAGAAGGGGCTCTTTATTTGTTGCATCAGCTCCAGTATGTGGTTCCAAAGCGAGCTGAGGCTTTGGGTGGAAGGGTGCTGCCACATGCATGTTTCATGTGTGTTTCATGCCGTTTCAGCCCTGGGTGTGTGCTTAGACCTCTAGCTACGTTCTGGCTGCTGCTCTGGGGACAGGCTCTTTAGGATACCGAGAAATGTCCTGATACTGCTACCCTGGGGAGGGTGTGGCCAGAAGTGCCTTCCTCAGGCTTCCCTGAGAGATGCTGAGCACAACAGCACGACCCCGCTTTGCCCGGTGCCACCAGGCAGCCGAGTGGCTTCATCCACGCCCGAGTGGGAACGTGACCTAGTTACTGTGCCTCCCAGTGCATTGGTACAATAACCAGACCTCCCTTCCTCCTCTCCCCACATCAGGAATCATTCTGCCGAGCCTCTTGGAGGCTGGAGGGCCGGTTTTAGTAACATGCCCTTTCCTGGTCGGCTCCCGTCCAGTTATTTCGGGTGAGTGTTAATGGCCGTGAGTTTGAAAGTTTTATTTACAAGGAGACTGTCCTTCTTGACCCTGGTGTCCTTGTCAACTGTTATTCTGTCTCAAGCCCTTTCCTTCTTGGGGAAGAGGCTGAGAGCAAAGTGGTCACACAATCCGTGGCTTTGAATTGTTTCCTGTGGTCTTCTGCTTTTTTGGGGGATGCCTTCTGTGTGGAGTTGGGCCAAGGGAAGGGGGTGAATTCAGCATCCGTACTGGTAGTAGATCTCCCAGAGCCCCAGCGAGTAGGCCACTTTTCTTGCAGGTGATTTTAACGCTGGTCGTGAGATGCACCCTGCTGCCGTCCACAGAGACTTGAACTTTGGGAGATGCCTGGTGGTCCTGGATGAGATTTCATTTTGAGTCACAGGTGTAACCAATAGATTGTTCTGACTTTGCTGGAGGAGCAAATACGTCATGTTTATACTATATATGACATCTTATAAAGCACTTGTCCCCTGTGGCCTGTCCATTTTCAAAGCCGATGCAGAATTTTTATAGTCCTCCTGGTGATTTGCACCCAGGGGCTGAAAAACAATAAAGTGGTTCAGAGCCTCTGTTTTACTCCCCAGTGGAAGGGGTTTCTCCAATAAGTAGAATTCTAGAGGTAGAAGGGACTTGACGTAGATACAGCTTAATCCCATGTTTTGTAGAGGAAAAGAAAAACCCAGCACAGAAAAGCAAAGCCTGTTGCCCAGGATCACACAACTAGTCAGGGATAGAACAGGGCCCAATATGCTAGAGTGAAATGGGATAAGAGGGCAAGGCTAGGGCAAGCACAGCCTCCGGAAGTGCTTCTGAAGACTCATGTATTTCCAGTCTCTTGGTCCCCTGACACTCAGGTTATGTGAGAGCAAGAGCATCTGGTCCATTGTGTAAGTGACACATGAGGAAACAGAAGCCCAGAGAGGTTGAGTGACCTGCCCAAGGTCACACAGCTAGTGAACTGCTGATCTTGGTCTGAAATGCGGGTCCAGCTATGCCCACTGGGTGTCCTTCCAGCTCATATATTCAGCATGTACTCTGTACGTGTCTATGGAGTGCTGTCTTGCATAGTCTTGACCTTATGAATTAAATTGATGGGGTTCAGTTGGGGGTCACTAATGGGCTCAAAATCTGGCACCGAGTTGCGGGGGGGGGCTGGTTCACGGTCAGTTATGGCTTTTTCCAGAGTGGGTGTGTTGAGCCATCTTTCTCTTCTGCTAAGAGTGCGGAAGCCCTGTTCTCAGGTGTGGTGTGTTGGAATCTCAGTCTTTTTGATCATAGTGGGTATAGGGGGAAGATTTAACTTCTGTTCTAAGTCACATTTCTGCTGAGATTCTTGTTATTCTCAATACAAAATCCAATACATGAACTTAAAGCCTTTAGGGCCCTGGGGACAAGTTGTAGGTTTGTTTTCCCCTGAATCAATTGGAATCACTATGTAAATGAACTTTCCAGAGGATTGTCTTTGGGAATTCCTAAAGCAGTCTTACGGTTGGTAACACATATAAAGAAAATGCATCAAGCAATTCATCTTAGAAGCTTATTTTCTATTCAGGGTTTCCACAGGAAGGCAGTTTCACCCCAGCTGGGATCACCGGTTGCTTTCATATTTTTAATTCTTATGCCAGTTTTCCAGATGCCTTTGGAAATTCATGCTGACTGTTTTTTTTTTTTCCATTCCATTCTGAGTACTGAATATTTTCCCGTCACTACTTAAACTGGCATGAATAAAATATTCCTTTTCAGGATGACGATTTTCAAATGTTTTTTTTAAAGACAAACAAAACACCCCAGTTGGTTACATTGGTGAGGTCTGTTAAAATGTCCTCACATTGCCAGTGGGTGTATTTGGGAACAGGAATTCTGTCCTTCTGTAGGCCACAGAGTGTCAAGCACAGTGCTTTCTGGTAGTAGGATCCATGAAGGAACCAGTAAAAAATAAGCAAATGTGAATGAATGGAATTGAGTCATTCAAGACTCAGAATTGAGTGTCTCCCTCAGAACCATCTGGATGTCTATACTAAATTTATGGGATGGTTGCTGTCATTGACAACGATATAGATAAAAATGGGTGAATGATTAAAAATAATAGAAAGATCTTAAATTTTGTATACATTGTTTGGGAGTGTTCTAATTTCATTCTTTTACATGTAGCTTTCAGTTTTCCCGACACCATTTATTAAAGAGGCTGCCTTTTCTCCGTTGTATATTCTTACCTCCTTTATCAAAGATAAGGTAACGATATGTGCATGGGTTTATCTCTGGGCTTTCTGTCCTGTTCCATTGAACTATGTTTCTGTTTTTGTGCCAGTACCATACTGTCTTGATTACTGTAGCTTTGTAGTATAGTCTGAAGTCAGGGTGCTTGATTCCTCCAGCTCTGTTTTTCTTTCTCAAGATTGCTTTGGCTACTCGGGGTCTTTTGTGTTTCCATACAACTTGTGAAATTTTTTGTTCTAGTTCTGGGAAAAATGCCATTAGTAGTTTGATCGGGATTGCATTGAATCTGTAGATTGCTTTGGGTAGTAGAGTCATTTTCACAATGTAGATTCTTCCAACCCAAGAACATGGCATATCTCTCCATCTGTTTGTATCATCTTTAATTTCTTTCATCAGTGTCTTATAGTTTTCTGCATACAGGTCTTTTGTCTCCTTAGGTAGGTTTATTCCTAGGTATTTTATCCTTTTTGTTGCAATGGTAAATGGGAGTGTTTCCTTAATTTCTCTTAGGCAGAACACTCTATGACATAAATCACAGCAAGATCCTTTTTGACGCACCTCCTAGAGAAATGAAAATAAAAACAAAAATAAAGAAATGGGACCTAATCAAACTTAAAAGGTTTTGCACAGCAAAGGAAACCATAAACAAGACAAAAAGACAACCCTCAGAATGGGAGAAAATATTTGTAAACAAAGCAACTGACAAAGGATTAATCTCCAAAATAAACAAGCAGCTCATGTAGCTCAGTATCAAAAGAACAAATAACCCAATCCCAAAATGGGCAACACCGAAATAGACATTTCTCCAAAGAAGTTATACAGATTGCCAACAAACACATGAAAGGATGTTCAACATCACTAATCATTAGAGAAATGCAAATCAAAACTGCAATGAGGTATCAACTCACACCAGTCAGAATTGCCATCATCAAAAAATCTACAGACAATAAATGCTGGAGAGGGTGTGGAGAAAAGGGAACCCTCTTGCACTGTTGGTGGGAATGTAAATTGATACAGCCACTATGGAGAACAAGATGGAGGTTCCTTAAAAAACGAACAATAGAACTACCATATGACCCAGCAATCCCACTACTGGGCATATACCCAGAGAAAACCATAATTTAAGAAGAGTCATGTACCACAATGTTCATTGCAGCTCTATTTACAATAGCCAGGAAATGGAAGCAATCTAAGTGTCCATCAACAGATGAATGGATAAAGAAGATGTGGCATTTATATACAATGGAATATTACTCAGCCATAAAAAGGAATGAAACTGAGTTATTTGTAGTGAGGTGGACAGACCTAGAGACTGTCATACAGAGTAAAGTAAGTCAGAAAGAGAAAAACAAATACCGTATGCTAACACATATGTATGGAATTAAAAAAAAATTGGTCAGAAGAACCTAGGGGCAAGACGGGAATAATGATGCAGACCTACTAGGTAATGGACTTGAGGACATGGGGAGGGGGAAGGGTAAGCTGTGATGAAGTGAGAGAGTGGCATGGACTTATATACACTACCAAACGTAAAATACATAGCTAGTGGGAAGCAGCCGCATAGCACAGGGAGTTCAGCTCAGTGCTTTGTGACCACCTAGAGAGGTGGGATAGGTGGGTGGGAGGGAGACGCAAGAGGGAGGAGATATGGGGTTATATGTATATGTATAGTTGATTCACTTTGTTATACAGCAGAAACTGACACAACATTGTAAAGCAATTATACTCCAATAAAGATGTTAAAAAAAGACATAAAAAATAATGGAAAGAGCAAGTATAAAATAGTTCACCTGTGCATCCGTTCAGTACATTTTCGTTTAACTGTCACTACGCGTCAGGCCTTGTGCTTGTTCCTTTGAGAAAGACAAAAATACTGCGCTCAGGGAACTTACATCATTAGTAGGAAGAAAACTTATAAGCCTAAATTAGTGCAATAAAATTTAGAGAAGTAATAAACTTCACGAGAGAGGGAAGGTGAGGAGAATTTAAATGAAGAATTTTTCTGTATATTATGCCCACTTCTCCTCCTCACCATGGTGAGATTGGTTCAGGGATTTTAGTTTTCTGACCCAGCAGTATTCAGCTAGTACGTGGCAGAGCTGGGGTTCAAACTGACAGGACACTCCTCTGCCTTCCCTGTAGAGACATGAAAGCTGTGTCACTTCGGAAATGGAGACATTAATTCCATCTGTGGGGGAGAAGAGGGAGGTGGTGTTAAAGCATGAGCCAGTCCTTGAAGACTGGGGGGATGTCCAGCCTTGGAGGCGGGTACCACAGGCAGGTCAAACATGCCAGGCTGGAAGCACCACTGTGGGAGATGGTGGGGTTGACATAAAGGGTGGGGCTCAGGTGGGCATGACGGACGCATGAAGGAACCAGTAGGAGGTAAGATTAGAAAAGTAGGTAAGGGTAGAGTGTTCTTGGTTATAGGTTCTTCCCTTTCATCACTTTAAATATATCATGCCACTCCCTTCTGGCCTGCAGAGTTTCTACTGAGAAATCAGATGCTAGTCTTATGGAGATTCCCTTGTATGTTATTTGTTGCTTTTAATATTTTCTTTTTGTCTTTAATTTTTGTCCATTCCATTACTATGTATCTTGGCATGTTCCTCCTTGGGTTCATCCTGTGTGGGACTCGCTGAGCTTCCTGGACTTGGGTGACTGTTTTCTTTCCCATGTTAGGGAAGTTTTCAGCTGTTATCTCTTCAAATATTTTCTCAGGCTCCTTCCTTCCCTCTTCTTCTCAGACCCCTGTAATGCGAATGTTGGTGCATTTGACATTGTCCCAAAAGTCTCTTAAACTGTCCTCATTTCTTTTCATTCTTTGGTGGGGGGTGGGGAGGGATCAGTTAGGAGGTTGGAATTAACATATATACACTATTATATATAAAGTAGATAATCGGTAAGGACCTACAGTTTAGCACAAGGCACTATACTCAATATTTTGTAATAACCTAGAAGGGAAAAGAATCTGAAAAATATGTATGTATATATGTATAACTGAGTCACTGTGCTGTACACCTGAAACTAACACGACAGTGTAAATCAACCATAGGGGTAGGTAAGGGATCAGATCACGATGTGTCTTGAGTTCTTGGCTAAAATGTTTATAATTTGAGCTGGTGATACAAGCAATTAGAATATCCAGGATGTGGTGATAGAAGCTACTAGAATACAACATTCTAATATTAGAATATGAGGAACTGACCTCAGTGTCTGGGGCATAGGGGGCCGGGAGGCAGGCACAGGGGTCCCAACGAGGCGGGCCTGAGTTAGTGATGAGGTGCACAGCGCGGGACACAGGTGAGTGACCTGTTTCACCTGGAAACTCGGAGAACAGGGCTGGGTTCTGGCGCTGCCTCAGGGGAGCTCCCCACCCTAGCACAGCGCCCCTCCGATTTGACTCGGGTGTAATTGGTAGCTGCTTCCTGATGGTGGCTAGAACAGTTGTGTATTTTCATTTGAACACCTAGTGCTTGGTGCCACATTTTGTTCTAAGTGCTTTACAAAAACCCGTTTACTCTCCATGACCACCCGATAAAGTAGACTTTTATTATTCTTCCCATTTTACAGATGAGAGAATGAAGGCGGCTCTGGGATCTGTATTCTTAACCATTACACGAAGCCTGACCCTCCCTTTGGTGTTCATAGTACAATGGAGATTCAAATTTTAGTGTATTTCCCTGAATTGCGACTCTTTTCTCATCCTAAAAGAAAACGATGGTAGTGTCCATTGTTACATAACCTGCACGGTGGAAGCACCTAGAATGAGAGGATATTGGAGTGAGAAAGACCAGATAGGTTATGTGCTAACTGAATTTGGGTCCAGCCTTTTCACTGTGTGGGTGGGAGAGGAGATGGGGGGCGGGCAGCGGTTTACAAGAGCCATCAGGGCAGGGCTGGGATTCAGGGCTCTGACATCTAGTGCACCGAGAAATGCTCTATTATGTTTGGGGAAACTTCCTGAAGAATAATTCTTCCGTAGCCTGCAGACCACGGCTGCTTAAACAGGCGTCCAGAGTGGGCTCTCCGGGCGGGGAACGCTGGTGGTGGCACCGGGGCCCCGGGGGCTGTGCGGCCTGGTGGGGGACCCTCTCCTCCTTGCCGCCGTCCTCCGTACTTTACTCCGTGTTCTCCTCATCTTCCTCCATTTCCTCTTGGAATGAAAACTTCGGGAACTGTTGCCCAAATTGTTATTTTTCTGATGAGCGCGGTCGAGGTTTCGTCAATATCAGGACTTAACGTCCAGTGACAGTGTGTTCAAATTCTGGTTCCTCTAGGGTTTCCAGAAGGGTCTCCCACTTAATCTCCTCTTTACTGTCTGTGAAAAAAGCATTCTTCTATCAGAGAACATTCCTTTCCTTACAGGCCCCGCCCCCCCATGGAGCAGGGGCTGTGCAGACAGAGTTTTCTCTTGCGTTGCTCTCTTATTCTCTCTCCTTCTGAGCTAGGCCTCAGCTGAGCAGATCCTTGAAATGGGCTTAAACAAGCACGGAAAATCTTGCTTGAGTTCAGAGCCGGAGTTGTGTTCCTTGCTGCATTGCTGGTTCCTGTGGGCTGTGCCGAGCCTTCTCCGTCCACAGCGGTTGCTGGCTTGGTTCCGTATTTCAAGGCCACAGAGGCTGCCCGCCGGCCCTGTCCACGGGGTGGGCTGCGTGCCTGCCTCTCGCGTTTTTAACTCGTGTCACCCCCAGGAATTGAATTATGGGCCCAAGAAGAAGCAGGTTTTGTGCAGCATCTCTGCGTTGGGCCCTCAGCTGTGTTTGTATGATGGTGAACCAGTTTCTGTCTCATCTCAGATGTGCCCCGTCGGCTGACCGGGCTCATCGGCTGCCGTCGGTAATCTCAGTTTTAATTAATCTTTCAAAGAAACAGATTAAGCTGATTGCTTCACAAGCTGAGTTTTGGTGTACGTACCTTTCAGCTGCCTTCCAGAAGTGATTAAAAGAAGAATTTTTTAGGAGCTTGGACGCCCAGTTAAGATTATTTTTGGATCTTGTCTCAATGGTTTATTTCCATCTTGTGCCTGTTTTTAACTGAAGAACTGGAAATGAGGAGAGGGGCTGGTTTTTGTCTCCTCTGGATGTTCTTAGCTTTCGGACGTCCTGTCATGATCTTAGTTCCTGTCTGCCTGATTGGACATCTCCCAAGGAGCCTTTCCAAGGTAGCCAGTCCCATCCCCAGCACTGAAGTCATACCTGTGTCAGTTTCTTGGGATGCTTCTAGTCCTGCCTTCTCTTCAGTCTCAAGCTTCTGCAGATAAAACCATCTCCTCCTGACCCACCCAAGCCAAGGTGCTTGACCATTGTACCCAGGGTCTAACTGTAGCACTGGATTGTCTTTTTAGGATGAAATAGCTCTCTCTCCCTCTCCCTCTCTCCCTCTTTCCCTCTCTCCCTCTCTCCCTCTCTCCCTCTCTCCCTCTCTCCCTCTCTCCCTACCTATCTATTTTGGCCACCCCTACTGACTTGCAGGATCTTACTTCCCTGACCAGAGATCGAACCCATGCCCCCTGCAGTGGAAGCATGGAGTCCTAACCACTGGACCGCCAGGGAATTCCCCTAGCACTGGGTTTAATAGATGGTATTGCAAAAGGTTGTCTCCTGGTCGATGGCCCCCCTAGGGTGTCCTCCTTGAGGGCAGGTGTTGTTTCTGCCATCTCTGGGTCCCCAGGGCCCAGGATAGCAGCTGCCAGCCCAAGATGTGCAGTGAGGGTTTTTTGAACAAGTGGATCTCGTTTAAGTATATGGAAACGTTGACAGAGGATGCTAACTATTGCTCCGGGTCAAGGTAGAAGAAATGTTGGCCTGCAGATATGTTTTGTTTGGCCTGCACACTGTTTAAAAAATTTCCAAACCAGTATTTTTAAAAAAGATCAATTGTACATTGAAAATCCAGATTTCCAGATTCTCTTGCAAAATGTTAAGACCCAGACTACGCTGGAACTGAGGGGCGAGCTTCCTTTGGAGGGGCCTGTACTCTGCCTTTTGCTCCCCTAATCCCTAAAATAATTTGGTAAAGCCATCTACCCCCTGAAACACTTTGAGTTGATAGCGAAGATTTTTCATCATAATTTAAGAGTTTAATTAATTTAAATTAGGAGTTTGGGATTACAGATACACACTGCTATATATAAAATAGATAAACAACAAGGACCTACTGTATAGGACAGGGAACTCTACTCAGTATCTTCTAATAACCTCTAATGGAGAAGAATCTGAAAAAGAATATATGTATGTATAGCTGAATCACTTTACTGTATACCTGAAACTAACACAACATTGTAAATTAACTATACTTTAATAAAGAAATGGTTAAAAAAAGAGTTTTAAAGGATATATCCAGCTTATTGTAAATATTGACATCTTGAAATAAAATGGTTACATCATTCTTTTAAATAGAATCAGTGGGATCTAAATAGAGACGATATCTATCATCATCCACGTAAAAAATGCTTAAACAGACTCCTGTTTAACCAATGGAAATGCTATCTCATTCTCTTTTTATTTTTGAATTCATATCCTATTCCCACAGAATATCTTTGGGTGTAATATTTGTCCTTGCAAAAAAATATGTCTGTATATGTCAACTAAATTTCCCATGGCTATAAGGGCCTATAAAGTTTCTGTATTTAGTTACTATGGTTGATTACTCTTATACATTTGAATGAAATATTAATATATTACAGATTTTGATAAATATATTAAAAGGAAAAGGTAAAGTTTACTTGGAAATATATCTCCTGATGAAATGCTTGGAGGTCTTTGTTTTCTGTCTTTTTTCCAGTTGTTTTCTGTATCCAGGGATGCATGTTGCTTATTGCTGGAATAAGAAGGCTCAATATTAGCTCATTCCTGTTTTTGTGTGTTTTAACAGGTGTCAGCACAGAGAAGTCATATATAACTAACTAGGTAGATGGGATCAGGGGTTATGTTATATATGATAGCAGCCCTGCATTTGGGGGGGGAACACTCTTTCTGAGTTACACGTCAGGTTATTAGTCTGCTGCATTCACAGCGTCTTCATTTTCCGCAGGTAGAGGATTGGAACTGGCTGGGGGTGGGGAGGGTGCTGTCCGACTGTCCACGTGTGTCTCTTTGAGGCCCTGGTGCGAGGCAGTGGAAGGTACCCCCAAGCACACGCAGGAGGATGCACGCTGAGGGGTGGTGCTGTAGCTCCCGAGGTCAGGAACCACAGCGGCGGGGAGGGGCTCAGTTCTGTCGGGTCCTCCCCCAACATCCAACCTAGTCTCAGTAACGTTTGAAGTGTAACGCAGGCGACAGCCAGTCCTTGTCATACCCAGATTCTGTGTCTGCGAATTCATTGACTCACTCAAATGTATTTGAATCCCCAACCAACACCTGAGACGCTTCTGTGACCGTTCAAGGCCCTAAAGCAGAGCAGTGAGAAATTTTGCATCGCCTGCTGTACGTGTCCCCGGGGCAGGTGGGACAAGGCGAGGCTCTGCCGTGGGTCTGGCTCTCAGTGTAACACGGGTTCCTTTCGTGGTCCTTCTAGGGCTGTGTTTTTCACACTCTTGTGCCTTTTGTGGGTGACTTCGCTGTTCACAATGGTGCCCAAGGGACTTCCCTGGTGGTCCAGCGGTTAAGACTCCGTGCTCCCAGTGCAGGGGGCCTGGGTTCGAGCCCTGGTCAGGGAACCATAAGTTTGTTTTCTACATCTGTAACTCTGTTTCTGTTTTGTAAATAAGTTCATTTGTACCCTTTTTTTAGATCCCGCATATACGCGGTATCCTATGATGTTTATCTTTCTCTTTCTGACCTACTTCACACAAGATAGTCTTTTAAAGCGGTTCCCTGACATGTGTGGCATCTGCTAGCCGGTCTTTTTAGAGTTCACCCGAAGGAAGTGTTCTGATGATGGGAAAGGGCTTTGCTGTTTAAACTTAACTCTGAACCCACTTCTCTCTTCAAACTTAAAGTCTGAGAGTCAGACAGAGGCTGAGTGAGGGGAACAGCATCTGAGTTACTCTTTTATTATTTGACTAAAGCTTCTGTCACCGGAGGAATAAAAGACTTGAGAAAAGAAGCCTGGAGTTCGGAAGCTGCACCGACCTGATTTTCACTCAGAACCGTCATTTAGCCTCTGGTGTTACATGGCTTCCGCTATTTTTTTTTTTTTTTTAATAGCTGTGAGTCCCACAACCACTAATCCCTACGAAATAATACATAAAAAGTAATTGCGGGCTTCCCTGGTGGCGCAGTGGTTGCGAGTCCGCCTGCCGATGCGGGAGACACGGGTTCGTGCCCCGGTCCGGGAAGATCCCACGTGCCGCGGAGCGACTGGGCCCGTGAGCCATGGCCGCTGCGCCTGCGCGTCCGGAGCCTGTGCTCCGCAACGGGAGAGGCCACAGCAGTGAGAGGCCCGCGTACCGCAAAAAAAAAAAAAAAAAAAAAGTAATTGCCATGGTTTTGAGACATTTATATTCCGAGGAGCTGCGTGTATTTTAAGATGTGACTTGATCCTTCTGGAATCCCCATTTGAGAGCTTGGCATTTGAGTGGAGGGAGACTCTCCCAGCCTTTACCCAGAGTGTGACGTGGGCATTCAGGAGTCTTTATCTAATTCTCTCCTCTTTCTGGGACAAATCTCCGGTCCAAGGGATCCTTTCTGCACCCCACCGACTCCTCTTTATAGAATGTTTTATTTTACTTTATTTATTTTTTAAATAACGTATTTATTTTTGGCTGCATTGGGTCTTCGTTGCTGTGCTCGGGCTTTCTCCGGTTGTGGTGAGTGGAGGCTACTCTTCGTTGCGGTGCGTGGGCTTCTCACTGCGGTGGCTTCTCTTTTTGCGGACCTTGGGCTCCAGTAGTTGTGGCATGTGGGCTCAATAGTTGTGGCACACGGGCTTAGTTGGTCCGCGGCATGTGGCGTCTTCTTGGACCAGGGTTCGAACCCGTGTCGTCTGCATTGGCAGGAGGATTCCTAACCACTGCACCACCAGGGAAGCCCTATAGAATGTTTTATAAGCTGAAATCAGATTCCAAGTCTGATCCCCCCCCCAAATACATTATAAAGCCATGCATGCTGTTTTTATTCATGTTTATGGAATCAGCAGATATAGCTGAGCTCCTGCTTTGTGCCTGGGCCTATGCTGGGTGCTGGGGGTACAAAGACAGCCAGTGCTCAGCCCTGGGGTCTAGGAGCCCACTCTCCGCTGGGGGAGAAGCATCCGTATCATAGCCTGGAGAGGCTGGTAGGGGAGGTTCCTGAGCTGAGCTCGCGGGGGCCTCCGAGTTTGCCTGGGAGCATCAGGGAAGGCTTCACAGAGGAGGTGGGGCTAGGTTTGAGGCTTGAAGGACAGGTAGGTGTTTACCAGCTCAGCAGAGGAGAGAGGGCTTCCAGGCAGATGGCCCCGCTGTGGTCCTAAGACCCAGAGGATGAAAGGGCATGGGGTCTATTTTGGGGGCGCAGGCAAGAATAAGAGGAGTGATGAGAGAGGAGGCTGGAAAGGGACTTAGGGCTTTGGTTTCAAGGACTTCTGGTGCCACACTGGGTAGTTTGGACTTTACCCTGAGGGTGGGGGAATTGAAGGGGAAACGTGATCAGCCTTTGTGTGTGTTTGAAAGACCACTTTGGAGAGGAAGTTGGGAAGTTGAAGACGGGCATCAGGGAGACCAGTTAAATTGCCCTTGGACTCTTGGGTGGGGGACCTGGGGGAGAGGTAAGTGCCCTAACTGGCAGGGGGCGTGGAGAGATGGGGCCGGACAGAACATGTGCTGAGGTAGTCAAGTCTAATTCTTTGGATTTCGGAGCCTCAGTCAAGGAGAGAAGGGCTAAGAGGTTTCATGCTTGGGCAGTTGGGTAAAAGATGGTGCCCTCTACTGAGGACACACAGGAGAGGTCTGTGGGGGAAAGGTAGTGAGTAGAATTGCACGGACCATGAGACCCCAGAGTGGAGAGTCCATTACACAGGTGAATAGATTCATCATTATGGCACCAGTTCAGCTCCAGGATTATAGCCCGGCAGCCAGGTTTTGTGTTTTCTTTTTGTGTTGTTGGCATGGTTTTGCCTGCGTTATCTACGTAAGGAATTTATGTTGGTTTGTTAGCAGAAAAAGAGCACGGAGCAAAATGTGTGAAATTACCTGGGAGGAAAGAAAAATCTCTACTGGTGTGGTCTGAACACCAACGTCGGCACATGAAACCAGATGCAAGGGAGGCTGTGGGCTGGTTTTGGAAAGTGACTTAGGACGAGCTGTCCCCTCCCGGCCATTCTGTGTTCACCTCTGCCCTGTGGAATCGCACAGTGGCTCAGAACACTGGTTCTGGTTTCAGGTGGACTTAGTTCATCCCTCCCTTGGGCGAGTCCCTGCTCTGTGCCTAAACATCTTGCCTGCCTAATGATGATAATAGAAGCTGCTTTATTTGTGCAGATTAAACGAGCTAATTGATGCCGTTTCTTAGCCCATTTCTTGGCACAGTGAGTCCTGAAAAAACTCATGTCTTGAAATAATTACCAAAACAGATCTTATGGAGTCACTGTAAATTCACCAACATAAACCTGGGGATAGGGCTTCCCTGGTGGCGCAGTGGTTGAGAGTCCGCCCGCCGATGCGGGGGACGCGGGTTCGTGCCCCGGTCCGGGAGGATCCCACGTGCCGCGGAGCGGTTGGGCCCGTGAGCCATGGCCGCTGAGCCTGCGCGTCCGGAGCCTGTGCTCCGCAACGGGAGAGGCCGGGACAGTCAGAGGCCCGCGTACCGCAAAAAAAAAAAAAACCCCAAAAAAACACCTGGGGATCAGGATTGATTTTCTAAAAGATTTAATCTCCATTTATGCAAGGATGCGCCACAGAATTCCTATAGGAAACCTTCTTATTAGTGCATTTAAGAATAGCTGATATGCAAAAATTCCATGTGCTTTAAAAATCATAGTCTGTTATTAATCATGCTTAAATTATGATAAACTGTGTTATATAATGCACTGAACTTTTACTTTCTTCTCCCCAACATCGTCTCAACTGCTACTCCGTCACGGGACTCCCTCACAGAGGGGCAGCACTGTGGTCCTGACTCTACTGTGACAGTGTGGAGGCCAGGGAGCTCCAAGGACATCACTCAAGTGACAGCACTGGGGTCTTTTCTTTTGAAAAAAAGGATCAAAGAGAGAAAAGTGAGCATCTAGTTTCTTGAGCTTTTTGAAGAGGAAGCAATTGGGGAGGAAACCACTAATCAAGCAAATCCAGATGGTTCCTTAACATTTCAGAGGATATACAGATACATCGAATTCGGTTTGGAAATATCACACCCCTTATAAATAAATATGCCCTTAATTAGTTGAAAAGATGTAAACGAGGGCAGGGAAGCTAAGAGAGAAAGCTGTGTGTTATTGTTAATTATGTAGTGGGTGGGGCTGCCCTGAGAATGGGTTACTCTTGGTATGAAGAACTTCCCGTGAAAATTCGAACCGTAGGATCGTGGAGCAGAAGAGATCCTGAAGATCAACTTTTTCATCACAAGGACCAAGGATACTGTATTTTCGAGGCACTCCTTCATTGCCTGTGTGTTTTTGTTAATATGGGACAGACCTAGCTGCCAGCTCCTCCCTGTGCTGTCACCATGGCCACTGCACGCTGAGTTGACATAATCCTAGGCCAAAGCAGATATGTTTTAGCCTGTGCCATTACAGTGTGGGTAATATGTGGTCTCTGCTGGGACTTTTGAAATACTGAATATAACCCGGGTGTCCCCATCACTCCCTTTGGGGACATCCACAGCCATCTCCCGTCCAGCCAGCTCATTTCACAGACCTCATTAGTGTAAGTCACTTACCTAGGGTCAGAAGCATAGGGACTTTGGAAGGTGATATATTATATCCGGTGCAGATAGAGTGCCGAGAAAACCGTGGAACGAATCGCTGATGTTCTTTGTAGAAGATGCAATGATAGAGTTGTAGTACACACCATTTTTTAAAATCGTAATATACACCATCTTTATGTTCCGTTGGAAGGCAGGCAATAAACCAGCGACACAGCTCAACTTTTTTTTTTTTTTTTTTTGCGGTAAGCGGGCCTCTCACTCTTGTGGCCTCTCCCGTTGCGGAGGACAGGCTCCGGACGTGCAGGCCCAGCGGCCATGGCTCACGGGCCCAGCCGCTCCGCGGCACGTGGGATCTTCCCGGACCAGGGCACGAACCCGTGTCCCCTGCATCGGCAGGTGGATTCTCAACCACTGCGCCACCAGGGAAGCCCGCAGCTCAACTTTTTGCTTAGAGTGTCTTGCATATTGATTCACAGGCCCACCGTCCTAAGCAGCTATCTGAAAAAAGTAGTCAGTTTGTCAGATCGTACACAGAGTAATTAACACCTGTGACTGTCTTGCTCTGTAAGTATGTACTGTGCGCCCTAACCCCCAGTCAGACCTCATTCACGGAGAACCCCATACATTTGGAGTGCCCAGCGGTAACCAGCAGGGGCAGGCTGGTATCTACGAAAGAGGAATTTGCTGAGCACACAGACAGCATCAACACAAGTGTGGTCACGGTGTTTAACCACGTAGCGTTAGCATTTACACATGTAATTAAATGTTTATGACAAGTAATTCTTACCAGGACCGACAGGACTCCTGCCTAGCAGTGCTTTGCCAGCCCTTTAAAGTTGTTGATGAATTTCAAAGCATTTGAAATGCATTTCTCTGTGGATGTCTTAAGATCAGCGGGGAAAGTGCAGGTGAAAATATATGACTTGTGTGCCCCAGTGCTGATGCTTCGCTTGTGGTTGACACAGCGCTGGCACACAGGAGCATCTCAGCACTCATTTGTCAAATGGATAATTGTGTGCGAATACATCAGTGACACTGGGATTGTTGGGAGAAATAACACATAGTGTTTTTCAATGGGGCTCTGTTGGTTCTGTGGCCAAGATGACTCTTCCCAGCTGAGCCCTGTCCCGGGCGTCCCTGGATGTTCAGCTTCCCTGTCCTCCATCCCTGGTTAGGGACCACCACTTCTCCGCAAACACCAAAATCAATTCCAGATACTAGAAAGTTAAATGTAAAAAAGAAATAAGAACATAAGAAATAATAAGGAAATATAAATTAATATCTGACAGGATTTTTAAAAATTGAGTTCTCTGCAGAATCATGCTTTCTGACTCTACCTGGGCCTCCTCCGTTGCCTAGCAAGTCCTTCTCTCCAGTTGTCTGTTTGATTTTTCTCATGGGCTCTTCCACCCCTTTCCCATGCTGTTCTTGATTTTCTCTTTACAGAGGAGACTGAGGCCAGCCCAAGTGACTTGTGGCAACTGCACTTCTCCAAAGCCCAGAATCCCTCCTTTCTTTGTAAGGAAGACTCCTGAGGGGGCCTCACTGCCCTAGCTTGCTGCTTCTTCAACCCTCCCCCCACCTCTAGCATTTTCCATTTTATTTTCTCCTCTGTCCCTTTCCACTTTGCCTCTAAACCTTCTCAGGTGTCCCGAAATTCTAAAATAAATCTTTTAACATCCATCTTCCTGTTACCACCATCTACTAGCCTACCTTGGTCCTTGTGTTCACGGCTAAACCGCTCGATAAATTCTCCTTAACCCGCTGGAAAGAGCATGGATCCTGCAGTCAGCAGCCCAGAGCACAATCCAGACCCTTTGACCACGCTGAGCCTGATGAGTGAAATTGGGATAAAGATGCCTTCCCTGTAAGGAAAGATCCCCACGAGAGATGGACCTAAAATGCCGACAGGATCCTCTTGTGGCCCAGCTTGGAATCCCTCAGAAGCTTGCCTTTGCCAGCGGGAGAGAACCTCCCTTCCCTTCCCTCCAGCTTCAAATTTTAGTCTCACTGGGCTGTTTATGGAAACCGTCCCCATCCCCGCCTCCTCCCCCAACCCTTTCTGCTTTGCTGTTTCCCACATGGGTCTTTTCTGTCTGGCTGTCTGCTTTCCAGATCCCTCCTTCCACTCCATGGGTGACTCCAGCTCATGATTTCACAGTAGCCCCTTCTTCTGGAAGGTTCCCAGAGACCCCTCCCCCACTCCATCTCTGCACTTGCACATTGTCCTACAGGCTTCCTCACTAGACGGTGAAGCTCCTGAAGGCAGGGAGGAGGCTGCTTCGGGACCTGTGGACAGGTTGGCCAAGGGTTGGCCGGTTGAATGAATATCCATTCAGGGAGATGGTGTATCCAATCCCACCAGTTCTAGCTGTGCTAGAAGTTGACAGACATCATCCAGATAGGTGATGTTCTTGAATGTTTTACAGTGGTTCATGGTCTAAGTGCCAAGCATATCTTCTGGGTGAAATAAAAACAGATTCTTTCCCCAGGGACATAGTTTGCTGACTCTCATTTTCTCATGCCCCATTTGAAACACCACAACCACTGATCCAGGAATGGACATGGCGCAGTCAACTTCCTTTGCTTGAGAAAATGTTTGAACCAAGGACAGGTGCCTTCTCAGGTCTTTCTTTTGAGAATTGTTTCTATCCAGTGCAGACTGGGCACTCAGGTTCAGGGGGGTGGGGCCGGTGGTGATGTGGCAAAGTGTTGGTGACTCAGGAGCTCAGAAATGTAAGCAGCTGCCCCTTGTCAACTTGGGTGTCACGTAGTGCATGGTCCAGTGGTGTTCTCAGTCATTGGTACTTTCCTGTGCTCGTCCTTTTTAAGTAAAACAGGTATTTTTTCTCTTTTATGATTTTTGTCTCATTCTTGCTCATTCCATTACTTACTTACTTTGTTTACTTATTCTATAAATGTGAGGCATCAAGCTGGGTGCTGGGGAGTCAAATGCATGGTCCCTGTCTCTGTGTATTTGGTCCCTTCACTCATGGGTAGGTGGGGAAATGGGATGTAGGCTATGAATGTGTACAAAGAAATAAAACAGCTACACCTTGTGATGAATGCTGTGATAGAAAATAAGGGGAAAGAAGAGGGAATACTTTTTCAGATAGGGTGGTCAGGAAGCTCTCTTGTGTTACTTGAAATATTAAAAAAAAAAAAAACAGCTTCCTTGAGACCATATAAATTCATACAGATTCAGAGACCATATAACTCACCCGTGTAAACCATACCATTCAATGTTTTTTGGTATATTATATCAATAATCCTCTTTATTTTATTTGTCTTATCTTTTTAAGATCATTTATTTATTTATTTATTTTATTTTTGGCTGCATCGGGTCTTAGTTGTGGCACGTGGGATCTTTGTTGAGGCACGCCAGATCTTTTGTTGTGGTGCATGGGCACTTCATTGAGGGGGCTTCTCTCTAGTTGTGCCGTGCGGGGTTTCTCTTCTCTAGTTGTGTTGTGAGGGCTCCAAGGCGCGTGGACTCTGTAGTTTGCAGCATTCAGGCTTTCTAGTTGAGGCACACGGGCTCAGCAGTTGTGGTGCATGGGATTAGTTTCCCTGCGGCATGTGGGATCTTAGTTCCCCGACCAGGGATCGAACCTGCGTACCCTATATTGGAAGGCGGATTCTTTACCGCTGGACCACCAGGGAAGTCCTTTAATAATCCTCCTTATTTTTTAAATTTTTTTAACATCTTTATTGGAGTATAATTGCTTTATAATGGTGTGTTAGTTTCTGCTTTATAACAAAGTGAATCAGTGATACATATACACATGTTCCCATATCTCTTCCCTCTTGCATCTCCCTCCCTCCCACTCTCCCTATCCCACCCCTCTAGGTGGTTACAAAGCACCGAGCTTATCTCCCTGTGCTATGCAGCTGCTTCCCACTAGGTATCTATTCTACATTTGGTAGTGTATATATGTCCATGCCGCTCTCTCACTTTGTCACAGCCTACCCTTCCCCCTCCCCGTGTCCTCAAGTCCATTCTCTACGTCTGTGTCTTTATTCCTGTCCTGCCCCTAGGTTCATGAGAACCATTTTTTTTCTTAGATTCCGTATATATGTGTTAGCATACGGTATTTGTTTTTCTCTTTCTGACTTACTTCACTCTTTATGACAGTCTCTAGGTCTATCCACCTCACTACAAATAACTCAGTTTTGTTCCTTTTCATGGCTGAGTAATATTCCATTGTATATATGTGCCACATCTTTATCCGTTCATCCGATGATGGACACTTAGTTTGCTTCCATCTCCTGGCGATTGTAAATAGAGCTGTAACGAACATTTTGGTACATGACTCTTTTTGTTGTGGTTTTTGGTGGTGGTGGTGGTGGTACGTGGGCCTCTCACTGTTGTGGCCTCTCCCGTTGCAGAGCACAGGCTCTGGACGCCCAGACTCAGTGGCCATGGCTCACGGGCCCAGCTGCTCCGCGGCCTGTGGGATCTTCCCGGACCGGGGCACGAACCCGTGTCCCCTGCATTGGCAGGCGGATTCTCAACCACGCGCCACCAGGGAAGCCCGACTCTTTTTAAATTATGGTTTTCTCAGGGTATATGTTCAGTAGTGGGATTGCAGTGTCGTATGGTAGTTCTATTTGTAGTTTTTTAAGGAACCTCCATACTGTTCTCCATAGTGCTGTATCAATTTACATTCCCACCAGCAGTGCAAGCGTGTTCCCTTTTCTCCACACCCTATCCAGCATTTATTGTTTCTAGATTTTTTGATGATGGCCATTATGACCGGTGTGAGATGATATCTCACTGTAGTTTTGATTTGCATTTCTCTAATGATTAATGATGTTGAGCATTCTTTCATGTGTTTGTTGGCAATTTGTATATCTTCTTTGGAGAAATGTCTATTTAGGTCTTCTGCCCACTTTTGGATTGGGTTGTTTGTGTTTTTGGTACTGAGCTGCATGAGTTGCTTGTAAATTTTGGAGATTTATCCTTTGTCAGTTGCTTCATTTGCAAATATTTTCTCCCATTCTGAGGGTTGTCTTTTTGTCTTGTTTATGGTTTCCTTTGCTGTGCAAAAGCTTTTAAGTTTCATTAGGTCCCATTTGTTTATTTTTGGTTTTATTTCCATTTCTCTAGGAGGTGGGTCAAAAAGGATCTTGCTGTGATTTATGTCATAGAGTGTTCTGCCTGTGTTTTCCTCTAAGACTTCTATAGTTTCTGGCCTTACATTTAGGCCTTTAATCCATTTTGAGCTTATTTTTGTGTATGATGTTAGGGAGTGTTCTAATCTCATACTTTTATATGTACCTGTCCAGTTTTTCCAGCATCACTTATTGAAGAGGCTGTCTTTTCTCCACTGTATATTCTTGCCTCCTTTATCAAAGATAAGGTGACCATATGTGCATGGGTTAATCTCTGGGCTTTCTATCCTGTTCCATTGATCTATATTTTCTGTTTTTTGTGCCAGTACCATACTGTCTTGATTACTGTGGCTTTGTAGTATAGTCTGAAGTCAGGCAGCCTGATTCCTCCAACTCCATTTTTTGTTCTCAAGATTGCTTTGGCTATTGGGGGTCTTTTGTGTTTTCATACAAATTGTGAAACTTTTTGTTCTAGTTCTGTGAAAAATGCCAGTGGTCGTTTGATAGGGATCACATTGAATCTGTAGATTGCTTTGGGTAGTAGAGTCATTTTCACAATGTTGATTCTTCCAATCCAAGAACATGGTATATCTCTCCATCTATTTGTATCATCTTTAATTTCTTTCATCAGTGTCTTATAATTTTCTGCATATGGGTCTTTTGTCTCCTTAGGTAGGTTTATTCCTAGATATTTTATTATTTTTGTTGCAATGGTAAATGGGAGTGTTTTCTTAATTTCAGTCTCAGATTTTTCATCATTAGTGTATAAGAATGCCAGAGATTTCTGTGCATTAATTTTGTATCCTGCTACTTTACCAAATTCATTGATTAGCTCTAGTAGTTTGCTAGTATTTTGTTGAGGATTTTTCATCTATGTTCATCAGTGATATTGGCCTGTAGTTTTCTTTCTTTGTGACGTCTTTGTCTGGTTTTGCTATCAGGGTGATGGTGGCCTCATAGAATGAGTTTGGGAGTGTTTCTCCCTCTGCTATATTTTGGAAGAGTTTGAGAAGGATGGGTGTTAGCTCTTCTCTAAATGTTTGATAGAATTCGCCTGTGAAGCCATCTGGTCCTGGGCTTTTGTTTGTTGGAAGATTTTTAATCACAGTTTCAATTTCAGTGCTTGTGATTGGTCCGTTCGTATTTTCTATTTCTTCCTGATTCAGTCTTGACAGGTTGTGCATTTCTAAGGATTTGTCCATTTCTTCCAGGTTTTCCATTTTTTTGGCAGAGTTGCTTGTAGTAATCTCTCATGTTCTTTTGTATTTCTGCAGTGTCCGTTGTTACTTCTCCTTTTTCATTTCTAATTCTATTGATTTGAGTCTTCTCCCTTTTTTCTTGATGAGTCTGGCTAATGGTTTATCAATTTTGTTTATCTTCTCAAAGAACCAGCTTTTAGTTTTATTGATCTTTGCTATTGTTTCCTTCATTTCTTTTTCATTTATTTCTGATCTGATCTTTATGATTTCTTTCCTTCTGCTAACTTTGGGGTTTTTTTGTTCTTCTTTCTCTGATTGCTTTAGGTGCAAAGTTAGGTTGTTTATTCGAGATGTTTCCTGTTTCTTAAGGTATGATTGTATTGCTATAAAATTCCCTCTTAGAACTGCTTTTTCTGCATCCCGTAGGTTTTGGGTTGTCGTGTCTTCATTGTCATTTGTTTCTAGGTATTTTTTGATTTCCTCTTTGATTTCTTCAGTGATCACTTCGTTATTAGTAGTGTATTGTTTAGCCGCCATGTGTTTGTATTTTTTACAGATCTTTTCCTGTAATTGATATGTAGTCTCATAGCATTGTGGTTGGAAAAGATACTTGATACAATTTCAATTTTCTTAAATTTACCAAGGCTTGATTTGTGACTCAAGATATGATCTATCCTGGAGAATGTTCCATGAGCACTTGAGAAAAATGTGTATTCTGTTGTTTTTGAATGGAATGTCCTATAAATATCAATTAATTCCATCTTGTTGAATGTATCATTTAAAGCTTATGTTTCCTTATTTATTTTCCTCTTGGATGATCTGTCCATTGGTGAAAGTGGGGTGTTAAAGTCCCCTACTATGAATGTGTTACTGTCGATTTCCCCTTTTATGGCTGTTAGTATTTGCCTTACGTATTGAGGTGCTCCTATGTTGGCTGCATAAATATTTACAGTTGTTATATCTTCTTCTTGGGTCACCCTCTTGATCATTATGTAGTGTCCTTCTTTGTCTCTTGTAATAGTCTTTATTTTAAAGTCTATTTTGTCTGATATGAGAATTGTGGCTCTAGCTTTCTTTTGACTTCTATTTGCATGGGATATCTTTTTCTATCCCCTCACTTTCAGTCTGTATGTGTCTCTAGGTCTGAAGTGGGTCTCTTGTAGACAGCATACATATGGGTCTTGTTTTTGTATCCATTCAGCCAGTCTGTGTCTTTTGGTGGGAGCACGTAATCCATTTACATTTAAGGTAATTATCGATATGTATGTTTCTATTCCCATTTTCTTAATTGTTTTGCATTTGTTATCATAGGTCTTTTCCTTCTCTTTTGTTTCCTGCCTAGAGAAGTTCCTGTAGCATTTGTAACAAAGCTGGTTTGGGGGTGCTGAACTCTCAGGTTTTGGTTGTCTGTAAAGGTTTTAATTTCTCCATCAGATCTGAATGAGATCCTTGCTGGGTAGAGTAATCTTGGTTGTAGGTTTTTCTCCTTCATCACTTTAAATATGTCCTGCCACTCCCTTCTGGCTTGCAGGGTTTCTTCTGAATGATCAGCTGTTCACCTTATGGGGATTCCCTTGTGTGTTATTTGTTGTTTTTCCCTTGCTGCCTTTTTTTTTTTTTTTTTTTTTTGGTGCTATGAGGACCTCTCACTGTTGTGGCCTCTCCCATTGCGGAGCACAGGCTCCAGACGCCCAGGCTCAGTGGCCATGGCTCATGGGCCCAGCCACTCCGTGGCACATGGGATCCTCCTGGACCAGGGCACGAACTTGTGTCCCCTGCATCGGCACATGGACTCTTAACCACTGTGCCACCAGGGAAGCCCTCCCTTTCTGCTTTTAATATGTTTTCTTTGTATTTAATTTTTGACAGTTTGATTAATATGTGTCTTGGTGTGTTTCTCCTTGGATTTATCCTGTATGGGACTCTCTGTGCTTCCTGGACTTGATTAACTATTTCCTTTCACATATTAGGGAAGTTTTCAACTATAATCTCTTCAAATATTTTCTCAGTCCCTTTCTTTTTCTCCTCTTCTTCTGGGACCTCTATAATTCGAATGTTGGTGCATTTAATGTTGTCCCAGAGGTCTCTGAGACTGTCCTCAGTTCTTTTCATTCTTTTTTCTTTATTGTGCTCTGCAGTCGTTATTTTCACTATTTTGTCTTCCAGTCACTTATCCGTTCTTCTGCCTCAGTTATTCTGCTATTGATCCCATCTAGAGTATTTTTAATTTCATTTATTGTGTTGTTTATCATTGCTTGTTTCCTCTTTAGTTCTTCTAGGTCCTTGTTAAATGTTTCTTGCATTTTCTCTATTCCACTTCCAAGATTTTGGATCATCTTTACAATCATTATTCTGAATTCTTTTTCAGGTAGACTGCCTGTTTTCTCTTCATTTGTTAGGTCAGGTGGGTTTTTATCTTGCTTCTTCATCTGCTTGTGTGTTTTTCTGTCTTCTCATTTTGCTTATCTTACTCTGTTTGGGGTTTCCTTTTTGCAGGCTGTAAGTTTGTAGTTCCTGTTGTTTTTGGTGTCTGTCCCCAGTGGCTAAAGTTGGTTCAGTGGGTTGTGTAGGCTTCCTGGTGGAGGGGACTAATGCCTGTGTTCTGGTGGATGAGGCTGGATCTTGTCTTTCTGGTGGGCAGGTCCACATCTCGTGGTGTGTTTTGGGGTGTCTGTGGCCTTATTTTGTTTCTAGGCAGCCTTCTGCTAATGGGTGGGGTTGTGTTCCTGTCTTGCTAGTTGTTTGGCATAGAGTGTCCAGCACTGTAGCTTGCTTATGGTTGAGTGAAGCTGGGTGTTGGTGTTGAGATGGAGATCTCTGAGAGATTTTCGCCATTTGATATTATGTGGAGCTGGGAGGTCTCTTGTGGACAAGTGTCCTGAAGTTGGCTCTCCCACCTCAGAGGCAGAGCAGTGACTCCTGGCTGCATCACCAAAAGCCTTTCATCCACACAGCTCAGAATAAAAGGGAGGAAAAGAAGAAAGAAAGAGAGGGAGGGCGGGAGGAAGGAAGGAAGGAAGAAAGAAAGAATAAAATAAAGTAAGATAAAATAAAATAAAGTTATTAAAATAAAAAATAATTATTAAGAAAAAAAATTTTTTTAAGTAAAAACAAAAACGGATGGACAGAACCCTAGGACAAATAGTAAAAGCAAAGCTATACAGGCGAAATCGCACACAGAAGCACACACATACACACTCGCAAAAAGAGGAAAAGGGGAAAAAATAATATATCTTGCTCTCAAAGTCCACCTCCTCAATTTGGGATGATTCGTTGTCTGTTCAGGTATTCCACAGATGCAGGATACATAAAGTTGATTGTGGAGCTTTAATCCGCTGCTTCTGAGGCTGCTGGGAGAGACTTCCCTTTCTCTTCTTTGTTCGCACAACTCCCAGGGTTCAGCTTTGGACTTGGCCCCGCCTCTGCGTGTAGGTCGCCTGAGGGCGTCTGCTCTTCGCTCAGACAGGACGGGGTTAAAGGAGCAGCTGATTCGGGGGCTCTGGCTCACTCAGGCCTGGGGGAGGCAGGGGTACGGATGCGGGGCTGGCCTGCGGTGGCAGAGGCCAGCGTGACGTTGCGCCACCCTGAAGCGCGCCCTGCGTTCTCCCTGGGAAGCTGTCCCTGGATCCCGGGACCCCGGCAGTGGCGGGCTGCACAGGCTCCCGGGAGGGGAGGTGTGGAGAGTGATCTGTGCTCGCACACAGGCTTCTTGGTGGCGGCAGCAGCAGCCTTAGCGTCTCATGCTGTCTCTGGGGTCTGTGCTGATAGCCGCGGCTCGCGCCCGTCTCTGGAGCTCCTTTAAGCGGCACCCTTAACCCCCTCTCCTCGCGCACCAGGAAACAAAGAGGGAAGAAAAGTTCTCTTGCCTTGTCAGCAGCTCAGACTTTCCCGGACTCCCTCCCGGCTAGCCGTGGTGCACTAGCCCCTTCAGGCTGTGTTCACGCCGCCAACCCCAGTCCTCTCCCTGCGATCCGACCGAAGCCTGAGCCTCAGCTCCCAGCCCCGCCCGCCCCGGTGGGTGAGCAGACAAGCCTCTGGGGCTGGTGAGTGCTGGTCAGCGCCGATCATCTGGGCGGGAATCTCTCCGCTTTCCCCTCCGCACCCTCTTGCTGCGCTCTCCTCCGCGGCTCCGAAGCTTCCCCCTCCGCCACCCGCAGTCTCTGCCCGCGAAGGGGCTTCTAGTGTGTGGAAACCTTTCCTCCTTCACAGCTCCCTTCCACTGGTGCAGGTCCCATCCCTATTCTTTTGTCTCTGTTTTTTGTTTATTCTTTTCCCTACCCAGGTACGTGAGGAGTTTCTTGCCTTGTGGGAGGTCTGAGGTCTTCTGCCAGCGTTCAGTGGGTGTTCTGTAGGAGCAGTTCCACGTGTAGATGTATTTCTGATGTATCTGTGGGGAGGAAGGTGATCTCCACGTCTTACTCTTCCGCCATCTTCACAAAGACCCTGGTGGTACTTATGTACAATGGAATATCCCTCAGCCATGAAATCAATGTCATAAGGCTAGTAGCAGCATAATGAGTGGATTTAGGTGCGATGATTGTGGCTGTAGGTAAGAAGCCTCAGTTCCTTGCCACATGGATCTCTCCTTAGGGCTGCTTGAGTGTCCTCATGACAAGGCAGCTGGCTTACCCCAGGATGAGTGATCCGGCCCGCCGTCACCACGACTGTCGTGGCTTCGTCCGCCGGGGCCCCTCCAGAGCCAGCAGCCTCAGTGAGGCTTCCCTCCCCTCGGGCTCCGGGGCATTTCTGAGATGGCGGAGGGAGGAGACCCTGAGCCGGGAGTTCCAGCTCTGCGGAAACGTGGGCCCCTTTCTGGGCACAGGAGGTGGGCAATAATCCTCTTTAAATTGTGGATAATATATGAGTATATGTATGGTTAATATACATCATAAAGTTTGCCATTTTAACCATTTCTTTTTTCATTTAAACCAACTTTAATTGTACATCAGTGGCATTAATTGTATCCACAATGTCATGCAACCATCACTACTCCCTGTTTCGAAAACTCTTTCATTATCCCAAATGGAAATTCTGTAACCATTAAGCAATAACAGCATTGCCACACCCTGCAGCCCTTGGAAGCTCTAATCTATTTTCTGTCTCTACAAATTTGCCTATTCTAGGTTCCTCATATAAGTGGGATCATACAATATTTGTCCTTTTGTGACTGGCTTCTTTCGTTTAGGATAAGGTTCTCACGTTTCATCTGTATGGTAGTATGTGTCAGAGCTTCTCCTTTTTTATGGCTGAATATCGTTGCATTGTGTGGATGTACCACATTTCATTTATCCAGGTCACTTGAAATCTTGGTATATGTTGTTTCTTTTCTTTTTAAATAAATTTATTTATTTATTTCTTTTGGCTGTGTTGGGTCTTTGCTGCTGTGTGCTGGCTTTCTCTAGTTGAAGCGAGCGGGGGCTACTCTTTGTTGCGGTGCGCGGGGTTCTCATGGCGGTGGCTTCTCTTATGGAGCCCTGGCTCTAGGTGCACGGGCTTCAGTAGTTGTGGCATGCGGGCTCAGTAGTTATGGCTCATGGGCTCTAGAGCGCAGGCTCAGTAGTTGTGGCGCATGGGCTCTAGAGCGCAGGCTCAGTAGTTGTGGCGCGTGGGCTTAGTTGCTCCGCGGCACGTGGGATCTTCCTGGACTAGGGATCGAACCTGTGTCCCCTGCATTGGCCGGTGGATTCTTAAGCACTGCGCCACTAGGGTAGTCCGAATGCTGTTTATTTTCTTAGGGCTTCCGCATAATTCTTATCAGATTAATTTGCCATATTATTAGTAAATATTTCTTGAATGACTTTACTAACAATTTCCAACCAGATGATGGTGGTGACAAGTCAGCAATGCCATTTCCTGGTATGTGTGACACTACGTGCATTTTCTTGATATGTGTGTATTTTTCTGTCTCATAAGTGAGGTCATCTAGTTGGTAAACGTGTCTGAGGAAGATATTGGGTGACAGGGGTGGAATCGCAAGAACTTGGAGCAGTTTTGCCCTGCCCCCTGCCCCAAAAGTGTTTAAAGGAAAAGCCAGTTTCTTTGAAGCTTAATATTGTCCTGATTTACAGTCTGCTTAAAATAGACTTGTATCTGTCTCCTTGTAATAAATGTGTCTTGAAAGGCTGAAGAAACACATAGAAAAAAAAAAAAATTCTCTGGAAGGCTGCTCCCCAGAGAAAGTGAATTGATAAATCTTTTTGTTGCTGGTTTCACAAATCAAAGGAGGACATGTGGAGTGTGCTAAGGCAGTGGGGCAAATATATAATACGTTTGATAACAGATATTAGTTAGTTCTCTCTGAGCTGGAATGACACGCATTTTAATAGGTGAGCAGAAGCAAGGCAATTCTAGACCTTAGGGACAGCCTGGGGTCTTGCCTTTGTTGAGCTTCGGTTTCATGTTGAAAGACATTCTTTCCCCTGCCCTCTTTTATTGATTATTTTTAACCCATCTCTGCAGATATACTTAGTGCTTTTGCTCTTCTTGGGTTTGTACCAATTGCCAAAGGTGCCGGAGCATTGTGCTTTGTTGTAGTGGCTGCTGTGTGTCAGTGTTCTTTCTAGAATGTTTGTAGATCTCATCTCACATTGCAAAACGTGCTCGAAAATCCAGTGCATTCATGCCTCTACTAAGCTCGGAGCCCACCTCATGGTCCCCTGAGACCACCTCACTAAACGTTGACTCATGGAGTATTTATTTGGGCTGGTCTGGGTGCTGAGTAACCATCTCCGGACGAGATGACCTCGGCCAGGCCTCTGCGTCTTGTTTTCTTATCCCGTGGGCACAGCTGAGCCTTGGCCGGGTTTTAGCTTTTGGGCGGGTGCGTGTGAGGAGGATGCCAAGAACCTGAGCTCAGAAGTTTCTGGCTTTAGTTTAAAAAGAATTTCAACTTGACGTCAGTGCCTTGGGCTGTGCTCACGGGTATGAGTTCATGTTGAGATGCTCATTTTGTGGCGTCTTGCAGAAGTAGAGCTTGTGGCCTTGGTGGCTCTGGATGGGATGACGGGAGGGAAGCCGGCGGCTGTCTGCTTTTTCCCCAGCCAGCTCCAGCATGCTCGCCCCGCCTCTCGATAGCCATTCAAGAAAGAAAAGTGCGGGCTTCCCTGGTGGCGTAGTGGTTGAGCGTCCGCCTGCCGATGCAGGGGATGCGGGTTCGTGCCCCGGTCTGGGAGGATCCCACGTGCCGTGCCGCGGAGCAGCTGGGCCCGTGAGCCATGGCCGCTGAGCCTGCGCGTCCGGAGCCTGTGCTCCGCAACGGGAGAGGCCACAACAGTGAGAGGCCCGAGTACCACACACACACACAAAAAAAGTGCAATGGTGTCTATTAAAAATGAAACCAAGTGTAAGGGGTAGCAGGTACCGGGGTTGAATGTAGCAGAAATGGGTCGGGGTGAAGTGCGGGTGTTCAGCACTGAATTTTCTAGCCTCTTTTCCCCCTTTCTTTCCTTTAGGTGAATCAAATCACATGCTCATCTGTGTTGGGTCCTCCTGGCCCCTTTCTGTCCCTGGCAAGAGGTCATGAACATCCCTGCTGTCCTTTTCTGCTTGACTCACACCGGCCCTCGCCCACCCTGGCTTGTGTCACAGGGTTGGTTCTGGGACTTTCGAAGGAGGTGCTCAGCCATCCCTCTGAGAGCAGCTCCTTAGATAGAAGACAGGCCCCTTCCCTTCTCCCAGGGTTCTTGCTGTCTTGAGGTTCTAGCAGTGATTGCCCGCATCTCTTGGCAGGTGGGGAGGCTTATTCAAGGGTTGGGGAGAAAGGTCCATCCGTGCCTTTGTCTGAGGTGAAGGCCGGCCTGGCTGAGGTGCAGGGAAACCCAGGGAAATCTCAGGTAGCACACAGTGGTCCCCAGGGACCCTAAGGGCAGGCCTGCAGGGGACAGATGCAGGTCACCAGGTCTGAGATTCTGAGTGGAATGTCTGTCCCACCTGTGTGGGAAGGGGCTGAAGCTGCCTGGGGAAGCCTTCTAGGGAAGCATCCAGAACCTCTGCAGCATTCTCTGTGTGCCGTATATCACCACAGCAGATTGGCAACCCACTTAGGCAATTATGAATTTGGGAATTGTACCATGGGAAGGACTCTTGTTGTGTTGAATTGAAAGGGACAACATGGAGTATCTCTATTGTAAAAACAAAAAATGTAAAACCCCTGTTAAGAACAAATAGTGAGGGCTTCCCTGGTGGCGCAGTGGTTGAGAGTCCGCCTGCCGATGCAGGGGTCACGGGTTCGTGCCCCGGTCCGGGAAGATCCCACATGCCGCGGAGCGGCTGGGCCCGTGAGCCGTGGCCACTGAGCCTGCGTGTCCGGAGCCTGTGCTCCACGCAACGGGAGAGGCCACAGCAGTGAGAGGCCCGTGTACCGCAAAAAAAAAAAAAAAAAAAAAAAAAAGAGCAAATAGTGAATGCTCGAGGTAGCTGACGTGCCCTCACCAAGCCAAACGGGTGATCGTATCTATTACTACACCTACTCCACAGGGTTGCTGGGTTGATCAAAATAAAAATGGAATCATGAATTTGAAGCTTGCCTTCACGTCTTACGTGTTGTGAGTGTTGTACGGGGGTGGTGAGGAAGCTGGTGATGATGCAGGGTCCCAGAACAGAAGGACATGGAACTGTGGTTTGAAGGAGACGTTTCCGGTTTGCTGGTGTTTATGGATCTCGAGTCCCTAGATGTGGGATTGTTCTGATTTCAAATGCTCTGTTCCATGGTCATAATGTATATTTCAGACTAAAATCGTGCCATTGTTTATTTGGAAAAAATGGGCTGTTTTCACCGAGTTTGATGACGGGAAACCTGGCTGTCCAGCCTTGAATTGGGGTCCTTGCGCTCCCTTCCCGGTTCTGAAGTACACATGCTTTTTTTTTTTTTTTTTTTTTTTTGTGGTACGCGGGCCTCTCACTGTTGTGGCCTCTCCCGTTGCGGAGCGCAGGCTCCGGACGCGCAGGCCCAGCGGCCATGGCTCACGGGCCCAGCCGCTCCGCGGCATGTGGGATCCTCCCGGACCGGGGCACGAACCCGCATCCCCTGCATCGGCAGGCGGATTCTCAACCACTGCGCCACCAGGGAAGCCCAGTCCACATGCTTTTTAAAAGCCAGCGGTCTTCAAGCTGTAGCCAGCGTCAGAATCACCTGGACGGCTTGTTAAAACACCCATTCTAGGCTTTAGCCCCTGAGTTGCTTGGGGTTTGAAAATTTGCCTTTCCGACGAGTTCCCAGGTGATACTAATGCTGGTGGTGGGCGGCCCATGCTTTGAGAAGCATTACTCTGTACCATCTGGACTGCTTTTTCTGGGCACTGGTTCAAAACAAAGTTTTCCCGGGTTCATAATAATGTACTGGGGTTTCCAGAAATCCAGATATGTTAAGTGGACAGGATTATCCTTTTTTTCCTTGAAATTTTGTCTTTCCTATTTTCTCATGGGAAATATCTTTTCTGTCATGAAATGATGGTAACTGTGTCGGTAGCTTGGAGGTACTGACCTTACTGGAAAAATTAAGAGTTGGCAACTCTCCTCAAGTTCCTTGATTTGGGGGAAAGTTCTGCAGCTTTCTGAAACTCAAAATTCCGCCAACGATAATCTAATACGTGTATGTGTAGTTTAGTTCCTTTATTTAAAGATTTTCTCCTTTTGAACAGGAGGTGGGGAGAATGGAGGTGGTGAAATATGTGTTTGTTACTTTGGCAAAGTCCTTGCTGTTTTATTTTCTGGAGATAATTACACTAAACTTCCTCTTTTGTTTGTTTGTTTTACAAAACCCCTGTCTCTTGCAGCAAGCTCACTGTACAAAGAAGACAGTGGCCCGGGTACAGTAATATACATTGGCGATGATGTGTGTTATCTTGGAAATCATCTGTTTCCTCTGCGGTTTCAGAAATAGCTGGGAAGAGGGGTCAGCTACGGTGAGGCTCCGTCGAGGATTTTTGATCTGATGTTTTATCTGTTGTGCCTCATTATCTTCCTATTCGGTGGGAGATGTTACGGTTTGTACAAACATCTTGTGTTTTGGGAACTTTTTACAGCTTTCTCAAGCCTTGCTTTTGAAGAAATCTAACACTAATAAAGCCCGTTTGTAGGCTGCTTTCTGGAAGTGTTCTGATAGGCGTTCCCTATGGTTTTGGAACATTTTAGGCAAAGTGTAGAAGAAATTTGAGCAGCTATTCCCTGTGAATTTGAATTTGGATAGTTTCCTTGAAAAACCCTCTTTCTTTTTTTTTAAATGCATTACTTTTTTTTTTTTTTTTTTTTGTGGGCCTCTCACTGTTGTGGCCTCTCCCGTTGCGGAGCACAGGCTCCGGACGCGCAGGCTCAGCGGCCATGGCTCACGGGCTTAGTTGCTCCGCGGCATGTGGGACCTTCCCGGACCGGGGCACGAACCCATGTCTCCTGCATCAGCAGGTGGATTCTCAACCACTGCGCCACCAGGGAAGCCCTAAATGCATTACTTTAAAAAAAATTATTTATTTATTCATTTATTTGGTTGCACCTGGTCTTAGCCTTGGCAGGTAGGCTCCCCACTGCAAGCATGCATGTGGGATCTAGTCCTCCGACCAGGGGTCAAACCCAGGCCCCCTGCGTTGGGAGCACGGAGTCCCATCCACTGCGCCACCAGGGAAGTCTCAAAAAACCCTCGTTCTCCTCCACCACCGCCACCACCACCACAAAAAGAAAAAAAGAAGAAAAAAAAAAAAACAACCCCGTTCTTGCTCACAGTGTCCAGCTTTTTGCCTTGAGTTTTCAGGTGGTTAATTAGCTTATTTCTCCATTTGGCTTTCCTGTGTAGACGTCATCATAGTTGAAGTCTTTCTGATCTTGCTTTATGGCCAAATTCAGTTCAGATTTAGGAAGTAGGTGATGGAGAGTCAGTTTCTCTTCTGTGCTTAAAAGTTTCCATTAATGTTCATTTTGAATTTCTACTGAGAAAAGGCGTCAAGTTAACCCTCTTTGATTTTCCCTTGTAAGTCTGTCTTGTTTCCCTGTTTGATTGTGTTACCTTCCCACTTTTATAGATTCCGCTCCAACTCTTGCCATTTTCAGTCCCATTATTATAGTTAGGACACCGTTTCTTAGCTTACTAACTTTTCTTTTCTTGAAGAACGGTGTTGCAAGCCTCCCAAGATCTTCTAGTCCATTAAACTTGAAACGTATGTGATTTTCCCTTTCAAAAAAAAATTACTTCCTTACCTAGACATTTCTTTTAGTATCTTGGAGTACATATTGGTGAGATACGTTTATTCTATAAGTATTTATACTTTCTAAAAATTATTTCTTGCGAGCATTCTATGTCCATGGCTCTTTTTCAGGGTCTTCCTTACTTCTGCATTTTACTTCTTTACTTTACTTCTTTATTCTTAACTCAGCGCTAAGAAATCACTTCCCCATTCAAAGCAGGTTGAAATCATGGTTATTTTGTCTTCTTTAAAATAGGCAGTTGACTGTGGGAGCCAAAGTATTTATTAATATGTGATTGTGGCTATTCTTACTCTAAGACTTGTGTAGTGTAGCAGAATAAAGGACAGTATTTCAACTCATTTAAAAAATATTATCTCTGTGGGTGTCTTAGGGTCCACACAGTTTTTTCCTTAGGTAATAGGATAGTCAGTCCCTTTTAAAAAATCAGTGTTAAGTATATGAATGGAGAGGTCTCTGCAAATGTCATTTAAAAAGAAAACGTTTAGTTTGGATTGAACTTTTTATGGAATTGGGCATGTAATGCCATTTGATTTGCTGAGATTTGGTGTTATTAATAGAATAGACAAATCAGCATTTTCTCGGGTGTGTGTAAGACTTGCTTGTTTTTCCTGTCTTGATTGCTGGTTGCACAAGAAATTCAGAAAAGGAAAAATTGTGTAGTGCACAGAGGAAGGGTGGAGGAGGAGTGACTCCAGACTCCCAGGGTCCTACGTCTGCTTCTCTTACAGCCCCTTTGGCTAGAGGCCGTCATTTCCAAACTGCCCGGATGGGGCCTGATAAAGCTATTCCAAGGCCCTGTGAGTCTGGGGGTCGGGCGGCAATCCCACGGATGGTGTGTTGGCGGTACTGAAGGTGAGGAGGCTCTGTCTGCAGGGCAGGGTGGCCATGAGGCCAGGATGTCACTGGGCACTAGAGGGGAGGTTCTGACTAGTATTCAATACTTGGCAATGGAGAGAGCTAGAAGCCACTTGCCTGACTCTGTGTCACAGTTTTTCCAGGGTGAGTGAAATTCTCTTTGCCTGTGGCTTCTGCTGCCCTCAAAGTCCTATTCCTTCCCATCTCTTCTTCCCTTACTGGTCCAGCCCACCCTGCTCCAGCACTCCCAGCATCCCCAGCTGTTCTGCCAGAAGTGAGCCTCATCGCGGGTGTGTCCGAGTCTGTTGGCGGACTCCCTAAACATCTTCCAGGGTCTGAGATTCCAGAGATGCCCTAGGCTGCTGAGGGCTGTGGACTGGTTTGTTAATATAACATTGTTGGGGCTCCTGAGTCAGACTGCTTGGGGCTGAGTGCCAGTTTGGTTGTGTGACTTTGGATGAGTCATTTAAACTCCTGAAGCCTCTGTTTCCTCATCTGTAAAATGGGCACAGTAACAGTACTTGGCTCATAGGGCAATCCATGGAAAGAACATAGCATCGTGCTGAAATAGAATCAGTTTTCAAAAAATAGTGTCTATTAGTACTGTCTGAACACAGGGTAATGGATGTGACCTTCTGATTTTTCTTCGTGTGTGTGTGTGTGTGTGTGTGTGTGTGTGTGTGTGTGTGTGTGTGAGAGAGAGAGAGAGAGAGAGACAGAGAGAGAGAGACAGAGAGAGAGAGACGGGGGTGGAGGGTGATATTGCAAATAGCACAACTACTTCATGGACTGTGGGAGATATTTGAACAGAGTTTCAATGTTGTGTCTTTGAAGAGAGAGAGCCAGGAATGTCGGGATGGGGGCGGAGGTGTGCCACCGTGCCAGAGAAAACAGGCTCCTGAGAAAGAAAACAGAGGAGAGATCCCTTGCAGACCAGGAGGTGGGAAAACGTTGTAGCGTTCAGCCAGGGGGATTGCTCAGAAGGTGGTCCTGGGGCCCAGGGGAGGAAGGCTTTGTGGGGCTGTGGGCTGGGAACCAGGGCTTCAGCCTCAGTGACCTGCAGGTCTCCTGGCTTTTGCTCTGGCTCCCGCGAGGGGCAAGCTCGGACTCCCTGGTGTAGTGGCCCTGCTCTAATGTTGACATCAAATAGACACTGGGCGTATTTTCTTTCAAAGACAGTTTCTTTCTGCTGTCTGGGCATTCCGTGCTAACTGACACATAGCAAGTTAAGCAGGAATGAATAAGCATCTCCAGGGTGTCAAAGCAGTATAAATTACTTGGTATCCAAAGAAATGTTTGGACCAGTCCTTGCCTGCAGGGAGCTCTCATTCATAGGTCAGCTGTGGCAGATGACATGTCATCCAAAGAGGCATATGATTATCATATTGTGATGCCATATGGAGGATAAAAGCTTGGCCAGCTGTTGACAGATTTGAGATGCAGATGGACCTACCTGATAGTTAGAGAAGGACTTGCTTCATCACTGACTCACCATAATTATTGTCCTCATGGGCAAAATTACATTTATCTAAGTTGGTAGCATCCTTACTGTATAACTTTGCACCTGACTTTTTCTTCCAACACACACATGATCCCTAGAGTAATTTACCACGAATTATATAGCTGTTTGCAAATATGCTTTTTAGTGGTATTTTAATATCTCATTGCAGTCTCCTCTCCTGTTGTTCGACATTTGGCTTATTTCCATTTGCTTTTTTTTTCTTTACTGTTAGAAAGACATATGTGGAGAATATCCTGGTGCATAAATGTCTTTCACGATCCTGATTATTTTCTTTCTTTCCCTCCTGGTTTTGATTTTTGTCAGCTTTATCGAGGTATAATTGACAAAGTTGTGAGATATTTAAAGTGTACATGTGTACATTGTGGTGATTTAATATACATACCCCATCTAGTTAAGTAATACACCCATCACTTCACAAATTTATCTTTGTGTGTGTGTGTGTGAGAACGTTTAAGTTTTACTCTCTCAGCACATTTCAGTTATATTTTATAGTGTTATCAGCTGTAGTCAGCATGTTTTACATTAGAGCCTCAGAACTTACTTTATAGCTGAAAGTTTGTACCCTTTTACCAGCCTCTCCCTATTCTCCCCAACGCCCAACCCCTGGCAACCACTTTTCTACCCTCTGTTTCTATGAGTCTGACTTTTTTTTAGATTCTACTTATAAGTGATACCACACAGGATCTATCTGACTTATCTCACCTAGGATAATGCCCATTTGTGCCATGTTGTCACAAATGGCAGAATTTCCTTCTTTCTCATGGCTGAGTAATAGTCCATTGTGTATATGAACCACATCTTCTTTATCCATCCATCTGTTGACTGACACTTAGGTTGTGTCCATATCTTGGGAACTGTGAATCACGCTTCAGTAAACATGGGTCTTGTGATAGATTCTGAGATGGGGAATTAAGTTAAAAGATAGATATTTGTTGTAAGGGCTTACATGATGCCATAATGGCTCTCAGAAAGATTTTTTTCTAATTTACATTCCTACTAGTATTTTTTTTTTTTTTGCGGTACGCGGGCCTCTCACTGTTGTGGCCTCTCCCGTTGCGGAGCACAGGCTCTGGACGCTCAGGCTCAGCGGCCATGGCTCACGGGCCCAGCCGCTCCGCAGCATGTGGGATCTTCCCGGACCGGGGCACGAACCCGTGTCCCCTGCATCAGCAGGCGGACTCTCAACCACTGCGCCACCAGGGAAGCCCTCCTACTAGTATTGTTTGAGCATATCCATCTTATCACACGCTTGCCAGTGATCATCATCCAAAAAAGTTTTTTGGCCCTTTTGAAAGTCCAACATGAAACTTTTATTTAAAAGATAATCAAGGTATTACAAGAAAACCCTCGATGTTCATTTGGGCAAAGGTCCCAATTACTGTGTTTGTCCAGGAGTTTCCAACCCTGACCTGGGTGGGAGGTGGGGAAGGATGGTCTCCCCATGCTGGGAGATGTCCACAGATTTACTGTAGAAGAAGGACCTCAGCTGAGGCTGTGCTGTGGTTAGGGCATCGGGCAGAGGAACGTTTAGAACAGCTGCCTGCTTCTTTTCTGCTTGCCTTTCCTCAGTGAATGGACTTCTCTATTTTTGACCGAAAATTTAAAAAGGTCCCTGGGAGGTCATCCATTTCAAACCTCGTCTCAAATAAATAGAAATCCATCCTGCTTTTTAAAACCCCAGGGACGGGAGATTTCATAAGCGTTAATGATTTTCCCATATATTTTCCTCAAAACTTGGCAGGTATAATCTCATCAATATGTACCCCCCCTCTTCCCATATTAAAAAAATTGTTTTTAATGAGTAGGCAAAATTGAGAGAACTAATCCCAAGGAGGTAGGTTTGCTTACCCTGCAGCACTTACTAGAGATTCCAGGAATGGAAGGGGGTTTCCCTGACACCCACTGATTTTGGGTGGTGACATTTTCTAAGTTACTGTGAAAAAAAACAGGAAAATCCACGTGAGAGCCAAGTCCTGTTTCCTGACTTTTCCACAGCCTTTATTGACGAAACACAGGGCACACATTAGAAATGGGTCAGACCCATGGTTTTCCTGGGGCATAAAGCACTGGGAACAAATAACCAGTCCTCATTGGGCCTCAGTTATTCTAAATGAAGCCAGAGAGTGATTCAGCCTTAGATCCAAAGAGAAAACACACGCACACACGTGACACCCAAAAGCAAAAAGAGTTCCTGTTATTTCTAGGTTGCAGAAAGTATTAGTATTGGAAAAACCATTTTCAGCTTCCTAGGATTTTTTATTTTATATATTGGGTTTTTCAAAAATAAGGTTTTTTTTCGTACTTAAGTCATGACCACTATAACTGTTTCATCTGGAGCATGACTCTTGATGGATCCTACTTTCTTACTGACTTTAGTAAACTAACTAAATTGAGTTTAAAAATTTCTTTAGTAAGCAATGAAAAATTGGACACAATACTTTTAAAAAATAACACTTAAAAATATATTTATTTTAATTTTATTTTTTTTGTCTGTGTTGGGTCTTCGTTGATGTGCACAGACTTTCTCTAGTTGCAGTGAGCGGGGTTACTCTTTGTTGCAGGCTTCTCACTGTGGTGGCTCCTCTTGTTATGGAGCTCAGGCTCTAGGCGTTCAGGCTTCAGTAGTTGTGGCACGCGGGCTCAGTAGTTGTGGCTCAAGGGCTCTAGAGCGCAGGCTCAGTAGTGGTGGTGCATGGGCTTAGTTGCTCCGAGACATGTGGGATCTTCCTGGACCAGGGCTCGAACCCGTGTCCCCTGCATTGCAGGCGAATTCTTAACCATTGTGCCACCAGGGAAGTCCCCAAAATAACACTTTTGATAGAGGTAACAGAGGGATGATATAATAGCCCTTTTAATATTTTACACTGATGGGCCACTCCGAGCAAATGAACATTATATTTCTTTTTATTGTTCGATAAATTATAATATTTGTTTTTAGAACTCCAACAAGACCTTATTGGTGATGTATTTTCTGGATTAGTAAGATTTTGAGGTAATTGAGGCTTCCTCATTTAATTCACCCTTTGGGAATTCTGGGTGGAAATCTTAGTCCAATATATCCTTTATTGGAGAGTTATCCAGAAAAATGCAATATCCAGATGGCTTGAAGTTTCTGGGTGTTTCTAACAGTTTCTCTCTTGCAAAGGGTTGTCATGGAATCTAGGAAGACTGAATATTTCAGGAGAAAACCAATTGGATTCTATCAGGCCTGTTACAGACGATGTTAAGTTTCTAACCTGCCACCTATAAAATAAAGTATCAGATGTATTTTCTTGCATTTCCAGGGGGCTGTCATCTTTCCTCTGGGTTCACTTTGGTATCTGGGCCAACAGAGGAGTTCGGTGCTCTGGCCGTCAGATGAGGAGGGGGGTCGCGGGGTGCACACGGGCCCCTTATACACCACTGCGGTGGCTTGCTGCCCCTCCTTGTAAAAAGGTGAACACACTGCTTTTCCTCAGGCCTGGAGAAGTCCCTCTTTCTGGTTGGAACTGCCTCCTCAGGGCCCTGCAGGTTTTCTGCATCATCTCCAGCCTTGGACCTCTGGGGGAGGCAGGAGGCCCTGGCCAGCATCATGGCCCTGAGCCCCAGCCTGCGCCTCTGGGTAAGGTACTCCAAGACCAGGCAGGTGTGGGCTCCAGGTGGTTGAGCCTCATCTGCTTCCCACTTTCACATCCAAGTGTAGGAAGAACTTTCTCTACAGCTTGCATCAGCCTGGGCTTTGCTCTGTGAGCCTGATGAGAGGAGTGAAATCCTACTGATAAAGCATCTCGCTTATACTACTGATTCTAAGAGCCAGAGGCTTTGTGGGCAGAGCTGTGCCCTCTTTGTTTGCCATCAGGATCCCGGGGAGCTTAAGACCCGGTGTTCCTAGCCTGCGTTATAACCACGTACAGCCAGTTCCCACGTCCCAGTCATCGCCTTCAGTCTGTTTGATTTGTGCCTCAGTTCACTGTCCATTGTTTACATCAGGCCGTTTTGCCTGGGCACTTAAAAAAAAAAAAAATTACTTATTTATTTATTTTTGGCTGTGTTGGGTCTTCGTTGCTGCGCAGGGGCTTTCTCTAGTTGTGGCGAACAGGGGCTACTCTTCACTGTGGTGTGTGGGCTTCTCGTTGCAGTGTCTTCTCTTGTTGTGGAGCACAGGCTCTAGGCGTGTGGGCTTCAGTAGTTGTGGTGTGTGGTCCTGGTAGTTGTGGCTCGCAGGCTCAGTAGTTGTGGCACACGGGTTTGGTTGCTCTGTGGCATGCGGGATCCTCCCAGACCAGGGCTTGAACCCGTGTCCCCTGCATTGGCAGGTGGATTCTTAACCACTGCGCCACCAGGGAAGTTGCTGCCTGGGTACTTTTTGATAGTTTGCAGTCATGCCCCTGCGGCTTTATTTTATTCTCTTGAAGCCAGGCATTCAGAACGATTTTTCACTGATATTTGGTAGTTAGACCATATGAAAATTCCTCCTTGGTTTCAAGCCCTAACAGATACTGAGGAGGAGATAAATCTGTTGAGGATGAACCTTTAGTAAAGGATATTTTAGTCGTGTAACAGGAGGGACAAAGAAAGGCGATCTTTTCTTTCTCTGGTTATTCTTGATTTTCAGCCCGTGTTGGTAAGGAGATAATTACACAATGATCAAAAGATCACTCACTAACTCTGACTGAAGGTGCCCCAAATCCATAGGCATGACCACATAATACCAGGTATTAAAGGGGACGCAATTCCTTGGATGTGAATAACTGCTGTGTTTCAAGTGCCAGCATGCCATGGGAACACCCAACCAAAATGGAAGAGAGAATCTTGGAGTTTCAAAAGAAAAAAAGACCTTACAGATAATTGGAAAATAGTAATCTGGCTTATGGAACTGTTTTACCACTCTGAGCTCTCTTTAGGAGATATGGGGGTAATATAGTGATTTTTGTTTATAAAAACAGACACAATTATAATTTATTACTTTTGAGGGGATTGCTTATGTCCATGGAGTGTGTGTTTATATCTAGAAAGCGAGGATGTTGTTATGGTCCGGAAAAACAGAGGAAGGAGGGGTATTTCTATGCCCCTTCCGTTTACTTCTAGGCACGTGAGAGAGATTTCATCTTACACTCTCCATGGACCTCATCTAATATTATAAGAGTGACTAGTTAACTGTATCAAAAAGAGAGGCCCCTTAGGGCTTCCCTCGTGGTGCAGTGGTTGAGAATCTGCCTGCCGATGCAGGGGACACAGGTTCGAGCCCTGGTCTGGGAAGATCCCACATGCCGTGGAGCAACTGGGCCCGTGAGCCACAGCTACTGAGCCTGCACGCCTGGAGCCTGTGCTTCGCAACAAGAGAGGCCGCGATAGTGAGAGGCCCGCACGCCGCGATGAAGAGTGGCCCCCACTTGCCGCAAACTAGAGAAAGCCCTCGCACAGAAACGAAGACCCAACACAGCCAAAATAAATAAATTAATTAACAAACTCCTATCCCCAACATCTTCTTTAAAAAAAAAAAAAAAAGAGAGGCCCCTTAATTCCTACCCTGTGACAAGTAAATTGTTACCTCTGGCTGCTGAGTGAGATACTGAGGAATACCAGGTACCCAGCACCTCTGTTTGTCTGGAAGCATCAGTGACAGAGATTTCATCTTCTTTTCTCCAATCAGATTGCAGCTTGAAATGATAACCTGAGTGTCTCAGACTTAAACGTAAGAAACGTTTCCCTCAGGGTTTGTTCAGGCAGACATAGTTGTTGAATCCTGACTAATTTGGTTGTTTTAGGGTTCGGTTTTTGTGGAACCAAAATAAAAAAGATCCTGAATGGTGTGTATTTGGACTTAAGGAGGCCTTTTGCCAACACCCAGGTGATGACATTTGCTCTATTCAAGTACGCCCGGTAGCTTCCTGCTTCAAGTCTTGATCTGTCTTATTTGATGTCCCCCGGCCCGCGACGCAGTACGCTCTCCAGGACCAAATATCTCCCCCAGTTTGCTTCTTGGTCCCCTCACTCCTCCAACTCACTGCAGCCTGTACACCCCAAGCCTCCATGGAGACTTTTCTCCAGAAGGTCACGGCTGCCCATTCCAGGGGCACTTGGATCATCACATGTGTGCTGACAAGTCCCAAGTCCCCATTTCCAGCCCAGGTCTCCTTCCGGAGCCCTGGCCCCTGTATCTAGCGGCTCCCTGAATAATCAAGCCCAGCACATCTCGAGTGAACCCGCCCTCGCCCCCTGCGCCTCCCCACCTGAGTCCCCCGGTTTCCAGTGGCCCCAGTATCCTCCTCTCTTTGCCCCAGCCAGACATCCAGTTAACAGTTGGGGTCCTTCCTCTACCTTGCATCTCTCCTGCCAACGCGCACTTCTGATCCCTCTCCCACATCATAAATTTCAGTGTAAGTGTCTTGCATTCCTCTGTGAACACTGACCGCCCCGACCCCACGCGGTGAGCCCTGCCATCTCCTTCCTGAAATTCTCCAGCGGCACCTTCACCGCTTTCACCGTCTTCAGCGTCAGCTTTTCTCAAGCTGCTTGTCCCCGTGGGGCCCACAGTGATCTTCTTAAAGCACAGATCTGCTTGTGTTACTTCTCTGCTCAGACACTTGTCCGTGTGAAGTGTGAACTGCCTCACGTGTCGTGTAAGTGGAGTGACCCCGTGTCTCGGACAGTCCCAGCTTAGGTGGGCCTTAGTGCACATGTGTCCCGCTTAGGATGATAATCTGTATGGTTTCCCTCCTGATGAGGCCGTTCACAAGGTGTCACCCACACTCCCACCCTGCTCACCTCTATCCTGCTCATATTTTGCTTCTGCCTCTCTGAACGCCTAGAGCTGTGTCATTAGAGCTGTGTCATATTTCCTCTTCTGCTTTACACGTGTGGGTCCAACCTGACCCCCCCATCTTCTCTCTCGGGCTAGCTACTGCCCATCTCTTGGCCTCTGCTTAGATTTCATTTCATCCGGAAAGCTTCCCTGTTCTCTCCTCCGAGCTAGATAAGACACGCCCCGCCTAAAGTTTCCCCCAGCTGCGTACTGAGCTCTGAGCTCCTCTTATTGCCTTGCATTTAATTGTGTGTTTTTTTATCTCATTCCTCAAAACTAGATTCTCATCTCCTTGAGGGCGAAGGGCTGTATCTTGCATTCTCTCTGAGGTTGGCCCAGTGCCTGCCAGTATCAACAAATATTGATAAGGATTTGTTAAACAAGTGAATACATGTCAAGATTAAGGTAGGATTCCTCCCAAATAAGCAAATGTCATGTATCAGTTGTCCCAAATTGTGTAGGACAAAAAGAAGACTATAAAATCCGGCATTAAGGATTATATTCTTGAATGTGTTGGTGGAAGAATTGGAAATAATAACTAGAAAATTCTCCTCCTGCTATTAAAGAATCCAGGCTCGCTGTGATTGTACTCTGGGGCCCAGGCCATGCCAGGTGTATGTCAGCTCTTTAACTTTAGCTAATCCTGCTATTACTTTACAATTTCCTCTTTAGCACCCTATGCGTGAGAAGCTGTTATTTTGAGCACTGCAGCAACTCCTCTTTAATGAGACATCTTTCCGCTTTGGAATAGTTGGGCTGGATGTGGAGTCAACCCCTGATACTGGGAAGGCACGTCCCCGTGCTAGCTGGGCTGCTGTGTTTCTGGTTTAGAGGGTTTTCCAGGCACCTGGGCATCCTTCATGTTTCAGATGGGATCACAGCAGGAAGGGGACCCACTCTAGATGCTTCCAGTGAGGAGACTTTAGTGGAAGGGCTCATGACCGAAGTGGGCGGGGGAGGGAATCAGCAACAGATTTGGGCACCCAAGGTCTAGTGCCCTTCTCTGCTCCCCTGGCAAAAGGGCAAAGAGAGGAGGCCACGAGCCCTGGAGGATGGATGCCAGAGGGAACCGTGGTTGTGGGGAGAAGGCCATTGCCGGAACCCCGGACCGAAGCACGGAGGGCGCAGGCGAGTGATACCCTGACCTCTCTCTTTTGCTCTCTGCTCTTCTTACTGTCATCCGTGGAAGCCGGGGTGATGCTGTTACCGAATGCAAGTTCATGCGCCCAACGCCCATTGAGGCCAAACAATACTGCAACGTCAGAGTCTGGAGTGGAGAAAGGTTTACTGCAGGTCCACACAGGAGACGGGTGGCTCATGCCCCGCAAAACCCTGAGCTCCCCGAAGGCTTTCAACAAAGCCTTTTTAAAGGCAAGGTGAGGGAGGGGCATGGTTCGTTGTTGCAGACTTCTTGATGCAGGAATCTTCCGTCCAGGTAGGTCAGGTCACGATGTTCCTGTAAACCTCCAACAAAACAAATGTTATTCTCTGTTCTGCAACTTTTTATCTCTGTAGGAATGGAAAAGTGTTACACTCTTAAAGGTCAAAGCCTTGAGAATAGGCTATAGACAGCATTCATAACTCTAAGCAAAAGCAATAGAATACAAAGGTTAAAGTGAAAGAAACAGATCTAATAGGGAGTCAGATTTGTTCTTCCGTATTACAGTGCCACTTGCTGAGTTGTCCTGGGGGGGCAGAGGGCAGGACACTGGAGGGTGGAAGGCAGAGCTGGGAGGTGAGGGAGAGCCAGCCTGGGCTGTCCTTGTCTGGCAGCCTTGGAGGCTCTTCCCCTTCCTTCATTCGGTTTCACTTATTTTCCTCCCTGGAAAATAAGCTGTCACAGGGCTAGCAGGATGCTCCTGGCTTTACGGAACTCACGCTTTCTTGGCAGGAAGGCGCTGGGCTCTGTCCAGCCTGTTGAGCGTACTTGCTGGCTCCTGGGAGCCGTCTCCCCTGGGCTCCTGATTTGGGAATTGGACTGAGGGATTTTAGGCCGTTGCGAGTAAACACTCGCTAAAGACTAGGACCTCGCGGTTCTTTCTCACTGAAGCTTCTTATTCCACTTTCAGAATTCTGCCCTGTGTCGTCCCTCAAAGCTGTCTGTTCCTCCCCATCTCTGTTTCCACAGCCTGAATCCCAGGCACTGTCCTTTCTCTCCTGGGCAGAGGCAGTAACTTGCCAGTGCTTCCCCCCTCTTTTGTTTTGTCCTTCTTCTCCTTCTTTTTAAAATTACTCCATTTAAAAAATATTGATTTATTTATATTTTATTTGGCTGCATTGGGTCTTAGTTGCAGCATGCAGAATCTTTAGTTGTGGCATGCGGGCTCTTAGTTGTGGCATCTGGGATCTAGTTCCCTGACCAGGGATTGAACCCGGGCCCCCTGCGTTGGGAGCACGGAGTCTTAGCCACTGGACCACCAGGGAAGTCCCTTGTTTTGTCCTTCTTTCTTCGATGTCACCTCCTCCACGGGAGCGTCATCACCGTCCTGGAAGACGGCAGTTGATCAAGGCGCGTCCTGTTCCAAAGCTTCCATCTGCTTCCCACCGCGTGTAGAACACAACCCAACATCGTTACCTTGGCCCAGGGGTTCCGATGTGGGGCCTCTACCCCCTTCCCCAGCCCCCCTCTCTGCAGTTACGCGTCCCTCACCAGCCCCTGCAGCCCCTGACTTCCAGCACCCAGGCACTTCCACAGCTCTGGGCCTTGGACCCAGTCTTCCCTCTTTTCTGTCTCCTCCTCCCCCCACCCCTCTCTTGGCTGCTCCTCATGCAGCTGCAATGTCACCTCCTCGGAGCACTCTTTCCTGGCCACCCAGTGTCACAGTGGCTGTTCCCAGGCCTGCTGTCTCTCTCCTGACACCTGTAACTCGACACATCCATCCCGGTGTGCCCGGCACTTAGCGCAGGGGCTGGCAAACTGTCGGCACCAAGTTCAGGTCTGAGGAAGGTGACCACACAGGGGCACCTGGGAGACAAGGGCAGAGGAAGTTGTGTCTGCAGCTGCAAGTCTCCTGAGCTTTCCCTTCTGGCAAGTCCCTGGGCTGTGTGTGCACGACTGTTTGCATTCACTGGATTTAATTTACTGGTCTGGTGGCCCGTGAGCCACCTGGACCAAGGACAAGCAGCTCCTAGAGCAACAGCTCACCGCCCCCGGTGCGGGGGTCCCTTAAGTGCTCGTGGGTCACCTACTTTCGTTTTGTCTCCCGCGTTCTATCTTGCTTGCTTTCTCCTCTTACTCTTTGCAGCCTCTGACTTCTTGCCTCATTTTAACCGCCAGCCACAGTGATGAAGACACACACACACACACACACACACACACACACGTCCCTTCCCTCTCTTGCCCTTTTCTCTCGGACACAAGTCAGCAGCCAGGATAATCGTCAAAATCCCTTATCCCCATCTTACCCCTAGGTACTTCATGACCTTTTTTTTTTTTGAGCATGGACTTGAGGATATGGGGAGGGGGAAGGGTAAGCTGTGACAAAGTGAGAGAGTGGCATGGACACATACACACTACCAAATGTAGAATCGATAGCTAGTGGGAAGCAGCCGCAGAGCACAGGGAGATCAGCTCGGTGCCTTGTGACCACCTAGAGGGGTGGGATAGGGAGGGCGGGAGGGAGGGAGATGCAAGAAGGAAGAGATATGGGAATATGTGTATATGTATCACTGATTCACTTTGTTATAAAGCAGAAACTAACACCATTGTAAAGCAATTATACTCCAATAAAGATGTTAAAAAAATTTTAAACATACAATTACCACATGAAAAAAAAAACCCTTATCACTTCAGATCTGGCTCTTTTCGAATTTGTGAGCATTTGGAGGGGATTAACCTGATGTTGACCTTGGTAATCACGGGATTGCTCGCAAAGCAAAGTGATAAATGTGGCCCCCAGGGCAGCCGTTGGCTCTTTATTAAGAGAACCAGGCGTCCTGGGGCAGTTAGCCCTGCTGGCAGGAGGGTTGATGTCAGTGTGACTGGTGGGGGCGGGCGGGAGCGGGTACAGCGCCCCTCAGCCCTGAGGTTTTGCTTCTGATGAACATGAAAGGGGATCAGATTGCTTCAGAATATCTAGAGCTTCACTAAATCAAATTAGCCTTCAGCCCGAGTCATTTGAGTTAATTACACGACTTTGCCCCGGTCCTACTTTGATAAATGGTCCCCATCTCCACAAGGAATAATTTGCTTAAAAGATTCACCAATACTCAAGAAAAGCCGGTGTAACTCTTCAGAGAGCCAGCCTGACTGTTGGGGGGCAGCCAGGGGGCCAGTGGGGGGAATGTGTTCCTCTCTCCCCCTAGGGCAGGGACGTGGGGAAAGGTCCCTGCTTTGGAGGGCTCTCATCTTGCCTGCATGACCACAGCTAACTTTTCACCTCATTTTCTGCTTTCCCCGAAGGGATTGCTTAGGGAAGCTAGGACTGATGGCTGTCATCCATCTTTTCTATATTACATTTTAAGATTTGGTACAGCAGAGACTGGCACATCATTGTGAATCAACTGTACTTCAATAAAAATAAATAAATAAAAAAAGATTTACGACTCCCTCGCCTTCAGTGAGGATTTGGAGATGTTCTCTGCAGCCCCTTGCAGCTATAGCTCTCCACTGTTTTTTTCCTGACATTGCATGACCCCCAACTGTGACTTTCTTTTCAGCCCCGAGTTGGGGGTCTGGAGAGTCAGGTCACACCTGGGAAAAGACGACCGACAAGGCTCAGCGCATCTCCTTGAGCAGAGCTGGCTGTGGAAGCCCTGTGGGTCTGGCATTCTGCGTTAGGAAGAAGGATTCGGGGTGAATCTGAAGATGGCTGGCTTCCAGATTCTGCAGGCTCTTTGGGGACAGGGGGTAATGCTGCTCCCTGCGACCGGGGGCGGTTCTTCCCCTTTGGTGACAGTGGGCTGTGGGGAGCTGTTGGGCCCACAGAGACCGACTGGAACTTGCCCCTGTTGGTGGGGGGAGACAGCTCTAGAGTTTTCCCAACCGTGTGAGGCTGTGACTCTGAAGCCTTTTCCATCAGCCCACGGTCGTTTGCAGGCAATGCTGTGGGTGATGCCGGGGTTCATTCGTCTGCTGTCTCAATGTTCTTGGGTCTCTGGCAGGTCCGACTGGGGGGCTGGGGCCAGGTTTGAAGTCTTTTACTTTCCCTCCAGAGTGGGAATGAATGAATGAATGAATGAATGGATGGATGGATGGATGGATGGACAGATGGATGGTGTCAGGTGCCAGCACTTACCTGTGCTGCTGTAGATGTTGGGATTGCTCGCTCCCTGAAGACTCCCTGTCGTCCAGCCTCATGGCTTCCTTGTCACCTGTGCTCTGCTGTCATTGGGGGAGAGGTCACACTTGGCAGCCGTTGAAGCCCAGATTCCAGCCATCTTCTCCCAGGACGGAGGTACATTAGTAATTGGGAGAGCCTGCACAGCAAGGGGAGACCCTTGGAGAGAGTCTTGTGCGAAGCCCACTCAATTAAAGTAAATGCAGATGCTACGTAGCCACTGAACAATCCCTGAACTCTCGCTGGATAACTGAAAAGAACCACTGACTGTGCCCAGATGCATTCTGGGCGTTGGGGAGGGGGCGGGAAATGGGTGGGGCACAGACGACATCATATCACCAGGGAGAAACCCACAGACCACACACCAGGTGCTCAGCCTCCGAATTACCCTCTTTGTGCCGTTCTCCTCTTAGAGATGAGAGGGGCATGGAGATCCCTTGGTCTCCCAGCTGAATACCTTTCCTAGCCTCAGCTACTTTGGTGCCTCACACTTTCCTGGAGATTTGCTGCTTATTCTCATCACTACAGAGTGCCCTTCTGCAGACCACAGGATTTGATTACCAACGATTGGTATTCTTCTTTCTGCCCTCATTTCCTGTTCCAGGTTGCATGGTATTCTTTTTTTTTTGCCCCTTTCTCAGATTGAAGGGTTTGATGTTTTTTATATTTGCCTTTTCAAACAAAATAGTCTAGGTTTTCTTACGGTTCACTTCCTCAATTTTCCTTGATGATTCAGTCAACAAAAGAAGGATGAAATTGAGCCAAGGGAAGCAGAATCTGGTAGTTCCAACTCATGGAATTTTGGAACACTTGTTCAGGGTTCACGTGCTTTGAAGGGGAACAGGACCTTATTGTTAGTGTCTCCCCCAAATGCCTGACATGTGGTTCTCCAAGAAGCGGGCACTTGTTGTATAATCACGGAATAAAAACCACAAAAAAGAAGGAAAAACCAAACCATGGATTCAGAGCGTTTTTTGCAGTAATATGTTTTGGCTGGGCTAAGGGATGCCCAGATAGCTGGTGAAACGTTATTTCTGGGTGAGTCTGTGAGGGTGTTTCCGGAGTAAATTAGCATTTGAATCAGTGGACTGCATAACAGAGAGCCTTCCCTAACGTGTGCTTTCGGGAGCCTCATCCAATCCTGAGGGCCTGCATAGAACAAAAAGGCGGAGGAAGGACAGATTCACTCTCTTCTTGAGCTGGACGTCCATCTCCTCCTGCTCTGGGACATTGGGGCTCCTGGTTCTTGGGCCTTCAGACTCTGGGACTTCACCCATTGGCTTCCCCGGTTCTCGGGCCTTTGAACTCAGACCGAATCGCACCTCTGGCTTTCCTGGTTCTTCAGCTGGCAGACAGCCGACTGTGGGCCTTCTCAGCTTCCATAGCTGCGTGACAATTCCTATAATAAATCTCCTCCTGTATCTGTCTGTATCTCCTACTGGTTCTGTTTCTCTGCAGAACCCTGACTAACGTGCAGTGGTGAACGTGCGGAACAGATACACGTTTGCGGCCCCGCTCCTGGCCGACTCTCAGCTCCGTTTCATCCGGGTACTACGAGCGGTCAAGCCTCACCTGGTGAATGGTTGTGTTTAGAGTCCCAGTGTCAACGGGGGGACCACCTGTCTGTTAGGCAAACATTTCAGGATGCCACGCTTCCTGCTCTCCGAGCTTGGGCGGATCAGTGAGTGCCTCTGAGGTTGAAGTATCATCCCTCCTTGGTGCAATGGGACGGGAGACGTGCGTTCCTGGTCTGCACGGCAAAGGGTTGGATCTTGAGCATCTGTGGTACCGCGGCTTAGTTGGTCACTCGGAAGCTAGGTGTGAAGCCCCCTGGGTTAGGGTCCCCAAGACCACGACAGTTTGATGATTTGCTAAGCGAACTCATACAGGACTCAGTGGACAGTCTTTCTCACGGCTGTGATTTATTACAGTGAGACGATACAGAGCAAAATCAGCAAAAGGAAAAGGCACGTGGGGCGAAGTCCAGGGGGACCTGGTGCGGGCTTCCAAGGGACCTTTCCCTGTGGAGCCACACAGGATGAGCTTCATTCCCCAGCAGTAAGTTGTGACCCTGTGTGTGAGATGGTGTCTACTGGGGAAGCTAGGTTAAAACCCAGCAGCCCGGGTTTTTACTGGGGCTGATCATGTAGGCACCTCTGCCTGGCTGTGCCCAAATTGCAGACTCCCAGAAGGAAAGCAGATGTTCAACATAAACCTTTCACCCATCGTGGAAGCGTTCATAGGCGTAGTACAGTTTTATCCTCAGCTCGGGTGGAATGAGACACTTATGTGGTCACCCACCGTAGGGGCAGCTGGTGCCCTGAATTTCAGCGACTTTTCCTTAAGTCTTTGGCGTCTCACCTGGGCTGGGTATGTCCTTCTCAGGTGTTCTCAGTACATCCAAAGGCCTAGGGTGATACTGAGTATTTTTGTATATGCCAACAGGGAAAAGCTCTCTTGCTTTTCTCTAGTTGTCTTTCCTTGAATAATCAGCCCTAAAATTTTTTTTTCTTCCGAACAAAACCCAGTCTGTCGGAGTGTTTCTCAAATTGTAGTTGGCCGTAGAGTGATGATATAGCGTGTGTGGGGTTGGGAACCAGACACACCTTGACTTGTGACTTCTGACAAATTGCTCTGCCTTTCCGAATCCCATCTGTAAAATGGGAGAGTCCTTCAGGGTTTGAGGTTTTGTGATCATGTGGGTGAAAGGCCTGGCACTGAGGCCAGATGATGGGTGCCCCCTAGCTATCCACTGCTGTAGTTACCAGGGGCTGGAGCAGGGCTGGGTCCAGTCAAAGCTGCGAAGTAGGCTGGGGTTCTGGCTTTTATATTCCAGGCTGCTCTTCCACTACTTGTGAACCTTCATTACTAGCCCTGAATTAACTGGTGGCTTTAGGGATAATAGCACCTAACAGGTTATTGCTTAATGATTCCAAAAATTTAAGGACGTAAATTAGCAAATCTCCATCCATAACTGAAAAGTTAAAAACTTCCTTGCAGTAGCCTCAAACCTATTAAATAATATTCCTGTATTACTCAGGGTTCAGCAGAGAAACAGAACCAAAAGGAGATAGATAGATAGATAGATAGGTGGATAGACAATTAGATAGATAGGTAATTTATCATAAGGAATTATTGGCTCATGTCGTTATGGAGGCTGAGAAGTCCCATGATTTGCAGTCAGCAGCTGGAGGCCCGGGAGACGTGGTGGTATAATTCCAGTCCGAGTCCGAAGGGCTGAGAAGCAGGAGAGCCAATGGTGTCAGTGCCAGTCAGAGGGCAGGGACATCCAGCACCAATGTCCCAGCTTAGTAGTTGGGTGGAGAGCAAATTCTCCCTTACCTCACCTTTTCGTCCTACTCAGGCCTGAACCACACTGATACATGAACAGGGTCGGACAGGGGGCCAGTCTCTGCAGTTTGCATGGTGGGAACCCTCTGCAAATCCAAGTTCTCAGGTGCCAGTCAAGGGCCAGCCTTGGAAGCAGCCCCTTCCAAGGACAGAAGTCGGGCCTGCTGTGATCACTCCCTGCATAACCTGCTCCAGGCCAGGCTTATAGCGTGATTCCGGGAGCTGAAGTCATTGCCCTGCGCCTTGGGCTTGGTCCTCATCCTCTTCACCTTGGACCCCTGATCTCAGATCTGCCTTGGGGAAGAATTCTCATTCTGAGCAGCTCTTGGCCTCTTTTCTCCAACCCTGGTCCTTGGCTTCACATCAGGTAATGGCCTCATTTGTCCTCATTTGTGGAATTATATATTTGGCTTCTGTCCTCTCTGAATTGGAAAGATGAAAAGGCTTAACTCCCCAGGACGTTAATTCAGTTCCTTTCTTAAATGGCGTGTTCAGCTTCTAAGAAAACCGTGTTGCTAAGCCCAGGCTATTCTATCAGTGGGGCTCCCGGGGCACATCTTTGCCTTGTCACTTTCCTGTTTGCTGGGACCCCCTTTCTATTCATTTCACTGGTCTGGGACTTAAATATTGTAATGAAATTTGTCCACTACTGCTGACCTCTTACCAGGGGTGGTGGGTCTACATTTTTGGAGTCGTGCTAAGGATTACTAACCTTGAGATTTAAAATTCTCGCCATAACTTCTGAAGTTTGAGGCATCGTGGTAGAGATGTGATGGGTTTGTTCTCCGTAGCGAAGAGGAAGCCTGCCTCTTTCCTTCCTGCCTTGCCCCAGTCTACCATACAGTTAATAGTTTTGACTTCAGTTAGACAACAAGAAATAAAGAGACTTGCCTTTGGACACCGAGTGTAAGCCATATCCTCAAACAGCACTATGTTACTTTCATTTTTTTTTTTTAGAAAGACATAATACTTGCATCGGATTTTGGTTTTCCATGCAATTTTCCCAAGACCTCAGCCTTCTGGTGCAGTAATCTTTCCCATCTTCCCCTCCCAGCTGTTAAAATGGAGTCATGTACCCCTCATGGGTGGGAGACCGTCGTCTGGGTAGAACAGATGTCAGGCACCCTTGTCTACATCTCCCAGGAGCTGTTACCCCAAGCCCAGTGCCTGGCTGTCAGAGGACTATTTATTGTTCTGTAGCCCACAGGCTAAAATCATTTTTCTTTTCTGCAACTCAGTTTTGAAGTTATATGACAGGTGCTTTCTGTGGGTAAAAAGACTGAGTGTGTCTCAGAGACCAGAATGATTGTTTGCTGTGGTTTCACATGGGCTGAAAGTGCTCGTATGTGGGTGCATTCATTCACCGAAGGCCAGACAGCAAGAGCCACATGTTTTTAGAATTATTTTGTGAATGCACATCCCTTTATATCTGCTGGAAGCTTTGTCACCATGCAGTGTGCTACCGAGGTGAAATTGATATGCCTGAAATGTGCATTGTATTGTCTGCCTTCATGCGAGGGTTCGGCCGTGATGACAGCTGTGGAGTTTTCCTCTTACTGTTCATCCTCCCTCCTTCTGTTAGCGTTGTCGGTGTCAACATCTGTTGAATGAACGAGCCGCAGAGCTGTGTTCTGAGTGGTTTGCACTTGAACCTGACGGTCCCTGAGTCCTGAGAGGGGCCTGCAATTCCTTCGTTTCTCCTGCTGTGTCTTTGATACCAGGCAGGCTGAGGAGATTTTGTTTGTCTAAACAAAATGGAGAAGAATTTCGTGGCCTGACGTGTCTTAACTTTATAGCAGGAACTTCTCTTTAAATCTGATGAAAGGCAGAGATGGGGCTTCCCTGGCCTGGGGCTTGTTTATTCCTTGTAACTCCTCATAAAAGTCTCTTTTAAAATATGTAGTAATTATGAAAGAGTAGAGCTGTTCCCCCCTTTTTCCCCTCCTGCTACTCTTGTTGTATTTTAGTCCTTTTGGATATATAGATATTCATCTTTTTGTGTGTTTGTTTTGGTTTGTTTAATTTGATGTGACAAATGGCAAACTCTTTTTTCCCCCCTCTCTCATCTAAGCTTACTTTTCTTTATTCTACGCTGTACTCAAAGATGGAAACTAAAACTCTCAAATAACCCGAGAAGCACTTGCTAATAGTCAGATTCAGTAAAGTCTCTAGAGCGTAGAATGGATTGGAAATTGTATAAACTGAATTTTCTTTCACAGAAAGATGAAAAAATGTAAATTTGCAATTTGCATTTAAAGTTATAAGAGAGAATCTTTGACGGCATAAAAACGCAGCGGAAGTAATTCTCCAGGTCTTATTAATGAATTAGAATGGACCAAAAACTCCATAAAATTTAAACCATATGCTCAAGGAGCTATTAAAGTAGTTTCTCCTAGTAATTTGCTTTTCTTAAAACTTTGATTTCTTGTAAACGTTATACAGAAGCGGAACTACATTCTCCTAATGTTTTATTTCAGTTGGATGTGCAAAGCCCTTCCTTTCCTGGTCACTGTTTTTAGTTGTCACCCCAAACCTTGAACATTGACCTGCAGGCAGAGTTTTCACGTCCAAAGTCTAATGATGTTGCTCTTTGATGTCGTGAAAGGTGGTGTGTGGAGTGTTCTTCTCTCCTTTTGTTTTGCTTTCTTTTCTAAAATGGAGAGAAAAATCAAAAAGAAACTTGCAACCACTGTTGAGCATTTTGGGGACCGTGAAAACCTGCTTCCTCCATTTCATTTGTAAGAAGAGGCACAATAGGAGTGAATACACCCAGGAAAGGAGGCTGTGATGGTGGATTCCAGGCAGAACTGAAGAAGGCGGGTGTGTCTTTGCCTCCTTCCCACCTTATCTATTCTCATTTCCTTCACTCTTTCCACCACCCCTTCCTCACTGTTTCTTTCCTCTTTAATCTTTCCCTTTGAGCCATTTTCTTTTATTCCTTTTATATATTAGCTCACAGCAGATGAGAAAACAGTGACACCATTCAGAGAGATCTACTTTAAAAACTCTGGAAGACAGAGCCAAAGAAATTAACCTTTAATAGTGAAATTTTGGCTTGAGTTGGAAGGGTATTTTTGAGCAGAAAGTCTTCTCAGAGGTTCTGTGTTTATAAAGATTTAGTCAGTATTTATGGAACAGAGAGAACGGATGTCCAGTCTGAGCCAGGCGCTGCTGTCAAACACACAGATGGATACATGGTGTCGCTGGCGTTTTGAGGGCCCTGTCATGGAGGGGAAGGGACAGACAAGCACAGAAATTAGTGGTTACAATATAATATTGTAATTGCCTTCCCGGAGGCATGAACCATGGGTTGTGCTTGTATAGTCAGGCATAAGAAGGACCGTGGAAATCTCCGTTTCCCTGGTCCCTTCGACTTTGAGGAAGAGAATATGCTAGTTGAGTTAATGTGAGAGTTCTGAAATGAAACCACCTTGGAACTGGTTTAAATACTGCACGGCTAGAGTTTAGTTAGAATTAGCTTTGGTTCTGCCATTTTTGTCTGGCTTCTTTGGGGTGAAAGACAGGCCTAGGCCTTCTGTCTCTTGTTATTTGGCTGGCTTCCATGTTGGCCTTGCCCTTCCCAACTGTGAGATACTTAGCACCAAAGTATGGGTGAGAAAAGGGAAGACACACGACTGGGCTGCAGAATAGACAGACTTGCCTTTAGGTTTTCAAAGTTTCATTGCTTAGTAATGTCAACACACATTTTTAGACAGGACAATATCCCAAGGTCTTTTCCTGACTAGCCTTTAGCCATTATAACCATCACATCGGCACTGTCTGAAGTCATAAAAAGACAAAAAAAAAGAGAGAGAGTTCCCAGTCTTTTTCATGTAAAAACCATAAAGCATGCCCTTGACAACGGCTGAAAAAATTATATCACTAATTTATTTTTATTGTTAGTATAACTTCAAATTGCCTTCCTTATCTTCTTGCCTGACTGTTGTTTTCTGGGCCGAAGTTAACAATGTTTTGGAAGTCAGCTCAGAGGTGAACAAATGATGTAGTCATAATAGCAGATAGAGGCCTGCTGTTGGCATTTGGTGAATGTCAAACACTAATTTTAACAATGATAAATTTGGGGAAGGAATGAGAAGTTCCCAGCTAGTGAAAGGAAGCTGTTCCGTGTGAGAGGCTCTTGTTATTTGTAGATACCACTGTTCATTTCCATGGCAGATAGGAAATACGGCCTCTTTGCCTTAATTATTACCTTCCTCATTCAGCCTACTAATTTTTGAGGAAACTCAGGTTTTTCAAATAGGGAAAGTAGCCAAGATAAAAATCCCTTTTCTTTTTGTGATCAAGGCCCTTTGCAGCAGAAACGTTCATGCCGATAATTACTGAACCCTTTGGAGTTAGAACTCTTGGTTTCTGTTGACTTGGTTTTTAGTCTACCCTTCCCTCCGTGCTTTCCGATGCTACATGTGCTGTATTTTGGCTTGACTTTGACATCCTTTGAGAATTCTGTGACTTCTTCTAAGATTACACCAGACACCCTTAGCTTATTCCTGTTGGATTAATGGAGAGAAAGGGTTCTGGAATGGGACCATTCCAACAGGCAGTATCCCCATTTCACCCTAAGACACCTCACCTTTTCTAGGATCACTTGTTTCAAATTGATTCTTTCAGTCTTGTATCTCATTTTAGCTTTGAAGACACAACATTAATGATGCAATTTAACTGTAAAGGTTCGTTCAAAGTCCTTGTCAGTACTGGAAGCATTAGAGAAGGTATTAGAGGTTGACTGCATCCTCCTTTTTTTTTCCTGTGCATGGGTGTGAAGACGTTTCTGCAGAAACTCACTCAGAACCCTTGAAGGGATTGACTGGCAGAGGCCCGTCACATTGGGGTGAGAGGCTCAGTGGGCAGCCTGGGTCTCTGCCGTCCAGTGGGGAGCCTTCAGATAGTTCTCCAGAGGGGAAATCACAGGGCCGCCTGCCTTTCTAGTCCAGATTTCTTTGGAGAACAGAGTTAGGCGGGCACTCGAATGGTTTGAATTTTTCATGAGAAAAACAAAGTGAAAGATTTTTCTGACATCGGACGTTTTGTTTGGGCCTGTGGGGCGGATTCTGTTTTTTCTCTTTCACCTTTCGTTTTCATTCTTTTGTGCTGTTTTTAAGGACAGCAATGAGAAGTATCCCTGGACCATTCCTCCCAGAGAAAAATATCGTCCGTGACTATGTGGGAGTGGAGTGCGGCACAAGGAGAACGTACAGCAGAGTCATCTTAGCTAAAGGGTCATGCTGTCCCATAGGGCTCTGTGGTCGTGGTAACTTTCTCAAACTGTCTGTGCTCCGGTCCCTTCCTCTGTGTGATGGAGACAGCAGCCTCTTTGGATGTTGCAGTGATGGACTGAGATCGTTCTTGTCAAACCCGTAGAATAGTCCCTGGTACGTAGTAAGAAGTTCCTGGTTATTGCTGTATGAATACACCCTAATTCTGTTAGGTCGTGTTATTACGTGATGCGAGATTCTAGTTTCTTGGTACACGGATATGGTTGTAGAAACTTGGCACAGATGTCTACTCAGACCAGGGTTCAATGACTGTTTGGCCATGCCTTGGTCATTTGGATCTGAGAAGAAGTCCAATCTAGCAGCTTACTCTTTTCATCAAAGCCCAGTTTGCCACTCCTATTTGGACCTTGCAGGGCCCCTCCAGAGTTGCGTGGGTGGAGCCCAAATGGGCCTCTGAAAGGCTGCGGTCACCTTGAGTAGCTGCTCTGGTGTTGAGAGTATAAAACACTGTAAAGGGTCCCTTGTAAACCATTAGAGGAAGGATGCTTGGCTGTTACCCAGCTCCTCCACTGACCATGTGTGTGTCCCTGGGGTCAGACAGCTATTCATTCATTCATTTGCTTATTTAACTCGCTCCGTTTGTAAAAAATGCTAAAATATTTTAAAGTAAATTGAAGATAGCTTATTGCAGCATTAATCACAATAACCAAGACATGGAAGCAAGCTAAGTGTCCATCACCGTACGACTGGGTAAAGAAGATATGGTATTGATAAAATGGAATATTATTCAGCCATGAGCAAAAAGGAAATCCTGCCATTTGCAAAAACATGGATGGACCTAGAGATAAGTCAGATAGACAAAGATGAATACTGGATGATACCACTTATATGTGAAATCTAAAAAAGCTGAACTTGTAGAAGCAGAGAGTAGAGAAAGGTGGTTACCAGGGGCTAGGGGGTGGGAAAGTTGGGGAGATGTTGATCAAAGGGTACAGACTTGCAGTTAGAAGATGAATAAGTTCTGGGGATCTAATGCACAGCATGATGACTATAGCTAACATACTCTACTGTGTACTTGAAAGTTGCTAAGAGACTGGATGGTAAATGTTCTCGCCACAAGAAAGAAATGGTAATTACGTGAGGCAGTGGAGGTGTTAGCTAACACTGCGGTGTAATCGTACTGCTGTATGTAAGTGTGTCAGAGCAACATAAAGCGACACGTTGTACACCGTAAATTTACCCAATGTTACATAGTCAGTTACCTCTCAACTTCAAAAATAGGTATCTTGACATTCCACCCCTAATAGTACTTAGTGTGGATTAAGTATTAATCCCATCCTGCAAAGAAAGGAAAGAAGGAAGGGAGGGGCTTCCCTGGTGGCGCAGTGGTTGAGAATCCGCCTGCCGATGCAGGAGACACGGGTTCGTGCCCTGGTCCGGGAAGATCCCACGTGCCGCGGAGCGGCTGGGCCCGTGAGCCATGGCCGCTGAGCCTGCGCGTCCGGAGCCTGTGCTCCGCAACGGGAGAGGCCACAACGGTGAGAGGCCCGCATACCGCAAAAAAAAAAAAAAAAAAAAAAAGAAGGAAGGGAGGGAGGGAGGAACGAAGGAAAGAAGTCTCCTCATATAACTAAAATAACATGATCACAACGAACACAATTAATAATTTTTTTAATATCCTCTAATACCAGTTCCTGTTTGGTTTCCCCATGTGTGGTCAGGTTGTGTACTGAATTTACTTTATGTCACTACAGTTGCTTCATACAAGGAACGAGGAAGAAGGACTAACTGAATGATCTCTAAGGCGCGTTGCTTTATGTTTAATACCTTTAGGGAGCTGCTCTGATTTTCTTCACTTCCCTCTCCTTCTTGGAGCAGGAGGATTCAAAGTTTATAGACATAAACTGTGGCTCTATAGCAGGATGAGATGGAAATTTGGAAATGATTTGGTTTACTGGATCAGTTGAGGCAGTTTGGGGTTGCCTCCCACTGGCCTTGACCTGTAGGTCAACCTGTAGGTTCGGCAGACTGCGCATTGACACTGGTTAGCAAAATGGTACACTTGCCAGAGAGAACGAGGCAGTCAGTTCATTTTAAACCCAGCAGGTTTGGGTTTAAGCTTGCATTTTATATGTTCCATAAATGTTCGTAATGCCATTTAGAGCTAGCTGAGGACTTGAGAGTCTTTTTGATTTCATGGTTTTTTTTTTTTTTTTTAAATTGAAGTACAGTTGATTTACAATGTTGTGTTAGTTTCAGGTGTACAGCAAAGTGATATATTACACACACACACACACACACACACACATATATATAGTTTTTCAGATTCTTTTCCATTATAGGTTATCATAAGATATTGAATATAATTCCTTGTGCTATACAGTGGGTCCTTGTTGTTTATGTATTTTATATATAGTAGTGTGTATCTGTTAATCCCAAACTCCTAATTTATCCCTCTCCCCTGATTTCATTTTGTTACTTGATACTCTAGTGTTTTATTCAAGGAGACTAAATGCTGGGTCTCTCAGGTTACCTGTCTAGGAAATACCTATTGTTCCAGAACAAAAGAATGAAAAAGTCATGCAGCCACCGCCTATGGGTGGATATCAGGTGCTCCATCCCCAGAGGCCCCTGTGATGGGTGTGTTCTCTGCATCCTGCAGCGGCCGTGAAGCCTCTTCCTGGCTTCTTTGCCTTCCCACTACCCCTGCCCCAGGCTGGGGGTGGGGTGGGGGGGAGGGGCGTGTGTGAAGCGTGCGGGCCCATTAACAACCCAGCCTTTCCCACCTGAGCTCTGAACCAGTTGAGAAGTCGGGCTGAGGGTTCAGACAGACGGAGACCAAGATATTAACTTTATTCCTGAGAAAAGCTAATTGAGGGCTGTAGTATGTGGCAATAAAGGACTTCCACATTCTGAACCTCTGACTCAGGCCACGCTGGTTTAGGGGAGAGAAGCCGTAGGTGGGCTTCCAGCAGGTTCCCAGGAGTAGGGAGGGAGAGGGGGCTGGACGTTCACACCTCCTGCTCCTCTGGGCCAGCCTGGCATGGGGGGGGGGGCGAGGAGGAGGGAGGGGACGCGGGGAGGGGCCACTGCTGGGAAAGGGCCATCAGGGCTGTGGAATGACTCCTCTCCCTTTACCCCGATCTTCCCCTTGGGGCTGGGTGTTCCCCAGCATCCTGGGTGCCTCCTGGGTTCTTCCCTCTGTCTTAGCCTCAGTGACTAATTGATTTAGAGGGGGTGAGAGAGGTAAGCTCTGATAAGAGTATGTCGTTCAGTAAATATTATCCTTCCTATGACAGGAACTCCTAGAATAGATACATCTTTTTTGTTTTTTTTTAAAGAGCATTTATTCATTTATTTATTTTGGCCGCACAGCGTGTGGGATCTTAGTTCCCCAACCAGGGATCGAACCCGTGCCTCCTGGCAGTGGAGTCTTAACCACTGGAGGGCCAGGGAAGTCCCTGGAACACGTACATCTTTAAAAGAAATTTATCTTCAGCATTTTGCCCCAACTCTGAATTTTTGTGGAATGAATGAATTTTTTGTTGAAACTGCTTGTTTGCATGTGGAGGGTAGAGGCTTGAGGATGGTTGTGTGTGTGTGTGTGTTTGTGTGTTTGGTGGGTGGGGCAGAGAGGAAGTGGGATGAAGAGCTGAGGCTTTCTGGAACATTTATCACCTAGAGGAGTTCCAGGCTTCTCTGAAGGGCTGCCCGTGCCTGAGGTCCCTGTAGTCAGCTCCTCTGGCTGATGGACCTTCCATCCCAGGGTCCTGGGAACGAGGCAAAGATGTGGGGACTTGAGGCAATACTTCTTTTGGGAGCCTCCTCCTTTCCCAAGTGGCCAGTTGTCCCCTCATGAAGGGAGAGGGTTGAGATGAGCCATCCAGGTGCGGAGAAGAGGTTTGGTGTGATAGGAAGGAGGAGCCAGTGGCTGGTAGAGCGGGGAGGGGATTGGATCTGCAGTGTTTGCTGATCCCTAACACAAAGTATAGAAACCATACCTTTTTTCCAGCATGTTCTGAGGGCAGAGTATGAAGCAAGATAGGGAGTATCTAAAATTTTTTCTACCCCATTCTTAACACTTATCATGCTAAGAAGCCACCAATTTCATCAAGAAAAAAGAAATCATTGCTGAGGATCTAGTTGTTACTCAAACGTGGACAGCAGAAGTGCTTCTAGTTGCCACTTGTTGAGTAAGGACTTCTTGGTTAGGATGCTAGCCGACCAGCTCAGGTGTAATTTACATAGAGTCGAGTTCACAAATCTCAAAAATTTTAACCCATGTAACGACCACCTAGATCAAGATGTAGAGCATTTGCATCACCCTAGAAGGCTGCTGGTCCCCTTTTCCCAGTTGGAACAATGTCCCCCTGCCCAAAGGTAATCATCATTCTGACCTCTGTCACCATAAAGCCGTTTTGCCTGATTTAAATTCCACATGAATGGAATTATACTTAACATTTTGTGGGATTCATTCATGTTGATGCGTATATACATGGTTCATTTTCCCCCGTTGCTGTGTAGTGTTCGGTTGTATGAAATTTAGATACACATTCTACACCTGGTGGACATTTGTTTGTTTCCAGTTTGGGGCTAGTATGAATACAGCAGCTAAAAATACTCTTGTGCATGTCTTTGGTGGATGGAGTATGAGTTATTGATTAAGGTTAACAAACTGTCCCTGGAATTGAAGTTCGCAGTCACTAGCACAGGAAAGGATAGATACCGTACTGTCCGTGCCAAGTGGTTTTAAAGTATATTGAAGGCATGGTACAAAAGTACAGTTGACCCTTGAACACCATGGGTTTGTACCACGCGGGTCCACTTATATACAGACTGTTTTTCAATAGTAAATACTACAGTACTGCGTCGTCTGCAGTTGTTTGATCTGTGGATGGTTGATCCTTGGAATGCAAAACTGTGGGTATGGAAGAGCCACTCTAAATTATACTTGGATTTTCGACTTCCAGGAGGACTGGTACCTCAGCTGCCACGTTGTTCAAGGGTCAGCCGTATATCAAACAAAGGAACGAATTTAGGCTAGTTTACTTGTATTTAGCAAACCGTGCTGGTACAAAAGCAGATTATTGCTGTTGTGCTCCTTGACTATGATACATATCCTAAGCTAGAGGGTCAGTTTCCTCAAAGCCGAGATTCTCATGTGAAAGTATGTTGTCTCCTCATGCTGTCTCTAAAAGGAGTAGGAAAAGGACCTTTTCATTAATTCTGCAAATAGGCATCATTTTCTAATTTTAGGTTCTCACTGTGAAAGAGTCATGAATTACTAAAAACTCTGAGAATATAAACTAGTTTTGGGGGGAGTCCCCTGAATTAGAATATGAATAACGATTTTAAATATTCATTTATATTTTTCTTTCCATGTCATTTTGGATATTGTGATGAAAAAAAAATTTGCTGCTGATTGAGAACCCCTGAATACTCTTATAAAAATTTAATTCCCCCCCGTATTAACTAGGCTTTTTTAGAAAGCCTGTTTTCCTCTAATAAGTTGCTAGAGGGAAAATCTGTTAGCCTGGGGAATTGATGGATAGAAGTAGAATAGGAAAACTGACCCGACCACCATCAGGGGATGCTGCATCGATTTAAATTTTAAAAGAGCCTGGGTTTAATGACAGTGAAGGATTAGGTTAGCATTCCCCTTGACAAGAATGGGAAAAATTCTAGTGACCGATGCTGCACACATCCATTTAAGGCATCACCACCTCTTTATAGCCAACTAACACTATTTTTTAACAGCTTACAGGAGGGGAATCTGGCAGCGTGAGTCAGTATTAAAGACGTGCAGTCCTGGCCCGGGAATCTTCCCTGTACGTACACCTGCTCATGTAATGAAATGACATGTGTACATGGTGATCACTGAAACTTAGCGTGTAACACCAAAACATCAGAAGCCACCCAGTGTCTGTCAGTCATGAGGGAGCAGTTGAGGGATGGTGTATGTATACAGTAGAATGCTGTGCAGTTGTTAAAAGGGAGTGAGGAAGATCTTCATTCTGATGTGGGATGATGTCCGGGTACATTGCCAAGTACAAGAAACAGGTGGAAAGTAGCGTAGACCGTGTGGTACCTTTATGTAAGAAAGACTGGGTTATGAACATATATAGGTGGATTTGCTAATATTTGCATAAAGAAATGCTGGATGGATAAACAGGAAACTAATACAGATGTGTACCTGGAGCAGGCAGAGGGGCACGGAGCGATCGGGAATAGATACAGGAACAGCTCCTGCACGTATCTTTTTATATTGTGTTGACTTTCTGAATGATGCAGAAAACACCAACCAGCGGAAGTGAATCTTTCCGGGCATCGCCCTTTGACCCTGAACGAGACCAAGAGTAGGTGGCGTGAAGCTGGTTGAATGCATCATGAAAAGGTGAGGCCATGGGCTCCGTTGCATTTCTCAGAAGCTAAGTCAGTGCATTCAGTGCTTGTTGAGCCAATCTGCCAATCCGACACGCCAGGTGCTATTTTAGGCGCTGTCAGCAGGCGCCTTACGACGGTCCAGGCTTTCATAAGGCTGGCGTTGTTGAAGGAGCAGGCAGACAACAAGCAGGTGATGAGCGAGGGAGAGAAGCCTGCTACTGCTGGGGTCCAGGGAAGGAGGTAAAAGGGGTCCATGCGGAGGTCAGAAGGGAGGGTCATTGCTGATCTACATCCCTATGTCTTTGTGGTGCCTTTGTGAGCAGTATTCTTACAGATGGGGTAATAGAGTGGGGTCAGTTCTCACTTTTAAGCTTTTGCTATAGCAGTCAGGATTTCATTTTACTAAGATCAATATCACTTAAGTTTCAAACAGAGACATAAACACATTAGAGCAGTCACTGTACCCCAGGCTACTGCCGTGTTGGCAGGAGACCCAAAGTTAGTGGAATAAATAAAAAGTTGATTTGACCGTTCTGGTTTGTTTTCACAGCAGTGGGGCTGTAGTGGGGATAATGTTACCTGTATGATTTGGCTTCTCCTCTGGTTTTCAATCCCTTGGCCTGGAGAAGAGGTTTCACCCATTTAACAAGGTTTTGTTTGTTTGTTTTAATTTTTATTGGAGTATAGTTGATTTACAATGTTGTGTTAGTTTCAGGTGTACAGCAAAGTGAATCAGTTTCACATATAATACATACATCCACTCTTTTTTAGATCTGTTCCCATATAGGTCATTACAGAGTATTGAGTAGAGTTCCCTGTACTATACAGTAGGTTCTTATTAGGTATCTATTCTATATATAGTAGTGTGGACATGTCAATCCCCATCTCCCAATTTATCCCTTCCCCTCCCTTTCCCCCTTGGTTAACCATAAGTTTGTTTTCTACATCTGTGACTACTGAATTCAGTTTTCAAAGACGAAATAAGAAAGACAAGGATGCAAAGGTGAGATAGGGCAATGGGGAAATTCAGCAAAGGTGGGCTGATTCTCTAATGCCTTTTGCTCTTTGGGGCACCAGTTTAGCGAGAGACGTCTTTAAAGTAAACGTAACCCGAAGCAGTGGAAATCTTTCACAATTAGTTTTAGGCATTCTTCCGCTATGACTGTAGTCAAGACGTGGTCCCAATAGCAGATGAGCAGCCCTGGGTGGAGACTGTGTTGTTTTGCCAAAACATCTTTGGAGCCAGAAGTTTGTTGCTTGTCACAGAAACTGAAGACTGTTCTCCCGGGAGCATCTCTGTCTCCTAAGTACACAGTAGACGCTATGCTCTGTTATCCACTTACCCTGAATATTCCCATCCAACACTTCTTGCATCTTCTGCACACAGCAAGGGCCTTAGCTCCTTTGTGAGTCAACGAAAGAAGACGCGTGTGTGTTCTCAGTGGTTTTAGGGTTTTGCCAAAACCCCAGTTCTGTTAATTTCATGAAAAATAAATGATTCTTTTATGGGCATGTTTTCCTGAATGTTCAGTTTGTATTTCTGGCCTGTTAAGAGCTTTTTTTAAACTGCTGATAAGCATTTGACCATATTTGTGAATGTCTCAAGGCAGCCTGGCACGATGGGTGTAAAATGACAATAGTAACAAGGACAACAAAAATAGAGTTGACATTTGTGTATTTCATTGGCGTTCCCTCACTGAGATTTCTTTGTCCTATGTGTTATTAGCAAGGAGGGGGATCCAAGGACAGATGAAACAGGCTCAGTGGGCTGATTTGATTCAGGAAGCTTTTATTTTTAACCAGTTAAGGTAAGGGGGTCTTCTCATGTTGATGAGAATAATTCAGAGGGCAGCACTTAACAGTAGCATGGACAGGACCATTCTGAGTGGACTGGGAGGAAGAAAGGAGCATTATGCTAGAGAAGATGCATCTCTGGCAACATTCCGTCGAGCAAACAGTGGCTGGAATTCGTGTTGGGAGCAAACTTATTTCCTGACTAGCTGGGTTAGGGAATGAAATTAAACTCTAAGAGTTAAAAAAGTATGTATATATATTTATAAATGTATCATGTATTGGTGCTTAGGAGTGTTTGCTAGTAAATTTGATCATTTGTTTATATTCAAAAGTTGACCTTTTAAAGTAAACAACGAGAATTCATACCCCTCCAGCACATCTGTATCTATGTCAACCAATTTTCTCACGTCTGTGGTTGCCGCTGGTGTGTTTTCACTACCAAGTTCCTGGTGCTTTTTTCTCACCTAGGGCCTGAGACTCAAAGATGTGATATAAATGCTGAGCTGGGTTCTGAAAACCCAGTTAAAATGTATCTCAAAACAGTAATAAAAGTCTGTGGCTGTTCTTCCCTCTTCTTCCCATGATTGTTGAATTACTAAGTAAGACATTAACCAAGATGACGGTGTGCAGATACCTGGCACAGGCCTTGGCAGTTGGGGGTTCCAGAAATTGGCATTTTTCTTCACCCTCAGAAGTACTCTTCAACCTCTCCCCCGAGGACTCTCCAGTGTAGAGTAGTAAACACGAGAACTCAGGCATCTCTGGATGGTTCACGGACTCTCCTCGAGGACACTGGTGCATCAGGAAGATGTGTCATTGTAATCTTGCGGCTTCACCCACCCCCCTGGCACCCATACTGTAATTTGAAAAGTTTAACGTTAATGGCTAATGTCAGACAAGGCAGAAAGGAGCGGTCAGCATATTCACTCCAAGTGCATTTTGTCATATTTCTTTTTAAAAAAATTTTATTTATTTTTGGCTGCGTTGGGGCTTCGTTGCTGCGCTGGGCTTTCTCTAGTTGCGGTGCACGGGTTTCTCATTGTGGTGGCTTCTTTTGTTGCGGAGCACGGGCTCTAGGCGTGTGGGCTTCAGTAGTTGCGGCACGTGGGCTCAGTAGTTGTGGCTCGCGGGCTCTAGAGCGCTGGCTTAGCAGTTGTGGCACATGGGCTTAGTTGCTCCGTGGCATGTGGGATCTTCCCAGACCAGGGATCGAACCCGCGTCCCCTGCGTTGGCAGGTGGATTCTTAACCACTGCGCCACCAGGGAAGTCCATCCTATTTCATATTCTTTGAAATTTGGCCACTTAGAGATAGTTCATAATGCAATTCTCTTCAGCCAGAGGCTAAGCACACACTTGTTTCCCAGTCATTCTGGGCGTTGGCAGGAAATAATAATCATTCCTAAACCCTGCATTTGTGTGTACAGCCATAATGTGGAAATCCGAGGAGGACACACCTGTAAAGTACTTAGAATTCTATGGATTTTAGTTATATGCAGAACTTTAATGGGGGATCTCTGATTGAGGATAAGATAACAGGGCACAATTTCTTTACGAACTCAGATAAACGAAAAGAAAAAAGAAATCCTCTCGCTCATCTGGGCATTTCTGAGGCAGCCACTTATTATGGACGATTCTCAATTACCCAGCAATTCATGCAGAGAATTAAAGTTCTCTGATAACCCTAAAATTTCACGTTGGTTTTTAGTTTATTTCTGTTGAATGCATCTTACTTCAAAAAACAACTTTTGACCCGAGGGGTAACATTTTGAGCAGCCATTATCTAGACTATTCAGATTGTCACATTGAATCTCCCTTCAGCCCTGCAGTGCGGATGTTACCCCCATGTTACAGATGAGGAGACCGAGGTTCAGGGAAGCTAAATGCAAGGTCACCCGTGAATTATGGAGCTGAGCTGTAACTTCACCTTCCAGACTCAAGACCCATCCTCTCTCTCCTAAACTACTGCCTGCTCCCTGGTAGAAATGGGGTAAAATGTCCCCAAAGCTAGGAGAAGGCCAGAAAAAGGCTAAAATTATGTTGAATCGTCAATTCCTGAGTCAGCAGGAATTGATAAGTATTTGAGAGAGTGAGTTTCAGTTTCATCAAGCAAAAGTATTGATACGTATCATAAGAAGCAAATGAGATCATGGATTAAAAATACTTTGATACGTTACAAGCAGCAATAAATATGCCAAGGAAGATTGTCGGTCCTTGAAACCTCCATCCCTTGTGAAGAGTCTGTTCCTGGGACTGTGCCTTTGGTCCTTGTGAGTTATGGGGAGGTCACCATGGTAGCTCCAAAGGGCTGTTTAAACTAGTTGAGAGCTACATGTAGTCTGGACAAATAAGAGTTGCCAAACAAAGCAGCATGTTAAACGAGGGTTGTCATGGCTTGTCATGCATGGCCTGTTTGTTGAAGATCTCCAGAACTTTCTGGTTAAAAGGTACACAGGGGTTTTTTTTAAAGGTGAAATTATTTTTATTTTAAAATTGAAGTATTGTTGATGTATAATTATATGAATTACAGGTGTACAGTATAGTGATTCACAATTTTAAAAGGTTATACTCCATTTATAGTTATTATAAAATACTGGCTGTATTCTCCATGTTGTACAATATATCCTGGTAGCATATTTTACACCTAATAGTTGTTGTTTGGTTTTTTTTTTTACATGTTTATTGGAGTATAATTGTTTCACAATGTTGTGTTAGTTTCTGCTGTATAACAAAGTGAATCAGCTATATGTATACATATATCCCCATATCTCCGCCCTCTTGCACCTCCCTCCCACCCTCCCTATCCCATCCCTCCAAGTGGTCACAAAGCACTGAGCTGATCTCCCGGTGCTACGCTATGCGGCTGCTTCCCACTAGCTATCTATTTTACATATGGTAGTGTATATATGTCAATGCTACTCTCTCACCTTGTCCCAGCTTACCTTCCCCCGCCTGCTGTGTCCTCAAGTCCGTTTTCTACATCTTCGTCTTTATTCCTGTCCTGCTACTAGGTTCATCAGAACCATTTTTTTGTTTTTAGATTGCATATGTATGCATTAGCTTACAGTATTTGTTTTTCTCTTTCTGACTTACTTCACTCTGTATGACAGTCTCTAGGTCCATCCACCTCACTACAAATAACTCAATTTTGTTTCTTTTTATGGCTGAGTAATATTCCATTGTATATGTGTGCCACATCTTCTTTATCCATTCATCTGTCAGTGGACACTTAGGTTGCTTCCATGTCCTGGCTATTGTAAATAGACCTGTAATGAACATTGTGGTACATGACTGTTTTTCAATTATGGTTTTCTCAGGGTATATGTCCAGTAGTGGGATTGCTGGGTCGTATGGTAGTTCTATTTGTAGTTTTTTAAGGAACCTCCATACTGTTCTCCATAGTGGCTGTATCAATTTACATTCCCACCAGCAGTGCAAGAGGATTCCCTTTTCTCTACACCCTCTCTAGCATTTATTGTCTGTAGATTTTTTGATGATGGCCATTCTGACTGGTGTGAGGTGATACCTCATTGTGGTTTTGAGTTGCATTTCTCTAATAATTAGTAATGTTGAACATCCTTTCCTGTGTTTGTTGGCAATCTGTATATCTTCTTTGGAGAATTGTCTTTTTAGATCTTCAGCCCATTTCTGGATTGGGTTGTTTGTTTTCTTGATATTGAGCTGCTTGAGCTTCTTGTATATTTTGGAGATTAATCCTTTGTCAGTTGCTTCGTTTGCAAATAATTTCTCCCATTCTGAGGGTTGTCTTTTCGTCTTGTTTATGGTTTCCTTTGCTGTGCAAAACCTTTTAAGCTTGATTAGGTCCCATTTGTTTATTTTTGTTTTTATTTCCATTTCTCTAGGAGGTGGGTTAAAAAGGATCTTGCTGTGATTTATGTCATAGAGTGTTCTGCCTACGTTTTCCTCTAAGAATTTTATAGTGTCTGGCCTTACATTTAGGTCTTTAATCCATTTTGAGTTTATTTTTGGTTACACAGGACTTTGAGAAACTCATTTTGAAGCAAACCAAGTACCAGGTTATCTCTTGCAGCCCCTTGAGAAACTTGCTTCTGAATAGGTGAAGAGTAGAAGGGTGAAGGATGCTGCCATGGTCAAGCATGTCGTAAGTAGTCAGAGTTGGCGGTGGGGGATCCACCCTCATGTTTTCTGGACAGCTGGAACTGGGGGAGCTGATGAATTGTTACTGGAGCAATGTCCGGTGGTAAATAGTGTGGTTATTTCATGGGTGTCTAAATATTTTCTCCCCTGTTAAAAAATTGAAATTGTCAGTCACACAAGGCCTTCCTCAGTGATTCTTCTCTCATCACTGTTCATTTTCTGAGAACATCAGCTGAGGCAGATGTCATAATACCTGGCATGGTATCCGGCACACTGAGGGATGACATATGTATTTACTGAATGACAGAAGCCTGGACAGCAGCCAGGCTCAGTTTGTATGACCATCTTGATCATCATGTAGGATGACCTCTTGGTTGGTCTCTATTCACATGAAGCTTATAATATATGTTCTTTGGGTTTTCTTTTTGTTTTCTTTTATTTTTTTTGCGGTACGCGGGCCTCTCACTGCTGTGGCCCCTCCCGTTGCGGAGCACAGGCTCCAGACACGCAGGCTCAGCGGCCATGGCTCACGGGCCCAGCCGCTCCGCGGCACGTGGGATCTTCCCGGACCAGGGCACGAACCCGTGTCCCCTGCATCGGCAGGCGGACTCTCAACCACTGTGCCACCAGGGAAGCCCTAGTGGACATTTTAATTGAGGTAATTGTCGATTTACATGAATACAGGAATAATATATAAGTAATATAGGAATAATATATATGTAATATATTATAGGAATAATATATAGAGAACTCGTGTATCCTTTATCCAGTTTCCCCAATGGCAACATCGTACAGCACTGTAGCCCCGTATCACAACCAGGTTGCTGACATGGTGTCATTACATCCGTGTCATTTGGATGGTCTGCTGATTTTATTCAAATATGTTTTTTTCAAGTGGTGACACATGATTGGGGAGAATAAAAGCCAGGCTGTGGGCTACCGTGGCAAAGATAGAACCAGACTTTGTAGACCGCTGTTGGGATGAGGCTGGTTCCCAGATGTGGAGGAGAGCTGAGTGTACGATGACTGGGCTGGGGGAGTCCCCAGTCGAGGAGGAGAGGTTTTCCCAGGGCGTGTGTAGGACTTGAGAACAGAAAAAGTCTGTCTGGCAGCCCAAAGGCAAGGAGGGAGCATTGTCCTGCATTTTCCAGGGATGAGCTGTCCCCCTGGTGGGCACCCCTCCCACCCGGCGGACCCCCCTTTCCCTCCAGCCTCCAGTCCACGTGGCAGGATCATGTGTGACGGCACGGGAGCTCCATGTCTGGTCTGCACCCAAATCCCAGAGCACACCCTCCCCCTGCGGAACCAGAGTTTCCTGAAGGTTTGAGAAGAGTGAGCCTCTGTCTTTGTCATCCTTTCCTTTCATGGGGTTGTTTTTCTTATTGGATTCAGGCAAGCAAATAGTTAGGTATTGGAGGGCTGGTAGCGCCTCTTTTTATGCATTATTTGGCAGTCTCTTCCCAAGTCTCATCTGCCCTCAGCAGCCCACACAGCATCCTGCCCCCGAAAGGTGGATCATTAAGGCTAATGGAAATGAAGTCAGCATCTCCACAGAGGGAGACCTGTAGCTCCCCTGACACAGAGGAAACGGGGAGAGAAGAGGAGTATAGTGGTGTAGTTCTGTTCCTGGGACCGTGGATGTCACGGCCCCTCTGAGCTTAAGGGGCTTCCCTGAAGTGGTAAGGTGGTCTTGTTTCTATTTAGGGAGAGAAAAAAACTCTCAGCATTTTTATATTCCTGAATTAAATTCAGTGTTCTAGGTTAGAAGATCGAGGTTTCCCCCCCCTCCTCCCGTCCTTTGCATATGTAGACCTGTAAATGTCTGCATTTCGGACTGTCCAAGTAACTAACTCATGGAGTGAACTCTCGCCTCTGAGGCAGGCTTTCCCTCTGGGGTGTGCAGACAGCCTGCAGTAATTCCCTGCCTTCACTTAGACACAGCCAAGGGGAGGTGACATTTGTATAATATTCCCTTATTCGATTTGCCATCCTCTGCTGTAGATTTGGAAGATAAAAGACATGCCTTTCACAGGAATTACTAATTCTTAAATAACTGCGTAAACAACAACTTACGATGTGGGAACCCTGATTACTTTTTTTTTCCCAGGAAAAGCTAATATAATAATATACTTTTGAAAATATAGTATAATATTATTTAGTACGTTTTTAAGAATCTGGTTTCCAAATTTGCAGCTTCTGGAGAAACTAATGTTATATTTTACTTGGGGAACAATTTCATTGAAATGACCCTTTCAAGGGATTTGGAAAATGCACGTGTTAAATTATTCTTTTAAGCCTTGACACATAATCAGTTCTCGCTGAACTTTGTTATTCCTGGCAGATTTTTTTCTCTGTCCTCACTCTTTTTGGTTTACTAGGTTCTTTTTCTTAAATATTGAACATTTTCTTACAGGCATATTCTGATATTTAAGTAAATGGATGAAAATCAGAAAAAGGATGGTGAATTCCTGCTTGATTGCTTTAGATTTTTCTTTATATTCAAAGCTATGCTTTAATGGTTCCAAGTGTTCACATATTAGTAAGCAACCAGATCAGTAGGTTTTTCAGATTGTGTCAAAATGCCCATTATTACAGAAACACAACTAGCCTCGATGGCCACGTTTGCCTCCCAGAGTTCATAATGATTTTCTCTGATGCTTTGAAGACCTTGGCTTTCTATATAGTATGTCTAAGCTTGCTTTTGTAAATTAAGGAAAGTGCTCCCCGTACTTTGTATAATATATGAAGACTTGAAGAAGAATGTAAAAATCAGCTCTAATCCTGCCACTCAAAAATAACCACTGTTAAATTTTTAAGGTATTTTCCAGGCCTTTTCTATGTATAAATAGTTAACACAGTTACTTTCATATTGTATGTTGTTTCTTCCATTTCTCATTAAATGAAATACCTGGGCATATTCCTCATATAAATCTCCCCTAAAATACTACATATGCCTTTTGAATCCCAAGAAACTCAGTCTTGGTTTGAAGTGAGCCTCATGGCCCAGTGCACTGCCTCCTCTGTACTAAACAGGGCCCCCATATGTGTGTATGTGTGTGTATGTATATGTATGTGGGGTGTGTGTGTATGTGGGGTGTGTGTGTATGCACGTGTGTATGTGTATGTGTGTGGTGTATGTACGAGTGTGTGTGGTGTGTGTATGCATGTGTGTATGTGTGTGATGTATGTACGAGTGTGTGGTGTGTATGTGTGTGGATGCACGTGTGCTGTGTGTGATGTATGTACGAGTGTGGTGTGTGTGTGTGGTATGTGTATGCATGTGTGTGTATGTGTGTGATGTATGTACGAGTGTGTGGTGTGTGTATGGTATGCATGCACTATGTGTGTGTGGGGCGTGTATGCACGTGTGTGTATGTGTGTGTGTATGCACGTGTGTGTATTATGTGTGGGGTGTGTGTGTGTGTGTGTGTGTGTGTAGGGGCTGGGGTTGACCCTCCCTCCTGCAGTCCGAGTACCATTAGTGCCCTCTCATTTTCCTCTCTTGCTCCCTCTCTTCTTTCACCCTGTGTCTGTTTCCTGCACATTTATTTTTAGTTCTCCTTCCCCGTTGGCCCGTGTAGATCCGAAGCCGGAGGCTGAGCGGCTGCCTGTTGATCCTGCTTCCCTGCCTGTGCGCATGCTCCCTGCAGGCGGTGGGAACAGGCTTGCTCTGCCTCCCTGTGCCTGGGCACAAATGGGGCAACTTCCTTTTGATTCTCTTTCATGTTGACTTTGGGGCCTGAGCTCACTCGTCCCGATGTTGACTTCTAGCTGGAAAAGCATCTCATTCAAGATGGTGAACCCAGTTTTCAGTGTGGGGCTGGCTTTGCCTATCAGGTGACCGCATGAAATGTGTCCTGGGTCCAGCCTGTCTCATCCTTTCCTCTTCTTTCATTCCCAGTATTAGTCTCGTTCTTTTTATGCTCAGCATTCATTCATTCATTCATATTTGATTGGATGTCTTCTATGTGCCAGGCCCTCTGCTTGAGGCCGCGTGTGTAGGGTTCAGTAGCACAGCCTCTGCCTCTCTGCCCCCCACCTAGGGAGCCAGGTGAGCAGACACGTGTCCAAGGTGGGGATTGCTCTGATGGAGGGTAAGGGCCATCAGAAACCCAAAGGAAAAGTGGGCATAAGTCTGTTCAGGAGCCTGGAAAACCACCCACGGTGAACTGACTCCCCTTCAGGAGTTTGCCAGGCCGATGGGGGCAGAGGCAGAAGGCCGTGCAGACGGGAGGAACAGCACATGTGAAGCCGGAGGCGTAGACGGTGTGATGTGTTGGTGAAGATCAGGTAGCAGGGTGACCCGTGCAGGAATCAGGGGCAGAAATTGCACTTGGACAAAGAGGCTGTGGCCACATCAGGAAGATTCTTGTATATCAGAATGATAACAATAGCGAACGCTTACATGATCTTTACAATTATGTGTACAACACTGAGCATTTTCTAGCTATTAATTCATTTAATCCTCATGGCAACTCTAAGAGGAAGGAACTATTATCGTCTCCAGTTTACAGATAAATAAACTGGGGCTAGAGAGGCTGAGATTTACAGGAAGTCTTTCAGACAGCAGAGGGTGGAACTGAGATTCAAGTCAGAAGTCAACTCTGGGTGACCAGATAGCCCAGAAGTAATTCTCTAACAGCTCAGCTTTCTGTCTCTCACACTACAGAGCTGGACGTTACCGTGCTGGCCCTGAGGGGCTGTGGAAAGGTGTCAAGTCATGGGGGAAAGGACCTGAGGTTTGTGTAGGTAATTCTTTCTCTTTGGAGACAGATGGAGACTTAATTCTGGAAGGCTGCTTAGAAGTCCCTGCAATTTTTGTGGGGGAATCTGGTGGAACAGTCTTTTTAGAATCACTTTCTCAGAATTATATATACTGAAAAGGCAATTCTGGAAACTGTTTTTTATTTTTAATTTTTTTTTTTGCGGTATGCGGGCCTCTCACTGTTGTGGCCTCTCCCGTTAAGGAGCACAGGCTCCGGAAGCGCAGGCTCAGCGGCCATGGCTCACGGGCCCAGCCGCTCCGCGGCACGTGGGATCTTCCCGGACCGAGGCACGAACCCGCGTCCCCTGCATCGGCAGGCGGACTCGCAACCACTGCGCCACCAGGGAAGCCCTGGAACCTATTTTTTTTAAACCAACGTTCGTTTATAACAAAACATACCCTATATGCTAATGGAACTTAATGTTTGACTTAAATGAGAAATATGCTGATAGGATTTAAAGTATTTTGCTAAATAATAAAAGGAATTTTTTTTTTTATTAGATGCTTTTCTTAAGTCTCTTTGGACCTTCCTTCCATTTCTGTGTTGGATGGGAAGCTGGCAGTTTTGCTAACAGTACCTTTGGGTACAGCGATTTCTTTGGGGAATTGCTGGAAGACAGGGGAAGCAGCTGCTCTTTGACTGTGACCCTAACTGGTACCTCGTCCATGATGATTGTGTTTTTTTTTTTTTAAAATCTTTTTTTTGTAGTTATATATATTTATAAAATAAACTTTACATATGTATAAAGTTTTATATATATGTAAACTTTTAATATATGTATAACATAAACTTTACCGTTTTAACAACTTTTAAGTATACACTTCATTGGCATTAAGTACATTCACATTGTACAACCATCACCACCATCCCTCTCCAGAACTCTTTTTATCTTCTGAAACAAACTGTACACCCCGTTCAACAACTTCCCATTTCCCCTCAACCCTGCAGCCCCTGGCAACCACTATTCTGCTTTCTGTCTCTCTGAATTTGACTACTGTAGGTATCTCACATAGGTGGAATCATATAATATTTGTCTTGTTGTGTCTGGTTTATTTCACTTATAATGTCCTCAGGGTTCACCCATGTTGTAGCATGTGATAGAATTTCATTCCTTTTCAAGGCTGAATAATATTTCACCATATGGATAGACCACATTTAAAAAATTATTTTATTGAAGTGTAGTTGATTTACAATATTGTGTTAATTTCTGCTGTATAGCAAAGTGATTCAGTTACACATATATATATATATACATTTTTTTCATATTCTTTTCCAGAATGGTTTATCACAGGATATTGAATATAGTTCCCTGTGCTATACATCAGGACCTTGTTGTTTATCCATTCTATATATAATAGTTTGCATCGGCTAACCTCAAACTCCCAGTACATCCCTTCCCCCACACCCCTCCCCTTTGGCAACCACAAGTCTGTTTTCTATGTGTGTGAGTCTGTTTCTGTTTCATAGATAAGTTCATTTGTGTCATAGTTTAGATTCTACACATAGGTGATATCATATGGTATTTGTCTGTCTGACTTACTTCACTCAGTATGATAATCTCTAGGTGGACAGACCACATTTTGTTTATCCGTTCATCCATCCGTGGGTACTTGGGTTGCTTGCATCTTCTGGCTAATGTGAATCATGTTGCTATGAATATATATCAAATATCTGTTCAGTTCTCTGCTTTCAGTTCTTTTGGGTCTTCCATAAAGTTTTAACCCCTTCTAGCTCTGGGTTTGGGAACTATGGTATAGTTGTGTTTATGGGCATGAAAATTGCCTCCTTTTCCTTCCTTTCCTACCATGTTGAATCTTACTTAATATTTGCTGCAGATTTCAGGAGGAGCATGTTTTAGAATGGATTCTCCTCCTCACTTTTCTGAAACAGGAAGCATAGTGGACATGAGACAGGAAGCACTTACTGACAAGTTCCAAGCAGGAGATGACTGCTCCCTGAGCTGTGGAAGGGATGGGGGAAGGAGCAAGGAGAGCGGTGCTTATTTGAGCACAGTCTAGGAAGTAGAAATAGGGGCATTTACGAGTCTGCACTTCATGGTGGAGCATGAGGAAGAGAGGAGAGTCTAGAGGGAGTCCTGTATTTCTAGCTTGGGTGACCGCATGGCCCTATTAACTAGAAGAACTGGCAAATGAGGAGGGTATTGAGAGATGACAGTTAGTACATCTACTTTGGACTTCTCCAAACTAGGAGAAGAAACTCCATGGATCTGTGAATGCTCTGCAAGCTGGGGATAATTGCTTCACAACTGTCTAATGGAACTAGAAAATGAAATAAAGATACAGTATAATTAGTGTGAATTTAGAGTCCTATTCAAAGAGGATGGTTATATTTCTTTATAGATGTTTCTCTTATCGTGTCAGGAATTTTTATTTTGGTCACATCTGTTGTGAAGGTTAATATCGTCTCGGTTTGTTTCAAAGGTGACAGATGAAACTAGGAGAGTAAATTGATATTCAGTGTTTTTCCACCTGAATTTGTGTACCCAGCTCTGAACTTGAATTTGGGGTGAGTCATAATGGATGTTATGAGAAGGGTAATGGGTTCACTTACAGATACCCTGATCTCAAGATGCTGGTGGAGCATCCAGGTGGAGGGAAGTAGTGGTGGGGTATGAAGTTCCAGGGCTCAGGATTAATCTGGGGCTGGAGGTAGCCACGAGGTAGGTCATCCAAATACCCAGGGGAATGAGATTGCCAGAGAGGAAAAAAAAGGCACAAGAAGAGGAGACCAAAGACAGACCAGCCTCTTCTTTGTTCACCTCTGTATCCATACTAAGGGACAGAGTAGACGACAGACCAAGATGAAGAGATGGTGCCTGACCTAGGGATTTTTCATTCTGTTATCTTCATGTGCACAACACAAACTCCAGAGCAAGAAGAATGGTATTTCAGTGGGTGGGCTGGAAGAGAAGTGGGAGGTGTGGCAGCTGTGTGGGTGGGGGGAGGAGCCCCAGAGGAGGAGGAGGAGGAGGAGGAGGAGGAGGAGGAGGAGGGAGGTAAGGATGAGGATAGGAGAACTAGGACAGGTGGTGTGTTCGAGGTCAAAGGGAGGAGATTGAGGGGGGATGGAAGCCATCAACTGTTAGATTCCAGAGGGGACAGTGGTTGACCAGTGTCCACTGCATTTGGCTGTAAGGAGGCCCTTGTGACCTCTGCCAGAGTTGTTTCAGGTGATGGTGGTGTTTAATCCAAGATGAAATTCTTCCAGCGTGTTTTCTCCTTAGCTCTTGGATTCCAGACACTGTCAGTTTGGGCATGATTCTTCTTCTCACCATTCCTTACTAAAAATACCCTTCAGCAATTCAGAACATGTTCTAAGGACTTCCATTATACATTTCATTTTATTTTATTATTATTTTTGGTGTAGGTAAATCTATTTTAATTTAAATATAAAGGTTAAAAGAGGAAATTATTTAAAATAGCTATAACTAAAATATGTTTAAAGACAAATATTAGGAATGAATCTAAATTGTGACAACAATAACTTAAAGTGGGAGAGAAGTTAAAATGTAGAGTTTTTGTATGTGATTGAACTTAAGTTGTTAACAGCTTAAGCTAGACTGTTATAAGATATGAAAGCACCAAGGCAACCACAAAACAAAAATACCTCTAGAATTTACACAAAAATAAATAGAAAGGAATCAAAGCATGTCAATACAAAAAAATCAACAAAACACAAAGGGAGACACCTCAGTTCTTAATATATCATTTTTACAGTTTCTCTTTTATACTTTTTATACAAGGTATACTCTTTTATAGAAGATGGTATATATAATCATTTATACAAAATCTGCCTGTCCTGCCCCACACATCTACCAGGAATTGTTTAAGATCTACAGGGGAGGTTTTTTTTTTTTTTTTTTGAAACCATCTTTATTTTATTTTTTTAACATCGTTATTGTAGTATAATCGCTCCACAATGGTGTGCTAGCTTCTGCCCTACTGCAAAGCGAATCAGCTATACATATACACATGTCCCCATATCTCTTCCCTCTTGCATCTCCCTCCCTCCCACCCTCGCCATCCCACCCCTCCAGGTGGTCACAAAGCACCTGGAGTCACGAGCTGATCTCCCTGTGCTATGCAGCCGTTACCCATTAGCTATCTATTTTACGTTTGGTAGTGTATATATGTCCATGCCACTCTCTCACTTTGTCCCAGCTTACCCTTCCCCCTCCCCGTATCCTCAAGTCCATTGTCTAGTAGATCTGCATCTTTATTCTCATCTCGCCCCTAGGTTCTTCTAACCATTTCTTTTCTTTCTTTTTTTTTTTCTTTTTAGATTCCATATATATGTGTTAGCATACGGTATTTGTTTTTCTCTTTCTGACTTACTTCACTCTGTATGACAGTCTCTAGGTCCATCCACCTCACTACAAATAACTCAGTTTTGTTCCTTTTCATGGCTGAGTAATATTCCATTTTATATGTGTGCCACATCTTCTTTATCCATTCATCTGTCAGTGGACACTTAGGTTGCTTCCATGTCTTGGCTATTGTAAATAGAGCAGCAATGAACATTTTGGTACATGACTCTTTTTGAATTATGGTTTTCTCAGGGTATATGCCCAGTAGTGGGATTGCTGTGTCATATGGTAGTTCTATTTTTAGTTTTTTAAGGAAGCTCCATACTGTTCTCCATAGTGGCTGTATCAGTTTACATTCCCACGAACAGTGCAAGAAGGTTCCCTTTTCTCCACACCCTATCCAGCATTTATTGTTTGTAGATTTTTTGATGATGGCCATTCTGACCGGTGTGAGTTGATATCTCATTGTAGTTTTGATTTACGTTTCTCTGATGATTAATGATGTTGAGCATTCTTTCATGTGTTTGTTGGCAATCTGTGTATCTTCTTTGGAGAAATGTCTGTTTAGGTCTTCTGCCCATTTTTGGATTGAGTTGTTTGTGTTTTTGGTATTGAGCTGCATGAGTTGCTTGTAAATTTTGGAGATTAATCCTTTGTCAGTTGCTTCATTTGCAAATAATTTCTTCCATTCTGAGGGTTTGTCTTTTGGTCTTGTTTATGGTTTCCTTTGCTGTGCAAAAGCTTTTAAGTTTCATTAGGTCCCATTTGTTTATTTTTGGTTTTATTTCCATTACTCTAGGAGGTGGGTCAAAAAGGAGCTTGCTGTGTCAAACAGTGTTCTGCCTATGTTTTCCTCTAATAGTTTGATAGTGTCTGGCCTTACATTTAAGTCTTTAATCCATTATGAGTTTATTTTTGTGTATGGTGTTAGGGAGTGTTCTAATTTCATTCTTTTACATGTACCTGTCCAGTTTTTCCAGCACCACTTATTGAAGAGGCTGTCTTTTCTCCACTGTGTATTTTTGCCTCCTTTATCAAAGATAAGGTGACCATATGTGCGTGGGTTAATCTCTGGGCTTTCTATCCTGTTCCATTGATCTATATTTCTGTTTTTGTGCCAGTACCATACTGTCTTGATCACTGTAGCTTTGTAGTAAAGTCTGAAGTCAGGGAGCCTGATTCCTCCAGCTCCGTTTTTCTTTCTCAAGATTGCTTTGGCTATTCGGAGTCTTTTGTGTTTCCATACAAATTGTGAAACTTTTTGTTCTAGTTCTGTGAAAAATGCCAGTGGTAGTTTGATAGGAATTGCACTGAATCTGTAGATTGCTTTGGGTAGTAGAGTCATTTTCACAGTGTTGATTCTTCCAGTCCAAGAACATGGTATATCTCTCCATCTATTTCTATCAACTTTCATTTCTTTCATCAGTGTCTTATAATTTTCTGCATACAGGTCGTTTGTCTCCTTAGGTAGGTTTATTCCTAGATAGTTTATCCTTTTCATTGCAATGGTAAATGGGAGAGTTTTCTTAATTTCACTTTCAGATTTTTCACCATTAGTGTTTAGGAATGCAAGAGATTTCTGTGCATTAATCTTGTATCCTGCTACTTACCAAATTCATTGATTAGTTCTAGTAGTTTTCTGGTAGCATCTTTAGGATTCTCTATGTATAGCATCATGTCATCTGCAAACAGTGACAGCTTTACTTCTTCTTTTCTGATTTGGATTCCATTTATTTCTTTTTCTTCTCTGATTGCTGTGGCTAAAACTTCCAAAACTATGTTGAATAATAGTGGTGAGAGCACTATTGGGCAACATTTTCTTGTTCCTGATCTTAGTGGAAATGGTTGCAGTTTTTCACAATTGAGGATGATGTTGGCTGTGGGTTTGTCATATATGGCCTTTATTATGTTGAAGAAAGTTCTCTCTATGCCTGCCTTCTGGAGGGTTCTTATCATAAATGGGTGTTGAATTTTGTCAAAAGCTTTCTCTGCATCTATTGAGATGATCATATGGTTTTTCTCCTTCAATTTGTTAATATGGTTTATCACGTAGATTGATTTGTGTATATTGAAGAATCCTTGCATTTCTGGGATAAACCCCACTTGACCATAGTGTATGATCCTTTTAATGTACTGTTGGATTCTATTTGCTAGTATTCCATTATACATTTTAAATACCAGTATTTGAACTCAGATACCTCTAGTTCTCTCTCCAGTGGCATTGCCTCAAAACTCATATTATCCTTATTTTAACAACAAAATGGGGAATGCTTTTGGTTTCTGGGATTCCCAACCCCCAAGATGCTTGTGGAGTCAGTTAGTGGGAATCTCCATGGCTCACAGGTAGTGTGTATGAGTGATCCCGGGATCCTAGGGGCCTTCGGATGACCTTGGGCAAGGTAGGATGTATGTACCAGCTCCCCTTAGCTTCTGTCCTTGGACTGTCCTTTAAACCACTTCCCTGAAAAGCAGGGCTGTCATGGATTCCAATCTTGTTTTCTCTAGGTGTTTCTGAGCTGCTGCTGTTTTGTGAATCTGTTCCACCGACTTTGATAGTAATAATAATAAAATAATAATAATAAAATAATGATAATGATAATAATTAGTAGAGTGTATTGAGTGCCTACCGTGTTTGGGGCACCGTAGCCAGTGCTTGACATCTATCATCTATTTAATTCTTACATTGTAGCCTCATGAGGTGAGTGCTGTTAACCCCCTTTCTTGAGTGAGGAAGCTGTGATCCAGAAAAAATTGTCACTTTCTCAAAGCCAGTGGTTCTTAAACTTGGGCGGGCATCAGAATCCCCAGATGGTTTGTCAAAACCCAGGCTGCTGGGCCCCATCCCCAGAGCTTCTGATTCAGCAGGTCTGTGATGGAGCAGGAGGAGTTGCATCTCTAAGGGGTTCCTGGGTGCTGCTGCTTCCGCCTTAGGGACTGCACTTTGGGAACCACTGCTCAGAGCCATTCAGCTAAGCAGCAGGACAGGGATTCACACCTGGGCCTGTCCAACTGCAGGTGTGCCCTTTGCTTGATGGTAAGGGCACCTCGGGTCCCTTGCAGTGGAGGGGCAGTGCTCACTGCCCAGGGTGGATGGACTCAGGGCTTCCTGGTGGGAGATTCAGGTGGGCGGCTCTTTCTCTTTTAGGTGAGATTTCGGCATGCGTGGGGGTAACGAGGCAAAGGGAAGGGGTGGGCACAGGATCTGAGAGAGGGCTTTGCCAATGCAGAACTTCAGACCATAATAACATGGACCAAAAGCCTGTCTGCTTTATGCTTGTTATGAGCTGGCAGTTCTAAACAATGTCTGGATAATGCTCCTTTCCCCACTCCCTTTATATGCCACCGCCTGACAGCTAAAACACCTGAATACCCTTCGTTGTTGGGGCTCTGGAGGCTCCCAGTGAGGGACCTCATCTTCTACTTCTGTGTTTTCCACACATGGCTAAGTGCTGGGTCCACTTCTAATTGCTAACTCCTTCCTTGTTCATCTTGATTTTGATGCTAAAATAATCGAATTTAAAATAGTCGAGGAATAAATGAAATACTAAGGACCCTTACATTTGGTAGGTAAGTTCGGTAGCGGTCCCTTCTCTGGCCCTCCCTGTGTATCAGACAGAGGGCTGACCCCTGGACACAGGTGAACCGAATGAATCCTCACAGTGACCTTGTGAAGTGGCTTCTGTTGTCATCCCCGTGTGATGAGTGAGGACCTCCATGTCCTCATTGCACAGAGATTCAGTGACTTGCCTGAGGTCAGACGATTGGTGTGTGGGCAGAGCCTGCCGGGCAGCCCATCTCCAGAGCCCAGGCACTTAACCACAATGCTACAGTGCCCCTCAGGCAGATAGCGGGGGCCTTAACGAGTGCATCGGATGGACACGTCAAAATGGATAGACATAGGAGATGCCAGCAGTCTGGGGTGCACCATTCTCCAGTCAAAGCAGGATGCTGTGTGAGTCACCCACTCTACTTGGTGATTAATCTGGGTGCACTCAGGATGCCAGAAGATCCCTCCGAGATGCAGCCCATCTTTTCTGCAGGCTGCCGCAGCATTTACCTCCGCTGTAATGAAACGTGTTTTCCCTCGAGGGGGTGGTTATTGGTATTTATAGAGCATCTTGTAGCTGAAGAGCTCCAGAAGCAATAATTACCTCTTTCATCCTTTTAGCATCCCTCTGAAGAGGGGGAAGTGAACTGGGGTCGCCTTCTCCTGCCCTCCCTCCCCGCTTGTCTCCACCCCTGCCCCCACGGTCCACAGAACGCACTCAGCAGTGACGTGATAGAGCAGACGGGGCATTTGGAGGGGGAAAGGCATTTCTTGCAGTTCACGTTCAGAGCTGGGTGGATGTGTGGGGACCACTCGTGAGGGCCTTGAGGTCATCTCACCTGCATTCCCACTTCCTCTGTACCACGTGGTAACTAGCTGGAGAAATAAACTTCTCGCTGAAGAACTCTTAACCAGTCATGATCACTATTCTCCTCAGGCTCAAGGAAAGAAAGTTGGAATAATGGAATTTTTTTCTCCTTCTCAAGCAGTGAATTCTTCTGTCTTGGCAGCTACAGTTTTCGAGATGAGCTATTCAGAGGACTAGCCGAGAAAATAAAAAGGGATGAGGGCTGGGAAACTTCAGTGTTAGTGGCTTTTTTCCATATTCGTGTGTATATTACACACACATTTGCATCTGTGCTGGCTTCCAAGACAAGCCCACAGGGCATGCATGATAAACAGCTTGTGATTGTGACTGTCTTTTGTTACACGGCTGTAGTCAGCGGCAGCACCTGAAGATAGACTGCAGGGAGATAAGACTCATTTTGGTCATCTGAACTCACCCATGGGGTGCCGTATTGGTGCTGGAGGGTCCTTTGTTTATCCCAGTGTTTTCCATTACTGAGGGTGGGATCAAGCCTAGATAAATAAGATTCTGCTGTTGCTTGAGTTCATGAAATTTTCAGACATTAGAATCTCCTATGTCAGGGTTGTTAATAATCATTTTCCTGGCCGGATCACAGTGCTAGCTAAGTGTTCAAGAGATAATACAGTCAGAGAAGTACCTTTAGCTTTTTTTGTAATCCTTCATGCGGATAATTTCTGGCTGGATTAGCTTCCTCCTTCCTACCATTAAGCATCTCTGTCCAGCCATTTCCTGTGTGTGTGTGGTGGGGGGGCTGGCAAAGTCCCGAGTTCCAGACTTTGGGAGACTCCAGTCTGTGTTGGTTGAGGGGCCATCATTCGTTCTCACGCTTTTGTTTTAAAACGTTTTAATTTTTTTTAAGGATCTGATTTCTTAACTGGGGAACAGTGGCTCCAAGTTCAGGTTGGTACACCCAGCCAAGGTCCTGGGAGCTGAAAAGGGCAAGGTGGACTTGGCATTCGAAATGCTTCACTCTGTGCTTATCTGCGTGTCTGTCACCCAGGAGCTTTGCAATCGGAAAGACATCAATATGGCACCAGCTGGGTTCTGAGCTCCGGCTCCCCCACCAGGCATCCTCCTCCCTGTTCTGACCCCAGCCCTGGGGTCCTTCTTCTCTCCCTTCCTTGAGTACCTTCTCTGCAGCTCGTGACACCCAGTCACTGTTTGCCTTGGTGTTTCACCTCCGAATAAAGGAAGATGAATTAAATACGTTAGGAGAAAGTAAGATCTGGGACAAAACAAGAAAAAGGAAGCGCGCAGTAAGACCTTTGAAAACTGGTCATACAAGACTTCTCCCTCCTTCCCTCCAGGAAGGCAAAGATCAGAGATGGAGAGCTGCCATTATCCCCCATGTATTAGAGGAGAGATCCAAAGTTCTAGGAAACGCCGGGAAAGTCAGGGAGCCTTCCAAGACGGCCGAGGGAAGCGAGCGGGGTTGTTGCTCAAGGGAGGATGAGCTCATACAAGGGGGCCACGGTGCAGTGGAAATGATTACTTCCCCGGGCCTCAGCCGTGGCAAACAGCTTCCTGGGGTTGGCTTGCGGAGTTCAGCCTGGTCTGTGCCTTTTTTTTTAGATGTTCTCCCGGTTTCTAGCATGTGTCCTGTGGCTCCAAATGGAGAGGCCATTCTGCAGCAGCTTTTGGGGTGACTGTGACTCTGGGGGCCGGGCGTGTGCCCGTGAGGGAGGAGCAGGCGTGAACAGAATGAATTGTGGATCTTACGGCGTGCACAGCTCTTTCCTTCTTGGCCTCTTCCTTTCTCCTCTGACTGCAGCCTTTTTCTTTTATATCCCCAATGCCCATCCAGCGTGGCAAGGTTTTATATCCAATTCCCATCCAGTGCAGAAAGGTTTGCTTTTCAGATGTATGTGCTGAGCAGAGCCGAGAGGAACTTTCCTGAAGGAAATGCTCTGACATTCTGAACATACTCACTGCTACCCCTGCGGGCATTTGTACATAAGAATGCAGACAGGCCTGAAATAGACTGTATTAGTAAGTGTCACAGAGAAGCGAGATGCATTTTTCACAGCTATGGCTAAAGCAGATTATTGCAGTGAGTGAGGGAGACGGAGGCGAGGGGACGGCTGGGCGCTGAGGCTGAGGGTCATGGCCGCCTCACCTGTTCCCCCGGAGCTGAAACACTGATGGGGCCTGAGTCTGCCTGGACGGGTGGCGGCTCCTGGAGGATGGAGGGCCTCTTGAGGACCCTGTGCTGATTTCTGGAGCTCCTGCGCTCCTGTTTCTGCATAGAGACAGCCAGCGTGACTGTGGTAGAGCCAGTGGATCACGTCCAGAAAGCCCAGTGGCAGTGAACCCCCCAGGTTCGGTGGAGGGGCTCAACCCCCCACATGCGGTGGCCACCATCCACCTCTGACTCAGTGGAGGACGGGGAGGCCCGGTCACATGGAGCCTTGTGAGCTGGGGGAGGTCAGGGCAGTGGTTGGCGGGGCTGGGAGCACCGCAGGGTCCAGGGAGGGAAGGCAGGGGCTCAGGTTGTGATTGCCGATTGTGCAGCTTCGGTCACAGCACCCCAAACTCTCTCTAGTTCAGTTTCTTTATCTGCGAACAGAGAGTGTTAACATTGTCTCAGAGACTCATGAGTCCCAGCAGGGTCACAGACCAGGGGAGATTGTTGGATCTTTGACAAGAACATTGTTCAGAATTCCAAGATGTCATTTTTTTCCCCTGCAGGTTAGCTAGGTTTAACACCTGTCAGCAATATGGGTGTGTCCCTCTCTCTTGTAATGGCACTATTCACGATAGAACAAAGTTCAACCCCAGGCGGGTCCTCCTGGTGTCCTTGTGGGCCTCTGGACAGAGGGCCTGATGCTAAGACACTTTCCACACCCTGGGAGTCCCATGGCTGTGTTCCAACCCTGAAGTCTGGTTTCTTTATGTTGGCCAAGTTCACTCTGGGATCCTCAGCTTTGCGTGGACCCCTGACACCTGCCCTTGGACTCCCCCTTGTAGAAAACAGCCATTCCTATTGTGATGGTTAATTTTATGTGTCAACTTGACTGGGATCTGGGGTGCCCAGACATTTGGTCAAATGTTACCCTTGAGTGTGTCTGTGAGAGTGTTTTCAGATGAGATTAATACTTAAATCAGTAGACTGAATAAAACAGATTGTCCTCCCTAGTGTGGGTGGGCCTCATCCAATCAGTTGAAGGCCTGAATAGAACAAGAAAGCTGACCCTCCTCTAAATCAGAGGGAATTCCTTTAAAAAAAAAAAATAGAAAAGTACCCTTTTATTGAGAAGTAAGACAAGTGTATTTACAATATTCAGTTGTTAGATCATATAATCTGTGATATATAATTCTGATGGCCTTTGAAGTAGGACATTGGCTTTTTCCTGCCTTTGAATTTGAATTGAAACAGCAGCTCTTCCTGGGTCTTGAGTCCGCTGGCGTTCAGACTGGAACTACACCATCGTCTCTTCTGGGTCTCCACTTGCCTACTTACACTGCAGACCTTGCAACTTGTCTGCCTCTGTCACTGTGTGTGCCAATTCCTTATATTAAGTCTATTTATTGATTCTGTTTCTCTGGTTCTATTGCTTCTGTTTTTCTGTAGAATGCTGACTAATACAGCCATCTGCCAAGTGCAATCATACTTTGTGGCCCACCCCAGATGCCCCCAGCTCTGTTTCAGGATTTCCTAGGAAGGCAGTGAGTGAGCAGAGCAGTAGAGGTTGGGTTCTCATGGTCTAGTCTTCATGTAACAGCTAGTGGGGTCAGAGACTTACAGTCACAGGGACTTTACTTTTAGAAAGTACAGTGCATAAAAATTTAAACCGGTGCAAAAGGAGAAGTTAGTAGCTAATTTTTCACTTGAAAAATAGGTTTCTCCACAAGGTCCCTTTAATGAACAAGCTCCCTCTTTTATATTGAAGAGTTTTGATTTACACGTGGATTACCTCCAATGAGCCCCCTGCCCCTCTCCTGCCAGCCTCTCCTGCTTAACCTTGAGTGACCTTATTGATCAATTCACAAGGTTAATAATATGATGGCTTATTTCACAGACTGTTCTCGAACAACTGGCATGGACCTGGGAGTTGCCCTGTGGCAGAGAGAGCTTTGGTTGATTTGAACCCTTTTTGTTTAGTTGGGTTTGATTTTATTGGATTGACCCCGAGTCAATATTTGCGTCCTTTTCTCATTATTCAAGGGCTTGCAGCAAGCCTCAGCTCACCACTGCAATGACACGTATCCCAGAGGGAAGGTGCTAGGGAACTGGAATCATTTCTGATGGGTCCTACCAGGGATTCCTCTCGTCAGAAAGTGGTGTCAGGCTCAAAAGAGCTCTCAAGAGTCAATGGGGGCTTCCCTGGTGGCGCAGTGGTTGAGAATCCGCCTGCCGATGCAGGGGACACGGGTTCGTGCCCCGGTCTGGGAAGATCCCACATGCCGCGGAGTGGCTGGGCCCGTGAGCCATGGCCGCTGAGCCTGCGCGTCCGGAGCCTGTGCTCCGCAACGGGAGAGGCCACAACAGTGAGAAGCCCGTGTACCACAAAAAAAAAAAAAAAAAAGGGCTTCCCTGGTGGCACAGTGGTTGAGAGTCCGCCTGCCGATGCAGGGGACACGGGTTCGTGCCCCGGGCCGGGAAGATCCCACATGCCGCGGAGCGGCTGGGCCCGTGAGCCATGGCCGCTGAGCCTGTGCGTCCGGAGCCTGCGCTCCACAACGGGAGAGGCCACAACAGTGAGAGGCCCGCGTACCGCAAAAAAAAAAAAAAAAGAGTCAATGGGATGGAGATTTTTCTGTTTGTCTTGACAGCAGAATGCTCTGTCCAACACAGACCCTTGGCAGGAGTCAGCAAATGTCAGTATTATCTGAAATAGAAGTGTTAAAAATATCTATTCATAGATGCTTATTCAGTAATAAGCAAAGCTTATGGGCCCCTGGCCCCTCCATTCTTGTGTTAATAACCTGGGCATTTCAGAGTCTCTTGATCAGCACAAACCTGGGAAACACCCCCTCCTAGGGCCTCAGGAAACCTTCCCCAAGCTCCCCGCCCTTCCCAGATGTCACCCACACTCATTCCCACCACATCATTCACCCTAAGATGAAAGTGACGGATAACAACTTAGGAGGATGCTTCAGAGACTTGCAAGGGCGAGGTCAAGTTAATGATGTTCATAACGCTTTAAAGGGTGCAGATTTTTTTTTCTGAGGATAGAGGCCTCCCAAACTCCCCCAAATCACAGAGTGGGTACCCCAATCCTTTATGTGATGATGATTCTTCCCTATGCCCTGGATGAGTATTCGATGAGAAAATGACTTTATCTTTAGAGTCTCCTACGAAGCCCCAAATGAAGTGTGGACTCGACTTAGCAGACCACAGCAGTCGGCAGTGACTGTACGGTGCAGGTGTCAGAGTAGATTTAAAAAAAAATAAATTTATTTACTTATTTTTGGCTGCGTTGGGTCTTCATTGCTGCGCGCGGGATTTCTCTAGCTGTGGCGAGCGGGGGCTACTCTTTGTTTCGGTGCGCGGGCTTCTCACTGCGGTGGCTTCTCTTGTTGCGGAGCACGGGCTCTAGGTGCACGGGCTTCAGTAGTCGTGGCGCACAGGCTTAGTTGCTCCGCGGTATGTGGGATCTTCCCGGGCCAGAGCTTGAACTCCTGTCCCTGCATTGGCGGGCGGATTCTTAACCACTGCGCCACCAGGGAAGTCCCCCGAGTAGATTTTTTCATAGAGGTCGTCCACGTGATGGGAGTTCCTGCAGCGTGTGTACCTGCTCATGCTATTTATCCCTTCCCTTTCATCTCCACCACCTCTTGCCCGAGCTTTTATCTCGAGCTCTCACATTCACTGGCCTCAGGTTGACCATCTACGTCGCAGGCAGCTCTTTGCAAGCAGAGGCCAGCTCTGCGGAGAGCCGTGCACTTCCAGGCGACACCTCAAGGGTGCATTCCTACCTTCAGCACAAGCGGAGTGCGTTGGTAAACACTGTGTCCCCTGCTCTAGATAGCATGGGACAGCTGTGAACGGGGCAGCCACGCTTGCAGACCCACGCATGAAAGGTGTGGGTCACACCCAGCCAGGGCATAGGAGGGAGCCGGCCGGCGTCTCCCTGGGGGGTCTCCAAGGTTTTGTGGGTGCGATCTCCAGGGGCCCCTGCCTGGGAGCAGTGCTCTCCTGTGCCGCAGCCCTCGCCTCTGCTGGGAAGCCTTAGTTGGGCCTGGGAAACCACTCAAGGATTGTCCCCTCTCTGCCTAGTAGGTGGAGGCAGAGGACGATGTCGAGACGTTTTGAAATTAATTAGAGTGCGATAAGTGTTATGAAACAGCAATACAGCCCGTGGAACTGCCATCAGAGCCAGCTGCTGGCAGGGCGCTCTGACACCCTGACTTGCTAGATGCTTTTGCCACCCGTGGCTGTTACGTTCCTGTGGTGTGGAATGGGCGTTTGGGGGCCCACCCCAGCTTAATTGGAAGTCAGGGAAGTGATGGAGGGGGAAAGAGGCGTTAAGACAGAGGAAGGAAATGGGATGGGTGTTGAAGAAAAATATCAGGATGCCATTTCTACTGCCCCTTCGTTGTTACCTTCTTTGTGTAAAAGGGAGTAAGGCCAGGGTCTCCTGCTTCATTTGCTTTGTAATGAAAAGGAAATAATGCTGTGCAGACCCTGGGGATCTCATAATGCTTATTGAGTTGGACACAGTCAGATTTCCATGGCCCATTTCCATGCCTTTTGCAGAATCATCCTGCCCCACGCACATTCGATTGTAACTATGGGTCACTGGAGGTTGTGCATGTGTGTGCACTATGGACGGAATGTGTCCCCCCCAAAATTCATATGTTGAAACCTAACCCCCAATGTGATGGTGTCAGGAGTTGGGGCCTTTGAGAGGTGATTAGATCATGAGGATGGAGCCCCCTTGATGGGATTAGTGCCCTTATAAAGAGATCCCAGAGAGCTCCTTGCCCCTTCCCCCACTTGAGGACACAGCAAGAACATGGGAAGTGGGCTCTCACCAGACACTGAATCCGCCAGCGCCTCGGACTTCCAGCCTCAAGAACTTGGAGAAATAAATGCCTGTTGTTTAGAAGCCACCCAGTCTAAGTGTCCTGTTGTAACAGCCTGAAAGAACTAAGTGTCAGGTGTCTAAAGACAGACTCTCAAGCTTTGATAGAAAATACCTGGGCATGTCTGGGCCATGCTGTTCTGCTCTATAACTGATGGCAGGTAATTGAGCTCATCAGGCTGGACAAAGTAGTCACCAAACTAAGGGCAGAGGATAAATCGGGTGGTGTTGCTTTTTTCAGGAACACACTGATTTATTTTATTAACTTGTGTTTTTGTTTTAAAGTCATACAGCCTCATGGGGTAAGTTCACTTTAAATTTTACTTTCAGAGGTGATGCAAAGTTAAGGAAATGTGTATATATATATGTATATATATATATATATATATACATGTATATATATATATATATACACATGTATATATGTATATATATACATGTATATATATGTATATATCTATATCTATATCTATATCTATATCTATATCTATATCTATATCTATATCTATATCTATATATCTTTTGTTCTGCATCTGGAAGGACAATTCCTTTTTCTAAAAGAAAATCTCACTGGAATGAAAGATCCCCAGACTCCACCATCAGAGGCTGAGTAGTAGAAGAATTCTGACTTCAGAATGAGTGCTGACTCTGTATCCCCTCTCTGCCACCTACCAGCCGTGAGAACCTAGTGAGTTGGCTCCTTTCCTCACCTGTGACATAGTGTGAGCAGATTCGCTGAGCTGATGACACAGAGAGACACCCACTCATTAAAAAATCATTCAAAGCCCCGTAGCAGTGATTTGCCACCATCTTCTGTTTAATACATTTCTACCTGGAGGCTTAATTTTTAAAAAAATACGTGACCTCTTTGAGAAGGATAATTCTGGACAGCAACGACTGTGGATTTCATGCCTGCAGGCCCCGGGCTTGTGTCCCCCTGCTCTGGGGCCGTTCTCCAAGGTGGGAGGTTGGAAGCAGAGAGCCTAGAACACCATCATGATGGCTTCCCTTCACTAGGAAACTGGAGGAACAAAAATGCACATCCAGCAGCTGTCATTTGCAATCATATCCATTTGTGCAAGGGCCCTGTGGCCAGTAGGGAGACCTTTCCCATAAGAGGAGCTGGCTGCCTCTCCCCCACAGTTGTGTGGTCTCCCAGCCTGCCCGCTGGCACATATGAGTGGCCTGGTAGAGACAGGGCTTGGAGCTCTCTGAGCTGGACACCAGGACCTGGCTACTCTTGTCCCTGCAGTTGACCCCAGATTGTTCCTCTTCTGGGGCGGATTTTATGGCCCCACTCCTGCCTGTTTTTGGCTGAGTGCATCCTCCCAGCATCCATAGAGCTGCCTATGTGGTTCCCTGGTGGCCAGTCTGGCATGTGCAATGCGGTTTATCAATGGATGAAACCCTTGAGCACTTGCTTATATATTCTTGTCAGTAACTTAACACGGCATTGTGACATGTTCACTGACCCACATAGACAGAATCTCTATAAAACATCTGTTTTGCCGTCTCCAGTCTGCCACTTGGGCTGGCTTGAAAACAGGTCTTTCTGGTGTCTCCTAGAAGCAAGTGGCAGTGGGGCCAGCGGCAGTGATTTCTGTGAAGGTTGAGGAGCCCAGGCTGACGTCTGGAGATGGGCAGGTGCCTTTGGGGTGCAGAGTGGCCCTGCTGGAGATGTGGCCAGCACACACAGCCTAACCTGCCTTACGAAGTCTTAGGGTCAGAAGGAACCTTTCAAGATCCTCCTGTGCAAGTTCTTTACCTTTCCACATTGCGCAAAATGTCTGATGCCAGCTGTGCATGTTCTCACAAGATAAAGGCACATATGCACACACACACCTGCAATTTTGCCGACAATTTCAAGAGTTCACCAACTGCCTGAAATTTATATATGGACCACAGATAAGAGACAACTGAGCCAGGGTACTCTGGATCACCCCATTCCCTTATTCACTGGTGAAAAGACTATGGTGCCCTCATTTCTGGCTACCTAGTTAGTTTGTGGCTGTTTATATATGTTAGATATTAACCCCTTATTGGTCATATCACTTGCAAATATCTTCTCCCATTCAGTAGGTTGTATTTTTGTTTTGTCAATGGTTTCCTTTGCTGTGCAAAAGGGTTTAAGTTTAATTAGGACCCGTTTGTTTACTTCTGCTTTTGTTTCCTTTGCTTTAGGAGATGGATCCAAATATATATATATATATATATTGCTGTGATATATGTCAAAGAGTGTTCTGCCTATGTTTTCCTCTAGGAGTTTTATAGTATCTGGTCTTAAATTTGGGTCTTTAATCCATTTTGAGTTTATTTTTGTGTATGGTATTAGAGACTGTTTGAATTTCATTCTTTTAAATGTAGCTGTCCACTTTCCCCAGGACCATTTATTGAAGAGATTGTCTTTTCTCCATTGTATATTCTTGCCTCCTTTGTCATAGATTAATTGACCATAAGTACCTGAGTTTATTTCTAGGCTCTCTATTCTGGTGCATTGACCTATGTGTCTGTTTTTGTGCCAGTACCATACTGTTTTGATTAATCTAGTTTTGTAGTATAGTCTGAAGTCAGGGAGCATCACATCTTTGTTTTTAAGCATCTGCCTGCTCAGACCCAATCCCAGTTGTCCTGTGGGCAGTGAGAATGAGCCTACCATTGGAAATTCATTTTTATAAATGGTGTCAATTACATTTCTTTGATAGTGGAGAAATTACACTCTTAGAGAATGAATGCAAAGGAAATTAAAGACACCACCACCAGCATAAATAGATGAGGAATTCATAAGTATTATAATATCTCATGGAGAAAAGATGATGTCTTTTAGCCTAGAATAGTGCCTGTGACATCAGCCTGTTTGTATATCTGTTTTAAGTTATTCATTTTATGTGGGGTGGGATCAAGTGGATTGAAGATTAGGTGCCAGTGAGGATACACTTGTTTTCTGGTGGAAGCCCTGCCTGAGCTTTAGAAGGACAAATGGGAAATGTTTTAAAATGCAGGAATTGCAATTTGAGGATGGGGAGGGAAAATTCTGTGTGAGAGTCATTGAAGGACTATTACTGGAGGTTTGTCTTTGGACTTGAGACATGACTTAACATAATGATCTTTTCAGCACAGTGCTTGTGGAAGGGGAGGTACTGCTCCTGCCAGGGGTCTTCAAGGGGAGCTATGAATTTCTCAGCAAAGTGGGGTGTTCCAGGACTGGCAGGTGTCATGTCAGTACTGACAAAAAACCCCCTCAGCCATGAATAGTACATCTGATGAAGACAAATACTAGAAGAAGCTTAAATTCAGTTATAGAACCAGATTATCAAGGGTGGATTATCTCTGGGAAAGATTCAATCCCAGGCTAGCTTCACTCTGAATATTTTTGGCATGCAGCTTATTTTTGAGCCGTTTTTCCTTCTCAGTTGGTGTGTGCTTGGGAAATGCATGCTAATTTTTAACATTAGTTTTATACACACACTCATATTATATGAGAAAGTTATACAGAGGAAGGCAGACCTGCTTCCTTGTCTCCCCTCCCCCACCCTTATCATGCCAGCCAGGTGTGTCACCAAGCCTGTTGGTTTTGCATTTGCTTTTGTATTCGCTGTGGCCTCCGATTTTCTTGTCTCGTTTCACTTTTATTGTTTTGGTTGATTAAGAGCTGACTATCTCATTGTTTTGAGTTTGAGAGCTAGTAAAAAAAAGCTGATTCTAAACATACACAAGAAGTCAGTGGGATAAGGGTGTCTTGGAGATGGAATTTGTTTCAGGAGAAAATCTCATTTAGGATTAAAGACACCGCTTTCAAAATCCTGCAATTTAAAAAAAAACGGTGGGAATTCCCTGGTAGTACGGTGGTTAGCACTTGATGCTCTCACTGTCGGGGAAGGGGCTCCGGTTCAATCCCTGGTCGGGGAACTAAGATCCTGCAAGCCACACAGCACGGCCAAAAAAAAAAAAAAGAATAAACTGTGAACTAATGGACTGAAAACTTCGATTCTGGTTCCTTTCAAAGGAAGCACATTTTTTTTCACTCTTGTGAATTTCTCACAACAAAATTTGCTGCTGCAGTGAAAGCCCATGCTGTTTTTGAGAAAGGAAAGTGTGCCTTCAACTTTTTTACTGCCTAAAACATTCCCAGATACAAATAGTTTTTTCTTCTGTCATGTGTACACATGATTTTATGATAATGCAGGATACAATGATGATGTCAATTTTGTTATTGTTTAGAATGAACTGAATGTTATCAAGAATATTTACAGTTAGTTCAAACAATGATATGCCTTTTCCATGTATCCAAGGCTTTAACAGGTTAGTTCTTTCCAGTTAAAAAAAAAAAAGTCTTAATTTTTAAAATCAAAGATTTTTTTTCCAGTTAAGGGAGCAAAATATTTAGCTTTCCAAGAAATGCATGATGCCAGAATGGTTCATTTGGGTGTATTACTCACTTAAGGTTTTATGTCCTTTGGAAAGTTAAGGAATAAATATTTAGGCAATTTTGAAAGGATGGCAAGATGCCAATATGTTACACTAGCAGAACACAGAAAGAATGTACAGGACAATTTATTGTTGTCTGTCAAGGATTTAATGGTGTGAAATATTTAAAAAATTGGAGATATATATTCACTTACTGTAGAAAAAGCTTTCTCCTTAAATGTTCTTTTAAACGTCTGTGTTTGCTTAAATGTTCCTTTGTTCACTAAAGGATGTAGACAGGTGTGTTAGTAAATTAACTTGGTTGTTAATATCTTTTTGAAGTTCATACTCAGGTTTAAAATTTCAGACTGTTGAACTTTAATATATCAGTTAAGGTTAAGGTTGGCTGCAAGTCATAGAAAACTACAGATAATTATGAGTGAAACAGGATAGAGGCTATCTCTCTCTTGTACAAGTTCTGGTAGGTAGTCTGGGGCTGGCGTGGGTTCATGGTGTCAGGGACCCAGGCTCCTTCTAGCTTGTTGCTCTGCCTTGTGTGGCCTTGAGCTCATGCTCCAAAATGGGGCATCCATATCCCAGGCAGCAAAATGGATGAAGAGACAGAGAAAAAGGGGCCAAGGTGCATGATGTGAACTGGCCAGAGCTTAGGTGGTTAGCGATGCCTAATGCAAGCGGGGATGGGAACCGGAGTCTTCATTCTGAGACATAGGGGCTTGAAATCAGGGGCTTTCTCCCCATAAAAGAAAGAGAGGGACTTCCCTGGTGTTGCAGTGGTTGGGAATCTGCCTGCCAATGCAGGGGACACGGGTTCAATCCCTGGTTTGGGCAGATCCCACATGCCATGGAGCAACTAAGCCCATGCACCACAACTACTGAGCCTGCGCTCTAGAGCCCGTGAGCCACAACTACTGAGCCCACGTGCCACAACTACTGAAGCCCGTGTGCCTAGAGCCCATGCTCTGCAACAAGAGAAGCCACTGCAATGAGAAGCCCACGCACCACAATGAAGAGTAGCCCCTGTGCGCCGCAACTAGAGGAAGCCCGCACACAGCATGAAGACCCAACGCAGCCATAAATAAATACATTTTTTAAAATGCTTAAAAAAAAAGAAGTAGCAAAAAGAAGCAGTAACGATACTGCCCTGCTTTGGATGTAGAACCTTTTCCTTCCATGAAATGGCACCCAAGTTAAGGATTTCTCTCCATTTTCACGATAGCATTTAGGTAGCAGATATTCACGCCCAATTTTAGCAGTGGATAAATTAAGGCATTGATTGCAGAAAAACTTGCCTTGGGCCATACTTGAAATCTATGTTCTCGGCTTCTACTAATTACTTTTTTTTTTTTTTGCATCCATACCAAACTTGGTACTTTATTATCATTTATATTATTGGTTGATTAATGGGCTAGATGCACCTGGGATGGAAAGGGGATCAAGTAAATAAAAACTTCCCCAGCAGTTCTTTCATAGATTGTCTTTTAATATCAATCTCAGTACTTAGAGCTGAACGGACAGGGTCATTTGGGGCGACTGACAACCTTGGCTACGATGTGGATGGATGATTCTGGGTCATGTTTCATGGCCAGGAACCTACACCTCTTCTCATTCTGATGAGAACCAGACTGCTTTATCTTTGCTGCCCACAGTCCATATCCACACGCATAGTTCATGATTTTCTTACCTTCCAGTGGCTTCTGAAAAAAAAAGAAAAAAGAGAGAAAGACATGTCAGAGGCGAGAGCAGAAATAAACACTTTCCTGTCACCGGCCCTGAGGCATCAGGATGGATCTTCCCCCACAAATCTGAGTGGCACACATGGGGTTTCATGCTAGGATTTGGCTGTAACAACACAAAGAAGGGCTATTTTTCTACTCTTTTCAATAGATGGGCTTGAAAGAGGTGGGGCTTTCCCCTTAGAGCAGACCGTGGAGAGCAGAACATAGAATTACAGGCAAGTTCTCTGCCCTTCAGGGGTTAGGCTTTGAAGAAGCTCTTCCATGGGGCACTGAGGGGGTGTTGGCAGCACCGTTACAGTTCCAGAACCCTTCCCAGGGCGCCGGGACAGACCGACACTGCCCCTGGTCTGTTTGTAGAAAAGGAATTACAGGAAGGAGGACCCTCCATGGGTCACTTAGTAAGACCATGGCAAAGCCGGGGTGCCCAGAGAGGGTGTGGTTTTGGCTACGTGGAGGATGGAGGATGGGGTGGGGGGGAGGGGGGAAAAAAAGCTATGTAACTGTTTCCTTTCGCTCTCAGAGCAGAATCATTCGCTGTGTGCACCTGTCCAGGTGTGCTCACCTGCATGGAGCAGGTCTGTCACAGCCATCTTTCCACTTCATGGCTGCGTGTCACGTTTTGGAAATTCTTGCAGTATTTCAAACTTTTTCATGATTAGTGTGTTTGTTTGTTTCATTATAAATTTATTTTCCATGAAAGATTATGACATCCATGATTAGTGTGTTTGTTTGTTTGTTTGTTTCATTATAAATTTATTTTCCATGAAAGATTATGACATCCATGATTAGCGTATTTGTGAGGCTGATCTGTGATCAGTGAGTGATCTTTGATATCACTATTGCAAAATTATTATGACCCCTTGAAGGCTCAGCTGATGGTTAACATTTGTTAGCAATGAAATATTTTAAAATTAAGGTATATGTACATTGTTTTTTTAACCTCTTTTTTTTTTTTTTTTTTTTTTTTTTTTTGCGGTATGCGGGCCTCTCACTGTTGTGGCCTCTCCCGTTGCGGAGCACAGGCTCCGGACGCGCAGGCTCAGCGGCCATGGCTCACGGGCTTAGTTGCTCCGCGGCATGTGGGATCTTCCCGGACCAGGGCACGAACCCGTGTCTCCTGCATCGGCAGGCGGATTCTCAACCACTGCGCCACCAGGGAAGCCCCTGTTTTTTTAGACATAATGCTCTTGCACACTTAATAGATGGCCGTGTAGGGTAAACATAACTCTTATATGCACTGGGAAACCAAAAATTTTAGTGACTCGCTTTATTACAGTATCTGCTTTATTTCGGGGTCTGGAGTTGAACCCTAAATATCTCTGAGGTGAGGCTGTATAGCAGAAAAGACCAGGCTTTGAGGCCTGGCACCACCCTTCACCTTGTGACTATCGACACATTAAAGGATTGTCTGTCCTCTCTAGTGGCTTGGGACATTCTACCATTTTGTCATGGAGTCAGTCTCTCTTTCAGAAGATACTATGGTGTGGATTCTTGGTGAGGGCTTCTCAGTGAAGTTCCATGCTATGCTCTGTACCTCATGTTTTGCTGATGAAAAATATCGTTGAATTCTCTGGCTAGTACAAAGAGAAGGAAACTACTGTTATTAAACACCTGCTATGTAAACACTTTCACATAGATTCCCTCCATGAAGCTTCCCAGTAACCTTCTGTGGTTGGCATTCTATTTCTCCCTTTACAGACGACGAAACTGAGGGTCCTAGAGGCCCCTCGCCAAAGACGTCTGAGCTAATAGTTGACACATCCAGCATTCACACGTATGCCCACCTGACACCCCCAGCGCATACCCTTCTCTCTACCCTACCCAGTTTCCCAGCTCCAAGCCATTCTGCTTACTCAGCAATGAAGGGAAAATGGAAACCTGGTAGCCCCAGCCCAGTGGGCAGTAGCAATGCCCTTTTTGTTTTAGTTCATAGTTTTTTTTTCTCTAAACAGTGGCCTGGGTCTGCCCTTATTCGTTCTTTAGTTTTTTATTGTGCCCTAGTATATTCAAAACACTATCTGCTGGCTAAAATTCGCTAAGGGGTAGAGCGATTCAGAAAATCTGATTCTTGTTTATAACATAGTAAGGAACATGGGGGATTTTATGTGCGCTCAAGCCTAGGTTTACCTGGGGACGTAGGTTGCCCTGTGCAAAATGCTATTCTGTGCCGTTATCCTGCTGCGCACCTGGTCACGTATTCATTCCAGCAAGTACTTCATGGTATTGTTGTGTGCACAGCCTTGTGCTAGGTGCTGGGAAGGAAATAAAAAGAAATAATATGGACCCTGTTCTCTAGGAGCTAATGGTTTAATTAAAGAGATAGTATGTACCAGTGATTCTCACCTGGGGGTGATTTTGCCCCCAGGGGACATTCGGGGGTTGTGTGTGCTGCTGTTGGCATCTCGTGGGTAGAGAACAGGGATGCTGCTAAGCAACACACAGGACGGCCCCCAGGACAAAGAATGATCCAACCCAATGGCAGTTGTGTGGACACTGAGGAACCCTGGTGTGTCCCACGGGGCAGCATGTGATAATGCCGAGGACCAGCGTGGGGGGTTAGGGGGTGGGGAGCCCCCTGAGCGGAAGTCACAGGGGAGAGATCAGGGCACACTGGACCGGCTGTGAACGTGAACCGTAGTAGAATTTCGGCCCCTGGAGGAGGGAGGGGAAGGGAAGTGTATTGGGGTGTGTATGTGTGTATGTGCAGGTGTGCATGCATGTGTATGTGTGCGTATGTGTGAATGTGCATGTGTATATATGTACGCAGGTGTATATGCACGCACACGTGTGTGCACATATATATGCACATACACGTGTGTACATGTTTGCAAATGTGTGTATATGTTTGCATATGTGTACATGTGTATATGGTTGCGTGTGTGTATGTATGTTTGCAACTGTGTGTGCGTGTGTATATGTTTCCGTGTGTGTGTGTGTTGCTGGGCTTGTGGGAGGAGCCCTCGCTTCTCCCTCTGCTTGTGCCGCCAGGTGCCCGCACGTAATGTATTTAAATACATTAAATGAGATGCGTGAACCAAAAACAACTCCTGGGAGCCAGGTTGCAGCCCGGTGGCAGGTCCCCTGGGGTGGCGTGTGTCACAGCCATCTGGCAGCCTGGGCTACTTTTAACAAGTGAGGGGAGAGCGGCCGAGCAGAGGGGAGAGAAGGAGAGAAGGGACGTTGGCAGAAGCAGGCTGATGAGGAGCTGGGGGGGGCACTTGGAAACAGAGATCTTATCACGAGACAGAACATTCACATCAGGCCCCACCGAGCTGGGCTGGCTCCACCCTTATGAATGAATGCATTTGATGGAGGATTAACTGACAGTGACGACTTAGCCTGATATTTTTGTTTTGTGTTTCCTAACAAAACAGTCTTCTTTCCTCTGTTTTTGGGCCAGTCCTTCCGAGCTAGGTCTGCGGCTCCTGCGGGGTGGTCTGGAGGATGGAAGATCGTATTAGAACGTTTCTCTGGGCATCCTGCTTTGTGGTGGTATTAAAGGTGCCAGGTTTAAGAGTCCAAACTCCTAAGCAGGCAAAACACTGGCCTTAGGACAGTTAACGTTTCTCAGGAGACTTGAACTTCCTTCTGAGGGCACCTGGCGGGCTTTGTTACTGACAAAGTACCCCACAGGTGTCCTGCTTTCCTGCCTTCGCTGGAGCATGGTAATCAGATCGGGAGCCTATTGACCAGACCTGGCAAGGCTGGGTTTGCGAGCCGCTGGGTACGTGTCCTACTGGAGACCCCGACGGACGCTTTGTCCCCTTCTCTCCCCTCCCAGGAGGTGGCTGCTCTCCCAGGTTGTCCCTGCTCTGCATCCATGTCCCCTCTGTCTCCTGAGATGTGACCCACGTGTCTCGGAGGCAGGGCTGAAACCTCACCGGTTGGAGAATTTCAGTGGTTGATGACAACAGAGCTGTGGTGTCTCACCTCTTCCCGCTTCCGACAGAGAGAACAGTCATTGACCAACATCACCTTGTTCCTTAGGTGTTTTTTGTTTTTTTTTCTGGCTTGCTGTTTATTTTTGAGGTGTTTTATCATCATTATTACCCCCTTCACCCTGATTGGTGCAAAGGCAGTGAGAGCGTGAGAAGTGTTAGTGGAGCAGGTGCAGGATGGCAGGGGGCTAAGGTGAACCTTGATGGCGGGACCTGTGTGGCCGCCCTCTGGACATGAGGACGGCGGACTCCCAAGAGTCTTCAAGAACTGAAGTTGTTGTTAAGAGCTTCTGGACTTCTTTTCTCTCAAGGTCCCAGAGAAATGAACATTCTTCTGCAAGAACCCAGAGTGGAATAGGAAGGCAGAGATCGTCTAAGACCTGTTGTATAATTTTAAAGGTGATAAAACTGTGATGTAGAAGCTTCTCGAAGGTGGATCCAAGGCTTCCACATGTTATAATATCAGGAAGGTTGGCCTTTACTTTCTGGAGGAGACTTTCCATGGCCTGAGTGGTCCATCTGGCGACCTCCTTGGCCCTAAGTTGTGCCCTTTACAAACGCGGTCTGTCCTTCTTTTGTTTATTCAGCTCAGTTGCGCAACCAAAAATAAATAATAGTGAAAGCAAGTGGGGCAGCATCAGAGTCTGTTTCACAAGAATTTAGTTATGCTTCTCGCGGCTTTTCTGTGCTTTGAGGCTTTATTGCTGTTTGTTCTTTATCCAGGCCAGCCCTGCAAGCTTGGGCTTGTACCACATACTAACAAGATAGAACAAGGAGGGCTGCTCTGATGGAACAGGTGATTTCAGACAGCTGCCTTCTTCCTCGTCCTCCTCCTGACCTTTCCTGCCCCCATCACATCACATCTCTTGTATACGAGAATTTACCATTTCCCCCAAAAGAAGGGGCACCCCAGAATTCATCCTTTTGTATAAGAGTCATAGACTAGAAGCAGGGGGGATCTAGGTGGATTCCAGTCTCTACTACATGCTAAATGTGTGAGAGCTGGCAAGTCACTTAACTTCCTAAGCCTTTATTTTCTCATCTGTTCAATGGGTATATTATGCCTGTCTAGCCAGCTTCCTGGGGTTGCTGTGAGGATCAGAGGAAACAGTGTATGAGCCAGTGCTTGGGACATTTAAGATTCTCTACAGGCTGTGAAGGAGTAAATGGAAAGACTCAGGCCGCCTCTCTTCTGCTCATCCAGCGCTGGATACCACCAGGCATAGGCAGGAGGGTGGGACCCTGCTACTTCCGGTCACATTGTATCCTTAGCTCCTAGCACAGCTCAATAAATGTTTGTGCAGTTAATGAAAGGAAGCAAGAAAACAGTCTTTTAATATTCCCCATAGAAAGGCAGAGCTAGGAACTGTTTTCCAAAGGAACTGCACTAATTAGAGGAAACGATTTATTGGGTTGTTTGTTACAGGGCTGAGCACCTCATTAAAATTTTCGAGGAGAGCAAAAGAATTGAAATCAGGGTCTGGCAGATCTATCTGCACCCCCAGGTTCATTGTAGTGTTATTCACAACAGCCACGATATGGACTAAAAAATCCTAATGTCCATTGACAGATGAATGGATAAAGAAAATGTGGTATACACCTACAATGGAATATTATTCAGCCTTAAAAAAGGAAAGAGATTCTGCCATTTGTGACAACATGGGTGAACCCAGAGGACATCATGTGAAGTGAAATGAGGCAGTCACAGAAGGACAAATACTGTGTGATCCCACTTATGTATAGAGGTATCGAAAATAGTCAAACACATGGAAGGAGAGAGGAGAATGGTGGTTGCCAGGGGCTGGAGGGAGGGAGAGATGGGGAGTTGCTTTTCAGTGGTTACAAAGTTTCAGTTATCATGATGAATAAGTTCTAGAGCATTGCATCTGTAGTTAACAACACCGTATGGTGCCCTTTAAAATATAAGAGGCTAGATCTCATGTTGGTTGTAGTAAGTGTTCTTGAAAATTTCTTTGAAAATTGTTTCCAAAGAAACAGTTTTAAAAATTTATTTACTTATTTATTTATTTTTGGCTGCACTGGGTCTTCGTTGCTGCACGTGGGCTTTTCTCTAGTTGCGGCCAGCGGGGGCTACTCTTCATTGCAGTGCGTGGGCTTCTCATTGCGGTGGCTTCTCTTGTTGTGGAGCACGGGCTCTAGGTGTGTGGGCTTCGGTAGTTGTGGCACGCGGGCTCAGGAGTTGTGGCTCACGGGCTCTAAAGAGCAGGCTCAGTAGTTATGGCGCGTGGGCTTAGTTGCTCCGCGGCATGTGGGATCTGCCCGGACCAGCGCTCGAACCCGTGTCCGCTGCACTGGCAGGCGGACTCTTAACCACTGCGCCACCAGGGAAGTCCCAGAAACACAGTTTTTAAGGATAGGCGAGGATGAATTTTTGAACATGTTGAAAGACTTACAGTTACTGTTTGAATATGCTTTACCGTCTGCAGTAAGGCTACAGCCTGGATTTTTCTCACAGCCCTGTTTCCTCACAATTCTTTGTTCCAGTGGGTAGTATGCACAGTATCCCTCAAGCTGATCAACACCATGGAGGAAACCAAGAGGCTAAGAAAACCCTGGAAACCCTGGTCCAGTGGAAATAAGGTTTCCTTCGGCAGCTCAGCTGGTATCTGCCTCCTGCAGGTGGTGGCTTTGAGGATTCCATCCTGAGAAATAAGGGATGTCCAGCTACGGCGAGGCATCCCTTCTCTTTTTATTTTCTGTTCATCAGGTTGGGGAGGCTTAAGCTTACCGAGATGAATCATATTGTGTTGAAGAGGGAGTCTCACCTCCTGGTTTCTGCTGAGACAGTGATTTGCCATTGACATCAGGAAATCCTATTGTTCCTTTTCCAGGAATGACGAGGTGAGTCATTGATTTAAGCCCTGCGGCTGCTCCCATTTCTGTAGGTTGGTGGCCAAGGGGGCCCCCAGAGGAAAGGCAGCTTTTACAGATTGGCACAAAGGCGCCGTGTATGGGCTAGTGGCACCCTGAAATTTCAGTTTCTAGAAATCCACCAGTCAGGTCCCCCTCGACTCAGGCTCTTTCCCCCTCAGCCGGGCCCTTATCACTGTTTCAGATTCTTTTATTTACTGGTTCCCTTGCTGCCTCTCCACATCACGCATTTATCTTTCCCGCTTCCAGTTGGGATTGTTTTGGTCCTTCCTTCATGTGAACGTAGATGCTTCTCAAGACTGTTTTCTAGAATGAGCTCCTCCTCTTTTCTCTTTATGCATCTCCCGTGTTCATCTTATCTGTCTGATCTCCTGGGGAGCTTGCAAAATGCAGAGCCCTGGGTCCTGTTCCAGCCTGTCTGATTCCCTGGGCCTCGGTGGGGTTGAGACCTTTAACAGGCATCCCAGGACACCCTGCGAAACAGCTCTGGGATGACGATTCTTAAATCCCAATTTCCAGCTGGCTGCCTGCCCTCAGTGAGAAATCCTCACTTGCAACTCTGTGCCCTTTCCCTCTGTTTAGTCTCTTTGGTACCTCAGACGAATCCTTCCAGAACTAAAGACGTCATCATGTGCAACAGCCAAAAGGTGGAAACAACCCGTAAGTCTGTAGACAGATGATTGGATAGACAAGATGTATACAATGGAATATTATTCAGCCTCAAAAAGGAAGGGAAGGGCTTCCCTGGTGGCGCAGTGGTTGAGAGTCCGCCTGCCGATGCAGGGGACGTGGGTTCGTGCCCCAGTCCGGGAAGATCCCACATGCCGCGGAGCGGCTGGGCCCGTGAGCCATGGCCGCTGGGCCTGCGCATCCGGAGCCTGTGCCCCGCAACGGGAGAGGCCACAACAGTGAGAGGCCCGCATACCACAAAAAAAAAAAAAAAAAAAAAAAAAGGAAGAGAATCCTGACACAGGCTATAACATGGATGAGCCTAGGGACATTATGCTACATGAAAGAAGCCAGTCACAAAAGGAAAAACACTGCTCAATTCCACTTATATGAAGTCCCTAGAGTCATCAGATTTGTAGAGACACAAGTACGATGGTGTCTGCCAGGGGCTGGGGGGTGGGGAAAGGGCTCTTACTGTTTTGTGGGGTCAGAGTTTCAGTTTGGGAAGATGCAACAAGTTCTGGAGATGGATGGTGGTGATAGTTTCACAACGAGGTGAATGTACTTAATAGCTCTGAACTGTACGCTTAAAAACGGTGAAGATGGTAAATTTTATGTTACATATATTTTCCTGCAATTAAAAAAAACCAAACACATCTATCTCCCCTCCCACTCCCCACCAACTGAACTCCTTATATTGATCCGTATTTCGTTGATATAACCTGGAGAGAGCTGGGAGGAACCCACTTCCCTTAGTTTGTGCATTTAAGCCAAAGTAATAACATCAGAAATATACTTGGCCCTTAGACTCTGTAAGCTTATTAAAGGAAAACGAATTCATAAGCAACATATTAACACTTCTGGAAAATAGTCTCCCCACCCAAGACTGGGTTGGCAATTCTGGTGGAGTAAGAGGTCACCTGTGAAGAGGGGGTGTGGGCACAGAGGCTGTGACCATTCACATCTTATTAAATTTTCTGAGATGCAGGAAGGCATCTCAGAAGAGGAAGCAGCCTGTGCCAAAATGCAGGGGTTGGCGAGAGCCTTCATTGGGTTCATTGCAAGTCTTTCCGTTCAGCAGCTGCTAATGGAGAGGGCCCCGGGCCAAAGGCACCACCTACCTTGGGTGAGCTCGCTAATAGCTGCCCTGAGCCTGGCACACACACAGCTATTTCCTGACCTGGAATCCCGCTCTTGGAGGAAAAGTGATTAGAGACAAGTGTTGGACTGGACCAGTGTGGTTTTATCATGACACGAGTGAACATGGATTGTCACCTTCTTCTGAGATGTGAATTTGCGTGTCTTGACATGGGTGGGGTGACGGCATTCTTTTCGTCCAGAACTTTGAGGTTTGAGAATGTGACTTCTTAGTGAACATTGTCCCCGGACAAGTGCTGGCAGATCCCTGCTGCTGCACTTAATACACTGGGGTTTGTCCTCCGTTCACCGGGGACTTTGTCAGTGACGGTGGTTCAGAAGTAGCCACAGGGCACAAGGTGAATTACACAAAGGCCTGGGATACAATCCTTATTCCCGCCAGGTCCCCTGGCTGGATGCATGTTTCCATTTGGGGACTGGGAATCACTGAAAAGAACATTCTCCGTTGTTGTCTGCTTTCATTATTGTGGGAAGGAAATGCCCTTAGACTTCCAAACAAAAATCGTGTTGTGGCTATAGAAAAACCTGAATATAAACCCCAGCCCTAGCCTTCAGCATCCATGTGTCCTGCTGGCCTAAACTCAGAGCCATACTGTTCATTTTAGGATGGTTTGGGAAGCTGTTTGAAACCTTCTCCAAAGCTGTCTTAAGATCTCCTTTAATCATGTCCTGTTATCCACCACAAAAGCGTTCTTTCCTCAAGACGCACAGCTGAGAATTGACTGTATTTTCGCTAAGGTGGCTGCCTACGGGTGAAGCAGAATTGGATCATTTGCTGAGAGCAGTGCGGTCCTAGTTTCTAGGCCAGCTGCCAGGGCAGCCTTGGGACCACCCGGTAACTCAGCCCTTCTCCGGAGTCACTGACACATGTGATTTCATTCTGGCCATCGCTGAGTGAATCAGAGGGCCCTGCTGCAGGATGCAGAGGGGACACGGATGTACAAGCTTGGCATTTTCTGAATTCCTGTGCATCCATTCTGCAGAAAGACAGTAGAAATGAATGCAGATGAATGCAGAAAGGCGGTGCCCACAAGCTTTGAGAAGCCTTATTAATTCAGCAGCAGTGTGTACACACTAGATTTCTCATTGCTTAAAGGCGGTCCCTGCTCTCTGATAAGAAGCAGAGACCGAGGGAGGGAAAGGATTAGGCCGTTAGGTCTTCGCAAAAGACCTGGATTCTGAAGCAGGATGCTTTGACCTTCACTTTTCATTTCCTCAGCAGTTATACTGGGTGCATGGCTTAAACGTGCAGTTGATGGCCCATTTTGTTGCAAAGAGGCTCGACTTTTTCGTCATCAGTACCTGCCCCGTCTCCCCATTTCAGTACACTTTAGGTGGCAGGGAATCTAGGTTTTGGAATTGAACATCTCCCTTCCTCGGCCTTTATGGATTGGCACTTCAGTTCTCTAGTCAACTCAGATATTTATGACCGGGTAGGGCCTATCGGCTAATTGTTTTCATCTGTGGCTGCAAATGAGAATCTCCTGGGGGAACTTTAAAAAAATACACATACCCAGGCCCTGTTCCAATCCAGCTGGATCAGAATTTCTGGGTGGTGCCCAGACACTGGTATTTACAAAAATCAACTTTCTGGCTGATTCCACTGGGCAACAGTACAGAGAACCCCGGGGCCACACAGAAGGATCCTCATTCCAGGATGGGCATGGAGATTTGTTTCTACTACCTAGAACCTAGGAATGGACCATCTCTAATTTCTCAGCAAGGCAGCGGCATCTCCAAGCAGGAAGAGCAAGTCTGAACTATGCAGGTGGAGAGCCCCGTCTATTAGGAGGCTGCATGAATTCACTCAACACTGTGGCTTTTGTTTTTCCGTGTCTTCATCTGTGAAATCGAGATGATTCCTCCCTGGGCTGTTGGAAAGGATGTAATCGAATCATACATGTCCGGGAAAGCACAGTGGTAAAGAGAATGAAACACATACTACAGGAAGCTGTCATTATCCCCTGGCATATTTTGGTGTAACAAGATACCCAATGGATTATAACTCTGTCTAAACCCTTAGCATGTGGCTGGAGGGTACAAAGAAGTTTCAAAATGTGTTAGGTCACCAAGATATTTATAAAACCCCTTCCAACAGAGGGATTCAGGTGGGCTCCATCAAGGCCCCAGAAGGCACTGCCTTAAGCTCCCCTGGTTTCAGATCACCTTGAAGTTTCCACCACTGGCTTCACGAAAAGCTCCCCCCCCCTTTTTTTTTGGCACCTGCCCATCAGATTCAAGGCTCATTCCTGGAGCTGTAATTAAATATAGTACGCCTCATTTTAATACATAAGGCTTCCTTTTGGCCTCCAGGATTTAGGCTGCCTGGCTGCCACCCTTGTGTTTTTTTTTTTTTTTTTTTTTTTTTTTTTGCGGTACGCGGGCCTCTCTCACCGCCGCGGCCTCTCCCGTCGCGGAGCACAGGCTCCGGACGCGCAGGCCCAGCGGCCATGGCTCACGGGCCCAGCCGCTCCGCGACACGTGGGATCCTCCCGGACCGGAGCACGAACCCGCGTCCCCTGCATCAGCAGGCGGACTCCCAACCACTGTGCCACCAGGGAAGCCCTCACCCTTGTGTTTTATTCCTTGTTTCCAGTTAGTTGCTGCTTTCTCGATGTCTTTGAGCCTGAAAGCGGGCTTGGCAGTATCTGTGCGTTTCGTTAGACCCAGGAGAAAGGCTGTGCTCATAAAAACTCACTAAAGCTCATAGGGGCATTTGCTTACGTCCAAGGAAAAATGTTTCCTGGTCCAGGTGATTTCAGTCTGTTCAAAGAGAGCAGGGGAAAAACAAGCAAACCGCCGTGGGGCTGATGTTGACAATTCCCGTAATAGAAGGAGCAACGTGATCAGGCTTTGTTTAACTTTGCTTCAGTTAACTGTGGTCCCTGGGTATCCACTGGGAATTGGTTCCAGGACCCCACGGCCACCACATTCACAAATGCTCAAGTCCTTTATATAAAACAGTGTAGTATTTGCGGATAACCTACGTCAATCCTCCTGAACACCTTAAGTCACCTCGAGGGTACTCATCAAACATTGTCCATGCTGTGTAAACAGTTGTCGGTGTGTGGCAAATGCGAGTTTTGCTTTTTGGAACTTCCTGGAATTCTTTTCCCCGATACTTTCCATCCATGGTTGTTTGGGGATGCAGAGCCCTCCCATACGGACTGAATTTTCTTTTTCTGAGCAGAATCAAGAGCACAGACCCCAGAGAATACAGCTGGGGTTGTGTTTTCACCCCATGATGAGTGGCAAAGGTTTGGCTTTCCTGCCCAGTCCGGCTCCAGAAGAGGAAGTTCTGATGGCGGCTCATGTGGGCAGTGTTCCCAATTACGTGTTTCTGGCTGCAGCTGCTTGGACGGGCGTTTTGCTGGCTTTATTGACGGGCATCTCATTTTTCTGCCTGTCCAAGGTCTTTTTCCTGGCCTTCCTTCCTAAATGCTGTCTGCAGGAGAGTTGGTATGTGAAGCTTTTGAGTTCGTGGAATTGGATGTAAACAAATCCTATGAGCCTCTTGCAGGAGGGTGCTGCGTTACCGTAAGTGCTGGGAATTCTGAGCCTGAACCACTGGTTGGTTCATCAAGTCACAGAAGGAGCCACAGCCCCACAGAGGAAGGCCTGTTAGGGGTATGTGAGCCTCTTGAGGTCAGGCTCCTTGACTTCTTCCTAGAAAGTGCTTAATGAATGTTTGTTGAACCAGTCACGCTGTGTCCTCTATTTCAAGTGAAAACTCAAAGTAGTGAAAGCCCAAGTGATGGATGTGTTGTGTGTCCACATGGGTCTCCTGTGCTCAGATCAAACATGTGTTCATCTCGTGGTCTACTCGGTGGCAGTGGTGGGCCGTGCTTGATCCTGAGAGCATCATGAATGACGCTTTCTGCACCCAGGCCCTTGTTGCTGTGCTGTCTTGGAGAGATCAGACTTTCCCTGGGTTGTTGTGATGGGGTAATGACATAGGAGGCTCCGAAAGTGCTTTACAGCTGGAGAAACATTAAAGTGTGCAGTGTGGAAACTAAATTAAAGTTTCATGAATGCTAATACTCATAACAGTTACCTCATCAGCCTGCTCTCGTGAGGCAAGAAGGAGATGTTGCACAGGATGGCTGATTAACAGAAGGGTCAACCAGCACCCACATCTATTGCTTGTATTTAGTGCTCTATCCATTATTATACAGATTTCATAGCAATTTAGGTCTCTCTTGGACCACACCCGGAGTGTTTGCGTCAATCAATAAAATTTTATTATGATAAAAATAATAACGTCCGTTCATTTCTGGTCTGCCATATGCTAGACGCTGCCCTGCGGGATCGACGCAGTGACACAGTGAGGTAGGACTTTTATATCCCTTGTACAGATAAGAAAACTGAAGTTATTTGTCTCAAGTCATATAGGAAGCAGGTGGGGCAAGATTTCAACTCATAGGTCTGCCTTGCTTCAAAGTCTATATTATTAATACAGGTGTCCCCCTTTATATCTTGGGGAACTCATTCCAAGACCCCCCTTTGATGCCTGAAACCTGGGATAGTAATGAAACCTGTTTATGCTTTGTTTTTTCCTATATATACATACCTATGATAAAGTTTAATTTATAAATTAGGTACAGTGAGAGATGAACAATAATTAATAATAGAACAATTATAACTCTACTCACGCTCTCTCAAAATATCTTATTGTACAAATGCAATGCCTTTGCCATCATAACTAAGCACTCACCACACACTGGCCATAACTTTTGCAGTTTGAGGTGCGACAGCAAAACTAGCGTGTATTTCTTTTTTCTTCACAATTTCACGGATGGAAGAATCTTTTTTTTTCTTAATTAATTTATTTTTGGCTGTGTTGGGTCTTTGTTGCTGCATGTGGGCTTTCTTTAGTTGTGGTGAGCGAGGGCTACTCTTCCTTGTGGCGCACGGGCTTCTCGTTGCGGTGGCTTCTCTTGTTGCGGAGCATGGGCTCTAGGCACGTGGGCTTCAGTAGTTGTGGCGCACGGGCTTAGTTGCTCCGCGGCATGTGGGATCTTCCCAGATGAGGGCTCGAACCTGTGTCCCCTGCATTGGCAGGTGGATTCTTAACCACTGTGCCATCAGGGAAGTCCCAGAAAAGTCTTCCTTATCATAGACTGAAGCAACCTCAGCATACGATTTTTTTTCCCTTTCCTTATTAAATTCAGAACTTACACCTTTTAACTTAAAGGAAGCACTTTATGGCCTTCTCTTTAGCATATCTTAATTGCCAGCATCACTACTCTAGCGCTTTTCGAGCCATTATTAAGTAAAATAAGGATGACTTGAATACAAGCACGGTGATATAAAGACAGTTGACCTGATAACCAAGGTGGCTGTTAAGTGATTAACGGATGGGATATGCTGGACCATGGATAATTCACGTCCCGGGCAGGACAGAGTGGGAAGACGTTATTTCATCATGCTACTCAAAATGGCTTGCAATTTAAAACTTATGAATTGTTTATTTCTGGAATTTTCCATTTAATACTTTTGGACTGTAGCTGACCATGGGTAACTGAAACCATGGAGAGCAAAACCTTGGATGAGGGGGGACGACTGTAATTATTTTTTTTGTTTTGTTTTTTCTGCTGTGCCACTCGGCTTGTGGGATCTTAGTTCCCCAACCAGGGGTTGAACCCGTGCCCTCCGTAGTGGAAGCTCGGAGTCTCCCACCAGGGAAGTCTCTGTAATTATGTTTTAGTAACAGTTGAGTTCAGTTGGCTTCCTGGCATGGATTCAACAAAGAACGCTAGACTACCATAGGCTTTTGTCAAAGCTGGCTTGCAACTTGAGAGAACAAACTGTATATTTCACTTTTCCCACTCAATAAGAAGTGCCTGGTTCATAGCTAGTGCCGTGCATTTATTGGTGTATGTTTACAACCCTTTTTTTAAAAAAATGCTTTTTAATTTATGGACAGTAAAAATCACTCTTGTAGTGTATAGTTCTATAAGTTTTGACATGTGCCTGAAATCATGTAACCAGCATCACCATCAAGATACAGAACATTTCCATGACCACCAAATTCCCTTGTGCTACCTCTCTGTCATCAGAAACTTTCCCCAGTCCTGATCCTTGGCAACCTTTCCCTATAGTTCTCTTTCTCTATAGTTTTTCTTTGCTGGAATGTAATATAAATGGAATTACACAGTATATAGCTTTTTGAGTCTGGTTTCTTTCTCTTAGCCTCATACATTTGAGTGTCATCCATGTCGTTGCATGTATCAATAATTTGCTCCATATTTCTAAGTATTATTTTATTGCTTGATGTCCAGCAGTTTGTTTGAATCATTCACTAGTTGAAGGGCTTTGGGGTTGTTTCCAGTTTGGATGATTATGAATATAGCTGTTATAAGCATTTGCATATAGGTTTCTGTGTAAACACATATTTTCTTATTTTTCTAGTTTCTTGAGGTGAAATCTTAGATTATTGACTTGGGATTTTTCTTATTTTTAACACAAATGTATAATACTATACATTTCTCTCTAAGCTGTAGTCCACAAAATTTCAAGAGATGTATTTATGTTTCAATCAATTTATTTTCTACTTTTCTTCTCTTTGACTCATGGATTGTTTAGAAGTGTGTTGTTTACTTTCCAAATATGTGGAAGTTTTCTAGATACTCTGTTACTGATTTCTGATTTAATTTCACTATGGTCAGATAACATACTTTGTGTGATTTCAATTCTTTAAAAACTTTGTTTTATGATCCAGAATGTAGTATATCTTGGTCAGTATTCCATGTACACTTTAAAAGACTGTGTTTTCTGTTGTTGGTGGGTTTAGGGTTCTATATATGTCAATCAGGCCAAAATGTTTGAAAGTATTAATCAGGACTTCCATATCCTTGTGATCTTCTGCCTACTTGTTCTCTAGATTACTTAGGGAGGGATGTTGATGTCTCCATACAAGTGTAATGTTGAATTTGTCATATTTCCCCTTTCAGTTTTTGCTTAACATATTTTGAAGCTGTATTTATGGAGGCATACACATTTAATATTGTTATTTCTTCTTGGTAAGTTTATTCTTTTATCATTATATAACAATCCTCTTTTTTCCTGGATGTCTTTTTCTGAAGTTTATTTTGTCTGATATTAATATACGGCTTTCTTTTGGTTAGTGTTTTCGTAGTCTTTCTTTTTCCATCCCTTTAACTTGATTCTATTTATATTCTTATATTTATAGCTGTTTCTTATAGATAACATATACTTGGGTCTTTTTAATACAGTCTGACCATCTCTGTCTTTTAATTGTTGTGTTTGGACCATTTATATTTAATGTAATTATTGATATAGTCAGATTTAGGTCTACCATTTCATTACTTGTTTTGTGTTTATCTCTTCTTGTTTTTGTTTCTCTTTATTATTTCCTACCTTTTTTGAGATTATTTGATATTTTGAATATTCCAGTAAAACTTTTCTATTGGACTGTGTGTGTGTGTGTGTGTGTGTGTGTGTGTATGTTTTACAGTATACATATCTGCTTTTCATGGTGATTACAGTATACATATCTGCTTTTCATGGTCTACTTTTAGTGTTTTATCACTTGAATAAAATTCAAAAGTCCTACAACCAAATAGATTCCTCTACTGTGTCCTCTTCATATTACAGTTATATGTATTATATCTACATACATTAAAAACTCCATTTAATTTTTGCTTTCGATAGCCATCCTAATTATACAGAACTTAAGCAGAGACAAATAATCTATTTACCCAGCTATTTACCATTTCTTTAGCATTCCCTTTATTCTTGAAGTTCTTTTTTCTCTAATTATAAAAGTAACATATTTATTATAAAAAATAAGAACTTGGATAACACAGATAATGTAGAAAAAAAGTCAAAATTCCTCCTGTATCACTACCACAATTAATATTCTGACATATTTCCATATTGTTGAAGTTCTAAGTGTTCTTTTAGTATCATTTTCCTTCAGCCTGTTGAGGTATTTATTTGACATTTATTTTAGACCACATCTTCTGGTGATGAATTCTCTCTCTCTCTCTTTTTAAAATTTCACTGAAAATGTCTTTAGTTTACCTTTATTCCTAAGTGGTATTTTATTGTATACAGATTTCCACTGGATGTAGAACTTAAAAATCTTTGAAGATTTCTTCCACTGCCTTCCAGTTTCCATCATTTCTGATGAGAAATCTGTATTCATTTTAATCACTGTTTCCTTTATGGTGTGTTGATTTTCTTTGGCTGATTTCAAGATTTTTTTTTTTTTAATCTTCGGTTTTTTAGCAATTTGAATATTGTCTCTGTGTTCTTTTCTTTGAATTTATTTTGTTTTGGGTTTGATGAGCTTCTTGAATCTGTAAATTTATGTCTTTTACCATATGTGGTAAGCTTTCAGCATTCTTTCTTCAAATGTTTTTCCTGCACCAATCTCTTTCTTCTCTCATTTTTGGACTGTAGTGACATGAATATTAGATTTTTTGATATTGTTCCATAAGTCCTTAAGGCTCTGTTAATTTTTTTCAACCTGTTTTTCTCTACCCTTAAGATTCAGTATTTTGATTGCTCTATCTTCCAGTTTATTGACACTTTCCTTTGTCATCTTCATTGTTATTTCATACATCTAGTGAATTCTTTTTTTTTTTTTGCGGTATGCGGGCCTCATTGTTGTGGCCTCTCCGTCGTGGAGCACAAGCTCCGGATGCACAGGCTCAACGGCCATGGCTCACGGGCCCAGCCGCTCCACGGCATGTGGGATCTTCCCAGGCCGGGGCACAAACCCATGTCCCCTGCATCGGCAGGCAGACTCTCAACCACTGCGCCACCAGGGAAGCCCGTGAATTCTTAAAAAATATATAAATTATTATATTTTTCAAGTCTAAAATTTCCATTTGGTTCTTTTCAATAATTTTTATTTTGCTCTGAGAACTTCTGTCTTTCCATTAATTTCAATAGTATTCAAAATTACTTATGGAATATAGTTAAAATAACTGCTTTAACATTTTTGTCTATAATTCCAACATCTGAATCATCTTGGAGTTAGTATCTATTGATCTATTGATTGTGTTTCCCTCCCTCCCTCCTTCCCTCCCTTCCTCCCTCTCTTCCTTCCTTAACAATTTTAGGTTGTATCCTGGATATTTTGAACATTATGTTGTAAGACACTGGGTCCTAATCAAAGCTGCTGAAGAATGATTTTTTGTTTTTAAAGAAGGAAGTCAACCAGGTAGGGCTCAGATGACAAGTCTCTCTCACCTTTTGGGGGTGGTAGCAACCATGTCAGTTCAGTTTTCAAAGCCTTTGCTACGTTGTTTGGATCTGCCTGACATTTGTGCTATTTGTGAGTTAGTTTTGGATTAATGTGGTTCTTTTTTTTTTTTTTGGCGGTACGCGGGACTCTCACTGCTGTGGCCTCCCCCGTCACGGAGCACAGGCTCCGGACGCTTGGGCCCAGCGGCCATGGCTCACGGGCCCAGCCGCTCCGCAACATGCAGGATCCTCCCGGACCGGGGCACGAACCCACGTCCCCTGCATTGGCAGATGGGCTCCCAACCACTGCGCCACCAGGGAAGCCCCTAATGTGGTTCTTTATATCAAAATTTACTTCTCAAAGCCATTGCTTCTTTGGGTGTGTTTCACAGTTGTGTGTCTCATTGGTAGCCTGGAACTTGTGTTGATTCATATATAGATTTACAAGATCTCCTTCCCCAACCCTCCCCTCTCTGGGATTTTCCTCACACTCTCACTCGCAGCAGTCCTTCCCAGTTCCCTGGTCAGAAAGGCAGATTAGAGTTTTCCCCTAAGCTATTGTGCACCCCACGTAAGCTATTGTGCAGCTCTGTGTAACTGGGGCTGCCCTCAGGGCAAAGCAGTGAGAGAAAAAAAGAGAGTACAAAAGTAACTAGCATCCCCTGCACTCTCCAGACCACAGGGCCCCCCTTTTTCAGTTCCTTTGGTCAAAGAAATTGGTTATTTCTTTGGCTTGTAGGGTCTCATGATGTGCAGCAGCAAGTGCAGTGCCGTGACAAGGTCCGGCCTTAGATCAGGGCACGGAGGAAAAAAAAGGAAGAAATACCTGGGATATCCTATCACACACTTTGGTTTTTAGGAGGCTCCTTTTCCTAGTCATCTGGCCAGAAAGAGGAGATTTTTCTTGAAGTTTTTGTTTTCTTCTCCCACTGTGTATTTCTTTGATTGGGCCCACCTTTGAATCAAAGCCAAGAGATAATGGAGGAAAATTTAATCCAGGAAACTTGCCAATGTGTGTTTCTTCAATTTTTAACTTCCTTTTCAATCTATCTGATATTGTTTGCTCTTCAGAGGCCTCAAGAAGTTGGTTTTCATGTTCCATGCAGAGATTTTACTTGTAATCAGTGGGAGAGATAGGCTTTTTTGAGCTTTCTTCATCTTGGCCAGTCCCACGAGTCTTACATCCCCGCCCCCCCCCCTTTTTTTTTGGGGGCACGAACCCGTGTCCCCTGCATCGGCGGGCGGACTCTCAACCACTGCGCCGCCAGGGAAGCCCATTACATCCCCTTTTAAAAAAACAAACAGTGGGGCTTCCCTGGTGGCGCAGTGGTTGAGAGTCCACCCGCCGATGCAGGAGACACGGGTTCGTGCCCTGGTCCGGGAAGATCCCACGTGCCGCGGAGCAACTAAGCCCGTGAGCCATGGCCGCTGAGCCTGTGCGTCCGGAGCCTGTGCTCCGCAACGGGAGAGGCCACAACAGTGAGAGGCCCGCATACCGCAAAAAAAAAAAAAAAAAAAAAAAAAAACAAACAGTAGCATACTGTTTGCTTGGCACTTGTTTTTTGTTTTAACTTGATAGTATACATTGGAGATAACAGTGATGCTATTAACAGTGACAGTAAAACAACCATTATTGAATGCCTTTAAGTGCCAAGCTTTGTTCTAATTATCATACATATATTAACCTATTTAATCCTTGCAGTGACCCTATTAGGTAGGTAGTATTACTAAGTAGGTAATATTATTCCCATTTTACAGATGATGATACCTCTTTGTGGATATTAAGTAACTTGTTCAAGGTGACATAGCAGTCAGTGGAGGAGCTACCTAATCTGTTTGGTTCAAAATTCCTTCCACATAACTACAATTATATGATAATAATGACGATGATAAAATCCAACACTTACCTATCACATACTAGCTAGAACATTGCTAGAGCGATAAATGTACAGATCCCCTTCAGAATGAAATGCCTTTGTGAGCACATCACATTTCTCATTCTAAGGTAACAAGTACATTCATTCTGCATGTAGGAAATCTGAGAAAAGTCAGGTGACTTGCCAGAGGGGTGGCATTAGAATTCTCTAGAATAGAGAAGTAGTATTTTCAATGATTGTTGCTATCCTCTCTGGAAGGTACCATATATTCCTAGCCAGTAAATCTTGGAGAAATAGAATCATAGGAGGTTAAAGTTGGAAGAGACTCACATGGTCTAAATTTACATCCTGATTTTATTCATCACACATCATGATGTATGAGAAAGCATCTTGTCAAAGGTAAAATGATATATGATGTTAGTTGTTTGCATAAGGAAACAGTTCTAGAGAGCTAAACTGATTAAGTCCTTATCTTCATTATTATCACCATAACTGCATTTATAGGACACAAATGTCCCAGGAACTCTGCAGAACACGTCTCTGATGTTTAAAATAACCTTGCAGAATAGGTATTATAGTCCCCATTTTTTTAAAATGAAAAAAAGGAATGCTCAGAGATAATAGGAAACTTGCCCAACAGAGGTGCCCCACAGTATTCATACACGTGTCTTTACTGAGTACTTCCTACCTATAAGTATTTGACATGTACTAATCGTATGTGTAATTATCATGTAATACGTTGTCCTGATTGGGATACTTTTCTGAGTGAAAGGGAGACCGAGTAGTCATTATACTGACACTGTCCTGGGCAGATACAAAATGCTGTAGATGGCCAGTGTTCATGAGTGTGTACTAATAGGTCTGTGGGTCTGTTTCCTAAGGCCATTGGAGGTGAACCACATGGAGCTGGGTATTCCTTTATGCAGTGGACAGAGGCCACTTACAAATTTTGCTCATCATTGGGGATTAAGAGAGGCCATTCTTTAAGCCAATACAGTCTTAAAATGCAAGGGCTGTGAAAAGTCATGAAGAAAGCCCTTAAGCTAATATATATTTAAAATATTTTTCTTTAGGACTAGGTACTCATGAGCCTTTCAAGATGAATATTATTAAGTATGAATGGGAGTAGATAAGATTCCTTCCCCCTATACTACACTGAGATGAGGGTAGATCCTTCCTGGAGGTAAGGCTTTAGAAATGGAAACGACTTAAATGTGATTTTTTTTTTTTTCTCTTACATTCTCATGAAAAAGATATTTATCCAACTGGTCACGATGTATCGAGCTGGGTAATGTGCCTGTAATATACATAAGCACATAATGCTTCTTGCCATTCTAAGGAAGGGACTCATATCCCTGTTCCATGTATGGGGAAACTGAGGCCCCGAGTGGTTAAGTTACTGCCCCAAACTTGCAGAGCTGATTGGTGCTGGTGGACCTTCGGGTCAAGGTCTGGCTGACTCCAGAGGCCATGTGCTTCTAAACACTTCTCTGTGATGAACTGGGAGGCTCTTGTCATCAGAACAAGGAACAGGGTGAAGCTGCTCCCTCCCTTCAAGCAGTTAATGGCGAGCATGGGGCAGTCTGATCTCCCAGGTGAATATGAATATCTTGCTTGAGGAAAGCACTAGACTGAATTATCACCCCAGTGTTGTAAGTGCCTGGGCCTTGGGCCCGTTGCTCAACCTTTCTTGAACTCAGTTTCCTTTTCTAGGAGGTGAGGGGATTGAACTTAACGATTTGTGTGGCTCATCGAACAGTTAGCAATCTGAAATTGATTGGGGTCCCCATTCACCATGGTGGGAGGATGCAACTTGCTAATTTGCATGCTAATAGTTTGACAAATGGAGAGGCATGCAAATCCTGTTGTGATTTATACAGGACTTAGAAGAGTTTACAGGAGGGGTGTCCTCGTGGCTTTGGGGGTCTAGGGGTGGCAGTGGTTCTCATGTGTTTTCTGCCAAGGGCCGTTTTTGTACACTACTTTTGTGGACCCCATCCATCTTTCTGCATTGTAATTCCAAGCTTCCTCCCTTCACTTCTGTTGTTAGTCTGGAGACTGAGATGATTAGAAGTCTGAGATTATCCAGGATCAAATAATTAGAGCACAGGCTTAAAGGACCCTAAGTGTCAGGCTTCCCCTTGGAAAATAGAACAGGAAGTGGAAGTTGCATGAAGTTTACATTCATGTCAGTATTCTTGCTTTGGACATTAATGGCGAGACCATCACAGTTTGATGATGAGTTTCTGATACTTGTTTTTCTTCAGGAGGAGGTAGTGTATCTTAGGGACCCAGTCAGGCAAAAAAAGCAAGGCTCTCTCCAGCAACACGCCCCAAGTGCATTCATCCTCCTGTGTCTTGTGCTGAAATAGATAATGGTTGCTGGGGATGCATGGAAATTACCAACCTCAGAAGTTTCCCTGTGCCCTGCCCCTTTCTCATCTGTATGCATCACATTTGCTTAACCGGATCGTCTGCAGGCAAAGTCCAATTATTTGGAACCAAGTTCCTAATGATAAACACAATGGCTCCAGTGTCTGTCATTGTGAACTTCCACAGAGCAGGAGAGATGACCGGGAGTCATCAGAACTGAACCAAACCCAACCCATTTTGCACAAGACAGCATGGTAGGGCAGTAGTTCGAGATGCATCTTCCATGTTGAAATGATAAACTATCGAATGCGGAGTGATTATAACTGAAGCAAGACTTACAATTGCTCTCACGTGACGTTGCTTTTCCTTTCTTTGTTTCCTAGCCATAGTGTTCTCATAATGTTCTGTCTGGGTCGGTCACAGACCGAAAAGTGACTTTGGCTGGCTTTCCTCACAGGGGTGGTTAATGTTGTAAATAACTGCTAAATGATGAGTTTGGGTCTAGTAACTGAGGCCAGGGAATTGATAATAGAGGCAAAGGAGATTTTCTGTCACTAATTACAACGATTTATCATCTAGGAATCAGGGAACTCTTTCATAGGTCATTTTTAACAGGCCCCTAATCCAGCTCTTCCCAATAGAGGACGTTCCAAATGCTACCCAGTGGAGAGCTTTGGCCAGGTCTGCTGATCATTTGCACTTGATAGTGCTCTCCCTGGGTACGCTATTAAGCAATTAAATCATTCCTATAAGAGAAAAAAAAATCTTAATTTTCTCCACTCATAATTGGGCTTCTTTTTCTTAATTTAATCTTTAACCTTGTGCTTTTTCCTTTTTTAAAAAATTAATTAATTTTTAAATTTTTGGCTGCATTGGGTCTCTGTTGCTGCGCGCGGGCTTTCTCTAGTTGAGGCGAGCGGGGGCTACTCTTCGATGTGGCGCGCGGGCTTCTCATTGCAGCGGTTTCTCTTGTTGTGGAGCACGGGCTCTAGGCGCATGGGCTTCAGTAGTTGTGGCACACGGGCTCTACAGCGCAGGCTCAGTAGTTGTGGTGTACGGGCTTAGTTGCTCCGCGACATATGGGATCTTCCCGGATCAGGACTTGAACCTGTTGTCCCCTGCATCGGCAAGCGGATTCTTAACCACTGCACCACCAGGGAAGTCCACATTGTGCTTTTTCTTCTTTGTTGTGTAGCCTTTTAAAAAGTTTATGTTGTCTCCATTCATTCATTCAACAGGTATTTATTGATCACTTGGCCAAAAGAGTCACGTTTAATTCTTTTCGTTTTATTTTCAATCCTGACCTTGCTGCATACATCACTGTTTTGGGGCAGTGGTTGGCGTTTCTCTGCCCTGAACCGTCTCCTCCTTGCATTGTTTGTCTGGCTATGAGATTATTTGAATAGAAGGCTGTGCCCCACGCATTCACGCCGTGTCCCATCTCCTGGTCCATATCCCATAATGGGATACAGTACTCCCTCATAGACTGACCAGCTGTGAGTTTCTCCTTTTAAAGCCCGATTTTTCAGGCCGTAACCTTCCAGTTGTGTTTACTGTAAAGTCACAGTGTCCTTCGTGCTCTGCTTTTTAAAGTTTTCCTTGCTTCTTCTATCTTCAATGCCTTTATTTTAATGGCTCTGTATTACCGCCGTGATCCTCCTTTATGCTCACTACTCTGCATTGTGATGCAGACCTCCACTCTAATTGGGTAGTTCTTATGGCCATTTTATTAGTAAAGAAGTACATTTGGCAGATAGTGACAGAGTTCCCATGAACATGGTATGAAAAGATCATGGGTTTGTTATTTCACGTAAAAGAATTTTTAAAAATAGGGAATCCAAGACTAGCATGCTAGCTCTATGAAGGCACAGAAACCTAGGTTCTTTCTGTCTCTCTATTCTGTCACCACTAGGAAGAACTCAAGTTCACAAGCTGACTGCTGGAGAACCAGCTGTCCTGTCCTTATTCTAGAAGCAAAGGAGGGGCAGGAGACAAAAAAGTATGCATCACAGTAAGTCAGCCCCCTATAAAGAGTCCTCTGTAAGCTTCACATGGTCACTTTGGTTTAAATCTCGTTGACCACCTCTAGCTGAAAGGGAGGTTGAGGACTGTAGCTTTGCAGCTTGGCGTATTAGAGTTATGTTAGCTGTTGGAACGAACGAGCCTCCAAATTTTAGACCCGGGCTCCTTGCCTCTGTGGTACTACCCTCCTCTAGGACCTGCTGTCCTTTGCGTTGAGTGGGCAGGTGGCAAACACGGATGGGCAGTCCCACGTGGGATGTTTCTGGGTCAGCCTGGAAGGGGCCCAAGGCATCTACTTACGCCCCATTGGCCAGAGCTCTGTCACGTGGTCATGTGTCCCTGTAAGGCTGGGAACTAGAGTCCAGCTGTGTGTCTGGGACAGAAGGGAAACAGGCTTGGGGAACAGTTAGCCACTGGGCATGTTGCTGCCCCCATGATGTCAGGACATTAAGACACACAGAGATTCATGAAACTATAACAGTCTCAGCCACAGCCCAACACAAACTCCTGTTCCTCTTTCCCATGGGGACTCTTCCCATGGGGTCACCAGGGTCAGGCCTTGTCCCTTCCGGGTCTGTCTGATGATACCGGCACTTGATCTTTTCTCCATTCTCCAACTTCTTGTCCATCCCACCAAATTTAGCTCTTAATTCCACAGTGACTTGTTTTTATTTGCTCAGTGCTTCCTGGATCTTGATTTTTGTTCCCTAAACCTGTGAAAGCAGGGACTTTAACCTCTTTTTTCCACCATCATTAGTGGGTAGCGATGCCCTGGTAAGTGACGTGTCCTCCTCATGAGAATGAACAAGAAGTCCTCTGTGGAATCAAAGATCACGAGGCCAGGAGTTAAAGTTAAAACTTTCTGGCCAACATCCAGAGGCCATCCTGAGGGCATCCAGGCCTCTTTAGTCATGTTCTAACGCTGTCAGTTTCATCCTCTGAACTTAGAGAAGGCCCTCCCTTCTCTAGGTCCGAGTTTACTGTAGAAAACTCCCACTCCTAAAAGGTTACTCAGATGTCCCTGCTTTGTAAAAGTATGGTACTTCATTTTGGCCAGACCACGTTTGTTCTCTTTTTCCTCCGAGTTCTGGTAATGTTTTGTGCATGTTTTTGTTTTAGGGCCTATCGCCTCATCAGAATAATTAATATGTATGGATCACACCAGGGAGTGAGGGTATAATTCCCATCTTTTCATTTAATCCTCTCAACAGCCCTATGAGGTATGGGTTGTCACCGTCTCCATTGTACTGAGGGAGAAATGAGAGGTTACATCACGTGGTCCAGCGCTACTGAGATCAATACTGTATCTTTTAGTAACCTGCTTTTTCTCACCCATTATTACATTTTTGAGATTTATCCGTATTAATTCAAGTAGATCTCATCATTTAATTTAATTGCTAGAGTATTCACTGAACATCTGTATTTCTTATTTGAGGCTTCTGTATCTCTGTAGATAAATTTAATATTACATCACTCTAGATAATTACCTATAACTCTAACTCATTCTCTTTCATGCCTGTGTAACATTCCATGGTATGGATGTACCATTCCAGCATTACTAGAAATTCATGTTGTTTTCATTATTTTCCATTTCTTATAGTGCTACAATCAGCATCTTTATACCTGTATCCTTATAGAATGCTTTTATTTACATAGGATGGATTTCCTAAAATGAAATTGAACAGGGATAGCTAGTTTGTTTCCAAAAATGTTGTAGCAATTTATAGACAGCTGCTTTCCCACATAAACTGACCTTTTTTCAACCTGATAAGAAGTAAGCTGTTCTGTTGAGATTTTATTTAGCCTTTTCTGGACCACTAGGAAGATTGAGCATCAGTTAATATGTTCATTGGCCATTTTGTGAACTTCGTATTTGTATCCTGGTTCACATCAATTTGCAGGACTAGAGCATCTCTGCTGGGCATGGTTTCTGCGAGCAGCGCCCCCTGGAGTTGTCTTAGTAGGAAGCCCTTGGTATCAGAGGGATATTGGATATTAACTCTGTCTTATGGGTTGCAGTGATATCCCTTTAGATAAATTGGGGTATCATATCCCTCTAGATAAATACATATAACTCTCATTCTTTTCAGTAGGCATATAGAATTCCATGGTATGGATATACCATTCCAGCTTTACTGAAAATTTGTGTTTCCACCCCACCCTGTTATTATTAGTTTTTACTTTGCTTACAGTATCTTCTACTATTCCCCCTTTAAAAAAATTGTTATTTAGTTTTTGACTGCGTTGGGTCTTCATTGCTGCGTGCGGGCTTTCTCTAGTTGTGGTGAGCGGGGGCTACTCTTCGTTGCGGTGTGCAGGTTTCTCATTGCAGTGGTTTCTCTTGTTGCAGAGCATGGGCTCTAGGCTCGTGGGCTCAGTAGTTGTGACTTGTAGGCTCTAGAGCACAGGCTCAGTATTTGCAGCGCATGGGCTTAGTTGCTCCGTGGCATGGGGAATCTTCCCAGACTGGGGCTCGAACCCGTGTCCCCTGCATTGGCAGGCGGATTCTTAACCACTGTGCCACCAGGGAAGCCCTATTCCCCCTTTTTTTTTTTTTTTTTTTTTTTTTTTGTGGTACGCGGGCCTCTCACTGTTGTGGCCTCTCCCATTGCGGAGCACAGGCTCTGGACGCTCAGGCCCAGTGGCCATGGCTCACGGGCCCAGCCGCTCCGCGGCATGCGGGATCCTCCCGGACCGGGGCATGAGCCCACGTCCCCCGCATCGGCAGGCGGACTCTCAACCACTGCGCCACCAGGGAAGCCCTCCCCCATTTTTAATTCATAAGACTTGAATATTTTCTCTTCTCTAGTACTGCTTTTTGGGGTTTTGTGCCCTGCTGTAAAAATGTTAACTTATGCATACCTTTCAAGTCTTTTGTCCTAGAACATATCCAACATTGTTATTATATTTTTTAACTGGGAAATTTAAGCAACATCTTTAAAGAACTCAGATTTTCTTGATACGTCAGTACAGCCTGGCTAAGGCCTGGGAACTCATTTACTAAATAGCATTTGCTTGGATGCTGCTCTTTTGAAGAACAATGCCATGACATGTGTTCTCATCTTTTCCGTTTTCAAGTTGACCCTTTGATCTTTCCTGTTCAAATGCGGTGAAGCTCAGGGAGAAGGAGAAAGGCACAGCCAGCCGATAGCTGCGCACACTTAGGAGGAAGGTCTGGATGGATATTTGTGTTTAAAAACTTAAGTAAAGAAAGAAGGCTGGGCTTCCCTGGTGGCGCAGTGGTTGGGAGTCTGTCTGCCAATTCAGGGGATGCGGGTTCGTGCCCTGGTCTGGGAGGATCCCATATGCCGCGGAGCAACTGGGCCCGTGAGCCACAGCTACTGGAGTCTGCGTGTCTGGAGCCTGTGCTCCGCAACAAGAGAGGCCGCGATAGTGAGAGGCCCGCACACCGCGATGAAGAGTGGCCCCCGCTTGCCACAACTAGAGAAAGCCCTCGCACAGAAATGAAGACCCAACACAGCCATAAATAAATAAATAGATTAATTAAAAAAATTTTTTTAAACCGTCACATTTAAAAAAAAAGAAAGAAACAAGGCCATCAGGGGACTTCCCTGGTGGCACGGTGGTTAATAATCTGCCTGCCAATGCAGGGGACACGGGTTCGAGCCCTGGTCTGGGAAGATCCCACATGCCACGGAGCAACTAAACCCGTGCACCACAACTACGGAGCCCGCGTGCCACAACTACTGAAGCCCGTGTGCCGCAACGAAGAGTAGTCCCTGCTTGCTGCAACTAGAGAAAGCTTACGTGCAGCAAAGCAGACCCAACGCAGCCAAAACAAAAAAATTAATAATAATAATAATAAAATTTAGAGAAAAAAAAACAAGGCCAGATTGTCCCTGATATTTACCCTTGGGAAAACGCTGGCCCACAAGCCTCCTGGAGACTGACAGTTGATCTCTTTCATGCTGCCATCCTGTCATTTATGAAGGTTGAGACACAGTGATTTGTTCCTGGAGAAGAAAGGAAGGCAGCCGGGAGAGAGGAAGGGAATTCATTTTGCTGCTGCTTGCGAGATGGATCTGATTTAATGGTGAAAACAATTTGTGGATCCAGTTTCTATTTTTAAGCCGACTTTTCAGAAGCATTCAGGTCTGTAGCAAATGAAAAAAGAAAGTTAAATCATTTTAGCGTTACACTCTGTGTGTGTGTGTGTGTGTGTGTGTGTGTGTGTGGTTTCCATACATTTCTATAACCTTCTTTTGTTGATCTGTGACATGACTGGAGCCATTATGAGGATGAAGTGCCAGTTCCAGGAAGGGCCTGAGGGGGTGCAGACCAGTTGCTAGGTGTCTCGCAGATTAGCCAGGAGATGCAGAGTGGCATTTTTATTCTCCGTGCAGCCAACGTTGGGCAGGAGACGGGCATGCAGACAGCGTGTGGGACGTGGAGCTGTGAGTGCTGGGCTTTGCGCCTCTGCTCACAGTGGGGTCTGAGGGTAGGCCTGGTGTGCATCGCCTTTACGACTCTTATTTGGTGCACAAGGTAGAGTGTCCCCATTGTGTGGATGGCAAAACTGAGGCCCAAAGCAGGCACATCTAAGCAGCTTCCTGAAATAACTCAGGCAAGTACAAAGGGCCTGCTCACAGTTTCACGAGGAACTTGGACTAAATGGGTATGAATTCTACTTTTTAGGGAGCGTGAGAATGCCTAGTTAATAACGTAGCTCAAGTAATGGCATTTTTGAAGCCAATACTGGGCTTGGCACAATTCTTTGTGCTTTTTTTTTTTTCTTTTAAGTTCTCACTCAGAAGAAAAATGTGTCTTCTAACTGGTGGGTTTGCATATCTCTCAGAGAAAAACCCTCAACCTGCCAAACCCTGGCCATGGCTCATGGACCCTAATGCTCTGTCTGGATTTCCCGGCCCTCCCCACCGTTTCCTCCTTCCCACACAGCTCCGGGCACCCTGGCCGCCTGTTCTTTACCCCACCAGGGCCCTCGCCAGCCCAGGGCCTTCATTAATGGTTTCCTCCTTCTGGAAGAGTCTTCTAGATATGCTTAGGGCCCTCTTCCTTGTTCCATTCAGTTCTCAGCAAAGAGGCCTGCCCTGGCCACCCCATCTAGAAATGTCCATGCGATTCTTTTTGACCCACACTTTACCTTTGTTTCCAGCGCTTACCAACACCTGACATATGTATTTGTTTATGGTCTGCCTCTCTTCTCACTGGCCTGGGAGCTTCCTGGGGCAGCAAGCTGGCTCCATCTGCCTCCCTCCCTGGAGGGAGGCAGATGTTCACTGCATGCCTGCTGACCAGTCAGCCTGGGCTCTGTCCCCTCTGGGGGCTCACAGATGTAAGACCTGCTCCCCAGGCAGCAGCAGGGCCTGGGGACACTTGCCCCTGTCCCTCACCACAGTGCCACGTACAGTGGTCGGTGACAGCTTGTAGCTCCGGTTTCTCTGAGAGTGAAGTTCATTGTCACAGGCCAGAGCTGACTAACGTTTAAACTGAACATTGTCCCCAGTGTCATCAAGGACTTCCTGCTGAGCAGGTGCGAACGTGGCACACGCCCAGGCCATGTACCTCTGCTTCAGAGGGGATGGCAGGAGGTATGTCCCTTTACCAAAGAAGTGGCTCAGGCCCCTTAATGGGCAAATGTGGGGAGATATTTGGGGGCAGGTAAGCCTTTTGGAACCCCTCCCCAGATCTGGGGAGTCTCACTGTTTGACAGGTTGAACCTGTTTTACCTTTCATAAATCTCAGAGCAGCCCGACCTGAATAGTGCAGCGCCGGGGAAGGGGATTGTAGAGTTTCTAAAGGATGCATCCACCTTGCACTGTGAGAGACAACATGTGCTGCTCGGCCCTATTGGGAGAAGCCAAGCAGAAAGGACCAGTGGCCTCTCTGGGCATCAGAGCATCCAGGTCACCATTCCTATCATTGAGACTTGGGGAGGGCTGGCAGGGGCACAGTAGACCCCTTTCCATGGTCTCTGTGATGGGTCATAACCTCCATGGCCAAGTCGTTGAGAAAAGCCCAATGAACCATATCTGCATGCTTTCAGCCTTCATTTTCCATGCAGAGGTATCTCACAGGATGCTCTTTTGTTTTGTGGGTAGCCACCAGGCAGGTGTACTCATTTTTGGCCAGAGATAATGTCGTCATCAGAGCCTCACAACAAATCGATTGGTAGTTCGTGTGTTTGTGTGTGTGTGTGTGTGTGTGTGTGTGGTTGAACAGCAAATAAAGCTTTCCAGCAAGACACTAGTGCCTGCAGACGGACATGTGAACTTTTCTTTGAGATGGGACAGTGTTAATGTGATTATGCTTCAGGGAATGGAGAACTGTCCATTGCATTTGAAGATTAAGTCGGTTCCATTCATCAGGAGATAAAGAACGGGTGTGTGGGAAGTTTAGAAAAAGAAGGATCAGTAGGTGGGACCATGCAAAGGTCAATCCTGAGGCTACCACGTTTTTATACCTTTGAAAGGAATGAAAATTAGTGCGTAGAATTTTAAGATATAAAGGCAATAAGGAGGGAACCGAATTTGAAAACAGGAGTAGCTTAGGAACACAAACAGAAAGTCCAAATTAAAAATTCATCCACCCTCCTTTCATGGGGAGTGTGGGTTCCTGGAAGTGGGAAGGAAGAGAACAGTTCTGCCTCAGCCCTTGGGATTGAAATGGACATACATTATCAGAAACTTGCATGGAAACCAGAGTTCCTGGGGTTCTATTCACAGGTCTGAAGGTTAAGAAAGTTTCAGTGAATTTACCCATCAGAACCCAGATGGTCATGGACACAGTATGGGTGAGAATTTGGACAATTTCGTGGGGGGAAATACAGTAAGAAGGACCTCTGCAACCCACCCACTCTTCTTGCTCTTTCTGAATTATGAAATTAACTCCACCCAAGGAGGTGGCATAGTTTTGAAAATGGAAAAGCATGACAGTGGCATCAAACCAGAGTTCGCATGTCTGTTGATTAACTGATTAGCAAAATTTGAACCTCTTGGAACTTCCATTTTGTCAGTTGTCAAGTGGGCATGATGTTGTCATGCAGGGTTATTGGTAGGATTAGAAAACTGTTGTCAAATAGTTTTTAAAGTAAGCTTTTAATAAGGCTTTAATAAGCAATGTAGATGATGATGGTGGTGGTGATTATCTAGGTTAGAGAAGATTCATTCTTTTCACAATAACCCATCTTTCTGGGGAAGGGAATTGTTCTCTAGGCTGAAACCTTGCACCTACAGTGAAGCACAGAATAACTTGCATCTTGACGAGGTTCTGTCTCCGGCCTTGAGTATTTTTCTGTCCAACGTGTGCAGCTCAATGATGGGAAGATGTGTAGACCATTTCATCTGCTTAAGGGAGGGAGATGCAGCCAGTTAGGGACAATCACTAAAGCTAAAAGAAGGAGAAGGGAATTTTCTTGGTGAAAATGTAGAAATTGTTTTTGTATCATTCACAAATAGAGAGATGTTTGCCGTAAATGGATTTCCTGCAGGGCAAAGTTTTATCATATCACTGTGACCAGAAGGACACGTATCTGTTTCTGTTCAAAATGATGTAAAAAGACACAAAGAATTACCTGTGACACATTGGATTGGATTGAGAATATTAATCAGCTATGTTCATTTCCCCTATTTGTTCATGCCCTCTGACTGCCCACTGCATGAAGTGACAGTCTTCCATCGCCTTTTACGATGTCCACGGTGTGATTTTAAGTTACCTGTCCAGTGGCTGCATGCCATTCACCCCTCACATCTGGGTTTGAATCCTGGCTCCTTCAGTCCCTGGCTTTGAGAGTTGGGCAAGTTGTTGAACCTTGATGAGCTCAGTTTCCTCATCTGTAAACTGGGGATAAATACTAATAACATAGATTTGTATTAGTTTCCCATTGCTGCTGTAACAGAGTACCAGAAACTTAGTGGCTTAAAGCAAAACAAATTTATTATCTAATAGTTCCGGTCAAAAGCTCTGAAGTGGGTCTTAACAGGGCTAAAATCAAGATGTTGCACGGCTGTGTTCCTTCTGGAGCGTCTCAGGGAAAACCTGTTCTTTCCCTTTGCAAGCTTCTAGAAGTTGCCTTGTGACCCTTTTCTGCATCACTGACCGCTGCTTCTGGAGTCCCATGTCCTTCTCTGGTTCTGACCCTCCTGCCTTCCTCTTATAAAGACCCTTGTGATTACACTGGGTCATCTGGGTAATCCACGGTACTCTCCCTGCTTTAAGTCCCTTCACCTCATCACAGATGCAAAGTCCCTTTTGCTATGAAGCTAATATTCACAGGTTCCAGGGATTAGGATGTGGACCTCGTTAAGGGACACTGTTCTGTCCATCGAAGGATGCTGCAGTGTTGTGAATAGAAATGATGTGTTTTGTAGCTTTATACGCGCCCTCACGCACATATAATATGTTCTTCCCATTGCGCTGTGCCCCATAAATTGCCCTCTTCCCGCACTCCCCTCATGTGTATCATCTGCCGCATTGTTCTGCTTTCGTCTGCTTGCCTTTCTTGACCTCCCTCCATTTCCCTGACGTTTGTGTCTGTTGAAACACACTCATACTTCAATTCCTGCTTCCCCCCAGAATGAGTTCCCTAGTGTTATGTATGAATGATCTCTATGAAGAAGAGGTTTTCTTCAAAAAGGTATTGAATTTCGGCATTGGTGAAGGTGTCCAGGCTAACGGTGAGCCAGGTTGAGAGGCTGAGTCACACCAGTTCACACCAGCCCTATTTGGATGGACGGTTATCCATCCAGCACAGGCGTGAACTTGGCTCTGTAACGGGATTGTAGCTGACGTTTTGTCAATAGGGCATATAGCTAGTACAAGCCTTTAATTAGCTGGATAGTCATTTTGCATAGATGAGTATTGATTTTTCTCTCTGTCCTTTTCCAAAACTTTCTCTACCTCATTAAATAACTTTAAATGGAAACACAGTGCACGTACATGCACTGGTATATAGTAAAATGGGTAAAAAGGAAGAAGTCTCCCAACCAGCCTCATTCTTGGGCCTCTCCCTGGAGGCAGTAATTTTACTTGCTTCTCGTCTGTCTTCTCAGAGATCGCGTGTGCCTGCACGTGCGCATCTGTGTTATGCAAACAGGAACACAGTAGACTCTTTGCACCTTTATTTTTTCACCTAACAGTGTATACTTCCATATTAGCACACGTAAGTCCATTTTGGCAATTCTCACACTATTTCAAACGTTTTTCACTGTTAACGTGTTTGTGATCAGTGATCTTTGATGTCACTGTTGCCAAAAGATGACAGCTCACTGAAGGCTTTGATGATGGTTAGCATTTTTTAGCAATGAGTATTTTTTTTTTTTTTTTTTTTTTGCATTACGCGGGCCTCTCACTGTTGCGGAGCACAGGCTCAGCAGCCTTGGCTCACGGGCCCAGCCGCTCCGCGGCACGTGGGATCTTCCCAGACCGGGGCACGAACCCATGTCCCCTGCATTGGCAGGCGGACTCTCAACCACTGCGCCACCAGGGAAGCCCTAGCAATGAGTATTTTAAATTAAGGTACGTGCACTGTTTTTTAAGACATAATGCTATTGCACACTTAATAGACTACAGTACAGCGTAAACATAACGTTTACGTGCTCTGGGAAACACAGAGTTTGTATGACTTGCTTTATTACTGTATTTGCTTTATTTTGGTGGTCTCAAACCAAACCCGCAATATCTCTGAGGTAGGACGATATTTAGGATACTTCCAGTGTTTTTGCTACTTCAAACTTTTATTGATTTTTAAAAAAAAACAGATTATAATAAGCCTCCCATTTTCTTTCTGTAGATACAGCCAAATATCCCTTTAACGTCGTAATTATTATACCAATAAGGACTCTATTTTTTAATGGGGGACCTTGAAAGAATGAGTACCTTGATGTGTGAGTTTGGTTGGCATGGAGCTCAAAGGCATTTCCCTTCAAGTGCTACGTCTGCCCTGAACAAGAATTAAAAGAAGTTTAAAAAGGTTTTAAAAAAAAAAAACGAGCCCACCAGGGGGTCCCAGTGAGTAGAAATGGCCATGTGAGGGATGGCCAGCTGGGATTAACCATAAATGTCCATCCCGGCTTTGGGATTATGGTTTTGCCCACCACTCGATGATGAGGTCCCCCAGCCTCTCCAAAGCCTGTGTATTTGGCATCCGGAGGATGCTGGATCTTTGTAGCGGTCACAGGATCAGGGGACACAAGTCCGCTAGTTCTGGTTTCCCTGCCATGATGGGTGGGAGTGAGAAAAGGCAGGGTCATTCTGAAGAGCCACCCCTGTAGGGAGAATCTTGGTCAAACAGGAGATCTGTGAAGGCTGCAGGTCTAGGAGGTCTGCACGGTTGACAAAGGAATCTGGAAAATACACTGGGAGTTCCAATTTCATCCAAGTCATCACGCCTGTCATCCAAGTAAAGTGGATTCTTGCAACAGATGCATACGTGCCCCACAAGGACACCTTATGTGCCTTTTAATGTTGCTGGCCTTTGAGCTGAGGCTACAAGGACACTCTATAATTCCAGAAGTAATGCCACCACCTTCAAAAACCAGGCTTCCACGAATACTCCCTGTGGATGATGTGCTGAGAAAAAGTGCCCGACTCACTAGGGTTCCACGTCAGCCTTTCACAAGTGACTGGAGAAGAGCAGAGAGAAAATATGGGACCACAGCAAAGAAGTGAAGGGGAAAGGTTGTGCTATTAAATGAAGCGTGTTCTTTAAAATATGACAGGAGGCATTCATTTGGAATTTATTTCTCTTCCTCATTTGGATCAGTGACGCAGATAGCGGGAAAGATTTACTGCCACAGAAAAACCGTAAGAAACCCAACATGTCACCCGCAAGACAGTGCTGGTATTTTGCAGCTTTCCCTGAGACAAGCATTGTCATCACTTGCTCCAGTGGTTTTAGACGCAGGGATGTAATACTTAGAATGAGAACTGATCTGGGCAATAATCAGGCTAATCGGGTGAATGCTAAACAATTTCATCACAGTTCTTGAAGCTGTTATAGAATCTGGTGGCGAATCATTGTGGAATTTGCCAGTTGAAGAGGGGATTTCTGGATGGAAAAGAATAGCTACTTTTAGTAGGAATCTCCCTATTCCTATGCATGATTTACTAAAGTTAAGAAGATGTCTCTGATTTGAACTGGTTGGTGAGACATGGGTCGCAATTAATAAGGGCTTGGGTTAGACATCATTTTATAAAATTAATCTTTAAATTAATTTTTGCTGTGTTGGGTCTTCGTTTCTGTGCGAGGGCTTTCTCTAGTTGTGGCAAGCGGGGGCCACTCTTCATCGCGGTGCGCGGGCCTCTCACTGTCGCGGCCTCTCTTGTTGCGGAGCACGGGCTCCAGACGCGCAGGCTCAGTAGCTGTGGCTCACGGGCCCAGTTGCTCCGCGGCATGTGGGATCCTCCCAGACCAGGGCTCGAACCCGTGTCCCCTGCATTGGCAGGCAGACTCGCAACCACTGCACCACCAGGGAAGCCCTATACATCATTTTTTTAAAGAAAGTTTGCATTATTTCTAGCTCGAGCATCTACAAGAACTAACATGAATTACTACGTAATTGTCAAGTGGAGGGTTTGAGAAGACACACTTGACGTAATAGACGTTATATCTAAATGGGATGCCAATTTTCATGCAAACATATTTGTTCTTGAAGTGAGACTTTTTGCTTTGCTTGCTAGTCAGAGCTTTATTCATATGGGGCATGGCTTTCTTTAGGTCAGTGGGCTGAATTAGTACAAAATGTCATGAGTGGTATATGAATTAATGAAGATAAATTTAAGTGAAGATTCTACCAGAAAGAGTTAATGCCACTTCTAAAATTGCTGAATTTCTGCCTGGAGAGTTTAGACATTGAGACCATCTGACTCCACTACTGTTATTATCCATTTGGATTCTCTGGGGTCAGTACAACTACTCTTGGGGTGAGCAGACAGGTTTTCCTATTTTAAGAATTGATTCTGCTCTGGAACAATAGGTCTCAAAGGCACCTGTCAGTTTCTTTATTGTTTGAAGCCAAATATTACCAACTTCATTTTCTGCTGTTTAGGTTTTTTTTCATTTTTTTCCCCCATCAGCCCTTAATATTGTCCTGGCCTGACACTGGGGAAAATAGTAGGCTTAGTGGAAAAGAACATTTTAATTTACGGTCCAAAGCCTGGCATAACGTCTGTCTGTCCAGTTGCACGTCGCAGTAGTGGCAGTGGGCTAGAGGTGATGCTATTAACAAAGATAATAACACAGTCAATCTGATTTGTATGTAGAATGATTCAAAAGCATGGAAAGGCAATGAAACGATAATAGCTGACTCTAAGCTAATAGGGCAGATCATTTCAGCACCATCTGATTACGCCTTGGTCTAATTTGGGATGGATATAATTTTATCAAGCGACCGCTTTAGTGTACTGTCGTGAGTCAGAAAGACAGCTCTGGAATTCCTGATTCTGCCTGAAAATCAGAGGCGTCTTTTGGAGGTTTTGCCAGTTCAATCGGACGGACATTTGGGGAGCACCAAAAATGTGCAAGTCACAGCAGGTGGTCAGAGACTCAATGTTTGTAGATTTTGTGATTAAATTGCTCTCATTTGACAGAAGAGTTTATTTTAAAATTATGTGCACTTAGGGGAGCCAGCACATCAGCTATTCGTCTTAGATACTAACTGATATTTGTTCTTAGCAACTTCAGGTTGTAGATCATAGAAATAGGGAAGGCAGAATCCAGAGATCCTTTTATGTATATAAAAAAAAAATTGAAGTATAGTTGATTTACAATATTGTGTTAGTTTCAGGTGCACATCAAAGTGATTTAGTTGTACATATATACGTATTACTTCATTAGAGATTTTCCCTTATAGATTATTATAAGATATTGACTACCGTTCCCTGTGCTATACAGTAAATCCTTGTTTATCTACTTCATATATAGTGGTGTATATCTGTTATCCTTTACTCCTAATTTATTCCTCCTCCCTATAGATTCTTGTTTTAACTTTTTATGATCATAACTGGTAGTGAGTAGTTGTGTTATCTAGCATTATCTGTGGGCGTGGCTTAGCTCTGAGTTCTGGCCACAATATATAGCAGCAGATCTGGAGGTAAGGTGCTCTAGGAATTTTCTTTAACAACTGGAAGGTAAATTTCTAGTTGTGGTTCACGAAACCCTTAAATGTCTGTTTTAAGCCAAGGCATCCTCAGCACACATGGATTTTGTGCTGCTTTTCCAGGGAGCTCAGAAATATAAAGAATTTCCAGAGCCTTACCCACTTCTTTCCTTGCCTTTCCGCTGCTAAGTTGAGAGTAAGGGTCATTTCATTCATAGAGGATTGGGTGCTGGTCCTCAGCTGGGCTTCATAGCACGGATAGTCTACAGCGTGGATAGTTCATCACTACGCCAGGGTTCCATTCTTACCACTGACTAGATAAAGCAAAAAGCGAAGCAGCCTTTTTCTGAGCCATCATTTATGAAGTGAGAAGCAAAAGTAGTTGTTTAGAATCCTTTTGTGAATATAGAAGATGTGAGTCTTGGAAATTCAGCTCTCAAAAGATTGTTTATTTTCTCCTGGGTGCCTGGCTTACAATCAGAGTAAGGTGCCTTCAGGTGATGATGTGATTTGGTCTGAAATGTGGAAGAAAAGGGGGAAGGATTCAGCTTTTGTAATTTGTACAGCTTATCTTCAGGCAAGGAAAATATTTAGCATTTCAAGAATTTTTTCTTTGACCTTTTTAGGAATTCATCAAAGAGGTTTAATTTAGATGGAAACTTGGTGTGTTTTTAAAAAATAGAATAGTTTTCTTTAAAAAAATCAAAGAAATATCTTGTCACAACGTGAAGATATACAATTTTCGAGTCACTGGAATTTTTACTTCTCCCACGATTATGCATTTCCTAAAGTCCTTTATCTAAAAATCTGCTTTCTCATTTTTCCTACCAAATTTTACTTCTATAACCAGGATAAGGGGGAGAAGTATCATACCATAAATTCACAAATAGTGACCTCAGGATTATCCAACTGTAAAATATGACTTAAGCATTAAAGGTACACAGTGTACAGTTTAAAGTGTATCTGGAAAGACTCTTAAGAATTTTTACGCTTCAGAAGAAACCTTTGAGGATCTTTCTGCATGGGCTTGCATAGAAATATAGAGGAATACATTATAAAGGAGGAAAGGGACAGTATTTTTTCCTCTACACTGAGTGGAAGGTCATTGGTATCCATCGTTTACTTTGTGGATCTGTAGCACAGGGAGGAATCCAAGGAGAGCCCCAGATATCGAAACTGCCGTGGGCGTCAGTTGGTGCCAATATTGTTAGGAATGGAGACACAGAAGAGAATGACTGAGGACTCCTGCTCGCATCAGGCAAGTGCATGAAGGACCACCATGGCATGTGTAAGTAGGGCAATGAAGATGTAAGCCAAGTGCGTGACCCTCGTTCTGTCTGGTGGAAGACAATTGAGAAAGCCTTCAAAGGTTAGGAAATATATCAGCTGGGCCCTTTAAAATTTATAATGGAATATACTTCCATTTATAATGGAATTTTGCCAAGCAGAAAGAAAAAGGAATGGCATTCAAGGAAAGGGGGAGGTGGGGGGGAGTTGAACCCAGGCCAGTGGTGTGACAGGGCATGGGTGTATTTGGGAAATGCCAGCTGACCTCTGTGGTTGGGTGGAGGTGATATGCATGTGCATGGTGGGGCGAGTTTGTGTTGGGGAGGATGGCTTGTTGGTAGAGGAGCCTTCAGGTTGGGGAGAGCTTTGAATGCCGTGGAAACTTGCAAAGGAGTTTGAACTTTTATCCTGTGTAGACAGAAAACCTCAATGTTTTAAGTAGGGTAACCACATAGTCAGATCTTTGCTTTGGAAAAGTAATTCCAGGAGCAGGTAGGAGATAGCAGTGGGAGGTAGGCTTGCTGGGGGCAGAGGGGCCAGGAAGAGGGTGCTGGGAGCAGTCCTGAGTGAATAAGGGAATGCGAACCAGAGCAGTGGAGGGACGGACCGACAGACAGGCATCTGAGAATCACTTTAGCGGAAAGCTGGATATACTTGGTGATGGAAACGAGAGAGGGAGGACATAGAGTTCCAGGCTGGGTTCCTGAATCTATAGAAAAGAGACGCTATAGGAGAGAGAAGTTTGGGGATGAAGATTCTGGTTTTTTGCTTTGGTTCTGGTGCCTTTGAGAGGCTGCTCGGGGGTTTCAGCTGGAGAACCCAAGGAGGCAGCTGGAGGGATGAGATTTGCACAGGAGATGAGATGAGAGATGTTCAGATTTAGACCAAGGTTAGGGGGCCATGAGGAGATAGGTGGTGTGGAAACAGCAAACACCAGATTTCCCGGAGGCGGGTGTAGAATAGGATGAAGGCAGGGCTGAGGATGAAACCTCGGAGCTCGCTGATGTTTGATTGGAAGAAGAGGAGGAGGCGGCGATGGAGAGAAGCTGGATGTAAAGGTGGAAGGAGAGAGCTGTCGTAGAACCAAGAAGAAGGGAGTTTTAGGAAGGAGGCCGGGACCATCAGAGGTCACACAGGAGACCAATAGGATGAGCAGCAAGAAGAAGGCATTTAGCGTTTGGGGGACCCCCCTCCCCTTCCCAGGGGCCCAGCCCTCCTGGTTCCAGTCAAGGGATGACAAGGGGAGAAGTCAGCTTGTGGAGGGGGGATGGGGGGGATGCCACGCGGGAGTGTTCACTGCACAGACTGCATTTCAAGATGCAAGTGCGGCTCTCAGGTTTAAATGCCCAAAGCTTGTATTTTACAGCTCAGGGAGTGCGAGTGCTTTGACCTCCTTGTATTTTTATAACTTGGTAACTCTCTGTCCTTGCTTGCATTCTTAGGGATTTATTTCCTTGGGTTGTCTGGAGGCTTTCTGGCTCCCAGATAATTTTTCTCGCTGTCTTCCCTCCTACGACCAGCCCCCCCTCTCTCCCTCCCTCCCTCCTACCCCATTCCCACCTCACACGCACACACGCAGACACACACGTCACTGTGTTGTGTAATTACGTTGAAAGTGCCCTAGCTCTTCATTCTTGAGTTTCTGCTTCTGATGTTTTTATTTAGCTTTCTTAGAACAGGGAAAGTGTCTTCCAGTGATTTCTGTTTATTGCAGGAACAATAACAATTTATGCTAATCTTATATCCCCCTAAGAAGCCTAGAGACCTCTGTCTTTGGAAAGCTTAAAGCTGGGGTAAATGCACACACATTGTTTGGCTCCAAGAGGAAGCGAGGTGGCTTTGCACTCTCGGGGCAGAGCGGGAGGACAGCTCACCCAAAGGCAGCGTCTCACCCTCCCTTGCTGTCACCTGCCACGCTTGTGGGGAAGACGGCCTGCTAGAAGCCCAGCAGAGTGTCTTGAAAAGCACCTGGGAAGGGTTAGGAAGCATACGTTTTCTTTTCTGACCCTTACTACCTGAGCCTCAGTATCTTCATCTGTAAAACAGAGGGGCCGGTAACTTCTCGGGTTGCTGTACGAATTGGATTCTCTGATAGGGGCCAAAACACTTTGTAAATGTCAGGTGGTACACAGCATCCGGCACCTCCAGTTCTTCATATAACTTCTTTCTCCTTTAGGGAGGTAATGAGTGAAAAAGCTTATCAGATGTTTCCAATGTAACCATTTTTTTTTTTTTTTTTTTGTGGTATGCGGGCCTCACTGTTGTGGCCTCTCCCTTGCGGAGCACAGGCTCCCGACGCGCAGGCTCAGCGGCCATGGCTCACGGGCCCAGCCGCTCCGCGGCATGTGGGATCCTCCCGGACCGGGGCACGAACCCGTGTCCCCTGCATCGGCAGGCGGATTCTCAACCACTGCGCCACCAGGGAAGCCCCAATGTAACCATTTTTAAGCATACAATTCAGGGGCATTAAGTACATTCACACTGTTGTGTAACCATGGCCATTATTCATCTTCCGAAGAACTTTTTCATCTTCCCAAATGGAAACTGTCCCCATAACTCTCCATTCCCTCCTCTCCCAGCCCCTGACATCCACCATACTACTCTGTCTCAATGAATTTGACTATTTTAGGTACTTCGTATAAGTGGAATCGTACAGGGTTTGTCCTCTCGATTCTGGCCTATTTCCCTGAGCATAATGTCTTCAAGGTTCATCCAGGTCGTAGCCTGTGTCAGAATTCCATCCCTTTTTATGGCTGAATAATATTTCATTGTATGTTTATACCACAATTTGGATATTTGGGCTGTTCCTACCTTTTGGCTATTGTGAATAATGCCGCTGTGAACACGGGTGTCCAAATACTGTTTTGAGTCCCAGCTTTTGATTCTTTGGGGTGTATGCACAGAAGTGGAATTGCAGGCTGAGTTTCATTCTGGTAGGACGGGAATATATCCTTGGCTTTGTGACTCTACTTAGTAACCGTGGAGTCACAAGGGGCCTTGTTCGTTGTCAAGTCCAAGCTGCTTAGCTCACGAGGCCCTTTGCGTGTCTATGTCCCCTTGTGCTGTCCTCGCTGTGGGGTCACAGGCAGTTCATCCCTCCCTCCCAACATCAGGGACAAAGGCAGAGAAGCCTTCGATCCAAGAACATCATGTGTCACCTTGGCCTCAGCTGCCCGCAGCCGTCCACCAGCACTGGCTCTGATGGAGACCTCGAGCCCCCTCCCCATTGTCATGGGCCAAGGGGTTGATTCACGAGAAACCGCACTTCTCACTCTCTTTCTGGGAGGGATTGATCTGCAGGGCAAGGAAGCGCTTCTCTCATGTGTGCCCGACAGCTCAGCAGAATACCTCCTCTGCATTGGCCAAAGTCTGTTACTATTTTTACAGACTCTGAAGAGGAAGGAACTCAGGGAGACACAGAGGGGGCAAGGGGACAGCCAAGGGGGAGAGGTCTGCCTGCAGTTCTCAGCTCAAGTTCTGGCTGCTAAGGGGCTTCTCCACCTTTTGGAAAATGGACACAGTAAATCAGACAGACTCAGGAGAGAAACTGCTGCAGTGTCATCAGCATCAGGGACCCAAGAGACAAATGGGGAAACTGGAAATGAATGCATGGAATCCATGGCATAAAATCACCTTTGGTGCTCCCCTAATGTTCATAGCAGCACTATGTACAATAGCCAAGACATGGAAGCAACCTAAAGGTCCATGGACAGATGAATGGATAAAGAAGATATGGTATGTATATACAATGGAATATTACTCAGCCATAAAAAGGATGAAACACTGCCATTTGCAGCAACACAGATGGACCTAGAGATGATCATACGAAGTGAAGTAAGCCAGCCAGAGAAAAACAAATACCATATGATATCACTTATATGTGGAATCTAAAATACTATACAAATGAACTTATCTATGAAACAGAAACAGACACATAGACATAGAGAACAGACTTAAGGTTGCCAAGGGGGAGGAGGGGAGAGGGATAAATTAGGAGTTTGGGATTAACAGATATATACTACTATGTATAAAATAGATAAACAATGAGGATCTACTGTATAGCACAGGGTACTGCACTCAATACCTTTTAATAACCTATAATGGAAAAGAATTTGAAGAAGAATATGTATACGTATAATTGAATCACTTTGCTGTACACCTAAAACTAACACAACCTTGTAAATTAACTATACTTCATTAAAAAAAAAAAAAAAAAAAAAAAAAAAAATCACCCGTGGTGCTAGAATCCTGGTCTTTCCTCACTGATTTTTCTTGTCTCTAACGTGGATCTTGTTCCACTTCCTAGAGGACAGCAAAAGGGAGCAGGTCCATAGCCGTCCATGTTGCTTCCATCTAAGAACCCTCACTGGGGGAAGAATCCGCCTCAGTCCATCCCCGAGACAGACGTGAGGGAGAGCGGAAGCTCCTGGGCTGGGGATTCCCTCAAGTTGTTATGAATTGGCTTTTTTGGGCGAAAGCCATTGGCAGTGACCAAATGCCACTGGGAATGTCTGATGCCATATATCACTCTGATAAATCTGTCCTGGGATTTATGTATTTCTAGTTCATAATTGCTGTTCTGGCTGAGTCAAACGTGAGGCATGTGGTGGGAGACTCCAACTTGGCCAATGCTTGTGAGCAGAGGATCTTTGTTCTGACATGTTCCACTTGGTTCTTTCATTGAATGTCTACCTTCTGCCCCTCCAGTTTCTATAATTAGATACAGACCTTGAAGGTAGACAGACTCCTCTCTCCAGAGTTAGGGTTCAGGAAGAACACTTGCCCCGAAGACTCACAGTTAATTGCGCTAAGTGGAGTGAATTCCTCTCACTGGAAAGGGTTTAAAATATATGTATTCGTCTTTGTTTGGTCCAGGACAGATGCCTATCCCTGTCAGATGGCACAGGAGGGGGAGAGAAAAGTCCGTTCTTGCATACGCATCTCTCTTTTTCTTTTAAATTAATTTTTTTGGAGTCTAGTTGATTTACAGCGTTGTGTTTCTGCTGTACAGCAAAGTGAATCAGTTATACATATATCCACTTTTTAATTTTTTTATTTATTTGAATTTTATTTTATTTATTTTTTTATACAGCAGGTTCTTGTTAGTCATCTATTTTATACACATCAGCGTATACATGTCAATCCCAGTCTCCCAATTCATCACACCACCACCACCACCCCCTCGCCACTTTCCCCCCTTGGTGTCCATACATTTGTTCTCTACATCTGTGTCTCAATTTCTGTCCTGCAAACCGGTTCATCTGTACCATTTTTCTAGGTTCCACATATATGCGTTAATATACTATATTTGTTTTTCTCTTTCTGACTTACTTCACTCTGTATGACAGTCTCTAGATCCATCCACGTCTCAACAAATGACCCAATTTCGTTCCTTTTTATGGCTGAGTAATACTCCATTGTATATATGTACCACAACTTCTTTATCCACGCATCTGTCGATGGACATTTAGGTTGCTTCCATGACCTGGCTATTGTAAATGGAGCTGCAATGAACATTGGGGTGCATGTGTCTTTTTGAATTATGGTTTTCTCAGGGTATATGCCCAGTAGTGGGATTGCTGGATCATATGGTAATTCTATTTTTAGTTTTTTAAGGAACCTCCATACTGTTCTCCATAGAGGATGTATCAATTTACATTCCCACCAACAGTGCAAGAGGGTTCTCTTTTCTCCACACCCTCTCCAGCATTTGTTGTTTGTAGATTTTCTGATGATGCCCATTTGAACTGGTGTGTGGTAATACTGCACTGTGGTTTTGATTTGCATTTCTCTAATAATTAGTGATGTTGAGCAGCTTTTCATGTACTTCTTGGCCATTTGTATGTCTTATTTGGAGAAATGTCAATTTAGGTCTTCTGCCCATTTTTGGATTGAGTTGTTTGTTTTTTTAATATTGAGCTGCATGAGCTGTTTATATATTTTGGAGATTAATCCTTGGTCCATTGATTCATTTGCAAATATTATCTCCCATTCTGAGGGTTGTCTTTTTGTCTTGTTTTGTAGTTTCCTTTGCTGTGCAAAAGCTTTGACGTTTCATTAGGTCCCATTTGTTTATTTTTGTTTTTATTTCCATTACTCTAGGAGGTGGATCAAAAAGGATCTTGCTGTGATTTATGTCTTCCTATATTTTCCTGTAAGAGTTTTATAGTGTCTAGTCTTACATTTAGGTCTTTTTTTTTTTTTTTTTTTTTTTTTTTTTTGCGGTATGCGGGCCTCTCACTGTTGTGGCCTCTCCCGTTGCAGAGCACAGGCTCCGGACGCGCAGGCCTAGCGGCCATGGCTCACGGGCTTAGTTGCTCCGCGGCATGTGGGATCTTCCCGGACCAGGGCACGAACCCGTGTCTCCTGCATCGGCAGGCGGACTCTCAACCACTGCGCCACCAGGGAAGCCCTACATTTAGGTCTTGAATCCATTTTGAGTTTATTTTTGTGTATGGTGTTAGGGAGTGTTCTAATTTAATTCTTTTACATGTAGCTGTCCAGTTTTCCCAGTACCGCTTATTGAAGAGACTGTCTTTTCTCCATTTTATATCCTTGCCCCCTTTGTCATAGATTTTTTGACCATAGGTGCGTGGGTTTATCTCTGGGCTTTCTATCCTGTTCCATTGAACTGTGTTTCTGTTTTTGTGCCAGTACCATATTGTCTTGATTACTGTAGCTTTGTAGTATAGTCTGAAGTCAGGGAGTCTGATTCCTCCAGCTCCGTTTTTGTCCCTCAAGACTGCTTTGGCTATTCGGGGTCTTTTGTGTCTCCATACAAATTTTAAGATTTTTTGTTCTAGTTCTGTAAAAAAAATGCCATTGGTAATTTGATAGGGATTGCATTGAATCTGTAGATTGCTTTGGGTAGTATAGTCATTTTCACAATATTGATTCTTCCAATCTAAGAACATGGTATATCTCTCCATCTGTTGGTATCATCTTTAATTTCTTTCATCAGTGTCTTATAGTTTGCTGCATACAGGTCTTTTGTCTCCTTAGGTAGGTTTATTCCTAGGTATTTTATTCTTTTTGATGCAGTGGTAAATGGGAGGGCTTCCTTAATTCATTTCTAATCTCGTAGCATTGTGGTCAGAAAAGATGCTTGATATGATTTCAATTTTCTTAAATTTACTGAGGCTTGATTTGTGATCCAGATGTGATGTATCCTGGAGAATGTTCCCTGCACACTTGAGAAGAAAGTGTAATCTGCTGTTTTTGGATGGAATGTCCTATAAATATCAATTAAATCTATCTGGTCTGTTGTGTAATTTAAAGCTTCTGTTTCCTTATTTATTTTTATTTTGGATGATCTGTCCATTGGTGTAAGTGAGGTGTTAAAGTCCCCCACTATTAGTGTGTTACTGTCAATTTCCTCTTTTATAGCTGTTAGCAGTTGCCTTATGTATTGAGGTGCTCCTATGTTGGGTGCATATATATTTATAATTGTTATATCTTCTTCTTGGATTGATCCCTTGATCATTATGTAGTGTCCTTCCTTGTCTCTTGTGACATTCTTTATTTTAAAGTCTATTTTATCTGATATGAGTATTGCTGCTCCAGCTTTCTTTAGATTTCCATTTGCATGGACTATCTTTTTCCATTCCCTCATTTTCTGTCTGAATGTGTCCCTAGGTCTGAAGTGGGTGTCTTGTATCAGCATATATATGGGTCTTGTTTTTGTATCCATTCAGCAGGCCTGTGTCTTGGTTCGAGCATTTAATCCATTCACATTTAAGGTAATTATCGATATGTATGACCATTTTCTTAATTGTTTGGGTTTGTTTTGTAGGTCCTTTTCTTCTCTTGTGTTTCCCACTTAGGGAAGTTCCTTTAGCATTTGTTGTAGAGCTGGTTTGGTGGTGCTGAATTCTCTTAGCTTTTGATTGTCTGTAAAGCTTTTGATTTCTCCATCGAATCTGAATGAGATCCTTGCCAGGTAGAGTAATCTTGGTTGTAGATTCTTCCCTTTCATCACTTTAAGTATATCATGCCACTCCCTTCTGGCTTGTAGAGTTTCTGCTGAGAAATCAGCTGTTAACCTTATGGGATTTTTCCTTGTATGTTATTTGTCATTTTTTTCCTTGTTGCTTTCAATAATTGTTCTTTGTCTTTAATTTTTGCCAATTTGATTACTGTATGTCTTGGTGTGTTTCTCCTTGGGTTTATCCTGTATGGGACTCTCTGCGCTTCCTGGACTTGGGTGGCTATTTCCTTTCCCATGTTATGGAAGTTTTCGACTATAATCTCTTCAAATATTTTCTCGGGTCCTTTCTCTCTCTCTTCTCCTTTTGGAACCCCTGTAATGCAGATGTTGTTGTGTTTAATGTTGTCCCAGAGGTCTCTTAGGCTGTCTTCATTTCTTTTCATTCTTTTTTCTGTTCCACGGCAGTGAATTCCACCATTCTGTCTTCCAGGTCACTTATCCGTTCTTCTGCCTCAGTTATTCTGCTATTGATTCCTTCTAGTGTAGTTTTCATTTCAGCTATTGTATTGTTCATCTCTGTTTGTTTGTTCTTTAATTCTTCTATATCTTTGTTAAACATTTCTTGCAGCCTCTCGATCTTTGCCTCCATTGTTTTTCCGAGGTCCTGGATCATCTTCACTGTCATTATTCTGAATTCTTTTTCTGGAAGGTTTCCTATCTCTACTTCATTTAGTTGTTTTTCTGGGGTTTTATCTTGTTCCTTCATCTGGTACATAGCCCTCTGCCTTTTCATCTTGTCTATCTTTTTGTGAAATTGGTTTTTGTTCCACAGGCTGCAGGATTATACTTCTTCTTGCTTCTGCTATCTGCCCTCTGGTGGATGAGAGGCTATCTAAGAGGCTTGTGCAAGTTTCCTGATGGGAGGGACTGGTGGTGGGTAGAGCTGGGTGTTGCTCTGGTGGGCAGAGCTCAGTAAAACTTTAATCCACTTCTCTGCTGATGGGTGGGGCTGGGTTCCCTCCCTGTTGGTTGTTTGGCCTGAGGCAACCCAACACTGGAGCCTCCCTGGGCTCTTTGGTGGGGCTAATAGGGGACCTGGGCCGGCTCAGGCCAAGGAGTACTTCCCAGAACTTCTGTTGCCAGTGTCCTTGTCCCCATGGTGAGCCACAGCCACCCACCCACCTCTGCAGGAGACCCTCCAACACTAGCAGCTAGGTCTGGTTTAGTCTCCTATGCCGTCACTGCTCCTTCCCCTGGGTCCTGATGCACGCACACTACTTTGTGTGTGCCCTCCAGGAGTGGAGTCTCTGTTTCCCCCAGTCCTGTTGAAGTCCTGCAATCAAATCCCGCTAACTTTCAAAGTCTGATTCTCTAGGAATTCCTCCTCCTGTTGCTGGACCCCGGATTGGGAAGCCTGACATGGGGCTCAGAACCTTCACTCCAGTGGGTGGACTTCTGTGGTACAAGTGTTCTCCAGTTTGTGAGTCACCCACTCAGCAGTTCTGGGATTTTATTTTATTGTGATTGCGTCCCTCCTACCCTCTCATAGTGGCTTCTCCTTTGTCTTTGGATGTGGCTTATCTTTTTTGGTGAGTTGCAGTGTCTTCCTGTTGATGATTGTTCAGCAGTTCGTTGTGATTCTGGTGTTCTTGCAAGAGGGAGTGAGAGCACGTCCTTCTACTCTGCCATCTTGAACCAATCTCCCCACTCTTTTTTAGATTCTGGTCCCATGTAGGTCATTACAGAGTATTGAGTAGAGTTCCCTGAGCCATACCGTAGTTCTTTTGTTTTGTTTTGTTTTTGTTTTTGTTTTTGTTTTTTGTTTTTTGCAGTACACGGGCGTCTCACTGTTGTGGCCTCTCCCTTTGCGGAGCACAGGCTCCGGACGCGCAGGCTCAACGGCCAGGGCTCACGGGCCCAGCCGCTCCGCGGCATGTGGGATCCTCCCAGACCGGGGCACGAACCCACGTCCCCTGCATTGGCAGGCAGACTCTCAACCACTGCGGCACCAGGGAAGCCCCATACCGTAGTTCTTATTATCTATTTTATATATAGTAGTGTGTGTATGTCGATCCTAAGCTCCCAGTTTATCCCACCCCCCCTTTTCCCCCTTGGTAACCATAAGTTTGTTTTCTACATCTGTGACTCTCTGTTTTGTAAATACGTTCATCTGTACCATTTTTTAAAGATTCCTAATACAAGTGATATTATATGATATTTGTCTTTCTCTGTCTGACTTACTTTACTCAGTATGGTAGTCTCTAGGTCTACCTATATTTCTGCAATGGACAATATTTTGTTCTTTTTTATGGCTGAGTAAGATCCCATTGTGTGTATGTACCACATCTTCTTTATCCATTCCTCCATTGCTTAGGCATCTCTTTGATGCTGGCTGAAGAACAAAGGCCCCAGGGGACCAATACTGGGATGACATTGGTCCTTCTAGTGGTTTCTTTTGATGTAGGAGAGTTTGTCTCTAGTCATAACTGTTTAGAAGCCATGTTTGGTGTGTCTCAGAGGAAATGAGTTGCTCCTGAAAGTGTGGGGCTAGAGAATGACTCAGTGGTTTTCCGTGGCCGGCGTGCACAAAGCCCAGGTTACAGAGGTCTGCAGCGGGCAACGGGAGGTGTCTGTTTTTGTTTGTTAGAGAAGTTGTGCCCCAGTACGAGAGCAGCACCCAGGCATTGTCTGTTGGAAATAGACAAGGTGTCAGGTGAGGGGACAGTGCAGCGTCTGGGGCTCACAGACCACCTCTCTGAAGAAATGTAATCTCTGGCCCTGAATTTTCTGGTTACATTTTCAGTTTGGTGATGTGGCCTCACAGAGTTAGATTTCTATTTTCAGGCAGGAAGTTAGTTCTCCCCACTCAGGGCATCATGTTTTTTTTTTTTTTTTTTTTTGGTTGGTTGGTTGAAAAAAGAAACAGCCTGCTCACTGCAGCCCTGCACGGCCCTACACATTAATTAACCTGTGTCAAAACTGCAGGTCACGCACATGTTAATTACACCCTTACCTGTCTGTGAGAATTAATTACAGCTTTACTAAGTGCTCTGAAATTTTCTTGGGAATGAAAGGGCCTGGGAGGAATCTTTACATTTCAGTGTTATCCTCTAGTCTGCTTGGGGGTGTGGGTGCTGACAGCTTCAGATGGACCTGATCTTTCCAGCAGGAACCTTTCTGGAGGTTTTCTGTTGTTCCCAAGTGCCTGTTGTGCAGGATGGCAGGTAGCACTGGGAGGTGCCCACACCCACGTGGGCATTCCTGTGTCCCTTTGCAAGAGGTCACACTTGCCTCTGTCTACCCTCTGCACAAAGAAGTTTGGTCGGGAGTGTGGCTGGTTAAAAAAGTCACAGTAATGCTGGGAATTGTTCTTGTTATTACTCAGATTTTGGTAGTGGGATCAGAGGAGCTGTCAGGAATGCCCAGATCTCCTGAATCTAAGCCGCTTCTTTTTCTCCCTCTTTGTTCACAGCGGGGCATTTTCCGAAGTGGTCTTAGCTGAAGAGAAGGCAACTGGAAGACTCTTTGCGGTGAAGTGTATCCCCAAGAAGGCACTGAAGGGCAAAGAAAGCAGCATAGAGAATGAGATTGCGGTCCTGAGAAAGTAAGTGCCAGGAGGGACGGCCTCCTTCCCCCGCTGCCAAGTGGATGATGCTCCGGGATGATGGGGCCTCTGACCCACGGGAGGGAGGAGGCTGCCGGGAGCTGGCTGCCCGGTCGGAGAGGGTGACCAGGATGCTGGCCCGCAGTGAGGGGTGGGCTTGTTAACCCTGAGTGTCTTTCATGTAGGGCGTCCAGAGCACTTTCCAGATCATATAGCATTTCCTAATGTCTGTGCCAGTCATTTGAGGTTGTTATTCTTTCCAAAGAACGTGGCAGTCAGATGGACTCGGTTTTGAACCGAGACCCCGCCACTCCCTGCAGCTGGGTGACCTGGGGCTGGTTGCTGAGCTCTGAGCCTCCTCCATAAACTGGAGTTAAGAGTATCCTCCCAGGTGTCCTCAGGATTAAGTGAGATGGTGCTTAGCAAGTGTTTGTTCAGCACCTGCTGCATAGTAAGTGCTCAATGAAAGGGTAGCTGCCGCTGCCCCAGTTACTATTATTGTTTTCTCGTTGTTGTTGCTTTATTTTATAAGAAGGAGGTGAAGCTCAGAAATGGAAGTCACTTGTCCATCGCCTTGCAGCTCAGATGTGGCACAGCTAGGGAGGTAACCCCCCCCCATCCAGTCTTTGGTGGGTCTCCTGCTCTCTGCCTCTCTGACACACACCTGGCACCCAGCACCCAGCAAGTGCCAGAGCTCACTGGTTACCTGCTTCACCTCTTCACTGAGTTTGGTTTTGCTACCCATGTAATAGAACCCGGATAGGGTTCTTGGACCCAATTCCAAGGTGTGTGGCTCAGGGTTTTCCCACACCAACAAACAATTCTTTGTTGCCAGCAGGGTGTCCGAGAGTTCAACTCGGTCCTGACACTGTCTACCCGGAGACAGAATCAGATCCCACAGGGGAAGGGCTCAGTCCCATGAGACCGCCCCCCACTTCAGGCTCCAGTCTCAAGCTTGGGTTGTTACCTGTACTTCTGACCAACTGGTTATAACTCATAGGTTCCCAGGACCCTCTCCTGGGGTTCGATCAATTGGCTAGAACGGCTCACAGAACTCAGGAAAACCCGTTTACTCACTAGATTACCGAATTATTCTGAAAGGATATTAAAGGATGCAAACCAATTGCTAGATGGAAGAGATACACAGGGCAGGGTCCTGAACAAGGGAGCTTCTGTCCTCTTGGAGCATGGGGGCAGCACGGTGGCATGCAGAAGCGTTCTGGTTCTCCAATGTGGAAGCTCTCCAAAAAGGGACAAAAACTTGTCCTTTGGGGTTTTTATGGAGGCTTCATTAGATAGTCGTGATTGTTGAACATCATTGGCCATTGGTGATTGGTTCAACCTCCAGCCCCTCTCCCCTCCCCAGAAATCAGGGGGATGGAACTGAAAGTCCCAACCCTCTAGTCACGAGGTTGGTTCTCCTGGCAACGAGCCCCCATCCTTAGGGGCTTCTAAACGTCACCTCATTCACATAACAAAGAAACTTCTGTCTCTCTCAACACTAAGGAAACTCCAAGGGTTTGGGGAGCCGTGAGTCAGGAACCGTGGACAAGACCAAATATATATATATGAGAAATATTTTTTGGTCATCTCAGTGACCAAGTATATATTTCTTATAAATCGCAGTATCGCAGAATCAAATCAAAATCATGCCTGCCAGCCCAGTGGCGCACAGAGAACCATTCTGATGTGGCTGGATCCACCCAAAAGATGGCCTCCCATTAGCATGGTGTCCAGGCTGTTCCCCATGTCCTCACGATCAAGCCATTCCCCCGTGTCTCACAAGGTTTGGGGGAACAAACCTTTAAAAGGGACCTGCCTTTGCATGATTGGAGTGTATCTGAGCATTGTGCTGTGAAGTTTTTAAGCTCTCCTATTAGTAAAAGATGTTAGAAATATCCTTGAAATTTTGGGGGTTTGGAATCAGCACAAAGTAAGAATCAGATAAGCCAAGAAAAATGGGAACAAGCCTTACAGGGTCTCGAAACAAGGTGTCACACTGTCTGCATTCTTCCGGAGTAAGCCGTGTCTCCCACTTCTGTGTCTTGGGGACCAACAGTGCCCTCTGAGCAATGCTTTGTTGCCGTCAGTACAAACCCAGCGCCACTGAGGTGGTCCGGATCTTCCTGTTCTGCAGCATATGTGATGTGTGTTCTAGAACAAATGGGTCTCGATGGCTTTTTAGTACAACGGTTTTCTGTTATTTGTTTGTTTGGTTTCTAGGTTGTCTCTTAGGGACCTGAAGAGTTTCAGGTTGTCCTGTGAGGACTGCATGAAATGATTCTGTGGCAGAGAATTTGGGAAAACAAATTACTCTAAGTACATTAGCATCAAGCAGGAAAAACAGTATGTTAATGAAACATTTACTTAAATTGTTCATTTTCCAATATGAAATCAGCACTCAGAGAAGAGGATATTGGCTGTGTGTTAAGTTGTAGCCACATTGCAGATATTTGGCATTTTAGATGGAATTCTGGGTGGGCTCAGAGCTTCCCAGAGGGCCTACCTTGGGGCACAGGGGCTGCTGGATGCTGAGTCAAGGATGGTGCCTTTGTTTTCATGTGTCTCCCTTACGGGCTTAGAAGCCACAACGCCGGGGAAGTCAGTTTTATTCTCAGTGTTATCTTGCATCTACATGGGCAAGGGCAGCAGTGTAGACTTCATAAGCCAGTCTTTGTTCATGCCTTTGTCCCTCTGCTTTTTTTTTTTTTTTTTTGTGGTAGGCGGGCCTCTCACTGTTGTGGTCTCTCCCTTTGCGGAGCACAGGCTCCGGACGCGCAGGCTCAGCGGCCATTGCTCACGGGCCCAGCCGCTCCGCGGCATGTGGGATCTTCCCGGACCGGGGCACGAACCCGTGTCCCCTGCATCGGCAGGCGGATTCTCAACCACTGTGCCACCAGGGAAGCCCTGTCCCTCTGCTTTAAGTAGTATCTCCGCCCTATGCCTCTTTCAAATAATACACACTTCCAGCAAGAGGGCATTTAAAAGCAAGGGAGGGGACTTCCCTGGTGGTCCAGTGGTTAAGACTCCACGCTCCCAATGCACGAGACATGGGTTCAATCCCTGGTGGGGAACTAAGATCCCACATGCTGTGCAGTGTGGCCAATTAAAAAAAGTTAAAAGATAAATATATCAACTATACTTCAATAAAAAATAAAAATAAATATTAAGAAAAGATAAAAGCAAGGGAGGACCAGGGATTGGGAATCACTAATTTTGATAGTTCTCACTCTCTGCTGTTGGGGTGCCTTGAAGTATGACCCTCTTTTTCAGGAATGGAAAACAAAGAAATGATTTCTCAGGGGATGAAAGGTGCTGTATCTCCTGTACTGATTTATTGTTTTGGTCCCCTGCACACGATTTGTAGGTGGAGTAAGAAGCTGTTCCAGGTCATAAGCAGCCGAAAGCAAAGTCTATGAGTTGTAAAGAAGATAGTTTTGAAACTGCTGTTAGAAGCCACCACTGAAGCATTCATTCATTTCACTGATGTTTAGTAAATTCCTATGCATCAGTTGGAACCGAGGTTGAAAAGACAAGATACAATCCTTGCCCTCCAGGAGCTAAATAAGCGCACTAACATCGTAGATACTGTGTGAGAGGTCTGACCAGGGGCTCAAGAGTAGGCTGCCCCGTTTTCCCTTTGGGGTGGGGTGTGAGGGTAGGCTTCTTGGAGGAGGTGGGTCCAGGCAATGAATCTATTTTGCTGAGGACAGAAAGGCAAAGGGATATTCTAGCCAGGAGGAGCAGTGCAAACAGAGGAAAGGAGATGGGGAGGCAGGCTGGTGTGCTAGGAGCTCCACATAGCTCACCGGGCCAGGTGGAGGGTTCAAGGCGAGGTGCAGGAGACCCGAGGTTGGGGAGGCTGGATCGTGGGGGGCTGTATACCCCGCTTTATCCTCTAGACAGTGGGGAGCCTTGAAGGATTGTTTCATAGAGATTATTGTTGCTGAACTTGGAAGGATAGATTGGGGGGCGGGCAAGACTCACTCTAGGGGAAGCAGTTAGGCAGCCATTGGAGGCATCGGGGAAGCCATGCATTGAAACAGGAGGTGTGTGTTGGGATGCAAGAGGCAAAATGGCATCTCCAGGACTTAGGGATTCAGGAAGAATGGGGGGAGGATTGAGGGGAGAGTGGATTCTAGGCTAACTATCAGGTTTCTGATTGGCTACCTGGGTAGATAACGACGCCATTAGCTGAGATCAGAAATCCAGAAGCCGGAGGGCAGGTGATGAGTTCTGATTCAGACATGCTGGTCTAGGGAATGGCTGGGTAGAGATGACCAGTTGATGATGGAGGTCTGGCGCTCAGCAGCTCAGCTGTGATCTGGGCTTGCTGGATGTTAAAGTTTTCTGAAAACACACATTAAAAAAATCCTTTGGTACTTTCCCCAACTAAATCATTGTAGATAGGGTCCCAGAGAGGCCTGCATTATTCCAAATTCTGTCATATACCCTGGTCGTTTGTATATTTCCAGGCTGTTTTTCATCCAGGGAGGCCCATCTGGGAGGCTGCTTGCCCTCCTCCGTGTTGAGTTTATTGCAGGGTGAGAGATTTATGTATTTCATTGGATTTAAGTAATGTAGCTAATATATCCTTAAGGATGCCTTTATTCTTGCTCTGAAAATAGTTCCAAAATGAAATCTCCTACTTGAAAGTGGATATTAAACCAAGCTCAGAGGGAATAAAAAGAGGCTGGCTTCATGGTAGACAGTTACTGTGTAGCAGAGAGAGGTGCTGTCTGAGTGGCCAGGGGCAGGGTCTGTGTGGCTCAGCACCAGATTTCCCTGGTGGAATGGTTAGCTCAGGTCCCATGAAGGGAGTGTTCTCTGCATTAGGGAATATCACATCATCAGTGTTACATACCCTGCACTGGATTATAGAGTTTATCGTTTCTGTAGTATTATTTACTTAGAGGGCGGGCTCTACCCACATCTGATTTCAAGGCAATACATAAAGTATTTTTGGAGAAGTAGAAAGGCAAATATATAAACAGTCTGTATTGAAATGGGGGGATGAAGGGGAGAGATGGAAGAAACAAGACAGATGTATTTAGAGTAGCCCTTTTCCTAATAGTTGGGGTAACCAAGGCTCAGACTGGTTAAAGAGTTACTGTGCTTATGAAACATGGCACCAGGATTCCACATGTTCTAATGGTTACTTAGTCGGCTACAGAGATGATCTTCCCTGGGGGAGGAGCCTGGGTAGCGATTGCTTTTAAATCGCATGTTCTCTACCTTGAATACACTGAGGAGTCTCAGCTGACGGTTTCTGCCTTTTTCTCTCTAAATCAGTGGTTTTCAACCCTGGTGGCACATTAAAATCACCTGGGAAGCTTTTCCGAACATCCTGACACCCAGGCTCCATCCTAGACCAACTGAGTTAGAATTGGAGGTTCTGGTGGCCATTGGGAAATTTTGAAAAGCACCCTCTTTCCATCCCGGGATTCTTACATGCATTCAAGTCATTGTTGAGAACAGCTGCTCTAGGGCCCTGGTCTCATGGTCTCACCTCCCAGGGGTGTAAAGGTGCTCTTCACGTGTCCAGGAGTAGGGAAAGATGTGTACACACGTGTACACACACACACACACACACCAGACGACGTGTACACACGTGTACACACACACACACACCAGACGACGTGTACACACGTGTACACACACACACACCAGACGACATGTACACACACACACACACACACACCAGACGACGTTTCCTTTAGGTGAGAGGGTTCATTTAGAGGAGCAAACTCAGATGTGGTCCCTTTTGAAGAGCTGTGCTTTATACTAAGAGAGGGGAATTGACTTGACCCCATCCTCCCATCAAGTGGGGAGTGGGCACCAGCCACTGGCTGGGTTCAAGAGCAAGAACCTGGCTCTTTGAGGGTGGCAGGGGAAGTAGGGGCAGTGATGGCCATTCCCAGCCTGGAGAGGCTGGCGTAGGGTTTGGTCAAGTCAGCAGGACTCAGTGACAAGGCCACTATCCAAAGGGGGTCAGGGCTGCTGAAGGCAGCAGATGCCAAAGCCCAGGATGCGCTAAGGCCAAGGTCAGGATGGAATCTTGGGCAGGGTGGTGGGGCTGGGTCTTCTGGGGAGAGCGTGAGTCAGCACCTCCGCCAGGCGAGAGCCGGGCTCTGGAGGCCTGGACACTTCTTACAGTAGCTTGATTTCCTGGTTATCTTGGACCAGACATGTTGCTCTCGTACAGATTAACTAGAGGGAAGGCAGGCAGCTTGAGCCCCCAAAGGAGAGGACAGCTGGTTTTGAATTAAGTATTAGCCTTCAGAGAAAGGCTTTTCTGTAAATTAACGCATTTAAATCTGTCTTGCTTCTACTCCTGCAGCTTTGTTCTGATGGCAGCCTGGCCCGTTTGCTTCTTTAAACCACTGCCAAGTGCCAGTTTATTGTGTGTGTTAAAGGAACAGATGCATCAATAGAAATTCATCGATTCAGGGCGAACAAAACCACTTTTCCAATGACTGAAAATGGCCAAGCTGGTAAAGCTGATACTTGAGTTTCTCGGGCACCAATACAGCTTTTTAAGGATCTGATCTGCCTAGAAGATGATGTTCCAACATGGAGAGACCTCTCCTCTGGAAAGGTAGTGTTGGAATTAAGGACACAGGCAGGAAGTAAGAAAAGGAATGGCTGGAGGCCATGTGATAACAAATAGGGAGGCAGGTCTATCTGTTATGATCCTAGAACCCTTCGCTACCCTGGAAAACCCTTGCTGAAAGTTCCCTTAATTTTGGAAAAAATGTGCAGTTCAAGCAAAACAGGTTGAGGGGTGCGGTTAAGTTATTTGGTGGTGGTTATTGTGCTGTGTGTGTGATTAAAGTCACAGTCTTGTCAGGCTTGGAGGATGCACGGGTGGGTGTATCTGCCAACGGACCCTAGTCCTGTTGGAAAATTGACACAACCCATCCTGGACCTGTTCACGCCAGGCTCTGTGAAAGCATCAGACACATGCACGAGCTCACGCTCGTCCCTCTGGCCCTGCCAGAGATTTTGACCTTGGAATCTTGCTGAATTTGGTGGACTTTCTTCTCTTTTGCTGTCTACCTCGGCCTCTCCATTTCTTTGAGCCCCGTGGATCTCACTGTAAACTCTGCTTTGTTCAGACCACTATTTGCTGGTCATTGTTTACTTCATCCTAACAGTGGGCATGTGTATAAGAAATAAAATTGGTCTCATGCCAATGTGACTTTACAGCCAAAACAGGATACATTTGATGCTTCCAAGTGGCTTTCCCATGGTGCTTTGTCCATAGCAGATAATCCAGCAACATTTTAAAAATTTGATTTGAGCTCCACAATCAATGCATTTTTATGAGTTTTTATCAGTTTGGGGGGCATTGCTTACAGAATGTTATGAATGGGAGGAAAAGAGAATTGGTGATATCCCTTAGTACAAAACAGGGATATTCAAACTAGTTTGACCAGGCATGTTGGCTTATCTTTCCAGTGACCATGCACCTCTGGGGCCTCTCCCTGCCTGCGGTTTCTGCTTCCCAAGTATCATGTAAAGTGTGGCTCTCATGATCAGACAGACTCCCCTTTCTTCATGCCTTGTTCCAGTAACACTATGCAACTGAGATTTTAAATGCATGTGTGATGTTGACCCTCCCCACCTTAATTCTGGGCAGTCACCTGCTTGATGGAATCCAAACTCCTTTGTAAACAGGCTGTTCCTACCACCTTTTATACTATATATATTACTCTCTAGATATTTAAAGTAGTTGAAGAAACATTGTGTTTTATCACACTTTTAGAAACAGTGTTAGTTATTTGCACGCTTATTTCCATTTGGTAGCTCCCTGTCAGCTAATCTGGTTCTGTGTTTGGGGAGTTCAGCCCTTGTGTGGATTAGTTGGTGGTTTAAATTCCTCTAATAGGGACTTCCCTGGTGGTGCAGTAGTAAAGAATCCACCTGCCAACGCAGGGGACACGGGTTCGAGCCCTGCTCCAGGAAGATACCACATGCCGTGGAGTAACTAAGCCCATGCACCACAACCACTGAGCCTGCACGCTGAAGCCCACGTGCCTGGAGTCCCTGCTCCACAACAAGAGAAACCACCACAATGAGAGCCCGCACACCGCAACGAAGAGTAGCCCCCGCTCACCGCAACTAGAGAAAGCCCACACACAGCAACAAAGACCCAACGCAGCCAAAAATAAATAAATTAATAAATTAAAAAAAAATTCCTCTAATAATATATCTTGGCAAATGTTTTCTCCCTTCTTCAGTAAACTTACTTAGCTAATGATTTATATAAATTTTAGTTAAATGATTCCAACAGATGTGTGTGAGTTGATATCTGTATCTGTATATATCTCTCTGTGTGTATGTGAATATATATGTATATATATGTGTGTGTGTATGTATATATATGTATATTTCTTGTCTGATATTTCAAAAAAATCAAAATAGCTTATATTGGAGGGTATTTCACCGCATGAAAGATTAAGTACAAGGAGTCCTGGGATAGACCGTGATGGCAAATACAGAAAAAGAAGTAAATATACCCCAAAGGTTCACTGTTTCTTTTCTGTTAAACTTTGGGTTGGGTCCGTTCTATTTTCTACATGGTTTTGGCATTGTTTATATGGGTAGATAAATGATTTCAGTGAAGTTTTATTTATGACTCATTATCTAGTTTAAACTCTATAAAATTTGGTGACTAGATTGTATTTTACATATTTGAAGTCCAGCGTTATCCTTGGATGGTTTAAAAACTTACCATTTTAAAGTCATATCACTGACTTTTGTCCTCGAAGTCAGCTTAAAAATTGAGGTCAGAGTCTTAGGTGATTGGTCTGAAGTTTTTAGGAAATAAGCAGTGAAAGAAATCATTTCTAAAATAGTGATATATATGGAATTTGGTAAATGGGATTTAATATTCATTTTTTTTAGCCATTTATATTTTTAAAATAGGGTTGACTGTATGATTCAGATATGAGGTAGGTGTCATTGGGGAATCCAAACACAGGCAAGGATATTTGTAAACAAATACAGTGGTGTGATGGACGTGGTGTTTTCGTTCTTGTTGAAGGCTACAGAGCTGATGTGCTAAATGCATACATTTATATATGTGTATATGCGCATAAATGTGAACACATGCACATATATGTAGACACATATGTACATACACATATGTATATACACATTTTAAAATACATTTCAGTTTTTTTATATCTTTCCACTGAAGAGCAAGAAATTCTTTTTGCTTAATTTAGTCAATATACCCTCAGGGCTGTCAAAACCTGCTGTCTGAGTGCCTAAATAAGATCATGAGGCATATGAAAAGCCTTTTTAAATTACGAAATGTTCCAGTGTTAGGGATTATGTAAATGTTAGGCATTACCACTCTCATCATGCTATTGTAAGAGCTCAGAATATGTTGGCCGAAGAGGTAAGAGCAGAAATTGTATCCATTTTGTGGAAGGAGAAACTGAGGTGCAGAGGGTATAATTTTGGTGAGTGATGGAGCTGGGGAGACAGCAGAGAGAGTCTCACTTATGGAGCTGTTCCCCATCTTCTAGGGTCCACAGCCTGCCCTTCTGTTAGGAAACTGCTATGGGAACTTCGTTCAATCTAGAAACAGCCAATAGGAATCAGAAGTCTTATGACTTCCGGAAATTCCCTGGCGGTCTAGTGGTTAGGACTCTTTGCTTTCAGTGCTGAGGGCCCGGGTTCGATCCCTGGTCAGAGAACTAAGAGCCAACAAGCCACGTGGCAAAAAAAAGTCTCATGACTCCCAACAAATAGTAAGAAATAGATGGCAATAGATTTCTATAGATAATAGATGGCAATAGATGCTAGATTAATTGAAATAGATGTCAATTAATTAAATTAATAGAGTGATAACTCTAAAACCAGAACCTGAAAATTAGAGCCATTTCTATCTACCCTTTGAGATTTTAAATATACATATTCTCACTTTGTCATAATTTAGAAACTAGCTGGGACTTCTAGGAGCCTTGTTTTATGTAAACCTCACAGTAAACCTCGGAAGTGTCTATTATTATTCACATTTTACAGTTGAGGAGCTGGGACTTAAATAAGAAATTTCTGGAGACCACGTAAATAGATACAGCAGGAAGTCAGACCCGGGTCTGTCTTTTCCATCGTGATTTGATCCGTCTGGTGTTTCCATGTTGTTTAAGACAGGGCCACATACCCCCCCTTTTTTTTTTTTCAGTACGCGGGCCTCTCACTGCCGTGGCCTCTCCCGTTGCGGAGCACAGGCTCCGGACGCGCAGGCTCAGCGGCCATGGCTCACTGGCCCAGCCGCTCCGCGGCATGTGGGATCCTCCCGGACCGGGGCACGAACCCGCGTCCCCCGCATCGGCAGGCGGACTCTCAACCACTGCGCCACCAGGGAAGCCCGCCACATACTCTTGACGTAGACAACAGCCCACTGCGTGGGCGCTCCTTAATATTAAAGGAAAATCATCTCTGTCTATCTTATCCTGCCATCAGAGGGGCAGTGTAAAATATTGGTGAAGACCTGAGAACCTGCCTGCCTAAGTTTTCATCTGACTATACCACTTAGAAGCTGTGTGACCTTGGGCAAATGATTTCAACTCTTTGCCTCCATCATCAGGAAAATGGGGGGAATTTCCTCGCCGTCCATTGGTTAGGACTCGGCGCTTTCACTGCTGGGGAGGGGCGGGGGGGCCCGGTTTCGATCCCTGGTTGGAGAACTAAGATCCCACAAGCCGTGCCGTGCGGCCGGAAAAAAACAAATCAGGAAAATGGGGACATTATTGGTACTACCTCACATATTTCTTGTAGGGATTAAAGAGCCGATGCATGCAAAGCACTTAGAACAGTGCCTGGCATGTTACGTGAGCTCTCCAAATGTTTGCTGTTTATTTATTACTATGTGTACGGGGGACATCTTGCTAGACACAGGGAATGGGGAGGAGGTGCCTTCCTGGAAATCACATCACACAAGTATGGCCTCCCCGTGGGAGCAGCCGCGGGGAGGTGGCTGCCCTCATCCAGCGGAGAAGGTGCCACAGTGATAGTGCCCGGCGTGGTTGCAGAGTTGTTAGGAATACATTAGCTTGACTGTTTCTCTAGCTGAAAAAAACTATGAAAGCTGCTGCTCTCTTTGTCTCTCTTACTGTCTGCTTCCCTAACAATGAGAGTCACCGGGCATTAGAACTGGAAAGGACCTTAGAGATCTTGGTCCAGTTCTCTTGACCTCCAGATGGAGAAACGGGTCCAGAGAAGTTAAGTGAGTGGCCCAAGGTCACAGAGCTGACTTACGCGGATGTGCCGCCAGAGTGATGGTCTCTGGCCTCCTCATTCAGAGCTCTTTCCACATAACCACGCTGGCTCTCTTGTAGAGCGTCCCTTGGTACTGTGCAAGCAGGTGACTCTTCCTCATCTTCATCTTCAAGAGCCCCGTGGTATGTTTGGCCAGGACTAAAGACCCTGCCCCGGTAGCTTGGCCAGGTTCCAGTGTGGGACATTGGATCTGGTTCCAGCATCGCCTGCTGATTTCAGTTAGATGTGCGGTTCTTTCTGCATCCCCTCCTCGGTGGTGACGCACTGATGCCGAGGCTGCCATGATTGCTCTCGTGTTCTGCCTCCAGCTGTCTCTGGTTCTCTGGAATTTGCTAGAAAGGAGCTCAGAGCCCGTGTTAAAGATGAACCACTAGGAATACTTCCTTCCCATTTCAGGTGTGTTTGAGGACCTTGGTCCTTTGTGCCAGCTTCTTGGCAACAGAATGACGATACCACTACTCAGAAGTGCAGTAGGAAGAAGCCAGCTCCAGACGGTGGAATAATTTGGGAACCATGCAAAGTGCTGCTGTGGCAGGGGGCACGTAATCTGGGAAGCCTTTTTCACCCTCCCTGTCTGGCCACAGGCCAGGGAGGCGTGCTGAGCACCCAGGCCCTGCTCCTGTTCCGCTTTGCTCTGTTTGACCTTTTGCCCTCGCTGTACCTTTCTGGAATGTTCTAGAAACAAAGGGAGGGGTGCCTTCTCGCATACCGTGACTGGACATCAGAGTGGGTTTGAGGGACATGGGTCATCCTGCGGGTGGCCCAGGGTAAGTAAGTGCCACAGGGAAGGGGAGGCCAGTGAAGAGCTGACCACAGAGGAAAGGTACCGTTGGCGGGATAAGCCCACCAGTTCAGGAAGCCACAGAATTTTCCTCGATGGCAAGTTTTTATACATCAGTAGATAACTTTTTCTAGGTATAAAAAGTAAACTTGCAGAAAGAAGTATTTACTCAGCATTAGATATTCCTTCTAGTGAGTCTCCTTGCTGGAGAGTAAGGGATAATGTCGCTACTTCTTTAAAACCAGTGCTTTCCTGGCTCGAGTTGAGGTGGTTGGTGTGAATCGTATTTCCACACATCCAACCCCGAATCCCTCGCTGTGGATGCCTGGTATGTGTTGCCGCTGTTTGCTTGTTTAATCCTGGCAGGGCCCCTCCAGGGCAGAGCCGCTTGATACAGCCCCTGGGAGGTGACCCAAAGGGATGGCAGAGAAAAAAGTCAGATAGTGCCCAGTCTTGGGTTGAACGTTAGCAATATCTTGTAGAACGTTAAAACTTGGGAGGCAAATCCGTTTGTGAGCGCATCGTTCTGTTTAACTCCGTAAAGGTCCCCTTTTCTGTTGGATCCAGAGCACAGCACATTGTCAGTGAGCCCTAGAAACTCCCACACCTGCTTTTACTCAGGTATTCTTTAAAGATGTCAGTAGAATGGTTGAAACTTTGATTAACTTGTTCTGCCCAGAGCGAGTCCCTCCCTCCCTCCATCCTCCCTTCCAACCTTCTTCCCTCCCTTCCTTCCTTCCCTGTGTGTTCCCCCCCTCTTTTTTTTTTTTTTTGGTTTGGAGTGCCTTTTTTTTTTTTCTTAAAACCTTATAGAAGATTGTAGGAATAGGTCAATAAGCTAAATTTAACTCATGAACACTATCCATGCAGAAGTTGCTTCTGGTCACTTACCTCTCAATAAAGCTGAAATAAAAAGTTGTTTATTAGGGCTTCCCTGGTGGCGCAGTGGTTGAGAATCCGCCTGCCGATGCAGGAGACACGGGTTCGTGCCCTGGTCCGGGAAGATCCCACATGCCGCGGAGCAACTAAGCCCGTGAGCCATGGCCGCTGAGCCTGCGCGTCCGGAGCCTGTGCTCCGCAATGGGAGAGGCCACAACAGTGAGAGGCCCGCATACCGCAAAAAAAAAAAAAAAAAAAAAAAAAAAGTTGTTTATTGGTATAATTACCTGGAGGAATCTGGCAAGTAGTTTCACTTTCCAAAACATCATCATTTAATTAAGTGACACAGAATTTCATTATGCAGACTTGGATGCTTTAGCTCATGTAGGTGGTGAGGGGACAATCATTAAGTTATTATTATTCAGTCTAGTATTATTATTCTTCAGTCAATGTAATTTTTCCAAAAAGATATTCCTCTTTAAAAAATAATTTAGAATCAGAGGGTTTTTTTCTTCATAAAGACCATAGTGTCCAGCAGTATAGTAGAAACTTCTGAATGGTAATTTTGTTCTGCAAAAACTACTTACGCAAGAAATATGCCTGAATATTTTCACAATATTGGTGCTGAGTTGGATGAACAGATGGCAGTGACACTTTTCAGAGTAGAGATTTCAGACTTCTGTATTCTCTGTCCTCAAGGGTGCAGTTAGTGTGTACATTTAATCTTTCTTTGCAGTAACAAGCTGCATTCACTTACTAACAGAAACCATAATTTTTAACAAAATAACCCATAATATCAATATATCATTCAGAATTTTTTCATTGCATCTTTTTAAAAAAATGACAATCATCTATTACATTTATTATATAAAATCTTGCTATTCTGAACTTGGCTTACTCAGGATACAGATCCATTTGAAATGCATCCTTTCTGTGACTCTCAAAAATTGTGTGGTGAGCATATGACAATAAAAAACTCTAATGAAGGTATTATAGAAGCTTCCTAGGAAAATGAATATTTTTAAGTTCTTGACCCCAGTGTGCTAAATGTTGGTAATTACCTTTTCACCTAAGTAGATGGGCCAGTGATCCTGTGTAGCTGTGAGTTCAAGATTCTACAGGAACTTGAAATAACTCAAGTCCATTTAAAAATATTTTACAGCTCAGGCTTTTACATAATTTAGATTTGTCCTCTTATAATTACTCTGAGTTGGAGAGTTCTTAAATCTATTTAAGAAGGCCATATCACACTTCCAAGATTGTTGGTATTTTCCTAGTCTTAAATTTGCTTTTTCCCCATTCAGTTACCTCTTTGAGATGTTTGTGTTGTGGTCTCCCCTCTGGCTGTGTTCGCATCATTTCCTCTGCCTGGTCTCGCCTCTGCTGGGGTCTAGTCTGCAGCCTTGCTACTCCGAGTATGGTCCACAGACCAGCAGCATCTCCAGGGAGCTTGTTGGAAGTGCAGGCTCTCAGGGCCCTGCCCTGGACCCACTGAATCAGAGCGTGCATTGTAATGGAACCCTCAGGGGATTCATTTGCACATTTACCTTTGAGAAACACTGATCTAGGAAACTTTTCTTTGGAAAAGAAGATGATATAGCTGCCCCTTCTGTGTGCTCCAGTAACATGGAGTATTTTCCTCCGTTGTACCACTTATCACAATATGGAGTAATTGCCCATTTCCTGGTCTTTCTTTCCCGCTACATTTAAAGCACCTTGAGGATAGGGATGAGAGCTGAGACCCTCATGTATTTCTAGTGCCTGGCAAAGTCCCTGCTTCTGTACTACTCTGTTTTATTGAATTGAATTATACCAGTGTCACAGGAGGGAAGATTGAAGAAGACAATGTGTATTCCCTTCCCTCTTAAAAAGAAATCAAAATGCTTTCTTTCCTTCAGTGAAGAGAATCTTCAAATATTTTGAAAACATAAGCACGTGTATCCTAACAAAAATGTTTTGAGAGTGGCAAATTTGCATTCATTTCAAAGATGGAAATCACTAAAAAACTAAGAACTTAAAAAAAAAAAGGTTTGATAGAGTACATTAAATCCCTAGCAGAATTGGCACAGAATTTCCAGTTTTTTTTTTGTTTTTTTGTTTTTTTGTTTTTGGCGGTACGTGGGCCTCTCACTGTTGTGGCCTCTCCCGTTGCGGAGCACAGTCTCCGGACGCGCTGGCTCAGCGGCCATGGCTCATGGGCCCAGCCACTCCGCGGCACGTGGGATCTTCCCGGACCGGGGCACGAACCCGCGTCGCCTGCATCGGCAGGCGGACTCTCAACCACTTCGCTGCCAGGGAAGCCCAGAATTTCCAGTTTTGCGGTCAGTTCTTTTCAGATGGAACACACGATCCTCTCTTTTAAAATGGAGACTGCAGCGGGAAACGTTTGAATGGCGTACCAAAGACATACCCTTATTGTTTTAAATAATTCTGGTTGAGATTTTCCTTTCCTGTTTATAGCTTTTCCAAAATTTAAAATATGGAAAGATACTATCAATGGCTCTAAAGTTTCAATGACTAAACTACCTTCCGTAAAGAAACTAGCACAGTTTTGCACTGAATTAATAGATTTCATTTCTTGAACCTTGTTGATCACTGTATACACACTTTCAAAGATGAACAAAATCCAGTCCACGCCTCAAGGAACTGAGAGTTGAGACAAGGAGGTTTCCCAGAGCGCCCAACAAGTGTGCATAAGAGTGGCCTGAGTGTACTGTAGGAGAGGCCCAGATGCTTGGCAGAGGAGTTTGGAAGGGGTACCAACTGTAGCCATTGGGCGAGTCAGAAGAAGGTGGTGTTGGAGTGACCTTGAAGGATGGGGAGGCTTTTCGTGGGTGGGGAAGCAGGGGGAGGGAAAACATCTCAGTGGATGGAACAGCTGGAACAGGTGTGGACAGAAAGAGTTGACGTTTGGGCTGAGTTTGGAAGCCTGGCTTGGAGCGTTTGAGAAGATGCAGGTGAGAAGGAGCGGGGGCGTGGCTTAGAGCACAGAGGTGCTTACCTAGGAGGATAAAGGGTTTGTACTTCATCTGCTGGGCGGCAGAGTAATTGCTGAAGGCTTCTGCATAGAGGAGGATAGGGAGGGAATGTTGGGAAGGTGAAGGCTGACTCCTGTGATGCTGCAGGGGATGAAGGTGGATTAGAGCAATGTCAGAAGAGAGACTGAGGACCACCTGGGGTGTGGTTGTGAAAGTCCCCGCCAGAGGGGAGGAGCCCTAAACAAAAAGAAAATGGTGCTTGTTTCAGTGAGTGATGCCTACAGCTAAGGCAGGGTTGGAGAGAGAGAGAGGGCGTCCTTGGACCGTTTTTTTACCCTGATGAGGGGCTGATTTACATAGATGAAGAGACTGGATATCATGATGTTGTTATGATGGTTAGTACTGTTGAGGTGCATAAACTCATTAGGACAAAAATTCTGGCCCCTGAGGTAGGTCATAATTATAGTCTGGGTTTTTAAGATGGACCAAAGGAAGCCAACGCTTGATATTATTGACAGCATATAGTGGGATCATTTCTCCTCTGAAGTTCTGACTTTTAGAACAGTGGGCTCACCCTGTAGCTTCCGATGGTTTCAGAATGCCACTCATTTTCTCCTTCCTTCTTCTGTTTTCTTTTCTTTCCTTCCTCTTGTCTTCTTCCCCTACTAGACTTCTTTACATTGTGTTTCTACATCGACTGCTGCACTTCCTCCCTCATCAACTCACTTACTAGCTCTTTACAGCACAGCTTCCGCCCAACGGTGATACTGACGCAGTTTCCTCAAAGAGCCCCAATTACTATTGAGTTACCGAACACCATAGCCTTTTCAAAGTATAGATTCCCTTTTAATTTTTCTGAAACACTAGACCCTGTTGACCAATGCTGTCTTCTTAAAACTCTCAGAGAGCTTAATTATGACATGACAGTTGCCTTTTGTCTTAGTCTGTTCAGCTGCTGTAACAAAAATAATACAGGTGGGTGGCTTATAAATGACAGAAAATGTATTTCTCACAGTGCTGGACGCTGGGAAGTCCAAGATCAAGGCACTGCTTCCTGGTTCACAGCGGCGTCTTTTTGCTGTGTCTTTCCATGGTGGAGTCATTTGAAAAGGTGTCCGCTCTAAGCTTTTTATCCTGTGTTTCCCTTGGGCATTTTTTTCCATAAGCAGAGCATCCAGTGTGATTCCATCTTTTCTATGGAGGCTGAGATTGCCCTGTGAAACCACAGAGGGTCTTCGGGCAGATGCAGAATTCCCCAGTAAGGGAATCCTGAAGGTTTAGTCCTCCAAAGCTGGCTGCGTGAGCCAGACCTCTCCTCTCTCTAGATATTTCTTAAGGTTGCAGTTTGTTCTTCAACGTGATCTGTAAGTAATTTAATTAACACATGTTTCTGAGTTGGAAATCTAGGATATATCAATGTAGTCAGACTAAAATATATATTTTATATATGTAGAGATACATATATATATATATATATAGCATCAGTGAAAGATTGGAGCCTGCTGAGCCAGCCACTTGCTTCCCAGGTCACAGTATTTGGGGTGCAAAGCTAGTGACTCTGCAAGTGTTGAATTAGTTGCATATTAAGCCCTCTGAGAACTCTGATTCAGATGACGGTGGGAAATGCACTTTGTATGCAGAAGCCTTACTGTTCAAACAGGGCTTGTTAGCCAGCTGAAATTTCACTTTGTACTTGAAAAGTAGAATGTCAATCATAACAAAATGACTGTATCATTTAAGCCCCACTGGAGAGGAAAACAAGAGTCATGGGATACTGTGTCTCCTTATCTGGGTACCAGCCTAGGAAGGATATGAGAGTGCTTGGGAAGGTTCCACCAGGAGCCACTGGAATGGTCAGAGGTTGGAAATTAGGTTCTGGGAGGAGAGCCAGGAGCAACTGGTGGTATTTTACCTGGACAAATTTGACAACTGGCATCCGTTCACATATATTTATTATTGTATGAGAGTGGCTAGCATTCTGTGAGGGCACTGTGCTTTTTTTTTTTTTAAGTTCGTGAAGATTTAGAATCATAACATGTAGCCCTAATATTCCATATCTTTTATTTTACAGTGAAGATAATGAGTCCCAGAAAAATTAAACTACCACAATTTCCCGCTTGCCGTTGGCTGGGCACAGAGCAGGACATGGGACTTGAGGACACAGGGGTGTACCGGAGGCAGACTTTTACTTTACCCTCTTAGGGTTCTTTGGGGCTGGACCTGAGAATTAAACTGACCTAAGACAGGTCAATAGGAGAAAAGCATACAGACTGATTTAATTCAAGTTTTACATGACATGGGAACCTTCCTAAGGAATGAAGACCCCAAGCAATGGTGAAAAGGATTGATTTGCTTTTATATGAGGTTGAACAAAAAAAGACATTTGTTGAAAAGTGATTGGACTATGTGGGGAAACTAAAGGAAGGTAATAATTATTTCAACAAGGTCTGTTTGTTTAGAATTCTCTCAGTTTCAACTTCTAGTCCTTAATGATAAAATGTAACTTTCCTTCTGCTACAGGGAGGAGATGTCTTTCAAATGGGAATTTCATCTCCTGTTCTAAAAGAAGGAGGAGGGTCAGAGTGTTTTTCTCCTATTTGTTGTTTTTAACTCGAAATATTCAGTATGCCCACATGACACATTTTGGGGTAGCACGTTCTGAACTCCTTCAGAAGTCATAGATGAAATTTTTTTTCATAGATGAAATTTAAGTTGGATAAAACCAATTTTTTGCTAGGGGAAGATTATCTAATATTGGAATGTGGGACTACAGTATCTTATCTGGAGACTTTAGAAAATACTGTTTACATTGGGGCAGTTATAGCTCTACCTAGAGGGGGAATAGATGAGCTGATGTCTCAATGTCTTTAATTTGATGGCTCCAATTATATGAGGTGGTTTTTCTTTAGCACGTAATATAAGAGAAATTGTTCTGGCAAACATACAGTTTGATATTTGCCATTGTGAAAATGGCTTATCCCATTTCCAGGTATGTTTTAAGATAACCAGCAAAGATGGTGCTGTTTCCCAATAAGACCCTTAGATTTTTATCTGACATTGTCAATGGTTGTGAATCATTTTGAGTGTCTCCATATTTCTAATATACTCCATACTTTGGTCTTTCATTCAGGTAGCATTTCCATTTTGAGTTTTTATTTTTTTATTTTTTAATTTATTAATTAATATTTGGTTGTGTTGGGTCTTCATTTCTGTGCGAGGGCTTTCTTTAGTTGTGGCGAGCGGGGGCCACTCTTCATTGTGGTGCGCGGGCCTCTCACTGTCGCGGCCTCTCGTTGCGGAGCACAAGCTCCAGATGTGCAGGCTCAGTAGTTGTGGCTCTCGGGCCTAGTTGCTCCGAGGCATGTGGGATCTTCCCAGACCAGGGCTCGAACCTGTGTCTCCTGCATTGGCAGGCAGATTCTCAACCACTGTGCCACCAGGGAAGCCTGAGTTTTTATTTTTTCAAGGACTGCATGAGTGTGATTGTACTAACTAGATTTAGAGTAATCAGAACATTATGATGGCAAAGTAGCTGTCAACGCTCAGGCACAGTGATCACGTGATTTCAGTGGAAGCAATGTCTGCAGTCCCAGGAGCACCTATTTTCCTTTTTGTCTTTGCGTGTGTGGAGAGTGGAAAGCTGGGCCCAGATAGCTCAGGTTCTGGTTAATACCTTGTGAGTGTAGATTCTTAAAATGATGCTGAACCCTAAGATTTATTTAGGTAAATAAAAGATTTATTTAAGTAAATAAATACTTAAAGATTTGTTTAAGTAAATAAAAAGCTAATGGGGGAAGAGGCTTCTACTAGGTATATTGCTCTTATTTGGAAAAATGGCAATAAATTTTAAGGGAGTATTAAGGATGAATAACATGTCGATTCTACCGGAAGAAAAAAATTGAACTTTCTTCACCAAAGCCATAGAGGCTGTTGTTCAAGAAGTAAGCCGTACCTGCAAAAGGACTTGGAGATGATAATGATGGTAGTGGTGGTGATGAGGAGGAGGAGGATGGTGAGGATGAGGATGACGATGATGGTTGTGATGAGGAGGATAGTGATGATGATAGTGATGATGAGGATGGTGATGATGATGGTGGTGGTGGTGGTGATGAGGAGGAAGATGGTGATGGTGGTGGTGGTGATGATGAGAATGAGGAGGAGGAGGAGGAGGATGGTGATGATGATGATGGTGGTGGTGATGGTGATGATGGTGATGGTGATGGCGGTGGTGATAATGAGGAGGAAGATGGTGATGGTGGTGGTAGTGATGATTATGAGGAGGAGGAGGATGGTGATGATGATGATGGTGGTGGTGATGGTGATGATGAGGAGGATGATGATGATGAGGAGGATGATGATGGTGATGGTGATGAGGAGGATGGTGGTGGTGATGGTGGTGGTAATAATGAGGAAGAAGATGGTGATGGTGGTGGTGGTGGTGATGATGAGGAGGATGGTGATGATGGTGATGAGGAGGAGGATGGTGATGATGATGGTGGTGGTGAGGATGAGGATGATGGTGATGATGAGGAGGATGGTGATGGTGATGATGGTGATGATGAGGAGGATGGTGATGGTGATGATGGTGATGATGAGGATGAGGAGGATGGTAATGATGATGGTGATGGTGGTGGTGGTGGTGATGATGATGGTGATGATGAGGATGATGATGATGGTGATGAGGAGGAGGATGGTGATGATGATGGTGGTGGTGATGGTGATGATGGTGATGATGAGGATGAGGATGATGGTGATGAGGAGGAGGATGGTGATGATGATGGTGGTGGTGATGGTGATGATGAGGATGAGGGTGATGGTGAGGATGAGGAGGATGGTGATGAGGAGGAGGATGGTGATGATGATGGTGGTGGTGATGGTGATGATGGTGAGGAGGAGGAGGATGGTGATGATGAGGAGGATGGTGATGATGATGGTGGTGGTGATGGTGATGATGGTGATGAGGAGGATGAGGAGGATGGTGACGGAGGATGGTGATGATGATGATGGTGGTGGTGATGGTGATGAGCATGTCCACTGTTGAGCACACATATTCCTGCTGCTGTGCATATTTATCTCCAGACTTTATAACAACACCATAAGGCAGGTATTGAATCTCCATTTGATGAGGAAACTGAGACTCAGAAAGTTTCAGTAGCGGCCAAAGCTGAGATTAAAATCTAGGTTTCTCTAGAATCTAAGCCTTTTGTGTGTGTGTATCACATGGCCTCCTAATACAAACACCTAGTACAGTTCCTGGATTAAAATAGACTAACCAACAAGGAAAACCACAGATAACTTGAAAATACTACTAAGTAGATTTGGGGGCCTCTTGGGTAGCTGGATTTGGTCCTTAGGCTGGGAGCTGATATTCAGACCAAATATGCCGCTTTCCCTAAGTAGATGTAAAGTGAGGATGAACCCTTGCTGAGAAGTTATTCACAACTCGGCCAGTCTTTCTGGGAACTCATTGGAGATTTTAGCTGGCGGTTCCCCAAATTTGAGACGCATCAGAATCACCTGGGGCGGGGGGCTTGGGAAAACACAGACTGCGGGGCCCAGCCCAGATCCTGGGCCCCAGATTTACGTTTCTGTTACCCCACGATGCTGGTCCTGCTGGTCCAGAGACCACACTTTGAAAGGCACTGATTCAGCCGGCTCAGTCCAGGGGCTCCATTCTGACCCTGAGAACATGGAGACTTCCATAAATCAAGACGCTTCTGTCCTTCAAGGGACACACAGTATTTTGCTCTCCAGAGCCCAGGGGTTCCGTCCAGTCCATGTGGGTCCGTCTGGGGATCTGCCTTCCTAGTTCTCAGGTTGCTGCCACCACCTCTCACTCGCCAGGTAGAAGGAAAATGCTGGGTGTTGGCACCTAGGCCCAAAGAGAAAGATCCAGATTTCTCTTCTGCCTTCCCTGGTCACTCCCACCATCCCACTCCCTGTCTCTGGAGGGTGCCATCCCGTGCCTCAGGGGATGGGCACCAAAAAACCACCACACTTTTCAGGCAGGATTTGGCTTTTACCTCTGCCCATTTCCTCACGGTCTTCGATAGTTGTGTCTGTACCAGAACATAAAAGGGGAGCAACAGCGTTGATACAACAGAGATTTGCATATCTGGTGGCAAAAGTGTTTTTTCCCCTCCCTCACCTTCACAACTGCCTAAGGTTGAATCATTGATCCGATATAGCCATTGAAATCTGTTGTGGATCAAACAAAGATACCTCTCTTCTTTGAAGTACTAATCTAACGCTGATTGCCAAAGGGCATTATCTGCCCTTCTGCTGCTTAAGAAAAATGTACTCAGAGCCTCACACAGTAGCGAGTTACTTGTGTGTATAAGAGCTTTCAATTCAGTTGTTCCTGAAATGTTAATTGAGCATCTACTCTGTATACACACATCCAAACCAACTAAATCCTTTGTAAAAATCATTTTGCAAAAGAAATAAAGTTAATAGCCTAAACACACAGGAAAGGTACCATCTCAGAAGAAAGAATAGTCTTTTAAATTAAAAAAACCCCCCAAACTCGGGCTTCCCTGGTGGCGCAGTGGTTGAGAATCCACCTGCCAATGCAGGGGACATGGGTTCGAGCCTTGGTCTGGGAAGATCCCACATGCCACGGAGCAACTAAGCCCATGAGCCACAACTACTGAGCCTGCAGTCTAGAACCTGCAAGCCACAACTACTGAAGCCCACATGCCACAACTACTGAAGCCCGTGCGCCACAACTACTGAGCCTGCACTCTAGAACCCGTGAGCCACAACTGCTGAAGCCCTCATGCCTAGAGCCCGTGCTCTGCAACAAGAGAAGCCACGGCAATGAGAAGCCCGGGCACCACAACGAAGAGTAGTCCCCGCTCGCCGCAACTAGAGAGAAAGCCCGCACTCAGCAATGAAGACCCAATGCAGCCAAAAATAAAATAAATAAGATAAATAAATAAAAAACAAAACAAAACTCCCCAAGCACTCCCTTTCCTATACCTATTTTTCTGATTCCATCACTGACAGTTGACAACGTGCCTGACTCTGGTACTGAGAGCAGCTTTTGAGAAGAGCTGGTCTCAGGGGCTTCTCTTACTGCTAAGGAACAGGAGTCACAGGGGCACAGGAGTCCGCAGCAGCAGAGACTGGTCTTCACCCCGTCTCCTACCAGAAAATTGGACTGTGGTCTTGTTTCCTTGGTTCCCTCTGACTTGGGGCATCTTTCTGTTAGTGGGTTTCATTTTATTCACTCTTGACTTCACTTTCCTCCTCTGTTAATTGTCTAGTTGGAAATGATCTCTGAGTACCATGCTCTGATATTATGGTTTCCTTTTCTTTTAAAGGGAGACAGTTCTCTGCAATGTTGGGGGAGGTTTGACGGTACATAACCTAAAACTAATAAGCAACAACTGGGGAGTAGCTAGCCCACAACCACTTTCCTAAAATACACTCCAAAATAAGCTGACACAAACAACAGTTTGGAAGTCCCTCTAATAATATCCTGTCTACAGAATTCCGGGAGATTTGGAACTAGCCAGCATACTGACTTCCTCATCTACATCTATTCGGGCTTAGGTGATGGATTGCAGTGACTTAACCGCCTTTGATTTACAGCCTGTGGTCCTGGACTCTGGCTGTGTATTAAAACCACTAGAGCCTATTCCATATCAGTTAAATCAGAATCTTTGGGGTCCATACTGGGGTCTGGACATGAGTATTTAAAAACAAATCTCCCATCTGAACGAGAATAGATTGTATATATATGTCTAACCGAATCACTTTGCTGTACACCTGAAACTAACACAACCTTGTAAATTAACTATACTTCAATTTTTTAAAATGGTGAAAACAAAACAAAACAACCAAATCTCCCTTAATGTGGAGCCAGGGTTGAGAATCCTTAGACCAGAGTAACAAATACAGCAGGAAGGACAGAGCAGCAAGGACTCCATAGGAAGGTGCAGGTGACGTGGTTTCTGTAATAAAATGATTCACCTTTACATATCATTTTAGAGAAGTATGTTCACCCTCCTTTTCTTATTCGATGCTCAAGAATGAATATTTGGGTCTCCTTAGCATCTCCGTAGATTTTTTTCTAGATGTGTGGCTCTGTCACCAGTAAACCCAAGAGATAAATGAAGGAATGTCTGTGCTGTAGAAAGGATGAGTTATTGAAGATTTTGCCTTCAAGCTCTTTTAAACAGTGACTTTGTTGTTGTTTTTAAAGGGTATATTTACCTGCAGCTTTGCAGAAGAATGTGAATATTAAGTAAGCGAGTTCACATCTATGTCGTGTTGAAATGAGTTAGTTTATAGCAAATCTGAAGTGACTATATTCCCAAGGGGGTGGGAAAAAACTTGGGTGGTTCAGTGTACTTATTGCAGTTGGCAGGGCATCTGGGGATCGCAACTGCTCTTTGTCCCTTTGTATCTCGTATGTGGGTGACAGCTTGCAAGGCACAGGGCTCTGCCAGATGTGTGCCATAGTGACTGGGTGGGGAGCATCCCATAGCTGGTTTGGCCACCTGAAGAGGGGGAACTTGTTAAGAATAATGATTAGACACGCTGACTGCATACTTAGCAGCATCCTCCAGGGCTTTTAGTCACAGAATTTAAATAGGAGGCACACCCAGGAGAATTTGCAGGAAAACAAAGAAAAACCCTGCTCTCGAAAAGTGCCTGCTAATTGTTTGGGGATGTGCAGTAAATACAGTCAGCATCAGACGGGACCTCCAGATCCCTCATCAGATTTAGTAAATATTGAGTCAGTATTTGTGTGCTTGCTTTTGGTAATTGACAGACCAGGAGCTACTGTCTCCAAGAACTTCCTGTTTCCTGCCCTCTGATCTCTCTCCACGCTGCAGTGCACCTGCTCAGGGCTGTCTCTCACCCTGGAGAGGAAGTTACAGAACAAGAAAGCCTTTCCATTGCACTGGACATGCAAAAACACAAAACAAAACAGATAACCAATTTGCAATTCTCAACTGCTGTTCAAGAAAGTAATGGATGCTCTGCACTGAACTTGAGAGAGCTGTGTCCATCTGAAGTGCCTCTTTTTGTTATCAGGGTTGTTTTTTTTTTTTGGTCTGTTTTTTCCATAGGAAACAGACTGTAAAATGTAACCAAGAATTGTTTGGTGTGTCAGAGAGGCTGACTTGTTTACTGTGGCAGACTACCGAGGCAGTTTGAAAAGCGTGCCTGCAGGCAGTGGCTGTACTTCCTGGGCAGAGAGCACTTTTTATTTTGTGATTTGCATGTTTCTCTTAATTTGGAGAAAATTGAAGTGTCTTTGGATGGCAGCAACAGAGCTGCAAACATTAAAGATCAGGCTTCCCAGCCAGAAAGGGCAAGTGAAAAATCTTCCCTAGCCTCTCTCTTGCCAGTGAAAATGTAAGGCATTCTAATGTTATGAAACTGCATCTTTAAAAAACCCGTATCCCCCACCCCACCCCCGCACCTTAGAGTACTTTCAGGCAGGGGTGGAGGGAAACAGGAAATGGTAATTTTCAGTATTTACCACTTCCTAGGAATGGGACTTTGAAGAAAACCGGCCTCATGGGAACATTTCTTTGTCCCTTCATTGCAGTTATTTAGTAATTTCTGAGACTGGGTTTTCTCTGGCCAGAACATCTTGTCACATGTAGAGTTGCCATTATTCTGGCATAAACCCTCCTTTTAAATGCCCTGTGCAGTAGAGACCAGCTAGTATAACTCTGATGTGCCAGAACCCAGAGTCCAGGGGGGAAAAGGAATGAGAGCAAATGAAACTTAAAGCAAACAAAAATGATTTGCAATTTACAATATGCAAATTACAGTGTGCCTGAAAAGATAACAACCACTAGCTAATCATTCTTTTTGCAACCTTTAGGGAAGCTATTCAGCTTGTACAGAGTATTTGTGATTTTCTAGAGCACTTTTGGTATCATTTCAGGGCACTGAGTAAGTACTCAGTTATTTAGAGTTAATTCTGTGCCTATTTTCACTTCTCAACTAGAGTCCCTTAGTGCTGGGTCTCTGTTTCTACTCTGTTTCCCTCATGGCTCCTAGGAGAGTGCTTTATTCATAGTTACTGTTCCGTAATTATTGCTGAATGTGAATGCACTTTTACAAAACATGGATGTGATTTGTTTTGTTTTTCCAATTCAGCACCTGATGAATTAATATATCTAGCTGGGCAGACATAACACTGCCGCATGTAGAATAAAAGAACTCTCCAAGTGACCGGAATCATAGAACCATAAAATTTTACAGCCATGAAGGACCTGAGAGATTTTATTTCAATCTATTTGTTTTACAGATGATGAGCAATTACGGCTGATAGAGATCAAGTGACTTGCTTGCTCAGAGTTGCAGAGCTGTGGATGAATCAGCCATTCATCTTACTCAGGCGTTGATAAGCCACATATAAACTGACATTGCTGACAATTATTTGAGCCACCTATTACAGTACACTTAAGCTTCATCATTCTGTATGCCCCTGAGTTTCCTTGGGGTAGATATTTAATTGATTTTTAATTTGATCTCCTCTGAATTTGGGGCTAATCAATTGCTTTGTTTTCCCTGTCTGCTTTCTAAAATTTCTTCATGCCACTTTCAAGGAAACTGACCTGAACGGTTTGCCTGTTCTCCTCATGTTGGATGCAGAGCAGAGGTGGGTGGGAGACATGAGGTAAACAGAAAGTGGCCAGACTGCATAGAATATGAAAACTTTGCCCTCTGATCTGAAACACCCAGCCCAGGGAGCCAAACGGTAACCCCTGGGGCAGCTGGCCCTAAATGACCAGGACTTAACTAGTCACTGACACTCCCCTAATTTTTGTCTTAGGGCCAGCCTGAGAAAGCCTCATATGTTCTCCAGACCAGTCACAGAGGATGCCCCGCTTCTAGTTCGTTTGCCTATTGCTTCTCCATACCGACAGCCCCCAATCAGGGCATCCCTGAAACCTTCCCTTTTTTCACTACAGACTTTCCCACTCTGCCTGCTTTGAGTCTCTACCAAATGCAGGTGATGCTGGGTGACTCCCTTGCTCTAGCTGGCTCTGATTAAATGGTGTTTACGCGTTGTCATTTGCGTGGGCTTTACCCTCATGGAGGAGGACCCACAAAGAAGACCAGTCCTGCTTACTTCAGTGTTCTCTCTGGTTCTCATTGTGCAGGCAGCTATACATCTGCATCATGGGATTTTTTTTTTTATTATTAATTTTTTGGCTGTGTTGGGTCTTCGTTTCGGCGCGAGGGCTTTTCTCCAGTTGTGGCAAGTGGGGGCCACTCTTCATCACAGTGCGCGGGCCTCTCACTATCGCGGCCTCTCTTGTTGCGGAGCACAGGCTCCAGGTGCGCAGGCTCAGCAGTTGTGGCTCACGGGCCCGGTTGCTCCGCGGCATGTGGGATCCTCCCAGACCGGGGCTCGAACCCGTGTCCCCTGCATCGGCAGGCAGACTCTCAACCACTGCGCCACCAGGGAAGCCCATCATCATGGGTTTTTTAAAAGCCTGTTTGTCTCTCCTTTATCAAAAGAATGTATGGGAAAGGCTCGGTCATTTGCTTGGCTGAAATCAACGTGCACTCTGTGGTGGTTTTCTGACCTGTCAGCCCCTGTAACCCTAACCCAGACAGGGCGGGAGTTCAGCGTGGTTCAGCGTCCTCACCTCAGTGTTTTCTGAGTGTTTATAAAATTTCCATTTCATAATCTCTCTAGAATTTCACTAGGAGGAGGCTGTCAGGCATCATCTGTCCTTTTTCTGGAATCCATCCTTTTCTCTCATTTTGAAACTCAGGATTTTTCTTATTCTCCAGGATTTCTCAGTAAAGATGTAAAGGTCTGAAACCACCAATAAGGTTGGTAATTTACCAGCCAGGGATATCCTTCTTTAGAATGTTAATAATTCACTTTAATTCAGAGGAGGAAATTATCGGGTATGTCACTTCCCTCTGCACCGTGACACTGCCACGGCCGCACTTGGAGTGTCTATCAGCCCACACCTACCTCCCGATTCTCTGATGTGAGCAATTGGCATTTTCCCAACATTAAGGGAAGTGTTATGCAAATACAGTTGCAAGCCCCTCATTTCTAATTATATTGGATCCATCAGCTCCTTCAGGGACTAAAAAGTTTATGTGTGTAAAGTGCTTAAAACACAGCCTGGCCCATAATACTCACTCAGTGTCTGCTGGATGCTGCTGTTACTCCTGCTTCGATCAGATAGAATCCGTGGAGCTGCTGCTATCTCTCTGTTCTGCTTGCGTCGCCCCTTATAGTCCTTGAACCTGCCAAGCTCTCTTCTACCTCTGCCTTCACCCACACAGCCCCCTCTGCTGAAGACCCCTTTCTCTTCCTCTGCCTGCCTCTTTCGTCCTCATCTTTCAGGTGCCTCTTAGATGTCACTTCCTCCAGGAAGCCTTCCTAAACTTCAGTCTAAATGAAGGTTTGCATTTTATTCTCTTAGGCCAGGGCTCAGTAAATATTTTCTTAAAGGATCCAGTAGTAAATGTTTTACACTTTGCAGCCATGCAGGTGACTACTCAGGTCTGCTGTGGTCATGCCAAGGCAGCCAAATGCAGTATGTAAATGAGTGGGTGGGCCGTGTTTCAGTAAAACTTTATTTACAAAAACAAGTGGTGGGCCTGTGGCTGTAGTTTACCAACCCCTGTTTTAGATTACTCTGTAGTTTTTCCGCACAGTGTGATCTTGTGATTGTCTCTTACCTCTCTTCCTCTGAACTGAAGCTTGTTAAATACAGGGATTAATTGGCATCTATTTCTGTATCTATAGGACAAGCCTAGGGCCCGGCATATATCAGGCACTTAAGTAAATGTTTACTGAAAGAATGAATGAGGTGGAAATGCAATAGGCATTGAAGTCTGCCTTCTGCCTTCTCCCACTGTCCTCAGTTTGTTTGCCAACATTTTTCTTTATCTTCCAGCTCTGAGTGTTTCTTTAAAATAAAATCCTCAGTGGTCTTTGGCTTTTATCCCCTCCTCGTCTCCCAAATCTAGATCCTCCTGGACTTACCTGTCTTCCCAAGCTTGGGCCACTCAGTTGGTAACTATCTTTGGCCGGGCAGTTGTTGTGCCAGATGGGAATTTGCGATCCCTTCTTTTCTCATTAAAACATGGGAGTGAAGTTATGTGTGTGTCATTAGGAGTGGTGAGCTCATTTTAGAGCCTGATGACATTCGTATTACAGGGAGGAATGCTTGGCCCTGTCAGATTGTCATTAACGTGATTTGGGGCAAGGAAAAAAAACCCAGCCACCACCTAGCAACCCTTCCCCAAGCATTTCAAGATGTAGTAATTTCTTTTATACCAAACGAGTTTGTTTTGCTTAACCACAGTTAAGTCCATAGGTGTGAGCCTTGTTTTTATAGGCGTCTCCTTTCAAAGTGACATTTTGGGACATGCTGATCCTGGTTGTATTTTTCTTGCCTCGTAAATGGCTTGTAGTCAGGGCTGTCAACACTTCTCAGAGTCCACAGAGCCTTAAGTCAGGAGGAATGTGGAATCACCCACCAGCGGAGCCAATGCTGGTGGACTCTGCATTTTATGCCTTTCTCATTGCCTGCAGTGGATTTTCAGGGAGTCAGTGAACTCAGGCATTTCTCAGTGTCTCATGTAGAAATGTTTCTTTTTGCAGTACGTGGGCCTCTCACTGTTGTGGCCTCTCCCGTTGCGGAGCGCAGGCTCCGGACGCGCAGGCCCAGCGGCCGTGGCTCACGGGCCCAGCCACTCTGCAGCATGTGGGATCTTCCCAGGCTGGGGCACGAACCCTTATCCCCTGCATCGGCAGGCAGATTCTCAACCACTGCGCCACCAGGGAAGCCCTAGAAATGTTTCTAATGATTGGGAAGTTCAAGGCTAGTTTAGGTTACTAGCAGTGTTTCTATGGGGAAATGCATAATTTTTTTTTTTTTTAGACACATGTTTTCCTGGTAAAATCCTATTTCCAGAAGGTTGAACCTGTGGTTCTCACCTGCTCCATCCTGCTGGTGTTGAAGAGGTCCCAGGACGTGGTTCACTGAGGCACAGAAGCCACGGTGTAGCCTTGCCTAGGGGCCCAGGACCAGGGCTGGGTAGGAGAACAGAGTTTACTGTCAGGGTTCAGTTGCAGAGAGCAGAAACTCCTGTTTTAAGCACAAAGTCAGTAGGCCAGGGCGTCTTTGTCAGCAGTGGCTGCCATAACAAAGTACTATAGACTTCTTGGCTTAAGCAAGAGATACTTATTTCTCATGGTTCTGGAGGCTGAAACTCCAAGATCAAGGTGCCAGCAGATTCTGAGGCTGGTGAGGGCTCTTCTTCCTGTCTTGCAGATGGCTGTCTTTTCACCGTGTCCTCACATGGTGGAGAGAGAGCTCTTGTCTCTCTTCCTCTTCTTACAAAGGTACGAACCCCATCACGAGGGCCCCAATCCCATGTCCTCATCCAAACCTAATCACCCCCAAAGGCTCCACCTCTAAACACCATCACATTGGGACTTAAGGCTTCAACAGGTGAATTTCCAGGGAGACAAAAGCAGCCCATAACAGAGGGATTTGGGTGCTGACACAGTTATTGGAAGGGCTGCCAGGAATGATTCTCAAAACGATTCCAAGAAGATTCCCCTTTTGCCACGGTCAGGAGGTCGGGGAGGATCAGAACTTGAAGATCAGAACCTAAGGGATCACGGAGATGCTGCTGGCGGGGCATCAAGCCCTTCCTCCTGACTCTAAACACACGAGCCAGGGTCCGCTCCCTGGGACCTCTGCCGCCTTGGTGGGTGATAAATCCAGGCCATCTGAAAATTCTTAATCATTTTATTTTTGCATTTGTGTTTTGCAGGTTCAGTACAATGAACATGTTCTAGGAACTTGGTACCTTGGCTCATATGAGTTTTTGTTTTTTTTCTTTGTATTTTTATACAGCAGGTTCTTATTAGTCATCAGTTTTATACACATCAGTGTATACACGTCAATCCCAATCGCCCAATTCAGCACACCACCACCCACACCCCCATGGCTTTCCTCCCTTGGTATCCATACGTTTGTTCTCTACCTCTGTGTCTCAATTTCTGCCCAGCAAACTGGTTCATCTGCACCATTTTACTAGGTTCCACATCCATGAGTTAGTATACGATATTTTTCTTTTTCTGACTGACTTCAGTCTGTATGACAGTCTCTAGATCCATCCACGTCTCAACAAATGACCCAATTTCGTTCCTTTTTATGGCTGAGTAATATTCCATTGTATATATGTACCACAACTTCTTTATCCATTTGTCTGTCGGTGGACACTTAAGTTGCTTCCATGACCTGGCTATTGTAAATGGAGCTGCAATGAACATTGGGGTGCATGTGTCTTTTTGAATTATGGTTTTCTCTGGGTATATGCCCAGTAGTGGGATTGCTAGGTCGTATGGTAATTCTGTTTTTAGTTTTTAAAGGAACCTCCATACTGTTCTCCGTAGTGGCTGTATCAATTTACATTCCCACCAACAGTGCAAGAGGGTTCCCTTTTCTCCACACCCTCTCCAGCATTTATTGTTTGTAGATTTTTTGATGATGGCCATTCTGACAGGTGTGAGATGATATCTCATTGTAGTTTTGATTTGCATTTCTCTAATAATTAGTGATGTTGAGCAGCTTTTCATGTGCTTCTTGGCCATGTATGTCTTCTTTGGAGAAATGTCTATTTAGGTCTTCTGCCCATTTTTGGATTGGGTTGTTTGTTTCTTTAATATTGAGCTGCATGAGCTGTTTATATATTTTGGAGATTAATTATTTGTCCGTTGATTAGTTTGCAAATATTTTCTCCCATTCTGAGGGTTGTCTTTTCTTCTTGTTTATGGTTTCCTTTGCTGTGCAAAAGCTTTGAAGTTTCATTAGGTCCCATTTGTTTAGTTTTGGTTTTATTTCCATTACTCTAGGAGGTGGATCAAAAAGGATCTTGCTGTGATTTATGTCAAAGAGTGTTCTTTCTGGGCTTCCCTGGTGGCGCAGTGGTTGAGAGTCCGCCTGTCGGTGCAGGGGACGCAGGTTCATGCCCCGGTCGGGGAAGATCCCACATGCCGCAGAGCGGCTGGGCCTGTGAGCCGTGGCCGCTGAGCCTGCGCGTCCGGAGCCTGTGCTCCGCAACGGGAGAGGCCACAACAGTGAGAGACCCACTTACCACAAAAAATAAAAATAAAAAAAGTGTTCTTTCTGTGTTTTCCTGTAAGAGTTTTATAGCGTCCAGTCTTACATTTAGGTCTCAAATCCATTTTGAGTTTATTTTTCTGTATGGTGTTAGGGAGTGTTCTAATTTCATTCTTTCACGTGTAGCTGTCCAGTTTTCCCAGCACCACTTATTGAAGAGACTGTCTTTTCTCTATTGTATATCTTGCCTCCTTTGTCATAGATTAAGTGACCATAGGTGCATGGGTTTATCTCTGGGCTTTCTATCCTGTTCCATTGATCTATGTTTCTGTTTTTGTGCCAGTACCATATTGTCTTGATTACTGTAGCTTTGTAGTATAGCCTGAAGTCAGGGAGTCTGATTCCTCCAGCTCCGTTTTTTTCCCTCAAGACTGCTTTGGCTATTCGGGGTCTTTTGTGTCTCCATACAAATTTTAAGATATTTGTTCTAGTTCTGTAAAAAAAATGCCATTGGTAATTTGATAGGGATTGCATTGAACCTGTAGATTGCTTTGGGTAGTAGAGTCATTTTCGCAATATTGATTCTTCCAATGCAAGAACATGGTATATCTCTCCATCTGTTGGTATCATCTTTAATTTCTTTCATCAGTGTCTTATGTGTCTGCATACAGGTCTTTTGTTTCCCTAAGTGGGTTTATTCCTAGGTATTTTATTCTTTTTGTTGCAGTGGTAAATGGGAGTGTTTCCATAACTTCTCTGTCAGATTTTTCATCATTAGTGTATAGGAATGCAAGAGAATTCTGTGCATTAATTTTGCATCTTGCAACTTTACCAAATTTGTCGATTACCTCTAGTAGTTTTCTGGTGGCATCTTTAGGATTCTCTGTGTATAGTATCATGTCATCTGCAAACAGTGACAGTTTTACTTCTTCTTTTCCAATTTGTATTTCTTTTTCTTCTCTGATTGCCATGGCTAGGACTTCCAAAACTATGTTGAATAATAGTAGTGAGAGTGGATATCCTTGTCTTGTTCCTGATCTTAGAGGAAATGCTTTCAGTTTTTCACTATCGAGAATGATGTCTGCAGTGGGTTTGTCATATATGGCCTTTATTATGCTAAGGTAGGTTCCCTGTATGCCCACCTTCTGGAGAGTTTTTATCATAAATGGGTGTTGAATTTTGTCAAAAGCTTTTTCTGCATACATTGAGTTGATCATATGGTATTTCTCCTTCAGTTTGTTGATATGGTGTATCATGTTGATTGATTTGCGTATATTGAAGAATCCTTGCATCTCTGGGATAAGTCCCACTTGATCATGGTGTATGATCCTTTTAATGCGTTGTTGGATTCTGTTTCCTAGTATTCTGTTGAGGATTTTTGCATCTATATTCATCAGTGATATTGGTCTGTAATTTTCTTTTTTTGTAATATCTTTGTCTGGTTTTGGTATCAGGGTGATGGTGGACTCGTAGAATGAGTTTGGGAGTGTTCCTTTCTCTACAATTTTTTGGAAGAGTTTCAGAAGGATGGGTGTTAGTTACCTCTTCTCTAAATGTTTGATAGAATTCACCTGTGAAGCCATCTGGTCGTGGAAGATTTTTAATCACAGTTTCAATTTCATTACTTGTGATTGTTCGGTTCATATTTTCTGTTTGTTCCTGGTTCAGTCTTGGAAGGTTATACCTTTCTAAGAATTTGTCCATTTCTTCCAGGTTGTCCATTTTATTAGCATAGAGTTGCTGGTGTAGTCTCTTATGATGCTTTGTATTTCTGCAGTGTCTGTTGTAACTTCTCCTTTTTTATTTCTAATTTTATTGATTTGAGTCCTTTCCATCTTTTTCTTGATGAGTCTGGCTAATGGTTTATCAGTTTTGTTTATCTTCTCAAAGAAGCAGCTTTTAGTTTTATTGATCTTTGCTATTGTTTTCTTTGTTCCTATTTCATTTATTTCTTTTTGGATCTTTATGACTTCTTTCCTTCTGCTAACTTTGGGGTTTGTTTGTTCTTCTTTCTCTACTTCCTTTAGGTGTAAGGTTAGATTGTTTACTTGAGATTTTTCTTGTTTTTTGAGGTAGGCTTATATAGCTATAAACTTCACCCTTAGAAGTGCTTTTGCTGCATCCCATAGGTTTTGGATTGTCGTGTTTTCATTGTCATTTGTCTCTAGGTATTTTTTGATTTCTTCAGTGATCTCTTGGTTATTTAGTAACGTATTGTTTAGCCTCCATGTGTTTGTGTTTTTTACAGTTTTTCCCCTGTAATTCATTTCTCATCTCATAGCATTGTGGTCAGAAAAGATGCTTGATATGATTTCAATTTTCTTAAATTTACTGAGGCTTGATTTGTGATCCAAGATGTGATGTATCTTGGAGAATGTTCCCTTCGCACTTGAGAAGAAAGTGTAATCTGCTGTTTTTGGATGGAATGTTCTATAAATATCAATTAAATCTATCTGGTCTCCTGTGTTATTTAAAGCTTGTGTTTCCTTATTAATTTTCTGTTTGGATGATATTTCCATTGGTACAAGTGAGGTGTTAAAGTTCCCCGCTATTAGTGTGTTACTGTCGATTTCCTCTTTTAGAGCTGTTAGCAGTTGCCTTATGTATTGAGGTGCTCCTATGTTGGGTGCATATATATTTACAATTGTTATATCTTCTTCTTGGATTGATCCCTTGATTGTTATGTAGTGTCCTTTCTTGTCTCATGTAATGTTCTTATTTTAAAGTCTATTTTATCTGATATGAGTATTGCTACTCCAGCTTTCTTTTGATTTCCATTTGCATGGAGTCTCTTTTTCCATCCCCTCACTTTCAGTCTGAATGTGTCCACAGGTCTGAAGTGGGTGTCTTGTAGCAGCATATATATGGGTCTTGTTTTTATATCCATTCAGCAAGCCTGTGTCTTTTGTTTGGAGCATTTAATCCATTCACGTTTAAGGTAATTATTGATATGTATGTTCCTATTACCATTTTCTTAATTGTTTTGGGTTTGTTTTTGTAGGTCCTTTTCTTCTCTTGTGTTTCTCACTTGGAGAAGTTCCTTTAGCATTTGTTGTAGAGCTGTCTTGGTGATGCTGTATTCTCTTACCTTTGCTTGTCTGTAAAGCTTTTGATTTCTCCATCAAATCTGAATGAGATCCTTGCCGGGTAGAGTAATCTTGGTTGTAGGTTCTTCCCTTTCATCACTTTGAGTATATCATGCCACTCCCTTTTGGCTTGTAGAGTTTCTGCTGAGAAATCAGCTGTTAACCTTATGGGAGTTCCCTTGTATGTTATTTGTTGTTTTTCCCTTGCTGCTTTCAATAATTTTTCTCTGTCTTTAATTCTCGCCAATTTGATTACTGTGTGTCTTGTCATCTTTCTCCTTGGGTTTATCTTGTATGGGACTCTCCGCGCTTCCTGGACTTGGGTGGCTATTTCCTTTCCCATGTTAGGGAAGTTTTCGACTATAATCTCTTCAAATATTTTCTCTGGTCCTTTCTCTCTCTCTTCTCCTTCTGGGACCCCTATAATGTGAGTGTTGTTGCGTTTAATGTTGTTCCAGAGGTCTCTTAGGCTGTCTTCATTTCTTTATTCTGTTCCACAGCAGTGAATTCCACCATTCTGTCTTCCAGGTCACTTATCCGTTCTTCTGCCTCAGTTATTCTGCTATTGATTCCTTCTAGTGTAGTTTTCATTTCAGTTATTGTATTATTCATCTCTGTTTGTTTGTTCTTCTAGATCTTTGACAAACATTTCTTGCATCTTCTCGATCTTTGCCTCCATTGTTTTTCTGAGGTCCCGGATCATCGTCACTATCATTATTCTGAATTCTTTTTCTGGAACGTTGCCTATCTCCCTTCATTTAGTTGTTTTTCTGGGGTTTTATCTTGTTCTTTCATCTGGTACATAGCCCTCTGCCTTTTCATCTTGTCTGTCTTTCTGTGAATGTGATTTTTGTTCCACAGGCTGCAAGATTGTAGTTCTTCTTGCTTCTGCTGTCTGCCCTCTGGTGGATGAGGCTATGTAAGAGATTTGATGGGAGGGACTGGTCACATGAGTTTCTGTCCCCACTGCCTGACCACCTCTCCAGGGTGAGTTCTTAGCCACATGTTCCTCCCCACTTCCAGCAACCACTGCCACCCTCAGTGTGGTGCTGGCCCGGGCACGGATACTCAGAGGGTCGCGACTGCTGCCTAGGGGGTAGAACGGTGTGCTGACCTTGCATCTTTGTTCCCGAACAAAGCGTGACATTAAATAGCAAATAAAAAATGCTGTGACAGATTGAGAAAGAGACTGTGGAAGCAAGGGGAAAACCTCTCCCGCTGCTTTTCTGAGCATAGAGCCCTGCATTTTTATTTTTTTATTTTAAAAATTCTAAAAATATTTTTATTTTATATTGAGGTATAGTTGATTAACAATATTGTGTTAGTTTCAGGTGTACAGCAAAATGATTCAGTTATACATATACATGTATCTATTCTTTTTCAGATTCTTTTCCCATTTAGGTTATCACAGAATATTGAGCAGAGTTCCCTGTGCTATATGGTAATTCCTTCTTGGTTATCTATTTTATTTTTTAAAATATTTATTTATTTGGCCACGCCAGGTCTTAGTTGCGACATGTGGGATCTAGTTCCCTGACCAGGATCGAACCCGGGCCCCCTGCATCGAGAGTGCGGAGTCTTCACCACGGGACCACCAGGGAAGTCCCTTTATTTTAAATATAGCAGTGTGTGCATTGCAGCTTTATTTTGCAGTAGACTCTGCAAATTGTGTAGCCGGCTGTGGCTAAATCTGGTACCTTCAGGACAGTGTGTAGCAGCCTCTGTCTCACTTCTGTCACCTCTGCAGCTGCTGGAGGAGAACCAGCCATGGGGCATTCTGGGAAACATAGTCTGGAGGGCTCACCCGTGGGTGGGCATAAGACACCCTGTGAAGGGGTGGAGATGAGGGATCCAGCTGTCCTCAAAAGGGAGATGACCCAGTAAGACCCAGGGATAGGGGAACAGGGAGTGAGGTAAGTGTAGGGAGATTTGGGGGAGGGGTTGAATTTATCCCCAAATCTCCTGACTTGAGCTACTCCTAGGTACCTACCTGTTCCTTGGTGTAGCTTCCTGCTGTAATGTGTAGATCAGTGATGCTCAAACTTAGGAAGCAGTAGGTGAGCATGTTTAAAAATGAGGGTGTACGGACCCTTACCCTCAAAGATGGTGATGCCGAAGTCCTGTGAGATCCAGAATTTAAATGCAGGGGGTGGTTCTCTGGAGACCTTGTTTAAGATGTGTTTCAGATCCACTACTAGTATCCCATCCTCTGTTCCTTCCAGGCCACCTGCCCCACCCACATTTTTTTCAGATCTGGCATTTTCATTTTTGTTTTCTGCATTTTTGGGGGGTGGCTGTTTTATCTGTCTTTATTAACTCTCTCATTGGTAAAGGGACTGAAAACAGAGTTTTTTCTTTCCTATGAGTACTCTAGTGAACCTAGGATGTTGAAGATAAATGCTTAAAAAAAAAAGAAGATAAATGCTAAGTTAAGATGAGGCTATTGAGTTTTCTGTGGGATTTGGGGTCGACTTCATTCAACATGTGCTGAGCCCCTACCATGCGCCCATCAGCGGGGATACTGAATTATAAATACACACCCCTGCCCCATAGGAGTACACAACTTTGCGGGGAAGCTTAGCACTTCCCCTCACTAGGGTTCAAGCAGTCAGGGGAACAGGGTCTGTTTGGAAAAAAACAACAAAACAACCATTTTGCAGATCACACTTGGGTTCTGTGGTGACTGCTCTTTGATTTCTTGAACACAAGGCGTTGAGCTGACTCTGTAATGCCCTGATGGTCGGTGGGACATCTGCAGCTCCCCCTTGAGAACTGAATCCAGCGGTGATGTTCCAGCTATGGAAACTTCAAGTTGAACTTTCAGGAATGGAGGCCAGGGCATTTTTGAGGGGGTGTCCTGGAGTTCACAGCTCTTCTAACTCAAGGTCGTTGGCCTTCCGGGGTTAAAAATCTCCTCCCACAGATGCATTTACCATCTGGAGGGAACAGCATTTCCCTTTCTGGGAGGCACTTCAGTAAGTGACGGGGAGGCTGTGAAGTTATTGCCCCGGAAGGAGGTGGTTATGAGCTAAACCATAAGCAGAGACGGGTACCTTTCTTCTGACAGGGAGGCACAGCTATGGCCCAGGTGTTCCCTAATTGGTGGTATGTGGAGAGAGCCAGATCCTTCCTGGAAATTGTAGCCATTCCGGCTTTAGATGATTGCTTCATTCATATCCTTCTCCAGTTCTTTGGCACCAATTTGCCTGTTCTCCTGGGCTGCCCAGAGGAGTGTCTGTATTCACCATCTACCTTCAGCTGTTCTTTCTCTCTCCAAAGACAAAGAAAGCTTGATATTTGTGGATGCGAGTTGGGTAGCTTTATTTGTACTCTAATCAGATCTCTGGGAGGTGTGTTCTGTGACAGAACACCTGCGACAGTTACTTGGATGTAATGCCGGTGTTGGCATCATTATCAAACAACAGCAACAACTATTTGCCAGCACTACCTGCGGATGTTACTGTACTAGATGCTGCAGAAGAGAAACACCGTGCAGTCCGGGAGCCGAAGAAGAGCTCCCGTTAAGATAGACGATGCTGTGAAACACATGCATTTGTAAGTTACAGAACGACTTCCTGTGCAGACACTCTAATCAGGTTTCTTTGGTGAAAGATAATTGCTTATTAGCTTCAGAAAGACCTCATTCATGCTTTGATTCTCGGTATCGCCACATGAAAGCAGTAGCTGAACCTGGGTCCCTGCTGTGAAAATGAAAATACTGAAGGATATTTGATTGCTTTTCCATTATTCATGTGCACCCGTGGTCGACCATCATGGCAGCTCATCTGCTCGGACCGTGTGATTCCGTGTGGCTCCCACTTCAGCCTGTTTGTTTCATTTCCTACAGCTGTTCTCCAGCAGGATCACATTTGAATGATGCAGATATTTTGCCCGTAAAGACCTCCCAAGATGCATCAATGTGTGCTTTATCCAAAGAGGGGACCAAAGGAAACAGAAGCGTCCTGAGATCCAAAGTAGTTTGAACTAAGGTTTATTGAGTACCGACTCTGTGGCCAGCACCCCGCTTCATATCTCAGGAAGCAAACTCGTTTTCAGAAGAAAATGGAATGTGTTTGGGGATAGTCTAGTTCCTGCAGATTTTAGAAAAACCCACTGAGAAGTTAAATCACTGGGTGCTCTTCTGCCATAGTCTATGAAATGCTTGTTGTCACAGAGCAATGCTGAATGCAAACGATCTTTGTAATATGGTCTGGGCTATAGGGCTGAAGACAAGATGGAAGGATTCGTTACCTATGGGTGCCTGAAACTTTCTTTGCGTGTAGGTTGTCGATTGGACCTCTATAGACCAGAGACGGCCCCTGGGTGTGAGCAAAGTAAACCGAGGCTGGTTAATCTTTTAATGAGTGTCTTGTGAATGACATGCTAGCTGCTTTATGTGCGATGCCTGGATATAGCAAATCTATTTTCATTAGGTCTACGCAGTCCAAAATATTTCAATACATGTGATGTGTTGTAATCTCTGCATTTGAGGTGGGGAGTTGCATATGGAGAGGATTGAGAAAACAATTACTTTGGAATGAGCAAAAATGTATACACTGTTTAGTAATTCAAAAGAATGCGTGGATCGGGCTTCCTTGGTGGCACAGTGGTTAAGAATCCACCTGCCAATTCAGGGGACATGGGTTCGAGCCCTGGTCCGGGAAGATCCCACATGCTGCGGAGCAACTAAGCCCGTGCACCACAACTACTGAGCCTGCGTGTCACAACTCCTGAAGCCCACGCACCTAGAGCCCGTGCTCCGCAGCAAGAGAAGCCACCACAAAGAGAAGCCTGCGCGCCGCAACGAAGAGTAGCCCCCGCTCGCCGCAACTAGAGAAAGCCCGCGCGCAGCAGCAGCAACAAAGACCCAATGCAGCCCAAAATAAATAAGTAAAATAAATTGAAAAAAAAAATGCGTGGATAGTCATAGAATTGAGAAAGGGGAGACAATTTCCCCATAAATTAGGGAAGGCGAGAGATGTGTCTGGGGATGGTCCGGGTTCACATGGTAATAAGTGTTTATCATCATTATTAATTGAGCAGTGATAGTGATTTAGTATCTTTTTGGTATTACTTGGACCAGTCGTTCTGTTTTCTTGTGTTGTAAAATTATGGGTCAAGTTTTGGGTTAGAGTGTTGGACATAGATGGAGGGCCTCCCTGTCCCTGCCGCATTTTGAGAGTTGATTGGGGGAGATTCAGTCAGTTCAGGGAGGCAAGGTGCTGAGGCCTCTAGGTCCTTATTTAACCACTGTGGCCTCCTAGAGCCTGGAGGGGGTGGGGTGGAGTGTAGAGAAGAGAGAACGTCTGGCTTACTGGATCCTGGGAGATTCCATGACTTCGTGGTTCGCAGCTGGCGTCACGGGAGTAGCTGGTGCGGTGCCTCAAAGGAACGATCATCCTGACCGAGCCTGAGAAGAAAAGACGGAACCTTTTTGCTCTGCAACGCTTCTCTGTTCCCTCCCGCTGAGTCCCTTTCATGACAAGCCTATTACTTGGTAGAGACAGGAACATGATCAGGTTTGGGAGCAATCCTGACACTTGGGCCTCATTTCTCCAGCCGAGAGATGCTGGTGTTTTACGAGCACTTGTGAGCTCTTGGCACTGACATATGATGCCCGCACCCGTAGGTATTAACACAGTTTCCCGACGGGCTCTAGTGGGAGGGCTTGGGGCTTCCCCAGTGTTAGGCTCTGGAGATGAGACGAATTCCAAAATTGTAGAAATCTCTTACTACCAACGAGAGGATGCTTGGATGTATACATTAGGCAAAAAGCCTGTTCTGAACAAGTGACCTTATTTTGCAAACAAACAGAAGGATAGAAATTTGTAAAAATACCCAACTGGAAAAAAAAAAAAAGAGGAGGACTCTTCACTAAAGTAGATTTGACTCCAGTTCCCTGATGCTTAAGTGGGAGGCTGGGTAGGTGTCCCCAGTTCTGATTAAATAACTCCCTTTAAGACTTCCTCCACCCGAGGGCAACTTCAGAAACAAACAACCCAAACAGTGGCTCCTGCATTTTAATTCAAATGCTTTGTTTAACTCCAGGCAGAACCTCAAAAGAGTCTCTACTCTGCAATCCACTGAACATTTTTGTTTTTTGTTTTTTAAACAAAATATGGAGCGGTCAGTGAACATGTGTTTTGTTTCCTAGGAAATTCCAGGCTCCTTTGTTTAGCAAATGTTGTTCTGGTGAGGTGTGGTCATCTCTCTCTTTCAGCAACTGAAATGTCCGATAATGAAAGCATTTTCCCTCTCATTTACTTGACCAGACAGGCTGTTTGCTCAGAGATCTCTAAGTCCTTTATCAGTCTTTTGTGGCCTGAACTTCTGCCCACAAGCATTTTGTGTCCTGTAAACAGTGGGAGCAAGTTTTTCTTTTGTGACAGGTTTTGTCCCATTCTGTTCTGGTTGGTCCTTATCTTAAAACACATGGCAATGACACATGACACTCTAAATCTCATGGTGTCCCTGACCTGGCAGGTGTGCGGAAAATTCTTTTTTTTAAAAAAAAAAATTTATCGATGTATAGTTGATATACATTGTTGTGTTCATTTCAGGGGTACAGCAAAGTGATTCAGTTATACGTATATATTTACATTATAGGTTATTACAAGATACTGAATATAGTTCCCTGTGCTGTATACAGTAGGTCCTTGTTGATTATCTTTTTTTTTTTTTTTCCCCTGGTACGCGGGCCTCTGACTGTTGTGGCCTCTCCCGTTGCGGAGCACAGGCTCCGGACGCGCAGGCTCAGCGGCCATGGCTCACGGGCCCAGCCGCTCCGCGGCACGTGGGATCTTCCCAGACCGGGGCACGAACCCGCGTCCCCCGCATCGGCAGGCGGACTCTCAACCACTGCGCCACCAGGGAAGCCCGATTATCTATTTTATATGTAGTAGTGTGTATCTGTTAATCCCAAACTCCTAATGTATCCCTCCCCCTGCTTTCCCCTTTGGTAACTGTAATACTGTTTTCTATGTGTGAGTCTGTTTCTGTTTTGGAAATAAGTTCATTGGTATCATTTTTTTGATTCCACACATAAATGATATCATATGGTATTTGTCTTTCTCTGTCTGACTTCACTTAGTAGGATAATCTCTAGGTCCATCCATGTTGCTGCCAATGGCATTATTTCATTCTGTTTTGTGGCTGAGTAATATTCCATTGTGTATATCTACCACATCCTCTTTATCCATTCATCTGTCGATGGACATTTAGATTTCTTCCATGTCTTGGCAGTTGTAAGTAGTGCTGCTATGAACATTGGGGCGCATGTATCTTTTCACATTAGAGCTTTCATCTTTTCCGGTTACATGTCCAGGAGTGGGATTGCTGGATTATATGGTAACACTTATGTTTAGTTTTTAAAGGAACCTCCACACTATTCTCCATAGTGGTTGCATCAATGGACATTCCCAGTGAGGTGCCTTCTTACTTGGGAGTCTCAATTCAGTCCTCAAAGATACAGGGTGTAAACACTACTTTCAAGCACAGAAGGGCTTTCTTCTCACCCTCGGCATCGCTGACCTCGTTAAGTCGCGTCAGTTCACCGTGCGCGCCTCACGCGCCAGCCAGCCATCACGTTCCATCATGAGTGCTAGTCACCTAACTGGCTCCTCAGGTGGAAGGTGCACCTTCTGAGGCCTGGATCCTTTTTCACGTATCTTTGAATTCTTCGCACCCAATCAAGCCAGTGTCTGGTACTGGATCGTTTCTCAGGGTGAATAGATGCAGCAACACAGATGCTATGAGATGGGTGTTGTGCAGACAACTTGGGTAAAAACCCCGAGGCTGGTGGAAATTGGGTGCAGGCCGTAGTACAAGTGCCAGCATCTTTGGGTATCAGGAATTTGAGCATCAGTCTTAATTACCTCCAGGTGACTCATTCCTGAGAATAGCAATAATTTGCCACCTATAACTGGTGAGCATTTCTAGGGATTCGGATTCTAACGGACTGTCCAAATGGATATTCGTGTATGACGTGTCAGGGATACAAGGAAGTGAAGGGTGTGACTCTCCAGGAACAGGAGGGGGTGGCCCGGTACTGGAGTGTGAGGGGCTTGAAAACGTAGTCAATCTCAGAATCCTTTTTCCTGGACGCTAGTGTCCATGGAGCTCCACTCTGGAGAATTCTGATCTGGTGCAGTGCTTTTATTTTACAGAGAAAAAAACCCCTGAGCTCTGGACAGATGAAGGCCATGGGACCAGGACGTGGTAGACCTGGGGCCAGCACCCAGGTCTCTGGGCTCCTAGGTCAGGGCCCCTCCCTGTGAACCACGTGGCTTCTGACGCAGGGTGAGAGAGTGGGAAGGAGCTGTGTGTGAGTGTGCGTGTCTCTGTGTGTCTGTGTGTAAGAGAGAGGCAGACAGACACACGTGCCTTGGTCAGAACTGGCCCCGGGCAGAAGGGAGTGTTTACCTTGGTGTCCGCCCACCTGCCCGTCTGTCAACATCATTTGGTCCCCGGCCACCCTTCCTCTTCCAGCACCTGGTGATTCTAGGCCACTCACGGGCCCCCCCCTCTGACGCCCAGCAGCTCTTCTCCATCCCCGACGCTGTGTCCCAAGCAGAACTTCTCAAATGTGATTCCTGTCCACTGCCTTCAGAGGAACGATTCAGACAAGGGAGTTCTCAGGAGGGAGCTGACAGAGGGCGGCGGTGAGGGTGGGGAGGCCCTCCGGCAGAGGTGCAGAGCACGGGGGCCTGTGGCCCGCAGTTCTGCCTCCGCCCTGGGCTGCCCTTGGCCGTGGCTCTCGGTGGCCGCCTCCCTCCCTCTCCCTTTGGCAGGGAGCTCTTGGAAACAGCAGTTATTGGGAAACCAAAAGAAAACAGCCTGGCCTCTCCCTGGGGCCCAGGACTGGAGGGGCTGATGCCAGCAGCTGTGCTCGGCCAGCCTGCAGGGCTCTGAGCAGAGGGCTAGGAGCCACAGGGCAGACGTGGGCATCGCAGGCATAGCCGGAGTCCTGACCGCTAGGGGCAGATGGGAGTGTGGAGAAAAGGGCAGACGGAAACGCTTTCTCTGTTTGTTTCTCGGCCGTGCAACTTGGAGTGGAAAGTAACCAGAATAGCTCTTTACTCTGAGTGAAGGCAGGTGCTTTATCCTCATTTCACAGCTGAGCAGAGAGGTTGTGACTAAACCAGGGTCATGCAGGGGAGGGACCACTAGACCTCAGATCCCGGTCCTCTGTCCCACGCATTGCTTTCTCTCTACCCTGTGGACCCCTCACGAATAGAGCAGCATCCAGAGGCAGAAGATGTGGGTCTCAGAGAGACTAGGATGTGGGCTAATTCACAAATAAACCAACTCTTCTCAACACTGTCCTACTCTGCGCATTTCCCTCAACGTGCTTGGCTGAGCTCGCCCTGAGGTTCTTAAGACAGCACAGCAGTCACCAAGGGCTTCGGCTCCAAGATCCGCCAGATACTTGGGAAAACCGTGGACGGTCCTCCCAGGGCGAACCTTCTCCTGGAAGGCAGGGGTTTTAACTCGTGGCTTCCTGATGATTTTTGAGTGTGGGAAACGTCCTCCCCATCCAGCCCCTGATCTACTTCTAGACCCGAGTAGCCCAGAGGATGCACACATTCTGTGTCACCCCTGCGGTCTGTATGGTAACGGCTCCCATTTACCGATTCCCTGCAGCATGTCAAGTACTGAGCACTAAGTGCGTTGTATAAATGAGCTCTTTTCATCACCGGAAGGATGCTGGGAGTTAGATAATATCTCACTCATTTTGAAGATGAGGTACTTGAGGCTCCTTTTGCAAATATTCAAGCCCAGTTCTGTCCCCGTAACGCAGACTCCTGCCTGCCACCCCAGAGACCGAATGCCCGTTTACTCTTAGGATGGGTCGGTTCTTTGTTTTTTCAGCTTTATGGAGATATAATTGGCATATAGCATTGTGTAAGTTGATGGTGTCCAGAGCGGTGATTCGATACATGTATATATTGTGCAGTGATTACCACAATAATGTTAGTTAACACCTCAATCACCTCACGTAGTTAATCAGTTTTTATGCTGTTGTAGTGGGGACATTTAAGATCTATTCCCTTAGCAACTTTCAAGTATATAATAGAGTATTATTATTATTATTATTATTTTTTGTGCTAGGCGGGCCTCTCCCATTGCGGAGCACAGGCTCCGGACGCGCAGGCTCAGCGGCCATGGCTCACGGGCCCAGCCACTCCGCGGCATGTGGGATCCTCCCAGACCGGGGCACGAACCCGCGTCTCCTGCATCGGCAGGCGGACTCTCAACCACTGCGCCACCAGGGAAGCCCTATAATAGAGTATTATTAAATAGAGCCTTTTACTTATACTCCAGTGCCGTGCATTGGGTCCCCAAATGTATTCATCTTATAACCGAGAGTTTTTACCCTTTGACCAGCATCTCCCCACGGCCCCCACCTGCCCCCAGCAGGTGGCAACCACCTGGCAACCACCATTGTAGTCTCTGCTTCTATGAGTTCAGCTTTTCTTAGATTCCACAGATAAGTGAGATCATAGAGCATTTGTGTTTCTCTGTCTGACTTATTTCACTTAGCATAATGGCCTCAAGTTTCGTCCATCTTGTTGCAAATGGCAGGATTTCCTTATTTTTTTAGTGGCTGAATGATATTCCATTGTACACATCTACCACATTCTCTTTATCCGTTCTTCCGTTGGTGGACATTAGATTGTTTCCATGTCTTGGCTGTTGTGAATAATGCTGCAGTCGCCATGGGGGTGCAGATAGCTCTTCGAGATCCTGATTTCACTTCTTTGGGGGTACATGCCCAGGAGTGGGGTTGCTGGATCATATGATGGTTCTAGTTTCAGTTTTTTAAGAAAACTTCACACTGATTTTCACAGTGGCTGTCCAACTTACATTCCTACCGACGGTGTATGGGGGTTCCCTTTTCTCCACATCCTCGCCAGAACTTGTCATCTCTTGTCTTTTTGATAATAGCCATCCTAACAGGTGTGAGATGGTATCTCATTGTGATTTTGATTTGCATTTCCCTGTTGATTAGTGATGCTGGGAACCTTTCCAGGAACCTGATGGCCAGGCCAGGGCTTGGTAACCCAGCTGACGACTGACAAGGGGGAGAAGAAATATCTGAAACGTAGCAGTAATGTAGAGCCTTCCTCTTCACTCCTCAACTAAGGGCAATGAATTTCCATCTCACTTGCCCTCCTTTCGTTGAAGATGAGTGGGAAGAAGGGTTAAGGGAAGAGGCTGTCTTCCCCTCTGAAGGCCGGTGGGTGTCCGTGCTTGGTGGTCAGATGGTGTGACGTGGTAGTCGAGGGGAGGCCCTGAGGCCTGCCTGGTGCACATTCAGGTTCACCTACTCACAGACCGAGCGATCAGATTACTTCACGTCTCTGTGCCTCAGTTTCTCCATCTGTACAAATGGGCTGATAGTAGCACTTATCCTGAAGGTTAGTGTGAGATTCGTTGAATTAATACCCATAAAACAGCAGCAACAGTACTTGACCTGTGGTATATGCCCAATAAATAATTACCTTTTTGTATTAGTTCCATTTTCTGTGTTTTTTTTTTTTTTGCGGTACACGGGCCTCTCACTGTTGTGGCCTCTCCCGTTGCGGAGCACAGGCTCCGGACACTCAGGCCCAGTGGCCATGGCTCATGGGCCCAGCTCTGCGGCACGTGGGATCCTCCCGGACTGGGGCACGAACCCGCGTCCCCCGCATCGGCAGGCGGACTCTCAACCACTGCGCCACCAGGGAAGCCCTGTGTATTCTTTTTTTAAAAATTAATTTTCATTGGAATATAGTTGATTTACAATGTTGTGTTAGTTTCATATGTACAGCAAAGTGAATCAGTTCTACATACACATATATCCACTCTTTTTTAGATTCTTTTTCCATATAGGTCATTACAGAGTACTGAGTAGAGTTCCCTGTGCTGCACAGTAGGTCCTTATTAGTTATCTATTTTATATATAGTAGTGTGTATGTGTCAATCCCAATCTCCCAATTTATCCCTCCTCACCTTTCCCCCCTGGTAACCATAAGTTTGTTTTCTACACCTGTGACTCTACTTCTGTTTTGTAAATAGGTTCATTTCTACCATTTTTTTAGATTCCACGTGTAAGCGATATCGTATGGTATTTGTCTTTCTCTGTCTGACTTACGTCACTCAGTATGACAATCTCTAGGTCCATCTTCTGCGTATTCTTCATCTTTCTTCCCCCTCCTTCCATGTTTCTACCTTCAAAAACTTCTCCAATAGTCCTAGAAAATCACTAGCTCTTCTGCTGACATCCTATGCCAGCGGGGACAGTAGTGTGAAATCTCGTGAACTGATCATTTTTAGGGAGGTCTGGGGGAGTTTAAAATGAGGAATCCAAAAACCCTGAGGTGTGTTTAGATGTGTGGGAGCCCTTTCACAATTCTGTGGCCCAGACAAGTCTCTAACTCCTGACCTCCGAGGGAGAGAATATACATAGAGGTCATACACAGCTATGTGGAATGGTTTCTAATGACAGCAGAATCATTTGCAAATGAAATCTTTAATGATCAGTCAAGGCTCATTTTTCTCCTTGGATGATAGAAGGTTAGAGAAACGAAACTATTAAATGAAAAGATCGACGTGACTGATCAGAAAATAGCATTGCATTTAGTCTTCTCTCTTCCTTCTACTCTGGATATGCGGTGTTTGGCTAAACTATCTGATCACCGGGGCCTCGGTTTCACTGCTGGGGTAGGGCCGGCAGCACAGGCTCTGACGTCTGGCAGGCTTGGTGCTGATCCTGCTTCCCTCTTGCCTGGGTGACCTTGGACCCTTGTCCCCCACCTTTGTAAGCCTCGCTGTCAGTAGTAAAGGGAGATCGGAAAGTCCTACCTGGTAGAGGGCTTCTGAGGTTGACCTGGGAAAACGCCTTTGAAGTAGAATCCACCTCCCTGGGCCTCAGACTCCCCGGGGCTTGTTCACCTGAGGCTCTGCCCTGCCTCTCTCCACGCCCTTCCCCTCGAGGCCGCAGGGAGGGGGGCGGGGCCTGAGCGCTGGGCGTGGCCCCATCTCTGCCTCATGCATCCTCAGGGGACCTGCGTTCTGATCCCGCCTCAGCAGAGCCTGCCGCTGGGCTTTGGGGCCAGTGCTCGGAGGGCTGGGCTGCAGAATCCAGGGGCCAGTGTTAGCCACCTTCAAGGTCCAGTTCGCTTCTCAGGAACGGAGCTCACGTTTTCATCTCCGTCCTCGGTGTGTGTCTCCTCTGACTCATTTTCTCTTGTTTCTGAACTTAGCAGGAGAAGGAAGAGATGTTATGTATCGGTTCCCTAAAACCCGGGAGTGCTTAGAGAGCACTTGGCAGCTATTAACTCTCGTTCGGGTGGCGATGGTGCCAGAGGAGTGAACTTCTTAGAGTTGCTGTCCATACGAGAGCACATCCTCGGTCGCGTCGCACACACGACGTGTGACTCAATACGCCTCACCTGGATGACACAGGGAGTCGAGGAACCCTGTGAGCTGGGTCTTCCCAGTTAGACGGAAAAATAGACAAACGCCAGCCCTCGGTGAGCGAGCAGCGGTGCTCGGTGAGAAGAGACACGTGTAGTCACTCTCTTCTTAAAGGGAGGGATTGAAGTCAAGGCCCTGGTGAATTACACTTTAGGGATCATCTCAGGGACCCCATTCCTGGGCCCCAACACAAGGCTGGCGTGGAAAGGTCTTCAGCCTGGACAGAGTAGACGTTCCCAGTGACTTGGCTTTTATTTTCTCTCCATTCCCTTTTTCTTTGTTCTCCTTTTCTTTTCTTTTCTTCCTTCCTCTTTCTCTCTCTCTCTTTCTCTCTCTCTCTCTCTCCTTCTTTCTTCCTTCCTCCTTTTCCACTTCCCTCCCTCCCTCGCCTCACTTCCTTCCTTCTCTGTCTCTCTTCCCTCTTTCCCTTCCCCCCTTTCCTCTTGGGCTTTAAAGCCAAGTAAAAACCCATCACCCACATGTCCCGTTCCCTCCATTGGTGAGGAGACTCCAGGGCTGATGGCACACATTCTAATAAACGATCCCACAGCAGTACCATAGAGGGAAGATAGCTCTTCAGAGGCATTGTGGGCTTTGTAATGAGAGGAATTTGGAAAACCTCCTGGGCCATTTAGTGTTGTGCTAATTTCCCAGGCACATCTCCCTGCTCTGTTTATGCTGTCTCAGCATCCCTCAGCACGTGCTGCCTCAGCCGCAGACACAAAGCACAAACCTTCTGGCAAGTGCCTGGCAGCCTGTAGTCACCCCAGGATCTGAAGCAAGGCCCAGTTTTGCAGATTGCTCTGGTGTATCACGGCTCTTTCCTACCCAAACACGAAGATGCTTTTGCTTTTAAAACTAACAGGAGTTCAGACCCACAGGGCACTGTTTAGTTTACTTTTTTGGAGGGGGGTAACCCGAGATTCAATTACAAAACAAAACAGACTCACTGGAGAAAATACATGGAGACAATGGACCAATGGAATTCGTAGACCATTTTCATAGCGTACAGTGTTTTGCTGTTTGTGTCGAAAGATTTAAGATCACGTTGTAAGTAACATTTTTCCTTCTTCCATGCTGCACTAATACTTCCACTAAGCCGGTGATAAGAAGGAAACATAGGTTGTGTTTTATGGTATAAAAATCCAGCCCCATTGGCCTGAAAAATGGCAGTTGTAAAGAACCAAGTAAATTGGAGTTAGGAGCTCTTTCATTTATTCAACAATGTTATAAACATGAACTTGTATTGAAATAACAGGACATTTACTTTTACCAGATCCCCTGGCTCTTTGTTCCTCATACATACGTTGAATCAAATTCTTGGGCTGCACCAAATGGAAGAGCCACCGTGGGGCAATGGTTAAGGACCTTGGCTTCCGTGCCTGCCCGTCGAGGTTCACATCGGTCTGTGTAATCTTGGGCAAGGTATTCCAACTCTGTGTGCGTCAGGTGTCTCCTGGGAGAAATCATAGGATTGGCATAAAGAGTCAATGGAATAATCTCTGCAAAGCCCTTGGGCTGGTGCCAAGTAGAGCATGAGCTCCAGGAACAGCCATTTGTCATTATTGGTTTCGTTGTTCTTGCTGTGGTTCCAAGTCCTTGTCCTCCAGGTTCTTACCCTCCAGCAGGAGGGGTTACCCAAGTAGACGGACATTCACCTGTGATGGCAGAAAGGACAGGAATGTTCTAGAAATGGGCTTCACCCAGAGCAGGCCAGTCAGGGAGGTCTTCCTGGAGGAAGCAATGGCCCAGCTGTGTCTTAAAGGACACAGTGCACTGACCAGGGAGAGAACTGTGGGAATGCCAACATGACAGGGCCTGGTCGGGGAAGGGAATCTTGTAGAGCCTGAGAAAATGTGCTTAGAAACAGAAGAAAAGTCAGCAGAGAGTCTCAGAATCTAGGAGGAGAGGGGGTTTGGGAGGGAGGAAGTGATTGATTGACTGTCAACGTGCTGGAGAGTTCAAGAAAAATAAAGAGTAGATGGTATCCTTTGGATCTAGTGACAGTGAAGTCGTTTGGCTTTTCCATAAGGGCTATTTCAGCAAGTGGTGGTGAAGCAGCCCAGTGGTGTGCTGGTCAGTGTTTAACAACCGGCTCTCTTGTAGCCTTTACCCACTTCTGTGGGGTAGATACTCCCAACACGGCTGACGTGAAGCCACCAACTTGAGGTCCCTGAATCCCGAATGGGAAGAGAGGCTCACCAGCCTGACCTCAGGGCTCATGGCAGGGTGGCCAGGTGACAAAGCAGAGATGGGCAGATGGCTTCCGGTTTCCAGGTCACAAACTTTCTGTAGCATTGCTGTAAGCAGTGTGGCACTAGGTGTGCTGTCCTCAGTGCAGCTGCTCTCGGAGAATCTTGGTGCTCTCCCCTTCTCCGTGGACACCCCCCTGGTTCGTGGGTGCTTTCTCTTCCCCGTGCTGAGGAGTCCCCTTTTCTGTCATCTGCCTCTCAGAAAGACCCGCTGTCTTATTGTGAATAAGCTGAACCCCCAACTTTCCCAATCCTTAGCATGTAATGGAATATCAAAAAGGAGGAGTTTGAGCGTAAAGAGTCAGTCCTCTTGGCAAGGACATCTCAGGTCTGGAAAGATGACTCAGTCTTTCTTTTCTGCTTGACCACTCAGTTGGATGATTTGACTTTGGGCTCAGAAAGCAACTTTTAAATCTTAATCTGGTTTCTTAAGTAGACTTTTCTTACTTGAATGAAAATATACTATCCAATTGATCTGACTTTTCCCATCTCCTTGGTTATAAGCCTCAGTTCAAAATTATGCATTGACTTTCTGGCTTATACATCAGTTTCCTGTGAGTTTGGTTAATAGGAGTCAAGACCTGAGAACCCCTGAGGGAAATGATAATAAGAGCAAACATTTACGTGGCACTTAATATATACAGGACACTCTCACAAGTACTTTGTATATAAAGCCAGACAACAAACCTATGAGGTCTCTATTTTACTGATGAGGAAACTGAGGCACAGAGATATTTAGTACTTTGTCCAGGGTCACTCAAAAAGTATCAGAACCAGGAGTTGAATGTAGGCATCGGTTCCCAGTGTCCTAACCACTACCATTTGCTGGCTTCTGAGTGGCGTATTCCAGAGCTGAGAGTGAGGCCCTGGACACTTGGACCCCATCCAAGTGCAGAGAAACTGGGAGATACCATCCAAACTACTAGCCACAGGCATCTGCCCATCCCTGGAAGGAATGCAACAGAGGCTTCCTGGGGCCTTGAAGAGCTTCCTTCCCACTTTGAAGCTCTACCATTCCCCCTCCTGCAGCTGCCCTGCCCTCACCTGTTTCTTTGGTTTCTGGAAACTAATCCATGATTACCCTGGCCACTCATGTCTGCTTCCTGATGAGGAGGCTCAGCCCCGCCCCTGAGAACACATCTCTGCTACCTGCCCAACTAATGAACTCCATCCTCCCTGCACCCCCAATTCCCTGGATGCTTCAAGAGAATGTCATTTGAGTGTCTTTTTGCCCCAGTTTATCCTGATAATGCCTTGTCTCCCCCACTTAACTGGGCACTTCGTGTCTGAGGCTGGACCATTAAGAGGCTCATAAAAAGGGAACTCGGATACAGTGGTTAAAGTGATGTTATTCATCTTAAGACTCTCCCTGACTCTTGGATGCTTTGTGACAAGGTGGTGGCCTTTTGCCTTCCATGTTCCCTCCTCCTTGGACCTCACACGGATGCCCCTGTGAGCTGTTCTCAGTGAGCTTCCACTTCAAAACTCTGAGCTGGAAAAGAGATGACAAAGCACCTTCAAGGGTTAAGGAGAAGCCTCATTGAGGAACGGAAGTAACTTCTAGGCAGAGGGGAGGATTGGCCTCCCCTGGTGTGTTCATACGTCTGCTGTTTGAAGTTGAATTTTAATCTGTGAGTTTAGTGGTGCCCTGGCTGTATCAGGAAGTTCACTGGATCAGGGTCAAGAGACAGCTGGCTTTCCTCCCATCGTCCTAGTAGAAGAAGAAGACGACGACCTTGGCGGAGAGAGGAAGGTGGTTCTTCTGTCCAGCACGTGGAGGGAGCGCCTTGGGTAGCTCCATCTACTTTGAATGCTAGTTCATCACCTGTGCAGTGGAAGGCTGGAGCTGTTTGATTTCCCAAACACCTATAGACCTAAAATTCCCGTGATTCTGTTGGCAGAAGAAAACTTTCATACAGGTTCTTTGTTGTTAATGTCATTGCATTTAAAAAAAAATTCTAATTTAGTCTAGTCTTGGCCACGTGAGTCCTGTAAGGCAAATCTATGACAGTTCATCTTTGGAGATGGTGTCTCTAGGGGATGTGGTTACTACATAGAATGAGTGTCCCTCTGTCTGTCTCGAGGCCTGACTAGGCTGGTGTGTGGCATTGGTGCCTCCATCCTTGATGGTTGGGAGGAATAAAGGTAGCTGGGCGCCCGCTTTTCCCTATAGGCGAGATCCTAGTCTCTTTGTAAGTTTTAACCTAGCCTCCATAGAGACCGTGATAAAGCAGTGGTACCTTGCATCCCCTTGTGTGCTCCTTACACCCTCGTGGCCTCGTGGCCCATTCCCCATGCAGAAACCAACATGGACGTGCTCTGGGGCTACTGCTCTGATAATACAGGAAGACACATGTGTCCCATGTCTTCGAGTGTGCCAGCCGTAGCATTATTGTGTTGGAAACTACTGACCAGGGAGAATCGGCCAAAAGAAAGGCATATGCCCAAATCATTAAAACACAGCGCAAGGAGGTCAACGCCTTGCCGGCGGATCATCAGTGCAGCGAGGCCCAGACCCGGGGGTTCTCAGGCAAGAGTACCGGGGGAGACAGCGGTTGAGGTGGGTTTTAAGTGTTCGTAGAAGCAGCTGAGAGGGGACTGAGAGGGTGTTCTGAGCAGGACTGGCTTGTAGGACGCCTGAGAGCGAAGAGAGCGTGTCCCTGGAGGGTGGGAGGGCAGAGGCAGAAGAGGATGGGGCAGGATGCCCTCAGGTGACCAGAGCCATCGATGGTTTTAAGCAGAAGGAACTCAACTCACTGTTTTTGACACTTGATTGAGGTTCTTCACTTTTTGTGTTCCATCTCAATCTAAGTACGAAAATATATTTGAGTAATTGATTCTGTCAGGTGTGGTTTCCAGAAGGAAATGGTTCAAGTTCTTTGCCCCTCTTTGGAAAGGGGATTCTCTGAGGAAATTGTGTGTGTGTGTGTGTGTGTGTGTGTGTGTGTGTGTGTGTTCAAGATATAGTTAAAAGTTGGTAAGGAGAAACGAAGAAGTGAAATTAGTTTCCATACTAGGAAAGTAGGGTTTATGAGCAAACTGAAAGATTGTATTTCTTACATGATGTTTCAAAATTGAGTGAATAACAACACTTCAATTTTCCTGGACAGTAATGACAGTAATCATTTATTGATGCTTTCAGTTCTGCAGACACTGGAAATGTCTAAACTCTTTACACGTATGAGCTCATTTAATCCTCTAACTAAGTAATACATAGAATGGGTGTTTGGGGGGTGGGGCAGGGGAGGTGGGAACAGGACATTTAGTTTTGGGATTGCTTTCTCAAAATTGTCTCTGTTTGGTCACAGGAGTTCAAGGTGTGTACTGGTCACCTAAGCATCTCACCACGAGCCTCTCATTAGCATGGTGACTGGAAGATATTTTCCCTCAATGGCAACATGGAGCCAGTAGGATTTGGAATAAGGTTATTAGTTGAAAATACATTTGTATTTTGCAGTAAAGTTACTTTTGCACCAAAGGAAACATAATTTTTAAGTCCTTGGACTAACTGGTTGCTATTGTTTTGTTTTGAAATGCTTTATTTTTATTTTTGGTAATGAGCAAAGCAATCTGTGCTCATAGAAAGCAAATTAGGAAAAGTATATCAGCAAAAGGAGGAAAAACACTCATCACCCCACCTGTCCAGAAATCGCCAATGTTGGCGTTGGCATCGTTTATGTTAAATATTACCATTCATCTTTTTTTTTCCCAGAATATATTAATTAGCATCAATCTTTCAGTGGAGTAGGAGAATGACCTGCTAGCATGATAGGTAGATTGGGGGCTGTGATGGCCAGAAAATGAGGAACTCCACAGCATGGCAATTTGTGTTCCTTGCTTCTGGGAGATCTGTTCATTAACTTTGAGGAAAGAAGTAATTTTTGAAATCTTATTAAATATTTTATTGAAGTATAGTTGATTTACAATGCTGTGTTAATTTCTGCTACACAGCAAAGTGATTCAGTTTTATATATATATATATATATATATATATATTCTTTTCATATATTCATGTCGTATTCTTTTCCATAATGGTTTATCACAGGATATTGAATAGAGTTCCCTGTGCTAGACAGTAGGACCTTGTTGCTTATCCATTCTATATATACTGGTTTGCATCTGCTAATCCCAAACCCCCATGGATTGGTTGAGTTTTGAAAGTTCTTTATATAGTCCCAATAGCAGTCCTTTGTTGGATATGTGGTTTGCAGATGTTTTTTCCCACTCTGTAGCTTGTCTTTTCATTATCTTAACAGGGTCTTTCACAGAGCAAAACCTTTTAATTTTGTTGAAGTCTAAATTATATATATATATATATATATATATTTTTTTTTTTTTTTTAATGGATTATGCTCTTGGTGTAACGTCTAAGAGCTCTTTGCCTAGCTTTAGGTCCTGAAGTTTTTTCTCCTGTTGTTGTTGTTGTTGTTTTTTCCTAAAAGTTTCCAATTTTAACTTTCACACTTAATTCCATGATCCATTTTGAGTTAATTTTTGTAGAAGGTTGAGACTCAGCTCAAGGTTCACCTTGTTGTTGTTGCCTTTTGCTTCGATTTTCTTTTTGCTTTTTGCTTCCGTCGCACCAGTACCATGTGTTTAGATGACTGTCTTTCTCCACTGAGTTGCTTCTGGACCTTTGTTTAAAACAATCAGTTGTGAGGCTTTATCCCTGCATTCTCTGTCCTCCGTGGATCTGCATGTCTACAGCGCTGCCTGTATCACACCGTTCTGATTCTGCAGCTAGACAGTAAGCCTTCAAATCAGGTGTTATTCCTCCCACTTTCTTCTTCTTCTTTTTGAAAATTGTTTTTAGCTGTATCCTAGTCCCTTTGTTCCCTTTCATATACATTTTAGAATAATCTTGTTTCCATCTACAAAAAATCTTGCTGTGATTTTGGCACTGTGTTAACCAGCATATCAATTTGGGGAGAATTGACATCTTTACCATGTGGACTTTTCAACCCATGAACATGGTATGTCTCTCCATGTATTTAGATCTTTTTTGAGTTTTTTTTTTGTTGTTGGTACGCGGGCCTCTCACTGTTGTGGCCTCTCCCGTTGCAAAGCGCAGGCTTCGGATGCGCAGGCTCCGCGGCATGTGGGATCTTCCCGGACCAGGGCACGAACCCGCGTCCCCTGCATCGGCAGGCGGACTCTCAACCACTGCGCCACCAGGGAAGCCCTTTTTTGAGTTTCTTAATCAGCATTCATGATACAAGCCCTACTCATGATTTGTTAGATTTATACTTAAGTATTTCATTTTGTGTGTGACTGTGAATGGTATTGTAGTTTAATTATCAGTGCCCATGGGTTCACTGGTAGTATATAGGACTATGTACAATTGATTTTTGCAAGTATTTCTCTTATCCTGCGACCTGGCTGAACTCCACTAGAGTTCTAGAAGTTTGTTTTGTTGTGGTTGTTGTTTAGATTACTGGACATTTTCATATTATGAGACTTTGGATCTTATTTAAACCTTCTGTTTTAGGTGGCTTTGCTGACACTGCTCTGGCAGGAGAAGGGGGTGGGTGCTGCCTGACTATTGGCAGTTGTAGGGAGAAGTCCAGGTTGGACTGGGCCTCCATTGACACCTGGGAGGCAGCTGCCCTTACTGCCAGGTTGGGGGAAAAGTGTAGCCTCCTGCATGGTCTCCACTGAGCTGCCCGAGGTGGAGGCTGGCGGGGACAAGCCTTGTTACTGGCCAGCAGGGACAAAAGTTTCAACTCCCCACCTGGCCTTTCGTGACACCACCTGGTGCAGGTATTGGGGCATCTTGGGACAGTCTTGCAAGGATGGACGTTCAGGCTCCTCACTCGGTTTTTGCTGGGGTGGGCGATGGTGGGCCACCATTTTTCCTGTGCTTTTTTGCTGGAGTTGCATGGCTGTAGTCTGCATGTCTTGTCTTGCCAAGGACCCTATCCCGGTCCTTTGGCAAGAGAGAAAGCAGGCTTTCCTCGGCCTTTTTAGTTCGCACCTGTTGGCGTTTCCAGTTGCCACCTTTTCCAGCTCTATATCTGGGATAGATGAGGCATAAAGAAAACTCAAGGAGTGTATCACCGTCATGTTCCTTGGATCCCAAGGTCCCTCTCCAGCCTGCATCCCCCCTCCCCTGCAGCATCTTCTGATGTTCGTTTTCTATCATATGTCCAGGGATTTTGCTTGTACTGAGCAGGAGGGGTAGGGAAAAGTATGTCTGCTCCGTCTTCTTGCAAGTGGACGTGGAGAGCTGGATTTGGTTCCTGGGCCCTTGTACTTAACCCCCAGAAGGAGAGAGGAGGAAGGGAGGGCTGTGTGGCCAGAGTGGTCAGGGAGGCATTTGTAAGGTCAGTTGAACCTGAGTTGGCCAGAAAACTTCGGTTTTGGAAAGCTAAGGAGGAAGGAGCTTTTTCTTCCTGCATTAGCCTGACAAGAGGTGAGGACACAGGAGTGGGATGTGTTGGAAAGATCAGGAAAGAGCCTGGCCCACAGCAGTGAGGGCTGTGGCAGGGGACAGGTACCATCAGGGCGCCCGTCAGGCTGGCATGTTCCTTGCTTCAGAGATGATGAACCCAAGATGGGAGTAGCCAAAATGTGCCTGCCTTCCTCCCTTCCTTTTGTGCAGGGGAGTTTATCTCGCTTAGAAAACCGACTCTCTTGATTCAGGGGAGGCCAATGCTGCTGGCAGTGAATTCTCTTGGAGGAGAGAGTGCCAGAGATGGGGGCTTCTTATCTCGAACTCCTTTGAGCCTTAATTCCTTCATCACACTCTTTATGGTTGTGAAAATTAACTAGCATAGCAGATAGGGTATCCAGGACCGTGCCTACATGGGCACATGACTTGTGCCTCGTTTTCCTGGCTTCCAGAACCTTCCTTCCTTCTTTCACAGCTCACTGTGTGCTGGTGTCTGCTCTGTATCAGCCCTCTGGTTCTCAGCTCAGGGAAATTTGGGAGGCGCTTGCTTTTTACATGCTTGTATACGGTCAGTCAAATTGGATTAGAATCCATAGATGTCTTCACTTGAGGTTGTAAAAGATTTGCCAAGAGTGCATGTGGCCGCATCTGGGATACATGTCACATTACAGGAATCAGGGTCGTCTGGACTTCTAGTAGAAGTTGGGCAGGAGTCATGCACTCTTACAGTATTAGACCTGTAGGATCCGTAGATGTTACCCTGTTTAATCCCTTGTATTCAGTGTTTGCTGTTTTTGTTGATTTTTTTAATAGAAAAATTAATATACATTCATTATTACACATCAAGTGACATAGAAATGTACAATATGGAAAAAGTTAATATCTATGGCATCACCCCGATAATCTTTCATTTCTCCCTCTGGTGTAGCTAATGTTAAAATTTTGTTGTTTACTAGTCTTAACTTTTCTTTCCACTGATAAATTCATATACATATATGCTTAGTTTCTGTTTTTATGTTGTTTTAAATGAAAGCGACAACATATTCACAGTACACCGAAACCAGCTTCCTGTACTTAGTAGTACATCATGAACATCTTTGTGGGTCTTTATTTTTATTTATTTATTTTAAAATAAATTTATTTATTTATTTTTGGCTGTGTTGGGTCTTCGTTGCTGTGTGCGAGCTTTCTCTAGTTCCGGCAAGCGGGGGCTACTCTTCGGTGCGGTGTGCAGGCTTCTTACTGTAGTGGTTTCTCTTGTTGTGGAGCACAGGCTCTAGGCATGCGGGCTTCAGTAGTTGTGGCACATGGGCTCACTAGTTGTGGCTCGCGGGCTCTAGAGTGCAGACCCAGTAGTTGTGGCGCATGGGCTTAGTTGCTCTGCGGCATGTGGGATCTTACCAGGCAAGGGCTCGAACCCATGTCCCCTGCGTTGGCAGGCAGGTTCTTAACCACTGCACCACCAGGGAAGCCCTTTATTTTTAAATTTAACTTTACTTTTATCAAAGCAGGATACTTATATGTTGTTTTAAAGATCAAATAGTAAGATTAGGTTTAATATGAATAATAGTTTTCATTTGTCCCTTTCCCCCACTACTCTGATTTTCTCTTCCGAAGAGGATACATTTTAAACTCCTTGAACTGTTTCTTCTGGTATTTACTTCCAAGTTTCTAAACAAAATCTCTATTACTATTTCTTGATTCATTTGTTTTAGAACATCATTTATTGACATTGTACTAACTAGAGGATTCAGCTGTTTCATCTAATCCCACAAACATACATATGCACTCTCTCTCTCTCTGTCTCTCTCTCTCTCTCTCTCTCTCTCTCTCACACACACACACACACACACACACACACACACACACACACACATACCTCTTAAATGATTAAATCAGAGATCAGTGTGTACATTATTGCTTATTGCTACTCTGTGAATAACATTCACAGCACAATCATAAAGTATATTAAGATTACATTTTCTGGGCTTCCCTGGTGGCTCAGTGGTTGAGAGTCTGCCTGACGATGCAGGGGACGCGGGTTCGTGCCCCGGTCCGGGAGGATCCCACATGCCGCGGAGCTGCTGGGCCCGTGAGCCATGGCCACTGAGCCTGTGCGTCCGGAGCTTGTGCTCCGAAACGGGAGCGACCACAACGGTGAGAGGCCCGCGTACCACAAAAAAATAAAAAAATAAAAAAATAAAAAAGATTACATTTTCTGTCTTGTACCTTTTTGGTTTTCCCTAGATTTAATAAGTACCTTGTTTCTCTTTTAAATTTTAATGTCCTTTATCGGAGTTCAATTTATATATAGTAAATGCATCCATTTAAAATGTATGGTTCTATGAGTTTTTGAGCAGTGTACACATCCAGATAATCACCAGCCCAATAAAGGTACAGAATGTTTCCATAGCTCAGAAAACTTCCAATGTTCCTTTCCCAGTTAATCCCTTCCACTCTGTCCCGGGCAATCACTGATCTGATTTTTTTTCACTATAATTATTTTTGCCTGTACTAGAACTTCACATAATGAAATCATCCAATATGCATGGTATCTTTGTTGGCTATCTTTCACTCAGCACGATCTTACTGAGCTCCATTTATGCTGCTCTGTTAATCCTTCTTCTCGCCTGCAAAGTATTGCATTGTATAAACATACACAGAGTGTTTATCCATTCACCTATTGAACAATTGAGTTCTTTCCAGTTTGCAGCTTTTATGTTAAAGATGTTATAAACATTTGTATTCAGGTCTTTGTGTAGATGTGTGTTTTCATTTCTCTTGTGTAAATACTGAGGGGGGGCATTGCTGGGTTATTTCATAGGTAGTGTGTTTAACTGTTTGCCAAAGTGATTGTACCATTTTTATTACCTCCAGTAATGTAAGAGAATTGTAGCTGCTTGTCAATGTTTGGTGCTGTCAGTATTTTTAAAATTTTAGCCATTTTAGTGCTTGTGTAGGCACGATTCATTGCAGGTTTTAAAAAAATTAACCGACTTTATTCATTTAGTTATTTAACCATTTATTTATTTAAGCAGTTTTAGATTTTCAGAAAAATTGAGTGCAGGGTACAGAGAATTCCTATATACCCTCACCCTTGGTTTCCCCTATTATTAACATCTTGCCTCAGTGTGATACATTTGTTACAATTGATAAACCAATAGTGACACCTTATTATTAGCTGAAGTCCATAGTTTATATTGGGTTTACTCTTTGTGTTGTACATTCTATGGATTTTATCGATAACAAATGTGTAATGACGTGTATCCAACATTACAGTATCATATACAATAGTTTCACCGCCTTAAAAATGCCCTGATCTCCACCTATTCAGCTCTCCCTGCCCCCTTTCTCCACCCACACCCCAGCAACCACTGATCTTTTCACTGTCTCCCTAGTTTTGCCTTTCCCAGGGTGTCATAGAGTTGGAATCCCGCAGTCTATGATTGGAAGGCTTGGAAATCAAGCGTTTCCAGATTGGCTTCTTCCACTTAGCAATACGCAGTTAGAGTTCCCCCATGACTTTTTGTGACTCGATAGCTCATTTCTTGTTCGTGCTGAATAACATTACGTTGCCTGAATGTCCCGCAGTTTGCTTATCCATTTATCTATTGAGGGACATCTTAGTTGCCTCCTGGTTTCGGCAATTATGAATAAAGCTGCTGTAAACCTCTTGTGTGTCTTTTGCTGGGTGGGCATAGAGCTTGGGTGTCAGTGTTCTGGAGCTGAGCTAGGCAGGGCCTTTGTTCAGTCACCTGTCTCTCTGAAGTGCTTCTTTGACCTCTCAGCCACGTCTGAGGCTGCCTGATTCTGTCTGTCTACAGAGCAAATCTCAGGCTTTCCCCCTGGGTTTGCTCTAAGGGCAGGAGAGAGAATCGCGGGTCTGATCCATCCAACCTGAGGTATCCAGCATCCTGAATTCCTGAGCCTTCTTTGGCTCGGATGCAAACCGGCCCTGGCTTTGTTTGCTTTTTACTCACCCAGCCCCATCCCACCCTCAGGCTTACATTTTGGGTCTTCTGATCTGTCAGGCCAATTACAGTTTGACCTGTCCTAAGTCATTTTTCCTCCTAATCTCTTTTTCTTTCTGCTGTGCCTAATGAAGCTCATTCTTTTTTAAATAATATCTGCATCATATACTATAATATGAATATATCATGACTTTTTCCCCATTCATTCATTTATTCACTCATATATTAATTCAGTAAGTACAATATATGATGGTGGTATATTAAAAATTGAGACAGGGCTTCCCTGGTGGCGCAGTGGTTGAGAGTCCGCCTGCCGATGCAGGAGACACGGGTTCGTGCCCTGGTCCGGGAAGATCCCACATGCCGCGGAGCAACTAAGCTCGTGAGCCGTGGCCGCTAGGCCTGCGTGTCCGGAGCCTGTGCTCCGCAGCGGGAGAGGCCACAACAGTGAGAGGCCCACATACCGCAAAAAAAAAAAAAAAAAAAAAATTGAGACAGTCCTTTTTTTTTTTGACCACACCCTCTCAGATGCCCTCTTTATCATGACTTGCTGAACCATTTCCCTGTTGATGGACTTTTGGGTTGTTTCTGTGTCTTTATTTTGCTTTTGCCTCCACACATAATACTTGGATAAACATCCTTCTCCACGTAGGCTGCCATACTGGGTTCTTTTATTTTGATAGAAAGATTCCCCCAAGTGGGATTGCAGGATCAAAGGTACGTATGTCTTCTATTTTAATAGACATTGTCAGATTAATTTTCCAAAACTTGGTTGCAATTTACACTCCCACAAGCTCTGGAGTCCCTTTCACTCTCCAAGCGAGGAAATTAGGATCGCAGGAGGGCTGAGCATTATTTTAAGCAGAGTATTTGCAATTAGATGATTATTCTTTACTTTTTCAGTAGTAAGTTTTGATAATAATGCTGGACTCTGGGAGTTCCCTGGTGGCCTAATGGTTAGGATTCCTGGCTTTCACTGCCATGGCCTGGGTTCAGTCCATGGTCGGGGAACTGAGATCCCACAGCCACGTGCCATGGCCAAAAATAAATAAATAAAGTAAAATGGTTAATGGTTAATTTTTTTAAATGCTGGATTTTTTTTTTTTAAATAAGGGGGAGAATAGGACTGTAACCAAAGGTCCTCAGGTCGGCATAGGAACATTTCCTAATTTTCCATGCGACACCAACAGCTTTGACTGGAACTTGTGTGCGCGGTCCCCGAAATCCTCATGAAGCAGAGGTCATCCTGTCCTCAGTGAAGGGCTGTGAACACCTCTGGTGCCCCATGGGAGCTCCGACAGGGACACTGCTCATTCCCCTTGGAGAGGAGGACTTAAGGTGTTGTTTACCTGACTGATCTGAGATGTGTTTTTCTTTCAGGAACAGTGTGTCCTGTTCCTGAGGCCTTTAGAGGCTCAGTGCATTTCTTCTCTGGACCATAGTGAACAGGACCCAAACTGGTCTTATTAATCATTGTGACCCCTCTGATTGCCGATTTTTACTGTTCTCATTTTAACTTAGCTACTTCTAACACGTTGACGTCTCTGGACGGTATAAGGCCTGCCTTTGTGAGCAGCGGTTTCCACCTGGTTCCAGGCCTCCAGCACGGAGGGTTCACGGGGACTGATCCCGGGGAGAATACGGTGCCCCAGAGTTGGAGGCATGAGGAGATAGTTGGAGTGGGGCAGGTGGCCTCAGCCTGCCGGGGCGGAGGGACTGGGATTGTTACCAAACCAAACTTGGATCCACTGGCCCAAGGGGAAGCAAAGCCAATCTACTGGGTTGTGGTGAAGGAGAGTACAGCGTTTATTGCAAGGCGCCCAGCATGGGGCCAAGCAAGGAGAAAGGGCAGCTCAGGCTCAAAAGACCTGAACTGTCTGATTGCTTTCAGGGAAGGGGTTTTAAAGGGAAGGTTAAGGGTTCCTTAACCCTGTGGGTTGCAGGGTGACTGATCAGCTCATGCACAGGTCTCTGATTGGTCGATGGTGAGGTAACAGGGTGATGTTTCTGGAATCTCAGTTATCAACTTTCTGGCTCCAACCAGTCTGGGGTCTATGTGTTGGTGGTCAGCACACAGTTAACTTCTTCCACCTGGTGAGGGTTTCAGTATCTGCAAAACAAGTCAAGCATATGGCTCAGGATATCATCTGTAGCCCTTGCGGAGGAGCTGAAGGTCCTGGACTTTGTTTTATGGCTAAACTAATATTATTTTGTCTTGCTTGACTATTTTCCTTTGTTTCTGTATTTTCTCACTTCTCTGGTTAAATTTGCTCTTTGGAACTCTGGGAAGGCCTAGGAGGCTAAAGCTTTTCTGCAAGCAAGAGGCAGGGCACATGGCATGGTGAGGGCGGGGGCAGGGGGGGAACGTCAGTCCCGGGGAAAACCCGGCAGGGTTCTGCTTGGTTTCAGGTTCTGAGTCCAGCATGGAGCTTTCCAGCATTATGGCCAAGGGCAGCCCAGCTTCTCAAGCATCAGATGGGCTACCTGTAGAGCAGTGGTAATGACATCTTGTCTGTGTCTATAATGTCTGTAAGACTAAACCCATGTGCTAGCTCAGAGCCCGGTCACACATTGTCCCTGCAACTTTCCTTCCAGAACCTTCCAGGTTCAATCCTACCTTTCCTGGAGGTGATGCCTGGAGCATCACTTGTCTCTTGTGAAGGCAAAGATCGGCTCTCCTTTGCTTACTTACCACTGGCTCGCCAGCACCTGCCACAGTACTTAGTGAGAGAGTGAAAGATAAATTTACAAAAACACGTTGCTGGCTTCCTCTCACCCTTTTGTGACTTTTTTAAAACCCTGGGAGACATTTAACTTTCATCACCGTCATAGCAATGACCTCAGTGTTCCTGACTTTTCACTCTGTGCCAGAATCCCTGCTAAGAGCTTGACATGATTATTATATGGACAATATCTATTATATTATTATTATACAATTCTTATTATAGCACATAACTTTATATTTGCTTATTTAATCCTCACAGCAGCTCCATGAGGCATCCTGAAAGTGCTCCCATGTTTACGGTTGAGAAAAGTAAGACCCAGAGAGGTTAAGTCATTTGCCTGACAACTCTCAGCTGGGATTCAAACCCAGCCTCTGGATCCACAGCCCAAGCTCTTCTCCTTCACCCCCAATTCCCTCCTTCGTTCCCTTGACCTATGGTGTCATCACAGCCTTTCCCTCGATGTCATAACGCAAGAGATCATCATGGTCCCGCTGAAGCTTCTCCTTAATATATTATATTAGGGTTATGCCCACTGATGCTTCAAGCCATTTAAAAAACCAAATACAGTTCAATAGACTCAGATTCTGCTGTATCCTCCCCACTGTTTTTCTCTCCATCCAGTTTTTCTCCTTTAAATGCATCTTCCAGAACTACTTAATTTAACAAACACATACTGTTTCCTATACACAAAGTCATTTGGTCCTCAGAACAACCCAGTGGGAGAGGTACTATTTTTATCCCCATTTTATAGGTGAAAAAGCTCAGGCCCAGAGAGGGTAAGCCACTTGCTTGAATCGGTAGAGCTGGATTCAAATCTTGGAATCCACTAGAAGCTGGGATTCAAATCTTGGAATCGGTAGAGCTGGGATTCAAATCTTAGAAATCTGGCTCCGAAATTCAGAATCCAAGCTCTGTACGATCAAAAGTCTTTGGCAGCTACATGCTTGTTAATTAAGAGATGTTCAGATCCTTTGCCCTGACCTTCAGAGCCCTTCAGAATCACTCCCCAATTTACTTTATTCTGACTCGTATCCAGGAAGTCAGCCTTAATCACTGCTCTTTTAGCCCTTACATCCCTTTAACACCAATTCAGAGTATGGGGTCCGGCAGCTCAGTGTTTGTTCCTCTTGCATGTTTGATTCAAGACATGTTGTTTGATTTAGGGCATGTGCCATGGATTATTCGGGATATACTAGGAATTTTCTAACCACTCGTTATTAGAGAACCAGACTGAGGCACAAGTCCTGAGCAGCTTTTGTTGGAAGAAATGAAATGAACCCAGTTTAGCTAATGTGGACTCACCTAGATGCTTGTGGAAAGGTAACAGTCTCCCACCTTCTTTCTGAGAGTCTGGGCCCTTTCTTCCCCTTTGGAGTGCATTGATGGAGCTTTTCTGTTCTGAAAAGAGAGCTTCATATATAAAACCTATGCTAGGAATACTAGAATGTTTTCATACTTTGCATTTTTCTTCACAGAGCTTATTAAAGGAGAAAATTCACAGTTAGAAAGTAATTTCATTGTCTTAACTGTGGGTGTAACCAAGAAAAACCTGTGATTCCCTTGCAGAGATTCTGACTCATTAAGCCTGGGGCAGGGTCCTGGGATTTGTGTTTGTAAAAGCTCTCTCCTTGATTCTGATGCATTCCTTCATTTGGGCACCACTGGTGTTGGGACATTGCTCTGAAATGTGGTTAACCTTGGAAAAAGTAAAAGGCTTTGCATCATACTCAGAGGTGCAGCAAACTTTCCTGGTCTCAACACCTGAATATTTAGTCTGTTCTAAAAACTGTTATGAAGCTACAGAGTAAAGATAAAACAACAGAGCACTAATGGTCTGCACTTAAAAGAAAGGGGATGTTTTTATTAGATGCTGAATTCTTGCTTGTTAGTTTTTAAAAAGCATATGACAAATATTACCATTTTGTTTAATTTGCCAGGGGATTTATTTTATCGTGATCTTGAAAATTATAACTTTATGCAATCAACTTTGCCCTCCACCTGCTGCCGTGGAAACATCTTGTTCCAAGGTGTTGAAAGCCCAAGATGACAATAAATAAATAGAAATTAAAAGCAGTACAGAAACAGAGCTAAAGACCTGTCCTTCCTGCCAGAACTCTTGTGTGCATCCCATGTCGAGATTGTCAGCACGTCACTTGGAGCAAAGTTAGAGGCCTTTGTGGCTGGGAAGGGAGGAGCTTCTTGTGTGGGAAGATCTGATTATAGTCATCAGAGATGGGACACATTCTCTATCTCTGGTTTTGTTTCAGCCTCCACAGTATCTTGCAGAAAAGTGCCAAATGGTAACTCTTAGAAGAGCCGAATGGTGTTGTTTGTTTCTTTTTTAATTTTAGAGTTCTCGATTTTGTTAGGATGTTCCATTTCTCTGGGCTTGAACCAGTGTTTGCCGGTAGCATCCTCTCAAGCGAGAGGCTCCAGATACAGAAGGAAGGGGACCGTCTATTGAGAAGGTTATGAGTTCAGGGTTATTATGGTCATAGAATGAGGGTGGATAGAGGTGGGGCTGTGTCCCTCTGTGCTGATCACCTGATCTTTAGTGAGTTCAGAGGGACCTCAGGCCAGAAGGGCTTTAATGCTTCCAACATGGGCTTTTCATCTTGCTTTTGGGTATAGTTTGGCCTAATGACCCCTTTCCAACCCTAAGGGTATAAGATTCTAACAGTTAAGCCCAAATTCCTCACCCTGATCTTTGACGCTGTTTATCACCTGGTCATCTCTTACATAACTGTAATACCGCCTCTTCTCCCCAATACCCTCTTCTCACTGGCAAGCTCATTTCTGCCTCTGGACCTGGTGTCTTTTCTTTTTTACTAATTAATTAATTTATTTTTGGCTGCATTGGGTCTTCATTACCGCGCACGGGCTTTCTCTAGTTGCGGCCAGCGGGGGCTACTCTTGGTTGTGGTGCGCGGGCTTCTCATTGCAGTGACTTCTCTTGTTGTGGAGCACGGGCTCTAGGCGCACGGGCTTCAGTAGTTGTGGCACGCAGGCTCCAGAGTGCAGGCTCAGTAGTTGTGGTGCATGGGCTTAGTTGCTCCGCAGCCTGTGGGATCTTCCCGGACCAGGGCTTGAACCCGTGTCCCCTGCATTGGCAGGCGGATTCTTAACCACTGCGCCACCAGGGAGACCCAACCCAGCCCTTCTGATGGCCCGTTGGGAGTTCTTTCTGTCTGTGGTCTCGTGCTTGGCCTAAAAAGTGGGGTGTCTCCCAATTGGTGGGTCTCCTCTAGCCAGGCCCCAAGGGGCTGACCCACAGCGAGTGAGTCGTGTCTCCTCTGGTAGATAAAAAGGTAATAACTTGCGTGTTGGGAGCTGAGCGTGAGCTAAGAAGTCACTCCTTTCCTGCAGTGGGTCCCGTCCCTGCAGGGGTGTGTTCTGTCTTGGCCTCCACACTTCGGGAGAATGGGGGGAGATTGGAGCCGTGCCCGAGAGGAACAAGCAAGTAGATCAAAGCCTGCCTTAGTCATCCTACAGGAGAAGGTTAATGCAGTTGAGAGGTTTTCATTTTTTTTCCCCCCCTGAGAAACAACAGTGAGAGGCAAGGCAACAGTAATGCTCAGATAACTGAGGTTTCTGGCAAGTTCCTTCCATCCCGGCAGAAGTTTCAACTGGAGAAGGTCCACTTCAAGTGTAGTGACAGAGAGTGTTGTGGCATCGTGAGCTTGCTAACAGTCAGCATTGTTAGATACCTACGCAGACTGCTTCGGGTGATCGTAGAAACTTGGTCCCTACGACTGAGGGAAAAATCAAAGCTCTTCTTCCAAAAAGGCGGGGCACAGGCTTTTGTCCTGGACACCCTGACCTTTTACATTCCCTTGACTCTCTGCGGCCCTGCTCTGGGTAGTTTGAAGTCTGCACAGAAGGAATATTTCTCCGGCTTGGCTCACCCTGACCTTGGATGGAGGATTCCTTCTGGGCTGCTCCGCGGCGCTCTGGGAACTGGGAGAGCCTGAGGCCAGCTGCTGAGGGCCTTGGGTTGTCCTGGGGTCCGAGGAGGAGCTTTCTGTTTCTTGAAGGATGATTTGCAACCCCATCGTGGTCGGAAACAGTTGTTTGCCCTGTTGCTGAAGGAATTCCTTGATGGGTCCTTCCGCGTTAGCATCCCGCTTCTCGACTGTACTGTCATCTCCTCTGGCCACACAGCGTCGAATGTGCACTGCTTGACTGGGGGAGAGACAAAATAAAACGTAACCTAAAAACCCACCTGCTTTTTCAGGAGACACCTCCAAACAGACAGATGCCCCCAGCTTCGCCTCCGGCTGCTGTTTTCAGCTGTAAGACAGCCAGCCCCCCAGGGACCGTCTTCTGGGTCTGTCAGTTGTTCTTCAGGCACTGGTTCTACAGGGACAGAGCTCTGGGTGGGAGATTTCTCACCTCCTCCTCTAGCTCAGTGGCATGGGGACCAGGAACTCGTGTCCCCTGTCCTGCTGGCACTGCACCTCCCTATTCTTCTGTGGGTTCCATTCAGGGATACTCTGGCCAGCCCTGCAGAGCCACTTGCTGCAACTTCCCCACTGAGCATCGCTACGATTCTTGACTCTTTTCCGGCGTTTCCTGTGCTTGAAGCTAGAGTCTAGTTTGGTTGTTCTTCCTACCAGCGCACCCCCTGTCAACTTCCCTGCCACCAAGAGGCAACATCTCAAGGTTCCCTGGTTGGGGACCTCGTGATGACGTGAGCCAGGGGTCATGATGGCGGCCAGGATTCTGGCCGTGTTCAGCAGGGCTTGGGTGACAGCACAAGCAGATTAGGATTTGTTTTGTGCAGCTGTTCGTTCATTCATTCTTTTATTCATTCGGCACGTGTCACATGCTGTTCTAGGAGACACGATACAATAGTAAGCAAGACAGACGCAGTCTCCATTTTGATGGAGTTTACACTGGAGGGGGAAGGGTACGGGACACAGACAGTGAACCTGATCGTTTCAGAAGTTGATACACACCGTGAAGGCTATGGGAGAGGACAATGAGAGGGTGAGGGTGAGGGCGCTGCAGACCGAGCTCCAGGCTGTCCCAGCTCCGTGTGACCATCCAGGCCTGGTCCATCTGGTTGAGCTGGACAGAAGACCAAGAACCACCACCTCCTGCGACTTCCAGCCCAGCTCAAGTGTGTGCTTTTCACTTCTCTCAGGAAACCCAACGGCCTCTCAGTTGTTTGTTTGCTTTAAGACCTGTAATCAGTGAAGCATCTGATTTAGTATAAAACGGTTCAGACGTCACCATTTGGAATAGATGAAATATAAAGTTGTGTTCACTCACAAGTTTACTGAGTGCCCTCTGAGCCCATGGCATCAAGCAGGAGCACAGGACAAGGTCCTGCCTTCAAGGAACTCCAGGCTGGGGGTGGGTGAAGGGGTAGATGCACCCTTGAGAGAGAGGAGGAACCCAGGGGACCTTCCCAAGGATGCAGGAAGCCCCTCTGCGTTTCAGATCTATTGGTTCATGGTCCTGCACATGTCCATAGTTATTGGAAATGAGGCCTCCATATTTTAATGCAGCAAAGCTGATTTTGTTTATAAATGTTAAACCTAAGTTAAAATCGGGAGCAGTGATCTGCAGAACTAAGGCTTTTATCTTATAAGGGTTGATTCTTTCTCTCTCTTCTTTGCTAAAATATGTGACTCCTGATAAAACCCAGTGTTTCATTTTATATTTAAATGATGCCCCATTGAACATTTTTATTACAAACAATTCACTACTTAAAAATCCCCTGGGCTGGAAAGAAAACCAACCAATTTAAAGTGGAAGAAATCTCCCTCCTGATCACTGTGAGTTTCTCCATCTGGACATTCAAACACTTTCCAAATTGTCCTTGGAGTTTTTTTTTTAAGTTGTGGTAAAATGCACATGAAATTTACCATCTTCGCCATTTTAAGCATATAATTCAGTCGCAGTAAGTACATCCCATTTCTGTGCAGCCGGCACCACCATCCATCTTGCAGACCTCTTTTCATTTTCAGAAAAGACTGGAGTTTTTACAGCTTCTCTTGCTGATAGGTGTGTTTTATTTAGCCAAGGCACTCTTACTAGGTATTTTATATATGTAAAATGTATAACATATACTTGATATGTAATCACATTTGTATTTGATTTAATTCTCACCATAATCCTATAAGGGTCATATTATATACAGACATACCTTGGAGATATGGCAGGTTTGTTTCTAGACCCCTGCAATAAAGCGAATATCATAATAAAGCAAGTCACATGAATTTTTTGGTTTCCCAGTGCACATAAAAGTTATGTCCACACTCTACTGTAGACTATTAAATGTGCAGTAGCATTAAGTATAAAAGAAATGTATATATCTTAATTTTAAAAATCTTCATTGCTAAAAAACGCTAACTGTCATCTTAGCCTTCAGCGAGTCATAATCTTTTGGCAGTAGTGACATCAAAGATCACTGAGCACAGACCACCATCACAAATATACTAATAATGAAAAAGCTTGAAATATTGTGAGAATTACCAAAATGTGACACAGAGACGTGAAGAGAGCAAATGCCGTTGGAAAAACGGCACCGATAGATTTGCTTGACAGAGTTACCAGAAACCTTCAATTTGTAAAAAAAAAAACAAACCAAAATAACCATCACAAATATACTAATAATGAAAAAGCTTGAAATATTGTGAGAATTACCAAAATGTGACACAGAGACGTGAAGAGAGCAAATGCCGTTGGAAAAACGGCACCGATAGATTTGCTTGACAGAGTTACCAGAAACCTTCAATTTGTAAAAAAAAAAACAAACCAAAATAACCCCCACAGTACCTGTGAAGCGCAGTAAAGCAAAGCTCAGTAAAGGGAAGTGCAATTAAACTAGGTGTGCCTGTACTCTGTTTTTACTGATAAGAAAACAGGTCAAGTACCTTGTTTAAGGTTATACAGTCAATAGATGTTGGAATGGGAATTTGAACCCAAGTTTCTCCAAAGCCAAGGTTTTTCCTACTATTTCACAGTGATTTTCAGTATGAAATTTTGGTTCTGGCATCTTTCCCCTCCATCAGTCAGTGTTTCAGCACAGGTCAGAGCGCTGGTCACATTTTCCCAGAATACTGGGCATGTTTCCTTTGTTCTCGAATCTTCCTAATCAGCACACGTGAGCGCCAACACAATAGGTGTGTGCAAAAGCAGCTAGAAATCAACACCATACTCTCTTTGAAGAGGATTTGGAAACTTAGATCCCTAAAACGTGATGACTGCATATACCTCTGTTTAGAATATTCTCCCCTCTAAAAAGTCCAGCGTTGTTTTTTAACTCTAATAGGAGGAAGTGAATCTCATTGTTACATTACCTTCCTGCCCATTGATGATGGCATTTGTGTCTTTCTTTTATGAAAACACATGGACATATGACTTAAGTTTCCTTCTTAATCTCGTCACTGGCTGGCCCGGGTGTAGAGGGAGGTAGAGGCCATGTTAATACTGTAGAAGGTCCAGGAAAGGTCCCGATGTTGGTGCTACTGGACCTGCTGATATACAGGTGCCCTCGTTGTTGGGGAGCCATATCAGGTGCAAAAATCGTGCAAGTGTTGGCAATCTTTTTTATCCTCGGAAGAAGCAGTCTGTTGGAGAACATGGTTAGGAGCTAGCGGTGAAGCATCCTTGGTAGCAGTAAAGCATCGTCGGCTCCTTTCCCCTTTGTGAGGCTGTGGTGCTATATTCAGGCGTATCATTCAGATGGGAACACGAACCATATGGCACAAGATGGAAAGAAACGCACTCCTTCTCTAGTTTGACATGCAAACAAGAGGGAAAACATCACAGATGCACAAGCTGGCTTCTAATCTTACAGAGTAGGGGAAGGCCACCAAGCACCCCAGCCCATAGGCTCATAATATCTCCTCCCCACCTCCCCACTCCCATGGCTCCTCCCAGCCTGTGCCTCCAGGGACCAGAGGCAGCAGAATGGTGGGAGCAGTAGGTGGGGTTCCAGACATACTCGTGGTGAGAAGTACCTCATGGCAGGGAAAGAGGGTGCTGCTGTGTTTGCAGGAACCGTCTCTCTTCCTCCTCTATCTCTCTCTCTATCTCTCCATCCCCCCTCCCGCCCCCCCGCTACATCTCATCTTTTCCCTCTCCTTCCCCTCCCCCTCTACACAAACACACACACGTACCTCCCTCATTGATTGGCTGGAAGTTCATTGCAAAGTGGGGGTGGGGATTGATGAAGACTAGGCTCCTAGCTAATGTTTCACTTTTTCTCATTCTCAGATCCAAAGCTCTCATCCGTGACCTTCCTCCGATCTGCTTTGAATGGCTTTGCATTGCCATCTGGATAAAGTTCCAACTCCTAGTCTGGTTGCTCTCCAAGATCCAACCTTTGTTCTTAGCTTTATCCCACTACGTCCACCAAGCCTTCCCCATCCTCACCCCCAGCCCTTTATAATCTGACCATTGCAAACCCTTGCTGCTCACCACGCACTGTGATCTCAGGCACCTCGGGCCTTTTGCAAAGGCCCTTCTCTCTACCTGGAAGACTCTTTCCCCTTTATCCCCCACCCATACACCACTTTTCCTGGGTGATTTCTCCTCATCCTTCATCTGCCACATTCATTTCCGTCAGGAAGTCTTCTCTGAGCCCCTACAACTGGCCAGGCTCCCCTCCTGCGTGATCCCATAACCCCTATGTTAACACATAACACGCAGCATCAGAACAGCCTGCTCACTGGAGTCTCCTTGGAAAACCCGAGGAGCTCACACATAGTAATATCCTCAGAGCTCAGTAAAGGTCTGATGAAGGAAGGGGTGAACTCCGTCCCACACTGGCTGTGTAGCCATCCCTGCCCATCCCTCTTTTTGTACCATCAAGTCTGTAAATGTGGAAGAAGAGCAGGATGGAGGAAGGTGAGCTGTCTACCTTCCCTCTGCTGTGGTAGAAAACACATCCTCAGGGACACGTTCTCTGGCCACTGTCATCTCCATCACTGTTCCTCTTGTCCCACCCCCTCCCTTCCAGTGTTCGTTACAGTCATAAATGATCTTACTTGTCTGCTGTTCTTCTTCACCCCCTCTGGACCGTTTTCTTCACAAGCACCAGGACCTCATCCCTCTGGCTCCCTCTTTAGCTCTACCACGTAGCTCCTTCCTTCCTGGGACATACAAAATGTTCAGTACCTATCTGCTGAATTGTAGGAATTAATTCAGTTGACAGCCATATACAGGACTTTCAGCAGCAGAAAATCCTCTCTCCCTTTTTTTGCCTTACAAATACGGAAAAAATGATTTTCAAGAGGAGTGATCAGAACCAGAAGGCACTCTAAGGGTTAACTATCTAGTTCTTCCGTCCACTGAAGGGAAACCTCAGGAGAATTTTCATCTCCATTTTCTCTAGGACACATTCACGTGAAAACTTGCTCTAAAGGAGATCTAATGTTTATTTACTTTATAATTAACATTTTGTTTTCCACTGTCCATCTGTTTATTATTTGTTTAGTTACATTGATTTGCATGCGCTTGCATTCATTACCAGATCATCTAAGCCCCTAGGCATTTTTCATTGCAGTGCTCTCTGGAAAAGGATTACTATTTAACAATCCACTGATTGTTAAATTGTTAAGGATATATATTCCTTATTTAGAGAGTCTATCCATGTTCCCACTGTTCAGTTGGAGACTTCTATGCAACTGAAATTTTACAGGAAAACTCTCTTGGTAGATCTACTAGAATAATCGATGATTTTTTTAATAGTGCTAGTTCCTCAAACTCTGAGACTTTAACAAGAGGGAAAAAACCCTATAATATAACATTTTGTGAAACTCCCCTTTTGGATGATAGAAACCGACAGATGTCCTTATTATTATTCTGCAGAACGGTTCCTTCCTTTCACTGGGAGGAATCCGTGTTCCTAGACCCAGCAATTTCTACTCCTAGAAAACTCTTTCCATTTATTCTGCACATGAGACTATTTCTCCCAGTTGGGGGTTTTGTTTGCTGTCAGCTTGCCTTCACCCCATGCAATTAAGCAAGGCTTTGACAAAGTTACATGTTTTGCCAGTAGGAATGGTGGAAAGGAAAAGGATTTTAGAATCAGGAAAACCTAGCTCCGGGATATTTGGCAGGTTAGGGTGTCTCTCCATTCCCAGGTTCCTTCACTGTAGAAATAGAGGTTCTTCTGTCTGGCTCACAGGTGGGGCCTCAAGAAGCTAGTACAGAGCTTACCACGTATTAGATTCTCAGTAAGTGTAGGTTGTATGGGTGGTACTGAGCCACATTGGGGGATCTTATTTGTAAGCCTGTTGGGCAGACCAGCTAGTAAATTTCATAAAGCAAGTAGTACTTTGTTTTCTCTGTGGAAACCATGAGGATATGAGAAATAGATATAAACAGATAAAAATTTTTTCTTTCATGAGATGGAATCAGGATATTTGCATCTCTCTGTAATTGGTAAAAAGTACATTCGTGGCCTATATATCTGTCTTTACTGCAGGGCTCTACAAATATTATCTTTTTTTCACCCTGTGGTGACATGAAAACGATCAGGAATCTCTAAACTGCATAGTCTGACTAAATTCTTTCAAACTGATTTTAAAGAATAATTTATCCATCATCATGGATATTCTTTGGCTTAAAATACAATTTTGGGGCTTCCCTGCTTCCCTGGTGGTGCAGTGATTGAGAGTCCGCCTGCCGATGCAGGGGACGCGGGTTTGTGCCCCAGTCCAGGAAGATCCCACATGCCGCGGAGTGGCTGGGCCCATGAGCCATGGCCGCTGAGCCTGCGCGTCCAGAGCCTGTGCTCCGCAACGGGAGAGGCCACAACAGTGAGAGGCCCGCGTACCACCAAAAAAAAAAAAAAAAATACAATTTTGATAAACTATTTTGACTTTTTTTTAAAAAGTCAATATTTAAATCATCAAAACATGTAAAATCTAGGACTATGATGAATAAGTTGATCCTGGACAGACTCTAAAACATACTGTGGAAGAGATGGGCTTTGAACACCATAAGAAAAGGAAGCAGGAATCACTTTGAGTAAGCATAGGACTTTCAGCAAAATTTTGACACAGACGAACTCTCATGTGCTTGGAGATGCTGTACCTGTTATCCAGAGTGTGTTGTAAATATTCACTGGCCCATTGATGGACTAGACTGTGATTTCCTTGAAGCCAAGAGTCATTTAGTCCAGTGCGTGTAAGGACTGGCACATATTAAGGCTTCAGTAAACGTTTGTTGAATAAATGAATGAATATCCTTGTAGGTGAGATGGGAAAGTGTGAACTAAATCATACCACAGTTAAGTGGACAGATGATTGGTCAAGGAGGCATACCCAAAGGCAATAAAATACAGACCTGAAAGGAAATTTCTGGGGATTTTCCCCAGGACTGGCTCAGAACATATTCTTTCCAATACTGGAAAAATAAATAGCTTGGAAGAGGACATGGAAGGCATACTAATTAAGTTTACACATGGCCAGAAGCTAGATTCAAAAATAATTCTGCCAGTAATAAATGACACAATAAATTAAATTTACCCTAACACTGGTTTCTTTTTGTTTTCTTTTCCATGTTTTTTATGCTTTTCATTTAATTTTACCACCCACTCTCTTTAGTTTATTTTAGGTTTTCGAGTTATGATTGGATCTTGACAATGTAGAAGAATACTGTGTAGTCGTTTCCAGTGAGTGTAGGGGAATATTCTGTGAAGAAAACTTAACAGTTTTTCCTAGTATATTTGAGGTAAAATATAAAAATAAAGAGTCAAAAGTAGTCTTGGAAGAGACTGAGTTATATAACTTCTTTTTCTTTTCTCTTTCCCCAAATGACTATAAAAACTAGCCATAACATATTTATTCTCCTCACCAAACTATATATATATTTATTTATATTTAATGCAGTCTGTGTGACCTAGCCTTCTTTGGGGTGTAAAAGTCTCCCCCCCCCAAGAGGCTGTCACCCTGTTACTTCTTCCACTAGGGCTGCCTGAATAAAACAGGACAGAGTTACCTCTTTGAATTCCCCAACAACAGTAAATGTCTCTTTTCTCCATTAGTGTGAGTCAAAAAATAAACACACCTCAAACCAGAGGACTGTGCCAAATGACCAAACCATTGACACCCAAACTCCATTCCTTCCATGTTGGTGACAAATCCGATAACTCACCATCTTAATAGGCTACCAAACTGAATATTTCCTTACCCACAGCATTGGCCCCATCGCTGGAAACCTCCATGACCTTCTTCTCAGATGTCGCCTTCGTTTCCTCCCTCGGTTGCTTCTTCCTCAGTGCGTGGCTTCCCTGACCTTTTCCTCGGGGTTCCTGGCTGCTCTCAACCATCTGAGCTTTGGAGCTCAGATGTGATCACCCCATTATGCAGTCTTCCCTCTGATTCTGAAGGGACTCCAGGCCTTTTGTGCTAAATTACACATTTTTCCTCCCAGGCACTGAAAGCTTTGATTCGTATCTTGTGTAACTCCACAGAGAAATGACTTTCCTCGTTATTCTTTCCTAAGACATTACAAGTTAATACTAATTTCATGTTAATATCCCTCTAAGGCTGCATTCAGTGGATTTCTTCCTTATCTCTGAAGAAAGTGGAAATGGGTGTCAAATGGCTCCTGTAGAAATGTTCTATGTTAGGATTGGATTTCAAATACACAGCAATCCAAGTGGGATTGTGTGAAGGTTAGAAAATCTTCACAAATGGCTTAAATCCATTCCTTTTCTTTTGTGAAACTCTCGTTTTCTTAGCCTCTGACCTTTACCATATGACTCACATCTCTGAGAATCATTCCGAAGTTTGTATCCTTCTCTGTCTTCCTTATTCTTTTCACATTTTTAAGTGGATGCACACTTTTGTGAAGTATTTGAAGAGCAGTGAACATTTCCCCACACTCTGACAGGAGCAACCATTTATCCCCTGCTATTTTTAGTCAGGACTAATAATAATGATATATTCGTTATTAAGGCGACGCTATCATTTTCAAATTTATTGCTAAACCTAGATATGAAACAGACTTCTATTTTTGTTCACACTTATAGCATAAGTTAGAAATATATGAACTTCTTCACTTTTTGGACCCTCTCTATCCATTAGGATGCATTTGATCATAAGCAACAGAAAACAAAGCTCGTATTAGAAATTGGCTTAAACAGTCAAGGGGGGAAATTGGTTGATGTGTCTGATTCTCCGAAGATAGGGCTGGCTTTCATTTGGTTTCATTCAGTGAAACGATACTGAGATCAAGACCTTGGTTTCTATCAGTTCCTTTGCTCTGTTCTCCACAGTGTCACCCTGTTGTTAGTTCCTTCTTGTGGTCCCATGATGGCTGCCAGCAACTTCGAGATCAGTTGCTTCCTTGTTCAAGGCCTGAGCCAAATGCCCCATTCTTACTGCCAGGGGTAGAGTTAACTTTCCCCGAAGCACAAGCTGTGTGGGAATGATGTAGACCAAGTGAAAACTCAAGAACTTCGTGAAGGAAGAGGGTTACATGGACATCATTGGAGTTTCCAAAAAATAACCTCTGAGCAGTTTATCTAAAAACGCTGCCTATGTTGTAAACATTCCTAAGGAAGTGTTTATTTGTCCATCTGCATCATGAGGCTTTCGGACTTGATTTAAATCAGTTTCATACTTTTCGGAGAATTTCTGTAATTTTTTTATACATGTCTAGCTTTTTAGTAAGTGATTGAAACATTGTAAATAGTGTCTGTTTAGGATCATCCACGAAACAGAAAATAAATTTCTATGAGAAGAATTACTTACTCTCTGGTTTATTCTATTAATTATTTTTATCCAGAAGCTGGGTAAAAACTCAAGTCTCAGTATGAGAGGTGATCTCTGAAGTGTAAAGCATTCTTGTAATTGATTTTTAAACATTTTTTTCAAGGATATTAGCATAATTTCCTGCAATATCAGTGAGAATTTTTAAATAGTTTCATTTGAATATTCAGAGTTTCTCCCTGTCTGACTTGTAGAGCTCTAAAGAACCCTCTCTGACCACCATTACAGGTAAGAGAAATTTGGAAAAAAAAAATCTTGTTATGTAACTAATATTGTTATAATGTTACAGAAATAGTAAGACTTCTCTTTCTCTGGAAAAATTTACTTATCTTAAAGAAATGTAGAGGACTACACCCAGACTTTCCTTCCCAAAGTAGTGAGCTTAGCAATAAGACAGTCATGGGTTTGAATTCAGGACATTCCAGTTAACTAATTTTGGGCCAATTGCCCAATCCCCTTAAATCCCCTTTCTTGTAAAATAAGGATAATAGGTCCCTCCCCTAGCATTTTCAGTTATTGAAATGAAATGTGATCAGCCCAGGGTCCTGCACATAGAAAGCTCTAAGTAAATGATAGTTATTACAAAAAATATGGAAGCGAATAAGGAAAAAAAATCAGAGTCCAACTGAATTGTAGGAAATTATTACTTTAAAACTTTAACAATTCTTTATCCTTTGTCATGCTGATTTCTTTCACTTTAGAAACATATAGCAGTTTCCTTAAAAATGTTGTTTGGCGATGCTTAGTAGAAAATCCATCTCTGTGAAAATGTGTGGACATATTTATGTATATGAATATATACATATATGGAGAGGGAGGGAGACTGCAGGGTCAAGGACACATGACCTAGGAGATGTCCTGCCCAGGGTGTGTGCCCTAGACTTTGACCCCAGGAATCCTCCCCGTGCCACCACCACGAAAGGAGCCCCAGAAAGCAAAATTCAAATCTGGAAGGAGATAGAGCAAGTGTTATTTCAGAGTGTGTTGTTTTGATTTATAACTTCATTTATACAAAAGTTGTTTCTCCATAGACTATAAAGCAGTTATACCCTGGGACATACTGTCATCATAACCGGCTGACCATTTGTGAAGTAGTCATTTAATTTTCCCATCTGTAAATGGAGGGCTGGCTGAGACATTGGCTCCCAAACTTGGCTCATCATCAGAGTTGCCAGGAACTTTCAAATATATACATCATTCCCAGGTTCCATGAGCCTAGTAATGGTGTTTTAGGGGAATTGGGTAGGAGCTGCAAATGTGCGTGCTTATGATACATGGGGGTCTTGGTGATCTTACGGCTCCCAGAGACAAACTTCAGTGTTGGTCTGTTTATTTGATTTAATCTCACAGCAGAGTCTTGTCCTGTGTATCTGGAGTTGAGGGGCTAGTGTTCACTTTGAGACCCTATGTCTATTCAGTATCTCTTAAGATCTGTGCTTTGCCAAGTTTGAGTTCACACTAATCCAGAGAGGCAGCTGTGAGGTCTGCTGCCTTTCATTCTGTGTTATTATTAGGTACTAAGTTTGAACAACAGTTAAGAAGAAAATAAGAGCAGATAGATATGTCTCTAAAAGGAGAGAGAGGCTGGCCTGACATATGACCAGAGGCTGTGTGTTGGAGCCCATGGAAACTGTGTTCTGGGCTCATGGAGCCCAGAAATCCCATCAAGTAGCTGGCAAGTGTTGGAGTCTGATGAAGAGGAAAAGGTCTTTCCAATATCTACAGTGTGGTTTTTGAAAATAATAAGAAATACTCCATCAGTGGTATCCCGATTCTAGAGATGTAGGAAGACTCTGAAGAACAAAACCCCAGATCATGACAGATACTGTTTTCTTTCTCACAATTCTCTTCTCTTTAAGAGGAAAAGAAAACAAAACTATTGGCGAAAAGAGTCATGAACTTGACATTTTGCAGGATTCCAACCTTTCCATCACTACTTACTAAGAGCTCTTGCATTGGCCTCGGTCCCCAAGGAAATCTAGACATTTACACTGTGGTCAAGTTGACTTTTCTACTTGTTTATGATGAAAGAGAAAAGTACGTATGAACTTCCCACTTGGGAGATTAAAAGTGGAAGAAAGTGAAATTTCATGTTTAAAGTGACAACATCAGTAGGAGAGAGAGAGAGTTAGGATTTCACGCATGGTTTATAAGGAACTACGTCACATGGCTTAGTTAAGCAATTAATGTATTTATTTTTGGTATTGCTCTCTTTTACAAATGAGGTATTTATAATATTATAAGTTTCAGGTGTACAACATAGTGATTCATAATTTTTAGGGGGTTATAATCCATTTATAGTTATTATGAAATATTGGCTATATTTAAATATCCCTGCCAAACAAAACACTACATGTACTTTTTTCAGAGCTGCAGTTGACACGTGTATCCCGCTTCCTAGTTCCTTTGGCATAAAACCCACTCTGTTGAACCTGGAAAGCAAGCTTCTCATAATTTTCCCCAATCTACTCTCATCGATTTCTTCCCCATCCGAGTATCCTTATGTCCACATCACTCTTCTGTGTCTTTGCACATGCTGTTCCCTCTCTCTGGAGTGCTCTTTTCCTTGTTTTTCTATGCCTGGCAAACTTGCCAAAACCCAGAGCGCATGTCAGCTCCCCGGGTGCAGCCCTGCTGAGTGCCCAGGCAGAATAAGACATGGGGGCCGGCTGTGCTTCCATGATCCGCGTCCGGCTCCCTGGCAGGAGGTTGGCTGTGCTGTATCCTGATGTTTACATACACGCCTGTCTTCCTGAGCTGGCCAGGGAGCCACTGGGTTTCAGGGACTCTGTTTTATTTATCTTTCTAACCCCACTGCTTGGTTTCAGGTCTGGCACCCAGGGAGCCACTGGGTTTCAGGGACTCTGTTTTATTTGTCTTTCTAACCCCACTGCTTGGTCTCAGGTCTGGCACCCGTAGGTACTCTCTGGATGTTTGATGAAGTCTAGGTCTGTGAGCTTGATGCAAGCTTTCTGGAAATAATGTGCCCTGATGCTCTTCCAAGGGCTCTTGTGTGCAGTGAACTTTGAGGAAGAGTGGCGGTGACAGTAAGAGGCCGTGCTTTTCCCTTCCCTTCCCCTGCTGCCCCACCTGCAGTGCAGTTGGTGGCATTCTTGTGCAGGGTTCATCATCACAGCTGATGGACTGTCTTGTTAAGCTGGGCCTCTGTGTGTTTATTTGTCATCAAGTCACATTAGAGCTTCAGACGCTTCATTTACCACCAGCCCCGTCCCTCACGCCCCGCAAGAAAAAAGAGGGAAGAAAAAAAAAAAAGATGAAAGAGGGAGCGTTACCAGATGGTCCCTCTGACTCCACACCCTTATTGCGAGATCCCGGAACTGACAGCCTGCATTCCCATGTTGGAGTTTGCTTCCCCCTAAGGCTCCGGAGTTAACCGGCTCCCGTCCACACCGGGGCTTCCTCTGCCTTCTGATTCGGCATCACAGGGTGGGAAGTCATCCTGACTCAGTTTTGTGCACGCTTTTCAAGAGGCACCACACTTTGCACCTTCCTCCACCCGGGCCTTTATTTTTTCGGTTCCTTTACCCCTCAAATGTTCTTGGCATCCTTTCCCTGAGATAAATCATTCTGCCAGGCTCTGTGCCTGCAAGAGCGTATTCCACAGGGCTGACTGCCCCCCAGCCTCTGGTGGAATAGCAGCTCCCATGCTGTTAGATCCAGCACTGTGTGACTTCAGACTGGGCTTAAGGAGAGTGGCCCCAAAATGTATGTATGTGTGCATGTCTATACATATGTGTGTGCGTGGATGCCTGTGTGTACGTATGTGTATACGTAGCTCCTCACCCCCTTCCTGTCTCTGTTGTCGCATGGTTCGCTTCTTCCTGATTTTAACGTAAGTTAAAAAAAAAAAAAAACTAAAGAGGCCAACGATTCAGGAAAAAGGACATTAGCATCTTGGGGAATGGCTTTCTGAGGACAGGTCTTCCCTTTGTTTCTGAAAATATATTCATAATACTCGTCTTCTCTAGGTGGAGTAGGGAAGAAACTTTTTAATTCACTTTTGTATTATTTAGTGCACTGGTTTCCTTTTTCCCTATCTTTTTTGTTTTCTTTCTTCTTTTTTAAAAAAATAAGTTCTTTTAAAAAATGAAAAAGAATAAATTCTTATACATATAGAAAAAAATTTAAAAATAAATTCTTATACATACAGAGCCCCGGTACACAAACAGGTAAGAAATGATAGTATTTCATCAGTGTGACGTAAGTCCAATTTTATAACTTTTATTTATTACAAAGGCTCTCAAGGAGAACACAAGGGAACGTGCTGGTAGTTTCCACTGTGTTCACATTTGGTATCTATTAGAGTTGGATCTGTGAAAGTTGTATTTCACGATGGTTTGTAAAATATTTATTGAGAACCTGGAGGAATTGGGAGAAACCAGATTGGAAAGCATGGGTCCCAAGTGACCTCAAGGAAGTCTGGCCATTGGACTAAGATACTTGGATGTTTGGAGGAAAAAAGTCTCCATGGCTTTGCTCTGAAAAAGACAGTCACCTAAAATGCACCCGGCGGGCTGTGTATGACCTCAGCCTGGCCCACCCTCCCCCGCTTGCTGACCGTGGCCACTGCCTGAGCACGTCAGCTGCTCTGCTTGAGCTGAGGAGTCCAGGGACGGCCGCCCTCCCCTCCCCGGCTACCCTTGTGTAGCTGTCAGGGACAATCCGTGTGGCTGGATTTCTCCCATCCCCTTCTCCCTCACAGCACAATTGCTTTCCTAATTCTTCTTTAAATTCTGAATAGAAAGCTGGGTGAATAGCAATTAGTTTATGAGCCACCATCTGTGGATAGTATCATTCCTGAGAATTTGCTCACAGCCCTGGCACTCATCCCCTGGGTTATCAGCGTCTTTTTTTTTTTTTTTGCGGTACGCGGGCCTCTCACTGTCGTGGCCTCTCCCGTCGCGGAGCACAGGCTCCGGACGCGCAGGCCCAGCGGCCATGGCTCACGGGCCCAGCCGCTCCGCCGCATGTGGGATCTTCCCGGACCGGGGCACGAACCTGCGTCCCCTGCATCAGCAGGCGGGCTCTCAACCACCGCGCCACCAGGGAAGCCCCATCATCTTTTATTAGCAGGACATTATATAACTATAAACTCCGAACTGTCTCAGCGTTTCACACCCATCTACCATAAAACTGCGATTTGGAGAGGCGATGCGTATATCAGTCACATCCTGTTAACAAATCATCGACAAAGCAAAACATGCCGTTCTTTCCTTTTTCTTTTTTGTTGTTTTTGGCCGCACTGCACGGCATGCGGAACTTCCCTGGCCAGGGATGGAACCCGCATCCCCTGCAGTGGAAGTGCAGAATCTTAACCACTGGACCACTAGGGAAATCCAACATGCTGTTCTTTCTAATCGTGCCTCTAATCTCAGGTATGAAGAAACGTGCTCTTGCTTTCTCAAGAAAGATACAGAGTTGCCGTTATTAGACACTCATAGCGATTATCTCTGTGTTTTTTTAAATTTTATATATATATATATATATATATAAAGCACACAACCAGCCACAAACACCCTCATGGATTCCCACCATGTAAGTGCCTGAACACTGTTTTTTTCCATTGAATGCACTTGATTTTCTGAAGCCTGGGGCTGACCTGAGCGAGCTGTGTGACGGCATTAATTACTGATGTGCAAAATCTAAAGAACGCTCGATTTGGTGTTTGTTGTCTCTGAACGTGGGCACTTTCCTGGAACAGCGAGGAGCGTTTTACAGCACAAGTTCCATCCTCCTAAGTCTGCCGTGGAGCTGACGGGAGACAGTTGTTCAGAGCAGACTTCTCTCCATCTCTATTTTTCCTTCTTACTCTTTTTCATCCCAACTTTTTCTTTTATAATTTGCTTCTCGCTTTGTCAATAGACAGCACAATATTCCAGCAGATTTAGGGAGCTGCCCAGGATCATGTTCGCCTGGCCCTGATGCTTCATTATCTGCAAAGAGAACAGGCAGCAAACTTGTGCCTCTTCGTTTCTTACCCATGCTCCCGGGGCTCTGTGTCCATGTGCTGGCTGTGCTGTGCCAGGGCCACGCCCCTGAGCCATTCCGGGCACCTACAGACTTCGCAGAGTCCTGGATTCAAGTTGTGAAATACAGGACCTCGCTGTGGATATCAGCACAGAGAACACACAGGGCTGTCACGGTAGGAAAGGAAAAGGATATGATGGCTTTTCCCAAGATTCCAATGCGTTGTCTTGGTCCCCTTTCCTTTATGCTCACGTGAATGCAAGTGTTCAGAGCTAGAAGCTTCTAAGGCTCTTCTTGAATGCAAGCCCAGTGTCTTCAGTCTGGGGCACAGGGTGTTTGTGACGAAGCTGCAGGATGCAGCCCAGGCCATCGGCACCTGGTTATAGGTCATCACAGGATCTCACATGGGCGTGGCTTCTGAATTCGCCTTGGAATTACCTGCAGTGAACCTGGAACAAGTTTTCTGAGATTCTCCTTCTAAGGTGCCTTTGGAGACTGTGTTTTCATATCAGTGGAGCTAGTAAATGAAAGTTATAAGACTTTATCTCTGTTTCCAGGCAGGTGTGTGCCTTATGTTCTCCAGGAGTGCAAGGCATCTATTCTCATGTTAAAACATCCAGAGAAATGTATATTACCCTTTGACGGAAAGTTACCCAAAAATCCAGAGAAGGAAATCACAACATTCCCTTAGATGTGTTAGTGTTTCAAAGCCTTACTAAGAAATGCTAGAAATGTTATGGTTAACCAGTTGAAAATTGTTAATTTTTCGTATTCTTTTTCCCAGAGGACTAATATGTTGGCCAAGTTGCCTGGAACCTTTATCCTCAGGACACCCTGAATCTTACCTTTCAATCAGATCAGTTATGAAATAAATGTATTCAGCCAAGTATTTAAAGGTAAATCCTTCCTCACCATCTAAGGTTTTCATTAACTCAGTAACTTACCAGTGGTTCTCAAACTCTGCATTTGAATCACTTGGATTTTTTTGTTTTTTTCCAAAAAAATCCGGAAGCCTAGGCTACTTCCCAAGCCAATTTAATCGTAATGTCCAGGGACTAGATCCAGGTGTCATATATTTAAAAACTCCTCAGGTAATTCTAACATACAGAGGATTTTGAGACCCACCTGTAATTTATCATGGCTGGTAATAGGAGTAGGAAAGAATTCCACAGAGTCAAATCATCTAACCTTTTTTGATTCAGGTGCCCAGCTTTTGAGTGCCTTTGGTTTATAAGACTTTAGGAAGGCTGGAATTAATTGTTCATTCATTTATCTATTCTACAATACTCGCTGAGTGTTGGTATGTGCCAGGCACTGGGTTTTTCACACTGATTTGGACCTAACTCATTTCTCCTTTGGACTAAAGGCAACCAGGCCTTGGTTGGAACTTCTGCAGTTATTCCAGACATGAACAAATCACTTGGTCCTTTCTCTGTTGGTTCAGGGCCTTGTAGAAGCTGACTTTGGGAGAGGGCAGAGAATGCCTTTTCCATGTGAATGGATTCTTATCTCAAGACATTTGATTCCATGTCTAACTGACAAACTTACCCATGCAAAAGAGCCTGTTGAAGCATGACTCATTAGCCAGGTTTCTGTGTAGCAAGCAGTATCCTGGAGAACACTGAATATTGGCTTAGAATCAAGCATGTGTGATCCTTTATACCTCAATATACTTTGCCTCCTTAATTTTGAATTCATTGCTTATTAGAGTTGGAAAGGATCTGAGGGAGTATCTTGTTTGCCTAGTTAATTTCTAGATGAGGAAACTAAGACTCTGGAAAATGATGTGACCCACGTACACCATTTTCTGTCCTAGAGAATGTCCATCATTTTCCCCTAGAGACAGAGCCAGCCTAGTTAGCGCCCCTCCCGTGGTACCATTACAGGCTCCAGCCCTGCCTCCTTATGTACAAATGCTTGCCAGGCCTCTTCCCTGTGTAGCCTGCATTGTACTAAGGATGCCTGAGATGCTTTTTTGAACATATGGTCAGCAGTGCACAAGGTTTTAATTGTTGTTTGTTTGTTTTGAAGGATTCAAAGCAAAACTCATTTCAAAATGAGAAAATATCACATGTGGTACTTAATCCTCAAAAAAACAAACAAATTGGCTTGTATTCTTAAGATGTAGTTGATTTAGAGACCAGTCTTTTGCCCCTTATTGTCCTGTTGATTACAGCCTCATCTGCTGGCATCCAAAAAAGATGATTTGAAGCTTTGGATTTTGAATTCTCGCCTTTCCTGCAGTGGCCTATATTCTTTTTTTTTTTTTTTTAAATTTATTTATTTATTTACTGGCTGCATTGGGTCTTTGTTGCTGCACGTGGGCTTTCTCCAGTTGTGGCGAGCGGGGGCCACTCCTTGTTGTGGTACACGGGCCTTTCACGGTGGTGGCCTCTCTCATTGCGGAGCACAGGCTCCAGGTGCGCAGGCCCCAGCAGTTGCGGCATGCGGGCCCAGCAGTTGTGGCTCGAGTTGCGGCTCTAGAGCACAGGCTCAGCAGTGCAGCGCATGGGCCTAGCTGCTCTGCGGCATGTGGAATCCTCCCGAACCAGGGCTCGAACCCGTGTCCCCTGCAGTGGCAGGTGGACTCCCAACCACTGTGCCACCAGGGAGGTCCCCTATATTCTTTTTTTTTAAAATTTATTTATTTTTGGCCGCGTTGGGTCTTCGTTGCTGCGCACGGGCTTTCTCTAGTTGTGGTGCGCGGGGGCTACTCTTGGTTGTGGTGCGCGGGCTTCTCATTGCAGTGGCTTCTCTTGTTGCGGAGCATAGGCTCTAGGCGCTTGGGCTTCAATAGTTGTGGCACGTGGGCTCTAGAGTGCAGGCTCAGTAGTTGTGGCGCACGGGCTTAGTTGCTCCACGGCACGTGGGGTCTTCCCGGACCAGGGCTCGAACCCGTGTCCCCTGCATTGGCAGGCAGATTCTCAACCACTGTGCCACCAGGGAAGCCCCAGCCCCCCTATATTCTTAATAGACAAGATCTCTCTATATATGTAACATGATACATGTATGTGTATATATAATATTTTTTCTTCTATACTTGTATATATATGTGTGTGTATAGATAGATAATGAAACCACATAATTTAATGTTCAGTTAACAAATGAGGAAATCAAGTCAGAAAGTATATAAAGGCTTGTCCAAAATCTTGCAGTTAGATGTGTCAGAGCTGAGACCCAACCTATCTCTTGATTGCTTGAGTGCTTAAACTGATCAATATGTGTTTCTTTGTGCTCAACATTATGGATACATTTTGGTGAATCAGGTGTTGATGATTTTGATCAAGAGCCTTTTAAAAATTACCTCTTTGTAAAAGTCTGGCAATACAACAGTCCATCAACCTTTCTCTACTTGGGTTCAGTGAGAGAATCAGGCCCTAATTCCGTAAAGCATTTATTGTGTATAGTGAATTCACTTTCTCTCCTATGCAACTAGTATGGTGCCATCCTTGGGAGAATTGAGAAAATAGTCACTCATATCATTTTTCTCTGTTCTGTTCAGATGAGGAACCTCAGTTAAGAAAAACTGGAAGGTGAAAATTTCCTCCCATCCTATAGCACACTTTTTGAGCTACTCATTTACCGGTTTAACATGTATCCTTCTAGACTTTTATTCTCTGCAAATAAAACCATTTAACTATGTACACACATATGCATACAAACAGATGGATACAATGCAGTATGTACAAAGACAAGGTGATGAAAGAACTGGGGTGGCCCAGAGGAGAGGGAATCAGCCCTGCAAGAGGTAGGGGATAGCAAGGGGTTCACAGTGGAAGTGATGGGTCTCAGAGGATGAGTAGTTTAATAAGAAGATAAGAGAGGAATGAGCACACCTATGTGGCCAGAGAGGAAGGTGTGCACTAGTGTTTGAGAACTGCCTGGGTCCAGTAAAGTTCTGGTATGGAGCAGCAGTAGAGGATGAGATGGAATGGACGGGTGAGGACCAAGCAATATGGGACCTTGTAGGTCATGTCAAGTCGTTTGGACTTTATTCTGGACTGTGGAGAGCCATTGATGAATTTCATTCTAAGACATTTGATCAATTCTATATTGTGGAATGTTGGCTCAGGAAACAGCATGGAGAATGGTTAGAAAGAGAGCCAAACCGGAGGGAAGATAGGAGAATGATTATGTGGTTATAAACTAGGAGTGATCATCTATAAAATAGGAATAATAATGCCTGCTTTATAGCGTTGTTGGGAGAATGAAATGTGATAACATCTCTGTGAATGCGCCTGTTAAGTTATAAAAAGGAAAGGTATTATTTTTTTAATACCACCTGGCAAATATTTCAACTTTATCACTTTCCCTTGTGACTGACAATATCCTGATTTTCTCAGCATTGTTTCCTGTACTGCTCGTAACAAGAGGGAGAGAAAAATCTGACCCAAAAAAGGAGGAAATGATTTTATTTATTAAAATAAAAAACAAGGAAATCATAGGTACTTAGAAAAATCAAGACTGCCAAGATGTCATAATATTCTTCAAATAGTTTTGAGGCCATTTGCCATGCCAGAGAACCATAGTGTCTTCTTTGTGAATGAAATTTAAACTTTCTGGGCTATTTAGAAAAAGATAAGAGTGGTGGGTGGTGAAACCTGGTCCTTTAGCTCTTTGCCTGAGAGGGGACCTGCTTTTCCCCTGAGGGAGAACTTTCTTGGACTGGACTGTTAACCCGGAAGTGCTTGTGGGAGGAGGACAGGAAGCTGGTCGCAGCTCACGGACGTAACTTCCCCCTTGTGCGCCTGCGTGGAGATCAGTTCCTCCACCATCTTTGTTCTGCTTTCACTAGTAATCACCGTGTCTCCTGTCTGCCCCTTCTGATTATATTTCCTTCCATCTCTTACCTTCTTGTGGCCTCTTTAACTGGAGTAGATAAGTGACCTTTTCCAAGGACCACCCAGAGGAAAGGTGTTTGGTTGCCTTTCCTTCTGCTAATTCTCTTAGTGCTCATAATTGCTGCCATGTTCCCCCACCCCCCTGCCCCCTGCTCCAGATCAGTGATCATGATAGGATGGAAAAAAGCAAAAAATGTTGGATTTTCCTTTCTCTTCTCTTCTCTTTTGTGTTTTTCTAACTTTCCTCAGTTTATATGGAGTTCAAAATATGTGGCTCCTTGGACCATGGAGAATTAGACCAGAGGGAGAAATGATGTCACTATCATTTCATAGGAGCATGTGTAGTCAATAGGATGCCTGTCCTTTGGGTCCTGATGTTCTCTCCCGCCTGGGGGTTTGGAATGGGGCCTACTTGTGCATTTGGCACGATTTTTTGCATGAATTAACTTTAAAATGTTTTCCTGGCTCTTTCTGGGGTTTTCTTGCTTGGCTGTCAGTTACCATGCAGGCAGAAGTCTGCCTCAGTGCCCATACGCTGTTTTCCCATTCAACTTTTCTCTCCCTCTCTCTGCCTGGGCCCACTTCCCTCTATCCACCTCTTCTGTCCGTTATTGTAGATTATGGAGACTTTAGAGAAGATTACCACCTAAACCATTTACCCTCTGTACATAGCTATACCAGACAGTGCTTACTTTGGGCCTGGTAGATAAGTGATTAAAATTAAGAGAGGTTCTTTTTATCACAGAGTTGCTTTCAGTGACATTATTCTTTTGAATTATGCATATTTTAGAAAGGATTGCTGTTTGGGGGTGGACATTCCTCATGTTTGCAGGTCCTCTTGGCCATGTTTTGGAGAGACCGAGTGCTGACCTACAGGTATTTAGCTCTGCAAAGTTAACAGAACCTTGGTTTTCATTTGCTTGTAGCTGAGATGCCCCACCTCTTTCCTCTGTCCACTTTCTTCCCCCTGCTGATGATACCAGCAGATGTAGGCTGATGCAAGCCTCTTCCTAATTATCATTTCTGGACTCCTAACTGTTCCTCTGCTTCTGAATATCTCTTCCTCTGGTTCCCTTTGACCCGCTGGGATTTCATCTGTCAGGATGTTTATAACCAAGTATCTTTTTTTTTTTTTTTGCGGTACACGGGACTCTCTCTGTTGTGGCCTCTCCCGTTGCGGAGCACAGGCTCCGGACATGCAGGCTCAGCGGCCATGGTTCACGGGCCCAACCGCTCCGCGGAACGTGGGATCTTCCCAGAACGGGGCACGAACCCGTGTCCCCTGCATCGGCAGGTGGACTCTCAACCACTGCGCCACCAGGGAAGCCCTATAACCAAGTATCTTGAGAGCTTCCAGTAGATTTCAGGATAGTAGAACAGATCTCTGCCCCACTCCCCTCAGAAGTGGATAGTATATTGTTAGTTATGAAATTTAATACTTTAGGTGTTGTAATGCTATGCATATAACTGAATTTATGTGAACTGTTTGATATTCTCATAGTTAATATGAAGTTATAACATAAGTGTTTGAACAGGGTCTTGGGAGTTAGAATCTTGGCAATTCCAGTTACTAGTTGTCTGACCTTGGAATACTTTCTTAGCCTCTTAAGGGTCTTAGTTTTCCCCTTTTAAAAACAGAGAGAATGATAGCTACGTTGTAGCATTGCTGTATTAAATGAAATCCTTAAAAATACTTAGTATAGTTCTGACACAGAGTTGACACTCAGTAAATGGTATGTATAAAACAGCTATGTAAGTGGGACCTAAAGAAAGTTATAAAATTAGTTCACTAGATTTAGATGTATTACATCCCAGGGGACTGAGGAAATTGCACTTATCGCAAAGAAGTCACAGTTGAAATATTTGAGAAAACAATATAAGAGATGTTGGCAAATTTTCCAAATATGAAAAAGGTAGACTATGAGGTGTATAGACAGGGAAGTTTGACTGCAATGCACAGCAAAGTTCTGGAACAGTAAATTAAGCATATGGTTTATAATGATTTAGTAAAGACTGTAGTGGTTGCTAGAGTCACTATGGGTTTACTAAGAACAAAACTTCCCAAACATTCCATTTCCCTTTCAAATAGCATTATGTGCTGTGTAAAAGTGAGGAATGCCATTTCAGCCAAGAATCTAATTGTCTACTTATGGTTAGTACAGTAAAATATGGGCTAAAACTGCTGGATTTGTAACTCAGCAGCCATTGAAGCCAGCTGATTAATGTCTTGGTATTCTTGATGGGGTCTCTGGTGGAATACCATGGAGTTCTGGCTTGTAACTCTCTCACTTAAGACTTTACATACATACATACAGTATGAATGTGTACCAACAAAATATGCAGATGACCCAATGTGGAGAGGGGTAGTAACTATAATAGAGAGAATCAAAATTCAGAATATTTCTGATCATTTGAAGCATTGCATGGAACCCAACAGATTGAGCTGAATGAAGCTAAGGCGAAGACATTAAGCTCAAAAGGTCAAGCCTGAATAAGAAAGGAGATCTTGTTTGGCAGAAGTTCAGGTAAAAATGATCTGGTCATTTAATTGACCCTAAACTTTACATTCTTCCATCCAATCATTCATTCATTCATTCACTCTGACATGTATTGAAAGTACTACCTGCCATGCCCTTTTCTTAGCATTGGGGAGACAATAGTGAACAAAATAGTCAAAAGTCCCTACCCCCATGGAGCTTATCTTCTTTATATGCCAACAGTTGTGCAGCTGCCTAAAAAAGTGAACCTAATGTTAGGCTTTATTTGCATGAAGTATAATATCCAGCTCATGATGGTTAATAGTTCTCCTGTATTATTTAACATGCTGTTCTTGGTGCTGTGTCTTACCCTGGGATCATTACCTGCAGTTCTGAGTGCCCTAGTCAAGCAAGAGTGACAATAACATGATGGTAGGAATATAAACCATGTTGAAGGGGAATTTGGTCAATGATAGGAAGAGTAAACTAAGTAGGGAAATTATATCCCTCAGATATTTGCAAGACAGAAGAGAAGAGCTTATATGATACGTAAGCTTGTTCTGTGTGGCTCCCAGGAGTCAATGCTAATTATAACGAGGATGATTTCTGGCAAACAGAAGAATGATTGAGCTCCGAGAGGGCTGAGGTGTCGCTGCTGTGATTCCTAGGCATGTGCCTGGTACGTGGTGGGCGCCCAGAGATGTGTGGATGGATGGTCACATGGCATTTTGTGAAGATAACGTAGGTACTGAAATAATGTGAAAAATTTAAGTTCGGTTGTGTATATCTTAAGGAATCTGAGGGTGGAATAAAGTACCTGAGAAGAGCTCTGGAGGACCAGGATGTTTTCTTCGATCACGTTCTAACATTTACAAGTGAATTAAACCACTTTTCTTAAGAGACAGTTAAGAGGCCATTTTAAGATTTCTTTGAAATTTCTAATATGCTTATTCACACATTCCCCAGCCCAGCTCAACCTCCATCATTTTTTGAGGACTTCACCATAATTCTGACCCAGGGCCTTGCTTTCTCTGAATTTAACAATTCTGCGGAGCATAGCATTTAATTCTTCCCTAATTGTTTCATGGGTCTCCCCATCCAGGTGATAAGATTTTGGAGGGAAATACCTTATTTTATATTTTTCTTGTATCAGACACAGAGCAGAAAGTCAGGAAATGTTGATTGCTTGCTTGATTGATTCATCCACTGAGGAGAGGCAGTAGCAGTATCATTTCAGCCGCTGTAAGAGCTCATGTAAGACTTAACGGTTAAGTAGACTTTGATTTCTCTAGCCCTTGCATCCAAAGAAGGGATTTATATTCTTAATTTATTAGAGTCTCCAACTTTGGCCGGGCAAGTGCTTTGTACATAGTTGATTCTTTGTATATAGTTGAATATTAATGGGCTGTAGTCCAGGGCTCAAATTGTCTTCTTGGCTGAACCCCTGGGGGAGATGGGACTCCAGGTACAAACCCCTAAGCCCAGCTTGGAGGCTCATTGACTGTGATTCATGTCCTTGGGTGGCCGGATTTAGCACCCAGTTACATTTGAATTTCAGATAAACAACAATGCAACGTTTGGGACACACTTATATTTAAAAAGTGTTCATTGTTTATCTAGACTCAAACGTTAACTGGGTGCCCTGTATTTTATCTGGCAACTCTCCATATAAACCCCATTCTTTTCGTGTTCCTATGAATCTAAGCTGTTAATTAACCCCTAAATTAACTTCACTGAAAGAAAATATTCGTGCGCATGTGATTGATTCCAATGGCAAATTTTTTAATTGAAAAGAGGAAAAATCCATACGCTGTATACCGTTTTTGTCATATTCTTTCAGGTGTGTCCAATAACGATACTTCCACAGACACCTAGGGTCTCAGCAGTTCCAAATTAACGTCTCATGGTTTCCTTGGTGGCATAGTTTAGTTGGTTCACATGGTATGTTGCTGATGTTATTTTGCTCAGGCACCACAGAAACCATTGCTAACAAATAATTCGGTTCTCCACGTTAGAAGCCGGTGAAATGTGAATTTGGGATACTCTGTCTTCTCACTTCCTACACATCAACTGCATTGGCTAATAAGAGCCGCAGCAATCAAAGCAAAACATTACCTCTCTTAGTTAATTCTTTTGTTCTCTTCTTTCATTGGCTCAAAGGGAAGATAATATTCCTTATTAACTACTTTTGAGGGGAAGACAGATCACACTTAGGAAAATTACATCCATTTTCCCTAAATAAATAATGCCTTGCCATTTAGGAGCAAAAGCCTTAAATATCATTTATTCATTCAACAAACATTTATCAAGCAGCTCTATGCTAGATACTAAGGGGAAGCAGAATGAGTAAAGATTAGTCCCTGCTTTCAAGCGTTCACAGGAATCTGCCCGTTCAATGCTTGCTTTTAAATGGCTCAGCAGTCATTTCAGAGAAAAAGTGTGTAGTAAGAGCTAATTCGCTCATAATGAAATGATTCTTCTCTCAGATGCTTTAAACAAATACCAAACCTTACATTCCGAGCAGAGGCTGTTCCTGATCGGTATTTCGAGGGGCTAGAATTGGACTGCTTCCTTCTCCCTTTGTTCTGTCGTTTAGACTTTGCTGCTCCCAGTGTGGTCTGCAGACCAGCAGCATTAGCATCTCCTGGGAGCTTGTTAGCAATGCAGACTCTCAGGCCCTGTCCTGCACCCACTGAATCAGAGTGTGCAGTGGAACCAGGACCCCAGGTGATTCACGTGCGCCCTGAGGTTTGAGAAGCCCTGGTTTGATACAGAATTTCTCCAGCTCCACTTTGTGCTGGCTGATCAGCTGAGGATCTTGTTAAGGTAGATTCCTGGGCCTCAGCCGCAGGGATTCCGACTCTGTATGATGGGGCCCAGCCTGAGCATTTGCATTTCTCACAATCTCCCAGGAGATGCTGGTGTTGCCTGTTTGGGATCCACTCTTGGGGTAGCACCAGTCTAGTTCGCTTGGGGTATTGAACTGACCTTTGTTGGCGATGGTGACTGGACCCCGATGAGGAGCTCAGTCTGGTTTTCCATTTTGCTTACACTGGAGTCAGGAACATGAGGACGAAACCGTTCCCTGGAAGATCTAGCCTGCTGTGGGGATGGATTTGCATACAGTGGACTGTTCAGCCAGTCTGTTCCGGCCATTGTGAGACTCCAGAAGAGGGAGCAATTAAATTCTCCTTGGGGGCTCAGCCATTTGAGTTGGGCCCTGCAAGCTAATAGGCTTTTGACCCATTCCTGGGATTCATATGAATAACTGCCAGGGGAGTGGGATAATACATGAAGCAGTGATAGTTAATCCAGTATTGCTACATTGTAAGATATAGAGCCTCCAGAAAGAAAAAGAGCAGAGAGCGTGGGAGATGGGTCTGGGAAAAAGTTTGGGGACAAGATGGAGAGGTGTCCTAAAAATGTCACCTTAAGGAGTTTAGATTCTGTCTTAGAACTTTTTGCTATAACGACATCTGTTTTGTTTTGTTTTGTTTTTTCAAGTTTGCATGTCTCGTACTTACTATTCTGTGTGTGTGCTTTTTTTTTTTTTCTCTTTCAGGATTAAGCATGAAAACATTGTGGCCCTGGAAGACATCTATGAAAGCCCAAATCACTTGTACTTGGTCATGCAGCTGTAAGTACCTGGTTTAATTGATGAGGGCAGACCAGGGGTTGCACACTCAAATGCCTAAAGGGCCAGGTGGTGAAATAAATTAATGGAGCGGGCCAGGCAAGACGGCAGGGAGTGGTGAGAGCTGTAGGGCAGTGGGCAAGAATGCGTCCGTCTAAGAACAGTGGTCTTTAGGCCTCCCTTGGTCTCATCTGCAGCTGCGGGATCAGACCGAAAATCTGGAGTCCTCACAATGGAATCCAATGCTACTATTGCAGGGTCGCTCTGTTTCGGATGTCTCCTTTGCTTTTTTAATGTGCGAGGTCCAAATGTTGCTTCCTGAAAGCACTTCCGTGGGCCCACTGTGAAGTACACTCTGCTCCTGTCTCCAGGAGAAACTCCTACCCTTGTCTTCATTTCTAGGGAGGCTGGGGGATGGCAGCAGATGGTAGCTGTGTGTTCTGTCCCTTCACTTCCCCTCTTCTGCTGGCAGATAAATGCATGTATGATTCATGCCAAATATACGAGACGTGTAATTGGAGTCGGACTCTGCCATTATCACAGTCCCCCTTTAGAGTATTTCTGCACTCCAGTAACTCCGGAGCTTACCAGAAGGTGGAAGAAATAAGAAAGCTGAATATCTAGGTAGAGGCTATACTTGAACAGGTGTTGTTTTGGTTTTTTGCTTTTTTTAAAATGTGAGGTGAAATTAGCCTGCCCACTTACACAAATGCTTTATTCTAAGTGATGTAATTCACAGGAGTATTCCAGGACTAAGCTTGTTATAATTAAGTGACGGGAACTGTATCAGAGTGCTACATTTTCACCACGACTTGAGTAAATTCTGGAACACTGTGTTATTGAGCTTAATGACCAAAGAGGATTTTTGCTGAAGGTCAGAATAGATACTTAAATTTCATTATTTATTAATGATTTTCAGCCTTTGAACTTCCAAAGGTATTTAGAAGATTTGAGGGTCAGGCTACCAATTTCTTTTTCATCGATTTTCCTTTTTTCTTATAAAGGTTTAAACAACACATTAACTTGGAATCACGTTAGGATGCAAATAAGTTTTCATCAATGCATTTATTTCATCTTTCATTATTTTTAAAGTATTTTTGGTAGATTATGACACTTTTGTATAAGCACTTATAAAAGTGTCCAAGTTGGAAGCATGTGGGCAACTTTTCTCTGACAAATGACAGTCCTAGGTGATGACCAGCAGTTTTACAGGTTTGTGTGTTGTCTGCCGTTAGACAGGCAGTGACTGCTGACTCCATGTTAATTTTCAGTATCCTAAGTGCAATCTTTCCTAGTTCCTTGCTATTCTGTTTGTTTTATGATTCACCACATTTCTAGTTCCCCCAGATCTGATATCCTTCCTAGAAACTCATGTGACTTTCTTTTATACAGAATCAACTCTTAAAGAAGCAGGTGAATCACTTTCCCACCAAATATTGACTGTCCAATAGGAAAAACAGGACATTTTGGTGACAAGAAAAAGCCCCACACTAAATGTCCATAGTACATTTAGATGTGTGCTTTTTTATTGGCAATGCAAAAAACAAAATATTAATACTTGAATCCAAAGCTATATGTATTCACTTGCTTTAAGTTCTCTGTTTATGAAACCGTCACTAAATAAGAGGAAAGCACCCCAAATATGTACGTCTCAGCTCTGCCTCTTACTGGCTGGGTGAACTTTGGCAAATAGCTGGGCCTTTCTTACTGGAAGCTGGGCCTTTCTTATCAGTTTCCTTACTGAAAAAAATTTTATATAGTAATAATAATATTTACATAGACGGCTATAGTGAGTACTGAATGAAAAAAATGTGTGGGAGATAGTCTGTCATAAATAATAGGTCCTCAATGCAGACTACTTTCTCTATGGAATTATTTTATCAGTTTGTCTCTGCAGATGGTGTTTAATTTTATGAGATAAGGTTCAAGTACATTTGAATTCTACCTTTCTAAGCAACTTGATTGTATACTTATGAGCAGTAGTGTGTATAAAGATAGGTTGGCAGGAGAGCATGAAAGTGTCCAGATTGGGATGAACTTCAGAACATTTCTCTTACTATTTTATTGTTTTCAGTGTGTAAGTCTTCCATATCTTTGTTGAATTTATTCTGAAATATTTTTTTTATCTTGTTGTAAATGGGTTTTTACTTCATTTTTCCAGTGACTTGCTTCTGTTATAAAAATACAGTTGATTTTTGTACATTAACTTACAAACTTGCTAAATTCACTTATTGTTTGTAGTAGTTGCTTTGGGGATTTCTTAGCATTTTCTATCTAAACTATCATGTCATCTGCAATTTACATTGATTCTGGTTGGTCCCCAAAGAAATTCTACTTGGTGAAACACTGATGGTTTAGTGCTAAATATTAAATGTATTTGAATGTCGTAAATATATTCCTTTAAAATGTTTTGTCAGATGTTTTGAAAATTCAAGTTGACCTCCCTCTTATTCCTTCCTCTCCTCTATTCATTATCTTAATCAGTGAGACTTTTTAAAAAGCAATGGCAAAAAAGAGAGGAAGGGAGGAAGGAAGGAACGAAGGTAGGAAATCCTTAATGGATCAGAATATAATCCTGGGAAAATCTTTGGTCTGGTTTGAGGATTTTATGGGCTTTATTGTTATTTTTGTTGTTGTGTTTTAGTTTTTGTCAGTAAGACTCAATAGGTTTTGTTCCTGAGACCCCTGTATTTTTTCTACCTGGGTCAGTGGAACGTGGGTTTGTTTGGGTTTTTTTAAGAGTTTATAAAGTCCTTGATTTCTAAATACTTGGGGATGATCTAGAACACAGCATTTGAGAGGGACTGTAGTTCACCGTATTTGTGCCTGGGAGGTTTCTGATTTCCTAAGAATCAGCATCTTGGGCACTGACACTCAGATATAATACGGGATGCTCAGTAGTAATTGTATTGCTTAGCTAATTGCTATTTCGACTCTGAGTACTGTAGCATGTTTGTTCCTTTGCTACTGCAGCAAAGGAGACTTGATTGTTTATAGAGGTCTATATTGAAATTTTATTCGGGGTTTGGGACAAATATCTTTTTTTCCCAAAGTGCTATTTTTTGGAACATTCTTCTCTTTTATTATTATTATTATTGAGAAATAACTGAGTTATAACATTATATTCATTTTAGGTGTACAACATAATGAATAGTTCTTTTTGGAACATTCTTCTTTAGATAGTGTGAGATCAAAATGACATTGAGGGGCTTCCCTGGTGGCGCAGTGGTTGAGAGTCCGCCTGCTGATGCAGGGGACGCGGGTTCGTGCCCCGGTCCGGGAAGATCCCACATAATGTGGAGCGGCTGGGCCCGTGAGCCATGGCTGCTGAGCCTGCGCGTCCAGAGCCTGTGCTCTGCAACGGGAGAGGCCACAACAGTGAGAGGCCCGCATAACACACACACACACACACACACACACACAAAAGACATTGAGGTAAATTACAGAAGAAAAGTCAGTTTGTTTAAAGTTTATTTCTGGTCTGACTTTGCTTGTGGGGTATTAGCCCACCTATCTGGAGATGATAAAGGACAGCCCCTCAACTCCTCCCCTTCCACATCTATAACAGCTTAGGAAGTAAAAAACACCTCAGGCTGATACATTTCAAAAGGCACATCAGAATTACTTTTTCAAGAATGAGATTATATTTCTTATTGAATTGTATCCTATTCACCAGATCCAAAATAAACTCCTGAACGTTTCACAAAATCTGCTTTCTCCTGCTGTCTGTCTCATCCCAGCAAATGGTAAACTCCTTTCTTCCAGTTGCTCAGGCCAAAACCCAAAGTCTTCCTTGACTCACCTTTTTTCTCTTAGACCCTGCAGCCCCATCCATTGGCAAACCCTGTGGTCACCAACTCAAGACTATCTCGAGAATCCAGCCACTTTCGCATCATCTCCACCATCATGGAGAAAACTTATCTTTCTTCCCCCAGCCTTTCCCCACTGCACTGTTCTTTCTCAGCATGTTAGCCAGACCTTGTCATGCCTCTGTTGAAAACTCCTACTGGCTTCCCATCTCAGAGCACAAGACCAAGTCCTTTTTTTTTTTGGCCTCACCATGTAGCATGCAGGATCTTAGTTCCCCAACCAGGGATTGAACCCAGACCACAAACAGTGGAAGCAGGGAGGGTTAACCACTGGACCACCAGGGAAGTGCAAAGACCAAGTCCTTATAGCAGTCTCCAGGGTCTTCCGTGTCCAGACCCCTTGGTCACCTCTCTGACCTCGCCTCCCACTCCTCTTTCATTATTTCATTCACCTTGCTGTTCCTCAGACACACCACGCCTGTGCCACCACGGACCTTTGTTCTGCTTGGAACACTGTCTCTTTGATATCTTCATGCTATCATGGAAATATTAGAAATATTGGAATTTCTACCGAATGTCACAGTTTCAATGAGATATTATTCCCCAGCGCCCCTGTGAAATAGCACCTCTCCCTACCATCTCTTGCCACACACACACATTCATTCCTGGCCCCCTGCCCAGCTTGATTTTTCTCTAAAGCACTTGTCACCACCAGAAAACGTATCTCTGCTTTGTTCTCTGCTGGAACCATGCTTGTACATTACGGTAGGCACTTAACTAAATATTTGTTCCATTAATGATTACATATAATAGGAATAGTGGTTAACACTTATTTATTCACTCGTTTAATCCTATCACAAACTCAGGAGCAACTCTTTTTTTTTTTTAAAAACTTAACCAGCATACAGCATATTTTTTTTTTAATTTAAAAAAAATTTTTGGCCATGCCATGTGGCATATGGGATCATAGTTCCCCGACCAGGGGTCAAACCCATGCCGCCTGCACTGGAAGTGCAGAGTCTTAATCACTGGACCGCCAGGGAAGTCCTCAGGAGCAACTAACTCTTAGCCCAGTTTTACATGAAGAACCTGAGCAGAAAACTTGGATCATTTATCCAAGCCAGCAAGTGACACAGTGAATACACTTAATGAACGTAATACAATACACTGATGACACTTTCTAGGAAAAAATCTTGTAGGTAATGTCAATGTGAATAGTTCAGTTTACCTTGAAAAATGTATCACTTATGATTCCATAAATGCTGAGCTAACTATAAAATGCCTTGTATATTGTAGTGGTTTGTGAGGGGAATAACATTTACTACATGATATCACAGAAAGTCACTAAACCAGTCTCAGTTCATTCACAGCAGTGGTTGTATTTCTTTCTTAAGTTTTTCAACTAATAAAGGAATGGATGAACGTGTTTTACCAGTATTGTGATTTGCTGCATTGTGCATATTCCATGCGAGACAGAGATATTTCTAATATTTCTGATATTCCTTTTATTCCAGGACAGCGTTAAGATCTGTACAACTAGTTGCCCGCTGAGCCTGAAAACTAATGATTAAACCCACGTTCTTTAAAGAATGTTAATTTGATTCCTGAGCAGTCCAAGACAGAAAAATATATGCAGTTTCCAAGAGAAAAATATGATTTCTCTACTCCACTAGCTGGTGCATGAAGCTGTTTGAACAGTTCCCTATTTGTGGGTTGCCAGTGTTATTTCATGTGGATATTGTATTCATAATTCATACTGTGTGTTCCCAGAAACAGTTTTAATTAGAACACAAATTATGACTCCCAACAGAAAGTCTTTTGTAAGTAGCCAAGCATAATAATGAAGACAAAAGCGTTTCTGACTATGACACCTTCATATATTTACATATAATTTACCCAAATCGTCTCTCTGTTCACAACAGACACTCATTGAGAGCCCAGAGGGCCTGTGCCTTCTGTTCAGTATTGGGTGGGTGGGCAGGGGCTTGGGGGGACACACATGAGGTGCAGTCGGGGGTTTCCATGGCTCTCTTTGTGGAAGAGCCATCATAACCCACCAGCACCGCACCGCACCGCTCAAGGTTCGCGCAGGGAGCTCTGGGTCACCAGGAAGGCCTCAGTGGAGGAAACGGCCTTAGGTGGAGGGTGATTAGGACTTAGCCAGGTGGATGGGCTGGGCATATGGTGTAGGTGGGGGGAGCCATGCTCCAGGCTGAAGGGCTGTCACACAGAGAGGCTTTAAGGAGCCCTGGTGGGATGTGAGGGGCTCAGTCTGTGGGGACTTCAGTTTGTGACAGGTTTATTTAGTCTGTGAGGGGTTCAGTCTCCGAGGGGTCCAATCTGTGAGGGGTTTAGAATGTAGGGGGTCCGGTCTAAGGGGATCTGTTCTCTGCGGGTTTCAGTGTATGGGAGATGCAGTCTGTTGTGAGCGGTCCAGTCTGGGAGGAGTTTAATCCGTGGAAGGTCCAGTCTGTGGGGTGTTCAGTCTTTGAGGGGTGCCATCCGTAAGGTGCTCGGTCTGTTGGGGTCTGTCTTTGGGAGTTCAGCCTGTATGCGATTTTGTCCTGTAGGGTTTCAGTCTGGCGAGGATGCGGGACTGTGTGACGTCTTGGTGGGAGATATGGCTGGAGCCCTGGGCGGAGGCAAACCCAGTACTGCAGCTGCTGCTGCTTTGTCATCCTCCAGGCTAATTACTTAATATGCTTTTCTTGTTTTTCCTGCCACTGGAAAACCTCCTGAGAGTTAAAAGAATTGAGAGGGTTAAGGAGGAAAGGAAAAGAGAAAAGCCAAGGTCCAGGATAATCATGAACCAGTTTTACCAGGTTCAGCTGTTTGAAATTGCCAACATACCATCACATTTTTTAGATCTTCCTTTTTTAATGTAAGCACTTAAAACTGTACATTTTCCTCTTAGCACTGCTTTTCCTGAATCCCATAGGTTTTAGTATGTTGTGTTTTTCTTTTCATTTGTCACAAGATATTTTCTCCTTTCCCTTGTGATTTCTTCTTTGACCCTTTGGCTGTTTGAGTGTGTTGTTTCATTTCTACATATTTGTGAATTTTCCAGTTTTTCTTCCACTCTTGATTTCTACTTTCCTTCCATTGTGATAGGAAAAGATACTTTGTATCATTTCAGTCTTTTAAAATTTATTTAATTTTTTTGTGTTTTGTGGCCTAACATATCCTGGAGGAAGTTCCGTATGAACTTGACAAAAATGTGCATTCTGCTGTTGTTGGATGCTCTGTTCTGTGTATGTCTATTGACCCGATGGGCTTGTAGTTCAAGGCCTCTATTTCCTTATTGATGTTCTGTTTGGCTGTTCCATCTATTATGGAGAGTAGCATATTGAAGTCTCCTGTTTTTACAGAGCTGTTTCTTCCTTCAATCATTTCAATGTTTGCTTCATATATTTTGGAGCTCTGATGTGTAATACATGTTTGATGTGTGTATCTTCCTGATGAATGGATCCTTTTATCAATGTATAATGTCCTTCTTTGTTTCTTACAACAGTTTTGACTTTTTTTAAACATCTTTATTGGAGTATAATTGCTTTACAATGTTGTGTTAGTTTCTGCTGTATAACAAAGTGAATCAGCTAAACGTATACATATACCACCGTATCCCCTCCCTCTTGCGTCTCCTTCCCACCCTCCCTATCCCACCCCTCTAGGTGGTCACAAAGCACAGAGCTGATCTCCCTTTGCTATGTGGCTGCTTCCCACTAGCTATCTGTTTTACATTTGGTAGTGTATATATGTCCATGCCACTCTCCCACTTCGTCCCAGCTTACCCATGTCCTCAAGTCCATTCTCTACGTCTGTGTCTTTATTCCTGTCCTGCCCCTAGGTTCATGACAGCCTTTTTTTTTTTTTTAGATTCCATAGTTAGCATACGGTATCTACTTTTCTCTTTCTGACTTACTTCACTCTGTATGACAGACTCTAGGTCCATCCACCTCACTACAGATACCTCAGTTTCATTTCTTTATATGTCTGAGTAATATTCCATTGTATATATGTGCCACATCTTCTTTATCCATTCATCTGTCAGTGGACACTTAGGTTGCTTCCATGTCCTGGCTATTGTAAATAGAGCTGCAGTGAACATTGTGGTACATGATCTTTTTGAATTATAGTTTTCTGAGGTTTACACCCAGTAGTGGGATTGCTGGATCATATGGTAGTTCTATTTGTAGTTTTTTAAGGAACCTCCATACTGTTCTCCATAGTGGTTGTATCAATTTACATTCCCACCAACAGTGCAAGAGGGTTCCCTTTTCTCCACACCCTCTCCAGCATTCATTGTTTGTTGATTTTTTGATGATAGCCATTCTGACCAGTGTGAGGTGATACCTCATTATAGTTTTGATTTGCGTTTCTCTAATGATTAGCGACGTTAAGCATCCTTTCATGTGTTTGTTGGCAATCTGTATATCTTCTTTGGAGAAATGTCTGTTTAGGTCTTCTGCCCATTTTTGGATTGGGCTGTTTGTTTATTGGATATTGAGCTGCATGAGCTGCTTTAAATTTTGGAGAGTAATCATTTGTCCGTTGATTCATTTGCAAATATTTTCTCCCATTCTGAGGGTTGTCTTTTCATCTTGTTTATGGTTTCCTTTGCTGTGCAAAAGGTTTTAAGTTTGATTAGGTCCCATTTGTTTATTTTTGTTTTTATTTCCATTTCTCTAGGAGGTGGGACAAAAAGGATCTTGCTGTAATTTAAGTCACAGAGTGTTCTGCGTATGTTTTCCTCTAAGAATTTTTTTTTTTTTTTTTTTTTCTTTTGGTGGTACGCGGGCCTCTCACCGTCGTGGCCCCTCCCGTTGCGGAGCACAGGCTCCGGACACGCAGGCTCAGCGGCCACGGCTCACAGACCCAGCCGCTCCGCGGCACGTGGGATCTTCCCGGACCGGGGCACGAACCCGCGTCCCCTGCATCGGCAGGCGGACTCTCAACCACTGCGCCACCAGGGAAGCCCCTCCTCTAAGAATTTTATAGTGTCTGACCTTACATTTAGGTCTTTAATCCATTTAGAGTTTATTTTTGTGTATGGTGTTAAGGAGTGTCCTAATTTCATTCTTTTACATGTAGCTGTCCAGTTTTCCCAGCACCACTTATTGAAGAGGCTGTCTTTTCTCCATTGTATATTCTTGCCTCTTTTATGAAAGATAAGGTGACCATATGTGCATGGGTTTACCTCTGAGCTTTCTATGCTGTTCCATTGATCTATATTTCTGTTTTTGTGCCAGTACCATACTGTCTTGATAACTGTAGCTTTGTAGTATAGTCTGAAGTCTGGGAGCCTGATTCCTCCAGCTCCATTTTTCTTTCTCAAGATTGCTTTGGCTGTTCGGGGTCTTCTGTGTTTCCATACAAATTGTGAAATTTTTTGTTCTAATTCTGTGAAGAATGCCATTGGTAGTTTGATAGGGTTTGCATTGAATCTGTAGATTACTTTGGGTAGTATAATCATCTTCAAAATGTTGATTCTTCCAATCCAAGAGCATGGTATATCTCTCCATGTTTGTATCATCTTTAATTTCTTTCATCAGTGTCTTATAGTTTTCTGCATACAAGTCTTTTGTCTCCTTAGGTAAGTTTATTCATAGGCATTTTATTCTTATTGTTGCAGTGATAAATGGGAGTCTTTCCTTAATTTCTCTTTCCGATTTTTCATCATTAGTGTATAGGAATGCAAGAGATTTCTGTGCATTAATTTTGTATCCTGCTACTTTACCAGATTCATTGATTAGCTCTAGTAGTTTTCTGGTAACATCTTTAGGATTCTCTATGTATAGTATGTCATCTGCAAACAGTGAGTTTTACTTCTTCTTTTCCAATTTTGATTCCTTTTATTTCTTTTTCTTCTCTGATTGCTGTGGCCAAAACTTCCAAAACTATGTTGAACAATACTGGTGAGAGTGGGCAACCTTGTCTTGTTCCTGATCTTAGTGGAAATGCTTTCAATTTTTCACCATTGAGAACGATGTTGGCTGTGGGTTTGTCATATATGGCCCTTATTAGGTTGAGTTAAGTTCCCTCTATGCCTACTTTCTGGAGGGTTTTTATCATAAATGGTTGTTGAATTTTGTTGAAAGCTTTTTCTTTCATCTGTTGAGATTATCATATGGTTTTTATCCTTCAGTTTGTTAATATGGTATATCACATTGATTGATTTGCATTTATGGAAGAATCTTTGCATTCCTGGGATAAACCCCACTTAATCTTGGTGTATGATCCTTTTAATGTGCTGTTGCATTCTGTGTCCTAGTATTTTGTTGACGATATTTGCATCTTTGTTCATCAGTGATATTGGCCTGTAGTTTTCTTTTTTGGTGACATCTTTGTCTGCTTTTGGTATCAGGGTGATGGTGGCCTTGTAGAATGAGTTTGGGAGTGTTCCTCCCTCTGCTATATTTTGGAAGAGTTTGAGAAGGATAGGTGTTAGCTCTTCTCTAAATGTTTGATAGAATTCACCTGTGAATCCATCTGGTCCTGGGCTTTTTTTTGTTGGAAGATTTTTAATTGCAGTTTCAATTTCAGTGCTGTGATTAGTCTGTTTATATTTTCTATTTCTTCCTGGTTCAGTCTTGGAAGGTTGTGCTTTTCTAAGAATTTGTCCATTTCTTCCAGGTTTTCCATTTTATTGGCATATAGTTGCTTGTAGTAATCTCCCATGATCCTTTGTATTTCTGCAGTGTCAGTTGTTACTTCTCCTTTATCATTTCTAATTCTGTTGATTTGAATCTTCTCCCTTTTTTTCTTGATGAGTCTGGCTAATGGTTTATCAATTTTGTTTATCTTTGCAAAGAACCAGCTTTTAGTTTTATTGATCTTTGCTATTGTTTCCTTCATTTCTTTTTCATTTATCTCTGATCTGATCTTTATGATTTCCTTCCTTTTGATAACTTTAGGGGTTTTTTGTTGTTGTTCTTCTTCTTTCTCTAATTGCCTTAGGTGTAAGTTTAGGTTGTTTCTTTGAGATTTGTCTTGTTTCTAGAGGTAGGATTGTATTGCTATAAAGTTCCCTCTTAGAACTGCTTTTGTTGCATCCCATAGGTTTTGGGTCATCGTGTTTTCATTGTCATTTGTTTCTAGGTATTTTTTGATTTCCTCTTTGATTTCTTCAGTGGTCTCTTGGTTATTTAGTAGTGTGTTGTTTACCCTCCATGTGTTTGTATTTTTTACAGATTTTTTCCTGTAATTGATATCTAGACTCATAGTGCTGTGGTCGGAAGAGATATTTGATATGATTTTAATTTTCTTAAATTTACCAGGGTTTGATTTGTGACCCAAGATATGATCTATCCTGGATAATGTTCCATGAGCACTTGAGAAGAAAGTGTATTCTGTTGTTTTTGGATGGAATGTCCTATAAATATCAGTTAAGTCCTTCTTGTTTGATGTGTCATTAAAGCTTGTGCTTCCTTATTTATTTTCATTTTAGATATCTTTCCACTGGTGAAAGTGGGTGTTAAAGTCCCCTACTATTATTGTGTTACTGTCAATTTCCCCTTTTATGGCTGTTAGCATTTGCCTTATGTATTGAGGTGCTCCTATGTTGGGTGCATAAATATTTACAATTGTTATATCTTCTTCTTGGATTGATCCCTTGATCATTATGTAGTGTCGTTCTTTATCTCTTGTAGTAATCTTTATTTTATTTATTTATTTATTTATTTTTGCGGTACGTGGGCCTCTCACTGTTGTGGCCTCTCCCGTTGTGGAGCACAGGCTCCGAATGTGCAGGCTCAGCGGCCATGGCTCACGGGCCCAGCCTCTCTGCGGCATGTGGGATCTTCCCGGACCAGGGCACGAACCCGCATCTCCTGCATCGGCAGGCGGACCCTCAACCACTGCACCACCAGGGAAGCCCGTAATCTTTATTTTAAAGTCTATTTTGTCTGATATGAGAATTGCTCCTCCAGCTTTCTTTTGATTTCCATTTGCATGGAATATCTTATTCCATCCCCTCACTTTCAGTCTGTATGTGTCCCTAGGTCTGCAGTGAGTCTCTTGTAGATAGCATATATATATGGGTCTTGTTTTTATATCCATTCAGCCAGTCTGTGTCTTTTGGTTGGAGTATTTAATCCATTTACATTTAAGGTAATTATCGATATGTATGTTCCTATGACCATTTTCTTAATTGTTTTGGGTTTGTTATTGTAGGTATTTTCCTTCTCTTGTGCTTCCCGCCTAGAGAAGTTCCTTTAGCGTTTGTTGTAAAGCTACTTTGGTGGTGCTGAATTCTCTTAACTTTTTCTTGTTTGTAAAGGTTTTAATTTCTCCGTCGAATCTGAATGAGATCCTTGCTGGGTAGAATAATCTTGGTTGTAAGTTTTTCCCTTTCATCACTTTAAATATGTCCTGCCACTCCCTTCTGGCTTGCAGAGTTTCTGCTGAAAGATCAGCTGTTTACCTTATGGGAATTCCCTTGTATATTATTTGTTGCTTTTCTCTTGCTGCTTTTTATATTTTTCCTTTGTATTTAAGTTTTGATATTTTGATTAATATTAGTGTCTTGGCAATTTTCTCCTTGGATTTATCCTGTATGGGACTCTCTGAGCTTCCTGTACTTGATTGACTATTTCCTTTCCCATATTAGGGAAGTTTTCAATTATAATCTGTTCAAATATCTTCTCAGGCCCTTTCTTCTTCTCTTCTTCTTCTGGAACCCCTATAATTCGAATGTTGGTGTGTTTAATGTTGTCCAAGAGGTGTCCGAAACTGTGCTCTATTCTTTTCATTCTTTTTTCTTTATTTTGCTCTGTGGTAGTTATTTCCACTATTTTATCTTCCAGGTCACTTCTCTGTTCTTGTGCCTCAGTTATTCTGCTGTTGATTCCTTCTAGAGAATTTTTAATTTCATTTATTGTGTTGTCCATCATTTGTTTCCTCTTTAGTTCTTCTAGGTCCTTGTCAAACGTTTCTTGTATTTTCTCCATTCTATTTCAAAGATATTGGATCATCTTTACTATCATTACTCTGAATTCTTTTTCAGGTAGACTGCCTATTTCCTCTTCATTTGTTTGGTCTGGTGGCTTTTTACTTTGCTCCTTCATCTGCGTATTTCTCTGTCTTCTCATTTTGCTTAACTTACTGTATTTGAGGGCTCCCTTTTGCAGTCTGCTGTTTCGTAGTTCCCATTGTTTTTGGTGTCTGCCCCCAGTGGGTAAGGTTGGTTCAGTGGCTTGTGTAGGCTTCCTGGTGGAGGGGACTTGTGCCTGTGTTCTGGTGGATGAGACTGGATCTTGTCTTTCTGGTGGGCAGGGCCATGTCTGGCGGTGTTTTTTGAGGTGTCTGTATTATGATTTTAAGCACCCTCTCTGCTAATGGGTGCGGTTGTGTTCCTGTCTTGCTAGTTGTTTGGCATGGTTTGTCCAGCACTGTAGCTTTCTGGCCATTGAATGGAGCTGAGTCTTGGCATTGAGACGGAGACCTCTGGGAGATCTCTCACCGACTGATATTATGTGGGGCTGGGAGGTCTCTGGTGGCCCAGAGACCCAGGTCTCTGGTGGCCTCTACCACCTCAGAGGCTCAGGCCTGACACCTGACCAGAGCACCAAGACCCTGTAAGCCACATGGCTCAGAAGAAAAGGGAGAAAAAAAAGAAAGAAAATAATAATAAAATAAAATATTTTTTTAAATTATTGAAATAAAAAAGTTTTAAAGTAATAAAAAACTAAAAGAATAGAGCAACCAAACCAATAAACAGATCCACCAATCATAGCAAGTGCTAAAAACTGTACTAAGATAAACATAAAAATCAGAAACTAGTCAGTCGCATATAGCAACCCCCAAGTGTACAGTTGCTCCCAAACTCCACCTCCTCAATTTAGGATGATTTGTTGTCTATTCAGGTATTCCACAGATGCAGAGTACATCAAGTTGATTGTGGAGATTTAATCTGCTGCTCCTGAGGCCGCTGGGAGAGATTTCCCTTTCTCTTCTTTGTTCGCACAGCTCCTGGGGTTCAGCTTTGGAGTTGGCCCCGCCTCTGCGCGTAGGTCACCTGAGGGCGTCTGTTCTTTGCTCAGACAGGATGGGGTTAAAGGAGCAGCTGATTCGGGGGCTCTGGCTCACTCAGGCCGGGGGGAGGGAGGGGTACGGATGCGGGGCGAGCCTGCGGCGGCAGAGGCTGGCATGACGTTGCAGCAGCTTGAGGCGCGCTGTGCGTTCTCCTGGAGAAGTTGTCCCTGGATCACAGGACCCTGGCCGTGGCGGGCTGCACAGGCTCCCTGGAGGGGCGGTGTGGAGAGTGACCTGTGCTCGCACACAGGCTTCTTGGTGGCTGCACCAGCGGCCTTAGCGTCTCATGCCAGTCTCTGGGGTCCGCGCTGATGGCCGCGGCTCGCGCCCATCTCTGGAGCTCACTTAGGCGGTGCTCTTAATCTTATCTCCTCAAGCACCCCGAAACAATAGTCTCTTGCCTCTTAGGCAGGTCCGGACTTCTTCCTGGACTCCCTCCCGGCTAGCTGTGGTGCACTAGCCCCCTTCAGGCTGTGTTCACACAGCCAACCCCAGTCCTCTCCCTGGGATCTGATCTCCGAACCCGAAGCCCGAGCCTCAGCTCCCAGCCCCCCGCCCACCCTGGCAGTTGAGCAGACAAGCCTCTTGGGCTGGTGAGTGCTGGTCGGCACCGATCCTCTATGCGGGAATCTCTCTGCTTTGCCCTTTGCACCCCTGTTGCTGTGCTCTCCTCCATGGCTCTGAAGCTTCCTGCCCCAGCCCAGCCCCTGTCTCTACCAGTGAAGGGGCTTCCAAGTGTATAGAAACGTTTCCTCCTTCATGGCTCCCTCCCAGAGGTGCAGGTCCTGTCCCTATTCTTTTGTCTCTGTTTTTTCTTTTTTCTTTTGCCCTACCCAGGTACGTGGGAGTTTCTTGCCTTTTGGGAAGTCTGAGGTCTTCTGCCAGCGTTCAGTAGGTGTTCTGTAGGAGTTGTTCCACATGTAGATGTATTTCTGATGTATTTGTGGGCTGTAAGGTGATCTCCACATCTTAACTCCTCTGCCATCTTGAAGGTCCTCCCACAGTTTTGACTTTTTATAACCATGTTTTTAATGCAATTGTATTTGTTGTTTTTATAATACTTTTCTAAAGAACATCTTACCCATTTTATCCAATTCGAATGAAATCGAACATCTTTCATGAAATCTAATGAGTTCTTTAAAGTATGTACAATTTTAAAATCCCATATGTTATAGAACAATTGTAAAAATATTGGTAGGTAACATCTGGTCACTAATACTCAAATTTGAGAATCCATAAAAGTACATAAAGAGTAGAGCATGTGTAGAATATAAAACATCAATTTCAGGGCTTCCCTGGTGGCGCAGTGGTTGAGAGTCCGCCTGCCGATGCAGGGGATATGGGCTTGTGCCCTGGTCCAGGAAGATCCCACATGCCGCGGAGCGGCTGGGCCCGTGAGCCGTGGCCACTGGGCCTGCGCGTCTGGAGCCTGTGCATCCGGAGCCTGTGCTCTGCGACGGGAGAGGCCACAACAGTGAGAGGCCCACGTACCGCGAAATAAAATAAAATGCCCCATGATTACAATTCTATCTGATGACTTATTAAAAGAAATAGGCTCTCTACTCCAAGCAAACCAATTTCCTAGGATTTCTCTCATGTCTTCCCAGTTTCTAAAATGCTCTTTTTCCTCTTCTCAGGCATCTAGACCCTCTCTTTTCTTTTAGACCATCAGAGTAAACCCCTCATTGTCCTGCCCCGGCTCCTTAATGCCTCTTTTTTTACCAGCCCTTCAGCTTGGAGTACAGCCTCCCAACCCACCCCATGCCCAGTACATCCATCTGGCTAAGTCCTAATCACCCTCCACCCAAGGGTGTCACCTCCACTAGAAGTGACCTGTGACCCCAGAGCATTCTGCACAAACCTTGCAGAAAGAAATCATTGTATAAAATTGCTCCTCTTTAAAATGTAAGATGTGCACCCTCTGTGGTCCCAGGGGACCAGCCCACAGAGATTCACTCTTTCTTGAAATTCTGTAACATTTTAAATGTGTACTGGTCATTATGCATTATGATAACCATTCATTCATTTACTCAACGAGTACTTCTGGAGCCGTGTGTCTGGCTTTATTAACCCATGGGGATACAGCAATGAATACAGCAAATTCCCTTCCCCTATAGAGCTTACATTGCAGCATTACAGCAGAAGAGAGGGACAACAGATAAACAATTCACTTCACAAACAAGTTAGTATATACCAGACAGTGGTAAAGTTTATCGAGAAAAGTAAAGTCAGGGGGATGTGGAATGCTGGAAGGTGGGTTGAGTGGTTTGCTGTTTTATATACAGTCAGGGGAGACCTTTCTGAGAAGGTGACATCTGAGCAAAGACTCGAAGAAAGTGATGTAATGAGCCACGTGGCTAGGCCTGACTTCATGGGCGTGTGCCCAGTGCAGGCACCCAGAGCCCCATGCCCAGGAGGGTCCCATGCTTGGGGTTCAGTGCTTTGCACTTGCCATCTTAAAATTCTTAATAATTGACTCTGAATTTGTGTTTTGTAAGCAAAGTCCCAGGGTCTTGGAGCATTGGCTCACATCAATTTCCAACTCCTGTCACCTTCCCACCGGACACCTTCTCCCCTGTTCCCACCCAGTGGGGGTCCGGGCATAAGCGGGGCGGGATCTGGTTAGATGTTTGCACCCCACACGCCAGTGCTGGTGGAACCGCAGGTGCTATAGGGTCTGCACTCCCCCCACAGGTGAGTATCCCTGTGACCGAAGGAGTGTGACATTAAATAACAGATTTAAAACACCACCATGACAGGTTGAGTGCGAGACAGTAGAAGAAAGGGAAACAAAATGTTTTCCTGTTTTTTGAACAAGGAGTGTACAGTTTTATTTTGCACCGGGCCCAGCAAATGCTGTGGCCAGCCCTGTGTGTGGCTGTCGGAAAAAGCATCCTGGCAGCACAACAGCAGGTACAGGGTGGGGGTGAACAGCTGTGCCCTGTGGGAGAGGAAGATCGGGGGCCTGAGAGGCCGGAGGAGAGCCAGTGGGCAGGTGAGCGACTCAACAGAAGGGCCCTGAGAGGAGTGGGAAGCCACATTGAGTGGGGCCTGGGTTCAGGAGGAGGAAGGGGATAGCAGGGAAGGAGTCTGAGGGGGGAGTTCTAGAACACTCCACAGTTTCCTCATGTTGTGGTGCATTTACTTTTCAGTCATCATATCCTGAATTGCCAATTTAAATCTGAGTTCCTGCAGGGCAGAGACTATTAAGTCATGGGATGTAGCCCAAGCTAACCTTGGCAAGAATCTAATCCAACCGCAACTTCTGTCCTTTTGAGGGAATCACTGCCCTTTCCTTGGAATTGTGGAAATCCAAATGATTTTCAGATTACTTCATGGCTGGAAGCTGAGCCTATTCGGTGTAAACTCCCTCTCGGTCCCACTGGGAGATTTTGTCAGGCATCTGGTAGGAGATTTGGGGCCGATCTCACAGGGCTTATTTAAGGAATTCATTTAGGGATGCTGCGAATGGAGAGAGCACGGGACCGGAGCTGGCAGGCACGGGTGCCAGGCTCCCTCCTGCCCCTGATGAGTCCTGTGACAGCCCAGCGCCTGCCCTCCCTGGTCTGTCTATAAAGTGGAGGGTTCTTATTGTTGTTGTTTGTTTACTTGTTTTAGACAAGCCTAAGGTCTCAGGTCTAAAGTTCTGTAGTCTGTTTCATTTGCTGTTCCCATTGTCTCGGTGTAAAGCTCCGTGAAACAAGTGCAGGCATTAGAAATCCAGTACCGTAGTTGGGTTTTCTGCATTTGCCGGCCCAGCCCCTCCATTTCCCAGATATTTTTAAAACTGTGTCTTGTCTCTTTGAATCCATGGGGCTTTATAAATAAGGCATGTTGGTGATGAAGCTGGTTTGGCAGCCCTAATGAATGTAGGAAATTTGATGTTTTACAGGGCGGGGCGGATGGGAACGGCTGGGCTTATGGAGATGTTCTCTGGTTGCTATTTGGAAGCAGGTGTTTACAATTCTGCTAGATCTGGATGATTAACTTTCCATTTTTTAAGTTAATTTTTATTGGAGTATAGTTGCTTTACAATGTTGTGGTAGTTTCTACCGTACAGCAAAATGAATCAGCTATACATATACATATATCCCCTCTGTTCTGGATTTCCTTCCCATTTGGGTAACCACAGAGCTCTGAGTAGAGTTCCCTGTGCTGTACAGTATGTTCTCATTCGTTGTCTATTTTACACGTAGTATCGATAGTGTATATGTGTCAACCCCAGTCTCCCAGTTCCTCCCACCACCCTCTTTCCCCCTTGGTATCCATACATTTGTTCTCTAATCCGTGTCTCTATTTCTGCCTTGCAAATAAGATCATCTGCACCATTTTTCCAGATTCCACGCATATGAGTTAATGTGTGATATTTGGTTTTCTCTTTCTGACTGACTTCAAAAAGATACATGCACCCCAATGTTCATCGCAGCACTATTTACAATAGCCAGGTCATGGAAGCAACCTAAATGTCCATCAACAAAGGAATGGGCAGGGGCTTCCCTGGTGGCGCAGCGGTTGAGAGTCCGCCTGCCGATGCAGAGGACACGGGTTCGTGCCCCGGTCCGGGAGGATCCCACATGCCGCGGAGCGGCTGGGCCCGTGAGCCATGGCCGCTGAGCCTGTGCGTCCGGAGCCTGTGCTCCGCAACGGGAGAGGCCACAGCAGTGAGAGGCCCGTGTACCGCAAAAAAAAAAAAAAAAAAAAAAAAAGGAATGGGCAAAGAAGATATGGTACATATACACAGTGGAATATTACTCAGCCATAAAAAGGAACGAAATTGGGTCATTTTGTAGAGATGTGGATGGACCTAGAGACTGTCATACAGAGTGAAATAAGTCCGAAAGAGAAAACTTTACATCTTGAAATAAAAATCCTTGCTCCTGTGTGGCTCAGGCTCTGAAGCTCTGTTCTGCTCCAGCCTTCCTCGTTTCTGCCAGCTGACCATCATCTTTTTTTTTCCTTCCAGTTTTATTGAGATAGAATTGACATACAGCCCTGTGTGAGTTGAAGGTGTACAGTACAATGATTTGATTCATGTATATAATGAAGTGATATCACAATATGTTTCGTAAACATCCATCATTTCATATAGGTACAAAATTTTAAAAATGGAAATGTTTTTCTTGTGATGAGAACTCTTAGGATTTACTCCAGCAGCTTTCATGTATAACACACAGCAGCATTAATTGTATTTATCGTGTTGTGCATTACATCCCTAGTACTTATTTATCTTATAACTGGAATTCTGTACTGTTTGACCCCACCTTCTTTTATACATTGAAGACTTCGGTGTCTGATGCACCGATTTCTACCCCCTCCCCCAATGTCTGTGCTCACGATGATCAGTGTGGTCCCTTCAGGGTCCCTGTGGGCAACCCACATGATAACCTTTAGTGTTTTTCAGCCAGCTCCTCTCCTATCATCCTATCACACAACCCCATGGGCACTTTCCCGAATGCTGTTCCCCAAAGTTGCTTCACCTCTGTAATCTTAATCTTCACCACTCTATGTCTGTTTTCAGCCTTGCTGACAGTAATCCCTCAATTTTTTTTTATTTCTTATCTCTTCCTTGGCATTATTGAGAGCCCCCCAGCGCCTCCCTCCTCGGGCTTCCTTATCCAGTCTAAACCCTTCCAGTATCCCCGCGGTCACTCCCCTGCCAACGTCCTTCCTCCTTTGCCTGCTGTATCCATCTTGCAGATGCAAACTCGACATCACTGTAACTGCCTGCATCCTCTGCCCTTACGTCAGGGCTGCTGGGTACTGCTGGGGGATAGGACGCATGGGAGTGGCTTGGAGCTGCTGAAGATTAAATGGTCTCCAGTCTCAGCCCAGTCCCAGCACTGCTCAGCTCTCCTTTCATGTGACTCTGGCAACATCCTTGTTCCATTCTCTTGTTTTCCACTTAACTCGATACGTTTTTCATCCTTCTAAGCTACCTGCTCCAACGACTGGATATTAGAAGTGTATCAGCCTTTAAGGACAGTAGTTTGTTAAATCAGCATAAGGATACTGAAATGGTATCGAACTTCTTTGTAAACAAATCCCCCAGAGTTTGGCTGTATTGGTTGAAAAACAGTTGGAAACCTTTCATCAAAGTGTTCAACAATTTAAGTGCAGAACAGCAGCAGCTTTTGATGTTTTTAGCAAATTGCAGTTATTAAAAACAAAACTTGAAACACATCCCTATGAAAGAAAGAAACTGAACAAATTCATGATGAGAGCTCAAATAATGTATAAGAGTTTTGAAATTGTGTGATTGTTCTTTGGAATAACTCAGTCTGTGGGCAGTGTCTGGGTGGAGCTACTATTTTTAATTGGATAATTTTATATCTGTACTGCAGTGGATTGAGAGTGGGAAGGCTGACTATTTTGCAGCATTCACATGCAGAAAAACACTGTAAAAATCAATAGAGACAGTTTACTTGATAGGGTTTGTTTGTTAAAAGAAAGGTAGTATTTATCAAAGAAAGGTAGTATTTGTCCAAGAAAGGTAGCAAAATGACAGTAACTATAAAAAAATACTTGGGCTGGAGTATTTATATATTTGATTTAAAATTTACAGATTAGAATGTTTTTGTTTAGCAGGATTTGCTCTGAATGTACTAGGTATTAAAGCAACTTACAGAGTGGTTTCGAAGTTAAAAATATTATGGTTGATAGAGAAGATCCACTTGGCGGTGTTCACAGTTTCAAACTTAGTGATTGTTAATTGCAACTTTGAAGACAGTAAGCGATTATTTTTTTGGAGTATAATTGCTTTACAACAGTGTGTTCGTTTCTGCTGTATAACAAAGTGAATCAGCTATACATATACATATATCCGCATATCTCCTCCCATTTGCGTCTCCCTCCCACCCTCCCTATCCCACGCCTCTAGGTGGTCACAGTGCACCAAGCTGATCTCCCTGTGCTATGCGGCTGCTTCCCACTAGCTTTCTGTTTTACATTTGGTAGTGTTTATATGTCCATGCCACTCTCTCACTTCGTCCCAGCTTACCCTTATCCCACCCATGTCCTCAAGTCCATTCTCTATGTCTGTGTCTTTATTCCTGTCCTGCCCCTAGGTTCTTCATGACCTTTTTTTTTAGATTCCATATATATGTGTTAGCATATGGTATTTGTTTTTCCCTTTCTGACTTACTTCACTCTGTATGACAGTCTCTAGGTCCATCCACCTCACTACAAATAACTCAATTTTGTTTCTTTTTATGGCTGAGTAATATTCCATTGTATATATGTGCCACATCTTCTTTATCCATTCATCTGTCAGTGGACACTTAGGTTGCTTCCATGTCCTGGCTATTGTAAATAGAGCTGCAATGAACATTGTGGTACATGACTCTTTTTGAATTATGGTTTTCTCAGGGTATATGCCCAGTAGTGGGATTGCTGGGTCATAAGGTAGTTCTATTTTCAGTTTTTTAAGGAACCTCCATACTGTTCTCCATAGTGGCTGTATCAATTTACATTCCTACCAACAGTGCAAGAGGGTTCCCTTTTCTCCTCACCCTCTCCACCATTTATTGTCTGTAGATTTTTTGATGATGGCCATTTTGACCGGTGTGAGATGATACCTCATTGTAGTTTTGATTTGCTTTTCTCTAATGATTAGTGATGTTGAGCATCCTTTTATGTGTTTGTTGGCAATCTGTATAGAAGATTGTAAGCGATTTTATGAAAAAATAAAAATAACAAATCCACATTGGAGAAAATGAATTCTTTAGATATGGATTTGGAGAGGGATATGAATTAACAATTGATTAAAATATGTCACTATGTTCCAAGAGTAATTATTCTGCTTACAGTATTTTCTGATATTCAGTCAACAAAAAGTTTTTTTTTTTTTTTTTTTTTTTTTTTTTTTTTTGCGGTATGCGGGCCTCTCACTGTTGTGGCCTCTCCCGTTGCGGAGCACAGGCTCCGGACGCACAGGCTCAGCGGCCATGGCTCACGGGCTTAGTTGCTCCGCGGCATGTGGGATCTTCCCGGACCAGGGCACGAACCCGTGTCTCCTGCATCGGCAGGCGGATTCTCAACCACTGCGCCACCAGGGAAGCCCAACAAAAAGTTTTAAAAAATGTTTCCATACGTGGATGTAGGTTATTCTAATTTTTTGGAAATAAGTTTATTTTTGAAAATAGTTATTAAACAAAATTATTTTCATAGGCCTACCAATGTGATAAACCAATTGTCAGTCCATAAATAAAAGTTTCAGACATTGTATGGTATTATTAACTTCGGTAGCTTCTTTCATTCTCCAAATAGGCTGGTTAGGTACTAAATTATACAGTAGTTCTAGCTGTGATACTCTTTCTAGCCTGCTTCTCTCTAGGAATTAAACAATTCCTTCCTGTCTTTTTCCACGGTCTTGTAAATGATTTCATCATGCTCTTTCTGTGCTTACTTGCCCACACATCCGTCTCTTCTAACTGGAAGTGCCTTGAAAACATTGTCTTATTATTTGTGCATCCTCAAGGTTTATCCCAATGCCTGGAACCTAGTAGGTCTGTAATAATGATTATTAAGAAGATGAATTTAGGAATGTAAGATTTTTTTTTTTGTAGAACATTCTAATAAGGTAACCTGTCCGTAAACATTTTCATTCAACGTCATACCTTTCTTTTCATCTCCCCTCCAATAACCATTTATTCAGACCCCTAGTGACAAGCACATGAGACTGAAAACATTTCAGGACAGTTACACATGGTGTTTTCACTCATAATGGATTGCAGGAGTGCCCTCTAAAAGGGATGAGGTTGCACTGCATACAGATTTGACATCTGGTGCCTTTAAAACAAACCAATGAAGCATAAGGAAGATGCATCATTGAAGAAGGGGAATTTCTTGTCTGCGAGTGGGTGGTGTACACAGATGTCACTGGGGCACAAACCACAGAGCCCGTAGGCCGGTTTGTAAGGCTTACGGGAAGTCAGAGAGGCTCCCGTGCAGGGACCGGGCTGCAGCAGGAAGTGTTTTCTAACATCTTGATGGTTTAAGAAACCATCATTCTCCCTGGAAGAGTGGAGTTCCTTGAGTCACCAGGGACTTTCGATGGATCAGTTTCATCTGTCCGAATTGCATCTTTGTGGGCTCAGATGGGATGGGGGCGGGGCAAGGGGATAAACTGTGTTGGGTCAGACATGGGGTCAGTGCAGAGGAAGTCTCAACCAGAGCATTTCCTGCCAATGGATTCCAAGTTATTTGAAAGAAAGGACTCCAGCTATTTTAGGTTATAAACCCTTGCTAAAGGTCCTTGAAGGAGATAGCTAAATCTTTTAGCCATTCCTGAGTATAGTAGGAGATTATTAATTCATGTATCTAAATATTTAAAAGTATGCAAATAATTGGATTGTTCTAAAATAATGTTTAAATGACTACTTATTTAAAAAATCATTCTCACTTATAATACTTATAATGAAAAGAAAAAACTAAGAGAATATATTCAGAAGATATTGGGAATTGGGCAAACATTTTTTCAATCATGAGCCTTTTAATTTATTTGGGTTTTTTGGTTCTGGCATTAAGAGCTCTGAACCCTGGAAATAGGGATTGTTTGTTTGTTTTCACATGTAATACCACAAATTTATTATAATACACACACCAAAAACCAAACCCAAATTTTGACAATATCCACGGAGTTTTCCACAGTCTTTAAAATAGTTAACAGAAATAAGGGATAATTGAAGAAATGTAACCTCATAATCTTATAATTTCTATAACAATGTAATCTATTCAGTTAAGAATTCTACTCAATTAAGACTGTAAAATGGCAAATTTTGTATGAGTACTTATTTATAATATAGATAGAGGTCCTAAAGGATTTATAGAGATTTATGTCATAAACCATATTTTGTAGCTGGGCTACAAATAGACAACCTGAAATAGGTTACCTTTTACTTTGTAAAATAAACATTCATCTAGGGTGGTTAATATTTAATATCCCAGATAGAAGTGGGGATGGAGTAGCTGCCTCCTGAGATTCCGACAAGGACTGCAAGTGAATCGTGTTTGTCAAAGGCTCCTAAAGAGTTAAGCCTTGTCTTCCAAACGTTATCTAACAATATCTAACGATAGTCATTTGCTAACTCCACTGCACCAGAAATGTGACCTTTAGTGTAGATGTGTATTAGAACTATTTAGAAACACCAGACAAGCCTGAGTTTTAGCACCTTTTACAAGGACTCGATGCTAAGGGACTGTCCCCTTATACTAGGAATAGCCACCATAAATCAATAATAACTACACTATTAGCTTTGCTCAAATATCTACCTTCCCAAGAAGCACAGTTTGCTTAACAGAGTAAATCGACCTGGACCCCTTATGAAGAGCCTGAGTGGCTCATCATCTGTTTCCAGGAATAGTTCTCCAGCCACTGAATTATGCATATTTATATTCAGAAAAGTCATCCCCAGCCCGTCTCAGTGGTGACTCACTGTCTCCTGTTCTCAGTCATCCCAGGCTTGATAGAGAGAGAGAGGAGGTGGCATTTCTGGGTCGTGCAAACAAAGTCATGGAAGATTGAGGACTGGCGAGTGCCCGGAGGTGGATGGACTTGTGTCTTGAGAACAGCTGAGTGGACAGTAATGGGAATTTTGGACTCTAGGGAAGTTTTGCAGGAGATTTTGAAGGCTAGCCTGCTTCTGCCCTTCAGGTGTATCTTATTTTGTTCCATCATCTCCCAGCTACAGCTACCCACCCACTCTGCATATTACCCAGAGAGCTGATGCATCTACTGTGCAGAGAAGGAAACAGTTTTCTGGATTAGAGTAACAATGATTAACAGTGAGTGACAGCCAGACCCCTGCAGTGGCATCTGCAAGTATAACAACACAGTTGCACAGGAGTGTCTTGTTTCTAAAGTTCTAGATGCTCAGGTCAGCATCTAGAAATCAACATTGTTCACACTTTGAAAGTTCCATCATGCATGCCATATATATGTGGAAATATTATGTCCCGGATGAGGTTACTTCTATGTGCTGTTATGGGGTGCTTTTGAAGATATGATTTTTTTTTCATTTATTTACTTTTATTTTTTTTATTGGAGTATAATTGCTTCACAATGTTGTGTTAGTTTCTGCTGTACAATGAAGTAAATCAGCCCTATGTACACATATATCCCCTCCCTCTTGGACCTCCCTCCCAGCTACCCCCGTCCCATACATCTAGGTCATCACAGAGCACTGAGCTGAGTTTCCTGTGCTTTATACCATGTTCCCAAGCTATCTATATTACACATGGTAGTGTATATATGTCAATCATAAACTCCCTATTCTTCCCTCCCCTTCCCCCCCACGCCAACCGTGTCTACATGTCCATTCTCTATGTCTGCATCTCTATTCCTGCCCTGGAAATAAGTTCATTGGCACCCTTTTTCTAGATTCCACATGTATGTATTAATATATGATATTTGTTTTTTTCTTTCTGACTTACTTCACTCTGTATGACAGATTCTATGTCCATCCATATCTCTACAAAGGATCCAATTTTATTGCTTTTTATGGCTCAGTAATATTCCATTGTGTATATATACTACATCATCTTTATCCATTCATCTGTCGTTGGACATTTAGGTTGTTTCCATGTCCTGGCTATTGTAAATAGTGCTGCAGTGAACATTGGGGTACATGTGTCATTTTGAATTATGGTTTTCTCAGGGTATATGCTGAGGAGTGGGATTGTTGGGTCATATGGTAGTTCTATTTTAAGTTTTTTTTTCTTTTTTAACATCTTTATTGGAGTATAATTGCTTTACAATGGTGTGTTAGTTTCTGCTTTATAACAAAGTAAATCAGTTATACATATAAATATGTTCCCATATCTCTTCCCTCTTGCATCTCGCTCCCTCCCACCCTCCCTATCCCACCCCTTTAGGTGGTCACAAAGCACCGAGCTGATCTCCCTGTGCTATGCGACTGCTTCCCACTAGCTATCTATTTTACATTTGGTAGTATATGTAAGTCCATGACACTCTCTCACTTTGTCCCAACTTACCCTTCCCCCTCTCCGTATCCTCAAGTCCATGCTCTAGTAGGTCTGTGTCTTTATTCCCGTCTTGCCCCTAGGTTCCTCATGACCATTTTTTTGTTGTTTTTTAGATTCCATATATATGTGTTAGCATACGGTATTTGTTTTTCTCTTTCTGACTTACTTCACTCTGTATGACAGACTCTAGGTCCGTCCACCTCACTATAAATAACTCAATATCATTTCTTTTTATGGCTGAGTAATATTCCATTGTATATATGTGCCACACCTTCTTTATCCATTCATCTATTGATGGACACTTAGGTTGCTTCCATGTCCTGGCTATTGTAAATAGAGCTGCAATGAACATTGGGGTGCATGTGTTTTTTTGAATTATGTTTTCTCAGGGTATATGCCCAGTAGTGGGATTGCTGGGTCATACGGTAGTTCTATTTTTAGTTTTTTAAGGAACCTCCATACTGTTCTCTGTAGTGGCTGTATCAATTTACATTCCCACCGACAGTGCAAGAGGGTTCCCTTTGCTCCACACCATCTCCAGCATTTATTGTCTGTAGATTTTTTGATGATGGCCATTCTGACCCGTGTGAGGTGATACCTCATTGTAGTTTTGATTTGCATTTCTCTAATAATTACAGATGTTGAGCAACTTTTCATGTTCCTCTTCTCCATCTGTGTGTCTTCTTTGGAGAAATGTCTGTTTAGGTCTTCTGCACATTTTTTGATTGGGTTGTTTGTTTTTTTGATACTGAACTCCACGAGCTGTTTATATATCTCGGAGATTAATCCTTTGTCCATTGCTTCATTTGCAAATATTTTCTCCCATTCTAAGGGTTTTTTCTTCTTGTTTATGGTTTTCTTTGCTGTGCAAAAGCTTTTAAGTTTAACTAGGTCCCATTTGTTTATTTTTGTTTTCATTACTCTAGAAGGTGGGTCAGAAAAGATCTTGGTGTGGTTTTTATGTCAAAGAGTGTTTTTCCTATGTTTTGCTTTAAGTGTTTTGAAGATAAGATGTTAGTGAATAAGCATCACGCATAACATTATGTAGCATGTAGTCTTATTTATGTTTTTAAACAGGGTTATATAGGCTATACAGACACACATATGCTTATATGTACAGGAACTGTCTGAAAGAATATTCAGAACACTGCTAGGAGTTGACCCTTGGAGGAAAGCATAGGTATTTAGAATAGGAAGAAAGCATGTTTTAACATATACCCTTTTATACTCTTTGGCTTTCTTTTTTTAAACCATATTTTTAAAAAAAGTTAAGGGGCCCCATTTTTAGTTATACCCAGGGTTTTAAACCTTCATTGTAACTCGCTTACCAGATATATATATATATTTTTGGCTGCGTTGGGTCTTTGTTGCTGCATGTGGGCTTTCTCTAGTTGCGGTGAGCAGGGGCTACTCTTCATTGCAGTGCATGGGCCTCTCATTTTGGTGGCTTCTCTTGTTGCAGAATACAGGCTCTAGGCACGGGCTTCAGTAGTTGTGGCTCGCGGGCTCTAGAGTGCAGGCTCAGTAGTTGTGGCACATAGGCTTAGTTTCCCCATGGAACGTGGGATCCTCCCGGACCAGGGATAGAACTCATTTCCCCTGCATTGGCCGGCAGATTCTTATCCACTGCGCCACCAGGGAAGTCCTCTGTTTACCAGAACTTTAAGAGCCTTTGGGTCCTTCAGCAGACTGGAGCTTTCACTGCCAACCTTGAATAGTAATTATTTTGCTTCCATCAATAATTTTCAAAGCATTGAGAGTCAGTTGTCAATATGACACAGAATTCCATTTTGACACAGAATTCCATAATCAGAGATTAAATCTTCCTCAGTGAAGATGTGATAGAGAGAGGTAGTTACATTGATGTGTACTATCAGGCTCCAAATGAGAAAAGATCTGATGTGGCACATTTTCAGAACAGATTCTTTTTTTTTTTTTTTTTAACATCTTTATTGGAGTATAATTGCTTTACAATGGTGTGTTAGTTTCTGCTTTACAACAAAGTGAATCAGCTATACATATACATATGTTCCCATATCTCTTCCCTCTTGCGTCTCCCTCCCTCCCACCCTCCCTCCCACCCCTCTAGGTGGTCACAAACCACCAAGCTGATCTCCCTGTGCTATGCAGCTGCTTCCCACTAGCTATCTAATTTACATTTGGTAGTGTATATATGTCCATGCCACTCTCTCACATCGTCACAGCTTACCCTTCCCCCTCTCCATATCCTCAAGACCATGCTCTAGTAGGTCTGTGTTTTATTCCCGTCCTACCCCTAGGCGCTTCATGACATTTTTTTTTCTTAGATTCCATATATATGTGTTAGCATATGGTATTTGTTTTTCTCCTCCTGACTTACTTCACTCTGTATGACAGACTCCAGGTCCATCCACCTCACTACAAATAACTCAGTTTTGTTTCTTTTTATGGCCGAGTCATATTCCATTGTATATATGTGCCACATCTTCTTTATCCATTCATCCGATGATGGACACTTAGGTTGCTTCCATGTCCTGGCTATTGTAAATAGAGCTACAATGAACATTTTGGTACATGACTCTTCCTTTTTGATATCGTCCTTCCTACCGAGTCCTTAATGATTTGGGCCTTTAATTATCTCACTGAACAATTCATGTTGATTCAGGATCACCCATAACCTTTGATCTTTTTGAATCTACGCTCAGGAAAACAATATTGCCCAGTCAGTTTTGACAAAGAGCCTTTCAACACAATGCTGCCTGTCTTATGCCCCCAGAATTGTATTGCCAGAAATGTTTACATCTGTTCTCTCTCTACTGGGTTTTACATTTGCAGTAAAGATGCTGTTTAATTGTGACTTTAATATATGATGATGGAACCTTTGTGAATTTATGAGCTTCTAATTTTGTTTTAAGGTGAAATGGTTGATGGATGACCAGGCCTGACTTCAATCCCAGCAGAGTTACATTTTCTCGTGATCACATCACTGAACTAAACCGAAGGCCTCTGTGTGTGTACAGCATAGGAGTGTCCAAACCAAAGGGCTTAGGCATCAGGCTAGAACAGGAGGCAACATTTGCCACAGTGCAAGCAAGAGAGCGAGCAGTTGACTGACATAAAGACCACTTCTCTCAATTCTGGAGATAAACAAAAGAGAGGGGAACCCTCAAGTTCACAGCTGCTGAGGGTTGCGGGGAGCATGGCTTTCCCACTGAAGAACTGTGTGGCTCTAACAGGCTGCGCTTCTCTGCCAGGTACCCTCTTGTTCTTCCCTGACAGCCTCTCAGGGACGTCTCAGCTTGTAAGCCCAAGAACGGCGTGTTTCACTTCTTGTGATTTTGGAGACTTTTGTGACTTTGAGCATGGCTGTAAATACATTTGATTAAGGACCTATATCTATGCAGGTCTCTGGTCTGTTCAAATTGGTTGAAGACAAATCATCCCTGCTCCTCAGAAATGGACATGATGAAAACCAGCCGGGGATTAAGATGAACGAAA